>NC_134587.1:84071840-85294340 GCF_037038515.1 Microtus pennsylvanicus
CATCTGCCTTAGTCCACACTGAGCAGCTCTCCAAGGGCCTCTGGGTATAATTTGTTACTTGCAGTGTCCGTGCTACTACATGTACTACGGTCCTGTAGCGCCTGTACTACGTGTACTACAGTACTACGCCTGTAGCCTGCCACCTGCACTAGGGAACTGAACATTTGAGAGCTCAGCAAGGGCCTGGAGATCGACACATACACACACAGAAAGAGAGACAGAGACACGGGTCATCCTTGAAACAAGAATGCCCTCTTTATTGTGTTCCAGGGCAGCTTCTATATAGATCCTTAACTGATAGCCACGCCCCAGCCAAATGCACCAGAAACCACTCCCCTGCCATCAGGAACTCCTGAGGGTCTCATGCTCAGAGCAGCTGCAAACACAGGAAAACAAGTTGTTTTACTCAGAGCAGCTGCAAGCATAGCAAGTTGTTTACAGGAAATTGGAAGTCTGGGGGTCCACAGCCCTCAACAGTTATTCTCCTTTATATCCGAAACTTTCCCAATATTGACACGGCCACAGAGAGGAGGCATCATTTGTGCTAATGGACATGACACAGCTCTAACACTCGTGTTAACCGAAATAGAACGGTAAGTCCGTGTGAAACACTGACCTAGGGCAGGGATTGTGGTGGTGGTCATGGCTGAAGCTTTGCTAGAAGCATTCTTACTGTTGCAGTCAGCCTCAGCAAGGAGCAGCCGTATGCAAGCTTCACATTCTGAGGCTAGTTAGAAATACATTTCTCAGTTTTCTAGAAGCCCTGGACTATTGTGCCTGTGTGGTCAGACTTTGACCAAAGCCAGGTTCTTGACTTGTAGACAGTTATTGTCCTGTTATACCTGTACATGGTGAAAAGGGGGGCAAGGGAATTCTCTGGATTCTTTTTAATAAGAGCAGCAATTTCAATTCTGACGGCCCTATTCTTATGCCTTCGTCACCCGCAAGATATTTGTTTCACATTCTACAACTATTTTTGTGATGGAACTTTAATATATGCATGTTGGATGGTGAGGGCAGAGACACTTGAGGCTATAACCCTCAACCACTGGGTCACGACCCCTTTGATGGTTGCATAGCAGATATTCTGCATATCAGATATTTATATTGCAATTCATAACAGTTGAAAAATTAGGTATGAAGGAGAAATGAAGTAATTTCATGATTGGGGTTGCCAGAACATGAGGGGCTATATTGAAGGGTCACAGCACTCGGGAAGTTTGAGAGCCACTGGACTATAACCATGTGGGGAAACATGAGGGGAATGTGAAAAATGAGAGGACACTGTCTTCTGAAGAATGTTATTTACCACACCTCACGAAGACAAGAAGAGACCCAAACTTGTGAAATTTCAAAGAAAAAGGGATGTTCAGTAAACTTCGTTAACGATATATGTCATTGCCTGGAATCCTAACTCAGGAGGCTGAAGCAGGAGCATTGTTAGTTGAAGTCCACTCTTGGCTAAATGGCATAGCCTTGTCTCAGAAAGAAACAGACAAGAAAAGCAACAGCAAAAGATCAGAACTCGCATGTCATCGAGTAGGTAAATAATTGGAAAGAACAAGGAAGGAAAAAATTATGGGTGCCTTTTCTAGCCCTTTGATGCTTAATGCTTACATTTCCAAAAAAAATAAAATATAAACAGCAAAGAATACTCTGTTCCAATGATTGACAGTTACCAATATCTCAAACTCTTAACACTTTGAAGAGTTGACAGTTGACACAGCATTGCTCTAGGCATCAAACGTCAGCCGTACTAAATAAGACATAAATTAATTGGAATTAGAGATTTTTGAAAGTACTTCTGTTTGGCTTTAATGAATGGAAAAATTCCGAATTCAGGTAATTGAATTTAGAAGATATGTTGTTTCTCTTTTTTGTTTGCTCTTCTTAATGAAAGGAATCTTACCAATGTTCTTCATGTCCTGAGTGGATGCAGCAGTTAGCATACCATTTTAAATCCTGCGGTCTGTGATTCAAAAGAGGCATGCAGGAACAGCCCTCTCTTCAACAATTGAAGCGCTGTGGGTAGGAAAGGGGACAGGAATAGACAAGACAAGCGAGGGATGGTGTTTCTGTTCTTTCTGGAGGAAAATAAACAGTTTAGGGTAGGTAGAGACAAAGATTGAGAATGCACTGAAAGATGAACAGAAGGCCAAGTGAGGCTGGGAGAAACATGTGATCAGAGAGAAAAATGCCACCGGTAACCCAGTCTCAGCATGTCCTCGGGAGGTGTCAGATTGCCAACAGGGAGAGCCTAAGAAACCTTCTTCTTGTGCTTTTCCCTGAAGGTGATTGCAGGGAGCAAGTAAAACCCCGAGCTGGGAGAGGGGACAGGGATGCTGGCTTGTACGCGTGCAGCCAACAAGAGAGATGCAGCAAAGTCTTTTAAAGGTCGTTTGCAATCATTTTTCTGTCTTCCGACCTAAAACATGCATAGTCCACATCGCACATTGGCTTCCTTCTCTTTTTTTTCTTTTGTTTGTTTTTTGTTTTTTTGTTTGTTTTTCCACACAGGATTTCTCTGTGTAACAGTCCTGGCTGTCCAGGCTGGCCTCGAACTCCCCACGTTGACTCTCAAGAGGAGTTCCCACAGCTGAAGAAGATGCTCACTGATGGGAATCATTCCAGCAGCAAACAGAGTAGACACAAGAGCATGGCCACATGTTAGGGTCAGAGTAAGAATTATCTGCATGGGCGCTATAGTTTCAAAACACTAGTTCAAGAAACAGTACATCCTAAGAAATATGTAAGCTTACATAAGTAGAAGCCCCAGGGAAAGGCTCTCTCTCTCTCTCTCTCTCTCTCTCTCTCTCTCTTTCTCTCTCTCTCTCTCTCCCACCCTCCCTCCCTCCCTCCCTCTCCAAACAGGCTCTGAGGGAGTGAAAGAAGGTTCTCTGTGCCAGGAACCATCTCGTCTTCCCCATTTCCTCAAACCCCTCCTGGTCTAACCCAGTTCCCTCGGAATGCTGGCCTCATGCTAGCCTCATGTCTAGTGCCCTCCCCAAGCCTGAACTTCTCTTCTGAAACCTAAGGAATGGGAGAGGGAGGCAGCAGGTGACTAGAACAGCTGCCACTTCGTTTGCCTTGTCATCTTCCTGAGAAGAGGAGTGGCTACGTCATGTGGTATTAGATTGGGCCTGCACCTCTAACACTGGTGCAAAGTTCAGCAGAGTCATTGCAATTATTAGTCTCATCAGCAAGGCATTTCCTGGCTATTGAGCCACAGTTGGCCGTTCCCTAGTAACGACACCTCAAGATTTTAAAACTACTTTTACTGCAGCCGTTAATGAGTTGGAATAAACTGATTTATTTACACATCTGTCTTCTCTCTTGAAGCTTTTTGAATTATGAGACTTCCTTGACAGACCTTATGACTTTTACATATTCCCTGTGTCCCCAAACCTGCAAGTACATTGTACTTGTCTGACACTTTCCATATATATTCTTTTCTATTATATACATATGTATATATTTCCATTATATATAATTGATAGATATACATGATTTTCAGTCAAAACCAATGTATTACAAAAGTCCCTGAAAATGACTTTGCCAATTTTTTTTTTGTCCTCAAATAGAGTACCTCCAAATTAGAAAACGGTAATTTTCAACATCCTCAACCACGAGGAAAATGCCATTTAAAATCTCACTGAGTTTCTGCATCATCCCTGACACAATCACTATCATCAAGAAAACAAATGACATCAAATACTAGTGAGGGAGGCTCAGTTATTTATTGCTACGTGACCTAGGGTAGCCATTATAGACGTCAGTTTGGAAATCAGACACACACACACACACACACACACACACACACACGACACTAAAAGCAGAATTAACACATATTCCTGTTCTGCCACCCATGGACTTTATTGTAGATAGCTTTAACTATCTACTAGACACAGCTTAGATTTGCCTGCATCTCTATCAAAGGATTGTCCAGGTCAGATTGTTGGGAACACATCTATGGGGAACTTTTTTGGTTGCTAACTGAAGCAGAAGGACCCAGTCAACTGTAGGCAGCGTTATTCCCTAAGCAGGTGGTCCTAGGCTACAAGGGCTAGCTAAAGAGGAGCTTGTGTAGAAGCCAACAGGCTGCAATAAATATCCCATGGTTTGTCCCCAGTCCCTGCTTGAGCTTCTTCCCTAACTTCCTTCAGTGATGAGTTCTGGAAGTGTAAGCCCAATAAATCCTTTCCTGCTTGAAGTTACCTTTCATCTTAGTTTTCCACAGCAACCAGAAAGGAACTAGTACAACTGGGTACCCAAAGGATCAAAACCCAGAAGCCACAGAGGCAAGTGTGCATCCATGTTCATTGCTGCACTTTTCACAAGTGCTAAGAAATTCAGCCCAGATGCCTATGAGAGGGTAAAGAAAATGGGAACCATGGTGGTGGTGGGGGGGAATAGAAGGGATGTAGGGGGCGAGAGGGGGCAGAGAGATCAGAAGAAAGGAAAGCAGAAAGGGAGGGAGGGAGAGAGGGAAGGAGGGAGGGAGCAGGAAAAATAATCCTCCAATAAGTCTAAAATAGAGAAAAGCAAGAAGCTTAGGTTTAAAGATTTAAAGCTGATTATGGTCCTCTAGGAAAGAGAAAATCTGAGTGTTTGGTCTGTCACTGCTCTTAGAATGAGAGAATTTGCTCATAATAATAATAATATCATTATAAAAGAACCGTTCGCTGAGCTGACAGTAGGGTAGGACCACACAGTTTGGGACTCAGAGCCTGGTGGAACATCAGGGGAAAAGCGCTGTTGCCTGAAGGAGGAGGTGGACCTAAGGTGGTTAGAGAGAGCCTGGAAGGATGCTCAGGAGAGGCTTGGTGTGGATCGTGAGCCGTGGAAGTCGCACCTATCTAAGCTACTGTGGGAAAGTCACCACTCTGGAAAGCACTGCTCCAAACCCTTTTCTGAGTGCATCTCGGGGTCTTTGTTCCCACTGTTCCCTGGAGCCTCCTTTCGCTTTGCTGGTCTAATAAGTGTTGTGCTGACACAGGACCTTAAAGAGCTTCTGCAGGGCAGCCTTGTTTGCAGCCACCTGACAAAAGAGGCAGCCATCCACCCACCTGCAGGTTCCCAGTGGGCGTTTCTTTCCTGGTGCTGCTAACGTGAAGAATAAAGCCAAAAGCTACAGGGGAGAACAAGGGAGGGCCTTCCAGAGGGCAGCAATATGTAGAGGGAATTCCAGGAAACTCAAAGCCTGGTACAGAAAATCAAAGAAAGCACACAAGGAGGAAGCAGCCTGACTGATGCATGGACCACAATCACGGGGGCTCAAGGCACATAGAAGATATACAAACCATAGTTCTGGTGTCCGCTTGAAAGAGGGTCTTTCGGGGTCCCCTTCACCTGGGCTTGTGTCTACCAGGGAGAAAGACTGAGATGGGGGTGGAGGCAGGGCAAGAAATTTGGAAGAGTCCTGTGCCCACCTACATTCTACACATTTAATTATAATTCAACAGTCATGCTTCTAGTCTGAGTTTCAAAGGTTAAAAAAAATTTCATTTTATTTTTCTTAAAGTCAATAAATAAAATTATAAGTTTATTGTTGCAATATCTGCTCATTCTGACCAAAGATACATCATTCTTTCATTGTGGGAGATAGGAATCTCTCTATTTTTGTATGAAGTAAACCTGTTAGTAAAAATAATTACAGATAAAACCCTCAGTCTTGGACAGGATGGCTCTGGCATTTAATTCTGAAGCCCCTCAGCAGAGATCAGAGCATCCCGTTTACTCTAGGTTTGTAGTTCTTATTCATCCCAAGAGAATGCTAATGGCGATATTTTTATATGCCAATTTGCCTCGTGCAAAATGGTTGTCTTCTACGCCTCTTTAACGGTTTCCTCGTTCTCATCAACTTCCAGAGAATCCGTCGTCGTCTGCATAGAACTGTTCTTGCTTTGATTTCTACAAACCACCGTGCGATATCAACAAAGGCTTGCCTGATGATTTCGCCCGCAGAAACGCGCTTGAAAATAACGCTTGTCATCCACCT
This sequence comes from Microtus pennsylvanicus, assembly GCF_037038515.1. Taxonomy (NCBI): domain Eukaryota; kingdom Metazoa; phylum Chordata; class Mammalia; order Rodentia; family Cricetidae; genus Microtus; species Microtus pennsylvanicus. The sequence goes on from NC_134587.1 coordinate 84,077,839, forward strand.
AATGTTCCACGGAACTGACACGTTCTTGCTGGGGTCTTTCTGCCTGTGTTTAATCTCTGGGCTCTTTCAGAGATGAGGAAAATCACTTCTATATATCGAGTATGGCAAGCACTTTAATCTGAGACAGAACGCCTATGTCCTGCTTTTCTTATTTGTACACATGGAAATACGTAGCTATTTTGAATAATAAAAATAAAGCTGCGTAAGCTATCAAATCAAATCCAAAAGAGTTTCATCGCACTCAGGTATGTAGTATTGTGTGGACTGACCATCTGAATGCTTGTCTTAATGTTTGCTTATAGTACTGATTCTGTTTGGTTTTGTTGGTGTTGGGACACAAAACACATATCTAGTGTATGGGTTCCATCTCATAATTAGGTTGTACATATAATTTAATATGTATGTATGTTGCATGTCTGCATTTGTGTGTGTATGTATGTATGTATGTTTCCTAGAGAATCCATAATAGTATAAGAGTCAGTGGAGATAAGGGACAGAGAAACAGCCTTCAGTGTTTGAGGTAGCCTGTCGGTCAGACACTAGCAGGTCGAAGGTCACTGAACGTGGTCACTTCCCTCATAATTACGAGCTTGTGAAACCAGGACCTGAAACTGCAGGACTCTGATTACTGGCCAAAACACGGCCTCTCAAGAGTCAGGTCGCTTGCCCTAGGAGACGTGACTTTGTAAACTGTGAAGGAAGATTATAAGATTCGTGTCCAGCAAAAGGCTTTCTGGTGGAGAACAAGAACCTTCTAGTGTTCTTCCCCCCTACACCCCGAGGTTTCATTTACATGGGCCTGTCAATTACCCGCACAGGAAAAGACCCTTGAAGAAAGCTGGCTTCTCCAGAAACGTTAAAAAATAGTATAAAGCTCCCCTAGACATATAGACCTTCACCGTGGCCTCTGGCTATCACCCGCTGTCACCCCGACGACTGTGGCTCCTCCACGGTGGCTCCTTTGATCTTCACCCACTCTCACCTTCGGAGGGCCTCATGCCGTTCTGTAATAAGCTCCACTTGTCTTCTACCTGATCCTCCTTGTCTCCTCTGAACTCATTTGACAGACAGCGACAAGACTAGGGAGCTGCAGGGAGGCCACAGAGAGATCCCGGTAACAGGTGTTGTAAAATTATTCCGAAAGACCGAATTTAATAAAGATGCAAATAGATTCGCCGTTTGTAAATAAGAAAGGTATGTGGTTGGCCAACAAATTGTGTGAAACTATAGCAGGAAGGTTTTAATAATCTTTCAAGATTTTTGGAAGCAGTTAAAGTACAATAAAAGAGGAGAATGAAGAGGATTGAGGGGAAAAAAGGTGGTATTTCAACATGGGAGACACTTCATTTCTAGGGGAGATGGAGGATGCCTCAGAGCAAACGAGGGGGTAAAAAAGAGAGAGAGAGGGAGACTATTAAATCAGGGGAGAAAAACTAAATGCCAATGGCATCATTTCCTGAAAGTCATGTAGTAAAGCTGTTTGCTCAGGCCTGACATGACATCACTACCAAGGAATAGAGACCCGTGGTGATCTGTGGAACCCTATAACCCCACAGTTATAGAGGTGACTAAGCGAGCCCACAGTTACAGCTCGGTCCATGATAATGTAATGGAGCTGATAACATTCCCTTGTAGAAGGAAAAGAGGGTCACCCCACCCTCACCCGAGAGTCCTCCTGTCGCTTCCTCCTGCATCGCAGCTGCACATGGCCCAGGGAGCTGCTAGAGTTCATACAACATGGAAGGCCGACTGAGGGCGTGGCTCAGCAGCTTGTCTGAGTTGCCACCCATGTTAGGTTAGGACTTTCTGTGGCTCAGAAAGTTCCCTGTAAGTCATCCCTCAGTCATGCTCCTGGAGCTAAGCACGATACAGGCACTAGTTTAGCAAGCAGAACTTGAATAAAAAAATCACTACTTCCTTCAGTCAGTGCCCTGTTTGGGAAGAACAGATGTTTCTTCACGTCTCCCCAGAAAACGTTACACAGCAGTACAACAAAAGGATCTTGTATAAAAAGGGCAGAAAGGATATATTCAGATAGAAACTCTGAGTTGGAAATAATTTGATTGTCTTTTATAAGGGGAGGTATTCTTCTTCTTGGCACCATATTACACTTAGTACAGAAAGTGACAAATCACCAAGATCTGGTTTCTTAATAAATTTACCTACTTCACACGAGCCCAGTTACATTGACATGTCATAAAGTGGGACCGTAAAAGACTTACTGATGCCATTCCGTGTCTTTACCAATGCATAAGCCAGCTAAACAGCACAGCAAAGCAGCAAAGAGTAAAGAAGAAAGGAATGCATTTCTCCTTTAGATGACTGTCCAAGGCGAGTGCTCATCAGAGCATGATTCTCCCTCTACAAACCCATTAAGGACCAGTGTGACAAGATATCTCTAACATGTGGCATCACTGGTGGCTTCAAAACCACTGGCTTCAAAACATGTTCCTTTAGAAGGAAATCTGATGAAAATAAACCCCTCGCTTCCGTTCACATTCCTTCGACACGTCCCGCAAACACATTCCCTAGGCAAAGGCTTGGAGGGATAGTCACATCCCATCTTAGCCACAGCAACACGTGTAAGGAAGAAGAGCAAACGTGGGTGGCAGACAAACAGAAATCTTTGCCCTAGTATCCTTAAAAAGAAACGCTTAATTGTAGCTTGTGTCTAGGACACACTCTCCCAAAATTAGATTTCAGAAGTGGCTGTTCTCTTGAGGAACTCCCTCCAAGAAATGAGCCAGCCGTGAGAGGAGAACTCAGTGACGAGGCCGTTTCTCAAATGCTGAACTGTAGATAACATCCCCGCCATGGAAGAACAGATAAAAAGCCCGATAGATCATAGAGGCTTATTAATTATTTACATAAGTAACGCTTACTATGCCTCACTTGTGGGCTCTGAATCTTACCCGGGTGCAATTAATTAGAAACGGGATCAAAGCTACACGCGCCTTTTGATGTCCTATTTATATAACTTATTTCTGTCAGAAGAAAATAATCACAATGTCATGTGCCATGCGAACACAAGCACATCCTTTCAAACATTGTTTTGAGTTGCTTAGCTTTTTCTCACAGAGGGGACGTCCTGTGATGTGACATCTTGTCTATTCTCACTGCCCTCTATTCTATACACACGCTTGGTGGTCCTTCTAACCGTGCGACTTCCTCTGGCTGAATTTTTTTTCTTTATTGATGTAGCTTTCCTAGGTTTCGTGTTGTTTTCTTCTTGCTCTTTGGATTCGAGTCCTTTCTTAGGTAAATGGCCCATTAGGGTTATGGTGGCACTACTGGCTGATGTGTTTAAACTGTAGTTTGAGTGATTTTTCACTTATTTCCTTGTCTTGTATTTTGATAAGAATGAGGTTGTACGTTTCAAAAGATATTTAGACCAATTATTGGGTAGTTGGAAAACCAATTATCCCTAAGTTATAACCAGTTAAAAAGCTACAAAATGTTCTAAAAATAACCAGTTGTATATTACCAATAAAAGTGTTCTTTTAGTAGCCTCCATAAAATCACTTTTTGTTCTGGGTCTGTGAGGAGAGCTACTGTGTTTGGGACAAGTGTCCTACGCAGTGTAAATTCCTAGCTGAAATCCTCACTGTCCTCATGGAAATAGTGTCTTCCCCACCTGCCTTGTCAAGATATGGTAAAAGGTGACAACATCATGGTCATTATTATTTTAAGGTTTTAAAGAGATTTCAATTTGCTAACTGAATCGAAGAGTAGAAAGAAGTGACGGAAACGGTAGCGATAAAAGATCACACCAATAATCACTGGGAAAAAATTCTGTTACTTTAAGGGTCAGGAAAATTATTAAAGTCTTTTTTTCCGTCAAGGCAGAAAGAAAGTATATTTCAGTATTAGTAAGAAATGGGATCTAATGGGTGGAAGACACATGGAACACCCTCCTACAAGTATCATTAATTCATTTTGGCCCTTTTCAACAAAAGAAAATCAGATCCGATTTTAAGTTTTCATCAAGTCAACTAAATTTTTATTCTGAAATGTGGTTTTCTAATTATAAGGGAACCTAAGGGTGGGATTAGTTAACTGTGCTATGTCCAGACCACACTGCTACAGCAAAGATACACTATAACGCGAGAGATGTCCGTAGTTCCCGGACTGAAGACGATAGGTGGTCCAGCTGACAAGACAGCAGAATGAGTAGATTTGTGTAGGGGCTCGTGCTGGAATCTCAGGGTAATATTCAAGTTCTGTTGACTCAGAACAGAGAGTTAGAGGAAGGAGTGTGGATACTAGCAGGGGGAACTGTTTTGTTTGTTGTTTGCAAAAGATACTTAAGCACATGGGAACAGGGAGAAAGTTTAGAAACGCAAAGGGCAAGTGCTATAAAAGAACAAATACGGGGTTTATGTCATGCTGCAAATACTCTGGGGGTCATTTGCATTATTTGGACTTTGTCGTGCATGCTCCGCTCCGTGCGTGCAGCTTCATAAACTGCATGCCGCATTGCATTAACATCTCAACCTGGTGAACAAGCTGAACGGGAACTCCTCTCAGAGGGGTCACGTGGAGTAAGTAAGGTGGCTGTGGTTTGGCTCCCTCGTCTCTCTGATCTCTCAGCATCAACCACATATCTGACTCAGCTTTTATTACTAAGACCTATTAGAACTTGTGCTACAGTCGTGTGCATGCACGTAGACTTGTTTCAGAATAAGCTGTTCTTAAGGGAACTAGAAGATGTGATCCGTTGCCGAAGGACAGCAGGAATTCCCTTACGAGGGTGTGCTCCCATAACCTATGTTCTACTGGCCCCTTCTTTGTAATGCTACTAACACATATAGAATGTCATTGTCATCCATAGACTGACCTAGGAGGAGAATCGAATGAAGGATTGTCTACCCTAGGTTGGGTGCGGGAATATCTGCACGAGACTATTTTAATTACGCTAATGGGTATGGGAAGATCCAGCCACTGTGGGCAGTAGCATTCTCTATGAAGGGGTTCTGGGGCTGTAGGTGAGCAGAGAAAGGAGCTAGGAAAGCAAGTAGGCACGCATGCTCTTATTTTCCTCTGCTCTTGACTGTGGATATGATGTGACCAGTTGTTTCTAGTCCTTTCTACCTTGACATCTCTGCAATAATGGAAAGTAACCCGAAACTGTGAACCAAAATAAGCCTTCTCCCCTCTAAGCTGCTTTAGGACAGGAATATTTTATCTCAGCAAAACTTAAAACCAGGACACAGGCCATTCCTGGGAACCACATTTTTAAAACATGAACCTTTGGAATGGAAGCATACTCAAAGCTTGCAATTCTCTCACCCCAGAGGGAAGAAACCCTCAAGGTTTTTGGTCTCAGATTTTTATACTTGTAAATTTTACAGAGGGTTGCAAAATGCTCCCGTTTTTGCATATTGCATAAATATCTGTATCACATTTGAGACGAAAACAGAATGTTTAAAGCGTTTATTTGGTTCTTTTTATAAAAACAACACATTAGCTTCTTGTTTTTGATGTAACAAACCAACTCAACTTTAAAGTCTCAAAACAGTGCCATGCTATTTGTTTTGCCTCTGGAAACCGGAAGTCTAACCTCCCATCATTGGCAGGACTTCATTCCTCCTGGAGGCTGCAGAAAGAGCCATTACCTTGCTTCTCCCGCTTCCACAGGCCATGCACAGGACATGAACTCTGACCCCCATCATCCGCCTGAGCAGCGCATCACTCATGTCTGTCTTGGCTATTTTTCTCATTGCAGTAGAGAGAGCATGAAAGGGTTTACTGGAGCTCAAGGATACAGCTCACTATGGCAGAGAAGTCATGGCCATGTGGCAGAACAGCAGTGAAGCAGCGAGAGCTTGAGCCAGCTGGTCACACAGCATCCACCTCGGTTGACTTTTTCCCCTTCAGTCCAGATCTCCAACCCATCGACTGGTACCACCAACAATCAGTGCAGACCTCTTCATCTCAGTTCTCCCGTTCAGACAGTTCCTCACAGACATGCTCAGAGGTTTATTTCCTAGGTGACTCAGGATCCTGTCAAGTCAACCACCAATATTAAATGTCACACTTTCCTCTCCCTTTACTGGGCTCCCTCCCCTTCTTCTGGCACAACCATCTCCCTCCTGAAGCATACAGGTCCTAACATTGTGCCTTCCGCAGCAACCTGGGTTATCGTCTTTCTCAACATCCTTAACTTACTCTCATCTGTGAAACTCCAGTGTCCTATAAAGAAGTTACAGAGTCCAGCAATTCAGATGTGGACACATTTGAGATGTATTTCTACCACAAATATTAGTAAAAGCCATTCATGTTAACAGAAATAGGGCAGATATTCGTGGAAATATAACTACATTTCCTCAAAACAGAAACTAAAATTTAATGAGGAGGGTGACATTGCTTTGCATTCTGTAAATTTCTTCAATACACAGATCCATAGATGATATCTATTGTATCTACTCTTATATACAACCCATCAGTTGGCCCTCATGAGTTACTTTATTTAAAGTAATGAGGAAAATATATCTCTATATTATTACATATTTTTAAGCATTTTAAAGGCTTTTGAGCCAGTATGAGCAGCTTGTTTAATTTTTCATCAAAGCTTGATTGTGGAAAAATTTTTAAATACTTTTTATTGATTCTTTGAGAATTTCATACAGTGTGTTTTGATCATATTCACCCTATCTCCTCTCAGATTTCTCTCCACCTTCTCCACCTCCTAATATTTGTCTTTCTTTTTTCCATTCTTCTCTCATATATTACATCCCAATCACAGTTTCCCCTCCCTAACCTCCTTCCATGTCTTTTTTTTTTCAATAACTCATTTAATCCAATTTATGCTACCCATATATTCCTGGGTGTGGGGCTGTTCACTAGAGAATGACCAATCTATGAGGCCCTAAATCCTTAAAATTAATTTACAGTCTGTTCAGGTTACATTTTGGGCCAGCTTGATGCAACCCAGGATCATCAGAGAAAACACCTCCATCAGGTTGCCTGTAGGCAAGTCTGTGGGGAATTATCTTGATTAACAGTTGAAATAAGATGTCTAGCCCACTATGCATAGACCCACCCCACCACCATTGCCCCACCCTGATTCCGGGTCGTATTAGAAAGCAGGCTGAGCAAGCCACGGAGAGCAAGCCAGTAATCAGCCCTCCTCTATGGCCTCTGCTTCAGTGTCTGCCTCGCGTTCCTGCCCTGACTTCCTTTAGCGAAGGACTGTGACATGAAACCGTAAGCTGAAACAGACCTTTCCTCCTCAAGTTGTTTTATCACGGCAACAGAAACCCTAACTAAGACACTCTCCCTCTCTGTGGCCCTCAGTTGTCCATCGCTCCTCACTTAGCTACGGGGGCTAATCCCTTCTCTCTCCACACTAGAATACTGACTGTTTTGTTCTTGAGCACGTCTTGTGCAGGTGACCACGCCTGCTGTGAGTCCAGGAGAGCAGCAGCCACGTCCAAAAAAAAAAGACCCTTCCACTCTTGTCCTCACCCACCCCATCTTTCTGCCTCCTCTTCCACAGTGGACCTTGAGTCTTGGGGAAATAGCAACAAAAGAGCTCATTTATGGCTGAGCACTCCACTGACACTGTGTTCCCTAGACTTGGACGAGCTGTAAGTTTCTGCATAAGCCACTGTCTAGTTCTCTGATGAGGTCTGAGGGCTGCACTAAGCCAGGTCGTGGAGAGATACAAATTTAGAAGGCAGTTTGATACTATGTCCTAGAATGCTACAATAGATTCACCTCCTCCCTGCTTGGAACATTCAAGCTCCCCACCCATGAGCCCTTGGCCAGATTTTCAGTACCAGGCATGGGTTTTCTCCTGTGGAGCAGGCATTAAGTCCCATCCAGAAAGTAATTGAACATGGTAAAGTTTTAAAGGTTATCACAGTGTAGAATCTATGACAATTTCCTTGAACTTTTCATATTCTGTCACATGGAAATTCACTGGCTCCCATTGCAATTTAAATATATCTTTTCTACATAAGCATCATATATTCATCATTTGGAAATTGATTTACTAAGCTGCGTATACTTTTGGAATTTTAGGAAGCATATTACATGATAGTGTAAAGATTCATCAATACCTGTACCCTGTCATCAAAAAAGTCTTTAGCTATCGGGACACTGCCAGGCTTATCCTGGTAGATGCGAGGCTTTCAATTCTAATTTGTATGTGTGTGTGTGTGTGTGTGTGTGTGTGTGTGTGTGTGTGTGTGTGTGAATTGAATTTTATTTCTGGTAACAGACACTGTCGGTTATTTTGCTTGAAGTAACAGGTTTACTGTATTCATTTTCAAGTCAACATCTGCCCCTACTCAGTGTGAATAACTACAGTGTGTCTGTTCATTGCTTTTTTTTTATTTTAGAGGAAATGAGATGACATTTAAAAATAAAAACTCAGTAAATTCCCCATTCTTAGCCTGCTTGTACCATGCTCCTTTCCTGATTGTAATACTTGCCCTGACCATGTTCTGTGTGCGGTCCTCATCACTTTCTATAGACTGACAAAGGTCATTGTGATGGTTTGAATGAGAATGGCCCTCATAGGCTCATATATTTAGAATGCTTGTGCTGCAGTTGGTGGAACCACTTGGGAAAGATCGGAAGGAGTGGCCTTGTTGGAGGAAGGGTGACTAGAAGTGGAGTTTGAAGTCAAAAGTCCACCCCAGACCCATCCTCCCCCCATCCCCCTCCCCATCTCTCCATTGTTGTTTCAACATGCAAGCTCTCAGCTACTGCCCCAGTGCCTTGCTTCACTGTCTGCTGCCCTGCCCCCTGCCACGATAGTCATGAACTAACCCTCTGAAACTGCAAGCAAGCCCCCAGTAAACCCTTCTGTAAGTTACCAACCCTGAGCTGGTGGTCCTATGGAGTATAAGAAAGCAAAGCAGAGCAAACCACAGGAGAAAGCCAGTAAGCAGCACCTCTCCATGGTCTCTGCTTCAGTTACTGCCGCATGTTCCTGCTTGAGTTCCTGCCCTGGCTTCCCTCAGTGACAAATTGTGACACAGAGGTATATGCCAAATAACCCCTTTTCTCCCAAGGTTGCTTTGGTTAATGCTTTTTTATCTCAGTGGTAGAAAGCAAACTAGTATAGTATCTCATGGTCCGAGGATATACGTGGGAAAATGACTCCCTTAGGGCACCACCCTTGTCCACCCTCTCAATACATGTCATATCCAAGGTTGAAACTTCAGGAGGGAGGACTGGGGATAGAGTGCTGGAAAAAGAGCTGTGTCCTTTTGGACCAGTGATGGAGCAGTGATGGAGCAGTGATGGAGCAGTGATGGAGCTGTGATGGACCAGTGATAGACCAGTGATGGAGCAGTGATGGACCAGTGATGGACCAGTGATGGACCAGTGATGGACCAGTGATGGAGCAGTGATGGAGCAGGGATGGACCAGTGATGGACCAGTGATAGACCAGTGATGGACCAGTGATAGACCAGTGATAGACCAGTGATGGACCAGTGATAGACCAGTGATGGAGCAGTGATAGACCAGTGATAGACCAGTGATGGACCAGTGATAGACCAGTGATGGAGCAGGGATGGACCAGTGATGGACCAGTGATAGACCAGTGATGGAGCAGGGATGGACCAGTGATGGAGCAGTGATGGACCAGTGATGGAGCAGGGATGGACCAGTGATGGAGCAGTGATGGACCAGTGATGGAGCAGGGATGGACCAGTGATGGAGCAGTGATGGACCAGTGATGGAGCTGTGATGGACCAGTGATGGAGCTGTGATGGACCAGTGATGGAGCAGTGATAGACCAGTGATGGACCAGTGATGGAGCAGTGATAGACCAGTGATGGACCAGTGATGGAGCAGGGATGGAGCAGTGATGGAGCAGTGATGGACCAGTGATAGACCAGTGATAGACCAGTGATGGAGCAGGGATGGACCAGTGACAGACCAGTGATGGAGCAGTTACAGCTATTACTTCCACTCACAGGCCTTTACTGAGAACTCGGTCACGTGATCAAAGCCAGTAGCTGAGGATGATGCACAGCGTGACTTTAAACCACTAGGCTATGGTAGAAAATATGGCCAGCAGTATAACTCCTGTGTTTGTTTAAAATTGGATTGTTATTACCGAATTGGGAATAAAATTTTAGGAAAGAGCGATAATAGTATCATATAAGTTACACTAAATTAGTTTCTTTTAACGACTGAACATATCTAGAGGAACCATAAATTATTTATGTAATCATATTTTTTTGTTCTTATTTTCAATGTTTTATTATTATTCTCACTTACTCTCTCTCTCTCTGTGTGTGTGCAATGTGTGCTACTGTGTATATAACTAGCTGGAGTTTGTTCTTTCTTTCTACCATGTAGATCCTGAGATCAAACCCAGGTCATCAGGTATGGCAACATGTGCCTTCAGCAATGAGCCAACCTGCTGGGCTTGTTTCTGGAAACGAGTAGCTCAAATTAGTCCCCAAGCTACAAATTTTCTGCCTCAGCCTCCCAAGTGCTGGATTATGGGTAGATGTCTAGGTGTCTAGCTTTTTGCAGTTCTCCTGACGAGTCCCCCATTCGGAATTGCAAAGACGAGATTACAAACAGTTTGTGTGACAGAGTAAAGCTGGACGAACTGTACACAAGACCTTCAGGCTGGGAAGAAAAAAATAAGAGCAGGGGATCACCTTTTCCATTAGGCGGGACTAGACTAAATTAAGCCACTGGATAGTGTTAATAAAAAAAAACAATAATCTCCATATGCTCTTGCAGGAACCCTCTCCTCTCTGGAGATGAGAGCCTACACGGTAGTGACAGCAACATGGGGCTTTTGTTGTTGGCTTGTTACTTTAGCACATATTAATTGTATGACATGCTGAATTTCCTCGTGACATTTTCACGCATGCGTAAATGTACTTCCTTCATTCTTGCTCCCCTGTGATCGCCTTCCTCTTCCCTGGGAGTGCACCTGCTCCTGTCATGTCTTTCTGTGCACCCCAGTCCAGCTCCACATATAAATAAACCTTCTCAGAGTCACCTTTCTGTTTCTGGATACCTTTGCTTAGCATTGTCATCTTCTAGTCCACTGGTTTCCCTGTAGACAAACAAAAAAGTTAAATCCTCGCTTCATGTTTCCTAGTTGCAAATGTGGAGGGGTGAGAAATCCACCTCATGGCTGAAGATTGTCAGGTTACATGAGACAATCTATGTGATTCGCTTACCACAGGCTGCTCAACATAGCGCCTGCAAAGCGGTTGTAAATCATTAGGTAGACAGGTGATGTTGCTGGTTGGGAACTGAAAGTAAAACTCCTGAATTATCTCTGTGTTCTAGTCCAAGCCCTCTCTTTCAGGGATCAAGTCAAAGGGTAATAGCAGCAAACCCTTCACACTTTCCCAAATGAACAGTGGTACATTTCCCAAGTTCAAGGTTCACTATTCCGTATCCCCAACTTGCCTGACTCCTGTGTCTTTGTAAACATGCCCCTCCAGATGAATGTCCAGAGATCTCTTTTGGAACAGATCCAGAAACCATCCAGCAATCTCCTTCCATTCGGGTGGGAACCCTGTGGAACTTTGTCCAGCAGGGTGGACCAATTGAGAGATGAGCAAACGCAATGGAGATTCTCCCAAGTGTTTCCTTACATGATGTTGGTCTCTGAGAAGGCAAATGCTAGTGTTTGTCTGTCATTGACTGCCAGAGTTCTATAGTTCTGTATGTAGGTGTGTGGGTAGCTGGGTATGTACTGTGTGTGCCTATGTATGTTTGTGTGTGTGTGTGTGTGTGTACCATGTGTGCTAATTTGTACTGTGCATACAAAGGTCAGAAGACAACTTGAAGGAATTGGTTCTTTCTTTCTACCATGTACATCCTGGGATCAGACATCAGGCTTGGCAACTATGTGCCATTAGCAGTGAGCCATCTCACTGATTTTGTTTCTGGTGTTTTGGAAAAGGGTAGCTCAGGCTGCTCCCAACCTTGCAATCTAGCTTCTGAACAAGCTGGTCTAGGACAGGCTTACTGAACAGACAGATTCTCCTCAAGCCCACAGGCATCTCTCTCTCTCTCTCTTCTCTCTCTCTCTCTCTCTCTCTCTCTCTCTCTCTCTCTCTCTCTCTTTCTCTCTCTCTGCCTTTTGTCACTGCAAACCGAGGCAGTATCAACCACCTGTTCAATAACTGTCAAAGACTGAGAAAACCTTGGGGACAGAGATGGTTTTCCTCTCAGGTGCTTAGTTAATTTCCAGTTCAGCCACGGCACACTGAATACTTTGATGAAGAGGAAAAAAGGCTCTTGGTGAACTTGTCTGCAGGGATCTGAGGCCATTTTCCATACAGACTCCTGGCAGGGACAGAGGGCAAGGGTAGGGAGAGGACACAAATGGAGGGCTGTCATTCTGCTGATTACAGGGAGAGCACAGGGAGGGTGGCAGCCTCGCAGTCTGCCAAGAGTCCGTCTCTGCACATCAAAGGGAAGATGAGACTCACGGAGGCCAGAGGCTAAGCAGGCTGCTGTGATGCTTCAGGAAGAGAACACGTTCAGTCCCGGTTCTGCCCTCACCATCTTCGGGATGGATCAATAGCCCATGGAGTTCTGTCAATCCTATAGTGGCTCACACTGATCCTTAAAGGTAAGAAAACATTACTCCTTCTGGTGTGATGCCTTGAAAAAAATAAAACCCTGCACCATAAAAGTTTTCAAATGTTTTCTCCTTGGAAAAAGAAAGAAGAAAAATTGCCTGAGAGTAGAAAATAAGTGTTCCTCTTGACTGACATGGGACATCTAGGAATGGAACACAAACTACATCCAAACGCCAGCATCCTTGATGCCTTTTAGTAGCCTACCTTCCTAGATGCTCTAGCCTTATTTATGAGCATGATGAAAGGTTTCAGACAGAGCTATTGCCAGACCCACCACACACAGACACACACACACAGGCATGCACGCACACACACACACACACACATTAACACACACGTATGCACACATGTACACACTCAGGAGGCTTGCCGATGCAACTACTGATACCAGCAGCTGCAGAGAAGCCCTGCGGAGTCCACATGTGCCAGCAACCTGGCACACAGAGCATGGTTGGAATACTAGGAAATAACAGGGCATTAAACACTTAAAACTTCACTCCCTCCCTGAACCCGCCCCCTCCCCCTTCTTAAGGTTGTTGAAGTATGCCAACAATAACCAAAGGATAGCTTATTACCGTCTAAACCACTTGTGTAATAATATTTATCCAACATTCCATAAGTCAGTAAATAAAAGCAAACAGATTATAAAATCAAAGCTCGTGAAAGCAGAAATGGGGAGCCAAAGCACATTAGAAGCATAAATAATTTAGAAGTGTTTACAACTTCTCATATTTTCCTGCAAAGTTTTACTGGAGAGTCATGCTTCATAATAATTACAGACCTCAGGGTTGATTTCTCTTCTGCTAACATCACCTTTATCCTTCTGTTTCATTTGGAGACTACATCAAACCTAGCTTCAAACACTGCAACGACTTCGCGGGCCCCTCCTCTCTCACCTTAGCCGAGTATCTGCAGATTTCCACTTTTCCCATTACTTGTTGTTAGCTCAAGCAATACATTAAAGACAAGAAGCAAACAAAATTCGGAATCAGCCAGACAATATATCCTTAGGTTTCCCCCTACAACCCTTTGTACTCTGGGACTGTGAATCCAGGCATTTTACCCCATTCTCCCACTCCCAGTTATTCATCTCTTTGCTTAGAGCCCAGAACACTTATTTAGTTCAGTAAATTATTGGTACTCGAAAGCGTGTAACACACAACCCATGCAGAGAGAGAGAGAGAGAGAGAGAGAGAGAGAGAGAGAGAGAGAGAGAGAGAGAGAGAGAAAGTGCTTCATTTCCATCACACCCAAAGTGGAAATCACTGAGTTTGAATGAATCTTCATCTGGAGGAAAGGTCATGTCAACGTGCGATTATTTTCAATTTGAAACACTTTCCCATCTTTAGCAACACTGTGAAACCTTCTGAGGCAGTTGACGTCACAGCCAGGCATCTTGCTCAGTCCAAACTAAGAAACAACTCTATCTAGATAACATCCTGGTGGTCCAGCTAGTTTAAAGGAAGACCCCCACTAAACTCAAGTCCATAGACTTTCCCAGTGCTCCCTTTGGATTGGGAACACAGTCAGCAGCCCCATTAACACTGGTCATTAGTATGAGAATCGTAATTATTGTGGTTAAAATGCTAACACTATCCCGTTTCTTCCAGGCCCAAAGGAAGGGTGTTTGCTAAATTGATAATCAAAATCCACTTTAATACAGCAGTGGATTATTAACAAATCACTTTAGATCATAGTCCTATCCTTAACTAGACTCTGTTATCTCTAGTAATGCCCCAAACATAAAACAGAAGGAATCTCAAGTTCCCCTTCAAATAGAAATTCACCTTGGCAAACGTGCTTAATATCAGAAAACAATCAAAGGGTAAATGTCAGTAATCCATGCTGATCTTTAGTTTTCAGGCAACATTTGGCTGCCCTCTGTTTGACAGAAACATGCAAATGCCCATCTCAAAGCACCGATCAGTCCAGGAGACAAAATTTACAGTCCCTTTCATGAGCCGGCACATGTGATAATGCGCATTTCATATGCTGCAAATGAAAAAATAATTTTACCCTGGAATAGCATTTGTCTCTCAGTCAGATGACATCAAACATTTTTAATCTCCCTTTGACACAGACCATATACCTCATGAATAATTAAGTAATGATTCACAATTGGCCAGTTTTCCTTCATTTTTTTCCCTAACCCTGCAGACATCAAAGGACTGTTGTATAGGTAAGAGGAGAGGCTGATGCAAAGATCAATCAAATCATCTTATCACTCCATGTCTGGCTTCACTAAGGAGAAATGCTTCCTTAAACCAACTGCAGGAATCCCAACTGCAGCTTCAAAGTCTCAAACAGAGCTTCGCTCATTCCATCCCATAATTCTAATTCTGCCACACCTGTTTACTCATCTGTATGAGAGTCTGTGTGCAGTTATGTAAATACATCCCCCAGGTTGGCCAAGACTAAGTCCTCCTGCTGACTAACCTATACAAGGAGGGACCAGGGCTGCCCAGTGTAGAAAATGTTGCTTCAATGTAGTCATACAGCGTTCCAAGCACAGACGGAAACTGAGAAAATTTGGTTTGTGATTAAAATCTGTAGTTCATGCTCTTTTGTAAATATTTTGTTGAATGATTTGGTTTCCAATAGCATAAAAACTAAGAGAAAACAACTATTAGAGTAAGTCCTGGTCCTGGGCAGCCATTCCCTTCTTATTAAAATCAACAAGTGCTAAGCTAAGGATGGACTGGAATCCAATTACGCAGGATACTAAAACAAAGCATATTTCAGAAATGTGTTGCAGATACTCAGTTAGTATTAATTATGGCATGTTTGGCCTTCAAAAGTCATGCACTTAGAATTGAATTATTTCTCAAAACTTTTGGGTCTGATTTAATTTCCCTTGTTTTCTTACTTTAATCCACTGTTCTTAATAAAAGATGTGTTCAACTTTGACCAATAGGATTAAATTACCCTAGTTCAAATTTAAGCCAGCCTCTGGGTCACATTTTGCTAGAGATGCCTACAAGGGACTGACTTTGGCACGTGGTTGCCAGAAGATGGGTGCTGTTCTTGGACTAGGGCAAAGGCAAGTTTAAGGTTGGCACCAACTTCAAGTCATATTCCTTTGAGTAGACAGTTGGTACACTCCATCTGGGATCATCCTACAGATTAAATGTTGCTGAGACTCAGAAAAATGATACCCTAAAGTATGGCACATTGGCATGCTGAGTACTTTGAACTAAAGGAGCTTGGGAGGCCTCAGACACAAGGTCTCTCTCTTTGGACCTTATCCTGCTTCCATCTCCTGCTGGTTCCTCTTTTCCTTCTGAAGCGAATCATAGAAAACAGAATTCTTCTTCTCCAAGCCAGAACAAACTCACTGAAACTATTCTCTGACAAAGCAAGCCACAAGTCACCCTATTCCACTGTCTCTTCTTCTTGGGAAACCCTCATTATAAAGGGTTGGTACTCAGTATGCAAGAGAAAGAATGCTATGTAGAGAACCAAGAAATATCTGGACATATATATAGGACTTGCTGGGAGTTCCCCTCAGTCGCTCATCAATCATATCATGTAATATCCCGTTACATTTCTACACAAGTGTCCACTCTGCAGTTAATTGTAAATGTGGATGTGTTTACTCATTAGCTTCTGGATTCTTGTCCTAGAGGAAGGAGTAGTGCGGCAGAGCTTCTCATGGTATTGCATGCTTTCTGGAACGTGTGTTCTGTATTCAGCCATAGGAAGAAATTTGAACATTAGAAATAGGATAGGGTGAATCTCTGATCTTCTTGATTAAGAAATGGGTTACTTTCTGTTGTACTTTGCATGTTCTTTATTCCAGTTTTTACTAAAGAGGCAATTATGATCAGTGTCCTTCATTTTGCTATCCTGAAGAACTCATGCTCATTTAGAGGAAGCAAAACTAGGCCAGAGTAAGGTGTGAGTGAAGAAAACATTGGGGCTGAGCTTAGTTCCTTGCGGTTTCACCATCATTTCTGACCATTTTCCCTTGGTCTTCATTT
Source organism: Microtus pennsylvanicus (assembly GCF_037038515.1). Classification (NCBI taxonomy): domain Eukaryota; kingdom Metazoa; phylum Chordata; class Mammalia; order Rodentia; family Cricetidae; genus Microtus; species Microtus pennsylvanicus. The sequence continues at coordinate 84,094,406 of NC_134587.1, forward strand.
CTAAACATTCCTATGCCACATAAAACTTTGTGGCATTACATGAATTTGCTATGTTTCCTCTTGGCACAAAATCACCAGCCACAATTCTTAGGATAGAGAAGGTAAGGTGTCTTACATTGTCTTGTCAGTGTGGTGGCATTCAAGTACAGTTACTTCATAGAAAATGTTTGGGATGGCGCCTGGTATCAGGAGGAAAACATGTAACAAATGTGGTTATCATTTATTAATGTTGTTTTATTGTTGCTGCAACTCTTGAGGGACAACTGGAGAAGCAAATCTCTACCTGTCCTCAGTACTGGCTTACTGTAAGTACATACACTTAATGTCTTTGCAATCAGTTTCATGTAGAGGTCTCAAAGAAAGCCTTTTCCATATGCACCATACATTATGAATAATTTATGTTGTATGTATGAACATACGTACACATATAAAGTCACTGAAGGCTCAAAACAAGCTCTTTATTCAATTAGGAAAAGGTATTTCAGTGTTGATGTTTTTCGGAGCAGATGAGCTTGTAGACTAATCCAGGAGAGAAAGTTGTCTTGAAGAAAATTGTGTATTGGGGTGGGGGAACCATATGTAAATTTATGGATAAGAATATTTGCATAATCTGTTACATAATCTTTCAGGATAAAGAGAGGACTAACCTGGGCAGATCACAATTCATTTCCAATCATTTTGTATCTTCCATGAAAATCAACCCTAAATTCTAAATGCAGCTCCATTGTTTTTCTATAGTAAATCAGTTTATTGAACCATACATCTTAATATATATAAACCTATGTTTAATTATTTCATCAGTAAAGTGAAATCTTTTTTTCTACTTCTCCACCACATCAATAAAAAGTGTTTTTCAACACCAGCTTGAAGGCATCTTACACTCCATGAACTGCTAGAAGAAACTTCTATCTCATGATGAAGCCTTGAAAACTTGAATCTCTCTGATCGCACTTGGTTTGAAAATTCAAGCTGAATTTTGAGTTGCTGTATTTCTGTGTTTCCTGGAACCAGCCTCTGACAGCAGTGGACAACCCTGACGCAGCATGCTAAAGATGACAGAATAACCAGATAGCGCAGCACGTGCTTGCTGTCTCAATCTTCAGGAGGCAGAGGCCAGAGAGTTGTGAGTCTGAGGCCAGCCTGGACTGCAGAAATGGCTGAGGGCAAAGCATTCGCCATGAAAACATGGAGGCTTGAGTTCAGATCCCCAGAACCACATAAAAGCCACACACAAGATGGCATGTTTGTGATCCAATGCGTCAGCGGCAGGATGGCAAGAGACAGACAAATGCTCAGATTATGGGCAGGCTAGTTTAACAGACGCAGGAAAAGCCAAAGACTCTGTCTCAAACAAGGTCGTCCTCTCAGGTCTATACTGCATGCCGTGGCATGTGTATGCCAACACACACAGTCAAACATTCATACTCTTCCCCCTCAAAGGCAGACACACAGAGAGAGGCAGACATTCACACACACTTTCACACACAGCAAACATTCACACACACACACACACACACACACACACACACGCAGACCAAAAAAAAAAAAAGCAAAAAAAAACCCCACAAATGTAACCTTCCCCACAACAATAATAAAGAAGTAGATGAATAGATAAATAAATTAAATAAATAAATGGCAGAAATCCAAAGACAAGTTAGGAATCTTCAAGGCTTCCAGCATCAGACCTACATGGGCGTGTTGGTTGCTTAGGAAGTGTAAAAGCACAAAACTGTGACTCGACAAGGCTTTGTTTATGCTAAATCTACTTTTACTTGATAATCAGCTCCTGATGGATGAAAATGATAGAAGAGGCACTTATTCTATTAACTTTCCAAGGAGTACGTAGTTGTGCTCAGAGAGGTCATGGACAAAAGTCAGTCCAAAAGAGCCCATGGAAACGAGGCTCCCTCCCTCTCACAGCATTCCCACAGCCTCTCCTGTGTGGGCATCTATCTGGTGTGAGAGAGTGGGTACATTTCTGCCCGAGTCAAGGTGGATTTTTCTAGTTACTTCAGTATGAAAAAGGAATTTTTAAAAGTGCCCTCCCCACTTTATTGCAATAAACTTCCTATTAAGTAAATCAAACTACATTTAGATACCCACATATGCCAGAGCCACTCAGCACATAGTCTAAGAGTCGTGATACTGTGCCCCAAGGAGGGTTCTTGGTCAAGGTGTTTTAAGGTCTCAATTAAGATCAACACAATGTTTGATTAATATTTCAGTACGAGTCTCTTTGATCTCTACTTTATTTGGACTTCCTTCTTGCCTATCTTTTTTCACTTCCATAAAAGTATATGCTGGGCAGAGTACATACATATAAGTACTTTTCTACATATAAAAGTAAATGAGATGTAAATCTTACTGCTTTTATGCCAGTTCTTTCAAAAACTAAAATAAAATAAATGGAACACATGCAAACATGCTGTGGTGGTTTGAAAGAAAATGGCCCCCAAGGGGATTAGCACTATTTGGAGGTATGGCCTTGTTAGAGGAAGTGTGTCACTGTGGGGGTAGGCTCTGAGGTCTCTTTTGTTCAAGCTTCCCTCAATGTGACAGTTGACTTCCTGTTGTCTGAAAGATGTAGCTCTCTTCAGCTCCAGCACGACATCTGTCTACACAGGGCCATGTTCCCAATCCTGATGATAATGAACTGAATCTCTGAAGCTGTAAGTTGGCCACCCAAATTAAATTTTTTCTTTAATAAGCATTGCCATGATCATGGTATCTCTTCATAGCAATTAAAAAACCCTAACTAAGACAGAAGTTGGTGCCAGGGATTGGAGTATTGCTGTGCTAGGCTTAGCCATGTTTTTGTTTGCAGAAGCATGGGCCTTGGCTCTTTGAGTTAGAAAAGTTCCTTGTTAGAGGAAGTGTGTCACTGTGGGGGCAGGCTCTGAGAGTCTCTTTTGCTCCAGTTTCTCTCTGTGCTGGGTGGTGGTGGTGCACACCTTTAATCCCAGCACTCAGGAGGCAGAGGTAGACAGATCTCAATGAGTTCGAAGCTAGCCTGGTCTACAGAATGAGTTCCGGGACTGTCAGGAGTGTTGCAAAGAGAAGCTCTGTCTCAAATATAAACGCCCCTCCCTCCCCCAAAAAGGGGGTTGTTACGGTCCTGGTGTCTCTTAACAGCAATAAAATCCTAAACTAAGTCACCAGCATACAATGGAGAACATTACTCCTATTTCTCTACCTACAGAAATCTGAGAAGAAGCAGGGCAAGAGAATGAGCTGGTAAATTTCAAGAGAGATTATGAAACAGGCAGCCCGCAGGCTTGAGGGCAGAATGCGGGGCCTATAAACACAGGGGGAGCATATTTAAGAAACAAATTAAATCAGCATCAGGCGGAGGAGTGGGTTACCAAGCAATCACACTTTACATTTAAATCTCTAAGCTCGGGAAGATTAGCTCTCACCTGGTTACTAACCCTCCGCTTGAACACACAAATAAGCAGGCTCAGGAGAGGTGGTCTCAGTGAAACATTCCTGGCCCATGAATGCTGCGCACAGCTCCGAACCCGAGCCTGACCAGCTGAGCTGTGGGGCTCCATCTCCCACACCAGGCTGCTGCAAGTCAGGTCTGTTTTCTTTGGTGCCTTACTTTGGCCTCCTTGCATCACAGATATCCCATGTCAATATTCATCACACATATTTTATTGCATTCAAGTTTAGTAAAACATACATAAACTGAAAAAAATGTTTGTTTTATAAGGTAAACAAGGCTCAGTGGCTAAAGACACTGGCTATAGATGCTGATGACTTAAGTTCCATGTCCAGATCCTACCTCGTGGAAAGAGGAAACCGAACCACTAGTTACTTTACAGTATAATATATATACACTACATGTTTTATGTGTGATAGCCACACATGGCGCTGGGGCATGCCCTCCTCCCCCAACCCACACATATGTACTAAAATTAAAAAAAATAGTGAAGTGTAAAATTGCAAAACAGAAGGCAAAGAAAGGGTCTCTGGTGCACACCTTGCTTTGGGACAGACTATTATATAGATGCTCATTTGTCTGCCAAGCTGAAGCTCTGCTGCAGAAACAAGTGAAAATGTGAAGACACCTTGTTCCCCTGGGCTGCCTGTGTTACTCTCTCTGGTGTTCTCTCAGCAGACTCAGATGTGGGCTGGGATCCTGCTGATAACCCAACCACAGGAAGGTTGTCCTCGGAACATGTTACTCTGGCTATGGCTTCCTAACATTGTTCCTCCCGTGGCTCCAAGTAGAAAGCTGAGCCGGGGAGGACAGGAACGGACCTGGCTGATCTTCAAACAAGGACGAGGCAAGGCTCTCTTGCACAGAGAGCTTCCTCAGTTATGCAGTCTTCCCGCCCCCCTGCACCCAGTAGTAGGCCCATCTGTTGGCCTCATGGGCCGGCAGCTGCATTGAGAACAGAATATTAACATTCTTAATGTCAGGGGGTTGTGAAATTTTGCTTTTGTGACAAGAAGTCTTCAGGGCCATAATTAACAGAGCAGGGGATTTCAGCCCAAATAGTGTAACTCCTTTAAAACTATGCCATCTGCTAGCCTTATGTCCTCAACTGAGCTGGGTCTGGAAAGCAGCAGCGGAGAAAGAAAGAAAATCATAAGAACTCATTTTCAGCATATTCCAAGGGAACAGGGAGTATTGAGAAGACAGTGTGAAAGGCGGGGTGTGCTCTGTCCACTGTCCACGAAGGGAGAAAATGGGGCTATAATAACTGAGCTTCTGTGCTAAGCTTTTGCCAGCATAAATGGGGTTATAGGTTTGGGGAGCACAGGCTTAAGAGCACAAAATTACAGAATTCACACTTCCTAGTCCCCCCCATTATCTCTCCTCTATCACCCCGTTTCCTCAAACTTGAAAACCAACTTCATTTTGCTCATGCATGTCTAAGCCTCATACTGGTGCTTCTAGACTCATACTGTGTGTAGGATCTCCAAGAGCACACAAGACCCCTCTAGGCCCTATTCTCTACCTGGGTATCTTCCTCCCCCACAAATGGAGATTGCAATAGAAGCAATATCAATTTTTATTTGGGCCAGATTCTAAGGATATAAAGATGCATAGATATAGTCTCCATCCTAGTCACAAAACAGCTCATTTCATCCAAGGGTTGGCTGCTACAATTAAGAAGAACCACAGGGCACCCAAAACAAAAGAATGACCAGGGTCAGGATGAATAAAACAGACTGAGTTTCTCAGAAGACGTGTGAGGGGAGAAGCAAAGTTGATAAGGTAGAAAGAGATGAAGGGGGAAAGCCGGAGGCAGAAACAAGCTGATCGCACAGTAAGAGTGTCTTGGTAATGATTCAGAATCTCTTGGGCGTGGAACTCCAGCTCCAGAGCCCTAAAGCTGAGCAGAGGACAAGCTAGGAGGGCCTTAAAATGCTGTTACAGGATTCAGGCTTTACCCTTTAGAAACCCATCAATTCAACAGCTGTAGTTGCCATTTCCATAGATGCTGCTGCTCGGGGCAGCGGAAAGTGCAGATTTTTAAAAATTAATTGTATTTTAAAGCTTTTTCATAATTTTATGAGTTTTTATTTTATAAGGAAGGGGTTTTGCCTGCATGTTTGTGTGTGCGCCACTTATGTGCCTAGTGCTCAAAGAGGCTGGATGAGGCCATTAAACATCCTGTACCTAGAGTTAAAGACAGCTGTGAACTACCATATGGGTACAGGCCCTCTGAGCCCTCTCTCCAATTCCTAAATTATTTTTTAATTAAGATATAATTCTATCATTTCCACTTTCCTCTCCTCCCTCCAACTCATCCTATACTCCTCTCATAAATTCGTGGCCTTTTTCCTTCGTTATTATTGTTACATAGAAGTAGATGTTTGTAATAATATACATGAAGAAATACACAAATAAAACCCGCTAAGTCTATTTAGGATCTCTTGTATGTATACATATTTAGGGCTGACCATTTACTATTGGATAACCAATTAGAGGGCTTATCCCCAAGGAAGACTAATTCTCCCACTCTTGGTAGATAATTGCCATTCGATAGAGGACACAGCAGTCTGGAAAAACAGTTATCTGGCTAGAATAAGTCCAGCGGAGCAGAAAATACAGACGCGGGAGTGAAACGCTGACTATTTACTGGTTAAGTGGACTTTGAGATTCCTGCTTATTCTACCTGGCTGTTTCAGCAGAAAGAGGTGGCTAGCTCTGCTGCAGTGAAGGGAGGTGAAAGCTGAGCTAAGTTGCATCTCAAATGCAAGGTGTAAGATGCATAGGACCAGGAAAGTTGGAGATAAACTTCTGACAAAGTTTGCTGTATGTATGTGTGGTGGTGGGGCGGGGGGAGGCAAGTGTATAATTTTATCTGTACAAGAGAAAAAAGATATACAAAGTGGGAAGAGGCACAGGAAGAACACGAGCTTGCATGCTTCCGTCACTCTACAGCACCTAATACTGAGGTCACCAAGTTGAAGGGTCTCACGAAACAGCTGCTTAGGCATCGCTTAAGAGGTGCTTATAGTCAAACCACAGAAGATAACACGTAAGGCGACGTTCCCTAAAAGATTATTGGAAGTGTGTTGGCTGATTGAATCTTTCATTTACTCAACAAATCTTTACTAAGCACTATATATAATTAACAGTTGAAGACTGAAATGTGGTAGAGCCGGACAGGCTGCTGAGATAGCTAGGTGTTGAGCTTCCTAGCGGCTTTAAACAGTGGTTTTCAACGAAGGTGATTTTGACCCCTGGAGACATTTGAGAATATCCCAAGACATTTTTTTTTTGTCACAGTGCATAGGAAGTAAAAATAGCACCTGATAATTAAGAGTACAAAGTATGATTAACCATCCTGCTTTAGGACAGCCAACACAAAGAAAAGAATTATTGGTCCTTAAAATGCCAATAATGGCAAGATTGGCAAACCTTGATGTGTAACCGCCTTGTCCGTTTTCATCTTCTCTCTCTGTGTCTACTCCCAGCTTCCCAGTATCTACCAATGAAAGGATTAATGCTTCCTAGGATGTTTGACTTCATGACTGATGTCTGTTCTGGTTGGGCATTTGTCATTTGCTATAGTAAAATAATACTCAGGGCAAGATGTGCTGACACTATAGCAAATGACAGTGGGGGAAATACTGTTTCTTACATAATCGTCAAGCCAATCATTTTCCACCCTGAAGCTTGTATATATATCTTATTCAATAGGAGGAGGAACCAATACGTTTTGGCTAAGTGGCTCAGTGTGTCTAAAGCTTTCATAGAAACACTTTAAAAATGAAATATCCCATGGAACTTCCATTGCAAAGGAAGTCTGTTTTGAATATGTTGTTTCCCTCAGAACATCTTCACATATTGATGCGGTTAGTGACTAAAGATAAACATAAAATATTAATCAACCACCTACAACGCCGCTTGCTGCTCAATGCTACTGGGAGTTAGGCAGCTGAATTATGCTTATTATAAAGTGCTGTAAATTGGAAAAACAGTTTGGTAAAGGCTCATAATTTTCATGCTCACACAACTTGAAACAGAGTAACATGCTCTTTAGTTTAACATCCTTCAACGTTCCTTTCCTTCCACCTCGTCGGAATTCTCAGATCTAAATAGGTGGCATTGGTGCAAACCCTGCTTTCCCCAAAGGGTATCTTTTTAGCAAATAATGTAAGCATTGTAACTATAGGCTGCTGGGAAAAATACATGTACAAGGGCTGTCTTCAAGAATATTTTTATTTCTAATTTGCACAAAAAAACATTCTTTTAGCAAATAGAAGCTACCACCAAATGGGGAGGGCTTTCATATAAGATTTAAGCCACTGTTTGTTATATTGAAGTGGCATTCAACAACTGCCCTAAAATAAAATTAAAAAAAATCAAAGGATATGAACTAAGCAAAGACCTTTAAAAAGTATAACGTAAGGATTTGAGGTGTCACCTCCGTGGTAGGTCTCTTGTACAGTCTCTGAAGTCCTGGGTTTGATCCACAAAAGAAAATGAAGAAAGCAGAAAGGCAAACAAATATTATGTTCACTGTCATTGAGGAAATGGGACCTTGAAAGATAGTGCTCTAGATGGGGACAAGAGAAAACAAAAAGAAGCAACTGTTTGTTGCTTTTTAATATTAAAGTGATTTCTTGCCACTTGAAATCTCCCCTGCTGAAATGGCTTTAAACATGTGTCCTGGTTTTTGTTGTTGTTGTTGTTTGTTTCTTGGTTTGTTGTTTGTTCTTTTAGTCTCAAAGAGCCTACCTATGCGTAAGTTTCTCTGCAATGTCTGTTCATGAAACACTTGTGTTACATGTAAGGCTTAGTGTTATGTCCCTTTGGAAATTTGGCAATTTGAACTTGTTCATACATGCCAAGAGATTGATTGCAAGGTCAAATGTATTTTGTGGACCTCAACAGGGCAATAGTCTTAAGAGTCTGTAAGAAAATAGGTTCTGTTCAAAGCCCCTAAGTGATTACTGACCCTAAAGCCCATCTGGATTGTTCTTCAGTCAAATTCACTTAGAACAAAGGGATCCATAGTAGATAATTATTAAATATTTGACAGATAAATGGTCGTGGACATTGAAAATATGTAGCTCTTTCATGATATCTGATACTTAAGATATTATATTCATTCATTCAGTTCACTTGCAATTTTAGGAAGCTGCCTTTCAACACATATGCATGTTTGACACTCCCAACCAATCCAGGCGAAAGATAATCTATTTAATAGAAATATTCTTAAATTAAATAAATAATTTATCTGGTGATATGAGATTCAACTAATAATACATACCAAACGCAAACTTTGCTAGTGCTTTAGTTTCAGCAGACTTCAAATACCTAGCTTGTTTGGGTCTCAAAAATGAACAATAGCTATTACATCACCCATGGAAGCTGCATGGCTTGGCAGTCCCTTCATGTGAGTATGAAGGCTGAGTATATCTAATGTCTGCTCAACAGGTGGTGAGTGTCTACTTCTTCGGGTTACTCATTCTTTCTAATTTTCCGTTCTTGTGCCTGACAAGCAGGAAACATAAAACTACCCATGTCCTGTGTTGTTGCTAGACATAAATAAGTTAAACAGTGCACTTGAAAGAGTAATTTTATGTTTATTCATAGGAGAACAAAATATTGAAGTTGAAAAAAACCTCAGTTATTCATTCTTTTTCTATCCATATCATTGAAAATGAGAAAATTAAGCCACAGGAAGGTCACAAAGTTTGTCAGTGATGAATCTAAAATCAAAGCTTTGTTCTCAGGATAGCCAGCTAAATACTATCTATACCCCGCAAGGCAGAAGTTAGGCTAATTTTGAAATAATTAATGGTAAATTTTGTGTCAAAGAACACACAATAAAGTTCTATCTTTTATCTATACACACATGCATACGACACACTAAATAGTAACACTCACCAATCTTCTTCTTATGCCTGAGGAGGAATTTGAGTGGAACGACGGGCTGACACGTTAAACTCTTTGTCCTCTACTGCAAACGTTCAGGTTGTGTGCTCTCTGTAGAGACGCTGAACCCTTGAAGTCAGAGCAGTGGGAGGGAGACGCAGTACCGGCTCCTCTGCCTTTTCTTCTTTCTCATTCTAAGGTCCTGAGGGATTCTACTCTGGAAATTGTCCTGCTGTTTTGAGAAGAACTTGAATGTTTTAATAGTTAGCTTTTGTATTGGTCAGTTTCCATCACAATAGTGAAATACCTTAGGCTGTTAGAGCCTATGGGTTTGTTTTAATTCACAACCCTGGTGGTTCCAGTCTGAGACTAAGCTGCTCCATTCTTTTCGCTGGTCAGGGCTCATCATGCATGCTGGGAGTGTGTAGCGGAACAAGCCACTCCTATCGCAAGGCAGGAAGCAAAGACAGAAACATGGGGAATTCTCACAGTTCTTCAAAGATTTGCTCTTGATGACCTAAGAACCTTCTTGAGATATACATCAATTCCCAGTTGTTCCATCCCAGTGACCAAACCTTTACCATTTACACTTTAGGATCATTCAACATCCAGCAATGACAACCTTTTATTCTGAATATGCTCAAAATCACAAAAGGCACAATATATAACAATGAAAGGCACTGGTTCCTGATCATCTTGACCAAACTAGCAACATTCTGTCTATATTTTCTATTCCATATATGTTCACATTTGTAGATACATGTGTTCAGGCACACACATGCACATGCTCTCTCTCTCGATTTTTTTTTGGATTTTTAAAAGTAAATCTTAGCTATGTTTTATTGTTTATAATCCTACTCTTTTATGACTATCTGTCACATAAAGACATTAAAAATATAATTATAGTGCTAGTATCACATGAAAACATTAAAAATGAATCCTTAGTATCATCTAATATTCAAATTATACTCAAATTCCCTAAGTTTTCTTTTAAAAATGTATATGCTAACCAAAAAGCTATTTACAATTAATATCTGCTGGAAAATGGGAAATCTATTTTTTATGATGGAATGTCACTCAGTATATCAGCCAAACTCCAGGGGGGGCAAGCCCCATGTCTGGGAGTAGTTGGCCAACACAAAATGAACTCCATGGTTTTCTGTGTGGGGCGGTATTTTTTTTTTGCCTCATTTTTTTTTGTTTGGGCATTTTCTTATCTTAATGGTTTTGTGTTTGTTTTGATTTTGTCAGTTTCACCTCTGCTACTCCTCCCAGTTCTTCTCCATCTTCCCTCTCATCCAGGTACCACCCCTTTTCTGTCTCTTATTAGAAAACAAGCAGGCTTCTAAGGCATAAGAGTAAAATTTAATAAGACAACACAAACATCTGAATGAGACAAAACGACCAAACAGAAGGAAAAGAGCTCAAGAGAAGGCACAAGAAACAAATAAATGTTGAGCATTTCCTTAAAGGTCTTTTAGCCATTTTAGATTCCTCTGTTGAGAGTTCTCTGTTTAGGTATTCACGCCAACTTTTTTATTCGATTATTTGTTCTTTTGATGACCAATTTCTTGAGTTCTTTGTATATTTTGGAGATCAGACCTCTGTCTGATATGGGGTTGGTGAAGATCTTTTTCCATTCTGTAGGCTGTTGTTTGTCTTGTTGACCATGTCCTTCGCTTTACAGAAGCTTTTCAGTTTCAGGGGGGCCCATTTATTAATTGTTTCTCTCAGGGTCTGTGCTACTGAGGTTATATTTAGGGAGTAGTCTCCAGTGCCAATGTGTTCAAGTGGGAACACTTTCTCTTCTATGAGGTTTAGGGTGGTTGGCTTTATGTTGAGGTCTTTGATCGATTTAGACTTGTGTTTTGTGTATGGTGATAGATATGGATCTATTTTCATTCTTCTACAAGTTGATATCCAGTTATGTCAGCCCCATTACTAAATATAATTTCTTTTTTCCATTTTATATTTTTTTTGCTTCTTTGTCAAAAATCAGAATGTTCAGAGAAATGCAAATCTAAACAACTCTGAGATTCCATCTTACACCTGTAAAAATGGCCAATATCAAAAACATTGATGACAACTTATGCTGGAGAAAATGTAGGGTAAAGAGAACCCTTGTGCATTCTGGTGGGAGTGCAAACTGGTACAGCCCCTTTTGGATATCAGTATGGCGGTTTCTCAGAAAATTAGGAAACAACCTTCCTGAAGACACAACAACATCACTTTTGGGTATACACCCAAAGGATGCTCAATCATGCCACAAGGACATGTGCTCAACTATGTTCATAGCAGCACTGTTTGTCATAGCCAGAACCTGCAAAAAAACTAAATGGTCCTTGATCAAAGAATGGATAAGGAAAATGTAGTACATTTACACAATGGAATTTTATACAGCAGAAAAAATAATGACAGCTTGAAATTTGCAGGCAAATGGATGGATCTAGAAAACATCATATTGATTGAGGTAACCCAGACCCAGAAAGACAATTATCATATTTACTCACTCATAAGTGGTTTTTTAGACATAAAGCAAAAAAAATCAGCGTACAATTCACAATCCCAGAGAACCTAGAAAACAAATGAGGACCTAAGAGATACATACATGGATTTAATTTACATAAGAAGTAGAAACAGACAAGATCTCCTGAGTAAATTGGGAGCACAGGAGAGGAAGGGAGGGGAGCAGAGAAGAATGTATAGCTCAATAAAATCAATAAAGAAGAAAGCCTTGAAAAAAGAGAAACAGATAGATGCAGAGACCTACTTGTTCGCACACTTCGGAAGCCCATAAAAACTCTAACTGGAAAAAATTAAAAAAAGCCTGGCGGTGGTGGCACATGCCTTTAATCCCAGCACTCGGGAGGCAGAGGCAGGCGGATCTCTGTGAGTTCGAGACCAACTACAAGAGATAGTTCCAGGACAGGCTCCAAAACCACAGAGAAACCCTGTCTCAAAAAACAAACAAACAAACAAACAAAAAACCAAAACACTCTAACTGGAAGCCATAAGACAAATGCAAAGGACCTATATGGTAAAAGGAGAGAAAAAATAGAAAAGTAAAACAGAAATGAAAAATAAGATAAAATTTTAAAAAGAAAAGAAAGTCCTGACAAGGAACCTCCAAAGATACCATTGAGTTCATTTTCTATCAGCAATCTATGGCTGGACGTGCAGCCTACCCTTAAGAATACTTTGTTCCCCTCTTTAAGATTCTCTTAGAGAAAACTAAACTTCCATTTTCAAATAGTTATCCATTGAAGAGAGCGTCTGGTTTAGAGATGGGGCCTATGTCCACTTCTTCCAGCTCTCAGGCCCCGTCCAGTACAAAACCATGCAGGATCTGTGCATGCTGCCTCAGTCAGTCTGTATGAGTTTGTATCAGTTTTAATAAGGATCACTTAGAGGGCCTTATTTCTTGGTGTCCTCCATTTATTCTAGCTGTAAAGAGAGAATGATTTCAACAATAGTAAAAGCTTGGCCAGTCTGTGGTAGCCTCAGTAGACAGAGAAGGAAAGAAAAGAATACATTTCTTAGTTGTATATTTGTTTTGTGGGTGTGGGGGGATGCATACATGCCATAGCACACTGGTGGACATCAGAGGACACTTTGGGGGAGATGATTCTTTCCTTTCCCAGATGGATCCTGGGGATTTTCATGTCATCAGTCTTGGTAGTAGGTAGCTTGACCAAGTGAATCATCTCACCAGCCCTTCTTTAAACATTTTTCTTTTCCTGAGGTGCTTGTGAGCAATCTAGGGGCTTACGACATACCTAAGCATACTCTACGAGAAAGCAAACTTCTCCCTTTTTATTTTTAAGATTTATTTTTAATGTGTGTTTGTCGCCTGTGTATTCTTAAACATTGATACCTGGAGAGGGCATTGGACTTTCTAAAGCTGGAATCATAGGCTGTTGTGAGCCGCCTGGTGTGGGTGCTAGAAACTAAACTTAGGTCAAGAGAGGTAAGCACTCTTACCTGCCTAGCCATTTCTTCAACTCCCAGCCCACCTCTTGAATGTGTATTTTAAAATTAGTTTGTTTGAATCAAAATCTAAACGTGATCTTAAAACTGAAGAGTTGACATTTTCTAAGTCCCTCCAAATATTTGCTTTCTTGCCTACGGCCATTCCCATGTTACCATCTTGCTGTTGAAAAATGTACTATTGGTCTTATTTAGCCGACTGCATCCTCGTGGTATTAATCAGTGTGTTTCTCTACCCCTTATACTCCCGATAAACTGGTAAGTCGGTGGATTCCGGTTCAATTTTCAAGCACTCGTACTCAGAGGCAGTCCTTGCCATCTGGGTGTCTAGCTCGCTTTTGGAGATGAGGGTCAGCAGTGAGCTCCAGTGTTACCAGACTGCTCTGTAACGGAGGACTTTTTCTTACCTATGCATTACTTTAGTCAAACTTGGGAAGGGAACAACCTCCATTTCTACCTTCATTTCTGCGTCTGCCCTTCTTAGGTGGGATTGCAGCAAAAGGCAGTAAGCTCACCTACTCCTCAGTTCGAGAGAAAATCAGAAGAGACAAGTGGGATCTTTTTCTGCTTTAGAAAGTTTTACTTTCAATTAATTTTTTAGATTACCACCATAAATTAACTTTTATATGTTTGATATATAAGCAAACCATGGTGCTTATTCTTTCTGTTCTTGAAATATCTCCTTCGGAGCTTGACGTTGTGGCACGCGCCTTTAATCCCAGCACTCCAGAAGCAAAGGCAAGAGGCTTTCTTGTGAGTTCAAGGACAGCCTAGTCTACTTGCCTGGTATACAAAGAACATTCCTGCACAGCAAGGGCTGTCACACAAAGAAACTCTATCTCAATCCATCCCCACCCCACCCACTTCTACAAAAAGCAGAAAGAAAGGAATATCTCCTTTGGCAGCAAGTGTCTCCTAGCTTGGCATTGGGTCCTCTTAACTCGTCCTGACTTTGGCAGCCTCTTTATTTCCTGGCTCGATAAGATGATCCAGAATGATATTACAGGCAGTATTCCCCGCAGACTTGGGAGTACCAGACTCAGTTTATATGCTTCCCTGGAATTGCTTGGCCACAGATTTTTGTTCAGGGTTAGTAATCTTCCAAGAATGCCAAATGGCACTGACCATAGCCACAGAGAATCTTGTTAAGAATCTTAAGAACCATTAAGTTTTATCACCACCTTTGAAATGGAAGGCAAGTTATTGCTATAGAACACCCCCTTTTGGGTGAAGCAGATGCTCTCTGTCCTCTTGTGTTGCTGAGGGCCCAACCCCACAGCATCTCAATCTGCATGTTTATCCTTCCACTGCTAAATCCCACCTGCTCACCATTGAACCTCCAGGCAGCAGGCTGTAGGCTGTAGGAAGGGTAGTATAAGTTGCACCAGCTGACAAGTCACCATGGTACATTATGGCTCCATTAGTCACACCGCCTGAGGGACCAAGGAAGGGGACTAGAAACAAAGCCAAACTTTGACCTGTGAGGGAAGGAAGAGAAGAAGAGCCTAGAAGTGTGTTTGTCTTTGTGAGCTCCTTGTGAGACAGAGCACAGTGCAACAGAAGGCATTACTCCGTGCTGTGGTTTTGCTGGAGTCTCTCGTGGCTGGGTAACCAGCTAGACAGTCTAGAGCTTTAGCGAGCTGATGGCACACTGCCTTGTATGTGATACCCTTCCTCTTTTTGGTTTTCTCTTCACTTTTGCTTCCCTGCAGTCACCACACAAAGAACAGCAATAAATAGTTAAAATGTGGGTTTTAATGAGAAAATACATTAATATTTCTAGTAGGTAGCAATAGTATATGAATTGTCAAGATCACATTTAGCAGCCAAGGAAATAGCAGAGGCATTGGGGGACATGGAAGAGACTGTGGATTTGACCTCAACAACAGCAGCAGCAACAACAACAACAACACCCACACACATACACACCATTGCAACCATTTTAGCTGCCAACACAGTCAGTCTAGGCTTTGCACTTCCACATTCTATAGATTAAATTGAAGAGTTGCGGTACACACTCTTTTGGAAAATATGAACTTCGTGTATGTGCCTTCATGTATGTGTGTGCAGTGCAGACATGTCACAGCAGCCATGTGGAGGTCAGAGGACAACTTGAAGTGTTGGTCTTCACCTTTTACCTTGTTCAAGATAGGTCTCTTGTTCTCCACTGCCTACACAAGGCCACCTGGCCCACACGCTTCCAGGTGTTAGTATTCAGGCATCTGTACTGGCCTGCCCTTGGGATCCTGACTGTGTGAGTTCTCAGCTGCAGCTACTAGAGGTGTTGAATTGTCAGCAAAACTTTCAAAGATAAGTTTCTGTATTAATCAGACGTTTTCTTTTTACTTTTTACTCATTTTACATTCCAACTACAGTCCTCCCTCCCATGCCTCCCCCACTCAGACTTTGTCAAGGCTCTGATGGCCTAAATGACTTAAAAGAAAAAACATGTATTTTGGCTCATGGGTCCAGAAGCTTCTGTCCATCATGGCTGGCAGGATACGACAGAGCAAAACATCTCGTATAATGAAAGACAAAAGGCAGACCAGCACCACCACTTTAATGCATCCAGAGCCATCACTATGGGCTACTGCTGTCCTGGGTTAGGGGGGTGGATGGGTTCTTCCCCTCTTAGTTACTCCTTTCTTGACGTGTGCTCATCAGCACACCCAGAATATGCTTTCCTGACATCCAAGGTGCTTATCGATCCAATCAGATTGGCACTCAGAGTTGGCCACCACAGTTTCTTTGTGCAATGGACCCATCCTTCCCTATGCAGACGTATTCTAGGACACTCACCTGGCGACCACCTATATTTGCCAAATCTTAACATCTTTTCCTCAATCCAGGAGCAACTCTGTTACTCGCTCCTCAGAAATCTTTTCCTCAGTCCTCTACCGAGTACAATCATTTTCCTGTCTTTGAATTTTTCATTCTCCCCTTTCAATAATTTCTCAGCATACACACCCCAAATAATATTTGGCATTTTCTAAAACTGATATAGAGTATATTATAGCTTTGTGCAGTGCACTCCTTGACATTATTTTTAAGATTTATATGTTGATGTTCACAGCCTTCGTTCATTAAATTAAACCATTGCTCTTTAGTCCACTGCCTGGATATTTCACAATGTGTATTTGTTCATTCTTTTCCACGGATATCTAGGTTTTTCCTAAATGTCACTACTTAACAGTGTTGCAATCAAAATATATGCATTAGTTATAGCTCAGAAGCTTGGACCATTAAACATTTCTTTTCTCAGTGGGACAGGGATTTGGACATAGCCCTACTCCAAGCCTAGGGCATGAGAGAACAGCTAACAGGGGAATTCTAAACAATTTCGGAAAATTATACTTTGCCTTACTTTTGCAGTAGTGTTTCTCAAACATGGAGCTTTATAGACACTGGGGGAAAATGCTCTATCACTGAGTGAGCCCCAAATCCTCCGTATTCCTTTTTCTGCTCTTTGAATCCGCACTAGGACATCCTGAAGTGTTCTCTGCTCTTATTTCTGGGATGGCCAGAGAAGGTAGAGGAATAAGAAAACCTAAACAAAACAAAACAAAAGAATAAACTGCTATGGTGAGGTTTTCTGTGATCCACCCGCTAGGACAGTAAGTCATCTTCAGAGTACTCCAGCGCCGCCTCATGAGCTTTGGTTTGGTCTGGGGAGTAAGAGTTCAGTGGAGAGACAGGGCAGTTGCTATGCTCTCCATCTTACTGTTAACCCTCATCTTTATGTTATGTGTATGAGTGTTCTCCCTACTTGTGTTCCTGTGTACCACGTGCGTGCAGAAGAGCGAGTTGGGGGCTCCCTGGAACCGGAGATACAGACATTGTGAGTTGCTGTGAAAGAGTTGGGATCAAACAAGGGTCTGCTGGAAGAATAGACAGGCGCTCTTGCTCCCCTCCCCGCCCCACCCCCAAAGTCTTCTTTATAAATTTTAGAAATGGATCTTCTTGTTAATGGCACTCTGAAGAGGGTAGTTACGTTTATCAATAGTTTGAATTTTTTGAGGCCTGCCTCGTGACCTAATAAATCTTAATTATTATGAACAGTTGTGTGTTGGAAAGAAATGCTGACGGCATCTCTCCTGTCAGCTTTCATTTGCTTTTGTAACAGTGCACCTTGCAGTGTTGCTCTTAGCCACAAGTCTTTTCAGTTTGGTGCAGGGATGTCTCATGGAGAACTGAAACCGGTAGCATGAGTGTACAAGAGGACATTGGAGGCTGCCCTGTTCCTCACGCCCACCCCAGAGAGCCGCATCTGCATGCCTCCACAAAACACCCCTCCTTCTACCCTAAGACAGACATGAACATTTTCCAATAGTTATACATCAATTAGAGTTCTCCAGAGACAGTACCAATGGTAAGATACAGATATATAGAAAGATACAAATACATGTGAGAGTTGCCAAGAGGAAATGGCTTACGGCGTTGTGAAAGTTGATAAGCATCATAATAGACTATCTGTAATGAAGGAGGCCCAGAGAAGGGGAAAATGTGGCTGGGTCCAAATTAGAGATCCAGGAAACCAACAGGGAAATTACCAATCCAGGGATGAAACTGATGGGCCCTAGGATGCCACTGTGAAGAGAGCTGATTCCAAAGGGTGAACAACCCGATGCTCTGACGCCCAAGGGCAAGGAGAGGATGCCCAGCTCCAGAAGGGAAAGGTGATTACCTCTTCCCCACCTTTCTGGTCCCTTTGGGACTGTGGCTATTAAATGATACTGGTTTGCCCATTGAGGACTGTCCTTCTTGTTGAGGACTGCGCTTCCCTATGAAGCCCAGCAAACACATACCACTCTCCTCTGAAAACACCTTCCCAGATACACACTTTGAAACCCCAGTCACCCCAGCACCCCTCCACCCAGTTACGTTGATGTCTAAAATTAACCATCACAAATTGCATGCTTAGAATGAGAGTTTAGGACACTTGAGCCTTGCGGGGAGATTTGAACGGTCATTTTCAAAGCCTGGCCTGTGATCAGCACCCCTTGGGAGTTTGTCAAAAATGCAAATCTTCAGGCCCCACCACAATCCTCTGGTTCAGAAACTCAATTGGAAGGGGGGTCCGGCAATCTCCCAGCAGCTCCTAGGTGGCTCTGATGCCTGAGAAAGCTTGATAACTACCAACATAAAAGAATAAAGGATAACAGTAATTAACTTCTCGAGATAAGTGAAATGAAGATGTATGTGTTCTTTAATGTTTCTCAGGTTGGCACACAGAGAGATATTAAACAGTGGGGTTCTTTCTACATTGCAAGAGGTTACATTAAAGGCGTCTCTGCAATTTGTATAATCTATCACACATGAAAAACATCCAGAGATATTGCATTGACGTATTTGTAAATAATTCTGATTTATGAGATAACTAAGGGCATTGCTACGGATTTATGGGGAGGCTCTACTTTGATTTATGTTTTTGTTTTATTACTACTGACCTCAGCATGATCCTGTTTTGGGAGGAAGTTCTTTGGATCACAGTGCTCCAATATTGGTCTCTAAATGAACACTTCTATTGGAGTTCATTTTCTGGCTAATTTGCATCCAAATGGCCCAATCTGAAACCCTGATAACAGGGCTAAAGATAGTTTAAACAGCCGCATCTATGGAAGAAAGCTTATTAGTGTTCAGCTCCAAGAGTTAGTTGTGCAATGCCAGAAGATCAAGTTTCCTGTGTAACAGTTTTCTAATCTTTGCCCGTTGGAGACATAAAGTGTACTTTCGGGTTATTGTTCAAATAAATAGGATTTGAAGATATTGTATAAGACTTACAAGATATGGTTGAGGTTGAAACATGGATTTGAAACATTGATATGCTCTGTGCACTATTTCAGTAACTAATCAAGTAAGAATTATTCTGTGCATTTTCAAACCAGAAACAGGCAAAGATCTGTGAAGTAACTTAAATGTTACAAGCAGCAGCCTAATCCAGTTCTTTCTGACTTCAAAGCCTATGTTCTTGCTACTAAAGTTTGTATTCTGTGGTCCAGTGAGGAAAAAAAAAATTTCTCAAGAAGTTTCTAGAAATAAAAAGAGAGATTTAGCTCATGGAAAATGCAGTAAAACTTACCCAAAGCAAAGATCAGCTCTGGGCTTAATGTTAATTGATAGCCAATTCCAGGAGATGCATAAAAACATAGAATTGTCAGCTTTTTCCAAGCTGGTATTTCAGAGTGGCTTTTTTTTTTTTTTTTTTTACATTTGGTGAGCGAATCTTGTTCAAACAACGAATTAGGGCAGTGTGCCAAGCCATGATAGCGATCACAGTGGTACAATCAGTTATGAAAATGCTGCTTAATGAACACAGCACATATTCATGGCCACTTTCCTGGATCCCAGGCCAGCATCGTTCCTTCTCAAGACACATCCGTATCAGAGTCACCGTGTCCTTCACACCCTCATGAGGGGACAGCAGACGTGGAGGAGGCTCTCTGCGATCTTCCAGCCATGATGTGCTACTCTAGCCCTCCTTCTAAAACCCACCTGTGCTTGCTTGTAAAAGCTTAGGTTGAAAATGAAGCTCAAATAAACCAAGGCTGCCTTTTCGGGAGAACTGCAACCATCCACGTGTATGTATTTCAGAAGAACATGAAACTTAATGAAAGCTCTAGACCATTCTGGAGATGATCAGAACTGGCTTTATTTGAATTGGAAGACTGAAGTCTGCCTGAATTATCTCCTCAACAGAATAGCTTGGAATACACAAAACACATAGAAGAATAAAGCCACTGTTGAAAAATAATGTCCGAGTAGGAAATAGCTAGACTTCAAGAAAATCTAGACTGTTCCCACAACTGAACTTGGCCAAAACGTAACAAACGAATACAATATAAAATTTTACTAAGAACATCTCAGAGTTAGAACATTTCTCAAAAAAAAATGATTATCTTTAAATTATTTATCTTTACTCCAGCCTCTAAAATTTAGAACATTCCCTCATCATTGCTTCATAATAGACCCGAAATGACAAATGCCCACAACAAGCTCAGATAAGAAAAATCAAAACCTGAATAGAGGCAATCCGGTTATCTAAGGCTTCTGTAGTCAAAGTACCCAATTCTCTTCCAGAATGTTCATTTCATATCCAAGCAGTAAGATACCAGGAAGCCAGTACCAAATGAAGTACTTGTAAACTCATTTGTGGCTGACTATTTAATCAGAAATGCACTTTATCCCAAAGGGTCTTTACCAGACATGATGATGGGGGCTTTTTAAAAAAGGAAAATATGAAATTATTTTAAAAGTGAACAAACAGTAGCTTTTATCAAACCAGTGCTGGCAGAAGGTCTTGTCAGGTTATCTGCAGAAGCCCTGTTCTCGTGTGGCAGACATGACAGCTTGCTGCACAAGAATGCCTTGACCATAGTGGTGGAACCAACCCTAAAGTATTAAGCTAGAAATCACTGAGCAGGTCCCTCCTGACAAAAACTATTTTTTTCTCATCGGTTTGTTTCAGCCATCTTTGAGATGTATAGGACTTCGGGGAACTAATTGTTCCGGCATCATAGCATCTCCCCAACACAATCGTGTTACCCTGGGTGGCAGGGCAAGACCAAGACTAAGGTAAGGCAGGGTAAGACAAGACTAAGATCCTTGACTTGTCGCTTGTCTATGAAGCCCTGAAAGGTCGAAGTAGACGTGAGGCCCAGAGGCAGCCCTTCAAGTGGTAAATCCTATTGGAAAATAAAAAGCTGTCCCTTCCTTGTCGGCATTGCTCCCGGCATCCACGGAGTGAACACAGAGAGCTCCCATCTCCTCACTGAGAAGCCAGCTCCTTCTTGAACTTGCACTGCTATCCCCTACTACTTTGGTGGTTATTGTTGTGATTTGAGTAATTATCACAAGATGAACTCGCTTCGGCTGCTTCTTTCTTTTCTACCCCTCTTTATTAGCAACTTTTGAGAGGGCATGGGCTTAGGAGTTACATGATGATCTCATTAGCACAGCTCTCTTCAATAGGTTCCCTCAGTTCATTAATCTCCAATAAAAGGAACCTACTTAGGACACTGTTGAAATAGCCTTGAGTCACTTAACATGGCGGTGTAACAATCCACTAAAACACACCCCAGTTTAAATGTGTGCGAAGGGAAAATCTTCTTTCCCCTAGCTTGACTCCTAATCTCTTGTGCTTCTATATATTGACAACAGCCAACAACTCGTCTGACTTGGATGGTGCCGTTTCCCAGCATGGTATAAGAAAGTGGAACGAGAAGTCAGGATTGTGTTCTCTGTCTCCAGTTCTATCACACCACCCTCTGCTTTTCCTCTTTGTAGCTAAGTAGGAGACGATCACCAAAAGTTATTTCCCCTCTATTCTTACACCTTCTGCGCCAATCTTCAGAAACTGGTCTGTGTCAATGGGGCTTCCTTGCTCTTTGGTTTCCATGCTGAAACCAAATGGAAGACGGGGAGGGAGGTCTATTTCTTTCCTGTGAGGTTACTTTACACTGACCGTGCCCTTTCTGCCATTACTTTACCCTGGCCTTTCTGTACCACTGCTGTCACAGGCAGTAGGCTGGGACTCCTCCTTGCTCTGAGGCCTTCCTCCCAGGATGCGTTCAAAATTCAGCTGCTGTAAATATCAAGATGGAATGTTATTCCCTGAGAATCCTTCATGATGATGGCTTCTGCATTTCTCAGAATCCCAAGAATAGTTTAGTAGAACAGATTTCTGACCTTTGCCCCTGACGTTCTGGACCTGTTCTTCTTTGGTGAGGCCGGCACATTTGCGGCGACTCTAACACATTCCTAGAGAATGCTGACTCTGCTCATGGGAGATCACAGCTAGGAATCAATTAGAAAATGCTGCTCTATGTAGACACCTTTGTTTACAAGGAATATAGCCCAGGAGCAGGTGGCTGAAGCTGCCAGGAAACCACTCCCAACACTTAAAAACATCTGGCTTGAGAAATAATTAATAGGACTGCTTCTATCAGTTAGGGCTGCAACCGGAAACAGATGGTATAATTCAAATACGGCAAGTCCCTACAACCAATCAGCAAGTGTGCAAACCTCTCTAAGCCCTGCCATTTTGTCCTAAAGACCTGAGCACACAGGTAAAATAATTAAATCCCCTCCATCTCCACACGCACTTCACTTAAAGCAACAGACGCAAGGTCAGTTTTTGAGGTTACAACCACCTGGGCATGAGCTAGAAAGCTCAGCAGCAGCCAAGCTGTACAACTCTGTAACTTGGAGTTTTCTTCCCAAGAGAACCCCATGGCCTTGGCTTCTGCATGGCACTAATTCATCTTCACTCAAAGCATGGCTCTCCCGAGTTTAAGTACCCAAGAAAGCTTTTCCGTGACGGAGCAGACTTTTATCGTAGCGGCCCTACTTCCTTCTGCTGATCTATGGCCCATTTCTCTACGACCCCTGTAAGAGCCCTTCTCTCCTCCGCACATGGACAGGAGGTATTTCTTTCCATTTCTGGGTGAGAGGTTATAGGCATTCTCATGACCTTCTGTTTCTTCAGATTCCCGGCAAAAGCGTATTAAGTCGATGCGCTGAGATGAGTCTTCATTTCATGCTCCAGTGTCTTTTCAAGGCATCACTATCCTTCTTAAAATGATTACCCGACTTCTTACGTAGCCTCACCTAAACCACATATTGTTTAGCTTTCTGGTTTGGAGCAACTCCTCAACTGTGTCTATTTCCTACCCCATATTACTTTTCTAAAAGCCCTGCAGACTCTTCCGGGCACCATGGTATCTTCACCGTGGACAGTCCAGCATTGGGCTATGCTTTAATTTGCAGACTTTCCTGTTGCTGAACGTTTGTGTGCTTTCTTATAGACGTGTCCTGGCACATATCTTATAGACTTCCTATTGGGTATATAGATTTAGTGTTAGAAGGTAATGTTAAATTGTTTTCAAAATAGTTTCATTAATTTACAATTCCACCAGTCTTGTATAAGAATTCCTCTTCTCCATGTCTTTGCCACCTTTGTTATTTGCTGCCTTTTTTTTTTTTTTTTTTTGTGACAAGGCCTCTCCATGTAGCCCTGGTTGGCCTGAAAGTCATTATGTAGACCAAACTAGCCCCTATCTCTTAGAGTTCTACCTACCTCTGCTTCTCAAACGCTGAGATCAAAGGCCACTATGGTGGCCTCTAACAACCTTTTTTGATGCAGGGTGTTACTGTGCAGTTCAGACTGGATTCCATCTACAGTCCTCCTGCCCCTACTTCCAAAATGCTGGGGGTTACAGGGGTGTGACACCACATCTGGCTGATGTGGGTGATTGTGGTCAGTTTGCTGATGGCATTAATAAGAAAGGGTATTGCTATTTTAACTTTCATTATTATCTCAAAATCAATTCTATTTCTTTCGTGACTAATGAAATCAGTTGCCTCTTCATGCATACTGTTCCAGTGCTGTGTAACAGTTCCCTTCATAATTAAATCACTCCCTTCTGCAGGGAAGCTCCTTAAGCAGGAAGGTAAACAAATCAAAATAGCAAAAGGAAGTCCCCCAAACTGACAAGATTCACCAGCTCCCAGACCCCCATCCGAACAATAAAACTACTGAGAGTTTTATTGGTCCCAGAGAAGTCAAACTGCAAAGAAGACTCAGACCAAACCAGTTGCCTGAGAGAAGCAGAAACCAGCTGAGGTGCCTGGGAAGAGTCACTTGGGAAGGACACTCTCCAATCTTCTGAGCTGTCTGCAGGCTGTGCAGTGTGCTCCAGGTACCCAGCTCTTGTGAGCCGTCACTCACGTTGGGGATGCTCTTTGGTGATGCAGCCGTCTTTGAGACATTTTTGCTCCTGGAAGTAACCCCTCACTTGTATTTTTGTAAGTAATTTCACTAAGACCCAATGGTTCACCAAATTGAATTTGGGAGGTATCTGTACTTTGTTCTGTCATGGGCTTCCTCCCTGAGATGAATAAATATGGTGTGTGTGTGTGTGTGTGTGCCTCACCAGGAAAAGTTTTGTCAAACAACAGTTACTTTCATACAGTTGCTGTAACAAATGACCCCTACTGACGTAACAAAAACCGCTTTCTCTCACAGCAATGCAGGCCAGAAACCCCAAATCAAGAGGTATCGGCAGGGCTGTACTTCCGAGGGAGGCTCCTGGAAGCATTCTGCCTTGTAATCTTCTCTCCACTTTGTAGTGTCTGCAAGCATCCATGGATAACTTAGCCCCTGCTGCTGTCTTCACTGCCCTTCTCCTCCAATGTCTGCCCTGAGTGACGTTCATGAGGACATTATACAAGATTTAACAACCACTTCGAAGACCCAAGTCAACTCAAATTTTGTTTTTATTTTTGTTTGTTTTAATTCTGTTTAGTTTTGTTTTCTATTCTGAAAATGAAAGTGTTCAAGCTAGGCTAGTGTTCTACTAAGCTAAAATCCTAACTCAATGGCCTCCCATGCAAGACAGTTTTTTTTTTTTGACTGGGGGAGGAGGAAGTGAGACAGGATCACACCATGTAAGTCTGACCAGCCTGGAACTTGCTGTGTAGACCAGGCTGGCTTAGAACTCATAGATAGCTGCCTGCCCCTCCTTCCCCAGTTCTTAAATTAAAAGTGTGTACTAACATTCCTGATTCCAGGACAATTCGTAATTTCGACTATGTTTTCAAAAACCCATGATACAAAAATATCAATGCAATATATTCCTTTTGTTGCTACTGTAATTTTTATTTTTAATTTAATTTGTTACTAATTAATTTTTTTGAGACAGAGTTTCCTCTGTGTTTCCTGGGATTTCATGGACTCAGTGTAGACCAGGCTGGCCTTGAACTCAGATATCTGCCTGGCTCTGCCTCCTACACCATCCCTCATCTAGTGTCATACAGTCTAGGGATTAGGATGTGGACAGATATTTTAGGAACACCATTAACACGCTGTATACACAATCACCATTTCCATTTCCTCCTCTTGAATTTGGTTTTTTAATTGTTCTCATTTTCCCATCAAACATTTCTTCACTTTTCTATTTAGTTTTTTTTTTCTTATTGACCTATGGGACTTCTTTTTATTAAGCATAGACGTTTAGAATCAACCCTATTTATAAGTAGTCCTCCACTCTGAGTTTTTCCATATTTACTTACAATGATGTCTTTGGACTGAGTCCCATCTATATTTTCATGCAATCAAAGTTGTAAACCTTTTCTTTCACATTTAGACCCCCCCCCCCGTGTTTTGTGGGGCTGGGATGGATCTCAGGGCCTCACACACACTGAGCAACCGCTCAACCACTGAGCTACTATCCAACCTTGCTTAGAGCATTTTATGTCTTTCATAGTAAATACTTTAAAAATTACTTTCTTAGATTCTTTCCTAAATTTAATCCATTAAGAAAATGTGTGTGTGTGTGTGTGTGTGTGTGTGTGTGTGCGTGTGTGCGTGGTTTGGAAAAGGCTGTAATGCATCTTGTTTCCATGGATAGGGTTAATGTGGTCCTCTTCATTCTTATTTGATCAATGTTTGCAGCATCTGCGGTTATTTTATAATAAGGTGATTACACATTTAAACACCAAAGCGTGATCTGACCTGACAAAAGAACTCAGGGACAGAGTCGATGTTTAAGTGACAATTAGCTGTATTACAGATCACAACCAACAGATATCATTTAGAAGGAATTAGGAAATCCATATTAACCTCCCTCATTTTCTGGCAGCATGAACCCGACAAGTCATAACATGCCATCGTGTGTACTGGGAAGTCTATCTCTAGGCAGGCCTGACTATCAACACGAGGAACTTAGGGCATTAATTAATTCCTTCCTTCATTCTGCACTATTCATCAGGCGCACACTCATCAAATGACATCATCAGCTGCAGTGGTGCCAAGAAACACTGAGGGTTTCGCTTTCATTCACCAGGTGGACGAGGCAGTATTGTCCCATGTGGGTCAGGAAGCCGTGGATACAGTGGCTCATTTCAAGTCTCTTCAGTCCGTTGTACGAGTTAGCCAGTTGTGTGAGAGTCAGTAGAACACACAGTCTCACGTCTAATAAACTGCACAAATACATAAAAAAAGAAATCTCTCTGTGGTCTCAGAATAATCCAGTCTGGCAAAATACATGGCTTTGGTTTGCACAAGGAAGGAAATAATTGTGGAACTTAAATCAACTCATCATCTCTGGGCCTTCTGAATAACACAAGGTTTTCTCTAGAAAAGTCATGTAGAGTGGAGAAAATGGGCCTATGATTTGTTTTTGGACAGTGTTTACCTTTTTTAGATAATTGTTTTTGGAATAATTATTTGTTGCTTTAGAAGGTCTCTAGACCAGCACTGTCCAAAATGGTAGTAGTTATTACTGCCTGTGACCACTTAAATTTCAATGAATTAGCTTGAGGGAACGGGGATGGTTGAGATGAGGGAAGGACAGAGACAGAGAACAAGGAAAGAGATATCTTGATTGAAGGGGCCATTATGGGGCTAGCCAGAAACCTGGCACTAGAGAAATTTCCAGGAATCAGCAAGGATGACCTCAGCTAAGACCCTAAGCAATAGTGGTGAGGTTGCTGAACTGGCTTTGCCCTATAGTCAGATTGATGAATATCTTAAATATCATCATAGAACTTTCATCCAGCAACTGATGGAAGCAGAGGCAGAGATCCGCAGCAGCGCAGTAGACTGAGCTCCCAAAGTCCAGTCGAAGAGAGGGAGGAGTGAGAATATGAGCAAAGAGGTCAAGACCATGATGGGGACACCCACTGAGACAGTCTACCTGAGCTAATGGGAGTCACCAACCCCGGCCTGACAGAGAAGGAACCAGCACAGGACCAAATTAGGCCCTCTGAATGTGGGTGACAGTTGTTTGGCTGGGGCAGACTGTGTGGCCACTGGCAGTGAGACCAGGATTTATTCCTACTGCTTGTACTGGCTTTTTGGAATCTGTTCTCTTTGGAGGGATACTTTGCTCAGTCTAGATATAGTGGGGAGGGCCTGGGTCCTGCCTCAAAGCAATGTGCTAGACTTTGCTGACTCCCTAGGTGAACCTTACCCCCTCTGAGGAGTGGATGTAGGGATGAGATGGGTGAGGGATGGTGGAATAGAGGTGTGAGGAGAAAAGAGAGTGGGAGGAGAGGAGGGAGTGGGAACTGGGATTGGTATGTGAAATGAGAAAGGTAGTTTTAAAAAATAATGAATAAATAAATAATAATAATAAATAAATAAAATAAAAATTTGATCCCTCATTTTATGCGAGCCACAAGTCAAATATTCCATAGCATCATGCAGTATAGCACAGAGGGGACATTGCTAGCAGGATATAAGGTTCATCTGAATGATGCTAAAGATATTCTTCCCGAATATAGTCTAGGTACTAATATTCATACTGTCCTCTGTAGTTTTCTGATCTGGAGTCTATGTGTCCCTGTGTGCGTGTGCGTGTGCACAGCTCTTTGCAGGGTGGGTGGATGAATGCACACGAATGTGAAAACCAGACGTAGGGTACCTTCCTTGAGGGCTCCCCACTTTATTTCCCTAACCCAGAGCTGGTGGAGTGAATTAGTCTGTCTCACCAGATCATCCGGGAAATCCTCTTTCTCTGACTCCAGTGCGGCAGTCACGGGTGCCTGCAGGATTTTTACCTGCGCTTCCGATCTCCAGTTCCCATGTTTCCACAGCTCGCTCTTTATCCGCGGAGCTATTTTTCCAGCCTGCATCTTTCATTGATTACTTTCTCACAGTGTTATTGGTAGGAACCCTTGCTCTAAAATTTTTCTATGTCTGAGGAGTAAGTCCCTCCCCGCCAAACTGGGCAGCCGAAAACATCTCACGTGGTTTTTTGAGTGAGAACGTTGGGAACAGCTGGGTGGGGCGAGGTGGCACAGGACCCTCCGGAGGTTGCGTTTAAGGTGTCTCTTGGGATTAGAGTCTACTTTAAAACTCTATGTGTGGCTGAGCCTGACCACCTTTTCTCATTTCCCACCATCTGTGAGGTAATATACAACCAGCTCAGCCTGCCTTCAGCAAAATTCCCGTACTCGGGCTTAGCTAGAATTCCCACCCACAGTGTGTCACATACTAATAATGTCCACCTCACTAACCCCTCTCAGCTCCTTCACCGTTTTATTTTCAGGCGCGCTCAATCTCTTCCCACTGACTGGAAAGGCCCTTGCAGCCTTTCCTCCAACTTCCCAAGCGTCGGGATAAAGTCTGCTTTCCCATTTTAAGGAATATTGATTTTTTTCTTTAACACTCATGGAACAGATCTCAAGCAGAGAGGAAAATTAAAGGGATAATTATTTATCCTTTGTCATTCTTTTGATTCTCAGGCATCGGAGAAAAATAAAACAAAAATTTTAAAAGCGTTTCACAAACTGCTGCACAGAAAAGGGATGGGTTAGCTGCTTTTGCGCAGCAGTGTTTCCCTCCTGAACACACAAGCCCACACGACCTGCTTGCAGAGAGTCCTATGTTCAACAACAACACAGTTATTAAAGGACATAGCACAGGCAAAAGGGGCCACGGTGAATGCAGGCTGGTTTTGGTTTCTGGCTTCGCATTTGATATTGGCAATGGGAGTCACAAACAAATTCAAATTCCAAATGTCATGGACTTGCTGACAGTGGATGCTTCCAACTGATGAGCTTTGTCTGGGGTAATTATTGGATATCCAGATTCAGTTAGCATTCGCTGGAGTAATCACTTCTGAGCAATCCTTCAGAATCTACTGGAACGTGTCCTGGAAAATTTGGGGACGCCTTGAGAGAGAAAAAAACTAAGAGCGGCTAAACAAATGAAATCTCATGTTCTTATTTTGTCTGCCATTGTGGTAGAAGAAGAGGCAGGGTGCTCTCCTAAGTTATTTTATAGAGAACTTGTTTTCTCATTGTGAAGGACTGAAGTTGTAACTCCCAAATGGATGCTATGTTGATAGGAGTGTTGTCCTTAAAGTGACTCCAAGGTCCTTAAAGTGACTCCAAGGTTAAATCACATCGTAGTTGTAGTAAGAGCCTGCTTGTTCGTTCCCGGCTGCCCAGAAGTGAAATAATCACTCAGAAACTGTACTAATTAAACCATTGCTTGGCCAATCACTTAAGCATATTTCTACCTAGCTCTTACGTCTAGAATTAACCTATTTCCATTATTTTATATTTTGCCATGAGGCTTGTGGCCTACTGGCAAGGTTCCAGCTGGTAGCTCTGGTCTTTCTCCCCTGGCGGCTACATGGCTTCTCCCTGACTCTGCCTTCTTTCTCCCAGCATTCAGTTTATCTCTATTCTGCCATGGGCAGGCCCAAGACAGTTTCTTTATTAACCAATGGACCAATGGTATTCACAGCATACAGAGGGGAATTCCACATCACATAGTGGTAAGCGCTAATCCAGTAACTCCTAGGCCCTTAGACCCTTGGCAGAAGAGGAAGATACTAGAAGTCAGTCTCTCTCTCTCTCTCTCTCTCTCTCTCTCTCTCTCTCTCTCTCTCTCTGTCTCTCTCTCTCTCTGTCTCTCTCTCTCTCCCTCTGTTCTTCCCTCCCTCCTTCCCATCAAACACAGAGGAAGGAAGTATCCCAGAACAAGGACATCATCTATAAATCAAGAGGAAGAGTGGCCTAAGCAGAAGTAACATTACTGGCATCCTGCTCTTAAACTTCCAGCCTTCAGAACAGTGGGAAAGACTCTCAATTTGCTGTATTTTGTTATGGTGCCTGAATAGGTTACTTATCTCATTGCTGTAACGGAAAAACACAATGACAGAAGCAACTTTAAAAACAAGATATTTCCCGGGCATGGGGGCACATGCCTTTGGCCCTAGAACTTGGGAGCAAAGGTAAGTGGATCTCCGTGAGTTCGAGGCCAACCTGGTTTACAAAGGGAGTTCCAGGACAGCCATGGCTGTTACATAGAGAAACCCTATCTTGAAAACCAAAACAAGCCAAAACAAAATCCTACAAAAACAAACAAACAAACAAACCCAAGAGATTTTGGTTTTGGCTTACAGTTTGAGTGCACAGTGCACCATGCATCCTAACAAGGACAGTGTGGAAACAGGACCATGAGGTGACAGGTATCCTGGTATCCACAGACAGGAGGCAGAAAGTGATGCCTGCTTTATGTTAGCTCTCTTTCTCTTCTTTTTATCTAGTCTAGAGCCCCATCCATGGAATGATCCCACCCACATTTGGTGTGAGTCAGCACACCTCAATTCACATAATTCAGATAATCCCTCACGGACAGGCAGAGAGACTTGTTTCCATGGTGATTCTAAATCACAGCAAGCGAACAGTCAAGAGTAACCATCATAAATACCCAGGCAGACCAACATACTCACAGCTAAAGGAAAACTTCAAGAATCTTTCCATTTGTTATCCTTAGAATTAGTCTCAATTCCTGTTAACCAACAAGGAAAATAAGCATAGAATGTATTATGATTTTATTTAAAATAATACGTTCCTCGTTTGTAAAGGGATCTTTAGTTATCGTAGATCATACCAGATTCAAGTAACTCAAACCCGGATACAAGCCTGTTTGAATAAAATGGAAATGCATGCTCTCCCATATGAAGTCCTCAAAGAGGTGTAAGGGATTTAGTGACTCTGGGGACCGCCCCTTCCCTCCCCCATCTTTCCTGGTTTCCCTCTCATCCTTTGTAAACAAGATCCCCAAAGCAGTCCCTGGCATGATAGCCTAACCTGACAATGTCCTTAGAGATAGTATTTCTTGTGGACCTTTATTAGAAAAAAGTTTTTTATTTTGCTTTGTTTTGTTATTTGTTTTTGTTTTTTGAGATAGCGTTTCTCTGTAGTTTTTGTCCTGGAACTAGCTCTCATAGACCAGGCTGTCCTCGAACTCACAGAGATCCACCTGCCTCTGCCTCCCAAGTGCTGGGATTAAAGAGTTTTCTATTTGTTTTTTTTTTTCCTGGAGGCCCCAGCATATTTACTCTATCATCTAATTGGCCACAACTGAGTCATAGGCCTATGGGGAAGAGTACCGAGCTCCTCTCATTCCTTTATAGCATCTATTGGAGAATAGAAGTGGGGCCTCAGTTCACAAATGAGATCCTGAGAGTTTCTGCACGAGATATGTTTAAAAGTGTTAATATGATAAGAGATCGGATCTAGTAGCAAAAATTTGGAGATGGGGGAATAGTCCCAGGAAAAAGAATTACTTGTCATATTGTATTGGTTATTTTTCTGTCACTGTGAGAAAACACCATGATCAAGCAATTCATAGAAGAGATTATTTAGGCTTCCAGGTCCAGATGGATAAGAGTCAATCATGGCATGGAGGTAACAGGCGTGGAGGCTAGAGTACCATGCTGAAGCTCACATCTCGAGCTGTAAACATCAAGCAGACAGAGTGAACCAGAAGTGGCTTTAAACTTACATCCCCCCCCCCCCGTGATACACTTCCTCCAATAAGGTCACACCCCCTACTCCTTCCCAAAGAGCACAACCAACTGGGGACGGAAGCTTCCAATACATGAACCTGTATGAAAACTTCTCATTCCAACCACCACCTGCCTATAGGCATAGGCGAGGGAAAGCAAGGAGAGTTAAAAAGAGAAAGGAATACCCGAAAATCCAGACGAAGGACGTGAAATGCAAAGTAAAAATTAAAATGCTAGTCGTGAGGTCCTGAGATGGTTCTTGTCAGAATTCATTGAAAATCATCGGTGTGTGTTTTTTGTTGTTCAGCCTAAAGAAGTTAAAAGACAGATGGTGATTTTGAATGTAAAGACAATGTGCATAAGTGCATGCATATCTACCTAGGAAAATAAGTAATCCAAACAAATCATGGATGCGCTACACATATATTGCTAAACACAATCAGGGATGTTCTCCTTCCGTGATTAAAGGACTCATGTGTACTGGAAAGGAGCACTTCTCTGTAACGGTGACTTGATAAGCAGTTTACCCTCTTCCAGGCCAGTTTTCAACTGCAGCATTGCTGGTCTTTAATGTAAGGCAGCTACGGTTGATGAGGAGTGCAGATGAGGAGAAGGCTCCCAGGAGCCATGCTGCATCACAGTAGACAATACTGTTGGCTTTGCAGACCGCCAGCTGAAGGTTCTAGTCCAAAAGATTGAGTTATCCTATCTACTGTATATTTATTTCAGTTTCTCATCTGTGAAGCGAGAGTAAGGGATTAATGACTAATGCCGTCTAGAATTTTGTATTAGGGGCTTTTCAGAACCGATTTAAGGAAAGAAAGATTTATTTTAGCGCAAGGTTCCAGGACATTGCCATAGATCATGACATGGCAGAACAAGTCAGTCCATTCCATGGAATAGAGCCATTGAGCCTGTTCCTGGTGTCAGCACAGACAGGGTAAAGCCAGAACCATGGGCTGGGCTATGATCCTCAAAGGGCTGCCCCTAGTGGCTTGCTGCCTTTAGCCAGGTCGTATCTAATACATTTTCTACAGCTTCCCCAAACAGCACCACCAGCCATAAGAGAAGAACTTAAAACAGGAGCCCGTGAGAGCACTTTAGACTCTAACCGTAAAAGACTTTGTAAGAATTAATGAGAATATGTGTGTTCTCATAATATCTCATATTATGTGTGTGTATCTTGAACACAATCATAGTACAACTGGTGTAGACAGAGACTGCTCATTTGTTTCTCAGTTGCCCAGATCTGAATAATCACACAGAAACTATATTAATTACTATACTGGTTGGCCTATTAGCTCAGGCTTTTTATTAACTAACTCTTACGTCTTAAATTAGCCCATTTCTGTTATTCTGTGTAACACCACAAGGCTGTGACTTACTGGTAAAGTTCCAGCATCTGTCTCCTTCAGCAGCTACATGGCCTCTGTCTGACTCCACCTACTCTCTCTCTCTGTATCTCTGTTCAGATTTCCCGCTTGGCTTTACTCTGCTAAGCCATTGGTCGAAACAGCTTTATTCATCAACCAATAAAAGCAACACATATACAGAAGGACATCCCACATCAAACCCGCTCTGGAGTAAATACGTGTGACTATTTATTGTGGATCCTGTAAAGCTTGAAAGCTGACCTGGGAGTGGCATGGTGAATTTCAGGAAAACAACGCACTGTAACAATTGTAACTCTTTATTGCTATCTCTCACAACTAAGAGCTAGATTTGCTGTTGTTGTAATCATTTTGGAGACCTTAATGGGGTAAATTCTGTGAAATGATATAAATTTAGACTTTTGACTGTCAAAGGCAAATTCCACACTAGGTTTTCCGACTTCAAGCCTAATTCTCCCTTTGTTACTTCTACTGAGAATTTAAACAGTTTCTAGATTTTTCTTGTCCCCACTTAACAAGGTACACTTGGAAACTTTCAGTACCTGAGCTATGCATGACAATGGTTCTTCTTTTTTTTTTTTTTGCAAAGCTCTATTCCCATACTACTTAGAGGATAATAAGCTTATATTTTTGAAGGGACAGCAGCAATCCACAACTCCCCAGTTTCATTATGTGTTTTCCAATAAACCAAAGATATATTCTGTACTTTTTAAAAACAAAATACCCAGCAACAAATGATTGGCAATGCCTCCACGTATTTTCCTGACGGAATGGTTATGGCATCCAAAATGTCACCGTTAGGATGAAAGGCTAGCACTAAGATAAAATTTTAAGGAAGCCCTCATTACTCTGAATTGAGAGGGGAGGGGAAATACTAACAAGTCTATAGGTAACCACAGCTGGATCTCACCAGGATGAGCAGTTAGTTGTGTGGCCCAAGGTCCCAAAGGAGAGCTGGATTTGAAAGCAAAGGATCAAACTTTGTTTGAGGACTTGGAGAGATGCTTCCTGCCATCTCCAGATTTGGGGGATGGGGGGCTACAACTACGAGGACGATGACTACAAAGAGACCTGAATGCAGCAGAGAGGGACCAGAGGATGGGATGCTAGAAGCCAGTCAGACTTATGGGTAAGCATTTGGCTCTAAGGCAATTCCTAAAAATGACTTAGAACGCTGCCTTGTTTAAATTACTTTCCCCCCCCTGTATTATGTACTGAGCGAAGACATAAAGCAGCTAAAAAGGCTATGTGAGTATTTCTTAATCACTTAAACACACCTTGCCTACTAGGACTTGAATCTTACATAATTTCACTTAGCATGTTGTTGGTACTCGAGAAATGTCCTCTCATGACTCTCCCCCACTCCGTATACTTCAGAAGTGACTCACTACTGGAGTGGGAGCTTCCGATCTATTGCTTGATGTAGCATTTAAAGCACAGGAAAAAAAGTTTTAAAAATATATAACAAGGTATTTCTAGTAGCTCTCTCTCTAGTAATCAGGATACTGTTAAATTTATTTTTGCCTCGAACAGTAGCCACTAGTCAAATGTGGGTAATGAATATGTGATAGGCACTTGGAAAGACTAAGGAAATGAATACTAATTTAATTCATTTAAATCAAAGTAGCCACAGATTCCTAGTCTATGTCTCCTACATTGGTCAGGCCAAAGGGTTTTGTTCAAAGTGTCCAGTCCTCACTTTTAAAAGGAGCTATTTTAAAGAACGAGTACTATGAACAAAATGTACATTTCCCTATGTTCCTTTAAAATCGAAATACCTTGGCTTGCCTAAGCAACTCTAGACACTAACTAGTATATGAAAGCCAAATTGACTCGCGGGAATAACAGTGCCTCGGGAGAATTCGCATCATTTTGAGGACTTGTAATAAATAGGTGGTCAATTTTTAACAGCAACTGCGGACCTAAAAGGAGTGTTGAGCATGCGTAGTTGCCATAGTGAAGTATAAAAGTGGGCTGGGCATTGACAGGCTTGCTTGACAAAACAGTTTTCCCTTGGATTGCTTCTTCCCTCTGCGCAGGAATCTAGCACTTTCCGGCTGCCCCAGGGTTTGCAGGGGACGCTAAGGTTCTTTCCCCAATCCTCCCGCCCCCGGCCCCTCCAGCCTTCTAAAGCCTTCCCAGTCCTTACAAGAAACCCCAAACTGCAATGGAAAATATGGGGCTCGGGAGGACAAGTGAAGTGATAGGAACTCCCTTTTAGGGGTTCCCTAGACACTTTCTAAGATGCTCAGTAAAAGCTTGTTACCCGTGTGGCAAAAAGATGAGACCCAACAAGGTTTGTTTTTAATGTACAGTTTTTATCATGTGAAGCAGACATTGGTCCCATACTTCAGGTGGGGGAGTTCCCTGGAGCATGGAGCAGCCCTCATGAGCGCGCGCGCGCACACACACACACACACACATACACACACACACCATTTCGCCTTTTCATCTCTTTCCTTACTGACACCCCTAGCTTGTTTGCTCTTAACCTCTCAAAGCTCCACAGACCAATAAATTCACGCAAATGGAGGAAAACTATGTTGTAGAATCTGCCTCCAGCCCCCGCCCCCTTTTTGAGGCTCTTTAAAATTTAACAACAATCTTTTGGGGGAGTGTCAATTTACATAAACGGCTCCCTTAGAATTTCATGCTGTTCAGAAGATGTATTTGGGTACTTTGGTTGCATTAAAAAAAAATCCCATAGCAGATATTTTCCCGGAGCCTGGACGCTTATATAAAAGCGACGCGTTCATCTTTTAAGTGAGCTTCAACAGGGTTTGCATTTTTATAAACCTGTGTCGTTTGGAGGTGTAGACGATTGACTTGTGTATTAGCCACTATCACTACAGATCACTTGTAAGACACGTTAAAAATTGGCTCCGCCCCCGTCCTCTTCCCCCACTACTCCTCGAAATCTATGATTCAGACGAGGTCTAAAGACAGGAGCATTTGGAAAGGATTTGGAGATTAAAAATACGACGCTGTGATTTTTCAATACAAAGACCACAGCCAGCCAGCCATAGACAACAAGAACTATTTAAAATAATCACATCTCCAGAAGTTGCAGGACGACAAAGTCCGAGTCGTCCAATAAGCCGGTAGAGACTGATCGCGCTTCCGCCCTGCAAAAACCCGGGCAGGCGACACGTTGAGACGAGTTTCAGCTGCAGAAGAGGAAGAGCATCACCTGCAGTCCGAGGCGTGGGAAACGCTGCCCAACTGGGTTTGGAAGCCCCGGAGGTAAGCGCAACTGGGGACCCTGGTGGCCTGATCCGGTGCTGAGTGCGAGGTAGCCTGTGCTCGGCTGAGCGCCAAGACTCGGCGGGGGGAAGAGTGGCGGATATTTCATCGTGGGGACGGCTGGGGCCAGGGAGATGACTGCGGCGGGGTAGCCGGCTGCAGCCAGGGCGTCCGAAGCTGCAACTGGCTGGGAGGCCCACTGAAGCCGGAGAACCCCTTCAGCACCCGGGAGTCGGGGGCAAGGCGGAGCCTTGACGTCACCTCCCCTCCCCCAGCCGCTCCTGGAAGGAGGAGTGGGGGAAAAAGAGGCAGAGATCCGCCGCAGTTGCCGGCCGTAACTCCTCTACTCGGCAGCTGGCTGCCTGGACATGTCCTGACAAACTTGGCTTCTCATCGAAGACCTTCACTTCTCTCTCCAGACCTCGTGCGCTCTCTCTCTCCACCTCTTTTGGTGCTCAAAGTTTCCCCGGGTCGGAAGCCACTGGAAATGCGACCACCTGAGTCCCGACTGCACTGGAGGATCACACTCTGGTTGGGGATATGCTGAAGATTCTAGGGAGGCAAACTTGGTACTTCGAGCCCGGCTCCTAACAAAAATCCGATCGGCGTGGGATATACCCAACTGCCGGGTACTGTAAGGAAGAGCACCGAGGACCGGGCTACTGTGGTGAGTTCTTTGTTCAGTGCATGCCTTGTAGAATTTAAGTTTAAACGTAAATGAAATAACGTGGGGGATATTTCAATGTAAGCGAGTGGCGGAATTCATGTGAATCTCGCCGGGTCTGCGCTTAGGGAACTGGACTCCCTTTATGGGGCGCGGGAATGAAAGACAAGCATGCGCAGCTTTTGGAATTCACAAAATACACACAGAGCGCTGTTCAAAAGAACTTGAGAAGCGAAGCCGTTTGTGCATTATTTTCAGTGTAACTTGTTATAGAAATGGTGCCCAGGGAGGGCGCGTTGGGGACTGGGTGATCTGCAGTGGCGCAGCGCCCTCTAGTCCGAGCACCGGGCAAGGCGCGCTCCCAGCTCCTAGCTCAGTGCAGACCTCGAACTTGGACCTGCTGGGCACACTAACGACGTGGACCAGACAGAGCTCGGTCGCTTCCATCACAGCCTTCATTTACACCGGTCCACACTTAATGCATTAACAAAAATCAGCTTGCTTGGACTGAGTGCAGAAGCCATGCTGAGGGGAAAAGGTTTTTAGGGGGAATAGTTCCCCCTTCCACCTAATTTCCACGAGGATCTGGGGACAGGGTCACGGATGGACCATATAAAGGATGTTCGTGGAACTTGAACTACACTTCTCTTCATGTGAAGGCAATTCGCTCGTAGCTAAAAAGGTATCTCCATTTCGTTTTGTTGGTGGCTGAAGGATTAGCAAAATGTGGCAGCTTAGGAGACTGACTGCATCTTTGCCTCTCAGTGGTTCCTGTAGAGACCGAGTGCAACTTCTTCTAGGCAGTGAGGGTTATCAGTTAGCCTGGATAGTGAGTATTCTTAAGATATTTTAGCCCTACTAAGCACTAATTAAATATTCATATATGTTTGAATATTTTTTAAATCAGGAATTCCTTTGTGCCACTTAGAAAATCCAGCGATTTAATGTTACCGAATAGTGTGTTTTTATACTTTTTATTGTTCTTTTCCTCTCCTAGCATGACTACCCCAGGCCCTCTCACATCCCCTCCCCCAACGGCTGGCTTTCTTGTGTGGTTGTGTTTTGTTGAGAGTTAAAATTCCGTCAGGGTCGCAAACCGGTTGAGCTTGGAGATCAGGTCGTTCTCTTTCTCGGCGTTCCAGGTATGGAACTGTGACCGTCACTGCGCGAGCACTTTGCGCAATTGGTAGCCGCGGCCAGAGTCTTTGGGTTATGATGATGCTCGTTTTTGCTGGGTGTTGTGAATTTGTGTGTGTTCCAAACAGTGAGCAGGGAATGGAGAGCTACAAATCAGCACACTCATTCTGCAGGCACTACTTTTTCTTCCTAAGCGTAACCTGCTAGGCATTGCTATTATCTTTATTTTTAGTCACCTTCCTTTAAGGTGGCTTAAGTGACTTTCACTCTGAGCCAAAGAAATGCTCTCTTAACTAGTCTCACTAGCCCCCGGCTGCCGTGCAGTTCGCCCTGCAGTCCCTTCCGCCTGCTCCTAGGGAAATCTGATCTCTTCGTCGTCGCGGCGTTAAAATGTTAGAGCCCCACAAACTTTCCGAGGTCAAGTCTCTTCTCTGGGCTGCGTCCCAAAGCGAGACTGGCTTCGACTGACTCCCGATTGCGCTTTCAGCTGGTACCTGGAGCACTGCCCACGCCGTGGATGGACTTGCAGCCCTGGGATGCGCTGGCTGGGCACTCGGGCGCCAGAGGGAGTTCTGCAAGTGGGGTGCCTGTTAGCCGGGGTCTCTCATTCTCGCTGGAGAACTTGTAGCCGTGGGGCCGGGATCTAGGACTGCGGGATCCTTGGTGTGGAATAAAGCGCTGAGAATGCGCCCAGGGAGGCTCAGCTGCTTTTAGTCCTACAGACCCGGGGATTGGGGGGCGTCTGTCCCAGAGGCCAGCGTTGGGGTTCACTGCCACAGTCCGGGAGGGTCTGAGGTCTAACCAAATCTGCACTAACAGGTCTCGGGAAAACTTGTGCACCCCCTGCCTCCACCCCCACCTCCACCCCCATCTCCGGCCTTAATGTGGATTTCAGGAGGAAGTAAATTCCGACCTAACTGCATTCCTTTCCAGACCCTCAGTAGTTTTTCACCCTGGTGGCTGCAGACTCGGAGCGAGGCTTTCAAATGCCGATTCGGGGATTTCCTGGAGGTTGGGAAAAGCCTAAAGAGAGGCTTGGCGGCGGCTGGGTGGGGAGGTGTCCCTAACGCCGTAGGTGACTTCTCCTCCCCCTTTACTGTCGTTTTTTTTTGGGGGGGGGAGATAAGCAAATGTTTCCCCTTTCCTAGCAGAGAGCATCCAATAAAATTCCGCGCAGCAGTAACAGGCGCAGCAGCCAGCTCGAAATTCTAGAACAGTCCCCAGACTGCCCCTCCCGCAGTACTACAAGCTCCCCGAGGGCGCTCGCTTCGGTGCACGCCGGGCTCCGTTCTTGGTAGTCCCCGGGCGCTTCTGTCCAGGGGCGGGGCCGGTCTCGAGCTGCGCGCACCGAATCCCGAAGTCTCGGGGCTGGAGAAACGAGAGCCGGCGCTGGTAGGCGTGGCCGCGGGCGGAGGGATACACACCGCGGGGCGCTGGGCGCGCGGACCAGACTGGACGCGGCGGGGCTTGGACGGCCGGCGGCGCCATGCGCACGTGCGAGTCCAGTGCGGCTCCCGGCACAGCGGTCTACCGCCGCCGGGCGCGCTGAGCACCCGGGCCGTGCGCCCCACCGCACCGCGGCTACTTGGAGCCAACTTTGCAGTAAGTTTGCTGCGGGTGGAGTGGAGCCCGGGGCCCGGGTTAGTGTCCTCCCACCCACGCTTCCCCGGCTGCACTGTGGCGGGGGCTGGAGCTCGTCTCCTTGCCCCACTCGCAGAGTTGAGTGACCGATCGCGGCTCCGGGATGCGGGGGCGGAGGGGTGGAGGGACCGGAGGGACGTGCGGGGAATGGTGATTGCGGAGTCGGGGGACGGGCGCCGCGGTTCCGGGACCAGCGCGGTACTCACCCAGCGCCGGTCTGTCTGACCCGGGAGCACGAGTGCTCGCTCCTGGTTCGACTCCCGTCTGCCTCGGCTTTGGAGTTTTTCCCCAAGTACTGAGATGAAAGCACAGCCGATTACTTGAGCGTGGGATCCTCGAAATGGAGCCGCAGAGTTTCTTAGATGTTCTGTGCCCGGAGGAGTGCAACGCCGAGGTTGAATGCGGCTCCTTTGCTAGGCTAAGCCGCGGGGAATTGTGCGGCCGGGCAGTTGTGTGTTCTCTGGAAGATAAACTTATGAGCTCTTTATTAAAGAGAGGGTCTGCCTCATAGTCCTCACCTTGCTTTATATTAGGCAGCTAACTTTTGGTTGTCTTGTAAGACTCCCACCCCCTACTGATGGGAATTGCAGGACCTTGGAAACAAGGAGACAATTGTGTGCTATAGCAAAGTAAATTCGCAAATATTTTCTGTGTAGTTAATTTTTTTTATGTGCCTGCTCTATGGTTTCATTAAGTGGCTTTTGTTAAGCAACTATCGAGTGCCTGGAAGATTTTTTTTAAACTGGGAATTTGCATAGAAAATTACTGTCAGAAAAGGTTTAAAAGGCATGTACTTAACTTTGCAAAAGTTGATTTCTGCTGCTTCGTGTAGTCTATATTTAATAGTTTAAAAACATTTTTATGTGCTAATACTAAGGAATGGTGATGTTTTCCACATCAGTCTGAGAGTGTTAGCCATGTTATTTAACCACATGTCCACGTACTCCCAGGTTCATTCTAGGTTATTGGGCATTGTGTCTTGGGAATCACTGTTCTGATCTAGCAGTGAGAACTTGCCCTCTCTCCTTTTTCAATATTTTATTTTAAGATAGATACTTAAAACATGATTTTTTTTAAAAAAAAGATGCAATTCCCAGTTTTGACTAAAGTAGTATTTTACAAGCTTAGTGTAAGTTTTATTTAGAAGTTTGCCTTTGTGTGCCCATTTCTTGAAAAATTAACATCTTAAATGAGCCAGGGTTTCCCCCCCACACCCCTTTAATCCTTACTGTGAAAGGAAGTAAGGTTATTAGGGGGCCTTCATAAAGTCATTTGGGCCACCTGTGAATTCATTTTTGAGGGTAAGAAGCCTCTAGACGTGACTTTATTGGGTTCACGGCATGTATCAGTAGACTGGTGGGTTACATTCATGCTAAAGAGGTGTGTTCAAAGCAGTAAGGCTTTCATCTGAATGGCTCCACCTTCCGAGCATACATCTTCAGATTGAGCTCTTGAGCCACCAATCTGGAGAAGCCATTTCCGTCTGTGTTAGAAGTGGAAGGGACCCAGGGGCCCCTCTACTTAATGCTCTTAGAACATTTTCCGGGACTGCTTATTTCCACCCAGGTCTGGCTGATTTTACAGAGACTCCAAACCAAATCAAGTTGGTACACTGTTGCCTCACATGCTGCCTAGGCGGCCGATTTGTACCCTGAAGGACCTTCATTCTAATCTTCATGCCTGGGAATTTACAGCAGAGAAGTATTCTCCTGAGCAGATTGTGTGGAAGATGAAACCAAGGACTGTCTTGGAAGTCTCACTTAATTGTGTAATTGCAGGTGTTTGTCCCTAGACCCTGGCAAGGTGTTTTCAAGCAATATGATATACATCATTTAAGATTCAAAACTGCTATTTCTCAAGTGGAGAAATAACAATAATTTAAAATATAAAATTTACTTTTATGGGTGTGTCGCCTGTTTGTATGTCCTGTGCCGTGTGTGTGCCTGGTTCCCTCAGAGGCTAGAAGGAATCCTCTGGAAATGGAGTTACAGATGGCAGTGAGTTCGCACATGGGTGCTGGGAATCGAAGCTGGGTCCTTGGAGAAGACCACCCAATGCTCTAAACCGCTGAGCCATCTCCAACCCTTTCCCGCAGTTTTAAAAAAAGCTCACCTTTTCCATTTAAATGCTTGTCAGATTCTTGCTTAATTCCAAGAGATCGTTGTATATGTGAAGGTAAACATATTGATTGCTTACATATTTTGTATAAGCCCCTTGGGAAATCAGTCATCATTTAATTTTTGTATTTTATAGAATGTTAAAGCATAGGGTTTTGTGACAAAGTTGCTCTGAGACACTGATGTGGTATCAACTCTAGCCAGTTCTGAAGGGTTTTGAAGTGGCTGTGACATCATTTTAGGCCGGGTAGAGCCACATAAAGGCCCACCATCTGCAATGCTGTTGCTGGCCCAGTGGCCTTGCCTAAATTTTCTGTTTAGGGGAAGAGAAACTTTCTTACAGCGCCCGTCTGTATATCCTTGCCGCTGTTTAATCTTACCTTCTCTTTTCCATTCCTAGTCCTTTATCCATCTGTCCAGCAACTGTGGGTCTTCTTTGCAAACATTGGGACTTAGGCTCAGTGCTCATTGGTCAGATTCCCAGCCCATAAAGAGCTGAAGTCCAGAGAGGGAGAAGTGTAGGAAATGCTCT
This sequence comes from Microtus pennsylvanicus, assembly GCF_037038515.1. Lineage (NCBI taxonomy): Eukaryota > Metazoa > Chordata > Mammalia > Rodentia > Cricetidae > Microtus > Microtus pennsylvanicus. Next base: position 84,136,772 of record NC_134587.1, read on the forward strand.
GTTAGAATCAAAATAGTACATCACCACACTTGAACAAGATGGAGCACCTGGAGGAGGTAGGTTAGAACGAGTTCCTCACAACAGGGTGTGTGTGTGTGTGTGTGTGTGTGTGTGTGTGTGTGTGTGGCGGCAGGATACCAGGGAAAGGGAATGACAGTGGAAAATAGTATGTGGATTGTATGGCTTGATTGTGGCTTGCTGACTGGAGAGAAACGAGACCACAGCTGTGAGAAAACGAAACCCCTGGATCTGCTTCTGGTGTAGCTTCACTGGACTTGGCCACGGTCCTCTCTTGGCCAGGATGGCACACAGAACAATAAATGGTGGTGGTGGAAGTTGGCTTGTGAAGACTGGAGGGTAGTTTTTATAGGGCAAAGGTTAAGGACAAGGAAACAAGGAAATATTGCAGAGAAAGGTGAAGCCACCAAACTGTATTAGAAGAGTTTCATTTGCATCATCTTTTGGGTGGGAGGAGGTGTAGCTGTTGTGTTAGATCAGAGTCCTCAGACTCTGGTTGGAGTTCTGGGCCCAAGACAGTTTGGCTGGATCCAAGCCTGTGGGAAAGTGCCCCTTTAGTTTGAAGTAAGTGATATTGTGGTTGTATTAGAAAAGTAGGCAGAGTTCAGATTTATCAGAGTTCTTTGTAAAAACCTCGCGGGAATCTACCAAGTCAGAAGGCGCAGTGGTAGTGAGTGCTTGCTTCTCTTGCAGAGGACCCGAGTTCTGTTCCCAGCACCCACATTGGTGGCTTGCAACAGCTTATATATAACATGGCTGTTGGAGATGGAAGGTCTCCCACACAAGACTCCCACACAGATACATGTCCACACAGTTTGAGATAAAGTGCATCTTATAGAGAAGAATAAACTGAGCTAGCAGGCAGAGGAAGGGATGGTAAATCTTATTCAATTGAGGGTGTGATATCAGAAAGACGTTAGAGTAGGCTCAATGGGATGGGGTGAGAAAACAGTATTTCTTTTGTGTGTATGTGTTTGTGTGTGTGTGTGGTTTTTTGAGACAGGATTTCTCTGTAGCTTTGGAGCCTGTTCTGGAACTAGCTCTTGTAGACCAGGCTGGCCTTGAACTCAACAGAGATCCGCCTGCCTCTGCCTCCCGAGTGCTGGGATTAAAGGCATGTGCCACCACTGCCTGACTGAAAACAGTATTTCTAACATAGTTAAAATACCAAGTCTGAATAAGTACATGTATGAACCAGGTGGTAATGGCACAGGCGTGTGTGTGGGGGGAAGCAGTTCTGAGAAATTGAAACAAAAATTGACACATCCTCTCAGTCACATTTTTATAAATGGAGATTTGACAGTTTTATAAATGGAGCTTTGACAGCAGTAAAAGGCCATCTAAACTCTGAACTTGAGGGGCCAAGGGGCAAGAAGGGATGGGGGAGTGTGTCAGCAGGCTGTCAAGACTGTATTTCAGCTCCCCGACTTCACTCAGTTGGTTAATGCCAAGAGCGAGTGGGCTAGATTTCAGTTTTATGTCTTCTGGTCCCTTCCTTTGAGTTTGATTCCTTTGCGTGCAGATTTGAGCGAGGCAGGGGGAAATCAAGACTCTGCACTGGAACATAGGAAAGTACACTGGGCAAGGTGCTACTTTGCAGTGGGAAACCAGTGGCAAGATAGTCTCGCTTAGAGCAGACGGCACTTGGGGAAGACTGTTCTCTAGGGACGGGACAGGCCCGACTGAGCTGTGGGGTGTTTCTGTTGGACCCTCTGAAGAAGAGGTCTTTCAGGCGGCAGTGTATGTAGGGAGATGGGCTGGAAGGTTATGTTTGTCTTATTGTACTCTCATGTGAGTAAGGTACAGAGCATCAGTCGAGAATTGGGAAAGCGCACTGCCTTTTTGGTCCTTGTTTTTTAATGTGTTGTGGATTGCTTTTCTGTTTTAGGCATGTGGACAATGGGAAGGACGCAGGGTATTGGTTAGGGAGGTGAGTGGCATGAAGCATGACGTATGTATGTATGTATGTATGTATGTATGTATGTATGTATGTATGTGGGTTTGTGTATGCATGTGTATATAAAACATCTGGGAAGGTAAACACAGAAGGTCATTTGCCTTGACATTAGCTTGTGGTGCCTGAAGAAGCTGTGTGTTGCCAGGAAGGCCGTGAAGGATTTCTGTAAGGCATTTGAGGATAGCTGTGGTTTGGTGGGGGAGGGGGAGGAGGAAATGTGAAAATACGTCAAAGAAGTGCTGAGAATGCACTTTTGATTGAGATCTCTGCCAATATAAAAGAAAAATAAGGGTGTTAGTTGAAAGGAAACACAGGGTTGAGAGCCGTTTAGTTTTAAGCAGGGAGAAACCAGTGTTTATGGGCTCAGCGGAAGATTGCTGGGGGTTGGAGTTGCTTAGGGCTGAGCCCTAGAGCTGTGGAAGATGCAGGGGTTTATGGGAAAAGAGGATGGGGCTCCCCCATTCTCCCCGGAGAGGAAGGAAGGTGAGGGGCCCTCGCCCTGACTTTACTCTCCGTGGAGTGTCCCCCTTCCCGACCTGCCATTTAGCGAGGTGCCCGTACATGCACCTGAGCGCACAGGGAGCATAATTTGGCTCTTACCGAGGCTGTGCTAATTTGGGAGTGGAAGAAGTAGCCATGGTAATTGCCGCTTACTGTTCCACAGCATCCTGTAAATTATTTCTGTCTGCAGAGAGAAGCACATTAGGTGATAGGGAGTTAAAATCACAGGAGGCGAACAGCCTGTTTCTGTGGGCAAAGTTTGTCCTGGAACGTGGGTGTGACAGGCAGAGCAGGAGCAGCATCAGCGTGGATGGCCGCAGTCAAGATGAGGGGGAATCCGCAGATGCCGTGTCAGCCGAGACACCGTGCCCCCGGACCTGCTGTCTTGACTTCTGTCAGCCAGAAAAGCCGGCTTCATAGTTCTAATAGCCTTGTTCCCACAGATTCATGTACATAGTAAATTATATTTTAGGTACAGGTCATCAAAAACCGTGTTTGCCTTTCTTAGAGTGAGAACACATTTAACTTTTACTTTGGGGACCACTGAAATAGCCCAGTGGAGGTGTATATTTGTAAAATAGCCTGACGTCCTTGAGGTTGATTCCTAGCCCACGTGATAGAAGGAGAGAACTTAACCCCTACGCTTATCTGCTGACTTCCACGTACATCCTGTCACGTGCACTTAGCGCACCCACGCACGCACGCACGCACGCACTCAGGCATGCGCACTTGAGCACTCCCGCAAATATACTTTTTTGTTTGTTTGGAAGAGGCAAATTAGGGGAACGCTGGTTTTTCATTCTGAGGAGGGTGGCCGTTCTGCACTGTGTGTGCCAGGCCTGGTCTCAGACTGGAATCCGTTGCTGATCCTTTCAAAGTAATATTTGAAAGTCCTGCTGGAGTAGTCATCCTGTTTGCCTCTTGGATTGAAACGAAGAACATAGAAAGTTACCAGAAATAATTAATAAAAACCAAGCTGGAAGCTGCCTGTCTAGTTCTAGGTCCCCTCCCCCTTTACTGAAAATTCTGTGAACATGGGTTAAAAAACAAAGCAAAACTGATGTGTACTCAGAAAACAGATTCTGCTTGTGAGTTCTTCGTTGTTAGAACAGAAGCCCTTAGCTGGGCAGTGGTGGGGCATGCTTTTGATCCCAGCACTCTGGAGGCTGAGGCAGGTGGATCGCTGTGAGTTCGAGACCAGCCTGATCTACAGAGCGAGTTCTGGACAGACTCCAAAGCTACAGAGAAACCCTGTCTTGAAAAACCAGAAAACAAACAAACAAAACAAAAACAAACTAGAAACCCTTAGGATTACTGTCCTGCATAATTTATTAGAAAAGTGAACTTTAGTGCCTTTTGAATCTCCCCATTGTAAATATTTCCTGAAACCACCAATCGTTATAACTGGGTAACCGTCTTCTAGTTTGAGGGGAAGATACCTTTTCACTTCTCAATAATCTTACAGATCGTTAAATATTTTATAATGCACAGTAGTCTTTTAAAAAGTTCAATATTGTCTTCCTAATACATAGAGGATAAAAATGGCCAGTTGGTGTGTGTGAGGACGGTGACCTCTCTCTAAGGCATGGTGCTGAACAGGACTCACGAGTTTGAGGTGTTGCCATGACTCTGAAACATGGGAATTGCTTATAAAATCTTAAAATTTTTGGTGAAAACAGAGTCAGAAAAAGTTCCTCTTTTTAGGAGATACGGTTAATCCTACAGAAATTAGTAGTTATGGTCTCTGCACGGACGCTGTGTGCTGTTCATGAAGAAGATGCATTCGCAGCTCTTGGGACGTTTTACAGGAAGATATATGAGGATAGTTTAATTTTACCAGAAAAGTTATTTTTTTCATGTACATGTATGAGTTTTAGAACTCTATACTAAAGATGTTTAAGGGGACCCCAGGCTCCTTTCCTTTTCTTTTCTCCTTTGGTGAACTATAAATTAGGAGTTTCGACTTAATTATGAGTTCATGCCCTGCGACCTCCTTCTAAATATCCCTGGGCTCAGATGATTTTTGGAGTTTATTTTTTCTAAGTATGAAACTTAGATAATAACACACTTTTTAGACAGAATGGTGGGTCCTTTTCCTTCCCGTGTAACTGTTCCTCTTGCATAGAGTAACAGTTTGATCGTGAAGCCCAAGGCCACGGTTCTTTATTAATACTTCTGTAGGATCAATAATATCTTCTAAAAAGTGATTTTAAAAAAAATAATTATGTGATTGTATTTAGTAATTTCACCTAGTTACAGTGGTTTTCTGTGAGCAAACTCAGAGTTTAAAGAAAACAGACCGGTTGTAAATGCTAGTCAGAGCGGTCCAGAAAGTCACTTTGCCTGTGATACATCCTATGGCGTCCTGCGAATTGGTTATGGAGAGAGAAAGAGGGGTTTGGGGATCCTGAGAGGATCCGACGGGGAAATGTGATTGGCTCACTCCATGGGGAGAGGACAGCTGTAATGTTTATCGGCTGGGATTTCTCTTATGACTGAGAAGTTGGGAGGGAACCCCAGGGCCTCTCTGCAGTGCTGGGAAGGGCATCATGGCAGTGGCTGGCATAGGTTGAGTGTGCCCAAGTCTGGATGTTAGGCCTCAAGCTCTCAAAGAGACTGGTGTCTTGTTTCCCTGTTCCTATTTCTTACCTGTTCCTGTTTCCTCACCTACCTCAGGTGCTAATTTGACTCCTTTGCCTTTCCGTCTTCTACTCTTCCTGCCTCTGTCTTCACCAAGGCTCCTTGTTGTCTGGCTTCCAGGCCCTTCCTAGCTTTAAAGGCTGTCCTTATCCTGATGGTTTCTCAGATGAGTGCCTCCAGGCGGGAACCCTCCTACTTAAACCACAGCTGCCTGCTTGAAGGCTTTATTTGCACGGCCATGTGTGTTAGTCACCTGTCTGCTGCTGTGGTGGATATCTGAGGTAATCTACTTGGGCTGAGGAATGGTTCTTGATTTCTGTCCTTGGTCACTTTGTCCCTGTTCTTTGGCCCCCCGGAAGGCACAGACATCCTGGTGGGAAGCTGTGGAGAAGGTCTGTTTACCTCAGGGTGACTAGGAAGCAGAGAGGTGGGGTGGGGATGGGGAGAGAGGGAAAGGAGCTGAGGGTCTCAATAGCCCCCTTCAAGGTCTTGCCTTCAGTGACCAACCTCTGTTCTTTTAGACCCCATCATTTGGGGTTCCATCATTTCTCAAGGGTGCCACGGGCTAGCTACCAAGCCTTCGACAAGGCTTTGGGAGAACTCTTCTAAACGGCAGTAGTGGGGACATCTTGTAGTCATCTGAACTCTTGACCCTGTTTCCAGGCCTCCTGCTTTTGCCCTCCCACTCTGCCAGTAGCTATACCGTCTGTCCTCTTTGCTCAGTCCTTTCAGTCTCTCTCCTTCAGTTTCGCAGAGAACCCTGCGACAGCCGCCCTGTGACCACTCCTCTCCACCTCTGGCATCTGTCGTAATGGTTCAAGCTCCCTGGCTTCTCTCCTGTCTTATTGTAGCAGCCTCGGATTGGGGATACCCTCCCCTCCACTGTCTTTGTGCCATGCTGCCCACATCTCTCAACACTGATTCCGGAGAGACTCCTTCCGCAGTCAGCGACCACGCGGCCGTGCTCCAGATCCTCCCCCAGTTTCTCATTTTATTAGGAGTAAAATCTAGGGCCATAAAATGTGGTTGAGTAAATGGTAAGAATGGACAAATTAACCTCAGAGAATTCTCAGTTGTAGGCTACATTCTCCACCCGAGGAACAGTGGCTACCTTTTGGTCTCCTTCCCGAGAGGATCATACAGAAAAGTGGGTCAGGGAGAAAACGGATATGTCTCAGAAGAGGTGGGGACGAGGTCAGTGTCAGCAGCACTGGGAGGTCATGTGTGTCACTTGTATGATGTGTGGAAGATGACACTGGTCCTCTTCATGACAACCCCAATCTAATTATAAAATGTGACCAATTCCAGTGCATGGCGATGCTGGTTCCTTCACCTCCTGCTCTCGTGAGATTCTAGTGCGGAAACTCTGGAAATACTCTCTAAATCTAAGATGATTTCACAGTAAATCTCTTGGTGATTTTTTTCCCCCTCTCCCTGTCTCTGTCGCTGCCCTGCTGGGCTGCAGCCCCAGGGCTCTCTCAGCTGTTTTCCCATTCCACAGTGTCCTAGGGAACCCAGGCTTTACTTCTCAAAAATCTCACTCATGCTAAGCTTGAGAAATACATTTGGAAATGACTTTCCCCAGGCTCGTGTGCAGTCTCTTGCTGTGGGCTTCTTCTGAAGCCCTTACCCATCATCCACTGGGCTCTTTTTCTCTTCACGGCCTATTTGTCTTAGCGGGGAGTGCATCATCCATCAGGTGTGGGAAGTTGGGTTCACTTTCACTTGTTCAGCGCTGTCCCTGACTCTCAGGAGGTGGCCATTAAATATTTGTTGACGGACTTGACTTATATAATTAAAAGAGCAAGCAGATGATAAGGAAAATTAAACTAAAAATTAATACAGTACAGGATAAACGAATACATCCCCTTTCTGCTTATTCCTCTTCCCCCCAGATGTTGCCAGTGTGAGTTTTGTCAAGAATTTGTGAGACTCTGTCAAGAATTTTTCCCAGTTTGAAGCATGTTCATGTACATACACAGTTTTTCTTCCCTCCTTTGGCAAACGTGAATGGGATCAGTTAAGTTTTGCTAGCTCATATCTCTACATACCTATCGGTATGTTAAATACCACCTTATTTTTGATGGCTATGTAGTGTTTTATTTATACAACTAAGCAAACACTGAAGTGGTTACAGTGGAATCTTGATGTAATTGTTCTTCGTGAAGTAGAGCATACTAGCATTGTCTCCTAAAACATGCTAGCCTCATTTCTGTAGAATATCTTTCTTTTTATAGTCTCTAAAACACTTTCCTAACATGTACTTATATATTCCTAGTGTTTGGATTATGACCTCTGCCTTTCTTACTCTTTACGTCCTGGAAGTGCCAGTACTGGGTAGCGTGACCTTGACGCCTGCAGTTGAGCTGAATGGAACTTCTCTTTTTGTCTTGTTAAAATTACAGGGTTGTTTTTAATAAAAGTTCAAGTTACCTCAAATATTAGAAGTGGTGAACACATTGAGGTTTTTGTAGAGGTCGTTTTGGGAGAGGCTTTGGTTCTGTTCTGTAGTCCTCATTCCCCTGGAGGTCAGAGATGGGTGTGGTGTCCTGACTTGTCTGCTGAGGAGGAGGTGTGACGGTTGTACAGCAGGTGAGGGTGCCCGATGTGAACTCGATTCAGGATCAATTAAGCTGCTAATTGCTTTAGGCATCTCAGTTCTCTCCTTTCCCCCTCTGGTACAATGACGAATGGGGCAAGTTGGCAGAGGCTGAGTTAAGAGACTGTAAATTCATGTTGCCATACTCATTTTGCTGGGCTGTCAAGCCAGCCCTCCAGTCTGCTGTTTCTTTCACCTTAGCTAGCACTTAACAATTTATGCATATTCATTTAAGGGTTACTTTGCAAGGGTGCGTTTCGATGCTGTGCTGTCGGCGCTGGGAGTTTGTGAAGATGCATGGATTTTTTTTTCCCCCTGGATGAATTTGTTGCCATGGTAAAGAACAGCTGGTCGGGAGAAACTCCGTTCTCCGGGCAGCTCTCAGCCCCTTGAACCTGGCCTACCTTCCCACTTGTTGAAGGCCACCTTTTGTTCAGGCTCCTTCTTGCCCTCCCTTTGCCTTTCCGGAAGTTCTGCCTCCTTTCCCCCTGGAGTCGATGCTCGGATGTGTATTCAGAATTCGTCTGTGACTGGGGACCCCTGGGTAACAGGTTGTTCAGGGTTTTGAACAAGGGACACTGGCGGCAGGGATGCCAAAATGGCAATGCTCAGGTGAGATTTGCTTCTTTGCCCTAGGAAGAGCTATCACCTGTTCAGGTTTTCATATTATGAAGTGACCTTTTACTGTGTGCTCACATTAGTGTTTAGAAATTACTTGGGCACAAATTTGATGGTAGTGATTACTGTAATTCCTTCAAATAGTTTTATAGTACTAAATGAGACAGTAAAGACAGGATGTAGGGAGTGAACTTAATTATTTTTATGAAGAAATAACTTGAGGATAAAATTTGAAATGAGATTGGAAGGTATCATTATACCGGAGCCTGTAAAAGCACCATTTCGGACTTTTTCTTAGAAGCTTTGCATGTTTGCAATACTGTGTTAGCACAAGTCCATAAGCTTCCCTGGCTTGGTGACACATGCTTGTCATTGTAGCCCTGTGAGATGGAGGCAAGAGGACCAGTCCATCCTCAGCTACATAATGAGTGTGAGGCCAGCTTGGGTGACATGAAACCCTGTTCCAAAGAATCCCCCCCACCCATGAAAATTAGTTCATAAGATTTTAAAAATGTAATTCCTGCTGTGTAAGAGATGATATAAGTACCCATTGCCTGTCTTTTCAAAAACTGATGTTTCTGTTTGCTCTGACGACTTAAGTATAACAATAAAACCCAGGGCTAGAGAGATGGGTCAATGGTTAAGAGCACTGCTCTTGCAGAGGACTTGGATTCTTGGGTTCAAATCCTAACACCCACATAGCAGCTAACAACCATCTGTAACTATTTCCAGGGCATCTGACATCCTCTTCTTTAGGCACTGCCTACCTAGGCACAAATAACACACCTCTTCACAAGCTTACACACTTATACACATGGAAGCAATAATAACAAGAAACAGATTGCTGTCAGGCATATTTCTAGACTTGTTAGGGTGTTGATGTTTATACTGGAAAGCATTTGCTCATATTCTGTGTAGGTGGGAAATGCTTCCTTACATGTGTAAGGGCTTAACTTTGTAACTTACTCCTGTTTTATTTCCCCAAGTAACACTTCTTACTTCTCCTGTTACAGGTGGCCAAGAATTAAACCATGGGGAGACCCTTGGCCTTGTCTCTGCTTCTGCTCCTCTTCCTCCAGCATTTTGGAGATAGTGATGGAAGCCACAGACTTGAACCGACTTCTCTACAGTTTACACACTTGCAGTACAACGTCACTGTGCACGAAAACTCCGCCGCGAAAACCTACGTTGGCCACCCTAGGAAGATGGGCATCTACATCTCAGACCCCTCGTGGGACATACGGTACAAAATCATCTCAGGGGACAGTGAAAACCTGTTCAAAGCTGAAGAGTACGTTCTTGGAGACTTTTGCTTTCTAAGAATAAGGACCAAAGGAGGAAATACAGCTATCCTGAATCGAGAAGTGAGAGACCACTACACACTGATAATCAAAGCGGTTGAAAGGAACACCAATGCGGAGGCCCGAGCCAAGGTCAGGGTGCAAGTGCTGGATACAAACGACCTACGGCCGCTATTCTCGCCCACCTCTTACAGCGTATCTCTGCCTGAAAACACAGCCATAAGGACCAGTATTGCGAGGGTTAGTGCCACGGATGCGGATATCGGAACCAACGGGGAATTTTACTACAGTTTCAAAGACCGAACCGACATGTTTGCTATCCACCCAACGAGCGGCGTGGTCGTCTTGACTGGCAGGCTCGATTTCCTAGAGACCCGGCTCTATGAGCTGGAGATCCTGGCTGTGGACCGGGGCATGAAATTGTACGGTAGCAGTGGGATCAGCAGCATGGCCAAGCTGACGGTTCATGTGGAACAGGCCAACGAGTGTGCTCCCGCGATAACAGCTGTGACGTTATCGCCCTCTGAGCTGGACAAGGACCCAACATATGCCATTGTCACTGTGGAGGACTGTGATCAGGGTGCCAATGGGGAGATAGCATCTTTAAGCATTGTGGCTGGCGACCTTCTGCAGCAGTTTAAAACAGTGAGGTCTTTCCCAGGGAGTAAAGCATTCAAAGTCAAAGCCATCGGGGGCATCGATTGGGACAGTCATCCTTACGGCTTCAATCTGACACTACAGGCTAAAGACAAAGGGACTCCTCCCCAGTTTTCCCCAGTGAAAGTCATTCATGTCGTTTCTCCACAGTTCAGAGCTGGGCCGGTAAAGTTTGAAATGGATGTTTACAGAGCTGAGATCAGTGAATTCGCTCCTCCACATACACCCGTGGTCCTAATCAAAGCCATCCCTAGCTATTCCCATCTGAGGTATGTCTTTAAAAGTACCCCTGCAAAAACAAAATTCAGTTTAAATCACAACACGGGCCTCATTTCCATTTTGGAACCAATTAAAAGGCAGCATACACCCCACTTTGAACTCGAAGTGACAACAAGTGACAGAAAAGCTTCCACCAAAGTCATGGTGAAAGTCGTAGGCACCAACAGCAACCCCCCTGAGTTTACACAGACCACATACAAAGCCTCCTTCGATGAGAACGCACGCATCGGTACTACCGTGATGAGGGTCAGCGCAGTAGACCCCGATGAGGGCGAGAACGGCTACGTGACCTACAGTATAGCAAACCTGAATCACGTGCCCTTCGTCATTGACCACTTCACCGGTGCTGTGAGTACTTCGGAGAACCTCGACTATGAACTGATGCCTCGAGTTTACACGCTAAGGATTCGGGCTTCTGACTGGGGCTTGCCATACCGCCGGGAAGTTGAGGTCCTCGCTACGATGACTCTCAATAACCTGAATGACAACACCCCCTTGTTTGAGAAGATTAACTGTGAAGGGACAATTCCCAGAGACCTAGGCGTCGGGGAGCAGATAACCACCGTTTCTGCTATTGATGCCGACGAGCTTCAGTTGGTGCGCTACCAGATTGAGGCTGGAAATGAGCTGGGTTTGTTTGACTTAAACCCCAGCTCTGGGGTACTGTCATTAAAACACTCGCTCTTGGAAGGCTTGGGTGCGAAGGTTTCTTTTCACAGTTTGAGAATGACAGCTACCGATGGAGAAAATTTTGCCACACCATTGTACATCAACCTAACGGTGGCTGCCAGTCGCAAGCCAGTCAACTTGCGGTGTGAAGAGACCGGCGTTGCCAAAATGCTGGCAGAGAAGCTTCTGCAGGCAAATAAATTACACAGCCAGGAGGAGGCGGAGGATATTTTCTTTGATTCTCACTCTGTCAACGCCCATGCCCCACAGTTTAGGAGTACTCTGCCGACTGGAATTGAGGTAAAGGAGAACCTCCCTGTGGGTGCCAACATAGTTTTCATGAACGCTACTGACCTGGACTCTGGCTTCAATGGAAAGCTTGTCTACGCCATCTCTGGAGGAAATGACGACAGTTGCTTTATTATTGACATGGAAACAGGCATGCTGAAAGTCTTGTCTCCACTTGACCGTGAAGTAACAGACAAATACACCCTGAATATTACCGTGTATGACCTTGGTATACCCCAGAGGGCCGCGTGGCGTCTTCTGGATGTCACGGTTCTGGACGCCAATGATAATCCGCCTGAGTTTTTACAGGAGAGCTACTTCGTCGAAGTGAGCGAAGACAAGGGGATAAATAGTGACATCATCCAGGTGGAAGCCACCGATAAAGATCTGGGCCCCAGTGGACATGTGAGGTACTCCATTCTCACAGACACAGATAAGTTTTCAATTGACAGCGCCACTGGCGTGGTGAAAATCATCCGGCCTTTGGATCGTGAGGTGCAGCCTGTGCATTACTTGAAGATTGAGGCCAGGGACCAAGCCACGGAAGAACCTCGGTTGTTTTCCACCGTGCTTCTGAAAGTGTCCCTAGAGGACGTTAATGACAACCCACCTAAGTTCATTCCACCTAATTACTCTGTGAAAGTTCGAGAAGATTTGCCAGAAGGAACCATAATCATGTGGCTAGAAGCCTATGATCCTGACGTAGGTCAGTCCAGTCAGGTGAGATACAGTCTCCTGGACCACGGAGAAGGCCACTTTGATGTGGATAAACTCAGTGGAGCGGTTAGAATTGTCCAGCAGCTGGACTTTGAGAAGAAGCAAGTATATAATCTCACCGTAAGGGCCAAAGATAAAGGGAAGCCAGTGTCTCTGTCTTCCACGTGCTACGTGGAGGTTGAGGTCATTGACATGAATGAGAACCTGCACTCGCCAGTGTTTTCCAGCTTCGTGGAGAAGGGCGTCGTGAAAGAAGATGTCCCTATTGGCTCCTCAGTAATGACTGTGTCGGCTCACGATGAGGACACTGGGAGAGATGGAGAGATCCGCTATTCCATTAGAGATGGTTCTGGTGTTGGTGTCTTCAGGATAGATGAAGTAACAGGCAAGTACCATTATCACTTTCATTGGCTATTGTTCCTTCTATCTCCTCGCATCTCTGCTTCATAATTCCTAGTTGGTTTCTGTTAGGGCTCAGCATTGAAGTACATAAATGTGTTTCTGTCCTTTCGGGCCCTGAAGATCTATGAGGAACTGAAGGATTAAATGTACATAAGAGGAGTAAAAGAAAATTGAAATCGTTACCACTGATACTGATCTCTTAAGTTTGTACTCTGTTATCAAGATCATCATTGTGGTTTTGTAGTAACTTTGATGAGGATTCTGGTTAAGGTGTTACATGGTGTTAGGGTTGCATGCTGGTACAGTAACATCAACACCATTTGGCATGCCATCTAGGGGGTGTTGCACACCTGCAAAATTATGCAATGTACCCAAACTTTTATGTGCGAAAACTTCTTTAGCATCTGTTTTACTCCCTCTGGGATTTGAGAGGCCATTGTCGGGTAGGGGACTTTTGAACTGGGGAGACCTGGCTTGCAGCTGCCTCTTTCAGTCATGATCTTAGACACATGAAACACATCTTAAAGTTCTTTTTATTTATAAGATGAAGACATTCAGTTTCTTTTATTTATTTATTTTTTTGTTGCTATACTTCTTTTAATGTTATGGGCATTGAACCTAGTAAATTCTGCATGCTAGGCCTGGTATATCCTCAAGGCTTATGCGTGAAAGTAGTAAGGTAACATGTTGGATTTATTCATATTTCTTTTAGAAATGGTAGCAGTGTTTTTGCTACAATATGCTTTTTTCCAGAGTACAGCTCTAAAACTGGAATCTCCAGGAAAGCCAATTCTTTAGTATGTACTGGTTTTCTCTGGGTGCACATATTCTGTACAAGTCAGTGTTCTAATGGGGTATGAGCTTTATAGGGCAGGCATTTTCTGCCACCATCTAGCCCAAAGTGCCTAGTGTACAGAAACTGTCCAGTAAACAGTACTGTAATAAGTTGGTAAATTGAGGAAGTCCTTAGCTCTGACTACCTTGCCCCCTGAGTATGCTAAACAAAGGGAAACTAGATGTTCTAGCACCAGTTGGGGCTAGGTGGGCCTCAGTTCACAGATCTATGTCATCGGAGACTGCACTTTCGTTTCCCGGCCACCCTGACCTGAATAATCACACAGAAACTATATTAATTATAACACTGCTTGACCAATGGCCTAGGCATATTCCTAGCTATCTCTTATATCTTAAATTAACCCATTTCTATTAATCTATATGTATCACCACGATGCTGTGGCCTACCGGTAATGTTCCAGCATCTTTCTTCTGCAGCTACATGGCGTCTTCCTGACTCTGCTTTCTTTCTCCCTGCATTCAGTTTCGTTTTCCCCGCCTAGCTCTGTTCTGTCCTGCTATAGGCCAAAGCAGCTTCTTTATTAACCAGTGGTAATAAAACATTTACAGCGTACAGAGGGGAATTCCACATCTGATCATCCATTCTAAAGGGACCTTTGTTATATTAAAGACTGTTATGGTAAAGATTGGTATTATGGCTAATATCCTACGGGCTTTTGTTGATGTTTTTAGCCATAATTCACCCTAGAACTTATACTGCCATCTAAGGGTGCACAGCATGTGGAAATACAGGCTTTTTTTAAAATTATGTTTTCTATTAATTCAAGGGGGTTTCCCCTAATTGATTATATTTCACTAGCATCGCTCGTGCAGACTTCTCAGGATTACTTAAAGACAGAGGAAAATGGCATAATCGATAGTGTTGGTAAACAGTTTCCTGAAAAATAGACTCATTTTTGGGTTGTGCGTGTCCTGCTGTCCAATGGAAATTAGAATTTCTGGTCTGGTAATGATATAGAAAAACACTCATAATTTTAGGCTGAAATGAATGGTTTTCCTGTAAATTTCCCACCCAGGAACAGTTATTCTCACCTCCTTTCTTTCTTTTTTATTCTTCTCTCAACATAAATTTCAAAGCCTATAACGAGCTGTTAGAAGTTAAAGTTGAGTCAGAAAATATAATTTGAGTCCTAATTTGCATTTTCTTCATCTCTTCGTGACTTGCATTATGAACACTGCCTTTTGGCTGTTTTTTTTTTTTTTTTGGTGAAAATAGCTTTTATTGCTGTTTCTAAAGGACCATGAAGAAACTGGTATTTTACACCTATAAGGGATGGAGTTGTTCCTGCTGCCAAATGGGGAGCAGGAGGAGACAGCTCGGCAAACAGGATGACATCCTGAAATAGGTCCATAGTAGCCTTGCAGCCGCAAGGAGGGGCCTGAGTTTTTCCAGTGATAATTTAGTGGTAATTTAGGGAAGGTCGGGGAGGCACAGGGATTCTGGGTGGTGAGGTTGGTTAGTGTGCGGGAGACTCTTACCTGTGTCTATAGTGATATTTTAAGGTATGAGAAAAGCCGGGACTTTCTAAGTCATTATTCAGTGCCTCTTGTTCTACAAAGGCGTATTCTCCCTGTGGGATAGATACGTGGTTATGCATCTGAAGTCGTCTGAGTGACGCACTAGTTAGACATTTGGACCACCGTATTTAAAGATGTAAGGTGGGCAGTAAAATTATCTGACCTAGTTACTCTGTAGATTTCTAGATAGGACAGTTGGTATTAAGTGTTCATTTTCTTCAGGAAAAATATGCACATTTTATGTGTAGAAATGCTGACAGTAAGGATATGGGGTAAATTGCTTGATATGTAAGCATGAGGCCTTGAGTTTGAATTCCCAACATCCTTGTTAAAAAGCTGGATGTGGAAGCCTGGCAGTGGTGGCACACACCTTTAATTCCAGCACTCGGGAGGCAGAGGCAGGTAGATCTCTGTGAGTTCGAGACCAGCCTGGTTTATAAGAGCTCGTTCCAGGACTGACTCCAAAGTTACAGCAAAACCCTGTCTGGAAAAACAAAACCAAAAAAACCCCAACCAAGCAACCAAACAAACAACAGGGTGTGGGAGCCTTTGTCTGTAACCCTAGTCCTCAGGAGACAGATTCAGGTAGAGCGCTTTCTCTGGCCAGCCTAGCCAAGTGGCTGGACTCCAGATTCAGTGAGAGACCCTGCACCCACTTCCCCCAAATAAGATGAATTCCTGCAAGGTGTCTCATAGGTAAAGGCTTTGCACCACGCCTAACAACCGGAGTTCAGTCTCTGGGACGCATGGTAGGAGAGTACTAATGCCTGTCCGTTGTCGTCTGACCTCCGTGTGGGTACTGTAGCATGGTTCCTCTTCTCTCTCCAAAATCAATACATGTTAAAATAAGAAAATAAAGTAGAGAGAGATTGAGAAACACACCCAGTGGCCTCTACACGCACGCGTACACAGCTGTACTTGTACCTGCATTCGTGTGCATGCACACGTGCACCGTAAACACATACACACAGCTAATATTAGCAAGCTGATTTCTTTTTTAATTTGTCCAGTATAGAAGTAGAAAAAGATTCCTGTCTACTGAAGAAAAGTAGGGGCAATTGGGGAAGCCTGGGAACCTCACAGAAGACAGTCCCAAAATGCAAGTCAACTGGAGGCAGAATGGCCGAAGTCAGGCTAGCCCTTGGCTCCTGGCCTATTTCCACTGCGTCTACTTCCTCTAACGCTGGTGCATTTGATGTTGCGCTGAGTGATCAGGACCTATGCGGGGCCACCGCGCTGGTTAGTTTCTGTCACCTTGACACCAGCTAGAGCCACCATTGAAGATATGCCTCCATCTGATTGGCCTGTGCGTATATCTGTGGGACCATTTTCTGGACTGTTGATAGATGTGGGAGAGCCACACCCACTGTGGGTGTGGCCACCGCAACGCAGGTGATCCTGAGTTGTGTAACAAAGTGGGCTGAGCCAGTCACAGGAAGCCAGCCCGGGCAGTGTTCCTACACGGTCTCCCAAGCTCGAGCAGTGTTCCTTCCTACCTGGTGTCTCGAGCAAGAACAGTGGTGTTCCTACATGGTCTCTCCCTCAGTTCCTCGCTCCAGGTTCCTGCTCCGACTTCCTTCACTGATGGAGAGTGCCCTGGAAGTGGAAGATGTAGCAAATCCTATTGCCGAGTTGCCTTTGGTCAGTGTTTTATCACAGCAGCGGAGACACTAAGTAGGACAGCTGGTTTTGGCTCTGGAGATGAAGATCCTGTCTACTTATCAGTCTGCTTCTTGCCTTTGGCGTTCAACTGCTCGTGCTGCTTTAGTAACCGGACCAGATTTTTGTGGAGGCTTAACCATTTCAAAACTACCAAGTATGCATATCCTTATGTACTTCTCACAGGCCAGAGAAGAGTGTCGCTGCCTGACTTGAATTTTTGCTCTGTTTAAGATTCCTCTCTTTATCTGCTTCAGTTTCAAACACCCACAAAGACAGTAATTAAAAAAAAAATTCTATGGTCTACCTAAAGTGTGTCCCCACATACACAATCCTATTAGCTGTGAGTTTCATACATATTTTGCTAATTGCTTTGCAGGGAGGTAATCTGTAGTTGCAGCGTGGGGGTGACAGCCGCGTGTCTGTCTGTTCTCCTGTATGTTTTTCTGAGCAGCTTCTGGGGCTCAGCTGCTCTCAGGGATCCTCATCTTCATGACCACTCTGCCCCCTGAGGTTTGCAAGGGTAGAGCCTTGTGTGGAAAAGCTACTTGGAAAGCCAGTCCTCTCCCAGTGCCAATTTGCAGAGCTCTAATTACGGCTTTTGAAACCAGCGAAGGGACTGGGAAAGTGGCAAGTAGGGAAAGCCTATGCCACTTAGACTTGAGTTTGCATCCCAGCACCCATGCAGGTCAGTGCAATCAGGGCGGGGCTGGCTCCTAGCCCAGTGTCAGGGTGCGGCAGAGATGGCAGCGCCTTGAAACTCATTGGAACTCACATGGTAGACGGAGAGAACAGAGCCCTGTAAGGTGTCCTTCGACCTCCTCCATGTGGGTACTCTAGGATGGTCCTCTTCTCCCTTGACCAAATAAATAGATGTTTAAAAAAAAAGGTAGATTGAGGACCACACCCAATGGCCTCCTACACATGCTTGTACATATACATCTACATATGTGCCTGTCTTCACATGGATCAGGGTGAAGAGGATTGAGGAAAAACTTGACTCTAGCTCCTAGTGCACCAGCATGCACATGCCCACCAGCGCGCGCGCGCACACACACACACACACACACACACACACACACACACACACACACACACACAGTATCCTTGCTGATGATTCTAAAGAGAGATTACTAGAAATGATTCATGGGGTATCTTTGAGGCATGTCTGAGTTCATGTTTAGATTTTGGTTCATCGACATTATACTCTCCCCCCCCCCACACACACTTTTTTTTTTGCTTTGTTGTATGCTTTGATAAGAAACAAAAGAAGCAACTCCCTTTTTTGTACATTTCTGGAATAAATTGTCTAGCTCTCCTTTCCCCTACCATGTCTGTTATTGCCTGAGATATAGGATCTTCCATCCTTTTCTTAGTTTTGAAAGCTAAGCCAGTCTGCAAAAATGCTCAGCCCATTTTTTCTTTCTTAATTGTTAGTGGACATTTAGGTTGAAAGCAGTGTTTCGTCGAGTCTGTTCCCCAGGGTGGGTGGGGTAACTGGATACCTGTGGATACAATCCCTCTTCGTCCTGGTTTGGTTCAGTGTTGGGTTGTCACTGGAGTGCTCCCAGTTCTAACTGCACCATTGGGGAGTCCCTATTTTTAATGAAGATCAGAGCAAATTGAAAGCTTATTAATGCTGTGTTAACTTGTAGACTCTCAGTCCTGTTTTCAGAATTGAAATTTATGTCTCCATGGACAGGTTGGAATGAGTTCATGTGGACCTCTAACTGTTGTGACAAGAGAAATCCTCATCCAAGAGATGTGGGCTGGTGACGGTTGTGGTCCCCCCTTCATGCGCCCGTCCCATCCCTCGCTCCCCCTCCCCCCCAACAGATGCTAGACAAGTATTCTCAGACCTTTAACTACTTTGAAATTTGATACAGGGTCTTACTGAGACCACAGGCTTCCACTCCTGAGTATTGGACTGCCTTTCTCTTACGGGGAAATGGGGTGGTGTTCTCTTTATAGGAACATCTTAGTCACCGATTTTGGTATTGTTCCTCTGGAGGTTGACCCGTGGCCTTCCACTGTGATGTGAACACTGGGTGAGTACATTTCTGTGGTGAAAGCAGAAAGAATTCTAGTCCAGGCCAACCTGACTGCTGACCACATTGAGAGGAAGAATGTTCTGGACCTCTGAATACGTTGATATTATGTAGTTACTGGTTGCGGTTTTAAGAATGTCTTTCCCTAACTTAATGCGGTCTGTTGTACCTACAAAGGCCTCCTGGCAGGCCACAATGAGGAGGATCCTCCTGGGCCATGACGGCAGAATCTGCAGAAGTGGCTGGGAGCTGGGTGGCCCTTGGTGGTGTGGTTAACTGCAGAATCGGCACAGTGGAAAGAGCCAAGCAGCCCTGGGCAGGGTGCTGACTGCCGTGGGGAGCAGTTCCCCTCATTGAAACTGGGTCTAATGTTTCTGGTGACAAGAACTTAAGAGGAGATACTGGTGGGAGGCCTGTTGGGGAGTTGAGAAATTTGCTAGTGAAAGGGTTTTTGTGTTGCGGTCTCCTCCCTTAAGTGGCAGCAGCTGCTTTCCGCCCCCTAGAAAAGTTGAGGAGAAAGAAGTTTACTCCCCAGCCCCAGAGAGATGGAAAGCCAGGCAGTGGCAGGAATCATCTCTGAAGGTTTGCAGTTGCTGTTTGCTTGAGGCAGGCCAGGCAGCCTGTCCTAGGGCAGGAAAAGCTCCTGAGGCAGGAGGATTTTTTTCTTAAGGTGCAAATGAAATCTAATTAGTAATCTAGGAAACTCCCTTTTGTTTGGAAAGGAAACAAGAGTTGCTTTTCTTGGGTTATTTGTGTGGTGCTTACCAAGTCGATGCTTTTAGTGCTCAGTAATGTCTGGAGTCGGGGTGGGACAGCTCGGTCAGTCAGGGTTGTGTACACTACAGGGAAGCAGGGCTTTCCTACCACCCTTCTTCAGGTTCAGATAAACGGTGGGGGTGAGGGTGGGGAGAGCTGGAGGGTATCAGATAGAAGAAACCTTGAAACACAGTTTGTAGCTCAGCTTTCCTTGGTGGGAATAATGATGGGGCAGCATCAGTGTAATAAATCACAGCCAGTTCCAAGTTTGAAGCCAACCTGGGCCATACACATAGCAAAACAGAACAGAAAAATGCACAACAGCCAGTTGCAGAATGCCGCAACCAGGAAGTGTCAGAAGCTCTCCATATGAATTCATGTATTCGTTTTCTACAACACCAGATGTTTGGCCTGCATTTCAGGTGCGCTAACCTTTTGTGGGGAGGCTGAGGAACTTGCCCAAAGTGGTTTGGTACTCGGCAGCAGAACTTTGGACGGTTCTCATTCCCAGCTGTGGTGCCCAGAGGGATGCTCAGAGGAAGCCCGCTTGAAAGCTCCTGGCTGGCTGTAGGCTTCAGTCCTTCTCTTCAGACTTGGTCTTGAAGGACCCTTGCGTCTAAGGGTCTTGCGGCATGGTTTCCTCAGAATCACACACTGTATTTTAGCACCAAACTGACATGTGCCTCACCCGGGTTTGCAATTAAAAGCGCATGCAGTTTCAGTACAAAACCTGCCTCTGGATAGTTGAGGGTGCAGCATCCTGAGCCTTCTGTGGAAACAATGCTTTAGATCCGTGGTTCTCAGCGTGTGGGTCGTTGAGACCCTTTGGGACTCAGAGGGCCCTTTCACAGGGTCACCGAAGATCCTTGGGAAGCACAGATGTTTACATCACCATTCATAACAGCAGCAGGATTACAGTTATGAAGTAGCAACAAAACTAGTTTTATGGTGTGTGTCAGGGGGTCACCGCAATATGAGGAACTGTGTTAAAATGTCGCAACATTCGGAAGGTTGAGAACCCACTGCTGCAGGTAGACCCAGGGAACCCTGAAGGGTAGCTGAAGCTAAACTAACCTGTGCTTCCCCTTTGCATTGAGTTCCCTGTGACCCCTGTGCTCTGACATTGTTCTCCTTGATGCCCTGGCTTCTGCAGCTGTCCCCACCCATCACCTGGCACTTGGTGAGGAAGCCAGTGTTCCACTGTCCTGTCAGAGAGCCATTTTTATGTTCTCAGAAGGTGACAGGTTAAGATGCTTATAATCTGATGAGTACTAAGATGTAATGTTCAGTGAATACCTGGTCTTTTCGGATTTTATCCACCTTCTGCAATCGTGAAAATAGACTTTTATGCCCTAGGTGTCTGTCCATGTTGAATTTTTCTCCCCCCATAACCATTTAATTGCTTTTGTTTTGACCATGTAATGTTTTAGCCTGGCATGCTGGATTGGTCAAGTTTTTTAGCATTTCAGCTTAGATTTTTGTTGATTATATCATGTTGCAGTTAACTTTAGAGCATCCATTGATTTATCCTTAGCATATATAAATCATATATGGCACGTTCACCATATAAGACCTAGTGCCACGGGTCTGCCATGACTTTGTTACTAGGGATAAAGGGTGCTGAGAAGATTGCCATTCAAGGACACAATGCCTCTGCTTGCTGCCTTGGCAGCTCTCCAGTTCAACTGCAGTGATGCAAAGCAGGAAACATGTATGAACGTCCAGGGCCAGTCTCATCCCTTAGTTTAGCTTGCTTTGCTGCCTAAGCTTTTTCTAATCTCTGGATAGCTGATACTGCACTGAGCCCGCTTCATGGCCGATGAACTCACCTATCTAATGAGATCTGTACAGTTGTCCTTCTTTTGCTTTTGCAGAATGAAAGAGGCTACCAAATATAGTTTCCAGTAAGTGATTTTTTTCCTCAAAATTAGAAATGACCTGGCTATTTCGATAATTTCTTAATACTTTTTTAGTTGGTAATGATTTATCCCACAGCCTTGCCACTGGTTAGCTTCTCGCCCCCCCCCCCGCCCCCTAATCCTCGTCATCTGTATGCAGTTATTGTGGATGTTTCCTGAGTACTCGCGGTGTGTCACACCTGTTATAAATAGCCCTTTACATAGGGTGTTGTCTTAGCTGTGTCAGAGTAGTCCAGGAGTAAATTTAGATGCCGCTCTCTGTCACTTAGGTTTTTATTAAGTGACACACATGTGGTGCCGAGCAGAGATTTCTGCTCATACATTGATATCTTCTGTTGCATCTTGAAATAGTCTTCCTTGATAAAACATAACTGCCTTCCAGTTTTCCTGAACTAACTCTCTGATAGAGCTGCTCCATCTTTCATGGGCTCTTCCTTCACCCTTCTGTGCCCCCATTCATGAAGCCCCAGCTCTGTGCTTAGCCTGTAATGCCTCATAACCTTGCTTCCTGATGGTTTTGTGTGCGCCCCTCACTGGTTCCCTGCCTCCCCTTTGATCTGGGTCCCTTCCTCCTGTCCTCATCCCTGGCAGTCCTCAGCTGCCAATGGGCAGTTCCTTCCACTGCCCCTGTTCTGGCGTGTACTTCTATTACCTGGTAGCTTTTATTCCTGCCCCGCATGACTCTGCATACCAACACTTTTTTCACATAAGACTGATTCTTTTGTTTGTTTATTTGTTTGTTTTTCAGTTTTTCCGAGACAGGATTTCTCTGTGTAGCCCTAGCTGTCTTGGAACTAGCTCTGTAGACCAGGCTGGCTTTGAACTCAGAGATTCGCCTGCCTCTGCCTCCTGAGTGCTGGGATCAAGGGTGTGTGCCACCACCGCCTGATTTTTTTTTTTTATGCACTTAAAAAGCTGTTCTTTTCTTGTAGATGGCTCATGGGGGGGGGGGGGATTCTACTTTTCCCAGCGGATTCTGATAATTGACAGTAAATCATTTGTTAGGTCGGTCTTCTCTGGAACAGCTTCTCCTCAGTACCGAGTCATCTTGCTTCTCTGTGGTTAAGGGGATGGTGTACTCAGTGCTGGGACCAGACTCTTCCAATCCTGTCTCCTGGGACTCAAAGTCCAACCTTAATCATCTGTCTCCTGTCTGTCCAGCGCAGCGGTACACAGTTACCGGGTCAACAAGCAGATCAGCTGACATAGTAATTGTAGTTATGAAGACTTAGCAAAATTCCTGCATCCCCCGATACCTAGGTCTAAGTCTCTAAAACAGCGGTGCACTGTGGATTTGGTTGCCATGGAAACTTTCGGCTCTGTTTCAAAGCTGTTTATTCTTTCTTCAGAGGTGGAGCAGGTTGCTTATAGTATCACGGGTTCACCCTGGGCTGAGCCTGTATTCATGGACCTTCAGTGTCCTTAGAGCCCCAGCTTTACGTCCCTCTGTTCAGAGGTCTCAAAGTTGCCAGTCCTCACAAGCTGTCATGTAGAGGGACAAGAGGGGAAGGGTACCTGACGGTCATTTGGGTGATGTGTTCCAGCCTACCCAGGAGTCCTCATTACATGGGACTTAAACCAAGGTTGCTATGCTTTTAACGTGGTAGTTTTCTTGTTTCTCTTTTACAAATGAACTAGAGAAACCTCTCTGATAGAAAAGTATGCCCTTGTGTTTAAGGTTATTCAACAGAAAATCATTTTATGTTGTGTCAAATAAAATAATTTTTCTTCTTTTTCCTTGTAAGACGGTGCTGCCTCCGCATTGGGGTGTACTAGGGACACAGCAAAAAAGAAAACATTACAGTGTATGTTTGTTGAAGGTAAGCAGTTCTCCAGACTAGGATCGGGTCCCTAGGAGTGCCACCTTACCACTCTTGCTCCAACGTTGCTTTATTAGAGTAAGCTGTCAGGAAACTCACACTTCAGTGGTATAGTTAGCTTTCTTGACGACTACTTCAGGTTTTATGTCCACAGACTTAAAAATCAAAGGTGTGTAGCATTTAAACTTAACTGCGTTACATTTGGGAATAGGTCTCCTATGTAGGACAGAAGAAGAAAATGAATGTGCCTCTTTTGAGAGGTTATTGTTCATTTCAAAAGAGGGTCAAACAACCATGGGGGAAGATGGAGTCAGGGTGCCTATGATCTGATCTGTGGTTTACAGCCATTGACACATATCACTTCAGTCTTGAAGCCTCTTAACATTGGGCCATTAAATATCCATGTCTCCTTTATCCTCGTTCCTGGTGTACAGTTGATATTTGGCGATGGCCATCTTCGGATAAACGAAACCAGTGTTACATGGCATTTTTCATCTTGGGATTCGTTGTTCAGCTGACCATGTTTAATCTGTTTAAATGAGGGCGAACTGGCCATATATATGCCAAGTTAACTTGGTTGTTTGGGGCAACAAAATGGAAATCATAATTTCAGATCGAAATGTCTTTGAAGTATCGTTAAAGGTGTGGCAGTACATGCCAGGACTTGAGGGGATGAGGCAGGAGAATTGCAAATCCAAAGCCAGCTTGCTACATTTTAAAAATATCTCAAAAAACATGTTTATAATACCCTGATAACATACCCAGAGTGGTGGTGCACATCTTTAATCCTAGCACTGGGAGGCAGGAGGCAGGCTAGTGTCTGTGAGTTTGAGGTCAACCTGCTCTACGAAGCAAGTTCCAGGACAGCTAGGGCTACAGAGAGAAACCCTATAGAGATACTGTGATAACATCATATAACTGATGGATGCTGATTAGGCAAGCATGAACACAAATAATTTGTGTTGGGTTTTAATTACCTGTGTTACTGGTGCCAGAAAGATCTAATTAACCATCACAGCCACAGACTATAATGTTATGATTTAAGGCCAATCATTTTTTTTTCTGAGCTAACCCCAGCTTCCCATTCACACCTCCTTCTGACCTCTCTCCTTCCGTCCATCCCTCCTCTCTTTGGCTTAGCCCCACCCTCTTCTGCTCATGACCAAAGGTTTTTAAAATTTTTAAATTTCTTCTACGTATGGTGCATTTTAAAAATCTGCTTTGCCCTCCTTCTAGAAAATAGGGTTTGGTGGGGCAGAGGTTGCTCTATGTCCCATGTCTAGAGGCACACACACAAAATGAGCTTTCCTTGAATGTGAAAAAAATTGACATCAGAATGAGTGTCATAAAATGGTAAAGGCAAACACCTAAATAAATATTAATGAAAAGACCTTATCGATCTGCTCTCTGGCTTGGCTTGTTCTGTTGAGGTGGTGGCCACTTTAATTGGAAAGCATTCTTTGGCTGAGCCGCCAGGATAAGAATTAGAACAAGAAAACAGTTCAACACATAATGCTGACCCCTTTTGGTTCACGTTTTCCTGTTTCTAGAAACAGTTTCATTTGTCTTGCAGAATACCAAAGCCTAGAATGAAGAGTCAGAGAGGTTCTAAGGCTCTTTCTGAGTACCAAAGCCTAGAATGAGGAGTCAGTGAGGTTCTAAGGCTCCTGAGGAATACCAAAGCCTAGAATGAAGAGTCAGAGGTTCTAAGGCTCCTTCCTAAGTGCATGCACATGTCTGGAGTGGGAAATAGTTCCCTAGGGTTGCAGCATGCTGATAGCGACTTTGAATCCTTCTGAAAAGTGTTTGCACATTCATTTCCACAGTATGTCATTCATTTGCCCAAGCCTTGAGCTCTTGTCCAGTTCGCAAAGCAGTGAGATCTATTTTGCTTGGCATTGTTAATGAGTTTCTTAACACCGCAATGGTATACTTCTAGAGTGTACAGAGTACTTTTGAAGTTATTTGGATTGAATTGAGCACATGCAGATATATGACTTAAAAAAAAAAAAACAGGGCTGGCAAGATAGTTCAGCAAGTAATGGCACTTGTACCTAAATTCTGTTCCTAATCCCACACATAAAGATAGAAGTGGTATGGGAGGTCCTTCTGTCTATGTGTTGCTTTTATTGGTTAATGAATAAAGAAGCTACTTTGGCCTGTGATAAGGCAGAATAGAGCTTGGGGAAAACTAAACTAAATGCCAGGAGAAAGTAGGCAGAGTCAGAGAGAAGCCATGTAGCCGCCACAGGAGACTGACACCTTCTCTGTAGCCGGCCGAAACTTTGCCAGTAGGCTACATCCTTGTGATGATGCACAGATTGATGGAGATGGATTAGTTAGGATATAAGAGCTAGCTAACAATACACTTAAGTGATTGACCAAGCAATGTATTGATTAATACAGTTTCTGTGTGGTATTTTGAATCTTAATGGCTGGGAAACAAACGAACAGCCTCCTACTACATGGAAGGAGAACACTGACTCCACACAATTGTCCTTTGACTTCCCCATGCTCCTCCTACCCCCTTGATGAATGCAAATACACAATAATTAATAATCTGATTATTTCTGTTGGTGGGAGCTCCTTCCACCCATTTGATGAATGTAAATATACAATAATAATCTGAATATTTCTGTTGATGGTTACTATTGACTTAGAAGCAAATTCCTGAAAAGCCATATGGGAGATTATGTGGCCAGAGCTGTTCCTCAGACCACATGCCCCCTATTTCTTTGGTACACTAGGCATTGAGACAGAGCCTTGCCTACGTGCTAAGCAAGTGAAGAGCTCTATCCCTAACCTTTTCACTTTTTATTTTGAGATAAATCTTATTGTAATTCTCAGTCTGGCCTCAGTCTCCTGATGTGGGGTTCCCTGGATATAGATATGATAGAATAAAAGGATAGATTATTGAATCTATTCTGAAAAGAAAAAGGGAGGGTATAGATATGAGATAAAAAGGTAGATTATTGAATCTATTTTTAAAAAGCAGCACATATACAGAAAGACATCCCACATCATTCTCCTGAATAGCTAGGATTATAAACCCATTCCTGACCGGCCAAACTGTTTTAAGGACTATAATCCATATGAAAACTAAAAACAAACCCAAACAAAACATTAAAAACCCTTTTTTTAGTGACTATATTTGAATAAACTTTTAACTTAATCTTTGCCTACTTCCTTGCCATTTGGGCCTCCAGTGACAAACTTTTCAACTGTGTACACATAAAATTCAAAGTATCTGGTTACTCGATGGGATGGGAGGGATGGGAGACCTTCCCTCTGTATCTCTGTGGAGTCCTTCCTGAACAGACTGTTCCTTCAGGGTTTCAGAGAAGTTGGAGCAGCATAGTGGAGTCTACATTAAGTTGAAGACCCACATGGAGTAAGTATAGAAAGATCCAGAGCTGAGCTGAGACATTCACTGTCATAGACAGCCATACCTCCAAGTCTTTATTGGCAAACCAACCATTCTCAAACAGCTTAAAATAACTTTCATTTCTATCTGTCAGTTTCTGCAGCGTCTGCCAGGCATTTTCTTTTCTTTGCTAGGTTCCCCTGGACTCAGTTGCTGTGCAGCTTGAGGCTCTGCCTCTGAAGTTGGTTTGGTATAGTCTCTCTTCAGTCCAGGATGTTCTTGTTCTCATGGTGGCAGCAGGAGCTCAAGAAAAGATGCCCCAACCCCAGGAGTCTTCCTTGTCTCCTCTCCCACGTTCAGTTGACTTCTTAGTGAGCTGACTGAAGACCAAAGAACTAAAACAGATTGCTGTTGGTGGGGAGGGATTCCACGATCTGTGTCCATGTTTCAGTCTGACATAGGTACTTTTATCTGATGCTCTCTTCCCCCTCATATTTTTGGGGGGTGGAGTTGGGGGGGAGTGCTTTAAGTGCTGAAGAAATTACGGGCTTTGGAAAATATTTTATGAAAATAACTGGTGTCTTAAACTACCTTGCACAGTCAAACTCACTTCTGATCTTTTTTTAAAAATATATTTCCATTTAAACTAGAACCAAATCCTTATGTCTGGTATTTCTGTTTCAATTTCAGCATAAATGGAAATGTATTAAAAATAACTTGAAAATACATTGTAATACCATTTAATGTTAGGCAAAATTAGTCTAACTTATGTTAGAGCCATGCTGGGTAAAATATAAGGACACCCTGAGAAGTGGAAGCAAGCCATTAGTTAGTTCTCCAAGCATCCCAAGCTGTTGTAAGAGGAGCAGGCTGTGTCCTACCACCCAGCTAGCTTACTTATACCTGAAATAACCACACAGAAATTGTATTAATTAAATTACTGCCTGGCCAATTATATCTAGCCTCTTATTGGCTAGCTTTCCCATCTTGATTAACCCATTTCTATTAAATATGTATGTCACCACGTGACTGTGGCTTACCGGCAAGATTCTAACCTACGTCCATCTCAGGCCAGAGATTCATGGTGTCTGCCACTCTTCCCTTTTCCCAGAATTCTCTTCTGTCTTCCCCGCCTACCTGAGATCCGCCCTATCAACTAGGCCAAGGCAGTTTCTTTAATAACCAATGAAAGCAATACAAATACAGAAGGACCTCCTACACCACCAAGCTGTATGGATGAATTTTGTTCGCTTAAATTTGGGTAGTGGGCTATTGGATTCTAGCATGAATATCCTTTGTGATGTATTTGACCTAGAGGTTGGTCTGACTAAGTCACTCATTTAGATTTGTTATAATGTGCAAATCATTCTCCTGGATGCTTCTGGGGGTATCGGATAATTTGCTTTTTGGAATTTCACTGTCCTGGTTACTAGCGTTGAAAACAACAGTAATCGTGGTTTAAAGAAACTGAGTTTATTTCCTAGGTTGTCTGTGCTCCTTTCTAGTGTACGCTGTCATGTTTATTACCCGGCCTCTGTCACTGCTCCCCACCACTTTCCTGGAGGTAGAACCTAGCTGTATTGCCCGAGCATCTAGCTGGGACTTCCTGCTTTCAGCACTGTGCCTGGCTTCCCAGACCTTTGTATAGTGCACTGTAATAACTAATGTTATTTACTGATAGAGGAAGGGGGACATAATCATTGGTAACTGAGGAAATGCCTGCTGAAATCCAAAAAAGCTAATCAAATAGTAAGAAGAAAAACCATTTTCTTGAACTTTGAACGAGTCCTTTGGTAATCAGGAACCGTGTTTTCTCTCGCTTTCCGATGGATAGATCGCCATCAAAGCTAAGCCTTGGCACTCAGGTGAGGTCTTGGTGGAATTTCCCGTGGTCGGTGAACCCTTGTGAGCAAAGGGTTGGTAGAGAGAGTCCCGTGCTGCTGCCTGTACTAACGGGCTTTAGCAAAGACATTGCAAGTCCATTGCGCTTCTGTGGCAGAGATGCCATTGTCCAGAGGTGCTGATGGTGAAATACTGGCAAGGGACATGACTTTAAAACCTCACAGTGATGTAATTCTTGCCAAGGTAATCAAGTTAAGCTACTCTCAGCTAGACTGGGGAGCTTATTTTGTAATTATTTGACCTTGGCACTGTCTTAATGGATGTGGAGAGTTGGGGGAGGGGGGGACTCACCAATTAATTCACACCTACCTAAACATTGTTTCTAATTATAAGCTATACAGTGGTAGCTTTTGTTAAGTTCTGAGTCAGTTAACGTCTATTACAGTATTGAAATTACTCCATTCAAACGGCTTTTGGGGGTCAATGCGTAAACCTGGCGACTTCACCTGTGAGACCTGGCTTTTCATAGGCCTGCATATGATGCCTTAACGTGGTTCCTTCCTGAGTAATTTTCTAAATGATTTATTTAGTCTGGGCCGGCCATTTTGAAGTGAACTGAAAAATCTTAAGTTGTTAATTGGCAGGGCCCTGTGGGCTTACAGAATTGTTAACTTGTGTAATTAATTTAAAAACTCCCCCTCCCCCTTCTCCCTGGAAACCAGAGGCGTCAACGGAAAGTTGTGGCTCTGTCAGCTTGCTGTCTGTGTGGTTTCAGTGTTCTGTGTGTTCGGTTCTGTTAACGAGGCCGCATTTTCAGGACTTGGGGGATTTTCTGTGTCTGTTTGAGGATAGACACACCGGCTGACTTTTCTGTTTATTCTTAAGTGCCGAGTCCTTTTCATGTCCCTGATTTTAAATGGACACGGGCGACACCAATTCATGTCATCTTGTCCTGCCGCCCTGGTATCTTAACAAATCTACCTGTTTCCCCTTGGGCTTGGACAATTTCACATCAAAAGTTGTGAACGAAGCTTAAGTAAATATGTTTATTTTGTGCTGGCTGCTGACCAGGAAATCCGCAGCAGCCTAGAACACTTTTTTTTTTAAACTCCCACTGTGTGAGCCTTCTTTGCCATGGCAAATCTCCTTCCTCAATAAGGCTTGAGGACCCCCCCCCCCCCCACTTCATTTCTTCAGGGCTGGTGAAGGTAGGAATTGTCTTGCTAGGAACCCTATTGATTAGGTCACTGCCTGTTCTGCGGAAAACGGAGCTGCCCAGGGGCCATCTCCCTGCAGGGGATTTGCTAAAGCCCCTCTGAAAGGGGCCCCTGGGGTCTCACCATTACCTTATGAACAGGAATCGGCTCAGGCGGTGGAGTCCGTATTAAGGGCCTATTAACTTCTACAGGCTTGTCTTTGAGTTGGAAAGCCCTTGGGAGCAAAGGGATAATAAAAGGAAATTATTGCCAAAGCTACTGAAGGTACCTCTTGCCATCTCTCAGTGGGTGCATCTGTTGAATTGCAAATTCGTTTCCTGCTGGGGCATCTGCCTAGCTTCTGAAGTCCCCTTTAGAGGTCTTGAAAGGGGGCATTTAAAAATGATGGCATGTTTATTCTTTTGTCGAAGCACCGGGACAAAATTGGGAAAAGAACTACCTTTATTTTTAAGATGATCATTATACTCTATAGAAGAATTAAAAAAGGGGGCGGTATTGTAGAACTATGGGAAAATATAGAATACCGCATGAAGCTCAGGAGAAAATTCCTCAAGACAGCATCGTGGAAGCTGTAAGCCCACACATCTCAGTTCTCCAGCACCATGTGGTAAATTTCCAAAAATCTGCTGCCCATCAGTCTATAGAGACTTTGCGCTTTGTAGACTTTTCTAGAGACTATGGTTTGGGGCAGTCATCTACACCATCCGGAGCTTGCCATGAGTACAGTGTGACTTTTGTACAGGTAGGTCATCCCCTTGACTGTGTATCTCTTCTTTAACCTAGCCTATGTTCTAGGAAATGATGTTCCTAGGTCAGTGGGGACGAGGACTTGGCATATTTGAAGACAGATCGCCACATTTCTGGCCAGAAAGGTCACGCCAGCAGCTTTTCTTGTTAGCTCGCCTGAATATTTCTACTTGATCATGGAAATCAAACTGGTACCAGTTAGGTGAGAGGGCACTGTCTGGTACTGTGCAGCCGTTCACTTTGTGGCTCGGCTTCTCGCTTTGTTTGAACATCTAATATGCTTTAATAAAGTAAGCTTTGCGACAGTGCTCTGATTTAACTTTGACTTTTTTTTTTCTGGATTTTTGTTTCCCCAGTGACATCATAAGGTTCATTTCTTTATATTGTTAGTGTTTTTAAATGTCAGTGTCTTCCCAATGTCTTGGTTGTTTGGGTGAAATTCATCCTACTGACTGGACAGTGCTTGCTGGGATGGGGGGGAAGAAAGTGGGGGCGTGGGAGGGCGATGGGAGGGAGAGGGAACTGGGAATTGGTATGTAAAATAAGATTGTTTTATTAATAATAATAAATGTTTAGTTTTAATTGCCATGGAACTTTTTAAATTAAAGGGGAAAAAATGGCTTTACTTTTAAAACCCAAACCGTACGTTCTCCCTTCCTCCTCTGACCATCATAAAATAATCCCCTTTCAGGATCTACACATATGTAACAAGCAGTAGTTATTCAATGACACAGGTCTTTCTCACAGGATGAGCTGAAATAATCAGACTTGTATTTGGGCCACATGCTTGTGTTAGCTCTTAAGGCAGGTTGAAAGGTTAGAAAAGGTTATGGGTGTAGCTCAGTTCATAGACTTCTTGGAGCTGAGTTGCACCTCCAAACCCCTATGAAACAGCTGGGTAAGGTTTATTACCCTAGCAGGGGGAGCCATAAGAGGTGGGCCACTGAGGCTTCTGGGCCACCAACATAGCCTACCTACTCAGGGAGCTTTCCCCAGGTGAGAGACGGTGTCTACAGACAAACAAAAGAACACAAACAAAAAACCTGGGATGAACAAAGGGCGGCGCCCAAGACTGACCTCTGGTCCCCATACCTGTGAATGGGTATTTCACGCAGGCATGCGCTCATGTATTGATTGACGTCATCCCAGTCCATCCATGATTTAGAAAAGACTAAATGAAGGAGATAGAAACAGGGTTCTGTTCAAACCCAAGAGGCCACATCTGTTGAAAAAAGACAATTTAAAGTTGCTCATTTAAGGCAGTGGAATTGTCTAATTTAGGATATATATATATATATATATATATATATATATATATATATATATGATATTTGCATTTAAGGCAGAGTGGTGCGTTGGGACATGCAAGGCCCTGATGCTATAGGTTAACATTATAGATTTACATGGATTTACATGGACTGAGGGGATAAAGAGCACACAGTCAGAAACACAAACATTTATTCTCCTTGACTTCATGTTGCATTTTTATGTAATTTTGGTAATTCATAAAAACTGCACTGTAGAATGTAGCTTACCAGTAAAGTTGTAAAGACGGGAGAAGCATGTGTGTCAGGAGATCCTTAGAGAATTGGGTGGAGAACCGAGTGCACAAACGGTTACAGTAGCTACATAAGCTTCCTGCTTTGGGTCCAGCTCCTCTAAGAGGTCACGGTGCTGAGCAGATGCTTCTTTTAATCATCTGGAAGTCTTCTGACCCAGACAGTGGTTGTCTGCGTCAATGGGACCCTTGGCTGATTATAGTTTTTCAGGGCTGTGTTTCCAAATACTTGCCCATTGGGTATTTAAGTCCTCATGCCATAGATGGCTCAGAGAGCCAGACAGCTGAGAAGGACTCTGAGGTTTGATTTTTTTTTTCTTGTAGCATTACAGGATTTATGGGAAGTGATTCCTTACAATAGATTCCCACAGCCTGGGTGCTTAGAAATCGTCCATCACCTCTAAATTCAGGAGGAAACCTTGGGTGCATCACACTGCAACCCACCACGTAGAACCAAGAGTTCCAAAACCTTCTGGTATTTTCTTTGTCAGTAGAGAGAACTCTTCCTTCAGTTGAAGGGAACAAGTCAGAGTGGAGATGAACAAGAAGCCTTGTCTGCTACAGTAGCTGCAGAACGTGTGTTGGCTTTGGAGGAGAGAGTTCCACTGTAGTTACGGAACTGGCCGACAGGCATTTTTAAAGATGCTTTACCGGGTACATTCTTCAGAAAGGGCTAGAAAGGAAACTCTAGAATATACGGGAAAGAAAAGCTAACCAGAATAAAATGGTTGATTGCACGTTGCCTATCAGAAAAGAAAGGACAACTAACGCTACCACAGACCCTTTTTTTTTTAATTGTAAAATCTGAATTTAAGAATATGAAGACTTTGGAGTTGAAATAGGAATCTCTAAGCCTTTTACTTTATGGACTCACAAATATCAGGGTGTAGATAAGACTGCTGTTTTCTCCTAGTGGTCCCTCAGCGTGTCCCAGTTGCGGTTCTGAAGAAGGGCTTTCTGCTAGCAGAGAGACTATTTAAGGCCACAGGTAACGCTCCATCCTGTGCAGTTCGGTTTATTCCTTCTTGCTTTTTTGAGTTTGTTCTCCCTTCTCTTGCCTTTTTGGGTTGCTTTGTTTGCTGAAGATTCGGTGGCCTTGGCGCGCCCTTCCTTACTGGTGCAACGGCCGTTGCTTCAAAGGGATGGTAGATAAGACAGGAATGTGCTCCTTGGTTCCAGCTGTCACCTTGGCTTTGAGTCTGTGCTGTGCCTGCTTCACCTTTCCTGCCCAAGGGATTATAGAGGGCACTGCTTGACTTCCCCCCCTTTAGATATAGTGTTTCTTGCACAACTGGGAATGGCTGCTTAATTCCCCAATTCATGGCTTGGTTTTGGATATAAGAGGAGTTGGCAACGCCTGTTAGTCTAAACCAAATGCCAAATCTTAAATCAAAGCCACAGTCTGTGTTTACTAAGAGGTCACCGTTTTGTTTACAGCTGTTACAGTTTTGTTGAATTGTCACCCCCTTCCCATTGTCTGCCTGAAAGTGTCTGTGTGCTGCCTTGTCCCTCCCCTTTTATCCCAGGGTTAATGATTAACATCTGGCTTGTTCACTTGTGCAAGGCTATTGATGGCTTTGGAAAATCCGTGGTGATCGTTCCAAGCTTCCTGAAGAAGCGTGGAAGACGTTCATTCTGCTGACTGTAGGCCAAATGTCAGCTTGGCTCTTCTGTTTTGGAATGCCCAGGTGGCGAAGGTGTGCTTTGCAAAGGATAAAGCACAAAACAGTGGTGCGCCTTGTAAGAGAACCAACGGGAAAATCATGTTCTCGCACAGGCACAGCTAACTTTGCCCTCCTAAAGCATGGTTTCAGATATTCAAACCTAGATGAACTGTATTGTGCACCTCTTGCCGTCCTTGATGTATGTGCAGGTGGGGAGGCGTTTAGATTATACAGCTTAAGCCAGGGTGTATCTTATCAAATTCACAATGCATAATCATTTGAGTGTGCAGGTGAGATTCTCTTATGTACAGACAGCGCATTCTTTAATACAGTAAACATTCTGCCTTATTTCCTCAAGGAGGTAGCCTGCACTTACAGTTCCAGCTAGGCTCTTAATTTCCTTGTTCACTTATTTGCATGAGTGAGTCATGGCATGTTTATGTATTATCTCAGTGGAATTAATGAAATAACCATCCTTTTGTGCTACTCTGGTAAAAACTGGAAAACTCCATTTCCTTGTATTTTTATGCAATATTTTTTGGTCTGATTTTTTTTGTCCATGAAGATTTTAGGGTTGCCACTGAGAGAATTTAACCATTTTCAGATATTTCTTTCCACGGATATCTCCAATCCCCCCGCTGCAAATAAGTAGCTACAGAGAATAGAAAGAACGAAGAACCAAGTTTAAAAGCCGGTGATCCTTGGTGGCCTCTGTACCTTGAAGACAGTTAGCTTGTTTATTGAATTAGCCTAGAGCCCTGTAGGAGGCCGTGGGAAATGGGAATGGAGTCGAGGGGGGGGGCTGCCTGTTCAGTGTGAATGTGTGAGTGGAGCCTTCTTCCTTCTCCATTCTCAAGGGACTGGAGCATGAGAGGCAACCCCAGTGCCTTTCCAAAGTGAGGAGTTGGATAATTTCAGAGGTGAAGTTACAAACGAAGGAAGGCTTAAAGCACCAGTTCTCAACCTATGGGTCGTGATCCCTGGGGGGGCGGGGGGGCGGATAGCAGATCATACAGTTACTTTACTATTCACAACACCAGGAAAGCTACAGTTAGGAAGTAGCAACAGAATAAATTTGTGGTTGCGGGGTAACCACAACATGAGAGCTGTGTGTGTTAAAGGGGCACAGCAGTAGGAAGGTTGAGGACCC
Source organism: Microtus pennsylvanicus (assembly GCF_037038515.1). Classification (NCBI taxonomy): domain Eukaryota; kingdom Metazoa; phylum Chordata; class Mammalia; order Rodentia; family Cricetidae; genus Microtus; species Microtus pennsylvanicus. The sequence goes on from NC_134587.1 coordinate 84,171,535, forward strand.
CTGGCTTGAGGGAAGAGCTGCTCAGGATTTTACTTAGCATATAGCCCCTCCCCCCCTGCCCCCCCCCCCCCCCCCCCCGTCTTGCAGGACGTGTGTAGAGTGTTGAGGGCTTCAGTGTATGAGGTAGACACAAGGCAGACCGCACTGTTCTTCATGAAGCTTGCTTTCTAGAGAGGAAGCCAGGTGATAAACCACGCTGCTAGATAGCTTGCAGGTGCTCCCCACACTCCTCGAGCTCAGGGGTATCATGGGGGAAAATAAGCAAAGCTACTGTGTTTGATATTCAGTGGCAAAAGAAGGATTTCTAGGGAGAAGTTAAAAGCTGGAACTCCAGTGAGCTGTGTGAGGAGACAGCTGTTGGTAGATACTTTCTCACCAGAAGGGAGTAACCCCATTATTATACAGGCCTGCTACTCAGACTGCAAGTTTGGCATGAGGTTGGACCAGGCTGAGTCCTGAGGCTGCCATGTGAGACTGAAGGGAAGGCAGGCTGCCCTCATCAGGTCGGGGGGCGGCGCTGGTGGGGAGCATCTGCCTCTGCCGACTCTCTACACCCTCGCCAGGCCTTTCCAGAGCCTGTCTCCTTGTCTGCTCTCTGTGTTTGGGGACTGGTGCTCCCTTCCTTACGGTTGACCTTTGGTAGTTTTTGTCCTAGTCTGAGCTTTACCTCTGGCTCCTCTGGAGCCTCTGAGGCAAGCTGCCCTCACTTCTTCGCGCCTCATGGCTCCTTTCGGTTTGGGTGGTGTACCAAACCAGTTTACCTCTTTGCGAGTTTTCCTTTGGATATAAACTTTATAAGTAAGATCGTTGCTTTAGTTACTTAAAAAGATATCATTAAAAGCACATTTTTTTTTCCTTCTGAGAAGCATGTTTTTAATTTCTAAAAAGTTGTCTTCATGCATAAAATTCATAAAAGCCATGTTAGAAGCAAGTGCAGTTTTTAGTAGCAGAAGGTAAGACAATAAATATGTAGAAGGCACTCTCCGGGAGGTGTGTGATTCAGACTCCTGCATTCCCAACAGCCTGGGGTTTCTTCAGCTCTTCTGGAAGGGTTCCTGTAAAGTCTCCTGTCTCCTTTATGTGATGCTCATAACTTCATTTGGTGACTAAGAATTAAGTCTTACGTTGGGATAAAACGTTTACCTTAAGGATGAGTTTAACGGACTTGGTTAGTTTGAAAATTAGCAGCGGCTAAACTGGGTGGAAATAGAGAGCGGGCATTGGAGGCAGAGTTGATCCTGGACTGCCATGCTCCAGGCGTTTGTAATGGGATTTCTCCTAGTTGGATTTTCATTTCATATCTCAAGTGAAACTTTATTATGTCTTATAAAAACTAACCGCGTATTTTATTGAGGTTGGGGAAACATTTAGCCTTTGTTTTGCCGACACGGAAGTATGCCGTGCGCATGTCACCTTTATGCATCGAGAAAAACTAACATTCTGAAAGTCTTTGGCTCCGCTTATGTCTTTTCTGTTCAGGAGAGCAGCGGCTTCTTGTCTTTGTAAGTCACCAGCCTCGAGGGCAGGGAAGATGGCTTTTATGGGCAGAGAGTTTATGGACAAAGCTGTGAGGACCCGAGTAGTAGTCCCCAACACTTATGTAAAAAATGGGGCATAGTGGCAGTGCCTGTGATCCCTGTGTCGGGGAGGTGGAAACAGGAGGACCCCAGGGAGTCATTGGCTAGCCAGTCCAGTCTTAAAAAATACAGTAGACAGGCCAAAGGGTTGGCTTGGCAGTTAAGAGCACTTGGTGCTCTTGCGAAGGACCTGAATTGAATTCCCGTTACCCACAAATAGGCAGCTTGCAACCACCTGTAACTGTAGTTCCAAGTGATCTGATACCCTCCTTTTGTCTCTGTGGGCACCAGACATGCATGTAATAGTGTGCATGCATGCATGCAAACACGTAAACTTATAAACAAAAATAAATAAATCTTTAAAACTTGCTGAAGGGCAGTAGAGGAAGACACTCCATATAAACCTCTGGCCGCCACACATGCAAGTCCCAGGTATGGGCACCCACACACTTACATGTGCACCCACACTTTCTTTTGTAAAATAACTGCTAATATGTAAATATTACCACCTTGGCCTTCTAGGCATATCCAACCTGTAATCCATAGGCCACTTGTGATTCAGTCCCAGGGTTATTTGTAGATCATGTCGCGATGTCATTCCTTGAAAGTGATTCAAGCAGCTCAGTTTCAAACACGGTTTCAGCATCGTGTGCTTTAACTAGCCGGTTTTCTCTCTAGAAAGTTAATGTCCTTATAAGCCCAAAGGTTGGGCCTTAAGGCTCGGTGTGGAGGCCAATACCTGTAATACATTTGTAACCCATCGCTCATGCAGGAGGGGTTGCAGGGGGCTCTAGAGTGTGAGGCCAGTCTGGGTGACGTGGAAATTATTTTCTCTTTCATTTCTGAAATAGTCAAATGATCCCTTGAGTAATGATTAGGAATGTATGAGGTTGAAGGCCCCTTACTGAGCCTGGAGCTCACTGAATGGACGACTATATGTACTAGTCACCAAGCCCCAGGGATCTTCCCATCTCTGCCTCCCCAGCCCCGGGATTATAGGTGTGTGCCTGGCTCTTTATGTAGTTACTGGTGATCTGATCCCAGGTCCTCATGATCACCCGCCAAGCACTTTACCAATTGAGCCACCTTCCGAGCCCCACCGTTCTGTTCTTAAATTGTCTCTTCGTGTCTTAAGAATTAATATTCTTAGTCTCTAAACTGAGGAGTCAGCAACAGCCTTTCTCCTCTTTAAGAGTTCACTGAGAGAATTTTATGATTTGCTCCCTGTCTGCTAGGTAATATTTGTGTCTGTACCACCGTCACTGGGTGCTGAGAAATCTTGGTCCTAATGTTTTCTGAGTGCATATTGTATGCTTTAGACTCCTTAACTCTTGATTACTTATTTCGTGATTTTAGGCTTCATTAGTACACCATTTTTTGTCATTAAAATATGAAATTAGAAATGCTCATAAATGTCATTTTATTAAGGAACTTGTGGGATTGGAAAGCACATACCAACCAGGCGGTGGTGGCACTCACCTTCAATCCCACCACTCAGGGGGCTGAAGCAGGGGGATCTCAGAGTTTGAGGCCAGTCTGGCCTACAGAGTGAGATCTAGGGCAACCAAGGCTGTTACTCAGAGAAACCATGTCTTGAAAAACGAAAGAAACGATGGAGGGAGGGAGAAAAAAAGAAAAGTCATAGTGGATTCCTAAAGACCCCATCAGTGACCTTTATTTTAACAGAGGCTCCCGAGTCTGTGTAATCAAACCTTACAGAGTTTCTGCCAAGTAACCAGCTGTGTCTGTGAAGGAGCACATGAATAGGTTAGCTTGACCTAAAAGTTTTTTTTTTTTTAATTCTTATAGATTTGGGATTTGACAGCAATAATGGGTGTTTTTGATATTAATGATATGTAAATAGTGCCTGTAACTTTCTTCTGTGGATAACTGATTTTTGTTTTGTTTACGAGACAGGGTTTCTCTGTAGCTTTGGAGCCTATCCTGGAACTTGCTCTGTAGACCGGGCTGACCTCGAACTCAAAGAGACCCACCTGTCTCTGCCTCTCAAGTGCTGAGCTTAAAGGCGTGCGCCACCACTGCCCTGCCCAAATAACTGAATTCTTTAAATTGAGAAATTGCCTTATTAAAGTAAAATTTAGTTTAAAAAAATCTTTACAACACATTTGGTCAAAAATTCTAGCCAAAAAAAGAATAAAAGGAAAGAAAGTTGCTACTTGAGAGTGGGAGAGGAAGGTAGGAGTTAATCCAGGCCCATTATCAAAGCAAATGGAATTTTTATTTGCTTGGTTGGCACTCTGTGCGTGGAACACACCTTGTACAGCTGAATTGCATATGGATCGTAGGTTTTATTTTAAGAAAATCAGTTGCGGTCCTTCTGCATTTAAATTTGGTTTACGGGAGTGCAGGCAACTGAGAACGGAAGCCCTTCTCCATCCCGCTCAGCTCTGCTCCGTTCTGTTCCCTTCCAGCTTGAGCATTCTAGGACTCAGAGACAACTGGCCGTTTTGGCAGGAGCTCTGTGTGCAGAGTGTGACCTGGGCGGTCTGGGAAGGGCCAGGCCCAAGCTCATTCCATTCCTTCTTTAGCTTGGGAGGCTGGCACAAGACCGGTTGTTTCAACTGACATTTCCCTTGCTGAATGGTTCTTTGTCTTCATCCTAAACCGTTCTTCTCCGTATGCATGCTCTATTCGGTCGTTAGTGAGTTGAGGAAACTCAGCAAGTCATTCTTAACTTTTGCCTTTTGGCTTTTACATTCTTGAGATTTCTTTAACTGTGTTGATAAAACCTTCAGTTAACCCCTTGTGAAACAATGTTTTCTTTTTCAAAGTATGATATAATTCACATTTGTAGAGATTTTTGCACTCATTAGAAAATATTAACTGTGGGGCAAATAGCATCCACGCGTTGCTCTAACCTCCCAGTGCCTTTTCCCCCTGTTCGTTTCTCACAAGATGGAGCCATGCTGCGATTATTTTGTCAGGTGATGTAATCCTGTATCGGCCCCCATGAAATTCTGGCAAGGACCCCTAGCTTCAGGTCGGACTTTATGTGTGAGAGCACTGTTAATATGCCTGGCTGTTAAAATACAGTGTTGCCCTTCCCAAACAGTTGCTTGCCCTGCTGTTCTGGTGAATTAATTTTTACTTAGTTATTTTCCCAGAAGACCCTGTTTTCCTTTCTTAATTCCTTGAGTGCCTGGCACCATGCCTGGTACGTAGCAGAAATTTCATAAGTATTGCATGGATGAAACCAAGCAGTAGTCAGTAATGTGAAGTTCTAGATTATTCCTAGCAAACTCCAAGGTGCTACAGACAGCGTGAAATGGTGATGAAGAAGAGAAACCATGCAGTAGTTTTCAGTCATTGTTAGATGAGTGTGGAGGACTGCATTCGAGCTAACAAAGAATCTGTTGACTTTTCTTCCCAAGGAATTTCCTTACTGTGTCCCTTTTGGTCCGCTATACACTTTCATAACTGGCTCATGATTGAGAGCTCTGGGGTACTCCCTGCGCAGTGTTTTAGCATTAATAATGTATTCCCAGTCACCTCATGATGTCTGTCCTGTCTGTTTTATTTTCAGAGGAGTGTAGGCTGACACACAGGGAGATGCTCTAGTGAGAACAGTAAAGTTGCAGTGGTCACAGTGGAACGGAGTGGTGTTGAGTGCCCCCAACACCGGAGCCTCCTCCATGTGCTAGAGGCTTCCTGTCTCCTATTGGACGCCTCACTTCACCCGTGCTGCTTCTGGGTCATGGTCAAGAGCTTTCAACAAAGGTCTAGAAACGTCACCGTTAGTCTGTTGAATATACTTTGTGTTTCAGTTTCACCAAAGGCAGTCTTACTATGTATTGGTGTTCACATAACTTTTTTATACCCAAGGGATGAGCCTCCTTGCAAAGAGAGCTTAACCATGTGAGCCCTCAGAAGTATCAATGATTCTGATGTGGAAATCAGAACCGGGGTCACTTCTCCACAAAGCTTGAAAGCACGGGTCGGCAGAACTTGCCCTGGGAATGCCTGCCGATTAAAGGGATCCCCAGACTTGAAACATGATACCCCAAATCAGATTATGTGCTTAATTAATGCGAGGCTGGCGAGCTTCTAGGCTAAGAGCTGCTGAGATTACTCTAAAGCTGCCGCATCAATTTCAGATGCAAGTTTAGAGATACACACTTTTTAATTAAAGGGACAGCAGCTAGTATAAAGGGACTATATACTAGCAATAAAACACAGTCTTGACCATTTCTATATAGAATCCTTTGAATCATTAATTTATGACTTACTGCTGGAAAAAGACAAACCGTAGTTCCAAAACTTCATAAGTTCACGCAAACACACTTTGAGATGATATTTGCAGATGTTAGAATGTGCATTATTAAACATCTGTTTACAAGTGGCTGGCACACCTGAGTGCGACAGTTGCCTTTGTTATCACGACTGTCCTCTGTTTCCAGATAGAAATGGCTTTTTATAAAATGAGAGTCATGTCAAGTTTCTGACTTTGACAAGATCGAGGCATGGTAGTCAGTCATATGTCCTCGGCTGGGCGGGAGAGGTAGGAATTATATAGGGGTGACTGTATTCTTATGTACAAAGGGGTTTCTCTGTAGGATACAAGTACTCTGCCAGGCACTTTGTCTGGCCTGTAAGAGGTAAGAGATGGCTTTAGATCCTGGGTTTACTTTCATTTATTTTAACTGTTTTCCCTCCTTCTCTCCTTGTTTCCTTTCTTCATCTTCCCTTTCTGTTTTTATTAGACATGTGCTCACACTGGAGCCAAGGCTGGCATCAGACGCGGTGGCAGTTTCTTCCTTCAGCCTCCCGAGTCCTGACTGAGATGACAAGCGTGAGACAGCGCCTGCATCTTACTGTCATTCCTTACAGAGTGCTTGATATTTTCTTTAGTCACTTGACTTCAGGGAATTACAGTTTTAGTTATTTATGTGTATGTTCATGTACACGGGGCATTCTGTTTTAGTTTCATTCTTTCTGAACAAAATACACAGTTCTGTAAACTGCTTTCTGTACAGAATGAACGACTATATGGACTTCTTACTGTAATGCTGAAAGTGTGCTTCTGTTTCATTCTCCAATCAGATAGACCCAGGAAGTAGCTGCTCCGGGCTCTTAACCACCCTTAGTCTGCCAGAATCTTTCTTCCATTTTTTTTCTTATTTTGGTCAGTAGGATTACTTTGTCAAATAATGGCTGAAGCAGGCAAGGGCATTGTGTGTGTCTGCGTGTGTGTGTAAAATTATAAATTACAATAATATATTATAATATTTATATATGTAAACTACATATAACATAATGTTTTATATAATGTATATAATGTGCATGCACACACACAAGAGTTTCTTAAATAATGTTGTGTGTGGAATTGGTGGTTTTTATTAAAGAGGAATCAGATTTCAAAAATTTCCCTCCTTTACAAGGCTCAAAGGCACATGATGGTGTGTGCCTTTCATCACGTTAACTGGTTTTGTATTTACACTAAAGAGACCCTGAAACACGAGTTGTGGAAATTGGGGTTTGCTGAGTGAGGCATGGTGAGACTTTAACTCAAGACGGTGCTCCCTGGCAAGTGCTCTGACTAAGCTGCATCCCAAGCCCCTCCCAGTTTGGGGAGGTATAGTGTAAAGTAGCGGATTGAAGTTATTTTTGAGTGGAAGTAACCAAGGAGTCAGGAATAACAAGCTTTTTGTCGAGATCGCTGGCACTAGGACCTCTGAACGGTCGTGGTCTGTTAAATAAAATCTGCAGAACTTAACAAGGGAGGTGTCTGTCAGCGTGGAAATTTGAATCACAGGACTTATTTTTGGCGGTGTGGCGGCTTCGTCTGGCCTTACACGAGTTACTCTGTGGAGACTGGGGTTACTGTGTCAGCTGGGGAAAGTGGCGGATGTTTGGGACAGGATTTGAAGTAACCATAAAGCCAGACTCAGTGGTAGTAAGAAGAAAGCAGGCTTGGAAAAGCTTTTTATTTACTTGAGCAAGTGGTCTTATGTGCCATAAACCTGGAAAAATAAGGGCGGGGAAGACGACGTCCATACCTGCTTAGTTAAATCCCTGTTGTGTCCTTTCAAAAGGAGGGCCGCAGCGATGCTCCTCTTTTTCTTAATTTTTTAAATTAATTATCTTTCATGCAATGTATTTTGATTATTCGATTATACTCTTTCATTATACTCTTTCCCTACCCCAATTCCAAGACCCTACCTGCCTCCTTCACTCCTACCTACCCACCGACTTCATCTTTTTCTCTTTTTCTGCCCCACAGAAGAAACAGACCAACCCCCACCCCACCCCTTGAGAATCAATTCAACAAGTTAAAAAACAAAAAACAATAAGACAGAAAACTCAAAACAAAGCATCTACAAAAAAGCATGGAGTACGTTTTGTGTTGGTTAGCCACTTGCTGGCGCAGGCCTGCCCTGGAGAGTAGTTGGTATACCTGGTGACTCCATTGAAGAGAACTCATATCCCTTTGGCAGCTGGTATTGATCACAGGTACCTCCTTGAGTAGGGTTGGGACTTTGTGTCAACTCCCCCTTCTCAGTGCAGATATTGTGTCTGGTTTGAACCTGTTCAGGCCTTGTGCCTGTTGCCCCAGTCTCTCTATGAGTTCGGCTGTGTGTCCGGCCTGCTGTGTCTGGAAGACACTGTTTCCTTGGAGTCGGTGCTGAGCGTTGTTGTTCCTCCTCCTCTTCCACAAAGATAAGTCCCTAAGACTTGAGGGGAGGGATTTGATAAAGACATCCCATTTACAGCTGAGTGTTCTTTCAGACATTGCTTGATCGCTCTTTCCCTTCAGAATAGAAGCGATTTCAGGAGATGGCATATTTAAAGTCAGTTTCCATAGTGACATCTGCTGGTGACTTTGCAATCCCATCAAGCATGCTAGGAATGATAAATATTCTTAGCTAATAGTTTCATGTTTCCAGCTTTTTTTTTCCCCCACAGTGTCCAGCTTATTAACACCTTTTTTGGAAATGTCTTCATTGTGGTCTCAGGGTTAGAAAGTTGGACTCTAGGACTCCTGGGCTACTTCTCTAAAGCAAAGGAACAATTACCGATTATGCTGCACTCCCGGGCAGTGCACGGACCAAGCATGTCTGGACCTGTCTTCCGGGCTCAGCGTGACCGTCATAGCCAGTGTCTCTGGTCGCCCTGTGCGGGGCCTGCATTCCTCGTGAACTGAGAAGCTTGTAATTTCCTGGTTCCTCCCCATGCTTGCTGGATTCTTCTTCTGCCTCTGGCTGGAGGAATTCCGTAGAAGGGAGGGTTGCCTCTTCCTCTTGACACCCTGGCCTTATCTGTCCTCCAGTTGCACACTGTTCTTGCTATCTAGAGGGAGCCAGGCCTGGTGGCGTGCATCTGTAATCCCAGCACCTGGGAGACAGAAGGGGGAGATTCGATCTCATAGCAACCATTCTGTTTTTGTTTTAAAAGCAAAGAAATTAAAGATCGAAAATTATAACTGGGAACAGAGAGAGCTGAAAAGAAGACAGGTTGTTGAAGACAAAATATAAACTCAAGAAGAGTCTGAAGATAAGATCCATTTTATTTGTTTTAAAAAGTCTGTAAAGACTAATAGGTTTCACTAGTTCTTTATTTTCCTTAGGAAGAATGAGTTTGCAGCTTCTTACACAAAAGAACTTATTACAGATTATCGACAATGACACTTGGTTCATAGGCAAGAGAATTAAGAATAGGAGCTGAATTTTAAGAATGAATAGTTGTCTGATCCACACCCAGTGATGACTTGAGGACCTTGGTTTGATTTTTGTTTTTCCTCTGAGCTGGTAGTAGCTTTAGGAGTTGCTGGGTGTAGGAATAAGGACTCAGAGTGACTTGAACAATAAATGTGGTTTCTAGTCAAGCTAGTGGGTGAGCTTAGAAACGAGGCTTTCTGTAAAGAGTGGACTGGAGCCGTGTGGTGGTGGCTCGCACCTTTAATCGGGAGGCAGACAGGTAGAACTCTGTGAGTTCGAGGCCAGTCTGATCTACAGAGTGAGTTCCAGGACAGGCTCCAAAGCTGCACAGAGAAACCCTGTCTCGAAAAACAAAACAAAACAAAACAATACAAAAAAAGGGACTGGATTTCTGTCAACCCCTGGTTTGATTGAGGAGGTATACCAATATGTATTCTGGGCTCCTCTTAGCCCATGGCTTCATGCCCTAGGAAAGTGGGCCTTTCGTTCCTTAATCTTAGTCTTTCAATTAACATTTGATACATTTGTTTGTTTTTTAAATCTAAGCAGAGCCACTGTTTTCCATTTTCACCTTTGTTGATATCCAGCTATTCTCTTCCCTACCACAGCTAGGAGTTCATGGTGGGGATTTGTGTTAGTAGGAACAAGCGCTCTCCTCCCCCTGTTGCCCAGTTGATTGGGGGTGGGGTTGAGAACCAGTTCTCAGCAGAAGACTGCACAGGTGAGACTGGGGGAAGATGAAGGAAAGTAAATAAACGGTTTCCATCAAACCATGCTTATATTTTATAGTTTCCCTGTGGAGCTGTTATATCTGAATGAGTATATAACCTTTACCCAAATATTGATGTTAAAAAAGTGCCTGCGATATGAAGCCAGCCTGTCTTGTCTTCAGGGTTATTATGTGAAGTTTTTTTGTTTTTTGTTTTTAATCCCCTGATTGTTCTCAGAACACTGAATTCACACGAGTGCTGCCCTTTAGTGTGGCCCTGGGAAAGTTCCTCATCTCTGAGATTCCCATCATGAAGTGGGGACAATAGCACCGCCAGTGTTGGCTGGCCAGACAGATGAAACGGGACAGTGCAGGACCGCCATGTCGCCTGGCTAGAATAAACTGTCTGTATAATTGTCATTGCTTTATGAACTTATAATTACATTGAAAGGACTACAGTTTAAAAAAAAGATAGCAGCATGAAATATTTGATGGTTAGAAGTGAAAGGCAGGGGGTAAAATCACCATGTGTCTGTCTGCTTGAGATTTTCTAATTATACTTCACTTGTCCAATGAATTTAATTGCATTTCAATGGAGCGGCAGCACGGGAGTCTTCGTTTCGTTAATATGTAGTCCGGGTCGGGGAAACGGCCTGTGTCTCTGGCTTCCGTGGTTGACATGAACAAGGGAATGGCTGCAGTGAACAAGGGAATATAGAGAAGATACACTCATTGAAGATACAAACCGTTACAATGCAGTCATGTGCTGGATTTTTAAATATGTTTAGATCATGTTTGGGTTAGAGGAAAAGGAGAACCTTCACTGTAAATATCCATTGTTACGTAGTTCACGTTACATTTCCTTATTCCTTATGCTCTTACTTTTGCTGATATCACCCCCTCCAAATAAGCAAGCACTTACATTTAAATAATCCCAAATGCAAGCGTTTATTAACTATAGTTAATAACCGTATATTGTGTCTGAAAAATTGAGTAGATATTAAGTATTCTTCTCTCTCTCTCTCTCTCTCTCTCTCTCTCTCTCTCTCTCTCTCTCTCACACACACACACACACACACACACACACACATCTGTAGTAGAGGAGATGGTGCATAGTTGATTAGCTCAACTTACCCACTCTACAATGTATCCACATTTCAGAGCTTTGTGCTGCATACTGTTAAGAGTTTATTTGATAATTTTAATACAAAACCTGGGTTAGTGGTTACGATAAATACTGTCTTAGTGCTGAATGTAGACGACCTTGGTTTTTGATTTTGTATTTTGCATCGGATGGGGAACCTTGGTGATTCTGAAGCTGGAGGGCTTCTGAAGTGTAGTCAGGTGTATGGCACGGAGTGCTGAAGGTGTCAACAGTTCACAATGATCAATCATTCGGGAGCCATTAAATGAAAGGCCAAATTTGCTTAAGAGAGTTGGTATTTCCACTTCTAATCACTTTGTGCGGGAGGATTCTGGAATTAAAGTTTTAATAGATTTCCACGACAGAGCCAAAATACCACCGTCCTCTTAACTCTCAGCCATCGGGCACTTTCTCTTGTACCGGTTCTCTCCATTAACATGTGTTCTTGTTTGAGCCTCAGTGGAAGCCTCCGGATCCCAACGCCAGCCAAAATACGGGGGCGGTTCCCTCAGTAAGTGGGTAGCTACTGTGCTACCCACTGAGGAGCCAGAGAAATCATGGGTAGCTGGGGAAGATCCACACTTCTGCAGTTTAGAACATCACAGGGAGAATTTATGTTTTTATAACATACTGATTTGCTTAAGATGGCTAAAAATATTAAGTTTAGCATATAAGAGACTCAAGCAATCGCTTATGGTAGACTTGCAAAAATTTCCCATTTTCTTTTCTTCACATTTTTTAAACAATCAGGTAGTTGAACTCAGAGGAATGTTATCTCTGGTCTCTGTCCCTGGCTGAGGCTTAAGGAGTAGGGCTAAGACCATGGAGCTGAGCCCTTGCTCTGGTTTGTCTTTGGTTTCCTGCTTAATCTCCATGAAAGTTAACATTTCAACCAGCCATAAATTTTCTCTTTGAAAAGCAGAGTAATTATTAGACCATGAGATGATCTCCTTAGTGCCTGTTTCAGAGCTAGATCATAAAGTGCTCTGGTTGACAATAGTAATTGTAAATACTTTCATAGTCTGTATTATGTGCGACACACTTGACTGTTTACATAGGAATTAACTTTTTTTTTTTTTATTTTTTGGATTTTTCAAGATGGGGTTTCTCTGTAGCTTTTTGGTTCCTGTCCTGGAACTAGCTCTTGTAGACTAGGCTGGCCTAGAACTCACAGAGATCCGCCTGCCTCTGCCTCCCGAGTGCTGGGATTAAAGGCGTGTGCCACCACTGCCCGGCTAGGAATTAACTCTTTTAATCACTCATTAAGGAACAGGCCTTACCTCCATTCTGTAGGAAGGGAACCGAGGCAAGGGAGGTTAAACTTAGCGAAGTTCGTGCGTCTGGTAAGTGGCGTCTTGTGCTTGTCATTAACTCTTTGCTCTGATCCCCTCTTTTCTTTCTAGGTGCTATAGAGACTTCAGATCGACTGGACAGGGAGTCGACTTCCCACTACTGGCTCACAGTCTATGCCACGGATCAGGGCGTGGTGCCCCTGTCGTCTTTCATAGAGGTCTACATAGAGGTGGAGGATGTCAATGACAACGCGCCACAGACCTCAGAGCCTGTGTACTATCCAGAAATCATGGAAAACTCACCCAAGGATGTGTCCGTGGTCCAGATCGAGGCATTCGACCCAGATTCTAGCTCCAGTGACAAGCTGACATACAAAATTACAAGCGGAAATCCGCAAGGATTCTTCTCAATACACCCTAAAACAGGTAGGTCAATACTTTTAAGTGGCCTGTGTATGTATACTCTCCAGTTCAAAACTAAGAGTTGGCATTTCTTTGTTGCCAAGTTTTCTTTGGTTTGGCACTCACCTTTCTTTTTTCAGTTATTCAGAATAAGCCTTTGTTTGTGGATGAAATCTAATTCAAATATGTGTTTACCTCTTTGGGCTTCTTACCATATGTCTCAGCTGTTCTCAGCCTGAGGGTTGTGACCCCCAAAAGACCATTAGAAAATACATATTTATATTATATTATGATTCATAACAGTAGCAAAATTACAGTTGTAAAAACAGTGAAAATAATTTTATGGTTGGGAGTCACCACAACATAAGGACTGTATTAAAGGGTCGCAGCACTAGGAAGGTTGAGAACCACTGATAAAGCTGGTTTATGATTTTGCTTCATAATAAAGCTTTTTACTCAGGGTCTAAAGCAGTTTTTATTATTTCAATAATAGTTCAGTGATGATATAATAAACCCAGAGCAAATTTTGCTGCTACGTATCGGAATTTTTATAATGGTGCTTTATTTGGGAAGAATATTAGATTTTATTTCACAATTCATTGCTTTGTAAGTATTGTTTTAAGTTGTTTTTTCCCAGTGCTCTGACTGTCAGTAATGGAATCGGGGCTGAACCACTATGGGGTTGGATGCCATTACTTTCATGAACCGATACCCCAGACATCTCCGAGTCTGGGACCCCACAGGGGCTGGAAAGAGCATGGGCTCTGCTTGCAGAAGACCCGAGTTCAGTTCTCTGCACACACTCTGGGCGGCTCTCAAAATTCTGTAACCTCAGCTCTGGGTGTCTAATGCCTTTGGCCTCTGTGGCACCTGCACATAGGCACCGACTCATAGACAGGTGAACACACATACGCTCACAGCGTGAAGCAGAAGTGTGTGTGACCCTCTGCTTCTTAGAAGGGTGACTTCATGGCCAGCGGTCATCCTCATCCTGTGAGCCCTCAACCTCTGCTCTTCCACACGGGAGAATGTGTTTTATTCTTTTCTTGGCTCTTAGGCCTCTTTACTTCCCACATTAAAAAGAAGCGGTCAATTCAGGTATTATTTGCATTTGCATAGTGAGCAACGTGGCTCTGTTTGGGCTATGAAAATTTTACTTATTAAGTGCAGGACAATCTTATTATTTTTCAGTTAAAACAACAGCTACATGACATTGAAGACAGTTTCCATGTGGGGTGATGAAATGGTTTAGCCTATCAATTACTGGCTTTAAAAATAGTGTATGTTTCTTCCATCTTTGATGGTAGAATCTGATGAGCCTGGCATTCTAAAGAGCGAGCTATATGTAGCTGTTCTTATGCCCCGCCTAACCTTTGTTTGAATTGTCAAGAATTTAAAAGCTTAACCTTTGTTATTGTGTCTCCTCCACATGTCATTGTTACTTCTTTCTTTGTTTCATTGAACTTAAAATGAAGCAGATCTTAAGAGGATAGGCACCTGAGTTCTGAGTTTGTGGAGGAAATGGCTATGTGTAGCTGCCCGTGGAGGTCATGAAGGTATACTGTTCTTTGTCTCTTGAAAAATGTGTTTAAGGGCTGGTGACTTGAGTCAGTGACCAAGTATTTGTCCAACATATGCACAGCTAGGCTCTGTCCCCTCTGTGTGTGTGTGTGTTTGTGTGTTAGTGTGTGTGTTAGGGGCTTAAATTGTAGCTGAATGACTTCAAGATTTATTTTCGGTGCTTTGTCATAAATTTTTTTGTTTGGGAATAGTTATACTCCAGCTTTTGGGGAAAATTCTGGTCCAGTTTGGGTTCTTAGAAAACTAACCGAGTGTCAAGACTGATTGAGCCATTAAAAAAACTGGAGCATACAAAAGAGAAATTGATAGAATCTAAGAAGTAGGTTAGCATCTTGGCTGGACCGTGCCGAGTTTCAGGCAGCCGCTAGCAAAAGGCTTGTTTTAGCAGTGTGATATGAACTGCTTTTGCCGTACAGGTGGTAATTAGGTTCCACAGTTGTTGTGAAATCAAATGAAAGGTATCCAGAAACTAAGAGTCAGACTTAGAACACGTTGCCAGCTATGAAACAAGAAATGTGTAAGTTTAAAATAATTTCGGGGTGAGGGGATTAAGAATCCAAAAAGCGTACTCAAACCAAAGGGGTGGTGGTCCCGGTGTCAAAAGAAAAAAGTCTAGATGTAAAAGCCTTGATGAGGTAACTAAAGAATTCAACCTCCTCTGCTTAAAACTGTTTAATGAATTAGACATCTTATGCCTTCAGTCCCTCTTTTAGATTAGATTAAGTCCCCTGTGAAGAGACAGGAACGAAAGCAATAAATGTCCTTCCGTTATCGGACTAAATACTGCTGGTCTGGGCATAATTAATAGGAGAAAGAAACTTAAAATGGTCTAGGTTAGGTCTCAGGAATAATGACTCCAGTGTCCTGTCCCTTGGAATGAGCCGGTGTCCAGCCTGGCTTTCCCTTTGAGTTTCTCCTTCCTGGCCCTTAGGAAATGACGCCTGCTGCAGACTCCTGCTCCCTTCCTTATCTTCCCTGTGAATACACACCCTCTAGGAGTTCACAGCAAGCTCTCACCCCTGGGTGAGAAGCACAGCTATCCTGCTGGGTAGATAGTAGGAGAAAATGCCGGTTGTTTCTTATGGCTTGAAGGCAGATAGAAGTGGAGGGTAAGTGTATGGGTCTCATTGCTGAGAAGTGTGCTCCAAACTATTGTATGTTTAGGGAACAGGAGAGTGGCACAAATCACCGTGTCTTTAAAGATCCCCAAATAGCCATCGCTCAGCAAGCATATTGCTAAGAAAATATAATAAGTACAGTTTCATGAGCCATGTCTCCAAATGTTTCTATTCTCCCAACTCAGCCTAAGCTCTAAGTGAGATCCTCAAGGCTCTAGCTGTATTCATAGGAGGCGCTTTATCCCCTGAAACCCTATAGCATGTCCTGAGTTGTAAGAGGTGGTTTGTTCAAATGGGGGTCTGGATTGTGGGAGCCGGTGAAAGATGATCTGAAAGAAGAAAGTTCTTGTGATTTACTGACCTGGAACACCACCTGGAGACCTTAAATCAGGGTCCTCAGTAATTAACAACCGAAGGAGGAAACCACTGGGCTGGAACTCTGAGATGCGGCTATGGTCAGCCTTTCCTCCTGGGACCACAGCGGAAACAGACATCAGGGGGTTAGGCTTTAGATTAGCGATGAGTGGTCTACACTGTTAATAAGGTTAGTCCCCCTGGAGTCCTCCAAGTCCTTTGTGGAAAATTCGCCGCCGCCTGTTCCTCTTACATGTTTCAGTTGCTTGTTTAATGCATGCGAGCAGCCAGGGTTTTAGTGGATTAATACAGTTGTGCGCTTTCTTGGCAGAAGCAAATGGAGGGTGAAGTGCACATTTGCTTCCTCGTGATTATCGTCTGTGGGGACCACAGGAAACCTAACAGTCAAAAGTGTCTGTTCGGACATGGAGTGGTTTCTGCCTTTGCGCTGGGAACGGGGCACCTTGAGTAGGGCTTTACAAGCCTGTCGTTTGGAGGTGTGAAGGAGCCTAGGGAAGGGCTGCGGGAGGCAGCCGGGCACAGCCTGTCAGGAAGGTGTGCGGGGGAACGGACAGTCGGGAGAACCCCAGAAGCGCTGTTGGTTGGTGAAAGTGGGGAAGCAGGTGGAATCGGCAGCATCCCAGAGACAGATGGACAGATGGCAGCCTAGACTCTTGAAAACCAGAGTAAAGACTGAAGATAGTGTTTGTGTTGCCTTTATAAATACGGACTTATTTTCCCAGAGTCTGTATAAAATCCTTAGGACATTCTGTACACATTTAAATGACCTCCTTATAGTCATTTTATAAATGAGGCAAGCATCCCAGTTTTTGTTGTTGTTGACAATTTTTTTTTAATAAGCCTTCTGGAACTGAGTTTGTTTTTTTTTTTTTTCCCTGAATTTTCATCTCCAAGCAGCAAGTTTGAATGAGCTTCTTTTGGTATCTTCCAGTGTTTAATTATGGTGCTGAGGCCGTCTTTCTACATATCAGACAGTTGTTAATACACTAATTATAAGTAGGCTTTGATGAGATTTCTCATTTAGGGCACACAGGCAAAAAAGGCTTGATTCATTTTCCTCTCCTAACACAGACCCTTTTGTCAACAGCGTAGATTTTAACAACTCTTTTTTTTTTGTTTGTTTGGATATATCAAATATCAGTTAGGGTCAGTTTGCTTCTTTTAACATAAATTGTGCCTTTGCTCAAGGCAGGAGAGAGGCAGGAGCATAGAAATTTTATTGTTTGGAGCCTTGACACGGCCTGCTCACGCAAGCAGAAACACCAGAGCTCCATGGTATGCCAAGGACAGGGGAGGAGCCCCAGACAAAAGAGACCAGTGTGAGCTATATGTGCTTCAATGTCCTCCAGTAACCCTTGAAAAGTGACCCCACCTGTGCTTGCGTCTTCTCACTATCAGCTTGGAGGAGTGACCCACAACTTGAGTTGCCAGATAAGTTTGAAGGTTACACTTGAGGCCTGTGCCCGCTTCACAAAAGACCAACGTCGTCTTCGTCTCAGTGCATTTGTTACCTTTTGGGCTTTTGATACAAAAGTCGTTTTTTACTTTTTAGAAGTTCCCTTGGGGTACAATTAACATGCAAGTAAATTGCACACACTGCAAACCTGCATTTTGGTAAGTCTTGACATTTGTCTGTACACGGGAAGCCCTCCCCTCATCAAGCCATGGGCATACCCTTCACTACAAAGAATTTCCTCTTGGTATTCTGCTGTCCCTGTCATTCTCAGAGCCCCCCATCCCTAGATGGTCTCTGATCTGCCCCTGCCCTTCCTTATATTAATTTTAAATAATACATTTGCTCTTAGAATTTCACATAGATGGGTTGACATGGTGTAGACTTTTTTGGGGGAAGGGTTCCATACTTAGCATGTTTGTTTGAGATTCATGCATGATGCAGCTCTGTATCCGTTTGCAGATACAATTCATTCATCCGTAATTGGTGGGCATTTGGCGGTTACCATGTTTGGTTGTCAGCAATAATGCTGCCATTAGCATAGATGTAATCTTCAGATGTGTATAGATCCATATCCCCTGGACTTCATGTAGGAATAAATATTCTGAAAACCATGGAGACTTACTTTGTCTGACATCTAGTGCCGTGTAAGCTGTTACATTGTCTGTTTTATTTGTTTTTGGTATCTTTAGAGTATAACTCTGACCACTTGATGCAAATATGGGAACTCAGTTCTTGCTTGTTTTTTTTAATCTTAAAAATGCACATTCAGTTTTAGATATGCAATAAATACGCATATACTCCTCCCCCACAAAGTTTCACTAAAGGAGTAGTAGATAATCCCAACCAACATTGTGTGTGTGTTAAATAATCACAATTGAACTTGCAGATTAATTTTAGATATAAACTTATTAGTATCATGAGTTTCTAGGATAGTGTCTTGTGTTTGTGGGGTTGGTAGAAAAACAAATTAGAGTTCACTTTCTGTTTCTCCAAACCATACTGTCCAGTATGGACTGTCCTTCAGTTCTGGCTGGCTGTGCTCCTCAGAATGACCATTTACCACCTGCATTCTGTGCCTGCCAACATGGGACGTACATGTATGTTTTAACGTCTGCACACATACGTGGGGATCATGTGCCTTCTGGAATATATTACTCATTTTAATAAGTAGTGGATATACACGGTACAGAATTCACAGGGTATAGAAAGATTCCCCATGAAAAGTGTGACTTTTCCATGGTCCCCTTGATTCCCCTCTCTGGTATCTTAGCCACATGTTCTCATTTTCCATATTGCTATTCCATATTCCATCTGGCATCTGGAGCCTTGCCAGGGCTGGAGGTGGAGGATGACTAAGCGGTTGTTTTTCACAGACAAGCTCACAGTCCTAGTCAGGGTGACTCTGGCTGTGATGAACACCATGACCTGGGGAGGAGAGGGCTTATTTCACTCCCAGTTCCATGTAACAGTTCTCATCAACAACAGTGAGGACAGGAACTCAAGACAGGGCAGGAACCTGCAGGCAGGAGCTGATGCAGAGGCCATGGAAGAGTACTGAGTACTGGCTTGCCCCTCCTGGCTTGCTCAGCCTGCTTTCTTATAGAACCCAGGGCAGAGTTGGCTCCATCCACAACAAATTATATATTATCAGTCACTGATTAAGAAAATGCCCTACAGGTTTGCCTATAGCCTGATCTTATGGAGTTATTTTCTCAGTTGAAGCTCCCTCCTCTCTGATGACTCTAACTTGTCAAGTTGTCATAAAACTGCCAACACACTAACTAACTCTGAGCCCCTGCTGCTCATAAGCCCTCTTGTTTAGCTGAGCCATTGTCCCACCCTGTCCTGCCCTGCCCTTTAGCTGGAATCTCCCCAGGCAGCCTCTATGCCAGCTGCTTGATGGTATCTAATCCAGCCAACCCCAAGTTCCTTTTGCAGCAGTTAAGGCTCTTGTCCATGCTTTCCTGGCATCCTTTCTGCCTCTTGCCTGGTCCCAATGCTTTCCCTTGCCGCTCTGCTTAGGGAACATGCAGTGGGACTTAGGAAACCAGAATCATCTCTTGGACTTTCCACAAAACAAAACAACAAAAACACTTCCTCTTCCTCTTTTTCCTCCTTTCCCCTCATCCCATTATGGGGATTGAACCTAGGCAAATCTTCTACCACTGAGCCATATCCCCAGCCAAAATTGCAAGGGTTGGATTGAGGTCCTCCTCAATCAAAGTCTGTTCATTTTTTGGATCAGTAGCTTAGTGCACATTAGACTTTTCTAAGTGCCGCTGGTGTTCCTTTTGGACTAATTTCCATAGTGAATCTCAGTTGTCTTTGAGAGTTGAGCTTCCAGGAGACAGGCAAAGAGAGACCAGCAAACCTTGTTTTTCTTTCTTTTTTTTCTGATTTTTTTTGTGTTGTTGTTGTTTACTTATACTTTCTAACCCTCCTGCTATCTCTTAACTTCGTTTTAACCCTTCATTGGGAGTGTGAAGCACAGTCTCCTCTACTCTTTGTACTTTGTATTATTTTATAGTCAACTTCTACACCCTCCAGTCTTTTAAATCTTTATGAGAAGGGTACAGACTACAAACACTTTATTTGCTTTTTCCCTACATTACAGATAATTACATGACTTCAGAGAGGTCAGGACCACCCAGGGGCCGAAGCCACAGGCATGAACTTCTGGGCTGCTGCTTCTTGGTATAGTGCCTTTGATGACTGAGTGTGGCTTTGCAGCGTTATTATGTATCCTAAAGAATGCTGTGTCACCTAATAGTTACTTTGAGGGTAATTCTGTTTCTGTGGCACTTTTCAGTTTAAAACCACAGTGCTCTTAAATGACACTGGAAGTTTAAGCTTGCTGCCAGTAACTGTGCATTGCAGGAATCACTGAACTTTTTGTGTAAAAGACCACAAAAGTTTTCCGGTAGGCAGGCTGTCCAATGTCTGTCACATCCTTTCAGTTTTTTGTTGTTGCTGTTTTTGTTGTTGTTTATTTTTTTTAAGCTCAGTCTCTCATTCAAGAGATGAAGGCACATGCCAGATGAGCATTGAAGTTTGTTTCAGTATGTCAAAATGTTGTGTTCAGTCATTCACAATTTAAAGTCCATACAAGCAGTGGTCTCCTGCCTCGGATTGCTTAACACTGGAAATAGTTAAGGTATTGATTTTTTTTAATGGGGGCAGGAAGTGGGTATTTAAATTAGTTTTTCTGGAAGAACAATATCTAACTTTCCCCACTGCTACAAGCTAGAGTGCGTGGGAGGGTGGACTGAGTGTCCCCTCTCCAGGTTCTTCCTCTTTTAAATTGCAACAATTACACTAGTCCTTATCAAGATCCCGTTTTTTGAGACTTAGCAAGTTCATGGTAGATACTTAGAAGTGGATTGTGAACGACTAATTTGTTCCTTTTGCCTTTCCCAGCACTCGGGAGGCAGAGGTAGGCGGATCTCTGTGAGTTCGAGACCAGCCTGGTCTACAGAGCTAGTTCCAGGACAGGCTCCAAAGCCACAAAGAAACCCTATCTCGAAAAACCAAAAAAAAAAAAAAAAAAAAGAAAAAGAAATAGTTTCTCACGTGAAGATAAAATATGTCCAAATTTTGGAGATTTCTGTCCTTGTGCTTCTGGTCTATCTTACTAAAAACAACTAGAGCTGCAAATGCCAGCTCACGTGGCTGACTTTTGGCGCCTGGTGGACTTTCACTATTTTCTCCTCATTCTTTTCATAATCTTATCTGGGACTGAGTTGTTCGTGCTCAGATGGCTACATTAAAATTTCTGTGCTCTTTCTTGTAAAGATGTAAAACAGTGTGTTTAATACAGGACTGTTGGTGTCGGATATAAGTGATGCTGTGATTGATGATTCAGTAGGGAGATTACAGATAGATTGAGTAGAGATAGAATATTTGCATTCAGTAATCCCTAAACCTTTCTAAAACCACAGACGCCCTACAGTGTCTAGTAGATGCACTGGGCACCTGTCCAGGTTCCAGCCCCATGCGTCTTCAATAATGAGTCTTGTATTACTGAGTAATGAATGAGGTAATGAGTAAGTGGCGTTTTATTGTGGCTGGAAAAGAGACCTAACAGTGCAATAGGAAGCAGCTACAGCTGCAAACAACTTCCAAGGGTTTCCGGTGACATTTGATCGCTCTAAAGAGGAAGGAAATGGAGGAAAGCGCTTACCACAATGAGAGGAATTCATTTACAAAGGACCCAAAAAGTTTACCTGTGTGTGTTTGTAGGGACTGTAGACTACTTTCTTAGCCATTTCGTATACCAGTCTTTAGTTTGTAATGGAATATCTTATCTCTAAAGTTTAAAAAGTCAGATTTTATTTTCTGCCATTTCTGCACGGGTCAAATCTGTTTTCAGGGGATCCCGGGTATCAGTTGGGTCATAGAGAATTCTGCTTTTCTATGTCACTGAATGTCAGTGATTAGAATTACATTTAAGATTTTACACTTAAAATGCTTATGTTGAGATGAGCTGATAGGAACCTTCATTAGGTCCAGAACCTTCCTCACCTTGCTCCCCTTCCTCTCCTTCCCCTCCCTCCCTCCCTCCCTCCCTCCCTCCCTCCCTCCCTCCCTCCCTCCCTCCCTCTTCTTCATAACTTGTGTAGAATACTAAAAACAATTAATTCCTTGTGAATTCGATTTGCCTTCTGATCTTGTGTTTTGAAACCACCAATTTCCAAGAGGGTGTAAAAGCAGAGGGAAAATCGGTGATAGTGGCCTCCGCCACTCCCCATGTGACTTTAGAATGGCCATTTGATTTATTTTATTAGTGTTTTCTGTGGAGCTCTGGAAGTTTGAGTTAAATGAATGCCGAGCTGCTTTTCAGCCTTGACAGCCTATGAATAGAATTCCATTTTTGGCTCCAAGCCTAATCCTGCCGGCACCAGTACCACAGCGACAAACAATAGCTGCTCAGATGGTCACAGCTGCCAAAGAGCCCCCAGCCGACCGCACTTAGATGTGGCCTCAGAACACCACCTAAATGAAGACAGTGCACGCTGCAGAGCCCCAGGGCTCCAGTCCCAGTCAGAAGCTCTATGGGAGTGGATGCTGAGTGACAGCTATTGGGAGAGTTGAGCATTTGCTCTGGGTCTGCCTATGTGCGTCTCTAGCACAGGAAGTTGGGAGAGGTGATGTCCTCTGGCCCCGTTGATCTGAGCTGAGCAAGGACTCCGACTTTCCATTGTTGGTTCTGATCTTGCCTGTTCTGTTCCTGGCACAAGTCCTTAAGGGCCAGGACCTTTCTGTATCCAGTTATTGTATCCACGACAGAACCAAGCACAACACTGAGTGTGGGAATGCTACTCAATCCCTGCTTTCCAGTTCACTGGTAAAGGATTTAAAAACCCAGCTGGGTGGAATGATTCCGCTTTTCATGTGCCCTCTTTAGCATCCGTGGCTTGTCTGTCTTCCATCCATCTTCTGCGATCTTCGCAGCTGCTACAAATGACCTCGTTCTTAAGCCATTTTTATTTTATCGGGGCTGCTTGATACAGATATGCAGGCTAGAATGTTCCTAGAGAAAGAAGGTGCTTGCACAGCCATGTGTTGCTCGGTGTTTTGTAGTCACTGTCTCCTGTATGGAGGATGTCTCGCAGTGTCTCACAGTACATCTACTTTAATATGTCGTTCTAAAACATAGTGATTTTCCCCTCATTATCTTCCCTGCGACTGTAGTTTCTGTGGTCCTTTCAGCATAAGTAATGCTAAGTGTATTTCAGCATTATACCACCGAGACAGGAAACCTGCTTAGCAGCCCAGGGTTTGGGATGTATAAGGTTCTGTCTAGACCATTGCCGTTAAGTGCTGCTTTTATTCTAATGATTGGCATTATCTTCAAAGTAAGAAATGGGTATCAATGTATAAGAGGAGCAGAGAGACGTCTGAACTGGAAAGGATGGGTTTGTGCAGGGAGAGTAAGCGTACATTTTCTGACTAGAGGGGATATTGTCAGCCGGTTAGTTTTGGAGATGATGCCTTGATTGATCTCATTGTGCACTTCGTGTTGCTTATCAAGTGAGCTCTTGAGAACACAGAAGAATTTGTAGATTCTATCTTGATCCTTAGTTCTAGCAGTTGTATAAGCAAGACCTTCTGTTTCATAGACGTAAACGAAATATTTATAATTGTTTTTGTTAGTGTTACTGAAAAAAAATAGCAGATCATTTTTTTATTTTTTGGTTTTTTGAGGCAGGGTTTCTCTGTGTAGCCCTGGTTGTCCTGGAACTCATTCTGTAGACTGGGTGAAGATAGCTTCCTGCAGGCTGTTCTCCCTCTGAAATCATTCTGTAGTTTTGGTGTGTTGCTTAGAATTGTGTCTCTGACTGCAGGACCTTCGTTGTGCCCCTCGGTCTGGTTGAATTTAGAGCCTTTTCAAAGTTAACTTGTTGTCACCTGAGGTTCTTATTCTCAGCTTCAGAGGCCTTGGTTCGACAGAGGCCACATTGCCATGTTCCAGGGTAGATGCACCTTTTGGCTGGGGCTTGCCATTCAGCTCACTGTAGATGGCATTTACCCAAATTAAAGAAAAGTATGCTGTGAGGCAGACATTTATATAGTGCTTTGGATTCTAGGAGAATTGGTTTGTGCAGTGAGAGGCTGTTTTACAAGGTAATTCATTTCATGTTGAGTTGGTTCAGCTAACCAGAGGAAGTTGTCTCCCATACAAAAGTTGCCACCATGTATAAAAGTTTGGCTTATGTTTTATCAATGGCTGCATAGTTGAGGCTTGAAAAATGCTTCCTTTGAAACTTTTCAATCTAAAATTAATTTCACCCAGTAAATTGTTCTCTTATATCTTTTGCTTCCAGCCTTGAGGTATTTTTAAGACTAAAGTTTCTTCAGGGAAAAATATTCATTAAAAACTACAGATCACTACCATAAAGAATTGTATTAATGTAAGAAGTGGAACTCTCTCTTCTTACCCCCTCCCAGCCTCTGCCTCGGCCAGTTCTCTCCTTTCTCTTGACAACATTGGCTCGCCAACATTTTTGTCCGCATTTCGTGCCTGCACATCGCATTTCTGCCGGAGGCTCACACTGACATTTGCCTTTTTGTTCTTGCAGCTCTCTTTGTCTGACAGTTGCTCAACCGCTGTACGTTTGCCCAGCCCACCTATTGGTGTATCTTAGGCTGATTGTTTTGATTTTCCTTCATGTTTCAGATTCTTAGAACGCTTAGCTTGGAGCCAGAGCAAGCACCCAGTTATTGTGCTAAAAAGGAAGCCAGTTATGATGGCCCACACCTGTAGTGCCAGTATTCTGGAGGCCGAGGCAAGAGGAACACAATGCCCTGGCCAGCCTAGGCTAATGATGCCCAGCCCCCCACCCCCAACAAACAAAACAAAACCAGCTTCCACCACCACTAACAAAAAGTGCAGCTTTTCCTGTGACCAACTCAGCTTTCTCTACCTGTAATAAGACCAGAAGGCTTAAGACAGCTCTTTATTGGGGCCTAATGTTGAGCCCAGACAACTACAGACAGCCTGCTTATGTAGTTAGGAAGGAAGCATGGTGTACCATGGGTTAGTTTGTAACTCCACCTCCACCGGTCACTGCACTGTTTCCACTAGTTCAGCCTGCAGTTAGGGACCAGCCACAGGGCCTTGCCTTCCCTTGTGTGCGAGCGTTTTGTTGAGTCACTGAGAGGGCTGTCTTACCTGGTTTGGGCCTAATCCAGCATAGCTGTTACTAGGCATAGCAACCAGCCAAGGGTCTAGGCCTCAGCAGTGGCTGAAGGCCAGGTCATCTGGAGCTCACTCGGTCTTGACTTGTTTGGTGTGGATTCTTCTAAGTTGCCTGGAGTTGTTTTCTTTGGAAGGGGTCTCCCTTAGTAGTCTGTAGCTGTAGCACAACCTTGGTTCAGTGCTCCAGTAGTCTGACTGCACTTCCCTTAGGGCAGCTTCGTGATGTTCAAAACAGCTGGGATGCCATGAGAGCAGCTTTGCTGGACCCCTAAGTAGGTGTAACTTACTCATAGGCCCAAGGGAAGGATCTTTGATAGCTGTCGATCAAAAGGTCCTCTCTTCTGATCATTCTACAGCTTGCCTCCTGTGAAGAAAAAGTAAGCACGATAGGGCGCTTGCACCTGAAGACCCAGCACGAACATTCTGACGTCATTGACACGTTCTTTAGCTCCTAGACAAATCCTTCAGGCCTTCCTGCCCCTGATCTGCCTTACCTTTCAGAGGGCATATTTGGGGAAGCCATTCTGGTAAACACATTGAAAATAATGCAGGCAGAAGCAGTGGGTGTTTGACACTGGTGGTTAGGACACCGCTTAGGAGCTGAATTAGTCAGCTTTAAACTGTTAGAAAGAAGCCATCCAATGCGAAACGATGATACTGGTAGACTAATTAATACTCAGAAGTTGGGGTTGAACACGAAGAACTGATTTTGGGGTGTTAGACAAAGCTATAACCTAACAGTAGTATACTAGGATTCTTCATCTCCAGCTGGGTCCTGTGAAATGAGGGCAGGCTGGGGATCTGAGGACGGGGCCGTGGCAGACTGGTAGTAGCCCCCACACCTAAATATTGGGAACTTGGCATTTGCGAGGCATATGTTTATAGGATTTGGATTTTGGTAATAGACGTATGCACTATTCAATTGTAGCTTTAGATTCTCAACCACAAACGTTTTTTAAGTTTTGTAGATTCACGTTGGCATTTTGGTACTTTGAAATGAGAGACCGTTTAAAGGAGCTGAAATGGTCGGTGGCTTTTTGAGTTCTTTAAATCCAATCTGCAAGCCCACTTCTCCATTTAGCCTCGCCACATTCGAGTTGCTCAGTGGCTTGTGTGGCTGGGGGCTGCTGGCTGCGTCAGACAGTGCAAATTTGAGAGGCTTTCAAGCTAAGGGAAACTGCTTTGAATGGTGCGCTTGAAAGACAAAGGCGCAGCAGCTTATATATTATTGGGAAAGGCAAAAAAAAAAGTTGAAGAATTAGAAAGGAAAATGAAGTAATGGTTTGGTGTAGTAACTGTCGGTTAGGTGAATGCCCGCCCCGCTCCTTGGTCTTTACCCCTTCCTGGCTTTAGTCTCAAAGTACAACAATAGGAAAATGACTGAAAGCGAAGTTTCTGTCAAGCAAGGACAAGCAGGGGCTGCACACACGCAGGACCTTGTCCTATAGCTTTGCAGTTATGTCGTGAGTGCTCAGCTCTTCATCGCAGTTGGGCCTTGGTCCTAGTCAGAAACCAGGGCTTTTCTTCTGCCTGCTCCCCTGTGTAGTGTTTATGATACTGTTGTTCTTGTTCAAACTAGCTTCCTTATTTCCTTCATTCTTTGTTTCTTCAAGAGCCTTAGATCCCTCTGTCTGTCTGTCTGTCTGTCTGTCTGTCTGTCTGTCTCTCTCTCTCTCTCTCTCTCTCTCTCTCTCTCTGTGTGTGTGTGTGTGTGTGTGTGTGTGTATGAGTCTGACTGTCTGTTTGTCAGGGTTGTTTTCAGGAATACTTCCTTGTTTCCTTGTGCAGGCCCTTGCGGAATCTAGAGGTGGGTGTTGAGTGTCACCCCCCCCCCACACACACACACACCGCCTTCTTGCTTTCTATTTTTGAGGTATGGTCTTTCACTAAGCCTAGGGCTCACAGTGTTTGCTACGCTGACTGGCTAGCAAGTCCCTGGGATCTGCCTGTCTCTGCTTCTCCAGGGCAGAAGTTACAAGTGTGCACCGCTTTGCCACTGTTGCCGCCTGTTGGGTGAGTTTTGGCAAGATGAACTCAGGTCTTCATGCTTCCAGAGAATTCACTTTACCCACCGAGGCATCTCTCCAGAAGTTTCCTCCTTTAATGTAGACTTTAGGCACTGATGGCCTGAGTTCCTAAACTGCCAATGTGCCACGTAATTTTTTTTTTCTTCGAGACAGGGTTTCTCTGTAGCTTTGGTGCCTGTCCTGGAACTAGCTCTTGTAGACCAGGCTGGCCTCGAACTCACAGAGATCTGCCTGCCTCTGCCTCCTGAGTGCTGGGATTAAAGGCATGTGCCACCACCGCCCAGCGTGCCAGGTAATTTTTGAGTAAGAATTAGTCTTTGGGGGGAAAAGGGAATCTTTGGAATCAGAGAGAGAGAGAGAGAGAGAGAGAGAGAGAGAGAGAGAGAGAGAGAGAGATTATCCAGTAGGTAATGTATTTGAAGATCAAAGCCTAGTTAGTCTCTGAGCTTTTAGTAAGCCCTATAGCCATTAATTATGATAGCCACTTGCTATATATCAGCCATCCTAAACCTGTATGGATTTAAAAAAAAGGTCTTAATTTAGATCAGGATTCTGTTGGCGTTTCTGGCCTTGTACAGACTTGGCTGATTGTTTATACAAAGGTGGCAAGATGTTTGCTGGCTTGCGACTGGTTGGTATTGGGTGGGTACAACCTGCAATTGGCGATCCAACCAAACTCTGATGCTCTCGGATATCAGCCTTCTAGGCGAGTGTTTTCTGCGTGCATGCCACTTACTTGTCAAGTTCTTATTTCTACCCGTTTCTCAGAGACAGGACTCTTTGTTAGGCACGTCTGGGTTCTGAGCGGACCGGACAAGGAGGTTAAATAAGCCCCTAGCCGCAGCTCCGTCTTCACCTGGTCAGCCCTCGCTAGGCACTGTGTGTGCTGGCTGCCTCTTGAAGACCTTTTGTTGCACAATGTCCCGAGGTAAAGGTTTTTAAAATTCGACGAATACTGACGTAATATAGTGGGTCAGACAGCCTGTCTTAACTTTCTAAATTTTGGAAGTAATATGAGAGACTACAAGTGAGTTTAAAATCATGTTCATTACTTTCTGTAAGGTTTGGGGGTGGTCTTCAGTTTCACAGACGTTTATGAAGTAGATTTGTAGCTAACTAGTAACTAGTGGGAAGGTCGGAAATTGACCTCTTCTTCCAGCCTGGATAGAGAATGTAATGTTTTTCTAAATCAGAGAAGGAAAATTTCTAGTCTTTGTCCTGTTTTTTTTTTCTTCTTCTATTTTTAGCTTCAAGGTACTAGCAGAAAAAAAAATACAGAGTTACAAAAAGAAATGCTTGCTTGTGCATGTTTTCTGCCTTTATCTTCTCTTTCCGTTTCTGTCTTCCTTTTTTCGGACCTACTTAAATGAATAGGGAGTAATCACTGCCACTTCTCCCTTAAGTTCTGAGGAAGTCATAATTACGATTTTATTAAGAATTGAAATGCCACAACACAGTGAGTTGCATGCGTGATGTGATGGGAAGCCAACCCCCTCATCTGGGACGCACAAGAACTAAATTCTAACTGTGACCTCGTTAATGAGTCACTGGTGACCTCGGAGAAAGCAGCTTCCTTTTCTCTCAGACACCTGACCTTGAGCATTGTGCTCTTTCTCTTAGCTTCTGTGTCTTTCTGGAATTCGGGAGGAGAGAACACGGCATACATATAAATTTCTTGAAGAAAAGGAATGTATAATGCTGTTTCTTATGGCATTTAATGCCACTCAGTTATAACTATAAGGCTGATCATCCAGTAACCTTCAGGTTTGAAGCAGGGGTTTGTCGTGTGGGGAGGGGGTCAGGCGGGACTCAGCCGGAAGGAGGCTTTTAAATCAGAATGATGAAGAAGATGAGTATGTACATGGAGTAAGTGCGCAGGCCAGGAGCCAGAGTACAGGGTGCTGACCTCTCGTTTGCGTTGGTAAAGTGGAGCACGCCTCAGAGGCTCCTAGTTCTCAGCTGCGTTAAGGAATTTTATTTCAAGTTCATTTTGAAGGAAAAGTCTGTAGTTAAACACTCTGGCTCCTCGCAAGTCGGTGTCCTCATGCTGTGAGGTCAGATGCACAGGCATGGCCTCTCCTGGTGGAGGCTCCTGGGAGGAAGCTCAGGACAGCTTCGATGGAGTTCTCCCGGTGGGGTGGGAGCGCTGTGCCTCTAGGAAGCCTTCATTGGAATTACCACACATGCTGTCTGCAAAACTGTAAAACACACACTCAGAGTTTCTCTCAGGACCTTGTTGGGGGGTTGTAGTCTACGTTGGCATCAGTGCTTTGGCGCCCCAGGGAACCTAACAGTTGACCCCAGGGGAGTTTAAAGTGAGGGGCTGCCAGAGTACATTGGAGTAGGCCTTTTAGTTCACCGCATTTAAATGGAACCTCTGTGCCCTGTGTTGCAGTAGGCGATGTGGATGGGACAAGGGAGTGGGGAGGTGTTTGGCTGGATGCCTGGAAGAAGTGCAGGTAATTCTAAATCTAAACCTGTTAAGGGGTGTCAGGTAGCTTGCTTCCATACTGAACGGAAATACAGATCGTTAAGTCCCTCGTTAGCTGTTTGATGTAAGTGAAGTATGAAGGGAAATTTTGTTGGGCACCGTTGGCGAGTGACTGAGTGAGCACCAGGCAGTTTGTCCTGTGAGCGTGCCGCGCCGTTTCCAGTGCCGTCTTAGACAGTGGTCGACGATTTGCTAGGAGCGTTAGGACAACTAGGTGGGACAATATAACAAGGATTTCTTGTCTTTTTTTTTAACTGTTTGGAATCCACAGTTCAGGGGTGGTGGTGGTGGTGAACCTCTCGTGGAAACAGGATTAAACAGGTCTCTGCCACTGAAAGGGAACCCTCGTGCCACATTGGGCAATGCTGTCCTGTTGTTACTTATAGAACTGCTCGTGTTCCTTGAGCCCTGGCAGTCTGTAGCTATAGTCTGGGAAAAAAGCCCAGTGTCCAACTATAACATAGGCTTCTGTTTTGTCGAAACGACAGTACTGCTGTATTACATTGTGTGGAAGTTAGCCGAGTAGATATAAGAACCAAAAGCATTGAGTTAATTAAAATGCATTTCTTATATTTATAAATTTAGAGAAACATTTTAGCCTTTGATTGCTTCTGTGATCGTAGTTATAGGAGAAAATCAATTATTAAGGAAAGTTGGTTTTCTTCTTAACGTGACATTTTCGAAAGCTCTTTGAGAATTTCCTAGAATATGTTTGGATCACACTCATTTCCAAACCCCCAGACCAACCTTTACCTGCTCCCAACTTCATTTTTAAAATACTCTACCAAGTTCAATTATGCTGCATAGGCTTACGGGTATGGGGCCACCCACTGGAACACGGTCTACTCATAAAGGGCCCCACTCTTAAGAAAGCTTTCTTTGCCTCCCCAGAAGCCATCAACTGCCAGTAGCTCCTCAGGAAGTGGTAGGGACTTGTGGGCCTTTCCTTGTTCCGTCCTGGAAAATCAACCGGCTTGGTGGGGTGGACAACCACAGCCGTAAGGCTGGTTCCTGAGTCCCTTGAGCTATTCTCCTGGCAGTTCTGGGAAGGAGGAGGACCGCCCCAGCACCTGCCTGGGAGCAGGCTTTACCTGGTCTCCCGGGTCTCGTTCTCACCACACTCCCACTCCGATGCACCTGTCTCCGCTGAAAGCAGTTTTGCAGGAGGCTTTACTCGTTGCAAGAAAATGCAACGAATTCCCGTGGTTACTAAATAGAACAGCCAGGCATGGCGTAACTGATGGTATTTTGTTAGGATCAATAAACGTGCACCTTTTTGCAGGTCTCATCACAACCACGTCGAGGAAGCTGGACCGGGAACAGCAGGATGAACACATACTCGAGGTAAGCCTTCCTTTATTTCTAATTACTTCTGAAGCATCCACCTCCTAGCCACCCTGAGAGCTCCCACTTCTGGCCTTCATAACTGCTAATATTTAATAGTGAATACCACACCCGCACACACACCTCAAACATCCTCAGAATAAACACACTCTGCCATCCGAACCTTTCTGAATTTCGTACATTATTACATGGCAGTTCTCACACACTTTTACAAGTACATTGGCAAACAGTGCCATTTGAATCTCATTTTTGTTTACAGAAGTGGTATTCTTCTCTGTACGTCCCATAGATTTCTTTTTCCTCAGATATGCCTTTAAGACATGTTCATATTTAGATATCTAGTTGAACCGTTTAAACTGTGTTTTGTTTATTTCCGGATAATCATTGCATTAGCCATGCAGTTTTACACTCAGGTTTGTTTATAACCTAAAGATATTTTCTAAAAATATCCAAAGTAAAAATAGGCGGAAAACAAACATCGCCACTTCTAAAATGTTCTGGTTAATTTAAGATGTTTCTGCACTTATTTCTTTACTTCGTGATGGCTGGGGGCCAGTCGTTAGCAGAATGAGGGTAGCGGGGTGGGGGGATTTGAAGGAGACAGGTAGACGGTACCATGGAGACCAACAGGGGCAGTTAAGAAAGGCGACCGTCGGAGGTTAGGTGTAGCAGAGCGAGCCAGGCCTGGGGGCCAGGTGCTTTTGTTATCTGTGAGCTGACTGTGTGAGAAGTGGCAGCTATGTCCTCGCCACTGTCCAGGTCCCCATCTCTTTGCCGTGAAGCCAGGAGAGTTTGGCTCACCTTGAGAGGCAGTGGGATGAACATTGGTGTCGTATGAGCTGTAGCTCTTTCTGCAAACACTACCTCACCTCAGGAATGGCTTCACTTGTTATCTTTCTAAAAGCTTCCTTACTTTTGAAACCCAGGTTACTGTTACAGACAACGGCACGCCCCCCAGATCCACCACTGCAGGGGTCATCGTGAAAATCCTTGATGAAAATGACAACAAGCCCCAGTTCCTGCAGAAGTTCTACAAAATCAGGCTCCCGGAGCGAGAGAAAGCAGACGGGGAAAGAAATGCCAAGCGAGAACCCCTGTACCGCGTCATAGCTGCGGATAAGGACGAAGGGCCCAATGCCGAGCTGTCCTACAGCATCGAGGAAGGGAACGAGCATGGCAGGTTTTCCATCGAACCCAAAACGGGAGTGGTTTCATCCAAAAAGTTCTCTGCGGCTGGAGAATACGATATTCTTTCAGTGAGTTGGATTTCTCTCTTGCCTTTCTGGGAACATAAGCCGTGTAGTTCTTGCTCTCTGTTGAGAAAGTGACAGGTGGGGTTTGGAAAGTGTGGGTTGATTTTCTTTGTCAGCTCCCACTCCAGTGACTGTGGCCATGCAGCAATTATTCTTGTCACCAAGCATCGAGCATACGCTGTGTTCTGATACAAGTCTGGAGTACCTGAAATAGACAAACGCGTCTAGACTTGGGTTAGGAGATGTAGCTTGCGATTGCTGTTTTCATCCCGTCTGGTCCTGTTTTTTAGATTAAGGTAGTTGACAATGGTCGCCCTCAGAAGTCATCCACCACCAGACTCCATATCGAGTGGATCTCCAAACCCAAGCCGTCGCTGGAGCCGATCTCATTTGAAGAGTCGGTTTTTACATTTACGGTGATGGAAAGTGACCCGGTGGCTCACATGATTGGGATGCTCTCGGTTGAGCCTCCGGGCATACCTCTGTGGTTTGACATCATCGGTAAGCATTGCTCACAGCTCTTGTCAGCCTTGCGTGGGTTGCACTGAGAACCTGACAGGGTTTTCTGATGATTCCTCACTTGAGAATGTTACTATGGGGAAAGATCTATAGGTGAAGAATTTTCTTAAACTATAGTGGTTTGACAGCAGCAGCAGCAGCAGAAGAAGAAAAATCTTACAACATACATTAAGATTACTTAAAGTAAGAACTCCTCGGTGTGTAGAGATGGCTCAAGAGAGCACCAGCTGCTCATCTAGGGAGCAGAGTTTATTTCCAGCGCCCTGATGGCAGCTTATAACCCTCTATAACTCCTGTTCCAGGGGCTCTGATGCCCTCTTCCGGCCTCTACAGTCACTGCACGCATGTGGAAAACCATCCACACACACACAAACTTAAAAAGAACAAACATAAATAGGTATTCGAAAACCATTTAGTCAGTTAACATTTTTGCAAAAACTTACTTTGGGGGAGGGGCATACACAGGGAGTTTCCGGAACCGAAATGTGTTGGACCAGATCCATATCTATATCATACACATGCTATGTTATTAGTCGTGATTATATGAAATTTAAAGCGACTGCGGTAGCTTCTCATTTTTACATCTTTTTCCAGGAAGCTTCACCCTCCTAAAAAATACACATGCTTAAGTTAGCATTTTTGCTATTTGATGAATTCACACTTAGAATATTCGATTTGCTTTTTTAAAAGATTATATTAGAACTTTACAGTACATGCGATCCCCTGCTTTTTCCACCCCCTTTTAGACAAACACAGGCCCTGAACTTGACAAACAAGCGCTCTGCTACTGCACTATGCACCTACCCTTGTTTTTGCCTTTGAGACAGGATTTTATTAAGTTGCTCAGGGTGGCTTCAAATTTGTCACCCTTTCTGCCTCAGCCTCCAGAGTAGCCACAATCATAGGTGTGGGCTTTGATGCCTAGCCTTAGGCCTTTAAAAATTCTTTTCACCACAATTTTTGCTTTTTGGTTCTGAGAGGGGATTTCTCTATGTAGCCCTGGCTATCCTAGAACTCCCTATATAGACCACGCTAGCCTCAAACTCAGAGATCAGCCTGCCTCGGTCTCCCGAGTGCAGGGATTAAAGGCGTACGCCACCACCATGGGCTCTCCACAAGATTTTAATTAAAAGGCTGCTTTATGAATCAAAAGTATGTTTGTTTGCAACCACCATCTCCACTTGGGACGCAACCACTTCTTCCTTCCACCTCGTAGCCAGGTTGCCTCTTGCCTCCCAGGGTGTAAAATGTTCTCTCTGCAGCCATGGCTGCTGTTCTTGAGGGGGACTGACGACTGCCATGACTGACCGTAATCACGATGTTTTCTTTCTCTTCACTTCTCTCACGTGTCCAGACTAACCAGCTTCTGTTGTACCGTTATCAGACTTGCTTTTAATTCCTTACTCTTGGGGACCCGTTTGATTGACTGTTCTTCTTCTGTGCTTGCTTTCCACGCTTGCTTGCTTCCTTTGGCTGTGTCAGGAGACACGCTTGCTAGAGACGTCTTTTACATCTTTCAGATGGCGTGTGACCTGAACTGTACAGCAGAAGGTATCTGCTGAGATCACATAATTTGCCCCGTGATTATGAGATCAAAAATCAAAGCATGGATTTTGTGTTCAGAGTCGGATTCCCCCCCCCCCAATCCCAGTTCTTTTCATAGTGTATATGCATGCCCACCCATCCCAGTTACAAACGTGTTGAGTCTTAATTGTCCCTGCATCAGTAGTTTTAGGTTTGAGACAGATGACTCGTGTGTGTGTGTCTGTGTGTGTCTGCCTGTCTGTCTGTTTAGTTTGGGGTAGATTTAGCCTATAATTTAAGTATGACATTAAGCCTTATTTTTTTTATTCCATTTCTTTTCTATTTGTATGAGTGTCTCAACCTCCATGGGTTTGAAGAGAGTTTTATTTAGAATGTAATTGGAGGATAGATATCTGGATAGTAAATAGGACGAGTAAACTTGCTTCTGAAAAGTAGTTTTAAGGAGTCCGTAATAGATCTGATTCAAATTAAATGTAACTGTTTCTTTCAGAGCTCACATTTGTTTTTAAGTTATTACTACTGAGCATAGTATATTCAAAATAAAACAACTCTTTTTTTCCAGTAATAAAAACTATTTTCAGTGAGGTTTTCATAATCATGCGCAAATTTTTATAATACCTGCAAAATCCGAAGTAATTGACAGGTAGGGTTAGCAGGGCTGTTTGCTTGTGGACTTTCTTTCTTCTCAGTTCTTGACCTCTTTACCATTAAGGCCCAGTGTTGTGTAAAAGCACTCTGAAGAGCTAGCCATTCTTTCCTACGTTTGGAAATGCTAGTCCTTTCAGTCACTTTGATCATTGTATTATTAAACGTCTGTTTTCATGGCCATTGAGTATCAGAAAGCTATAAAACACACGGCAGATCTTTATTGTATGATTTGCTCTAGCACCTCTGTTTGTCCTCCTTTCAACTAGGTGGCAACTATGACAGTCACTTCGATGTCGACAAGGGCTCCGGCACGATCATTGTTGCCAAACCCCTCGATGCGGAGCAGAAATCCAACTATAACCTCACAGTGGAGGCGACAGACGGAACCTCCACCATCCTCGCTCAGGTAAGTGAACGCTGGCGATGCCTCTGTCAGAAGGACTGAGAAAACGCCCTGCCGTCAGGATGCGAAGACAGCACGGGCAGTTGTGAGTTGGTGTAGTTTACACACATACACACCGGGAGTCCTTACTTGGGCACAGAAACCGCAGATCCTGAGTGCGGTTGTGCCTTCTGTGCCTTCTGCTGAACAGTCCCATAAAAATGTCAAGAGGGGACTTGACCCCATCGCAGTCTTAGCGCTTCCCCTCACGGGCTTAGTCTGACGCTTACTTCAAGCCCTGGTGCTGGAGTTTTCCCACAGGATGAGCTCTACACATCATTTTCTTGAAGCTCTTAATAGCTTAAACAGCTGACAGGTTGGTTCCCTTCCTTCCTCCTTCTTCCCCTTCTTCCTTCCTGTTCTTTTTATTCAAAGTAAACCCAGGTTTGTATAAAAATATCTCTTGAGTGAGATTTGACCAACAATTCTTTTGCACTTTTATTTGTTGCTATCTGATCGTCAGTGGCTGGCTAGATTTCTGGTTTCAAACTTTAATGTTAAAACCCTGTAAATTAATTGAATTTTAATTGAATTCTATTTTTTAAGTGAATTCTCTGATGCTTAGTAGTGGTTGTCCAAAGTGATGTTCCTGGATGACTAGTAACTGTGGGTTTTAGCAGGAAGCCTGCCTGTCTGCCTGTCCTTCTTTTCTCCCTTCCTCCCTCCCTCCATCAATTTTATTAGACCACATGTTTCTTTAGAAGCAAAAGTGTGGAAACAGGATCCAAATCCCGAAGCTAAAAGGCTTGTGTGTTACTTAACTATCCCTAAGGAAGCTGAAACTTAGAGACGGAGATGCTTCTGAAGTTTTCTGTCTTTAGATTATGTTCTTCGAAACCGTAAGTGAGACAGGTCATCCCCCCTGTCATTTAGTTGCCTTCATGATTGCAAATTGCAGTCTGGGATGTAGTTTCAGTTAATAAATGACTAGATAATTTAAGGGTAGCTATAAAAGTATTTTAGTCCTTTCTCCCAGTGCCTGTGATTTTAAAGTCCGTGAGACTGGCAGCACATGCTGTATGTGGCTTACGCTGTGGGGATTGTTTCGAGTGGCCGTGGGGAAGGCGCAGTGCCGTACTGCAGTTTCTCTTGCTGCGCATCTCATTGGAGTAACAAGCAGCACGCATGGATTTTTGTCTCTTTGGAAACGAGCCCCTGATGTTGAACTGCAGAGCACAAGAGTGAGAATTAAAGCATCAGAAATTATAGTAAGATTAAGCAGTGTCCCTGTGCATGGTCTCCTTAGTGTGAGTAACTGGAAATGTAGCCAGAGGGATTCGGGAAGGTGTGGAAATGGCCCTCTGTAGCAGCCGTTCTCGTGACTACAGCCGTGCATCCACATGGTGTTTTTACCTCGTTAGGAGGTAATTGGTAATGCATCTCTTCCCCGCCAAACTGCGTCTTCGGTATGGCTGGGCTCTCGGTCTGCAATTTTGATGTACATTGATAAAATTCCCCTGAAATGCAGGAGATGATGAATTAGTTTCCCCTTCTCTTAAAATTCAGGGCAGTGTTTATGGTTCTGTAACTTACTGTGGCACCTGTATGGAGCGGCCTGGCAGTGTCCCAAGGGATCAGTGACACAGGGAGGGTCTCAGAATTCAAGACAATGTGACAGAGCCCAGGCTGACCTGTGATGGTGGGGATAAAGGGAGCAGACAGTCATTAGGTTTAGGTTTCCATCTGGGACTGTGCGCAGGGAGATAGAGATCTGGGATGGAGGGGATTGGATCCTGTGAAGAGGCCCACGGGCACCTGAGCTACACCGATAAGGCCTGGAACAATGGGCAGATACAGGTTTGTTGGTGAAAATCAAGAACCCATGTAGCAGCTTTGTGTATTCAGGTCGGTCGGCCAGGTACCGGATGTGGGAGGGACTGGGTGATAATTTGGTCAGGCCCTATGCTCTCTTTGCAGAGTAGAGCAGGGAGGAGGCAGGGTGGATGCCAAGGTTCCACGCATAAAACTTTATCCTTCCAAACAGGATGTTCCTCGGCACCAGGTTGAATTGTTTTTCTTTCTCTCCTTTGTGTCCCCAGATAACTTACAAATTGAGCTGCTTTTTGTTGTTTTTTGGTTTATTTGCTGGTTTTGTAAGAGAGGCTGGTGTGGTTGCACTGAAGCAGTTTCATTCACGTTTTCTTGCAGTTCCCCTGGAACACGATTGTTGCATTCTGGGAAGGCCTGGGTAGAGACTTGTCTCCACCTCTCGCTCCTGTGCAGAAACAAACCTCAGCCTCACTCTGTTTCTATTGCCTTCTCTGGAAGGAGAGGAGAGTGGATAGTGCTAGCCACCTTCCCTGTTCTTCTGAGGGTCAGGGGAGAGGGCAGAGGACTCGCTCTGCATGCTCTTACGGCCTCTCCTCAGGACATGTTCCTGTGACATAGATGTCATCCAGCATCCCTGTGCAGGCTCCTGGCCCCACACTCCTGAAACATCACTTGCTTTCCTGTCTCTGATCCCTGAGACTCTGGGGCCACTTGACTGAGAAGAGGAGGTGGAATGTCTTTTTTCTGCTGGAAGGGTGTGAAGTCTATAAGATAGCGAATTCTCCATTGTAAGCTTGGGAGTTCAGGCGGTGCAGGTTCAATTCCTTCTTCCTGATCCTTTGTTCCTTCAGGTTCAAGTCTTTCTGGTCTCTTAAAGATAGGCAGGCATTCTCAACTTCAACCTTCCTGGACAATCATCTTCTCAGTTTCTTCTCAGTATTCCTTGCTTTGGAGAGCCCCCACCCACCTCTGGACTTTCAAAACCTCACCTTATGACGTGCTAGCAACTTTTAGGCTTTGTAGGAATATGGCATGGCCTGTGGAGACAGAAGTCACCATTGCACGCTTGCTCTTCGCCTTTAGACCTTGTGGGTGAGAGCTGGCCCAGTGCTCGGCAAGAGCGTGTCTGGTGAACTGCCTTGTCAAAATGGGTCGCTCGTTCTTTTTAGCTGAACCCAGGACAGCATCAGACTCCTCTGCCTAGATTGCACTTCGTGATCAAGTTTTAAACTTGTAAATCGACCAGGATTTGATTTATAGAAGAACGGCCGTTTGCAGCTGCGCCTCCTGGGTCCTCTTTTATCTTTAAAAGCGAGCCATCAGTAGACCCAAATGGTTACATACTTTTCACATAAAACCTTCTTTTGTGGTTTGGTGAATGGATTTAGGATTCACATAGAATTGAGTGTGAAAATGCATCTGTTGACGCTGTGGTCTTCTTTGGGAATACGATTACAGTCTCACGAAAATCCCGTCTTCATGTGGGTGCAGCCGCATGGTCTACAGTTACCTGGCATCACTTGTTCCTCTTAAATTAACAAACCCTTGTGTTCTGTAGAAGCCAGTGAAACTCGGCTTTCCTGTTCATAAACTATAAGTAAGCCATATTCTATGATTGATACTGAGTTTTACTATGCTGTCCATCTAAATCACTTCATTTTAAAAATTAATCATCTGTCAAGGTAAATATTTTTTGTTTCTAATTATGACTAAGTTTTTTAACATCTTCCTTTTTGCTCTAAAACTTTAATTTTATGTCACTATCTTTGACAAGAGTTTTTCTGTTCAACCTACTTAATTGCCTTTCGGAAAGAAACATTTGCCACTTAGGGATTTTGAAGCCACGGAACTGTAATTTAAGAGCATATTTTGGCAGGAGTGGGGTTCTAACTCTCAGCTCACGTATGCTAGGAAGTTCCCAATCATTGAAGTACATCCTCAGTGATTTCTAGCTGTTTCTTTTGTATTAAAATCTTATGAGGAACTTGGAGTCGCAGGGTTTAGAATGAGAAATTTAGGTAACATTGCCACCCCTCTCAATGGCCTGAATCTAACATAGGAAATGGGTATACTGGCAGAGTAAATTGATACCTCTCCTGAACCGTCTCTAGAGGTCTCTTGTAGAGATCTGTAGCAAATTAGCCAGCATTTCATAAGGAATTTTCAGCTGTATCCAGAATCCTATTTCCATAGTTATTGTTCAATATTACGTAAATAATATACCAAAGATAAGATTCTGTAGAAGGTTTTTTTGATTCTAGACTGTTGTTGCTTTTATTTCTCCTATTCATATTTAATTTGGTTCAATAGCATTTTTCTTTTTTTTTTTTTGTTTTTTTGAGACAGGGATTCTCTGGATTTGGAGCATGTCCCAGAACCAGCTCTTGTAGACCAGGCTGGTCTCGAACTCACAGAGATCCGCCTGCCTCTGCCTCCCGAGTGCTGGGATTAAAGGCGTGCGTCACCACCGCCCGGCTCAATAGCATTTTTTCTTTTCTTTTCTTTTCTTTTTTTGGTTTTTCGAGACAGGGTTTCTCTGTAGCTTTGGAGCCTGTCCTGGAACTCCCTTGGTAGACCAGGCTGGCCTCGAACTCACAGAGATCCGCCTGTCTCTGCCTCCCAAGTGCTGGGATTACAGGCGTGCGCCACCGCCGCCCGGCTTTCAATAGCATTTTTTCAATTAATTATGAGTGTATCTTTATCCAAGTCCTTTTGTTGCTCATTCCAGGTGCTTATCAAAGTCATAGATACAAATGACCACCGCCCTCAGTTTTCTACATCAAAATATGAAGTCACTGTTCCCGAAGACACAGAGCCAGACACGGAGATTCTGCAGATCAGCGCGGTGGATAAGGATGAGAAAAACAAACTGATCTACACCCTACAGAGCAGCATAGACCCCGTCAGTCTCAAGAAATTCCGCCTGGATCCTGCGACAGGTGCTCTCTACACTTCGGAAAAGCTCGATCATGAAGCCATCCACCGGCACGTGCTCACGGTCATGGTACGGCCACGACCTTTTTGACTGGAAAGGATGGCGATACCTTTTTGTTCTTAGTCCACAGGAAAGAAGAAGCCCAAGAGAATAACAGTGTGTTGATTCTTTCAGGTACGGGATCAGGATGTTTCTGTGAAACGCAACTTCGCCAGGATCGTTGTAAACGTCAGCGACATGAATGACCACGCCCCGTGGTTCACCAGCTCCTCCTACGAAGGCCGAGTGTACGAGTCGGCCGCTGTGGGCTCGGTTGTGCTGCAGGTTACAGCTCTGGACAAAGACAAAGGGAGAAATGCGGAAGTGCTCTACTCCATCGAATCAGGTATTTGTTGAAGCAATGGAGTCTTGTCTTTCTGTTTGAAAAGTGTGTCTTCCATTTTCTAAAATTACTTCTAGGTATTGAAGCATTTCTGTGTACCACTGCAAAAATGTTTTAAATTTTTAACTTAAAAAAAAAACTCCGCCAAGGAACAAAGATAAAATCCTAATAAGTTTGAGTGTCAAGAATTCTGGAGATTACCAGTATTAACATAAATTAAGACTGATATATCCTGCGGGGGCAGGGGAATGTTATTTTCTAATTCAGTTTTCCTGGAATTATTTTAGGCAGTCATTTTAGGCTCTGAACCCAGTCAGGAAAATGCTGGCTTAGAAATTCAACATTTTAATGAGAATATTATCTCTGGCTCAGAGTAAGAAATGCCACGACAGTGTGAAGACTCTCCCGTCTTGGCTCAAAAAGGGGCAACCTGCTTCCTACGCCTTGCAGACTCGCCCCACAGTCCATCCCCACGTACCATTAGCGGTTAAATGACATGCATAGGACCAAGTTGTTGAACCAGGCCACAGGGTGGTTGGTTCTGGAGAGAGAAGTCTTTGGAAGGGGCCTCTGGCATTGGCTAGAGGTCGCACAGTGGTGGCCTGAGCCAGGAAGGGTAAACCGAGCCTGAGCCTAGAAATTCCAGAATAAAATCAGGCAAGAGCCCCCCCAGTTGAGGGTCATCGGTGCCGTCACAGCAGTAGAACAGGTGTTCTTTTTCCGCTGCTGCTCACTCATCCAGGGGACCAAGTACTGTGTAAGAGGGCTCCATGCTGTGTTTATTAGGTGGGTCTTTCCATCGGCCTCGCGTGGATGAGGCCAGAAAGGCTCTACTTGGAGCGCATGCTCACACAGCTAGGAGTTGTTCCTAGCCCTGCTCACTCCAGTCAGTGATGCGTGTGGAGAAGGCACCTCAGTGTCCTACAGTCCTCACTGTTGAAGAAATAAAGCCAATTTCATTCTTTGTAATGAATTTAGGGTATTTTAATCTGATTTTTTAAGTGCATAGCTCTCTCCACTTACACATGGTGTCTTTTAGGCATTGAATCCATAGAGCTTGTAGATTATCTATAGATCACAGACACGAAATAAATCTGAGTATATACAGAGTGATTTTGACACAAATACCTCCTGGTGTGCTTATGCGCCGATCAAACTATTTTCATTTCCTTACGTGTTTGAAAACTCACTTGTTTCCTCTAAAAAAAACTGGATTGACTTCGTTATTCCCAATAAGATTTTATGATTAGAGTGTTAAAATGCACGGTAGTGGAGTTAGTGCCTTGGATAGACACACAGAAATTTTCCCCCCACTGCTTGAGAAATTTAGCAGTTAGGAAAACAGCGCATTCCATCCGTGCATGCCTGAGCCCTCAGTGAAGTGACTTTGTCGCGGGCAAACTGACTGGGTTGGTGGAGGAGAAAATGCTCATTTTTTCCCTTTGCTTTCACATAATTCTCAACAACTGGGTGTCTAAACTGTGATTGCTGGTGCCCGAGTGAAGGCTTGCGCATTCTTGGAGTGTTTGTGATGACTGATGGCCTTAGTAATTTGGTATCCTAAGAATGAAACTCTGTCTCTCCCCAGAGAATAGACTAGGCACCAGTGGGCTGTTCCCATGTGCAATAATAGGGTTTTAGGACAGCTTTCGTCGTGCAGCATTAGACTGAAAAATTAAAAAACAAAACCTCTCATAGAAAGTCACTACCGTGAGTGTGCAGCAGCATTAGCGTGTGCCCGTGTCTGTGGAGATACACAACACCTGCTGGAATAGAAGGAACTGTAAAATGTTCACACTGCCTTTCATTGAACACTTCGTTCATAATCAGCTGCTTTGAACTTATATCCGATTACATCTAATAAAGTTTGGAATTCTGGTTTTAAATTTTACTCGTAATACTGCATAAGTTTAATTAAGAGAAATTTATTGAGCAAAAGATTTAGTCTGATTTGGAGTCCTCAGGGAAAGGAGTTTAATGAAAAGTATTTCCATTTGCAACTGGATTACGTACCAGAGACACATAAGCGCTGTACTCTGGGCTGGAAGGTGTTGGTGTGTTGAAAAATAGATAGAGCATTACTCCTGTTCTCACCCCTGGGGAGAGATAACACTTGGTGAATGTATGAATTGATTAGGATTGGTTTGGTTCCTGAAACTTTTATCATAATTGCCACTGAAACTTGGTAGAGGGTCCCACACCGTCAGCAAGTACTTACTGAACACAGGCTATATCTGTTGTCTCTCTTTTGTACTCTATAGGAAATAGTCATGGGTTTAGGCTTGTTAG
The DNA here is from genome assembly GCF_037038515.1 of Microtus pennsylvanicus. Classification (NCBI taxonomy): domain Eukaryota; kingdom Metazoa; phylum Chordata; class Mammalia; order Rodentia; family Cricetidae; genus Microtus; species Microtus pennsylvanicus. The sequence continues at coordinate 84,214,209 of NC_134587.1, forward strand.
TGCAGATCATTTTCCTGCTGAACCGCAGAGATGAATTTAAAGTTGTACTGCTCCAGCTAATGCAAGCGAGTCAACCCCACCCTAGTACAAGCTTCTGCTTGCCTCATTTCCATCAGCAGCGAGCAGACATGTATTCCAAGGCTTGGGGAGTGCACCTGCTACCTGACAGTCTGCAGCGTTCTGTACATCTGACTCTTTGTGCCTCAATACATAAACACGTGAGATCCAAAGATTGAGTCTCTGGCTGGGCTCCCGGTGTGACAAGCTCAGGGTCCTCTGAATTCAACGCCTGGGTCTCCCAGATGATGAAAAATCATTTTGAATTTTACACAGCAAAATTCTTGATAAATAGCAAGAATGTTCTACATACTATAAAGAAAATGGAGAAGCTTGGTGTGGCGGCATATGCCTTTAACTGCAGCCCTTGGGAGGCTGAGGCAGGATTATGAATAAGAGGCCAACCTGAGATACATAGTGTGTGTGGTTTTTTTTTTTTTTTTGGTTTTTCGAGACAGCATTTCTCTGTGGTTTTGGAGCCTGTCCTGGAACTAGCTCTTGTAGACCAGGCTGGTCTCGAACTCACAGAGATCTGCCTGCCTCTGCCTCCCAAGTGCTGGGATTAAAGCCGTGTGCCACCACCGGCCGGCCATAGTGTGTTCTTGATGAGTCTGAACTGCACAAAAACAAAAGACAAACCAAAAATAAATGAGTGGGAAGAAAGAAAATACTTAAAATGAAAAACTATAATAAAGAATAAAAGTAGTCATACCGGACAGGCAAGTCAAAGAAGGTCTTCAGGCAGGGCCATTCAGTTAAAGTCTGAGTGAATGTGTAAATAGGTGAACGGAGAAATTGTGAGAATAGCTAGGGAAGGCCACATTGGGACACAACATGGTCAGTATCCGAGGTAAGAGAAGAGCAGAGGATGCTGGGAACACAGTCACGCATCATAACATTGTCCATCTCTGCCACATTAAAAACGTTGATTCATGTCTTCATTATGAAGCCTTGGACCTATGAAACTTGACTGGCAAATAAGATTTCACTATGGAAAATAGGACAAATACATGCAAATGGAGGGATGTAAATGTTACCAAATGGGCTGTTTTCCAAAGCAGGCATAGGAAAGACTCGGGGTTTCGGTTGAGGTAGGGGGATAAATTCAGTTGCCCAAACTGTGAGCAGGTGCACCTGTTAGGCTAGGCAGTCACCACAGGTTTGCAAGATGAGAGTAATGGGCGGGAAGAACAAGAAAGGATCTCTGAGTTTTGATGTTTGCCTAAGACACAGTGACAACCTGGGATCATGGATGTTCCTAAATACAGACAGGCCGGAAATCAGTGTCTGAGCAGCCTGGCAGAGGCCTGGGCCAAGGTTCAGCCCAGACCTTAAGGGTCTGGAGGAGCCTGGGCTTCCGCCCTGTTTCAGACCAAGGCATCGCCTTGGGGCTTAGACCCAGAGCCAGGCCAGCTTAATGAAAACCAGGCTACGTCTGGCCTCAGAAAAAAATGTCGTGGATTTTTGGAAAATGTATTTAATGAAGGAAATGAACACTGCAGAGGAAGTGCTTGCGTTTACTGTGCAGAAAGAAGTGCTCGTTAGTTAATCCTCTGGTTTGCAGATCACACGAAGCCATTCTGGTGTGAAGGGTGTGCTGGTGTCAAAGCCAGGAGGAAGAGGAGTGTGAGAAAATGGCAAGTGAACGTAGCTTTGCCATGCAGTGTGCATTTGGGAAGAATGGAGTCAGTGCTGGGGCAGATTTCTAGATGCTTATTTATAAGACTGAAAAGGACTGGGAAGGATTCACAGAGGGGTAGAACCCAAAGATACCCTCATACACACACACACACACACACACACACACACACACACACACACACAGTGCCTCGGCTCCGTCCGTAACATCTAGAGAACAACTGGTCTCTTTAGAACTGCCATTGCTATGGGAAGGTTTAGACTTGAGGAAATACTAACTCTGCGTAGGACAGGCTGCAGACGTCCAAAGAAACGCCAGTACAACCATCTGTCCTGGCAGTTTGCTTCTCGGCTGCATAAGCACTGTTGATGTTTTGAAGCAAACAACTCCCCACTGTGGAGGCTCTGGTGTGCCGCGTAAGCTGTTTTTGTCTCTTGGCCGCTATCATCCACGAAGTAGTAGCGCTTCCTCCCTTCGGGTTGCGACAGCCAAACTGCCAGATGTCTCCCTGGAAGCAAAATCCCGCCTACTCGAAAGGCGCCCACTAGTAGATCAGTCAACGTGGAAAAGGTTAAGGAGGGAATATTGTTGAAATCCTCAAAACTTGACAGCTAGGGCGGGCTACAGAAAATTGCTTCTCAGTTCCCTAACTACCTACAAGGCTTTCCTCAAGCTCAGTGCAAGTTTTCTCAGTGAATTAAAACTCTCCCTTGTAAGCGGTGAACACTGAGGACTTGATGTACCCTGCAGGATTTCAGGGCACTCTTGTAAACTGCTTAGCCGTGCAAGTGGAGAGCCGTGTGTTTCTACAACACATTTTTCAGTTCAGCAGAGAGAGTTTTGGCTTTAGGTACAGAACAGTATTTTTTTTCTATTTCTTGCTTTTCATATTTGACAGCCAAAATTCTGAACAGTTTAAAGGAGTAAAAATGAAATAAGTAGAAGGTTTCATCCAATTGTTGATATCCCCTGTTTTCCTATTTAATTCAGGATGTAAGTTTTAAATATCTCTTTTTCTGTTTCTCTGCTCTTTCTGTTGCCTTTGGGTTTTTCTCTAATAGATTCTTTCCTTTTTTTCTTGTCCTTCCAGGAAACATTGGAAATTCTTTCACAATTGACCCCATCTTGGGCTCTATAAAAACTGCCAGAGAATTAGACCGAAGTAACCAAGTAGAGTATGATTTAATAGTAAAAGCTACAGATCAAGGCTATCCCCCGATGAACGAAATGACCTCTGTGCACATCGCTGTCACCGTCGCTGATAACGCCTCTCCAAAGTTCACATCCAAAGAATACTCCGTGGAAATCAGCGAAGCCGTCAGCATTGGCACTTTTGTTGGGATGGTCTCTGCTCACAGCCAGTCGTCAGTGATGTATGAAATCAAAGATGGAAACGTAGGCGATACCTTTGATATTAATCCCCATTCCGGAAGCATTGTCACTCAGAAAGCCTTGGATTTTGAAACTCTGCCCATTTATACTTTGATCGTACAAGGGACCAACATGGCTGGTTTGTCCACCAACACAACTGTTGTTGTGCATTTGCAGGACGAGAATGACAACCCTCCAGTTTTTGCCCAGGCACAATATTCAGGATTCGTTAGTGAATCCGCTTCGGTCAACACTGTGGTTCTGACAGATAGGAATGTTCCCCTGGTGATTCGAGCCACGGATGCCGACAGGGAGTCCAATGCTCTGCTCGTGTATCAAATCGTTGAGCCGTCTGTGCACAGCTTTTTCACCATCGATGCCACCACTGGCGCTATCCACACCATGCTGAGTCTGGACTATGAGGAAACACGTGCTTTCCACTTCACTGTGCAAGTGCACGACATGGGGACTCCGCGTCTGTTTGCCGAGTATGCAGCCAATGTGACTATTTATGTAATTGACATCAATGACTGCCCTCCCGTCTTCTCTAAATCACTCTATGAAGCCTCTCTTCTGTTGCCGACGTACAAAGGAGTGAACGTCATCACCGTGAACGCCACTGATGCCGATTCCAGGGCGTTCTCACAGTTAATATACTCCATCACCGAAGGCAACATTGGGGAGAAGTTCTCAATGGACTACAAGACGGGCACAATAACAATACAAAACACGACTCAGTTACGAAGCCGCTACGAGCTGACCGTGCGAGCCTCTGACGGCAGGTTTACAAGCACGACCTCTGTGAAAATCAATGTGAGAGAAAGCAAAGAGAGCCCACTCAGGTTCACCCAAGACGTCTACTCTGCCGTCGTGAAGGAGAACACCACGGAAACCAAAACGCTCGCTGTCATTACTGCCAAGGGGAACCCGATCAACGAGCCTCTGTTCCATCACATCCTCAACCCGGACCGCAGGTTCAAGATCAGCCACACGTCAGGCGTGCTGTCTACCACCGGCATACCGTTTGACCGCGAGCAGCAGGAGGCGTTTGATGTGGTCGTAGAAGTGACCAGAGAACGTGAGCCGTCAGCAGTGGCCCACGTCGTGGTGAAAGTCACCATAGAAGATCAAAATGACAATGCACCAGTGTTTGTCAACCTCCCCTACTACGCTGTCGTGAAGGTCGATGCTGAGGTGGGCCACGTCATTCGCTACGTCACAGCCATTGACAGAGACAGCGGCCGAAACGGGGAGGTCCATTACTACCTCAAGGAGCATCACGACCACTTTCAGATCGGGCCCTCCGGTGACATTTCTCTGAAGAAACAGTTTGAGCCCGACACCTTGAATAAGGAATATCTTGTGACGGTGGTTGCTAAGGACGGAGGGAGCCCAGCTTTCTCTGCCGAAGTTCTAGTTCCCATAACTGTCATGAACAAAGCCATGCCTGTGTTTGAAAAGGCTTTCTACAGTGCCGAGATTCCAGAGAACATCCAGGTGCACAGTCCCGTGGTCCACGTCCAAGCCAACAGCCCGGAAGGGTTGAAAGTGTTCTACAGCATCACAGACGGAGACCCTTTTGATCAGTTCACCATTAACTTCAACACTGGGGTAATAAATGTCATAGCACCGCTGGATTTCGAGTCCCACCCAGCCTACAAACTGAGCATACGGGCGACCGACTCCCTGACGGGCGCTCACGCCGAAGTCTTCGTTGACATCATAGTGGAGGACATCAATGATAACCCTCCCATGTTCGTGCAGCAGTCTTACGCCACAACCCTGTCGGAAGCCTCTGTCATCGGAACACCCGTCCTTCAAGTGAGAGCCACAGACTCGGATTCAGAACCAAACAGAGGGATTTCCTACCAGATGTTTGGAAATCATAGCAAAGGTCATGATCACTTTCACATAGACAGCAGCACGGGCCTCATTTCACTCGTGAGACCTTTGGACTACGAACAGTCCCAGCAGCACAAGGTTTATGTAAGGGCTGTGGATGGAGGGATGCCCCCACTGAGCAGCGATGTCATCGTCACCGTGGATGTCACCGACCTCAATGATAATCCACCCCTGTTTGAACAACAGATTTATGAAGCCAGAATTAGCGAGCACGCTGCTCATGGGCATTTTGTGATGTGTGTAAAAGCCTGCGATGCCGACAGCTCGGACCTAGACAAGTTAGAGTATTCCATCCTGTCCGGCAACGATCATAAAAGCTTTGTCATCGACGGTGAAACGGGGATTATAACGCTCTCAAACCTGCGCCGGCACACCTTGAAGCCGTTCTACAGTCTCAATGTGTCTGTGTCTGATGGGGTTTTTCGAAGTTCCGCTCAGGTTCACGTAACTGTGATGGGAGGCAATTTGCACAGTCCTGTTTTCCTTCAGAACGAGTACGAGGTGGAACTGGCCGAAAATGCCCCCTTACATACTCTGGTGGTCCAGGTAAAGGCAACGGATAGGGACTCTGGCGTTTACAGTCACATAACTTACCATCTCGTGAATGACTTTGCAAAAGACAGATTTTACGTGAATGACAGAGGACAGATATTCACTCTGGAAAAGCTCGACCGAGAGACCCCAGCAGAAAAAATAATCTCCGTCCGTTTAATGGCAAAGGACGCTGGAGGGAAAGTGGCGTTCTGCACCGTAAATGTCATTCTCACAGATGACAATGATAATGCCCCACAGTTTCGCTCAACCAAGTACGAAGTGAACATTGGATCCAGCGCCGCCAAAGGAACGTCGGTCGTTAAAGTCTTTGCGAGTGATGCCGATGAAGGCTCTAATGCTGACGTCACCTACGCCATTGAGGCGGACTCTGAAAGTGTGAAGGAGAATTTGGAAATCAACAAGCTGACCGGCTTAATTACAACAAAGGAAAGTTTAATTGGTTTGGAGAATGAATTTTTCACTTTCTTCGTTAGAGCTGTGGATAACGGGTCTCCGCCCAAAGAATCCGTTGTGCCTGTCTATGTCCGGATACTTCCACCGGAAATGCAGCTTCCAAGGTTTTCAGAGCCCTTTTATACCTACGACATTTCAGAAGACATGCCCATTGGAACAGAAATTGACCTCATCCGGGTAGAACATAGCAGGGCTGTTCTCTACACTCTGGTCAAAGGCAATACACCTGAGAGCAATAGAGACGAGTTCTTTGTGATTGACAGGCAGACCGGAAGGCTGAAGCTAGAGAAGAGTCTTGACCACGAGACCACTAAGTGGTTTCAGTTTTCCGTCCTGGCCAGGTGTACTGTTGATGACGCTGAGGTGGTGGCTTCTGTCGACGTTAGTATCCAAGTGAAAGATGTCAATGATCACAGCCCAGTTTTGGAGTCCAACCCTTATGAAGCATTTGTAGTCGAGAACCTGCCCGGGGGGAGTAGGGTCATCCAGGTCAGGGCATCTGACCTAGACTCAGGAGCCAATGGCCAGGTCATGTACAGTCTAGATCCATCCCAAGGTGCAGACATCCTCGAGTCCTTTGCCATTAACATGGAAACAGGCTGGATTACAACCCTGAAGGAGCTCGACCACGAAGAGAGAGACAGCTACCAGATTAAAGTGGTCGCATCGGATCATGGCGAGAAGGTTCAGCTGTCCTCCACAGCCATCGTGGATGTTACTGTCACCGATGTGAACGACAGCCCGCCGCGGTTCACGGCTGAGATTTACAAAGGGACTGTGAGTGAGGACGACCCTCCAGGTGGCGTGATTGCCATCCTGAGCACCACCGATGCCGACTCTGAAGAGATTAACAGACAAGTGACCTACTTTATAACAGGTAAACCGCTCCCGACAACTGTGCAGTGGACAGGGACCCCGTGTTATATGGGGTATGCTAGGTATGGATTGATGGATTTGCAGAGTTAGTGTGCTTTCAGTCACGCGCATCTAACGTGAGGAGAAATAACATGGAAGCTGAACATAAGCCTTTCAGCTGAGCTGTTTCAGCCAAGACTCCTATGACTTATTCTGTTAAACTTAACAGTATTTAATAAATAACATCTAAAGGAAAAGTGTAGGTTTATTACAAGCTATTTGATAAACTTTAATCTCATACTTGAATAGAAATGGTACTGCTCCTCTATTATTATAAAGGGAAAAGCTAATATGTAGTAGTATGTATAGCACACACCTGTAATCCCAGCTCAAAGGAAGCTGAGGGAGGAGGATTCTTTATGAGAGGCCAGTGTGGGCTGTAGCCGAGACTACATAGTGAGTTCAGTCCATCTTAGGATACAAAACCAGAGCAACAAAAACAGAAAAGTATCAACTTTAATTATACTTTGAACGGTCTTAATCCCCTTTAAATCATAATGTCATACATTTTTTTTGGTATAGTTTCTTTTATCTCGTGGTTACTTAATTCACTTTCTAGCCCAACAGTTTTGGCCATCATCTTCCTCTCTTGATTTACTAGGAGGGGATGCTTTGGGACAATTTGCTGTCGAAAATATACAAAATGAATGGAAGGTCTACGTGAAGAAACCCCTGGACAGGGAGCAAAAGGACAGTTACCTTCTGACCATCACAGCAACCGACGGCACCTTCTCTTCCAAAGCCAGGGTTGAAGTGAAAGTTCTCGACGCCAACGACAACAGCCCAGTGTGTGAGAAGGTAAGTGTGCGTCCCTCAGGACGGTGCATCAGCTGTGGGCGCCTCTGTCCCTCTTCTGTAGGACAGCCGTCGAGGCGCTGTAATTCACATGTGTTTTGTGTTGTAGCTGCTTATTGCTGAGGTGGAGGAGAGGCAGATGCACAGGACTTGAGAAACTCTCAAGACTGCTTGGCATGCTAAGTTGATCGGGAACTTTTTTTCTGAAATACTGTCAAATGCGGGCCTCTTATTCCAGTTATTCTAGTGTCTGACTCTAAAAATGCTCTCTAAACTTTTTGTAGCGGTAATCTCTTCCTTTGAGGATACAGTTGTTTGGGGGAGGGGGGAACATCTGGCCAGCAGCTTTTTCTGCACAGCCCAGGTGTGCTTCAGCAGACTATTTTGAGGCAGAGGGGTTGTTCACACCAGAGAAACCGAGAGGTCAGTGGAATGACCTGCTACTGCTGGATCCAATTTTACTGGGGCCGTGGAGCCGTAGCAGGAGAGATCGCTGGAGCTGGGGTAGAAACGGAAAGCCTTGCAGTGGGAAGAATGAAGGCAGGGGGTGTTGGGGGTGAGGGCTGGGGGGATACCAACTTCATTTGCCAGCAGTGCAAAGGTTCCAGACATAGGGGCACACACCTGGTATCCCAGCACGTTTGGCTGAGATAGGAGAATTGCCACAAGTTCTCAGAGGAGTAAGCACAAAATTCATCATCAGAAGGAATGCACTGTCCATGTATTTGTATTTTTGGATGACATTATTTGATGACAGTGACTGGCTCTGTATCTGCTTTTTTAGACTACATACATAATATATCTATATCTATCTATGTATATTACTTATAAATATATACACACACATATATATATATATAACATTTTTCTCTATTCATATTTTCTAGATAGTATACCAGTCTGCCTTGAGTAATAATATAATTGGGAACACAACCACTTATAATTATCACTGTTACAAAATACTCAGTTTTGTGAACCATAAAATATATTTCCCTGTATAAAGCTCTTCCTAAAAAGTGATTCAGCAGAAGCATAATCTCTTTCCCTCATGTTCTATTTATGGCATGACTAACGTGATAATTGGAAGTGGAACCAAGTGTCCAACTGTGTGAAAGAGGAAACCAGGCATCCACCAACGTGCCTGGCCGTTACCTAGCTCCAGTTTCCCCCCATCCCAGGAAGACCATTTCTAACTGTAGTTATTCGGTTCTCTGGGATGAATGGTTGGTTGTGCATTGTAAATCCCCGTGCTTCAAACTAAGTAAATATAATGTAACAGCTATGTGCTTCCTCGAGTTTTTAGAGAAATCCGGGCTACCGCTTCACATTCTCGCATAAGCATTTGAATTAAGAATGAAACTGTTGGGAAACACATCATATTCTGTATCCTGTGGATTAAATGTCAGGCCAGACTTGCGGATACGGAGCTGGTGCCTGTTACAAGGCTCTTCCTTGTTTTCACATCTGTTTTCAGAGAGCGATCACTTTTAAAAGCTCTTTGGGCGTTAGCTTCGGTCGTTTCCCACGTTTTCCGCGGCCAAATGAAATGATTTCTTTTCCGTCATTCCCTTGGCAGTCACTGCTCGGTTTGAATGCTTCTGTTATAACGGTGTTGTTTAACGTCTTGTAGACTTTATATTCTGACACCATTCCTGAAGACGCCCTTCCTGGGAAACTGGTCGTGCAGGTCTCTGCCACAGATGCAGATATCCGGTCCAACGCGGAGATTACTTATGCTTTATTTGGTTCAGGTGCAGAAAAGTTCAGACTAAATCCAGACACAGGTAAGCATGGAGTTTGGAACTAATTTAATTTGTATTTCCTGTATGTAGGTGACATGAGATCATGTGCCAGACTGGAAATTGCATTTTTTTCTTTTAAAATTTGTTCTGATGCAGTGGAAATGACATCTAAACCTGAAAGGAACTTAAAGTATAAAAATTGGAATGAGGTAAAAATAAGTAGCCATAATGTCAGCTACTTGAACTATGGACTTTAGGATTTACAAGTTATTCAGTTTCTCAGAAAAAGCTCAGAGTGTATCTTAAAGTTTCTGATTTACTTATATAATATAGTGTGTTTCTTAAATTTTTGGACCTCAGTTTATAATTGGCATTTTCTGTGATGAAAATGATCCATATTTTCTTCATCTTTAAGCTTATTAATTTGGTAAGGAATTGTTGATACTATTTTTCTCCAGATGAGAATTAAGGTTCGGATTTTGTATTTGTAGGAGAAGAAAACAAGATGGATAATCATGGTTCATGCCCTAACTCCTCTTTGTCTCTAGGTGAATTGAGAACGTTAGCCCTCCTAGATCGCGAGGAGCAGGCAGTTTACCATCTCCTTGTCAAGGCCACCGATGGAGGGGGAAGATCCTGTCAGGCTGCTGTTGTGCTCACCTTAGAGGATGTGAATGATAACGCCCCTGAATTCACTGCAGATCCATACACCATTACCGTGTTTGAAAACACGGAGCCGGGAACACTGTTGACCAGAGTGCAGGCCACTGATGCAGATGCAGGTACTCCGAGACACTGAGTTGTTCTTCTGCCCTTGGGGTGTGCAGAAGACTTTGGGATGCCCCCTTCCCCAGATCGTGGAACATACTCCAGTGTGTCTGACCATCTTCTTTTCCTCGTGCACATGACGGAGCTCAGCATTGTTGTAGTAACAATAACTGAGACGTTTTCCATGACGTTTAAAGTCCTGACAATTACACCGGGGAAACTTCCTGCCACAGTATAGCTGCGGTGTCTCTAAGATTGTGGTTATTGTCTTCGTTAACTAATTTGGCTCCCAGTGTTGGGGATTGAACTTGTGGCCTTCATATGCCTGGCTTACATTTTGCTAACTTCCTCCTTAGCTCTTTGAGGTGCTTTTAGGGAATAAATCAGTAGTGCTGTAGAGATATTGTTACATTCATAGGAACATAGCAAGCAAGTACTATATTTGCTTAAGTTTTATCAGTTTTCAGAAGTATTTGTGAAGAAAATGAGTGTATGCCTTCAGACATTCCGATACTAGAGAATATCTTCTGGAGTCATTGATACTGACTTTTAAAAAGTGACATTTTAAATAATTCTTGGTCACTGAAGCCAAATATCAAATAGATGTCATTTTAATAAGACTAGCATTGAAGGCATAGGGGCTCACGAGCCCCATATTCCTAGATGAGGAGCTATTGACAATTTATGCTTCTGATGGAGGGAGAGTGAGTTTCCTTTAAGCTGTGGCCCCTGGTTGGTCACCCACACTCTGATGGGTGCTCCCATACCCATGAGTAAAGAATAGCACACATTTGACATGGTGAATTATTTTTTAAAAAGAAAAGAGCATAAGAAGATGGGAAGGAACATAGATGTGGACCGAGGGGGCGCTCGAAGTGACAGTGAACATTACCTAACTACATATTATAGATAGTTCTCAAAAAATAATAAAATAATATTCCATTGAAAAAGTCTTGGCTACTGTCCATGTAGTCTAAGTGAGAGCCTAAAAAGTTGACCATCTATGGATCATATGTCAAGTCTAGAAATTTGTAAGTCAGAGTATGTTTTCAGATCATCTACATGGTGGGGTCTTTAAAATATATCTGTTTGCATTTTATCATTTGAAAATGTCCCGCGTTTTAAAAATGTTACATTCTTCCCTGTGAAACCTGATAGAATTTTATGCTTTGCCAGGACTGAACCGGAAGATTTCCTACTCATTGATCGACTCTGCTGATGGGCAGTTCTCCGTTCACGAGCTCTCTGGGATTATCCAGTTAGAGAAGCAGTTGGACAGAGAGCAACAGGCAGTGTATACTCTCACTCTGAAAGCAGTGGACCAAGGACTGCCAAGAAAACTGACGGCTACTGGCACCGTGGTCGTGTCCGTTTTGGATATAAACGACAACCCGCCCGTGTTTGAGTACCGTGAATATGGTGCCACCGTGTCCGAGGACATTCTCGTCGGAACCGAAGTTCTCCGGGTGTACGCAGCGAGTCGGGATATTGAGGCAAATGCAGAAATCACCTACTCAATAATAAGTGGAAACGAACACGGAAAATTCAGCATCGATTCTAAAACAGGTAACCTTTTCTGTAAACGAGGAAGCCCTCATTCCATACTGAGGGCTGGATCTGTCTCGACTTCATGCTAAGGGATGGGTCCCATGTCCTTAGTTACTGGGTGTTCCCAACAGGTAAAACTCAAGTATTCTCTCTGTTATTTAGACTGGGATTGAAAGGGGTTTGGGAAGCTCCATACTCAAATTCTGTATAGTCACTTCTTTCTGGCATGTCTGTGTAGAAAGCTGCTGACTCTCACCCAGTCTAGTGATGGTGTGTAGTGTCCCTGGTTTGCCACGGTAGGATGCTTAGGGTAATAAACCTTGTGTAACCACTCATTTTATCCCGATTATCAAAGGCATATGGAGTGGCTTCCCCGGTCACACTATTCTTTTGACCTCTTAGATCCTAATTCCCACACTGGACATCCGTTAGTTCTTCTTTACCATGCCAGCTGCATACACTAGTTGACAGAGATTGGATTACACCGAGCCAGCAGTCTTGTGGGGTCAGCATTACTAACTCCTGCTTTGTGAATAGAGGTGTAGCTGTGTTAGCCTGTAGACTAAAATACCTATCAACTCTCAGGACATTGTAAAACTTTGCCCTTTCAGACTACACCTAGTTGACTGTCGTGTGTGACTGTTTCTGATGAAGCTTAGGTGTCCAATGACGCCATTCTACAATATATTTTTAATGTCTGTTATAAATGTCCTTAGGAATTTTATATCAACTATTCTTTTAAGTAGGATAGACTAGGATGAGCCAAGGAGAAGTGTTTCAAGTGTTGTTAAGTCAGTAAGGGATTTTATTTTATTTATTCGATTGTTTATGGGAAGCAGGATATTGGTGTGTTGTCCAGGCTGGTCCTGCTGCAGCCTTCTAGCTGCTATTATTAGAAGCATGTATCCCTGTGTTCCGTCATTGTAAGAGGGGATATTTAATACGATATTTAATATTTAATACCTCAGAAACTTCTTTGTAAAAAGGACATGCATGAAAATAATAACAATAAGAAAAAAACCAAAAGGCACTGAGTTGAATTTTTTTAAAAAAATTGTGTTTAAACTGAAGTTTTTGGTAAACTACGTCCAGGAAGGAATGAGACCTGCCATCATTTTTAAAACTTTATAGTCATTTAAAGCAGAGATAGCATTATTGACGGGGACAGAAAATTAGACATCACTCAGAATAGAAGGAAGATAAAGAAATAAATGGGGATATTGGGCGGGTAAAAATCCTAATTTTAATTATTTAATTAAACCAGAAAATATACACAGTTTTTGTTTGTTTTTGTTTTGCTTTTGAAGTGAGAAATAAGTGCGTTTAAAGGTGGTAATGTTGTAATAAGAAAAACCTGGAATTGCGGAGTGCCGGAAGTAATTCTGTCTCTCCATACAGGGGCCATATTCATCATTGAGAACCTGGATTATGAGAGCTCCCACGAATATTACCTCACCGTGGAAGCCATGGATGGGGGCACGCCCTCACTGAGTGACGTGGCGACGGTGAACATCAACATCACGGACATCAACGATAACACCCCAGTGTTCAGCCAGGACACCTACACCACGGTGGTCAGTGAAGACGCGGCCCTTGAGCAGTCGGTCATTACGGTGCGTGGTTTTCCTCGCTGCTTGCCTCTTCTGCATCTTTAAGGAGCAACCAGTAAAATCATTCCAGTTCTTCTACTGGTTCTGTTTAAATGTGGTAGCGCGTTGAACTGTTCAGCCAGAGGACATAACTTGGCTCTAGAGTGCTCACCTAGCGTCGTCCTGCTGAATCTTTAGAAGGTCCTTGTTGAGCTGGTTATTGGCTTTGAGTAACGGCCATAAAACAGCTCGCTGTTATTTCTTCCAGCCCTTCCTTAGCTGTTTCCTAAACGAGAGTGATATTTCCTAGATTATGGCTGATGATGCTGATGGCCCTTCAAACAGTCACATCCACTACTCAATTATAGAAGGGAACCAAGGAAGTCCATTTACGATTGACCCCGTCAGAGGAGAAGTGAAAGTGACCAAGCCCCTAGACCGGGAAACGGTAAGCTTGCAAAAGGCATTTAAACTGTCGACAAAGCACTAACGTGTTGTGTTCGTATCTGTGTGGTATAATGTGAGGTCCCCAAAAGGAACCCTCATCCCAGGAAATCACATATTAAAATAGAAATATCTTGAAGTTGATTAAAGTTTCAACTCCAGATTTTTTTTCCCTGAGTTACTGAAGAGTCTGTGAAACACGACTGTTAAGCATAGAAAATTCAATTATACTAGGCAGAGTAAGTGACTTTTTTTAAGCGCAGGATCTTGCCTCAAACTCACTGAGGCTGGAACTGCAGGTCCCTTTCAGCATACCTGCCTGAAATGTAGTGATTGTAACTACAGAACCAGGCTCTTCTGACACATTAGTATCCACTAGGAGATGTTAAAGGTGGAGGCCTGTGGAGTTCTCAATTATGTTACGGTTGAACATCTCGCTAGGCCGATGTCCTACAGAACGGTGCTCTGGGATTTAGCCATCTCCCTGGCTGCTCCCAACGCTTACTCTAAAGCTATCATAACAGGCACTGTCCTGGCAGGGAAGCTGACTCACTTGACTTGATATCTTTTACAAGAGGCCACAAATATTACCTTGAGGGATTTAGACAACTCGCTATAATCCGAGTGTGAAATTGAAGGTGACGGTGACCTGGCGTATATCCGCACACAGGGTGAGAGGCAACGTGTCTCTTTCTGCCTCAGCACAAGCTAGCTTCTTGGGAAAGTGGCATCTATGGTATCACCAAAGTAAGAGCCGCTGGGCTAGGGCAGCAGTTTCCCCTGTCATCTCCATAATTTGTCTCCTTGTTTCTAATAGGAGACTGTAAGAGGTTCTAAAACCAAGCATTTGAATAAGACCCCAATGGGAGACATCAGAGAATCTGCTTCTTGTTGATAGCTATTTCTGTTGAGAAAATAGTACACGCACTGGTTGGGAGATTTTATTTTTAATCATAGGGCGCTGCCTAGACAAAAGCTTGGCAAATGAGGTCCGTGATTGCCAGTTGATTGGCCCCGTGCAAATGAATGGGGGTTCTGTGTTTCCGTTGGGCAGATCTCAGGTTATACCCTTACGGTGCAAGCTGCTGATAACGGCAGTCCACCCCGAGTCAACACAACCACAGTCAACATCGATGTGTCCGACGTCAATGACAACGCACCTCTCTTCTCTAGAGACAACTACAGTGTCATCATCCAGGTAAGGGGGTGGTGTGCTGGGGGGTGTGGCCCCTTCCATCTTTTCACTGGCTCTCGTTTGACACAGACCATGGTTTAAAAAAACTGGAACAGATGAGATTAGAGGATTCCTTCTTAGTCTAGAAGAGTCGTTTACAAGACACAGGTCAACGTTCATCCGTTTCGTGCTCTGTTCTTTATAAAGATATTCTCACTGATCTGGGATTAACTAGGAAGAACTTTTTATAATCTTCTAATGCTCTGATTTCCCCTCCCTTCCCCCATTGTCCTCTTGCCTGCTACTTCTCCCCTAACCCCCATGGGTCCTGTTCCACCCTCCCCACCCCTTGGAGACCCCATCCCTCTCCCATGTCCTTCATGTCTCCAGCTCTCTCTCCTCTTCCTTGATTTATCAGCAGGAAGGTTTTTTTTTTTTATTGTCCATATGCTTATCAGAAAGCCTCACGTGTCCCTTACCGTATCCACTTGGTTGTGTGGACAGCTTTTGTTCTGTTTGACATCATGCAGGAGAACAAGCCAGTGGGAGTCAGCGTCCTGAAGCTGGTAGTCACAGACAAGGACTCTTCTCACAATGGTCCCCCCTTCTTCTTTACTATTGTGAGTGGAAATGATGATAACACATTTGAAGTGAACCAGCATGGGGTCCTCCTGACGGCTGCGGCCATAAAGAAGAAAGAGAAGGACCATTACCTTCTGCACGTTAAGGTATCACAGTCTTTCTTCGTGGTTTCGCTTGGATTCATAGAGAACAGCTTCCTTACGTGTTACGGAAAACAAAAGAGAATATAGTTTGTTTTCCCCAATGCACTTTCAGTTTTGGCCTAGTTGCACTTAGGTTACCTTTTCATAGGCAGGTGTGGAACTTAGTGTCTGTATGTGTAAGCGACAAAATAGCTGTCCTTTCCTTGGTGGGCTCCTGTTGATAAACAGTTGATAAGTTTGCAGAACTTAAGCAAAACACCTAGATGTTGATCGAGTAGTTGTGACAAGGACTGAGGCAACTTCTATTTTTGTAGGTGTCTGATAATGGGAAACCTCCGCTGTCCTCGCTGACGCACATTGACATTAGGGTTATTGAGGAAAGCATCCACCCTCCTGCCATTTTGCCACTAGAGATTTTCATCACTGCTTTCGGAGAGGAATATTCAGGTGGGGTCATAGGAAAGATCCACGCAACTGACCAGGACGTGTACGACACACTGACGTACAGTCTGGATCCCCACATGGACGGCCTGTTCTCGGTGTCCAGCACGGGGGGCAAGCTGATTGCACACCGAAAACTTGACATCGGCCAGTACATTCTCAACGTCAGCGTGACAGATGGGAAGTTTACCACCGTGGCCGACATCACCGTGCACATCCAGCAAGTGACGCAGGAGATGCTGAACCACACCATTGCCATTCGCTTCGCCAACCTCACCCCGGAAGAATTCGTCGGCGACTATTGGCGCAACTTCCAGCGGGCTTTGCGGAACATCCTGGGTGTTAGGAAGAACGACATCCAGATAGTTAGCCTGCAGCCCTCCGACCCGCACTCGCATCTGGACGTATTACTCTTTGTCGAGAAGTCAGGGAGCACTCAGGTTTCAACAAGACAGCTTCTGCACAAGATTAATTCTTCTGTGACCGACATCGAGGAGATCATTGGTGTGAGGATACTGGACGTGTTCCAGAAGCTGTGCGCAGGGCTGGACTGCCCGTGGAAGTTCTGTGATGAGAAGGTGTCTGTGGATGAGAACATCATGTCGACACATAGCACAGCCAGGCTGAGTTTTGTGACCCCCCGACACCACAGAACAGCTGTGTGTCTCTGCAAAGGTAAGAGCACGCACGAGTGTGAAACTGATGGTTACAGAATGTTCTCTCTCGGGGGCACTGGAGAGATGGCTCAGAGGACTCCGGTCTGATCTCCAGCACCTGGTAACCCACATCATCACCCAACCTGTAAAACTCCTGTTCCAGGGATGCCCTCTTCTGGTCTCCATGGGGACCAGGTGCCCAAATATACATGCAGGCGAAGCATCCATATGAAGCATAAATCTAATTAGTCCTAATCAATGAAAACCAGGAGTCAGATATCAGGAATAAAGGGCATACTGGGATTAAAGGTGTGTGCCACCACTGCCCAGCTTCTATGGTTAACTAGTGGCTAGCTCTGCCCTCTGATCTCTCGGCAAGCTTTATTTGTCAGAGCACAAACAAAATATCACACAACATCTATACACATGATAAATAAAATTAAATTAATTTTTAAAAAAAAATTAGAAGAAGAGTGTTTCATGGCCGGACCTGGTAATCCTAGTCCTATGATCCCAGCTACTTGGAAGATGTGTTAAATTCCAAGCCACCCTAGGCTAAATAATCAGTCCAGGTTAGCCTGGGCCACGCAATGATATCTTGTCTCGAAACTGAGAAAAGGGCTGGAGATAAATGTAAGCCAGGTAAGCCAGTGGGAGAGTGCTAAGTCTAGCAGACGGGAGGCTGGAGGTTCAACCCCCCAGGGCCACGACAATAAATAAATAGATCAGTAATGAGCTGCTGCTGCTTTTTATTTATTCCTGTGTTCTCACGTTTCTTCCTCCTGTTTTTCTAAACAAAGATGGGAAATGCCCGCCTGTCCACCATGGGTGTGAAGAAAACCCGTGTCCTGCAGGCTCCGAATGTGTCCCTGACCCCAGGGAGGAGAAGTACAGCTGCGTGTGTCCTGGGGGCGGGCTTGGTAAATGTCCAGGTGAGCGCTCCCGTGACCAGGTGTGCGTTCGTTTCAAACCATTGTCACTTAGAACGTTTCCGTGTTTGTTCTCCTGTTTATCGCAGCAAGCTAAGTGCAGAGGTGAACGGAGACGAGAACCCTGAGCTAGCGCTTGGCCCTGAGCCCTTCTCGGTGGCCGTAAAAATCTTCAGAGCTTCGTTTTTCCTTTTTGCTCTCTCTCCAATCCTGATTTCTACCACAGCCCTCAACTTCTTATTTTATTCCCCTGCCTAGCTCTCTAAGGCCATGTTCCCAGCCCATTATATGTAATCCTCACTTGTTTTAATAGCTGGGTCAGGTCACCATTCTCTCTGGATGGAGGCTGTAATCTGTCTTTCCTGCTAAAAATCTTCTGAAGTTCATTTGTCCATGCTGGGGCTTTCCCTGCTCTGTTTCATCATGTTCTAAAACCAAAATCCACTGTCAAAAATTAAATATATTTTTTAAAAACTTAGGTATACTGTTATATTAGTTTTGAAAAAAAATTGAACTAATAATTCCCATTTTTTTCTAGCCATCCATGAAGTTCTCATTTACTTATCTATATTGAAAGCTTTCAATTAAAAGCCATATTTCCTCCTTAGTGGGCCTAGAATATTTACTTAAATGTCTAACTTCTCTTGCTGCTGAAGGAAGGAATCACTGATAATTAGTTGGTGTTAGCCTTTCCTGTCGTGTGGCTTACCTCTTGGGCTGTCTGTTTTTGAATGTCTATAACTCTTTATGAATTATGAATATTAGCATGCTTCCTATTGCAGTTTACCCTCCCTTCTTGGTATTGGTCTTTGTTTCGTTAAATGTGCCTTTTGTCATTTTGAAGTTGAATTTTTGTTTAGTCAGTTCTGCATAACTTAATTTTCATTTCTGGAGGCTGATACGATTTTCATCTTCCTTGAAATGGGGATTGTTGTGTGTTTTGCTTGACAGGTTTTGCCAAATCACCTCGCGGCTACATCACTATTTTCTGAAATTGCCTCCTAATAACTTCCATAGGACAGTTTTATATTTAGTTCTGTTATTATTTTAGAACTTATTTCTCTGTGATAGAGTGCTGTCATTCTCTTCCACGTGGAAAGTCAGTTGTGCTGTGCTGTCTAGTAAAGCCAATAGATGCTTCCCATTGCTATAATCTTAAATTTAAAAAACAGAAGCCAGCCTCTGGGGAAAGAGAGGGATCATGCTTTTAATAATGCACTAAAGTTCGGTGCTGATAGAATTGTTCTTCTGTAATCCTTAGGGAGTTCATCCATAACCTTTACCGGAAACAGCTTTGTAAAATACCGTCTGATGGAAAATGAAAACAAATTGGAGATGAAACTGGCCATGCGGCTAAGAACCTACTCTTCCCATGCAGTGGTGATGTACGCTCGGGGAACCGACTACAGTATCCTGGAGGTGTGTGTTCATACATCCTTCCTCCTCAGGTTGTGCAAGACTATGAATGTAAATTCTATTTTACGTTCTGACTGTTCCATTGAAAACGGAGAAAGAAAGATGGGTTTATTCCATGTCTCAGGGATTCGTGGCCTGAATAATTTTTGACACTTGGGTGGGATCAAAATTTTTTCTGTCTAGTAAAGCCAATAGATGCTTCCCATCTTTCTGCCACCCAGTAGCAAAGAAATTTACTTCTGATGTTCTTTAACAAACGTTTTTTTAGACACGTGACAGCCAACACTCAAGTCTGTCCCTTATATCTTCCTGATATTACCATAGTGTATAGAGAGATCCTGTATGATATTTTGTGTGTATATGTAGGCTGCATGTGTTCAACTGTTAATTATTAATCACTTCCATGTTATTTTTGGATATGTGATTGGCTTTTGGGAGCCCCCAGATGATCCATTTATGTCATTTGTATAAATAGATAAATGAGTTTGTGCTCTTTAGCTCCCAGTCACAAGTTTGCCTTGCTTCTCCCCTCATTGGCTAATCATACCCTTCCTGTAGAAGGGTTCCTTCACGGACTGCCCTTGAGGACGGTATGTGATTGGTGTGAACGGTATTTATTCTGTTGTAGATCCACGCTGGAAGACTGCAGTACAAATTTGACTGTGGAAGTGGCCCTGGGATTGTCTCCGTTCAAAGCATTCAAGTCAACGACGGGCAGTGGCACGCAGTGTCCCTTGAAGTGGAGGGAAACTATGCTAAATTGGTTCTAGACGAAGTCCACACTGCCTCGGGCACTGCCCCAGGGGCCCTGAAAACCCTGAACCTGGATAACTATGTGTTTTTTGGCGGCCACCTCCGCCAGCAAGGAACAAAGCATGGAAGAAGCTCCCAAGTCGCCAATGGTTTCAGGGGCTGCATGGACTCTATTTATTTAAATGGGCAGGAGCTGCCTTTGAATAACAAGCCAAGAGCCTACGCACACATCGAAGAATGGGTGGATTTATCTCACGGGTGCTTATTATCAGCCACAGAAGACTGCTCCAGCAACCCTTGCCAGAATGGAGGCGTGTGCAACCCCTCACCTACTGGAGGTAGGCTTCGTACCGCTATGGTCACCCGGATGCTGGGCATGCGTCCATTTCAAAGCAGTTTTCCCAGGTAGCATTGGTGTGCCTCCTTTTACTCGATGACGTCACTTCTTGTGTTTGCCACAGATAGTGCAGTCAGAACTAAGCATCGTGTGTTGTAACTTTGGGCCAGTCTGAGGGGCCAGTGTTTGTTTACCATGTTCTTTTTCCTCCTGCAGCAGTGTCCATGGCCAAAGATAAATTAGAGCCGTGTCTAGCCTGTAAGGGAACAGAGACATACTGTCTTGCCGTGTTCCCTAAAGGCATATCATTGGAAATAATACTTGTGGGTATTAACACATCATTGAATGGTATCGCTTGTGTGTGTGCTCACCAGGGCTCAGTGCATTTGACCCATTAGCCTTGTGCAATTATCATTAATTAAATATAGTCATGAATATTTTATCACGTCTCTGTTGAGCTTATCCAAGATGAATGTGTTAAATTTTAAAATCCAAAATCTAAAATGCTACAAAATCCAGAACTTTCTGGCTGCCAGTATGTTATTCAAATTTCCAGGGTTTGGGGCATTTGGGGGGTATCAGATTTCCAGTTTGGAAATGTTCCACCAGTAAAATCTATAAAAAATATTCCTGAATGTAAAAACCTCTAAAGTCTGTGTCCTTTCCGATTCCGGAATCTTGGATGAGAGATACGCAGCCCATGGCAGTAGGAAGACGGCTCCCCATATGGATAGCTCTTCACCCAGAGAGAACGGATATTTTACTGCCTTTCATAGATTTGGGGGGCTGTGTCTTCACTTAACGCAAAGGTAAAAGCACATGAAACCTTTCCTGGTCTTCGAGTAACTGGTGTTTTCGTTCTTTCCCCGCTGCGTAGGTTATTACTGCAAGTGCAGTGCCTTGTACGTAGGGGTGTACTGTGAGGTGAGCATTAACCCGTGCTCTTCCAACCCCTGCCTCTACGGTGGCACCTGCATAGTGGACAACGGAGGCTTCGTTTGTCAGTGTCGGGGGCTGTACACCGGCCAGAGGTAGGTTTGTCTTTCTTAACAAATGGTAAGGTCGAATACTTAGAGCATGGGATTCTGCAGAGGAGAAGTCACTGCGTTCTTCACTTGTTGATGCTTTCTGCTTGGTGTCTTTATTTGTGCTGAACTCATGAGGGTGTTTTGTATGTTTTCTTTTTCTTCCTGATTTAGATGTCAGCTTAGTCCCTACTGCAAAGATGAGCCCTGTAAAAATGGTGGAACATGTTTTGACAGTTTGGATGGTGCTGTCTGTCAGTGTGACTCGGGCTTTAGGGGAGAAAGGTAAATGGTTTCTTTCGAGCTTCATACCAGCTGTTCCTTTCCGCAGGGTACTGACCATTATTAACACTTCAGCCACTTACATGCTTCAGAATGTGTGGTCCTCACTGGTCTTAGGACTTCTAGACCAAAGGAAGTATCAAAAAGATTACTATACAGTTGGAAAACCCTGCTTCTGTCCTGTGGTGCTGGTATTTATAGGTCTGTGGGTCTTTGGCAGGGAGCAAATGCTTGTGCACTGGTTACCTGGTTGCGTTTATTGTGTTTTCTAAAGCAGGTACCCGTGACACAGTGCCGTGTATCCTAGATAGAGAAACTTATGACTGTTTCTCCCAGTGTTTTGTTACCAGCATTGATCCAGCATCTAAACCTTCCTGGTTTTTCCTTTGTAACCCCATTAGACGCCTAAGAGGGGTTATGACTTAGATGTTTAGACATTTAGAGTTCACGAAAGACTATGCACCTATATATCTTAGGGAAAAGTGTACCAGAACCTCTAATCTCAGATGCAGCTTTGTATTTGGCAAGTCATTTGTCAATTCTCTTTTGAAAAGTTAGTGGAGTCGGGCACGGTGGCATACTCTTTTAATCCCAGCACTCAGTAGACAGAAGCAGGTGAATCCCTGTGGTCTAAGTAGTGAGTTCTGGGTTAGCCAGGGTTGTGTAGTAAGACCGTGTCTCAGCAACAGCCGAGAGCTCCTGAGGACACGTAATTTTACGTGCCTAGCACAGAAGATTGAGATAAGTGTCCTTCAGCCTCGTTACGCTGTGAGTGCATGGCCTGCCTGGAGTGATTCTCTATCACTGTCCTGCGGTCATTCGCGTCCTGAATTTTGCCTCTAGTTATGCGGTCCCAGTTCATTAGCTGATTTTTTTCCCAACCCTGATCAATAAATATTCCTCTATATTTGACAAAAATATGCCAGTATTCAGAGTTTTTATTCAATTGCTCATGATTTTCCAATAGTTTTTTTTTCCCCAAATGAGAAAGCCCTCTAGGCATGAGGAGTAGAGGCGCACCACAGTCCTGCACGTCCCAGTTTAGAAAAGCAGAAGGGACGGTTTGTGGTCTATTCCGTGAGGGTGACATGCCCAGGAAGACAATTCTGGAAGACGTAACATTTTAAAATGGGAAGTGTGTGTTCTACCCCTTCCGAGGTCCCACAGCGCTCTCTCAGTCCCAGACAGGACCGTTTTCACTGAATTCCCTCTGGCCCACAAGAACAGTGTGCAGCACACACTCCTTATGACAGTGCATCTCATCGTCCCCATTTCTGAATGGTAGACTGACTGTCAGGCCTTGAAACAGCTGAGGTTTTAGCCCGTTGAATTGATTTAGTAATCTGTTAACTCTGGAGAAATGTAGGTAGACATTGCTTGGTATGGTTACCCCTCAACTATCCATGCAGTGTATGAGCGAATGACTAAGTATTCTACAAAAGGCCCGGCCTTTGCTCTACTTTCTATTTTTTGTTGTTTTCTGATTGTTTTACCATTCACTTCGTTTTGGCATCTCTTCTGAAGGAAGGGGTGTTACTTCGTGTTCATTCTGACGGATGACGGGACTGGCGTGGTCTGATATCTGTTTCAGCGATCTCTCGCTCTTCTCCCTGGCAGGTGTCAGAGTGACATCGATGAATGTGCTGGGAACCCCTGTCGGAACGGCGCCCTTTGTGAGAACACCTATGGCTCCTATCAGTGTAACTGCAGCCACGAGTACAGAGGAAAGCACTGTGAGGACGCCACGCCCAACCTGTACGTGTCCACGCCCTGGAACATTGGCCTGGCTGAAGGGATAGGAATTATTGTGTTTGTAGCCGGGATTTTCCTGCTGGTGGTGGTGTTCGTCCTCTGCCGGAAGATGATCAGTCGGAAAAAGAAACCCCAGGCTGAACCGGAAGACAAACGTTTGGGGCCAACCACGGCTTTCTTACAGAGACCTTATTTCGATTCTAAGCTGAACAAGAACATTTACTCCGACATACCACCCCAGGTGCCTGTCCGCCCCATCTCCTACACTCCGAGCATTCCAAGTGACTCTAGAAACAATCTTGACCGCAATTCTTTCGAAGGCTCCGCCATCCCAGAGCATCCAGAATTCAGTACTTTCAACCCCGAGTCTATGCACGGACACAGGAAAGCTGTGGCCGTGTGCAGCGTAGCTCCAAACTTGCCCCCACCACCACCTTCCAACTCCCCGTCGGACAGTGACTCCATACAGAAGCCTAGCTGGGATTTTGACTATGACGGTAAGAACACGTTCCCACCTCTCGAGGGCCACTGGGGTGGCACTGGGGTGGCTGGCCGTAATGCTTATTCCCATTCCTAGCTGGGCCTGGGAGCTTGGAGTTTTCTTAGTAAATTAGATCTAATCGTGCTCTAAGTGATATTCTGGAAGCATCATTTCACTTTTATAAACAATACACATTCTCAACTATGATTTGGGGTGTTTGATTATAACAAGAAGTAATGGGTAGGCTATGCTAATTAATTTTTATTAATAGCTTTTAGTTAATTATTTGTTCGCTTATATACTTACTATATTTATAATCATTATATAATGTGTCGTTCCTACGCTAATTAATTTTTTATTACATCCAGACAAGGTAGTTGAGTTTCCTATGAGTGGTGTTTGTCATAGTGGCTTAGCACATACCTGAAGCTTTAGAAAAAGCCAGCTATATATGCTACTTTAGGATGAATTTTGGTTCAACACCTCTTCACAGGCTTCTTTATGGAGAAATTCTAATTTGTTGAGTCTTTTGAGAATATCTGTAGGCCTTTTTATTGTTTCGTCTCTGGGATGCTTCCTTAGCTCTCTCACCTCCGTTCCATAGCTCAGGCACTAAGCATGGCTGGGTGCTTGCTTATAGACTATGAACCCGAGGGAACTCACTGCTCACCTGCCCTGCCTTCCTTTCAGCCAAAGTGGTGGATCTCGATCCTTGTCTTTCCAAGAAGCCCCTGGAGGAAAAGCCCTCCCAGCCCTACAGTGCCCGGGAGAGCCTGTCCGAGGTGCAGTCCCTTAGCTCCTTCCAGTCAGAGTCCTGTGACGACAATGGTGAGTGTCCGGGTGATGGGCTGTGGCCACTTGGAAAATGCTGTTCATGTTCATGGTGTTCTGTAGTGATGTAGGTGGACCGGGTTCCCTGATTAAGTAGGAAAATGTCCCGTTTCCCTTGGCGTAAATGTATACTACGGTATAAGTGCTTACGTGAACTTGTGCCAGGGAAAATATTGAAAGATAGTTCAGTCATAGGGTACTTGCCTAGCGTAGACAGGGGCCTGGGTTCAGTCCCTAGCATTGCAAAACAAAACAGTATTCTTACTGAAATGCTATTTTAACTATAACAATAGGAAAGAAAAAATAGTTAATTTCAACTGTTTGGCTGTTCTTGTGTTATTTGTACTTTTTTGTGCATAGCAGTAAGTGTTACAAAAGCTTTGTTTTTTTTTTTTGTTTGTTTGTTGTTTTTGTTTCTGACCTTGCAATGCACACACACGTATGTGCACCCTCTGATGTGTAGAAGTCTGAAATGTTCACTTTCCATCACACCTTTGGTATTACAAGGTTTTATTTGTCTCCTCCCCACCCCACTGCTGCCCCAGCTCCCATTTGGATCAGAGCACACTGACTGAGAGCAGAGTGTAAGAGATGGCTAGTAAGTTGGATTATATTTCTAATGAAGAAGGCTTGCAGTGGGATCTAGGACACCAGCTGTGTTTGTCTGGTTTCCCCAGGATGCATCGTACTGACGTAGACAGCCTCGCTGTATCAGCACACGTACGGGAAATGATCAGTATTGTGATAGTGATTGTCTCCTGGAAAAGATTGAATCTCAGAATTGTATGCTCAATTTTAATTTATGCAATGTGTTTACATATTAAGGATATGTTAACATTGTAAAGAAGAGATTTGCTAATAACTGTCAGTTTCAAAATAACATAACATAGTCCAAAATAACAATAGTCCGTCATCAGAGCAGTATAATTTATAGTGAATCGCATCTCTGGGTCCCTGGGTCTGCTTGTCTATAGAACTTTGCAACGCCCTCGTTAAAGGTGAATGTATTCTATCTCCTGAAGATTTCAAGCATGTTTTAGCATTTAAAGAATATCCTTATTTACTCCTGGGTGGAGAATATAGATGTATTGTTGGTTATTAAACCAATAAGAATAAAACAAAATTATTTCTCCCATTAGTTTCAGTTTTCAAAAGTTTGTACTGCCAACTTATATGATTTAGACTTTGTCCCCTAAATGCCATTCAAAAATACTTTTGAGAATTGTCAGTATTTCCTTTCTTTTTTCTTTTAAACCTCACTCTTAACAATATTCAGATGCTTTTGCAAAGTACTGCCAGGTTAGTTATAAAAGTTTTTAGGTGAAGCAGTGTGGGGAAGGTCTGCACAGGACCATTGGTGGTTTGATCGTGGCGTTCATTGTCAGCCACAAAGTTCAAGTCTGTGCCGAGTGTGCACTTGACACGTCGTCAGTAGTTTTCTCAACCACGGAAGTAGTTAGCGTATGCTTAGCAGCCCAAGAGATCACGAGTAGTTCTTGGGTGGTTCTGTAGTATACGAGTCCACTGTGTCTCGGGGCTGGAGGCAGGTGTCAGTAGAGCTGCATCTTTGCAAACTCTCCGCTTCCTTGTTCTCCAGTGCCTAGCAGTCATTCACCTTCTTGCTAATTCAGGCTCTTAGCTTTCACAGTTCACTTTGCTTCCCATTCAGTACCTGTAGTAAAAATGCCAAGCTGCACCCACAGCTGGGATGGCTCCCTTTTACAAGCCTGTCCAGTCCACTCAGCCCACCCAGCTAATTCGGGAAACCTCCACCTCCTCTTCATATGAGCGTTAATGACAGCAGGACGCTTTTGTTTGTTTGTTTTTCCTTTATTAGGTAAAACAGTCATTAGATCCCGGGATTAGAACGTACCAACTGTTTACATGCACATTTATGCTGACGTTGGTACTTTAAGCTAATCTTACACAAATGCAGAAGATGTCTATACAGTATCTGTGAGACGAGAAATACACTCTAAGCAAAAGGGACGCAACCAGTTTATGTTATGTAGTTATCTTATATTTTTGTTGCACATGTATCTCCCTAGATTTCCTTATTCTCAGGCAATATACTAGTTCTTTGAATGTATAATCGTTTGTTCAGGAGATGTAGATCTGAATTGTTTTCTTCCCTGATATAACCCATAATTAGAACTGTAGGACATACTTAGTCGAAGCTTTTCCTCTAACATCCACTAAAACATAGCTGTTTCATGCACTTGATTGATAGTAACTAGCCTGTATACAGCTGATTAGAAATGTCCTGAGACCCGCAACTAGTGGGGGAGTGCAGGGGTCGTGCATAATTGCCTAATGGTATCAAAGCATTGTACATTTTTAAATTAGGGGATAAATTGCATTAAATTAAGAAATTTTATTTATCGCACTGTTTTCTACTAAATAAGGATTTTCCTAATTGCTCTTTTTGTGCCTTTTTCCAAGCTTCCATAGTGACTGTAATACACCTTGTCAACCCTGTCGTTGACATGGTGAATAAAGAAGGTATAAGTGCTCATGTTTTGTGTTTGTGCTTCCAAGTGACTGTCAGTGGGGTGACGTGTTTCTACCTATTGTCCTGTTATTAAAGTAGTTCATATTTTGGGGAGGTTTGGTGACTTTCCTTTGGGGGAAATGTGTGTTCACAGTGTGAGTGCATATGAAAACATTTGCATGTCTTTTCGTTACTTGTTTTTTAAGTATTGTGGACAGCTGCTGAAAACATGGAGGCTAGTTCCAGTTACGCTCAGACTGCGTAGGTCCGTGTTGGGCCCGAGAACTTTCGTTTTTAATCCGTTTACAATTGGCTTGGGTCTAGAAATCCTGATGTAGAAATCATCCCTTGGGAAATGCTTGCATAGACCATCAAGAGCCTGCAGTTGCGCACATACTCACACACGTATTCACACACACACACATACACAGACGCACGCGCGCGCACACACACACACACAGAAAAAGACATGCAAAACTCAAGCATCTCTAGCAGTGAACACACAGATTCTTCCACAAGACCACAGCTGCAGGTGCCTTTTAGGTGGAAGAGGCAAGGTTTCCTGCTGGATTTGGAGAGAGAGAAGCAGGGCCAGTGTTTCATGTCAAAGGTTACAGTTACTAAGGGAACTGATTTTCCCTTAAAAGTACTGTGTTTTCACTTTGTAAGTCAGAACGTTATCTGTATTTTGTCTACCCAATTTTAGTTGAAACATGATGACATTCCAATACGTTAAATATTTATAGTTTAAAGAAGCAGAAGTTTTTAAAGAATTTAAGCAGTCTCTTCCCTGTAATTTCTACTGTTTTTCTTATCTAAAGTGAATTTAAAGTTGAAAACTCACGTAAGTGTAAAGGGTTATCAAGTGCCTCCTCTATAACAAAGGCTGCCAGTCCTCACCTACAGAGAAACGTAGTACATTATAGCAAACAACTCCATAGATACTTTTCCTGAATGCCCACTTTATTCATATTTTTGAAACCTCTGTCTTTTCCGCTTTTGTTTACACTCTACCAGAGAGGTCAATCAACTACTAACTTGCTAAAATTAGTCCACTGTCTGGTTTTAAAGGACACTGTGCAGTGCACAGAGAGCATTAGGGACACTATGCAGTGCACAGAGAGCACTAGGAACACTATGCAGTGCACAGAGAGCATTAGGAACACTATGCAGTGCACAGAGAGCATTAGGGACACTATGCAGTGCACAGAGAGCATTAGGGACACTATGCAGTGTACAGAGAGCATTGGGAACCCTGTACAGTGCACAGAGAGCATTAGGAACACTATGCAGTGTACAGAGAGCATTAGGGACACTATGCAGTGCACAGAGAGCATTAGGGACACTATGCAGTGCACAGAGAGCATTAGGGACACTATGCAGTGTACAGAGAGCATTGGGAACCCTGTACAGTGCACAGAGAGCATTAGGAACACTATGCAGTGTACAGAGAGCATTAGGAACACTGTGCAGTGCACAGAGAGCATTAGGGACACTATGCAGTGTACAGAGAGCATTAGGGACACTATGCAGTGCACAGAGAGCATTAGGAACACTATGCAGTGCACAGAGAGCATTAGGGACACTATGCAGTGCACAGAGAGCATTAGGAACACTATGCAGTGCACAGAGAGCATTAGGAACACTATGCAGTGTACAGAGAGCATTAGGAACACTGTGCAGTGCACAGAGAGCATTAGGGACACTATGCAGTGCATAGAGAGCATTAGGAACACTATGCAGTGCACAGAGAACATTAGGAACACTATGCAGTGCACAGAGAGCATTAGGGACACTATGCAGTGTACAGAGAGCATTGGGAACCCTGTACAGTGTACAGAGAGCATTAGGGACACTATGCAGTGCACAGAGAGCATTAGGGACACTATGCAGTGTACAGAGAGCATTGGGAACCCTGTACAGTGCACAGAGAGCATTAGGGACACTATGCAGTGTACAGAGAGCATTAGGGACACTATGCAGTGCACAGAGAGCATTAGGAACACTATGCAGTGCACAGAGAACGTTAGGGACACTGTGCAGTGCACAGAGAGCATTAGGGACACTATGCAGTGCACGGAGAGCACTAGGAACACTATGCAGTGCATAGAGAGCATTAGGGACACTGTGCAGTGCACAGAGAGCATTAGGGACACTGTGCAGTGCATAGAGAGCATTAGGAACACTATGCAGTGCACGGAGAGCACTAGGAACACTATGCAGTGCACAGAGAGCATTAGGAACACTATGCAGTGCACAGAGAGCATTAGGGACACTGTGGAGTGCACAGAGAGCATTAGGGACACTGTGGAGTGCACAGAGAGCGTTAGGGACACTATGCAGTGCACAGAGAGCATTAGGGACACTATGCAGTGCACAGAGAGCATTAGGAACACTATGCAGTGCACAGAGAGCATTAGGGACACTGTGCAGTGCACAGAGAGCATTAGGGACACTGGAGTGCACAGAGAGCATTAGGGACACTGGAGTGCACAGAGAGCATTAGGGACACTATGCAGTGCACAGAGAGCATTAGGAACACTATGCAGTGCACAGAGAGCATTAGGGACACTGGAGTACACAGAGAGCATTAGGGACACTGTGCAGTGCACAGAGAGCATTAGGGACACTGTGCAGTGCACAGAGAGCATTAGGGACACTGGAGTGCACAGAGAGCATTAGGGACACTGGAGTACACAGAGAGCATTAGGGACACTGTGCAGTGCACAGAGAGCACTAGGAACACTATGCAGTGCACAGAGAGCATTAGGGACACTGTGCAGTGCACAGAGAGCATTAGGGACACTGGAGTACACAGAGAGCATTAGGGACACTGTGCAGTGCACAGAGAGCATTAGGGACACTATGCAGTGCACAGAGAGCATTAGGAACACTATGCAGTGCACAGAGAGCATTAGGGACACTGCAGTGCACAGAGAGCATTAGGGACACTGGAGTACACAGAGAGCATTAGGGACACTGCAGTGCACAGAGAGCATTAGGGACACTGGAGTGCACAGAGAGCATTAGGGACACTGTGCAGTGCACAGAGAGCATTAGGGACACTGTGCAGTGCACAGAGAGCATTAGGGACACTATGCAGTGCACAGAGAGCATTAGGAACACTATGCAGTGCACAGAGAACATTAGGGACACTATGCAGTGCACAGAGAGCATTAGGGACACTGGAGTGCACAGAGAGCATTAGGGACACTGTGCAGTGCACAGAGAGCATTAGGGACACTATGCAGTGCACAGAGAGCATTAGGAACACTATGCAGTGCACAGAGAGCATTAGGGACACTGGAGTGCACAGAGAGCATTAGGGACACTGTGCAGTGCACAGAGAGCATTAGGGACACTATGCAGTGCACAGAGAGCATTAGGAACACTATGCAGTGCACAGAGAGCATTAGGGACACTGGAGTGCACAGAGAGCATTAGGGACACTGTGCAGTGCACAGAGAGCGATCGTCCTGTGTAGAGCAGGCAGCTACAATTCTGCCATGATGACTATTCTCACAGTGTTGATGACGACCTTACCTAAAGGGCCCTGTTTGACCCACATTGTCTTAATTCTACCATAATCTGTAAGGTTTTCACCTCATTTCATAGAGGAAATCAATCTAAAGCTTCCCTAGGCTAAACATTCCATGGTCTTGAGATTTTCTACCTGCTTCTGTGGACTTGGGGCCAGAGTTCTGTGGGTAGTGCAATCAATGGGACAGAGACAGGAACTGCAGATTTGGTGGGAAGGAGCCAAGCAATAAATGCACCTAATGAAGGAAAGGGTTGGCAGTATAAATATAAAATCACATTGGGAGGTGGCCGGTGGCCGGTTGGTTCTGAGCATGTAACATCAGTTTCTCTGAACTTGGACTTTGGAAGCACGTATGTGCACACTGTGGGGCACCATGTGTTTTTAGATGATCACTTAAGCACCCAATCAAACAGTATCAATACATTGCACCGGTGCCTGCAGCTTATCATTTTCCTAGGAAAATTCCGCTTCCAGGGTTCATAGCAAAGTTTCTAGTGTACCCTTGCTTGTCTTCTTTTTTCGTTCCCACGTCCCATTGGGTTTGGGCAACATGAGTTTCTCATTCGCGCTCACTAGAGAGCATGAGGTAAAGACAGTGTATCTGTCTGGCTGGGTCTTTACAAACACGTTATATCATACCATGTGCTTATGATCTGTGTTGCCATTTCCGCCATCTATCTGTTTTAATTATCAATGTTTTCTTTTCTTTCTACTCTGCCACCAAAAGAATCTTTGGCTGCTCCTGACCTCAGCAAACCAAGAGGTGACTTATGCATGCCAGCTGTGCATTGGTGACCACTAAAAACCTTCGGGAAAGACTGACCCGTTGCCGACTTGCTTCACTGGGGTGCTTGGTGCTACAGCAGTATTTAGGGCCATGGTTGGGCACTGCCGTGTAAGATGGATGGGTCGTCTAACCTTTTCTCAGCTGTCGAAGATTTTTTAAACCCTAAAAAGAGTAAAAGAAAAACACCTACCCTTAAGTTAGGACTTGGTTTTCTTTCTTTTTTTTTTTTAAGGTATTTTCATACTGTCCAGAAAGACCCTTAGTCCTTTTAAATATAACCAAGATTTATTGGTATAGCCTGTTGCAAACTGTTGTTTTAACTCTTACTTGGTTTTATTTTGTTTGATTTAGGGATATAGCCTCTAATAAAATAGCTCATCATGGTTACTAAAAATAAAACTATTACTGTTACCTTTACTACTGAGTTTTAAAAGGCTATTTATATTATTTTTAGATTTGCCTTAATTAGTATTTTTGGGATGACAGGCAACACAGAGCCCAGTAATATTTGAAATTTCCCCTACTAGAGAAAGACCTTGGCTTCGAATGCTTCTTACTAACTTCCTATACTACCTTCGTATCGAGCAGGGCCAGCAATGACAGGAGGGAAGCTGAAGAGTGGTTGGGATCGGTTGTAGAAATGCATGTGTCTTAAATGGTAGAGCTGCTTCTGTTAGAACTCTGTTGCCTTGAATGTCAGATGTGGACTAAACCGTTCCGGGAAGAGAGTCCGGATGTTGGGGCTGGGCTGTGTCTTCAAGGCAAAGGGTTTGCAGAGCCATGCGCTTGGAATGGAATGAATGCACAAACACCTCTGTGTCTTGCCTATGATACACTGAGCTCTTTCCCCAGGGCACAGAAGCTGAAAGAAACAAACTGAAAATCTCTTTTTCTTTTCTACCAAGGGTACCACTGGGATACATCAGACTGGATGCCGAGTGTTCCCCTGCCGGACATCCAAGAGTTCCCCAATTACGAGGTTATTGATGAGCACACCCCCCTCTACTCGGCAGATCCCAATGCCATTGATACTGACTATTACCCTGGAGGCTATGACATTGAAAGTGACTTTCCACCCCCACCAGAGGACTTCCCCGCGCCTGATGAACTGCCACCATTGCCTCCAGAATTCAGCGACCAGTTCGAGTCCATACACCCTCCCAGAGACATGCCTGCTGCAGGGAGCTTGGGATCGTCCTCCCGAGGTCGGCAGAGGTTCAACCTGAATCAATACCTGCCCAATTTCTACCCTGTCGATATGTCTGAACCTCAGAAACAAGGCCCTGGGGAGAACAGTCCGCGTAGAGAACCCTTTGCCCCCTACCCTCCAGGGTATCCAAGAAACTTGGAAGCCCCCACCATAGAAAACATGCCCATGTCTCTGTACCCCTCCACAGCTTCCTGCTCTGACGTGTCAGCGTGCTGTGAAGTGGAGTCTGAGGTCATGATGAGTGACTACGAGAGCGGGGACGAGGGCCACTTTGACGAGGTGACAATCCCTCCGCTCGACGCCCAACAGCACACACAAGTGTGACGCTCAGACTCCTCCCCAAAGTGCCTGGACTTTTAACGAACCTAGAGACGGTATCAATGATCTCCGCATTGTTCTTTGCAGCGGTCTGACTGGCTTCTCAGCGAGCTGCAGCGGGCATGGCTGCACGGAACCACACACCTCTTGACATGTTAGCCATTTCCAGTGTCCTAACCGGTTGACTGTCGTTGATAGGGTTTTCATCGCCTGTGCCATTTCTGAGAGTCTTTTTCGTATTTAGATGTGTCTCTGTTAAAATAATGAAACAGAAATCAGTCCTGTCACCCTGTTAGCATGATCCATGTATTTATATAGATTCGATTATTTTAATTTTGCTTTTTTTGTGTGTGTGTAAATTTTATGTACAGATTTGATTTTTTTTTTTCATAGTTTTAACTACGTTTTCAGGATGCCTTGTGCATTTGTTTTCCTCTAGATCTGGGTGGTGTTAGCGTCGTCCGTCACCTAGCACCCTGATTTTTCTAATGTAACCAGGGTTTCACTCTGTTCCTTCCTACTGATGTGTGACATCTCATCAACACATCTCAGTCCGGTCATTTATTTCTAGCTGTACATATAAGGTGAGGAAGACCTGTTACTGGACATGTCTTAAATGGGTTGCTGTATTAGGATTATAAACATTTTTCATTATTGGAAAGTGTAAAGGGGACCTTCTGCATACCTGTTTAGAACCAAAACCACCACGACACAGTTTTTATAGTGTCTGTATATTTGTGATGCAATGGTCTTGTAAAGGTTTTTACTGAAAACTATCATTAGCCAGCCTTTCTTACTGACAATAAATTATTAATAAAATACTTTAGCTTTACTGCCTGGTTTTCTTCTGCATTTGTATTGTTGTTCGTGATTCGCCTGGTAAATTGGAATAGAGGAATCCATACAGATGTGAAGTCTCTTTTCAGCGGAGGAGCCAGGCCAGGCCATACTTATGTATGTAGCCACTAGGTGTCAGTATATGGCTAGAAAAATCTTTTTTAAAGAGCCTCTTCCTGTTCTTAAGCCCTCCTATCCCAGCTTCCCTGCTGCTGAGATTATAGTTGCCTACAAACATGCCCAGTTACAAAACACATCTATTATAATTTTATACATATATATATATATGTATGTATGTATACACATACATACATATACATCTATATATGTATATATAGATATGTGTTATATATTCATATATATCTTATCCAAAAATTTCCTCTTAACACATTTTAATTAATACTTTCACTAGTCGTAATTTGAAAATCTTCTGTCAAGGTCATACATCTGTAGCAGGCTTTCTTGGCCCACCAGCTTCCAAATCATGACAAAGAGACTGTTTAGTTACAAATTCTTGGCTTTATGCTTGTCCCACTCGCTCTTATAACTTAATCTAGCCTGTTTCTCTTCATCTGTTTTGCGTCAGGACTTTTTGCCTTTCTTTGATTCTGTATGTCCAATTTTTCCTGCTTTTTTCATGTCTAGCTGACTGACCCTGGGCGTCTCCCTCCCTCCGTCCCTCACCCCCCTTACCTTTTCAAGCCTACATTCCTCCCCTACTTATTCTCTTTGCCCACCAGCCCTGTCTGTCCCTCAACTGCCTAGCTTTTGGCTGTTCAGCTTTTCATTAGACCAATCAGGTGCCTTAGGCAGGCAAGGTGAAACAAATGCAACATCTTTACATAACTAAACAAATGTAACACATAAAGTAATACTTTGCAGCATAAACAAATGTAACGCCTTCACATAGTTAAAATAATATTCCACAACATAAATCAAAGTCGCTTTCGAAGCATTTTCCTCACTGTTGTCAAACACTCATACTTTTGTATGATTTAATATGAAATCTAAACATCTTTTCTGCTTATCTTTATATTGTTAAAAATCCATCTGTTCAACAGGTAGTTACAGAATTACATGCTAGCCAGTGTGCTTGCTTACATACAATGCAGATTGACAAAATTCTCTGTTTTGGGGGACTTGCCTTACTGTGGGTCAAGTGACGACACACCAGATTAGTGTAAAGGTGAGTACTGAGCAGCATGAATTAAGGAAGCAGACTGTGATTTGGAAAGGGATGTGTCTGAGGGAGGGGGAGCCCTGGCAAGCTGTCATTTGAATGAAATCCCATGGGTGAGGTCAATGAATGCCTGAGGAAAAGCGCTCCTGGTGGAGAAGCTTGCTTGTCAAATGCAGTGAGGCTGGAGAAAATGAGCTCCAGTGGGAGGCAGAATCCCATCCCTCCACCACTACAGCCCTTTAGCATTCGTGCCTTCATGGAGTGCCAAGCTGTCTGGGGTCGTGGACCACGGATCCAAGACACTGCCCTTCTGTGCTCTTCCACGTGGTTATTCATGGCGATACCCGGTTTATCTCCACTCGTGCCGTCAGTGGGCAGGGTAGGAATGGACGAGTAGAAATCTTGTAAGCATTTTATAAAGATTATGAGTAAAGTCAGCCCATTTAAAAGCTGTCATTCCATAATTAATATTTTTTTAGTTTACAAAAACAATGGTTTTGTATATATTCGGAATCAGCCCAGCATCCACAAGCAGTTGTCATTTCAGGTGTGTGCTTAGTTAACTTTGGGTGCAGCACTGAAGTGTGATACACCTAAATTGGTACTTGTACCAAGCGTTGCATCCTGCTTGCTCACTTCAACAAGTGAGAGCATTTTTCAAATACTGTCTTAAGGAGCTGAAAAGTAGCTCTTTGCCGGAAGTCGGCCGCGCACCCGTCTGCTGCTTTTTAAGACATTTTTTTCCTTTCTCTATTGCGCATTCCAGCATTGACAACTTTAAATATTACTTTTGCTTCTCTTCGAGGAATGTAGATTATCTGTACCTAGAGCATTGCTTATACCATGGAGCTGGAATTCCAACCGTGTGAAGCTTTGATGCTGGCAGTCGTTCTACTGTGGCGCTGTGTGAATTCTTTCTCCCTTTGCATTGATAGAGCAGCCCAGTGGGGCCAGCAGGGCAATATCTCTGCAATAGACTTTAGCCAAGAACTCAGGACGATCCTACTCTGTTCTCCTATTGAAAAAAAAATCAGGAACATTTATTTCAATGAAAATTAAATCTAGATAGAAAATGAGCCATTTTGTGACATTCGCTTGAATTTTGATTCAATTTTCAGGAACTTGCATGAAGGTAAGTTTGGGGTCTGTCACCCATGAGACCTCGCAGCGAACTATCTTGACCCTCCACTCCATGTGGTTTGAGTTAACAATACGCTGTGGATTACAGTCTCTACCTCGACTTGCTGGCATTGGGAATATTCTGCGTGAATTCAGGCTACTACCGAGGCTCACTCTGAAGGTCACGGTGGACTGTTTTCTCTATTGCCGGTTCCTTCTGTGTACTTTCTGATTGCTCTTCAGCAGAGACATTAGGTTCAATTTCAATTAGTGCGCCAGCTGAGGGGAGAGTTGTTTGTCAGAATTTAATTTTCTCACTGGCTGTTTACAGCCTCGGCTGTGAACGGAATGAACTGCTCGAAGAGAATGCAAATGGAAAGCTTGCTTTTTCTTTTCACCCAAGAAAATCCCAACCCTTATGAACGCTTAGGAACATAATGCCCTTGTTGTGCTGGGTGGACATGTAGGAGGCCACCTTTCCAAATGATACTGAACCCGGGAGGAAGAGAACATGATATGTTTCAATGAAAATGCCATCAGGCCAAATAGGTCCTGCAAAGAGCTAATAGTGTAGGTGTACGTGGAAGAGATGATTAATAGGAGCTCTTTCTACGTTGTAGCCATTATCCAATTATCTCAAGGGGTAAGATGAAATTGTCAAAGTACCTAATGACTATCGCTTCAATTCATTTTCATGTGTATGGGGCCTCACCAATTGTTAGGATGCAAGAATGCACCTCTCCTGAGCCTGTGTGGACCTGCAGTCAGACACATGCGAGCTCGGTTCTTTTTCAAATTCATGCTTGTTAACCTCCTGCCAGTGAGGGCTGCGGACACATAGTTACACGTTGTTCTAGTTCCGTGATTGCTGTTTATATTTTTTGTCTCAAATGGGAGTCTTATATTCTTTTTCTAATTGTAGATATTAAACATGCATCATGTTTTGATACAGTTAAATGATTATTTAGTAGTCAAGCAAATTCATATTTATTCTATCATCTCACAGATGTCACTAGAGTGTGTGTGTGTGTTTGTGTGTGTGTGTTTGTGTGTGTGCGCGCGCATGCGTACTCACATGTGAAAAGTACTGGAAACCTAGGCATGGTAGCACAGGACTGTAATGTAAACTTCTTGGGAGGTAGAGGCAGGAGAATCATGAACTCCAGGCCAGTTTGGGCTACATAGCAAGAAAAAGTCGATAAAGACCACAGAGTGAGACCTCTGGGCCCTGCTCACATGAACCATGGAGGTGAGGCTGTCCGGCTCCTGCTTTGGAATGTTCCCGGATGCTCGCAGCTTCTGGGAGGTGGAAAGGGAGTGGATTCACTGTGGGAACTCCATGGGTATTATCTCTCAATTGTCTGTAAACTGCAAAAGTGTTTGCACCTGGTCAGCTCCATTTATTGGCGCTCGTTCCCCGGCACAGCCACACACAGAGACATTTCTCCTGCTTTCTTCCTGGCAAAGCCCCTCATCTTCACAGACACACTTCCTGGGTTAGTAAGGCTGTGACTTACTGAAATTTCCCGGATGTGCTCAGGAGACTCAGGGATGAAATTGCCCATGACATTCGGGCCCCAGTTCTAATCCAAGCTTTATGGAGGGCCCTCTAGAAAAAGAGAGCCCCTGCTTAGATCAAAGGGATTAGAGCCCCTACCCTCCTTGGGGTTTAAGAGGAGGTCTGAGCCCGGCTATAGATGAACTCACGGCTGAAATCTAATGATTTCTTGAGGCAGAACTAGGTTTATTAAATCTTGGACAAGTCTCTGTTGCTTTAGCAGCAGGCAAATTCCTATAGATTGTGGCAACAGTCTCTCTCTCTTGTGTGTATGTGTGTGTGTATTTGTGTGTTCACACTCCTGTATCAGCCTTTATTTGAGCCTAGCAGGATATGTTCAGGTGTATAATGTGTGATCACACACCTTCTTTTGTGTCAGAAAGAAAGAAGGAAAAAAAAACCAAAGAGGCTTGTATTCGGGACTTGTGTTCAGCAAGTTTTTGAGCAGCAGAGAACACATTTATTGAGAGATTAATGATGCAGATTCTCACATGTAGTGGAGAAACGTATCTTTCTCTGTTACAGCGCTGTGACAAACATCCTCCTGTCCTACCGGGAAGACCTCATTCCTTCTCCTGTGAGTCATTTGCGATCCACCCCTCCTCTGAGATAAGACACTGCTCAGGACGGCTTTGATCTCAGGCGTTCTTACAGGGTCAGTCTCCAGAGTCATGCAGAGGCCGTGTCTCATAGTGGTTCCCACAAAGATCACAAACTCACCGTTAACCTGTTCCTGTCCACTGAAGTTCTTACTAGAAACTGCAGCTATGAAAAATCAGAGATCCTGTGTGACCCCCTTTGCAGGCTTTCTTCTTTATGTGAATGTGCACGTATGTGTGCTTGTGCATGTTCGTATACGAACATGTACATGTGTGTGAGGGTGAATGTGGAGGCCAGAGGCCAACCTCCGTGCTGTTCTTGGGGAGCTGTCCACCTTATTTTTAGAGACAGGGCTAGGCTGAGTGACCAATAAGATCCAGGGATCTTCCTAAGTGTGCTATTATACCTGGCTTTGCATATAGTCTGGGGATTTGAACTCAGGGCCTCATGCTTGTGCACAGGCACTTTGCTACTTGAATGATCCTCCAGCCCTATCGTATCTATATTTAATACATGTGTATGTGTGTATAGTAGTGCGCACATGCCAAGGCACAGGTGTGGAGATCAGGGACCAATCTTGGGCCTTGGGTGTCAGTCCTTGCCTTCCGTCTCATTTGAGGCAGAGTTTCTTGTTCACTATTGGGAACACCAGATTAGATGGCTGGACTTGTGAAGGTTTTTCTCTCTGTTCCCATCTGGACATACAGGCACTTTTGTGTGGGTTCTAGGAATTAGAAACTCAGGTCTTACAGAAAGGGGGTGGGATGGGAGAGGAGATGGGGAGGAACTTCAGAAAGTGGAGGGAGATAAACCCATAATCAGGATATATTATATGAGGAAAAAATGTCTTTTCAATAAAAAGGGGGAGGGAGAATCTCTGATCTCATACTTGACAAGTTGAGCCACTGGGTTGTTTCTCTAGTCCAATTCTTAGATTTATTTTATTTTATTTTTTTTTTAGTATACAGTTTGCAAGAACTTCAGAGAGAAAGGCTTTGGGGATTTTTCCCAGATACTGAGCCTTTCTGATGTTGAAGTGATGGTTCAGGAAATTAAACCCAAGGCTTCAGGGATTCTAAGCTACCAGTGATAGGCCCAAATTTCATTTTAATTGTGGCCTAACTATGAGCTTTATTTATTGTTATTGCTTTATCCACACTCACCGGAAAAAATTCTTTGTATAAGTAATCTTTATATAATTAATATTGCTATATCATATACATTAACTATATACATTTATCTATAAAGTATGTTAATATATAAATAGTTATATAAATAATTTATACAGATATAGTTATAAAATATAAATTGTATAATAAATATGTTTATTATGTGGAACATTTTATAACTATAATCTGCATAAATTATTTATATAGTCACTTATGTTTTATACTTTGTTCTTAACATTTTGTATAATAAAATATCTTATATAATAATTTGTTATAAAAATTTACATAAATAATATATTATGCTCACTAGCACTTCATTCTTAGCTATATCATGGAACACTCCCCTGACTTCTTCATGTTTTAATAGTTTATGATATATATATATGATAATATGATATATATTTAATTATAAGAGTCACACTTTTCTTTGGTCAGCTCTAGTCTACTGAGAAACGGTGTCTCTTGGAAATGAGGTTTGAAGCTGTGGAATCAGACGTACTCAAACCTGGCCCCATCCACTGCCAACTTCTTACCTCTGTACATTACTTCACTTGCGAGTGTTACAGGCTTCCGGTCAGCGTGTGATCCTCACAGTGTCAACCCCTTCAGACGAGTGCTGTGCAGGACAGCCATGTGACAGAGCTACCCCAGGGCTGTGCAGGAAGCTAGTTCAGCTGGTGACAATCATCAGTGCCCTTCATATGCTCCTGATGGTTTTCTGTCCTGCTTTCTCACCCATGCTTCCAGAGAGTCCTTTGTCACCCTGCGGTTACAGAAACATTTGCCCACGTTTTCCTTAAATGTCTGTGTCTTTGCTTTCGTCATCGAATCCTCTTCTTGCTAATTTAAATGGTAGGCTTCTTAAATCTGTGTTTCTTTTCTCCCGCCCCCCCCCCCCCCCCCAGAGCATCTCACACATTCCAAGGTTGTTCTGAATAGCCAAGGACAATGTTGAACCTCTGATCCTCTGCCTTCTCTCTGCTGGGTTTATATGACTGAGCTATAATATCTAGTTTATTCAGTACTAAGAATTAACCCTAGGTTTTCACAGATACGGGATAAGCACTCTATCAACCAAGCTGCGTGTTCAGGCCCGTCTATCCTGTATTTTATTTCTTCTTGAATTGTTGACAAATGTAATGGCTAACAGCTTTGCTTAATATAACTGGCTGAGACAGGACCTTATACTACAGCACTGGTTGTCTGTCCTCACACTGGAATCATCCTCCTTTCTTGGCCTCCAGGGCTACGACACAAAGCCGCTATGCCTCATTGCTTAATTTTCAATGTATATTTTAATATTGTAAGATCACATTTTTTTTCTGCTATTCACCTTATTCAAATTCCCTTTTCTCTTTTTTCCTTTTACCCTTCAGTGGAATTCTGGCGATGTTTGGGAATTCGGCTGGTATAAAATTTAGTGAGAACATGAAAATGTTAAGTGTCCAATATGAGAACATCAGATGTCTCCTAGTTTGTGTAAACCTCCTTTCCTGCATCTCAGAACGTCTTGGGATTTTGCTTCTTTCTGTACCGAACTGGCTAATCCATTCCCCAGCAATCTGATTTACATCGTGGTACACATTCGCTTTCTCATCTTCTGTTCCTTTTGTCACTGATATTCTCAAACGAACGCACACACCAATCAATCTGCAAATACTCGATTTTTCATTTAATTACTCGAAATAGTCAGCACAGACGTTAAGTGGTGCGTTTTCAGAGCAAAAAGGCGTCCCTTTTTATTTCATTATTATTTTAATTTTACACGTCAGGGACTATAAAGTTGATGAAAGTCTATTTCACCCCACTCTGCCGATAAGAAATCGAGGGTATCTAGTGGCTACGTTATCTACTTCAGTCCTGGTGAGGGTTCAAGCCCGTGCCCTGCGTCAGTTCTGCCTGAAAAGTTCAGATCCAAGAAGGAAATTGAGGATCTTTGCTAAAGCTAGCTTCCTTGTTTTCCCTCCGCCTGACGGTTCCGCCTGTCTCGCCGAGTCTCGCCGCACGGGGGCGCAATATGCACGCGCTGTGGGACCTTGGCGTCCAAGTTGCCCAGCAGTGGACAGCAGGTGTCAGCAGACGGCAGCGGCCAAGTGCAGAGAAGGTGTCCGGCCAGCGGGAGGGGCTGGAGCGGCCAGGACCTCCGGGAAGCAGCCTTAAAGATGCAAAGTAGGCGCGCGAGGGTTGAGCCAAGCCATAAAAAGTGGCGGAGAGGGCGGGAGCAGAGCTGGTCACTGGAGGGCCCGGGGCGACGGGACGATGGCCGTGGCTGTGCTGCGGTGAGGCACCCAGGGGACCATGAGGGACAATGGCAGCGCCCTGCTCAATGCCTCTCAGCAGGTACCAGGCAGCGGGGAGGATGGGCGGCCGCGGCCGTCGTGGCTGGCGTCTACACTGGCCTCCATCCTCATCTTCACCATCGTGGTGGACATCCTGGGCAATTTGCTGGTCATCCTGTCTGTGTATCGCAACAAGAAGCTCAGGAACGCAGGTAGGGGCTCCCAGCACGTCTCCCAACGCTAGCCCCCTTGTGGGACAGCAAGAAAAGTTCAGAGAGTCGGTTTCTGAGAAACGGGACTTTGAATCATTTTTCCTCCTAGGGAATATGGGCTATCTTCTCTTTACCCCGCCCCTCTAAGATGCCTTCTCTTCAGTCCTTAGAGATGGAAAACTCTTCAGTGATTTCTGTTCAGGGGCCTCTCTTTATTCTAGCTTTCTGATCGTCGGGTTCATTACATCGGGTACCGGCTGAGTAAATTCCTCAAGACAACTTTTCAAATTAGATCAACGAACTCATCAATTGTTTGGATTTGCATATAAATCAGTTTTCCCAACTTCGCTGAAATATGAGCAGATGCATAAGCGGCCAAAATGACAGAGCTGCTGGTTCTGTTTTGTTGCCAGGTGTAGGTTTTTCACAAATAGTATCAAATTGCAGGGAGGGGGCATGATCCTAAGGATGCCGGGAGAGGGGAAAAATGGCTTTGTCCCACACAATGCTGTTGTAATTTTTGCAGTTATCAAGGGAAATGTTGCCTATGAAAATACTTTGAAAAAGATGGAGAAAGTAATGCTAGATAGACATTTTGGACTTTATTGAACGTTTTTGTTTGGTTTGGTTTTGGTTTGCTAAAAAGCAGCGTTGCAGGCTCTGGATTGGTGTTTTTTTTTTTCTATATCTGCATTATACTAAAGTAAAACAAGACAACAGCATCCTGCCTGTTCAAAATTCGGTTATCTAGCAAATAAAGCCTTATAGGATATAAACTAAGGGTGAAAATTAACAAAATGGTAGACTTTCATGCATATTCAAACTCTGGCTCACGTGAAGCCCATGTTCCCTATACACTGTTTGTTGGACGTCTTGTCCATTCTTAAAGTCCTTTCCAGAGGGACGTCCTTCGTCCTTCAACATGGAACAGGCCCTTCCTGTGCTCCCACAAAATCTGCCGCGATAGTAACGTCCCTGTAGCATTTTCAACACTGCTGATGCTGTGGTTGCCTGTGTGGGTCTCTGCCCTTCCCTTAACACTGGAAGCTCTTGTTTGAGCAGGAAGGAAATGGTAATGCTAGATTGTTGGGAGCTGTGAACACCCCCCCCCATCCTGAATTTCTGGTAAACAACTTGTAATGCTTGCAGCTGCTCTGAGCACAAGACCCTCAGGAGTTCCTGATGGCAGGAGAGTGGTGTCTGGTGGGTTTGGTTGGGGCGTGACTATCAGTTAAGAATCTCTATATAAGCAGCTCTGGTATATAGTAAGGGGGAGCATTCCTGTTTCAAGGATGACCCGTGTCTCTGTCTGTGTGTCTTTGTGTGTTTCAATCTCCAGCCCCTTGCCCTGTTCGTGAACTGTATGGTAGCGTATAGAGCGCAGATGGGTGTGGTGCACTGCACTAGGTGATAATGGAGAAGCAACAGGAGTAAGAGTAGGAACAAAGATAGATAACAGGGCAGAGATGTTTCACAGGTCAGTTCTTCGGTATTATAACTCATATATGTATTATAATCATTACAAATGCTCTCTCTCTCTGTCTCTCTGTCTGTCTCTCTCTCTCTCTCTCTCTCTCTCTCTCTCTCTCTCTCTCTCTCTGTGTGTGTGTGTGTGTGTGTGTGTAACCAAATGTTCCAGAATGTGAGAAACTGGACACATGGCTCAGCAGTTAAGAGCATGTACTGCTCTTGCAGAAAACTGAAATTCAACTCCAAAAACCCATGTTGGGTGGCTCACAACCGCCTATAACTCCAGCTCCAGGGAATTCGAATCCTTCTTTTGGCCTACACAGGCACCTGTACTCCAATGCCCAAATCTTGCGCGCGCGCACACACACACACACACACACACACACGTACATATAATTAAAAGCAAAATACTTGTTTTTAAGAAGTTTCAGAATGTGTAAATATGGAATTCTTAGCTATAACTGGAGTATATAATCCATGACACTATCTAAAACAAAGATTTGCCATTAAGTTTGTTTTAAAAAAATACCTAGAAAATTCTCCAAAGGATTCTGTATAAATAAATTCTGATCAAATTCAGTTCGATTCATTTTTTTAAGTTGCAGATTTACAGGACACTGTAAGTCGCCTACCATCTTGCTTGCTGAGTGAGTTAATTCATTCATTTCTCAATATTTGTTTATGCAAGCAAGACGTGAGTCGAAAGGATATACAGGTAAACCCTGATTTAGGACCAGCTGTATGGACTTCTCTTCCTTTTCTAACTGTGTTTAGGTTGTCAGGCTGGCAGAGAGCCCCTGCCTTCTTCAACAGAAACTTGCGTGCTCTAGACCATCAAAGATGCCATTAGTGGGCGTTTCTTAAAGATATGTCAGTGCGTGCCTGGAACCCTGCGTGCACTGCTGACTTCGTTTACTTTACTCTCTCCTCAACTCTTTAACTGGTCCCTGCATTTTTCTCACC
Source organism: Microtus pennsylvanicus (assembly GCF_037038515.1). NCBI lineage: Eukaryota > Metazoa > Chordata > Mammalia > Rodentia > Cricetidae > Microtus > Microtus pennsylvanicus. The sequence continues at coordinate 84,258,523 of NC_134587.1, forward strand.
TCTCAATTAGGTTGGCCAAGCAAGTTGACCACACTGGAGGTATAGAAACTTCCACTGAATTTTAATAGCATTGCACACAAGAGACACTTTTAGGTTTTTTTCTGGCTGAGATGCTCAAACACGTCTTCTTTAGAGAGCTACCCATTTATGACAATCACGTTGAAGGGATTAGTCTCGGAGGAGGGAGCAGGAAGGATTGCTGAGTATTATTCAAATTGTTGCAGGTAATTTGAGTTGTTAATGCACACAACTGGAAGGGCTGCTTACCTGCCTCAGTACTGAGCTGTCTGCATGCTGATTTAATTGAATATTCATTTGGATAGATACTCATTGTATTCCTACAGTGTGAGGTAGAATACGAACGAGAGTTAAAGTTTTGATGATGGGTCAGAGGGAAAAACTCGGTTCTAAACTTGTGTAAAGCATGGCTTCTACAGGATGAAGAGATAGCTCAGTGGGTAAGGGCATTTATTGTGCACCCATGAGGGAGGACATGAGTTCAAATCCCCAGCACTGACTTAAGTGTTGGACGTGGCCACACATGATTGTAACTCAAACATTGAGAACCAGGGACAGGCAGATCCAAAGAGGCATAGGCCAGCCAGCCTAGTTGAAACAGTGAGTAACAGGCTTTGTGAGTCCTGGTCTTAAGGGAATGTGGTGAGGAGTGATAGAAGACACAATGTCTGCCCGTGGCCTCTGCACACAGGAAAAATGGACATACATGTGCACATATATGCACACATCACATATACGTTACACACACACCTGATGTGGGATTTCCCTCTGTATGCTGTGAATATGATTGGTTAATAATGAAAGCTGGTTTGAGCCTATGACAGGGCAGAGCAGAGGTAGGCAGGAAGACAGAACTGAATGCTGGGAGAAAGAAGGGAGGAGTCAGGGAAAAGCTATGTAGCCTGGCCAGAGACAGACACGGGAAATTTAGCCGGTAAGTCACAGCCATGTGGCAATACACAGATTAATAGAAATGGGTTAAATTAATATTTAACAGTTAGCCAATAAGAAGCTAGAACTAATGGGCCAAGCAGTTTTTTAATTAATACAGTTTCTGTGTGATAATTTTGGGGCTAAGTGGCCAGGAACTAACTAGCAGCTCTCCTCCTCCAACACGCCAACTAATACAGAGAACAATAAAACATCCTTAAATACTCTAAAAAAATATATGACACCTACTTTCAAAGAGATGTCTTTCTATCAATTACTCTAAAGTGTTTGTTCATTTTACTTTCAGGTGAAAATAAGGCATACATTCAAAATTGAAATTGTTATATTATTTGTGATTATTTGTGAAATAAGCCAGGCACAGGATGACAAGAGCCTGAGGGAGGGGCAGGACAGGTTGGTCAATGGGAACTGAGTGGCAGAGAAGGGAAGGAAGTTCTGGTCTGCTAGCTCACGGTGGGGAGTTAAGGACAGAGACTGCACAGTGTACCGTGTGTATCTCGAAACGCTAGAAGAAAGGCTTCTGGAAGTTTTCGTCACAAAGAAGTGACATAACTCTGAGGATTGGATACACATGCTCATTGTGTAATATCAATTCCGATTGTCACCTTCTGTTTCTCCAATATGCATACCTTTTTTTATCCAATAGTCAAAAAGTTATTTTATGTAATAGATGCGAACAAAACATGAAATGAAGAGATATGAGAATCAAAGCATAGTAACACGACAGAAAAGCTGTCTGGCCCAAGGAGGCCAGAAAAGGATGTTGATCCCTTGGAACTGGAGTTGCAGGCGGCTATTAGCGGCTTTGTGGGTACTTCCGAGCAACCCAGGTCCTCTGCAAGAGCAATAAGAGCTTTTTTCCAACACTGACCACCTATCTGTGCCCGCTCTTAAAAAATCCCTTTTATGAAAATCTTGTTTCATACTGTTTTATCATTAGTCTTTCTCTTTCATTTCCTATCTTTGGTTTAATTTTAATATGTAAAATTATTTTCTTATTATAAATTTTCTTATTATAAATAATGAGGGTGATTCTCTTTTGGATTTAGTGATTTGGAGCTACTATTTAGTACAATTGAATTGTTTACTTTGAAGTTTTCACAGACAGGTTAATGCCACGCACCGCGCCCCCGTGTCTGCGCTCTCTGCGCTGGCACCCAGTTACCGAGCTTCGGGCAAGGGGGCTGGAGCTTAAAATACACAGACAGAGAGACAGCGACATGGGTCATCCTTGAATTCCCCAAGAATGCCCCCTTTATTGTGTTCAGGGGCAGATTATATAGAGATAGCCACGCCCCAGCTAAACCCACCAGAAACCACTCTCCTGCCATCAGGAACTCCTGAAGGTCTCATGCTCAGAGCAGCTGTAGGCACTCAGATCAGGGGATTACAAGAAATTCAGGATCTGAGGTCTCACTGCTCCCAACAGGTTAAGATTGAGGAGAAGTAGTAAGGAAGCAAAGACCACCACCCGCAGCAGAGTTAATGATCTTTAATTCTCTGTTATTATGACCGAAACATTACCTTTTTGTTTGAAATTTTTCCCACTGATTCACTGAAATGAGGAACCCAAGGTATATTAACATCAGCGTCCCCTTTCAGTTTAATGAAACCATGGGCTCACTTGCTGGTGAAAGAGTGTCTTCCTTGGAATTAAGCCTTTAGCCTTTCTGTTCTAATCTACACAAATGTTGGGACAGACAGATATTTTAGGATGCATATGACCCATGGCCCGAAACCTAAAGTTGCAAAGGTAGAAGACAGGAAGCAAACAGTTTGGTAAGGAGTCACTAATGTGACTGTGAGAAAAGCTAAAACCTTTGATTTTATGACCAGCGAATCTTTGGTATGTGGTTAATACTAGAGATGAATTGCAGATTTAATACTCATGTCCCATCCTGGGGTATCTCTACCACAGGATGACTTAGTTAGCTTTTTTTTTTTTTATTGAGAAAAGGAAAAAAAGTATCCGCTTCCTCCCAGCCTCCCCTTTCCCTCCCCCTTAGTTAGCTTTTAAATGAACCTTCAAAACCAATATTCTAAGGTGGGAAACATGACCAACCCAGCGAATTCCAAGAGCATGTCCCTGTCGTTGTAAGATACATTCCTTAGTTAGAAGCATGTCTTGAGCAGTTCCATCCCAGTGGACAGGGCATCCTATAGGGAAATACCATTCAGTGTCTAGAATTTGCTTTTGTTCAAGTCAGACCAAAGGAACGCAGATGCCTGTAATCCCAGGAAAAAAACCAGAGTCAAGGGTCATCTAAGTGGGGGATGGAGGGGTATCTGGGTCTCAGCTAGACAGATTCTGCCTTCTCCAAAGGCAAATATTCGCGTGCTTGTTTGTAGACCTCGTTTTCCCCCATTTCTAGGTTGTACTCCCAGAGAGAGTGTGTATACTCCTCAGGTTTGCATCTCCAACAGCACCCACAGGGACGTTTGCCTGGGTTTGATCATGTAAATTACGTTGTTACTGCCAGACAATTAAGACAGAAGAAGCTTCGTACTGAAAGTTCCTGTTTCTTTCACTACAATTAAAGAAGGAAGATGAAAAGCCGTCAGCCATGATGTCAGAAGTGCACTGAAAGTTTTCAGAAAGAAATTGCTGTAAAAGCAAATTCTTTATGTGCCTGTACATATATTTGTATATGTTACATGTGTGTATGCATATGCGTGCATGTGTGTGCATGCATGGATAAATGTACAGTACATGTCTGCACACATGTGTGTAGGCCAGATGGCTTTGTCCGCCTTGCTGTAATGTGTGCATGTGTTACATTTAAGAAATGTAGGGAGACTTCTACCTTCCTCCCTCCCTCTCTCCCTCCCTCCCTCCCTCCCTCCCTTCTTTCCTTCCTCCCACTTAAGGACACTATTAGGTAAGAGTACCATATCATTTTGTTATAATTATTGATGTTTAAAGACCATGTGTTCTTCTGGGTGGTGGAGGTGGTATGGTACACGTGTGTTGGGCTGTGTATATATGTGGGAAGTGCACACATGTGTGTGTGTGTTTGTGGGGGTAAAAGGTTGTTATTGATCATCTTCTTCCAATATTTTCCTTGCTGGTTTTTGAAACAATATATCTCCTGATCCTAGACTCCTCTGGTGGCTATAAAGTATGGTCAGTGAGCTCTGGGGCCCCACCTAGCTCCATGTTCCCATCACTGTGATTACAGCTGTGTGCTTCACTTTTAACATGGGTGCTGGGGATCCAAAGTTGGGTCCTTATGCCCATGTGTCAAGCCTTCTACCACCTGAGATGCTTCCCTGTCTCTCAAGGTCATGTTTCTATTCTCAACCGTGTGTCATTCCACATAGATTAGCATTCTATTCATTTCTGCAGCTAGATATCAAACTTGCTCTCGATTCTGTTACAGTTTTGTCTTCCTGTCTGTTCCTACTCAGTTCCCCAGAACCCTTTATATGCATTTGCTAAACTTCTTATTGAACGTAATGTATTATAATCCATTCTGAATTAAGTGTGGTATAAATAAAATAATTTTGGCATCTTCAAAGGGGGAGATGCTGGTCTCTGGTTGAGCAAATAAGAAAAGGATGTGGGCATGCGCATTTAGGATGGACTTGAAAAATTAGCAAAATTTTCAAAACTGGATTGAGGAGCATTAAAAAGACAAGGGATATCAAGAAATCAAGCTTTTTTTTTAAAGCCACAAAAAATGAAAGATTACATTGGTAGAATATCTCATAAAATTTAGCTAGAGTCTTTTTTTCTATACACCGAAAATGTGCTCAGTTATCCAATTAGGACAGATTATCACTTATTCAGAATATGCATGGTTCAGTGTTCTAATCTTGTTATACAAAGGGATTTCTATCTTTCCTTTTGGTTTGAGGGAGGGAGTTGCAGAACATAACCACTTTTCATGTGGGTAGCAGACAGTTCACAGTGTTTGATATAACTCCCTTGTCTAGGGCTCACTTGACACTAGGAGACACTATCCACCATCTCTCTACCATAGAAAAGACCTGGGACCTTGACCCTAGGAGACACTATCCAACATCTCTCTATCATAGGAGAAGATCTTGGGACTTTGGCAAAGTGAAGCACCTTGGTTAAGTTCCACGGCTAGTAAGAGATGGCGCCACTACTCAAAACCAGAAGCCAATGGAGGAGCCCTTTTTTCTTAGGACAAAGATACTTATCCTCCAACATCAGAAGTCCGGGCCCCCTTTAAAGCTTTGGAATGGCCAGAGAGATCAGAGATCTGGAATTTAAGGAATTCATAGCTGACTTGACAAGTAAGGCGATGTCAGATTTCTCAGGTGAGATCCGAGACAAAAGACAGCATGGACGTCTAAGGATCTCAAGACTGGTTACAAGAAGAGAAATTCGTCTGAAATTCCATACTTTGGGAAATAGAATGTTCTGGATATACAGAAACTCATAAAGTGGACTTGACTCAACAAGGGCAACATTGAGGCTTATTGGTGGCATTTATTTCATTTATCACATGACAATCATGCCACATGGTTTCAGGTCATCCAAGCTGCAAAAAGAACATGTCCCATGTCCCTCCCCGACCTTACCCCTGTCTGTCTCTTCTGCCTTCCCTCCCTTCCTTTCTTAAGCATATGGAAGTATATATGCTACATAAGCATATGTAGTTGCATGTCTGTCTGTCTGTCTGTCTGTCTGTCTGCTTGTGTAAGTTCATGGGGGTGAGAATAGGACTTGATATTGGTGTCTTCTTCCATCACTCTACAACTGAGTTTTGAGGCAGACTCTCTCAAATGAACCCAGAGCTTGCCACTGTTACTAATCAAGCTAGCAAGCTCATTCTGGGGATCCCACGTCTCCACCTCCTTTGCACTGGCATTATAGGTAGGTACCCAAGCCCACAGGGCTTTCAGATGGGTCCTGAAAACCCAAAATCCAGTCCTCAAGCTTGCATGGCAAGTGGCACTAGCTATCTTCCCAAATTCCCCTTTCTTTAACACGTGTTAAAGATGTAATGCTGGGGGGGGGGGGGGCTGGAGAGATGGCTCAGTGGTTAAGAGCACTGGCGGCTCTTCCAGAGGTCCTGAGTTCAATTCCCAGCAACGTCATGGTGGCTTACAACCATTCATAATGAGATCTGGTTGCCTCTTCTGGCTTGCCGGTATCCATGCGGGTAGAACACTGTATACATATTAAATAAATCTTTCAAGATGCAGTAGATATAATACTGGTGCTAACCTGTGTTTTACACATCTTCCTCTCTTAGGAAATTTATTTGTGGTGAGCTTATCTGTGGCGGACCTCGTGGTGGCTATTTACCCATATCCCTTGGTGCTGGCATCCGTCATTAACAATGGATGGAGTCTGGGTTATGTGCACTGTCAAATCAGTGCATTTTTGATGGGTTTGAGTGTCGTTGCCTCGATTTTCAACATCACCGGGATCGCCATCAACCGCTACTGCTACATTTGCCACAGTCTCAAGTATGACAGACTATACAGTAACAAGAACTCCCTCTGCAATGTGTTCCTGATATGGATGTTGACCCTTGTCGCCATTATGCCCAACCTGCAAACCGGAACTCTCCAGTATGATCCCCGGATCTACTCCTGTACCTTCACCCAGTCTGTCAGCTCCGTGTACACGATATCATTGGTGGTTTTCCATTTCATTGTGCCTATGGTTATCGTCATCTTCTGCTACTTAAGAATCTGGATCCTGGTTCTCCAGGTCAGACGGAGGGTCAAACCTGACAGCAAACCCAAACTGAAGCCACAGGACTTTAGGAACTTCGTCACCATGTTCGTTGTTTTTGTGCTTTTTGCCATCTGCTGGGCCCCACTCAACTTCATCGGGCTCATTGTGGCCTCGGACCCTGCCACCATGGTCCCCAGGATTCCAGAGTGGCTGTTTGTGGCTAGTTACTACATGGCATATTTCAACAGCTGCCTCAATGCCATTATATATGGACTCCTGAACCAAAATTTCAGGCAGGAATACAAAAGAATTATCGTCTCGTTGTGCACAGCCAAGATGTTCTTTGTGGACGGCTCAAACGATGCAGCAGATAAGATGAAATGTCGGCGTGCTCCATTAAAAGCCAATAATAATTTAATAAAGATGGACTGTGTTTAAAAGGCCGGTGGTGCCAGCAAATCACCCACGCTGGCCGGTGGTCTCACCGCTTTCTGTACCCACGCTGGCCCGTGGTCTCACCGCTTTCTGTACCCACGCTGGCCCGTGGTCTCACCGCTTTCTGTACCCACGTTGGCCGGTGGTCTCACCACTTTCTGTACCCACACTGACTGGTAGTCTCACTGCTTTCTGTACCCACGCTGGCCCGTGGTCTCACTGCTTTCTGTGCTTTCTTTCTTTTGTCTAGAAATCAGAATAGTCCAACTTGATGCTCGTTAGGGTGGTCTCTATTGTTGGAACTAACCCACCGTCTGCAGTGCAGGCCTCCCTCCTTACCTGTGACGGAATAAAAATAGTGACGTAAACTCTGTCTGTGCTGAACAGGAGCATGGTTCTTCTTCTTGTCACCATCTCCTCAATGATACAGCGTAATGTTTATAGTGTACTAAGCATTGCATGTAACCCAGCAACGATTTAAAGTGCTGTATGTGTAAGGGATATGGGTCAGTTAGCTACAAACTCTGCCTCAATTTTCTCTAAGTGCTGTGAGCATCTTCAGGTTTCCAGATGCTTGGTGTTGGGGACCCTGGAACTAGTCCACAATAGATACAGAGCGATGACTCTGATTTCTTTCTCCTCACATCTCCAAAAAGATCTCTAACAGCGAAAAGGGTCACCTGTTTTATTCGTAAGTGAGTGTGTGGAATAGTAAGGGGAAGTGAGGTGAAAGCCTCCTATTAAGAGTGAAGAGTTGAAAATGAATCTACAAATGACCCCACAGCCATAGCAAGAACCTTAGCATCACACACCGTCCAGCTGGCAGATTCACAATACTGGGCACCTCTATCGATAATCCAAATATTTGCTACCCTGCACCACGCTGCAGGGGTCAATGGGCCAGGAACTACTATACCACAAAGCTTGATTCAGACGTCAGTTATTGTACTGTTTGAAGGCACTAGCTAAGTACAAAGATTTATTCAACTTTGTTCGGCATGCGACCTAGTGTTCTGTCCCTACTTTGTATTTCTGTGGATTGACTGGATTATCCAGACACTTCATTGAAAAATGAAGGGTTCAGGAGAACTTAGGGACAAGCACAGCAAGTGCTCTTGATTGGTGATCTGATTGGATAAGTAAGTAATTTAAACCAAATAGCTCTTGCCTGACAGAAAGGGCAAAACCAATACTCTTCAGTAATTCACTTCTGTATTTGTTTGTCTCAAGATTTTGGGGCTTAGAGTGAAAACCAATAGAAACAAAGCATGTTAGACAGAACTCTGGTTTTATAAAAGCTGGCTCTGCGTCACCCCAGACATCTGCTAGGGGCTACTGTGGTATTTTTATATGCGATACGTTGCTGCAAATTATAGGTATGTTTTCCCATCGTGTTAAAGACCTATAACAAAACTGATACATAAAAGGATAAGTTGGTGACTGTACACACACACACACAAGCAGGGCAAAAACTATATTTTGATAAATTTGTTATCTGTATATCTACATAGAATTTCCTTGGGAAATTTAGAGATTATAGCGTAAGACTTCTCTAATCAACCCCCCCCACACACACACACAAATGTAGAAAATATTCAATTATGTGGGAGGCAGTTGTTGTTGGGGTTTACATACCCACAATTTTTAAGACCTTTTACACATTACTTTAAATTATGTGAATGCATGTGTGTTCTGTGTGGATGTATGTGCGCATGAGTGCGGGAGCCCTCGAAGGACAGAGACATTGGATTCCATTGAAACAGAAGACACAGGCCGTTGAAAGTCACATGGCCTGGTGCTGGAAACCGAACGAGAGTTCACTGCAGGAAAAGTGCATGCTTGTAACTGCCTAGCCATCTCTTTCGTCGTACAAGCACAAGCTGTATCTTCAAAATGTTACCCAATTGTTTTATGTTCAAAATTTCTACTTCTTATCCAAATAAAATTTAAGTAGCTGAAATCATATTTAACATCATATTGGGACATATCACAAATTCTACATTTACACCATGCTCTGAACAAGTGAGCTGACTGCTAAGAATATATTATATAGTAAGTGTCTTCATTGTCATATAAAAGAATACCATCATTTGCTCAGAAATGACTTGATAGATATTACAGATTGAGGGGAATAATTTAATTTTCCCAGTTGCGCATTTTATTACTAAGTATGTACATGTGTGTAAATAATTTACATGTTTAGACAATGGCATTCCCCTCCTTATATCTTTAGACCTTTATGTATTCTTGGAGGATATTGGATAGGATAAATCAATCTTAAATATTAAAATTCATAATTGCTTATTGAATAAGCACACTCATTCTGAATGTCATAATAAATAATAGTTTAGAATTTTTTGGACTACCTCTGGTGCTGTTACCAAATATTTAACAGTGAACAAGCAGACCCATTTGGAATGTAGTAAATATATTTCCAGTCAGTTTAAAACACCCAATTCTTATTTATTATGTTTCCTGAGCTTAATAATTGTGTGTGTGTGTTATGTGTGTTTGTGTTATTGGAGATTAAACACAGGACCTTATAAATTTTAGGCTAACACAGCTGTGTTTCCAGTCACTCTTTTCCTTATTATTTTGATGGGGGTCTCACTAAACCTCCTAGACTGGACTTGAACCTACTATGTAACCCATGTAGGTTTTGAATTTTTAGATGCTTCAGAAGTGGCCTTCCGAATAGCTGGAGTTAGATGCCAGCACCACTGTTAACTAGTTGCATAATTTTTAGTAACTTTTTTCTTTAAAACGATAACTCATAAAATTTTTTCTTCTATCCTACTTTTATTTTATTTGACTTTTATGTTTGAGAACAAAACAGCTCCAACTGTAGAATGTTCTTGGATAGTGAAATTACTGTCCTCTCTGCACTTCTTGGCTGCTGGTCACAGACACTGGAAGTCTGTGATGGTGTGTTCCTGAAAATTTACAGGATAAATGCAAATGGCTTGGTCATCACTATTTACATTGATAATAAATGAGTGTTTATTTCATCAAAGGACAAAAATTGATGGTAAACCAACTTTTGGCATGTTTGTGTGAATATAGGTTCCTACTGTGTGCATCTCCCAGCTAGCTGCTTTGTGTCTAATTTGTAATGTTGGTGTTGTTGAGGGATATGAATGGTTTCAACAGCTTGGAAGAGTCAAGGATTCTGAGCTATATTGTTAATGATGGTAAAATAATGACATATTTCTACGAAATAGTACCTTTCTTATGAGAATACCTTTCTTTGTACACAGTTCACAAATACAACACTCACTAAAAACCAATTCATTACTATTGCTTTAGACATCGGACAACGGTCATGTCTTTTCCTGTGTCAATCTGGTGCTCCATTTTCTGATAGAACACTCACATTTCTGTGTTAGGTGTAATTATATCTAATTTAGTAACACAAGGTGAAGAAACTGTTTTGAATAACACAAAATTAGAGGTGCCTTTCATTCTTGTGATGATGATCAACAAACCCCTAAAATCTCTCGAGATTTGGTGCACCAAGGAACAAATGCCAGATGAGCATCAACGCTTATGATACAGGAATAAGAACCATATCAATGAGTGCATTTGCATCGTAGGGAATAACTAGTAGAGATTTTGTTCATTAACGTTGTGACTATTGAGCTAGAGGGCCCATGCTTAGTTCAGTAATGTTTGGATAATTCAAAGTAGCTTAATATACAATATCAATCTGAGTTCTGTTATTTTGTTCTTTCAACTGTTTTCTTATCATCTGTATACATTTGAATAAAACCTTAAGAAGTTCTTTAATACCAAATTTATATTTCTGAAAATATGCCCATTATCTTGTTGATGTTTTTTTTTACTTTTTGCTTATGTGTGCACCCTGTCGCTGTCAGGGATGAATTACAGTGCAATCTTTGACGGCAGATACTTTGTTTTGCTAAAAAGTTACATGTGCGAGTTTGTATAAAGATGAATATGATTTACTGTTGCTCTCAGTGTTCAGTTTGTCTTCTATTATCTGCTAGCAATTAAAAGTCAATTAAGAATAGAGGGTGGTAATTTCTGCTGTCCTCAGCAGTCATTCATCAACTTCTTGTCATAGCATGAGGAGGGGAAGCCAGGAAAATAAAGAACCCCTGCTGACTGGTTTTACGTCAAATTGACAGAAGCTGGAGTCATTGGAGAGGAAAGAGCCTCCACTGAGAAAATATTCTGTAAGATCAGGCTATAGGCAAGCTGGAATGCCATTTTCTTACTTGGTGATTGATGGGGAAGGGCCCAGCCCACTGTGCTGGCCCAGCCAACCCTATGCTAGTACTGCTGGTTTCTATAAAAAAACAAGCCAAGCAAGCCACGTGGAGCAAGTAGTACCCTCCCATGGCCTCTGCATTAACTCCCGCCTCTGTGTTCCTGCCCTTTCTGAGTTCCTGCCCTGACTTCCTTCCCTAATGGACGTCACTATGGAAATGTAAGCGAAATGAACCCTTTCCTTCCCCAACTGGCTGGTAGTCAGCGTGTTTCATCATAGCAATAGTAACCCTAATGAGGACAAACCCCAAAAGGCAGTGGGTGAATCTTGAGCTTTCATGCCTCATCTCCACTCACGTTCACGAATGAGATGGACATATGTCAGCAGGACTTCTGTAAGGGATTATGGTTCCCTCTTCATCTAGCCCCAAATTCTCAGACAGTTAAGAAGCTTATGGTAAAGTTTTACTTAACTCACTAATAAGAATACCTCAAAAATGACAGAAAACAAAAACCAAAGATGAAAAGAATAACATTGACTTCAAGAGTCACCAGAGAGAGCAAAATAAACCAGGCACAAAAACACAAATACTATATGCTCCCACAAATGTGTGAAAAACTAGTAATTTGGTCCTAAGAAGTAGAGAGTAAAATAACACAAGTGTTTCAGCAAGAGAAAACAGGGTGGGGGTGTAGAAAAGTGTCATTTGATACCAAATAGAGTTAGATCTGGCAGAAGTTTCTGTTGCCAAACAAGGTGACACTGAGTAGTTGCTTACTGTGTATTCTAGAAGAATTTTGAGTATTTACAATACAAAAATAAATGTTAAAGAAGATGGATATTTTAATACCCTGATGTGATGGTTAATCTTGGTTGTCAACTGAACATATCTGTGTTGCAAGGAGAGGGCTGCTTGTTCGTTCCAGCCTCCCAGAAACAAAATAGTCACAAAGAAACTATATTAATTAAAACACTGCTTGGCCCATTAGCTCTAACTTCTTATTGGCTAACTCTTACATCTTATTTTATCCCATTTCTATTAATCTGTGTATCGCCACCTGGCAGTGGCTTATTGACTAAGTTTCAGCAGCATGTCTTACTGTCTTACTCTGGTGGTAGATCCATGGCCTCTCTCCAACTCTTTCCTTCTCCCATTTCAGTTCTGTCTTCCCCGCCTACCTAAGTACTGCCCTATCAACAGGCCAAGGCAGTTTCTTTATTCATTAACCAAGAAAAGCAACACACAGAGGGGACTCCCATTACAACAGTCCTCTGCGCAAACAGAAAGACAGTCTAGCAGCTGGAAGCAGGAGCCAGAAGCAAGAGAGTGGGCACACATTTACCACTGCTTTTACAGTATAAGAGACCACGCCCAAGTGGGCTGGTATCTTAAAAGCTATTGGCTGAAGGAGCAGAATGGGCTCCCACAGCACATCTGGGTAGAGAAAATCTCAACTGAGGAATTGCCTTCACTAGATTGTCCTGTGGACATATTTGTGGCACTTTTCCTTGATTGCTAATTGATGGAGAACACAGCCTTCTGTGGCCAGCGCCATTCCTAGGCAGGTGGGCCTGGTTGTTTGAGAAAGACAGCTGAATATGGTGATCCTGGAAGCATCTAGTAAGCACGATTCCTCCATGCCCTCTGCTTCAGTTCCCGTCTCCAGGCTTCTGTCTTTACTTCCTGCCTTGTCTTCCCTCAATGATGGACTAGAGCCCATAAGTCAAATAAGCCTTTTCCTTCCTACGTGGTTTTTGATCAATATTTTAACACAGCAACAGAGATGCAAATGAGAATCCCTAATTTTGATCATACACATTGCATGTACAGAAGTATGTACAGTTATTATGTATCAAAAATAAGAATCTCATTGCCCCAATATATTACAAGATATTGAGGGCAGGAACAGAATCTTATTCAAAATCCCATGACAGCTGGGTGGAGTGCAATGGCATATATCTGTCGAGAATTCAGAGAGGATATGGCAGAAAGATCAAGAGTCTGGAGCCAGCCAGAGCTACAAAGTAAGATCTTTGCAGGGGAAAAAAGGAAGTCAGCTATTTAGAATAAGGAAATCTACTCATTCAAATGAACACAGTGAAATGATAGACCCTTAAGAGAACTTAAATGGGGGGGGGGGCTGGAGACATGGCTCAGTGGTTAAGAGCATTGCCTGATCTTCCAAAGGTCCTGAGTTCAATTCCCGGCAACCACATGGTGGCTCACAACCATCTGTAAAAAGGTCTGGTGCCCTCTTCTGACCTGCAGACATGAATATTGTATACATAATAAATAAATAAATATTTTTTTTTAAAAAAAGAGAGCACTTAAATGGCAATCAGGGGAATTAACTGAAACTCACACTGTGGCTCTGCTTATATAATTTCACTGTTACCCTTTAAATGTTATACAGTGTGCCATTGTGAAGGCGGGAACTCAAGCAAGAGCGTGGAAGCTGCCATCGTTCCTGGAGACGGACTAGTAGGTCTTACATTGTCACCATGCCCCTTATTTGATGATCCTCATAAGAACTGGAGAGATGGCTCAGTGGTTAAGAGCACTTGTTCCTGCAGAGGACCCAGATTCAATTTCCAGCACCCACATGACAGTTCACAACCATCCATAACTCCAGTTCTGGGAGAGCTAACACCCTCTTCTGACCTCTTGGGTCATGTGGCATTCACATTGTAAAATTATACAAATTCTAGAAAAATACCCATATATGTAAATAAATAAATCTTTAAAAACTCATAACTCGTTCCTTTCAGCTACTTTAATATGACATTTACAGAAGCATATTGTTCAGATTGTCAGAGCCCCTTCCAATAATTCATCTTGCGCCATAATGGCTCACACCAAAGAGAGGGCCTCTCCAGAGGCTTTTGAAAGGCATGCTATTCTGTTAGATATTTTCCTAATACCTCATAAAAAAGTGAACTTCCACCACTCCAGATGCATTTGCCCTACTTCAGAGCTGTTCACGGAGGCTATAAGGTCATTAAAGAGTGTTGGGAGCATTATCAGTGGTTGCTAAGGTTACAGAGAAATCCTAATGAGCTGCTGTTGCTGTGTACATCAGGACTCTTGTCTATTAAGACTCATTTTCTCTGTTTAGCCCTTGCAGATAGTGAAATTGCTCAGCGGTTAAAAAAAAAATGACATCTTGAATTTTGCATGCAAATGGATGAAAATAGAAAACACTATCCTGAGTGAGGTAACCCAGACCCAAAAAGATGAATATGGTACGTACTCACCCATAAGTGGATTGTAGCCATAAATAAAAGACATTGAGCCTATAATTCGTGATCCTAGGGAAGCTAAATAAAAAGGTGAACCCAAAGAAAAAGATATAGTTATCCTCCTGGATATTGGAAGTAGACAAGATTGCCAGGCAAAAATTGGGAGCTTTGGGGTGGGGGTGGGGTGGGGGTAAGGGGAGATGGGGAGAGAGAAGGGAGAAGGAGAGGATGGGGAGAGCTTGGGGGAATGGGACGGTTGGGATGGAGGAAGGGTGGATATGGGAGCAAGGAAGTATCTTAATTAAGGGAACCATTCTAGGGTTGGCAAGAGACTTGACTCTAGAGGGGTTCCCAGGTGTCCAAGGAGATGTCTCCAGCTTGTTCCTTGGGCAACTGAGGAAAGGGTGCCTGAACTGGCCCTATCCTATAGCCACACTGATGAATATCTTGCATATCACCATAGAACCTTCATCTGGCGATGGATGGAGATAGAAACAGAGACCCACACTGGAGCACTGGACTGAGCTCCCAAGGTCCAAATGAGGAGCAGAAGGAGGGAGAACATGAGCAAGGAAGTCAGGATGGCGAGGGGTGTGCCCGCCCACTGAGACGGTGGGGGCTGATTAGTAAGTTGTTACACAGAGAAATCCTGTCTCAAAAAACCAAAAATCCAACAAACAAAAATTCCTCCTCTAAATTGCGTGGCCCTAAAAATGGCTCTGACTTACTGTGCAGGATTCAGGCCATCCTCCAATTCATGTTCCTTCTGTCTCGGCCTCCCTGGTGCTGAGATGACACACACCAGTCCCCACACTCTGATTAAGCTCTAAGTTCTTTGTGCATGAGTTTCTGCAGATTTTTTTTTACTATGACAATTGGAGACAATATTTACATAGGCTATTTGTTAAATAAGTTGGAAATGGGCACATTTTAAAAATTCTGACAAAGAAACAACATGATTGTCCCTGTACTATATAAAAATAGCATGCAACAGCCTGGCGGGGCTGCAATTCCCTTAACAAATTTACTCAGATCCTAATTGGGGTTAGGTGGTATTATTATTATTGGAAGTTAAGCTCATTTTAGGCAAGGTATAACTCTATATACAATATGCTTTGTGAATTTTCACTTTGGTATTAAGGTTAAAGATCTGAAAACCTACAGTATCCACTGATTTTCTTATATTTGTGTTAAAAAAACTGGCAGAATCATATTTCCATAATTTAATAACTATGATAATGGGATAATTCCTTAAATTATGATTGTGTTCTCTCCACCTCTACGGATAACCATCTTCTGCTCATAAGACTTCAATGATGGTTAATGGTCTCTTGCATAAAAGCATTCAAAACCACTTAAAGAGCCCATAGAGGCGGTGCCTATAATCCCAGCACTCAGGAAGCTGAGGTAGAAAAGGCTGAGGTAGGGGGGACCCCTGTGGCTTTAGGGGTAAACTGAGACACACAGTGAGGTTCAGACAAACCTGGGCTACAGTATGCAAGACCCTGTCTCAGCAAGCAAACAGCTCACTAAGGCTCACTTTGCCTGAATCAGCTGTTGCTGCTTTAAATTGAAGGGAAATAGCTCGCTGGAAAGTAAGCTCTAACTAAAGGAGAAACATCCAGGAGGGCTATGTGTGCGCATGGGGTTTATTTCCTTCTTGCTGAGAATGTTCTTGAACTAGGAGGAAAACAGGTTGTCTCCCCCCTGCTGATGGCCAGGGAACAACTCTTTCACTGTGGGCCTGGTCCCCACTGGATTCCCGGTGCTGCTGTTTATTCCGCAAGGATGGCCACTTAGCTTTCTAGTAGCTTCAGGTCGGAAGGGGGGTTGATTGTCAGCTTAGGCAGAAGAACTTTGGCAACCCCTGCTTTCTTAGAAGCTGTGCTCTCTCTCCTCTCAGCTCCGATACACTCATCAGTCTGCAGAAATGCAGGCTTGCTCTTGTTTGGGGAAAAAAGACTATTCTCTTCATCTGCTACAGTTCCCAGTTGGGATTCTCTTTAACAAAAGACATATTTACAAAGAAAAAAACAGTCAGAAGTGTACACACACACACACACACACACACACACACCTCATGTATTCAAGGGAGACACTTTATCTATAAATCTCTATCATCTATCTATCATCTATCCTTCCTATCTATCTATCTATCATCTATCTATCTATCTATCTATCTATCTATCTATCTATCTATCTATCTATCTATCTATCATCTATCCTTCCTATCTATCATCTATCTATATCTATCTATCTATCTATCTATCTATCTATCTATCTATCTATCTATCTACCTATCTATCTATGTGGTATCTGATGAGCTAAGCTGGGAGACTGAAACTTCACACCATAATCTGATGAGCTGTGGGAGGAAGCATGCGGTGAAGGACTGGTTAGGACAAGGTAAGATGAACACAGCAAGCAGGGTGGAGGTTTGCTCTGCAGTGCCCTGTCTATGTCTTCTGCACTGACTGGTATCCAGAGACAGTTTCCTTCTGCTGGCACAGGGGAGGGAGGGTGCGTTTTCCTCTACAGACATACATTTCCTTCACAGGTCACTTACAGCTTCTTCTCAAATTTCCCCCGAGTCAGAGAGAAAAGAAAAACCCATTTGTGTCCTGACATTCTCCTTCCTCCTTTACCTGATCTACTGAGAAGTCAGCGAGCAGCCTCTTGCCCCTGCCGCTAAGACGACCTCTTACCACCCTGCCTTCCTGTCACAGCAGATGAACGGGGAATCCAAATAAAGGCTTCTTCCCTTAAACCTTTTCTCCCGAGACTACAGTTCCTAAAGAACAACAGTAACAAAAATACTCAAAACCCCTGTTGTGCCAGTAAGGCAGATAGGACATGGCATCGTCTGATCTCCCAGCGTATTTCAGGAAGCTGTTTTCTAGGTCCGTTCCATTCTATTTCAGAGACTCTCCTATCAGAGTCCTATCCAACTTTCCAGTCACCCCCACCGGCAGCTTTTCTCTCTGCAAAACTCTGTTGAAGAATGAGGCCACAGGGCGGCTTCTCTGTCCTCTACTGACTCCCCCGCCACAACCCCGCAATGCAAGTAATAGGATGTTTTAAACTCAAAAGTAAATGATTTCCCGAGATGCTCTCTGGAGGCTCACGGAGGTGCGGAGCCTGCAGGGAAGCAATGAAAACCACTCTTAAAAGAAAGGAAGATAAAAGTGTGTGTAGGGGGTGCGTTTCAAATAGAGCCAGGAGGCTTCTCTGCTGAAGCTACCTCGGCGCAGTTCCAACCTGTGCTGTGGGCTATCGCCACCTGTTGGTGACAGGCTTCTGAAAGCACCCTACTGAAAAGTTACTCCAGCCAGGAGCCTCGGTGCCCATCTGAAGTCACCAGGCTTTATGTTGTAAAACAGAGACGGTTCCAGAACATACCCAGTGAGGACTCGATCTTTGAAGTACATTCTAAATTCCTGTCTATAGTTTCTTCTCTTTATCTTCTCAAGCTCCGTACCTCAGACAGGGTTTCACATTTCCTGTCTTCCTCATGACATGGATTCCAGCTCTTCCTTCTTCCCCCCTGCTGCGTGGACTGATATTAGAGGGATGCGCAGCCACCCCAGCCTGCAGCGTCTGAATCTGAATTCATCAGAAGTAGGGGCAAGGGGCCATGAAGGGTTAGCTCAACCTCTAGGATATGGGGAAAATGGTTTTGGAATGATTCGATCTGAGAAAATCTACAAATACATGCATTCTGCTCTCCTTTCTCTCCTTTGTCCGTTTTGCTTTTCTTCTGTGTTACCCTTCACAAATTCAATCTTACTTATTGTTTGTTATTTTGGTTCTTTGGCTTTTATTCTTTTGATAGGGTCTCATGTAGCTCAGGCTGGCCTTGAAATCTGTATGTAGCCTTGGATGCATGATCTTCCTGCCTCTACCTCTCAAGTGCTAGGGTTTCAGTCAAGTTAAAAATCCTTTCTCATCCCTGCCTCCCTCTGTCTTTCAAACATTGTCTCTGGATATTGAGAAGGCAGCAAGATTGTTACCCAATAACCACTTGGAGACACAAAATAATGATAAAAGTAATAATCGTAATATTTCCTTATAATAGGATTGCTCTACTTTATGGAACCGGGAGCAAATGTGTGTAGAAACTTGTCCTTATCTGGTTACCATGGTACTGAGGAAAGGTATTCCCTAAGCACCCTGGGTCAGCTCCTGGACCTGCTCTGAGGCCAAGGAGTCAGAGCAGAAATCCTATTTCTTCACAAGAAGCATCTTTCTTTGGGGTTACCACATAGTCTCCCCAGACTTGGTTGACTTAAAAATTGTTCATTTGGGAGGTCATGCAAATTAAGACTTATCAAATTTCCTTAACTTTGTGCAGTACCACCTCTGATGTGTATGTTAACTGTTACCTAAGCTATGTGACAGGAACCCAAGGGCCACTTTTGCCGAGAACAACACTTCTCACCTGTAGATGCCTGTAGATGTCTGACGGATGGCTAAGCAAGGCAGAGGAAGCAGCCACTGATAAATGATTTAGCCCAAGACAGAGTCTCCTGGTCTGGCTTCACTTTGTGTGCTGGGGATGTTTGTGTTTTTTTTTTTAATCATTCGTTTTGTGTTGAAAATATTTTAACCCTGACACTAAGGATTTTTCTGGAGAATTACTCTTAAGCCCCGTTAATTATGACATTCACACGGGGATGCTTTGTAAATACCAGGTGTCCAAATGCCAGCCCTAGTTCTTCAGTCAGAATCTGGAATGAGAAGAGAAGGCGAAGGAAGCCGGGGAATTGTCAAAGTGGCTGGATAGTGAATATTTCATCTGTATTTTTCTAAACCATGCACAGAAGAGAAATAAATAATTCTTCTAGCTATTGTGCTAAGTGTCCACTGTTGACAGCTGGGTATGAAAAGGTGGTCGGATTTGAGTATTTAATAGATGCTAGCAGAACTACTTGTGACTTTGCTCCCAGCTATCCGGGCCCTGTTCCTGGACTCCATGTAAAGAAACACCAGCAGTCTTAGCTATTTAACATGCGCGGTCCCGCACGGCAGCTGCCAACTATGAAGCACCTGTTATCCCTTCCGGAGTGACAAGCCAGGGAGGTGGGGAAAAGGCCACTAATAAGAGTTTCTTCTGTGAGAAAAGGGGTAGCTCTCTTTCGGGTGGCAAGACACCTCTGGAGATGAGAACTTTCTTTATAAATGTTGATTTTTCTTCACTAAAGTCAGAATTTATTTTTGTGTTTGAGGGAGGTAGAAAGAGGCAAAAAGCTTTCCCTGCGTCTGCTGGTCCTTAAACCTTAAGACTTAAGGGTCCTTCAGCCACCTGGAGATGAGAATCAAATTTCTTATGTGTGACTAGATGGACATCTGTGCATGGAGATTCAGTGCCTGACTACAACCTTTTGTTTTGCGGTCTGTATTATCTCTTATTTGGAGGTTCTGACAGTGAAGGTTGGATGGTAGGGGACGGTTTCTTTTTTCTAAGACAGTCTACCTTTTACAATTTTAATTGTCTTATATTTAATACAACAGGGCCATGTACTATGTAAACCGAATAAGGTTTATGTTGATAATGAAAATAACCGGTTGGAAATACCTATGTCATGATCCTCTAAAATTTTGTTTGATGACAGACTAAAGAACTGAAATTTGCCTTTTAGGTGGAATGCCTTTTTGTTTAATGTTAAACATGACTTTGACAAAATATTGATTGAAGCTGGATATTGGATGACATTCCTGAAGGCTGAGGCCATAGGATGCAAGCTTGAAGCCAGGGATATCTACAGAAAGGGCTTAAAGCCAATCTGTACATAAAGAAAGACCCTTCTGTAGGTGGAGTTTTCCTGTCTCGACTGCCTGGTTCCAAATCACTGACACGGAGGCGTAATATTGTTTATAAATGCTTAGTGGAGAGCTCACGCTTGTTACATTTAAATTAACCCATATTTCTTACCTGTGCTTTGCCACATGGCTCATGGCTTGTTACCTGTTGAGGACCAGCCGCAACAAAATGCTGGTAGGTAGAGTAGGGGCATGGGAAAATAAAAGATAAAACCGCAAGACAGTATCGGGAGAGCGTTTCGGGGATTCCTCAGATGCCGAAAATCACCCGTATTTATGTTTCTACAACTTTTATACCAAACATAAACTGGGGGAGAAGGTGACAAAAACACTTCATTAACATTATACAAGAGGTGAACTCATACAGCCAATTCTGGGGTCACACACACTGAGTAGGCAGACCGCAACCCCGCTCCTGGTGTCCTCATAATTACAATGGAAGGCACAGAAGTACCTTGGCATATCCTGACCACCTGTTGGCATAGCACCAAGCTATCTCAAGTTCAAAAAGGGGGGCCAGGCAGCCACCTCCTGAGCTAGAAGGTGTGATTAAGCCTTGTTATTCGTCAAACTCTCTGGCCATTGGATAAGGTAGGAAATGGGCCTGCATTTCTAGGTCCCCACAGTTACCTAATTTTCTATACATTTTACTTCCTTGGTGACTGGCAGGCGTCTCCCTGACTCCACCCTTCTTCATCCTAATATCCTCAGTTTGACTGTCCCACCAACCAGCTTAATATTACTTATAAATGCTTGGTGGAAAGCTCAGGCTATTAGCTCACTCTTACGCTCAGATTAACCCACATTTCCAATCGATGTTTCACCACGTGGCTCATGGCTTGCTGCCTAATTCTCTATACATCCTGCTTCCTTGATGGCTGGCTAGCATCCCCCTAACTCTGCCATTCTTCATCCCTGTATCCTCAGTCCTGCCTTACTTTATTCTGCTTTGCTATAGACCAATCAACTTCTTTATTAATCAATGAGAGTAATACATATTCACAGTGTACAGAAGGATTATCGCACAGCACCCTTCTTTAACAAACAAACAGTAAGAAAAATAAAGTTGAATCTGACAGGCATGCTTTGTTGGGTACCGTGTCAATCACTAGCGCATCTCAATTTGAAACATCAGAGAATCTCATCTGGCATTGTCCAAGAGAGGAAACAAGGCTGTGCCAACTGACAGGAGAAAGATTTCATTATTTCCTCTCTGTAGTTCTGACACTACTTGAATCTATTATTTCTCTCCAGGCTCCAGACAGATTTCTTTCTGTGAGATTTTCTGTGAGATCCTCATTATGATAGCTGCCTCTGGACCTTCTCCCTTCCTGCTGCACAATGGAGAAACTAGTTTTGGAGTTCCACAGAGCTTCAACAACAGGGCGATTGGAGCCACGCACAGAAGCCAACTGTCAGTCATATAAATCTCCTAGGGGCTCAACTCCAGACAGAGTGTAGAGATGGTGAGCTTTGTGCTTCTTTAAGTGCCGATTTGGTGCCTGGAATTGTAGGCCAACTGTCTCTTCACTAACAGCACTATCACTTTCGGCCTGCTCCCCAGCCTGATAATCAAAAATACTGTCTTTCATTAAAATAGGAATCACTTCCATCAGGTCTAAACTCTGAGTTCAGACATGATGCTTTTCTCATTTGTGTTGAGGCGTCCTGGCAAAGGCCCCCGAAGTATAGCATTTTGACATAAGAATTGTCCTTAGCAAAAGCAACTTGAAAGAGAAACATTTAAGATAAAATGTCTGACCATCCTCCTTTGCCCTCTGGTCCTTTAAGACAGTTTCGCTGTATACTGCAGGTTAGCCTTAAACTTGTAATCCGCCTGCATCAACAACCCCCTCCCCCAGAATTAAAGGCCAGGATAGGTCTTAATCATTAGAGTTAACGCTAGACCTCACCAGCCCAGATAATCTACATAACAGGAGCTTTTATTCCAATCCTCATAACTAGATTTCATCTTTAGAAGATGTTCCCGATATGTTCACTTCTCCATAGCAAACTTAAGGGGCATTTTCTCTGTAGATTCCTAGGTCTCCAACTTAGGCTCTAGAAATATAATGGATATAAGGCACATAACAAAGCAAAAAGCCAGTGGCTTGGGAAATGGCACAGTTAAAGTGTTTGCCCCACTAAGCATGAGGACCTGAGTTCATTTGACCCAGGCCAAAAAGCTAAGTAGTGTGGTCAACATCAGGCTGGAAATGCAGAAGCAAGCAGATCCCAGGGCTCAGATGCATGCAGATTTCTTGCTGGCCAGCCAGGCTAGCCAGTTTGTGAGCACAAGGTTCAAAGAAATCTAGTCTTACAAAAGACGGAGAGCAATGGAGAAAGGCAGGTAATATCAGCCCCTGACTCCTACAAGTGCATATATACTGAAGGTGGGGGCGGAGAAGAGAGAGGAAAAGAGATGAACGCACATTCATATGCACACTACAGATGTGCACTTATGCATATACCACAGTCTTAGGGTTACTATTACTATGATGAAACACCATGACCGAAGCAACTTGGGTAGGAAAGGGTTGTTTGGATTACGTGTCCTGAGTTACTGTTTATTTAGGGAAGCCAAGATAGTAAGTCAAACCAAGCAGAAACCTAGAGGCAGGAGCTGATGCCAAGGCCACAGAGGGATGCTGTTTAATAGCTTGCTCCCCGTGGCTTACTCAGTCTGTTTTCTTATGGAATCCAGGGACATCAGCCCAGAGTGGTACCACTTGTAATGGATGGGCCCCTGTCAATCACTAATTAAGAAAATGTTCTTACAGGCATGTCGGTAGCCCTAACTTATAGAGGCAACTGAGGTTCCTTCCTCTTGGATGACTACAGCAGGTGTCAAGTTGACACAAGACTGGCCAGCACATCCACACTCAAGACAAAATTAAAATGGGAAAAACAGTTTGCCTATATACTCCACATGTGAGTTTCACAAAGAAATGAGGATTGTTAGGGAGGCAGGGGAGTGCAGAAGATGGAGGGTTGTGTAGGACCTTAAACTAAATGAATGAAAAGCAGCCCACTGCTTTAGGATGAAGGAGACAAAGGCAAGGTGTGGAGACCGGAGGCCTTGTGGGCATCTGCTGTTTCTCAGTTACCTTCAGATCAGAATAATCCATTTACCAAAGAGGCACTTTTGGATATAGCATTTTGCTGGTACCCTTCAGCATCAAGGGACTGATGATTGTTGATAGCTATTTAATTGCTGAGAATATTTTGAAACAGTTCTTAAATAAGAGACAAAAAATGAACTGATTGAAAAAGAGCTATCCTAGGGATTTCCAAACACAAATTCATCATCCTAAAAGCTCTCCCTCACATTTTCAATTACCTGAAATCAATTGTTGTTTGAAAATACTAATATTTATTTTGGCCCATTCAGGAAAGAGATACTATGATTTGGGATATGACTCAATAGTATAGCACTTTCTTTACAAGCTTGAGACTTTGAGCTTGATCCAAGAACCATAAAAATAAATAAATAAATAAATACATTTAAATTTAGAACCTATATTCATATAACTTTTGTTAAAATGCTCTAATCTGACTTTTCTATTTTGTAATGTAAAAAGAAAAAGATTACAATTTGGATTGAAGATCTTATTTGCTTTATTTCTCTCTCTCTCTCTCTCTCTCTCTCTCTCTCTCTCTCTTTCTTTCTGTCTCCTCTCTCATTGTGTGTGTGTTGATGGAAATTGAAAACAGCCCTTATGGATAATAGGAAAGCACTTTACCACCAAGTCATACCACATAAGGCTTAATCCATAGCTTGTTATTCTAGCCCTGTGTCTTGCCCCTTGGTTCCTCACCCACATCTATTAATAAATCCACTTATTCCTTGGCATCCCTGCAATACCAAGACTTTCTGCTGATAACAAGAGCTGTGGATACTCAGATCTTTTACATAAATGGCATGGCATGATTCTTACATATAACCTACACATGTCCTGTATAAGTTATCTCTTGCTTGTTGGTAGTACCAAATACAATGTAAGTAAGTACTATATTATGTGGTAAGTGCTACACTGTGTTGTTTGGGAAACAATGGAAAAGAAAAACGTCTGGACGTGTTTAGTAAAGGTATGTTTTTATTTCTTCCTCAGATACTTTTTTCTTAATCTGAAGATGCGAAACCATGATGAAGATGGATTATTTTATCACTTTGGGGTTTTACTGCCAACAAGGATCCACATGAAGAAAGGGAAGCCACTAGCAGAGTCATTCGAGTCTACCTGCTTGACTTCCCTCTTTGCACTGTTGGCTACTGTTTCTTCAGCTGCCTCCGCTGTAGGGCCCAGGCCCAAGCTATTTGTGTACCCAATTCTTCTTGTCTCTCCATACATCTCTACTGCTAGTTAAATGAAGCTTCATCAATTAAGGAGTCTATAAGAAAAAGAGGGCACATGCACTTTTATACACTTGGTTTCAAAAACATTTAGCAAATTGAGTCTTGACTAAAGATTCACACACTTTTTTGTTTTATTCATTCATTAATTTAATTTACTTATAATTAGATTTAATTAAAACTTCGTTCATCCAGTATTTTTGATTATATCATTTCCTCCTCTCTCCATCTCCTTCCAGATCCTCCCCACCTTTCTACCTACTCAACTTCATATACTTTTTCTTTTAAAAACTTAAAAATATAATTAAATGCAAATAAGGCAAAACATACCAAAAGAAAAGAAAAAGTACACAAGAAGCAGGGATTCTGTTTTGTGTTGGCCAACTACTCCTGGGCGTGGCTTGCCATGGAGTGTGGTTGATATGCATGGTAGCTCTCCATTAGAGAAACTGATTTTCCCTTTCCCAGCAGGAGTCACAATTGCAGACAGCTTCTTGTTAGGGTGGGGTTTTGCAGATGCCCCCCTCCTCAGTGTTGGGATTCTAGTTGGTCTGGTTTAGGTCTTGCTCGTCCTATTGCAATCTCTGTGAGTTCATATGTGCATCGGTCCTGTTGTACCTGGATGATGCTGTTTCCTCGGAGACATCAGCCACCTCTGGCTCTTAGAGTCTTTCTGCCTCCTCTTCCATATAGATCCCTGAGCATGAGGAGATGATTTGATGAAGACATTTCCTATAGAACTGAGTGTTTCAAAGTCTCTTGCTGTCTACATTTTTACATTTTTCAGGTGTATGTCTGTGTGTTAATTATCATCTACTGCAAGAAGAAGGTTTTCTGGAAGGGGTTGAGCAATGCTCTGATACTCTATCAGATAAAGATACAAACAAATATGCATATATATACACATATATATGTATATATATATATACATTATACACACACACACACTAACTAAAGTATTACAGAACTGATTTAACTTCTGGAGCACTCTCTTTCTCTGAAAAATTAAGGACAAAGATCATTTACTGCATAATTTATGGTATTTGTGTTCATGTAGATGGATAAAGGCAAGATCTTAAAATATGCTTGAAATAAGTTGTCCTTAAAACTAGCCCTTCCTGGAAATGCCCATTTACCTCAAAAGGAAACACCAGCTTTGTCTTGGCTCTAAGTGATCACTCATTATAAAATAATGTTGTTTCACATTGTCAAATAGCAAATGGCACCTTGCAGTTTGAATATGATCCATAAATTGGGACCAATTTGGATTTCTCGCTAAAGCATGCAAAAGAGTTAATCAGGAGCCGGCACTCAGGAGGCAGAGGCAGGTGGATCTCTGTGAGTTCGAGACCAGCCTGGTCTACAAGAGCTAGTTGCAGGACAGGCTCCAAAACCACAGGGAAACCCTGTCTCGAAAAACCAAAAAAAAAAAAAAAAAAAAAAAAAAAAAGAAAAAAAGTTTCCACTGCGCATTTTATCTGCAAATGTCAAGTCAGTTTATTCGACTTTTCTTTCCCAGCGAGTTTGCTTTTTTCTCTTTGAACCTTATTGCTATTGTGTTTCCTGAGTCTTATTGGACTGGCTGCATCACACACGTGACTATTTGACTATTCAGCATCTGAATTTGAGCAGTTCACAGAAAGACAGACAGTCCTGCCTGCTTTGCTATGACACCTTTGGATGTAACTAAATGTAATTGGACCTAGAGAAACATATGCAAAGGCAATCAGAGTAGATGTAATATTCATCCTGCAGGATTCAGACTCACTCTCAGGCTCTAAATTGTCTGGAATTGAAGCAGAGAATTCTAACAGCTGTTTGATTAATGTTTTAGAAAGGAGAGTCCTGTAGTTTTAAAAAAAAAAAGCATCTTTTGGAATGGAGAAAAGGAAATTAAGGGGCATGAAAGTGAAGTTGTGACATCTAATTTTGCTTTTGTCACAACAGCGTATGACCCGGTAGTTTTCAGATTTTAATATGTATAGGCATCAGCTACGGATTATACAATGCAAATGACAAGGTCTTCTATTTGAGATTTTGATGCCATGGTCACAGAATAGAGTCAAGAATCTGAAATTTGGAAAACTCGCTTCAGTTCGTGTGCATGTGTTTCTTGACGGGCACTTTGTGAAGCATCAACTATACCACCATTTATCTATTGTTATGTGTTCCTCCACGTACACAAATTATTCTATGAAGTTAGTTCCTGCTATATAAGACGCAGCTGAGGGAAAGTGAGGAAACATGGAGAATGTCAGAATCTTACATACCTTTCTGGTTTGCTCTATGCTGCTATGGATAAACACTGTAACAGAAGAGGAGCTGCTATTTCCTATCATAAGTCACGCGCCATTGTTGAAGGAAGCCAAGGCAGGGACTCAAGGTAGGAGCTCGAAGCAGGATCCATGGAGGCACACTGCTTACTGGCTTGCTGCCAACAGTTTGCTCAGCCTACTTTCTCTGCAACCCAGGACACTTGCCTAAGCGTGGCACCACCCACAGTGGACTAACTCCCCTAACCCTCCACATCAATCATTAAGCAAGAAAAGTCCCTATAGAAATGCCCAGAACCAGTCTGATGGAGACAATTCCTCATTTTCACCTCCCTCTTCCCAGGTGACTCTAGTTTATGTCAACTAATAAGTACACTACATGCTTGCACTTAGTAAATTATGATGGAATTGCTTTCTAATTTATATCCAACTTTGGAGGTTCCACAAATATTTCTTGCCATTTAAAAGGGCATGTTGGGTTTCTTAACTAGATTTTATAAGTATACGTATACAAATTAATTAGTCCATATGTATATAACATATATAAAACAATAATATATACAATCCCTTTGGCTCCTGGTGAATGATTTATAAGTTTTTAACAATCTGTCTAAAGAAAGAGAACCAGAGGTTCAGAAAGCTGAAACTGGAAAAAGCTAAACAGAGTTCAAAATAATTGTGTCTTTGGTGTGTGAGTCTGTGTCTGTGCCTGTGTGGTTTGTTATATGGACAAGAACCACACTTATCCCATCAGGTACAGCATCTTCATTAGGAGAGATCATTACTACTTCATCAAAAACATCCACAGGTATAACAATGGAGCTTAAATAATGGCATATTTTTACAAAATACTTAGGTTAAAATATAATTGTATTACTCTACCCCTTTCTCTTTCCCATCTTCAATCCCTGCTATTCCCTCTCTCCCAGACTCATCCCAC
Source organism: Microtus pennsylvanicus (assembly GCF_037038515.1). Taxonomy (NCBI): domain Eukaryota; kingdom Metazoa; phylum Chordata; class Mammalia; order Rodentia; family Cricetidae; genus Microtus; species Microtus pennsylvanicus. The sequence continues at coordinate 84,286,444 of NC_134587.1, forward strand.
ATCTCTCCATCATTCCCTCTGAAATTAACGGCCTCTTTTTCTTTGGTTGTTGGTATATATGTGTATTAATTTATACATTTATATATGTGTATTTATATATGAATACAAATAAAGTTCCCTGAGTCCATTTAGTGTAGCCTGGATGCATGTGATTTCAGGGCTGACCACTGTTTATTGGCTAACCATCAGCACAGACAATGACAGTCAGTAACTCTGAGTGCTGACCTAAGAAAAGCCTTAGTACATAGAGACCCTGTGTGTCTTTAGGCTGTGGGAGATGGCTGGCTCTCCTAGAACATAAGCAAAGACTTAAATCCAAGTTTAAATGACCGTCAAGAAATAAAATAATGGTTACCACTTAAAGGAATGCTTGGTGGTTCTAGGCAGAGTTGAACAGTAGGCCACAGGCCAGCAAGCAAGCTGGGTAATGCGAAAAGCCAGCTGTAAGTGAAGGAAAAGATTTGTGTGAGCAGACAGATGTGGTATTCAGTAAAGCTAATACCTAGAACAACAGCTTCCTAAAGTAGGAGAGAATGGAGATGTTTACCAAGGAAGGGCAGAAGCTCAGAAACTGCTAGGGAGAAGGCAGAACTACTCCAGAAAACTCCAGTAGGTGTTTTTGCTTTTCATTCCAAGTATGAGGATATATAATTATGTTTTCCCAAACATGATCAAGAACAACAGACAATTAACACCTAGGGCTGCTTTGACTGATGCAGCAGATGCTGAAAGAACAGGTTTTCTGAAGGAAGAGCTGCTGTATTCTTAGTTAAATTCCGTTTATCTTCTTTCTTTTTTTCTAGACTTGAGCTTATGAGTTTCATTTTGCAGCCTTCAATTGTTTTGCTGTCAGATCCTTGCATGTCGTTTTATTATACCAAGCCATGTGAGTGAGCCCTCTAAACGCGACTATGCATCTTTAGCTCTTCTTTGTGGAGGGGCTGAGTGATGAGCATCCCTGTCCAGCCACCAGCCAGGACAGCATCTTTACAACCTCAGCTTGTACTCCGCAGCACCCAGGCAACATGAGTAGCTTGATGCTGTCTACCCCATGACTGCTCTGAGGTTGGACTATGCATCCCTCACCTCTGCTTGCCACCCCTGTTAGCATTTAAAAAATTACTGTTTTTATTCAGGTCTTATTTGAACGGCTAGACTGTTGAAGTATTATGGGTGTAGCTTGGGTGTTACAATCCATCTTAGGTGTTACAATCTCACAGCCGACTTCCTGGTTCTCTGGCTCTGATAGTCTACCCATTCCCTCTTCCATGATGTTCTCTGAGCCTTAGGTGTCATTAGTTGGTTATTAACAACAGACCAGCAGGGGCCTCAGCATAAAGTCAGAAAATCTGGCTTCATTGTTTCTCACAGCCTTCATTGGAAATTGAGTCATGTGTTCCAGATTTCAACCTCTTACCTGCAACATGGAGAAGCTTAATCCTCATGTTAGATATTTGAAACCAAGCCAAAACCAGCCTTATATGGACAATGGATAGTATCTCGGGGTAGTTTTGGTTAGTAAATGATTTGACTTGCTAATACTGCTTGTTTTCCTAGGAATAGATGTGTTAAAAGTAACAGTGTATGGGACAAGATTGTCCCTTCTAAAGGCCAGTAGTGGCCACCATGAGAAGCAGTCATGTTACATGTTTTCTAGTCCAAGAAATGGGACCCTCACGTCTTCCTTCACCAAGAAGCAGTTTATTATTTTCTAAAGGCTAGAGCCCTGAATGTTTTAGAGGCTTTCAATTCCTTCTGGCTTCTCTGTTTCCTGTATTCCTGTATTCTTGTATTCCTACCTACATTCTGACTGGAAGCTTACAAATTAATGGCTGGGATGAGAAGGGAGAGGGGAATAAAGGGACTTCAGAAAGATGTGGTCAGTCTGCATGTCCACCCCAGTGTACCAAAACACACATGTGCACACATGGAAGCTGAACAATCCATTCTTTATTTAGCCCTCAGCAACCCCATTTTTCTCCCTTTATGACAGTAGGGTGATTCTATTGTATTACGTCTGCAATCAAGTATATGCAAATAGACATATACCTTTATTCTTTGCCCATTTTGACCAATAAGTTGAATATAATGATTTAGGGTTACTTCCCATACTCATACATGACTCAGAACCAGGCTGATGTATCACCTTCAAGTTCAACACAATAAAGCTTGCCTTGGGGGAAGTCTGGCTGAGGCTATAGGGTCCTATTGTAGCATTTGACCAGGAAGATTTTTCTCTAGAACAAACCCTAGTTTTAAATAATCTGAGGGATACATTTTCCCCTATCACAGGCTCACCACCTCATTTGGATTATTTATACCTTTTTAATGAGCGACAGTTGCATCATTTGGACCTTGAAAACAAGGTGCCCTGAGTATGCTCCCAGCTCATCAATATAGCTAACTTAAGACACAGCCATATCTTCTCTGAAGTTTGTTTATCAGAGAAGAAAAGGTTCAAGTTTTTGTTTTGTTTTACAGGTCTGAAATCTGAAAATAAATACTGACTACACTATTTTTCTCTCTTTTCCCTCTCTTTTCATTCCTGTTTCCTTTTGTAAGGGAGTAATGCTATCTAGATAGGTGTGCAGGAGAATAAAGTATTTTTTATTTGTAATGCTTGCTGGTTTCCAGGGTACAGACAATCCCGCAGTGGCCCGTTTCAGGCTAGCAAGGTGAAAACACTGGATGATAAACTGACAGGGCCAGCGCACAGTGTGTCCTCCAAGGCCTACAGAAGCTGGTGCCCACACACAGCTGTCTGAGCCACGCTAGTCTTTTCACTGTTGCTGCTGTTGTTTGTCAAACACATCTAACCATGTTTAGATATTTTTGGTTTTATGAGTTCTCTAGGAAGACGAACCATGTTCCTCTGAGCTATGTGTCATTAACCATCCTAATCTTCTGAAAGGTTGGCCTCAGTTTGCACATTTCATCACCAAATATTTACAGAGCATTGAATATTACTGAGCACCAAACTGGTGGGATTAAACAGTAAATACGGCAGACAAAATTCTTGCTCTCCCAGAACTTCAAGTTTATTTCCACATCATTCAAAGACTCTTACAGAACAAGACTGTTACAGTAGGTAAGCACAGAGCTGCACATCATAAACAAAAATGGATGTCATCTTTGTAATAAAAGAACTTATTGGTTCATAAAATTGCAAAGGCCAGATATATTCCTGAGGCAAAGACTTAAGCACCAGAGACCCAGTTTGTGCCTTAATAATCTATCTTTCCTTCTTCCTTATAAGACCTACAGGCTCATGACATCCACATGTGGTAGCAAAAGATGACAAGAGTTTCAGACCTCCAACTTGACAGCCGGAAGGAAAAGGGGACCACTCAGGACTTTCTGTATGCAAAGGGCAGGGATATTTGCTTCTTTGCCTGGAGTCTCAGAATGCACACACCATTATGTAGATGACTGGATTATTTACACATTTTTTAGCAAACCTTCCTGCCAACAATTTTACATTTTTTTTTCTCTTTCAAGTTCATGCTTAAAGTTGAGTCTTATTTCCATACAAATCACAAGGAGGAAACTCAGAAGGGAGTTCTGAAGGGTAACAGTAGCTTTAGAGAAGCATGAAAGGATGCCCTAGAGGAGTACAAACAGCGGATGTCAGTGCCTGGCCCCTTCCGTATAACTGAGATGTGTGAGCATACTGATAGAAAAGTACACAGAGCTTGGACTGTTTGTCTTTGTCCCATCAATTACAAATATATAGAGACTGAAGGCTTACTCTCACAATATTTAAGAGAAAGTGGTACAGCACAAATTCTAATTGGTCTTCATAATAAAAACCTGGAGTCAGATATTAGGGAGTGAAAGCTGAAAGATCAGAAAAGCAGAGTGACTAGCCACTAGTTCTTATCTCTGCTGAATCCTCAGAGCAAATGGACTATCCTGTTTCTAGAACTCTTCAGACTGAATGTTGTCTCAGTGAAACCTTAGACTGAATCCTGAGCTCTTGTCTCCTCCCATCTATATTTCTCTCTCAGCCCTGCCATATCACTTCCTGTCTCCACATCCCTAGTGCTGGGATTAAAGGTGTCTGTCACCACTGCCTGGCCTCTATGGCTAACTCTTGTGTGGCTCACTCTGCACTCTGATTTCAGGCAAGCTTTATTTGTTAAAACACAAACAAAATCTCACCACAGTGGTTGTATTCAAGAAAGAAATGTTCTTGCTTTATGTCATTGTTTCTAACAAAATACGTCTTTGGTTTCTAAGACTCGAGCTGTTTTCTCCAAAAACATGTGCACAAAGCATATTTCACTCTCAAGTAACTGTCTCCAAAATACATCTAAGCCACAGTTAAAAAACATTGAGGCATCTTGAAATTTGTTGATTTCTGTGCTTTGGTTGATCATAAAAACTATGAGACTGATAAAGATTGTCTTTGGCTTTTAGATAATTGTCCTTCAGCTACCAGGTACAAGTTTTGTTGGGATCTGATCAGCCTTTACTTAACAGGATCATCTTGTAAACTGTAACCTAGGCAATGACGTCAGTAGGCTCATCTGTCATCTTGCTGTGCCTATGTGTTCTTAATCTAAATCCCGTCAGTTTGGCTGTAACTCAAGCCAGGTTTTACTTGTTATATTCTCCAGAGAAATTAAGGCCAGAGACTAAGCTAGGGATTTAATTACAATTCTCATTTCCTGATGCATTTCACCCTGGGCCTCTCCCTTTCTTGAGATGCGGTCTTACTGAGGAACCCAAAGGCCTAGAACCACTCTGCAGCCCAGGTGGATCTCCAACTTCTCTGACTTCTCAGCCTCCAGACTGAGCTATCATCCCCCTCTACAGGCAATTTTTTCTGTAAGGAAACTTCCACTGTCCATGCTGCAGTAGACTTAGGTTGCTCCATCTGTCTCACTGAGTGACAGCTAGTTGGAGCTCGGGTCTTCCAGCAATGTATTGCTACATAACAAATGACATTAAAACTTAAATGTGGCTTAAACAATCATTTAATTAAATCTCCGAGTACTGTGACCAGAGTGTTTGGGCAGTGTCCATGAGGGTGTTTCTGTTGCACTTGGCTTTTTTTTATAGACCCTTTGAGCTGTTGAGCTGATGGCTGGTCTGGTCCACGCCTTAAGTGAAGGCTCTTTTCTGATACTGTGAATGTTTAAATTGGAGGCCAGCAGCCACAATGAAAAGAGGGGAAGGCTTTTAACAGCTACAGAGACAAAAGAAATACCTAAGGAAGATCAGATCCTGAAAACGTTACTCAAAAAGTAACCAATTCTAACCACTGAGTAGCAAATGATTTGGAAGCTTTCTGTGGATTGTGCTGTTTCTGATTTGGCTCTTTGGTCAAAGATGGCCTCATGTTAAGGCCTTTGAGAGTTAAACTGAATGTTCCCCCCCCCCAAAAAAACAAAAAAACAATAGTTAAACTGTCTCTTATAATAAATGAATCAAAGGCTGACTGTCTCAGAAAATCTTTCCACAAAATTAGTGAGGGCCTTTAGTGGGTTTCTGGTGTGAGCCTTGTTGCATAAATCGTCATTCCCCGCTCAAATTTCTGATTTTTCTCTTTTGGCTCTGCAGAAAAACACAGAAGAAATTGCCATTTAAGCAAATGTGGAATGTCCAAACAGCTGAGATCTGGCAGAGGCAACCAAGAAACACCAAAGAGTCACATCACCGGAGTGGCAGGTGAGCAGATCTCAGGAGAGTTAGCCAAAGTCACTTCCTGCAAACAGTGGGCCACTGCAGTCTGAAGGAGCTTTCCCCCCAGCAGCTGTGAGCCAAGGAAGGGGTGAAGATGGAAACCTCCCTGGCCTTGGTTTGTGTCAAACAAGTGAAGAAAAGGAGCGAGACAGCGGGAAAGAAATGAAGAAAATGCAATCAGTGGCCATATTCCCAGGGAGCTGTCTGCTTCCACAGTTGTGAAAGTCAGGTTCTTTTACACTTAAAATTCTAGACATTTCCCCGACACCCTCAACCTATGTGTAGGAAAATCCCCCCAAGTCTGATTCATTTGGTTATAGGGAAGAACAGTTGTGACCAGGAACTAGGAGGATACTGACTTGAGAAAACACTTGAAAAACAAAACAGAAACAAGCTTCAAAGAAAACAGCGAAACTTATTCAAAGAAATAGCCAGGAGAAAAATGTTGCCACAGCACAGATAAAACAAAGTCTCAAGATTTCTGTATGATTAAAACATGTTATTCAATAAGTATTCCTAAGCTGTATGGGTGCAGGAAGATCACAAATTAGAAATTTGATAGCTTCAAGAAAAAAAAAACAAAAAACAAACAACCAGGCTGTTAAATAATGGTAGACGAAACACGATCCTGCAGAACCCAGAATCATAGATGAAAATGAAATTGGAAGAAGACCTAGGAAACACAATTGAAATCTAAATCTGTGTTAGTAAAATTACTGAATTTTGGAGATAAAAATTTGGAAGGCTGGAGACATAGCTTAGTGGCTAAGAGCACTGGATGCTCTTCCAGGGGACACGGATTTGAGCCCTAGCACGGTGTGGCAGCTCACTGTCATCTGTAACTCCATTTCTGGGGGATTAGGCTTCCTCCTCTGGCCTCCGTGGCCATCAGGCAGGCACAAGGAGCACTTACCTACATTCAGGCAAGACACACACACAAGACAATAAAAATTATTTTTTAAGAGGAGAGAAAATTTGGGGAGGGGGTGGCAACAAATCTGAAAAGAAATGTTTCTTATAAAATTGGTGGGAGACTTTCAGTTTCGTCCTGGAACATGGGTGATATTACAAAATATCTAAAAAGAAAAAGAAAAGGAAAATATAAACTAGTTTAAACAGCTAATAAAACTTTTTAAAACATGTGATAATAAAATAAATATTGTTCTCTTAAAATTAAAGACAATTACTAGAGAGTAGATCTTAGTTCATGAAAACGTGACAAAGGAAGCTATAACAAAGAGATTTGTGATGATTATTAAATGCATTTTTTGGCAGAAATAGGACTAACAGATGTGGCTCCTAAAGCCACAGGTGATGTATCTGAAATATAGACACCCCGAGAGCCGGTAGCAGAGATTCTGTAGATGAAAGTCAGTGCAAAGAAAGAAGTCAAAGAACACGATTTTACTCTCTGACAAGATTGAATTTCTACCCCAAAGCCAGCACAGCATGTGGCTTAGCATTGTGCATCATTAAAAAATAGAGTTTTGGGGTAAATTGTTACCAGGTAATTTTTATCATCCTCTTTTCATTTAGTAGTTATAGACATTTGGAGAATTGCTAAGAGAAATATATTTAAAAGCACGTATACCATATGGAGGAATATGTCAGGGACAAGGTTGGTTCATTTCCGGAAATTCGTGACATTCAGAGACGGCTCATTCGAATCCGTAATCAGCTCGCATTCAGAGTGCTATCCTCTGTCCGTGCAGGAGCTTCTGTGCTACCAAGAGCACTGGCCGCACAGTATTTCCTAGGAGTCCTCTGTTAGCAATTCCAGAATTGTTTTCTAAGCCACTGGCTCTGGTGTAAATAAACCATGAAACAGGTGGTACAAAGAGGCAAGTTTAGGGACGTCTGTCACAGCTGTGTCTGTAGATACGGGCAGCCCGTACAACTCGGGAAGGAAAAAGTACTGGCTCTGGTTCCCAAAACCAAATCTCAGCACAAAGGATATTTACTTGCCCCAGAGGGACATAGGGAAGGAATAAGGGACAAAGACAGGAGGAAGTGGGAGAAGGGGGAAGGAACCAAGGAGAGGGGGAAGGGGATTTGTTCTGGAGGAACAAAGGACTGCCTCTGGACAGAGGGGAGACAGAAATGGTCCGTAGGGAAATGGCAGTTTTTAATGGTAAAAGGGTAAACCCTGCGTTAGGATGAGGTGTTTAATTTTAATTGTGCGTGTTAATTAGTTGTGTCAAATGGGGACTTTTAATTGTTGGACTTCAGTGCTTTGGTAGCTGGGCCTTTGTAGTCAACCTCAGGAGGGCCTAGGAATGGAATCTAACAGTTTTTAGCAAGGCAGAGGGAATTGGAGAAGGGCAAGGCCTGACAGAGCCACGTGCTTGCTCCAGTGGGCCAGTGCTCCTGCAGCTCAGGGGCTCAGCCGCAGGGAGCTGATGCCTTTGCCAGGCCTTTCTGCATAGAGAATGTTGAGCTGTCTGGAGCTTCTGGTTGAAGGACACAGCAGGTGCACCTGTGGGGTGGTCCCGGAGAATTCTGTTTTCCTCCTCTGATTTCCTGCTGGGCGCTCTGCTGGTGAGCAAAATTGAATGCCAAAATGTAATGGAGCCCATTTATCACTGCAGCCCTCCCAGAACCTCCTGGCTCTGATAACGGACGGCAGAGACCGAGAAGCCATGGAACCTTTGCAATCTGCTTTCTCTGTACGTTTTACACGTTACACACTGTTCTTCTTACGGCATCCCACTGTGTTATCCTGTATTTGTCAATTTAGGTGTCTGTTTTCCCCTTCAAGACTCTCAATCTGCTCCCCCAGGTGTGGCAATGGATACAGAAAGCTCGGGGAATTGTGGTGGTTTGGCTTCAAATGCCCAAGCTTCCACTGGCAGATATTTTTTGTTTAGTAATATGAGAGTAAAAAATCAGACACTGGGGTGTGATTAAGTCATTTTACAGATGATGCCAAGGTTGGAAAAGGTCAGGAATCACAGGAGCAAGGACTCTGAGGATGGCAGAAAGTGCATCCAAAGATACGCCTCTTTGGGTGGGAGTTACTTGGCAAAAGACAGATGACAGACAGACCCTAACTTCTCTTCTTCATATGAAAACTTGAGTTAACAAAGCAGACACAGACAGAAAACGAAACCAAAAACCAGAATAGAAAACCTTCATGAAACACAGAGTTCCTAGACCAGGAGAAAAGAGACAATTTTGATGTAGAGTCGTACAAGAAATCTGTTTGAGTCTTTCTCGTTTATATTCCTAACACGATTCAGTTCTTGGCCCACAATTGCTTCTCCACTTTGATGTAACATAAAAGCACTGAAAACTGTTCCTGTCCCTAGAGCATCTACTGGAGCAGGGAAACCTATGAGGGGGCCACGACCTGAAGAAAACTGGCTTTCCCTGTCCCCAGCAGCCATCAACTGCCTCGCGGTCCCCTTCCTCATCCATGCTGGGCTGTTGCTCTTGGTCATGTGTGAGCAGGCAACCACAGCTGCTATGAATTGGTGAGTGGAACGGCTCTGTCATGTCTAGAGGGCACTGTGTACATGGCCCTCCCTGTCTCATGGCTGGTACAGTCTGTGTAGCCTTCTTTAGTGATGGGTCCAGGCCTTTTCATTCATCTTCTGTCCTTTGACTGGCTGTGAGCCTCCGTGTCAGCTACCGCAAGAGGAAGCTTCTCTGATGAGGAGTGACATCGGTGCTAATGTGTGACTCTATGCGTGGGTGTTTAGAAGACAGTTTGCAGTTCTGATTGTCCTCACTGGGTTCTAAAGAAAAAAAAAAAGAAGGTATGAAATTGGAGCTGAGAGCAGGGGCAGGTGGGGGAAAGTGGAGGATGGTAGGGCTAATGGATAAGATCAAGATTCACTGTATACATATGTGAAATTGGGTTCATCTGCCTTGTCTGTAGATAGCGGGCCAGCCTGGCTGGCTGTGGGGCTCAGGAGTAGGAAGTGTCTATGGTTTTTAGTTAGGCCAACACTTCAACACTCACGTCAGTGACAAAAACTGGCTTTGTCTTAGTAGACTCAGTGTGGATGGAGCGTGCCTTCTTCCTCCACTCTTCCTGGGCCCCTCCACTGTCTTTTCTTTACTTTCCTCAAGGTCCATGTTCTCAGCTTATCATCCCATTCCACGGGGCATGCTTTCATTGCTGGACCACACAGGACTTCCCCTGGTTTGACTTCTCATTCCTTGACAGCTTCGAATCTCAACCTAAATCTCTTATTCCGTATAGAAACCCATCATGATCTGTCCCTTTTATACTTTGCAGTGGGAATTTTAAAGCCAGAGTACACTACATCAAATGTCTTTTATAGAGGCATTTGAGTCTTAGCATCCAGAGATAACAGACGGTTGCTATGATCCTCTGCAAACAGAAAATTTGCTTAAGGCAATTCTGAAAACATCTTAAACCGAGTCACTTTTTCTTTTGTTCTTTCTCAACAGCAGAGGAAGGCTCTGCATTCCTGCCTGTGTGTCCTGTATCTGAAATAGTTTCTCTTTGTGGGTTTGGTTCTGGCATAGTAGCTACACTCCTAACTAGATACAAGACAGATATCCGTGCTTCAAACCGGTAAGGTTTATTCAGACTTCGAGCACCATGGACCACGCTGGGGTGCTTAGGATATTTTCAACCTGCCTTTTACCAAGCTCTGGTCCCCATCTACACAACTATGTCAGAAGCATAGGACAACAGAGCTACTCCGTAGACACTGTCTGTGGGTTGGGTCCTAGGGCTGTGGTCTTGTGTTTCCTTGTAAATTTTTCAAATATTTATTTACTTATTATGTATACAATATTCTGTCTCTGTGTATGCCAGCCGGCCAGAAGAGGGCACCAGACCTCATTACAGATGGTTGTGAGGCACCATGTGGTTGCCGGGAATTGAACTCAGGACCTTTGGAAGAGCAGGCAATGCTCTTAACCACTGAGCCATCTCTCCAGCCCATCTATCCATAACTATCTCTTCTATTTCCACTTCCTAGGGAAACACATCTGCCACCCCCTAGTTGTTTACTCTGTACCTTCCCTCTGTATGTTTACAGATTGCAACTTGGCTGCCAATGACTTAACTGCTAATACCCACAATTAATATACATACTTCCTCTGCCCCTGGAGAGAAATCATGGTAAGCAAAAGCTCAGAGATGTGAAAGTTTGGAGGTTCTTAGTATTTTATTTCAGGTTAGGCAAGATAAGAAAAACTTTAATAGAATAAGAAAGTTACAATATCAATCCCTTCTTTTACTTCTAATAATAATAATAATTGATATTTTTCAAATCATTGAGTCCAATTAATACTGCCCATAGCTTCATGGGTACAGAGTTATCCTCTGAGGTCTGTTACCATGCCCTCAAGGAAAATGACTTTTGCTCACTTGGATGCCATCCAATGCCAAAGGTTGGGGCTTTGGTTGGGGCCTCACTCATCCATGCTGAAAATTCCAACTGGCTTGATTCTTTGCAGGTAACCACAGCTGCTGTACATACATACACTCCTGTCACATGTCCAGAAAACAGCATTTAATAGCACCCCTCCCTCTCCCCCAGCTCTTACATTCTTCCTGCCCTTTTTTTCTTGGTATCACATGAATCTTACAGGGTAGGTGGTCTTCCAGTCATGGCTGATCACTTTTAGTAGCCTATTCCCAGCACTCTGAACAGTTACAAATCTCTTCATTAACCACTACCAACTGCATAATGCTTCTCTGGCCAAGGCAAAAAGCAACATGAACATAACTATTTAGCAGGCAGTTTGAAAACATAACGATTGAGATTAAATAGAAGTATATTTGTCTCTAGTACCTATGACCTCCATCACCATGGTTTTTGACCATCTTTTCATCACCAGGGATGAATCTGAGCAGGTCTCAAACCCAAACAGAGAACAGTTTGTTATTCCCCACAAAGAGCCTTGCCGCTGGTGGGCACACCTGGTTTAGAGGTCCAGCATGCAGGCTGGAGCTCTACACAAGACCCCTGATGTCTTTTATTCTCTAGGAGACTGCACATCAATGCCTTCCAGGACAATGAAAGTCCACAGAAAAAGGTTTTCCTAAAGATTGGTTTCTCTCTATCTTGCATCTAAAGTGTGTGGTTTCTTCAGACATGGGGTCTTACTATGGAGTTATGCTTGGCAATCAAGAGCAATGGTAACAGCTTGTAGGGGTGTGAGTGCTTTTGGGATCCGCTGGAGCAATTGCTTGCAGGGAGATATCCCTTGCCTAGCACTGAGAGGTGCGTTTAAGAGCCCGTGTCTTCTGAGCGCAGCACCAGCACTGTCTGTCCATACGGGTTATCTCTGCCCAAGCGCCTTTGTGCTACACGACCACTTTCAATTAGCTGACAGACATGAGTCTTCCTCAGTTCTGGGAAACCTCCCCCTTCCCTCATATATCCCATCCTCCTACCCCATCCTCAATTCTTTCATATCACACACACTCTATTACTAAGAAGTGTGGAAACCTATGATCTTAAAACTCAACCAAAAACTATAATCAGGGGAGATAGGAGAGCCGATGGAATAGAAGGCAGCTTTCATTTTTAAGAACAATCAGAAAATTGCAGCATTATTTCAAAGTAAAGTACAGAGAAATTTTTACCCCCTACCACCTGCTGCCAACCCCAACATTTGAGTCCGAATTTCCCAGAGACAAGAACACTCTCATAGGTAAACATCACACCCGGCAGCATCTGTGTCAGGGAATCAGCACTGAAACATCACTGATGTCTGCTTCTCAGGGATATCTCCTGCTTCAGCTGTTACTTTAGTATCTTTGTTCTCATTAAAGGCAATCCAGCCATACTCCGACTCTATTTAGTGTTTGGGTTTGAAATGATTCCTCTGTCTCTCTCCTAAGCTTTCATGACTTGCACACTTGAGGACTAGAGTATTATTTTTATGGTTCATAACAGTTTTGAAGTGTGTTCATGAATTTTTCTGGGCTATGGTCTCTATGGAGATTCGCTCTTTCTCTCTGGTTCCTATACCTGTGCATCTGCTTGCTTAATTAATGACTTTCAAAAATGGATAAATATTCTACACGGAAATATTGGAGACTATATACACATCATTAAAGCTGAAATGTATTATTAAGGTGTTTTTAATTTGAGTAAACCCATGGTTTGTGATTATATTCAAAACACAACACTGCTACTATCATTTGTCTTCATGCTACATTGGCAAGTGGAAGTTCACTGAAGCTGAGTCTCTGGTTTTCGTTTTATTTGTCCTCATCAGTTTTCGAACAGCCTCTTTCTAAGTCTTGCTTCCAACTCCTGCAGTAAAGCACCCTGACAAGATTCACTTAAGGCAGAAAGAGTTTATTGCCTCTCACAGTTTAAGGTACAACCAGTCATGACAGAAAGTCAAGAGAGCAGGAGTTGAAGCAGCTGTCGCATTGCACAAACTGCGACCAAGAAACAAAACAATGACTATTTCCTAGAGTTCTGTTTACTTTCTTCATTTTATACAGCCCAGGATCCCTGGCACAGAGTCAAAGCCTGCTCCCATGAGTGGACCTGGGTAGCTGGATAGTGGTGTGAAGCTAAGAAAATGGCAAATAATAGAAACGGAGACAGAAACACAGGACAGACCAGGGAAGTCTGTTGGCCAGTACCAAACCGTCCTGAGTTTACCTCAGAACTTGCTGAGGTACAGAGTAAGGGCAGAAGGCAGAACCAAGAGCAGTGCAGTCAGGTAACCCCTCCCTGAACTGTCCCTTGGAGAAAGCGCAAGCAGGCTCATCCTCCATCTTTTCAGTCCTGCAAGCAGCAAGCAGTTTCTCTTTCTATCTGGATGCATCTTCAGCTGGCATTCACCAGCTGTGTCTTAGTAGGTAATGTGTTCTTACCCGTGGGCTTAATGGGAACATTCTCACAGCTCTCAAGGAGACTGAAGCAAGCAAGCTTGAACTCAAATGACTTATAAGTCACAATAGACTCCAGATGGAAACCGAGTCACTTGTGGGCCACCACACAGAGGGAAGACTGTAGTTCTGCCTACGTTTGAGATAGGATTTCACACGTCAATTAGCTCTGTCAAGATAACCCCTAGTGGCATGCTCAGAGTTCCATGTTCCAGGTCATTCTAGATCCTGTCAAGGTGACAATCAACACTAACCAATACACCATCATCTGGTTCAAGGTCTTCCAGGTCATCCTAGACTTTACTTATGCCAAACTGATAATCAGTCATTTCCAAAGAAACTTTGATTCTTGTTAATAGAGAATACAATTTGGAAGCAAGACGTAGATGCTAGGCACACTTATACTGGTGGCATTAGTCCTGGGCTTTCCTGGTGTATGCTCTAGGAAGAAGCATCTACATGCTCCCCCCCCCAACACACATATTAAATAAATATAATGAAATTTAAATTTGTATTTTTTTCTTAGGCTCTAATGATTTATTTCCTTATTTACTGTATTAATCCCCTTGAATAGAAAAAAATATCTTTCATCTTCACTCCCAAATTGTTTAAAAAAAAAAGGGAGGGGGGGAATAGAAGAAGGAAAGAAGTAGACCTTACATCCCTGTTTGGAAATAGAAGTCCCATCTTTTTTTTGTGCTAGAATTAGGTGGCCGCTGGCATCTACCTAAGAGCAATGATGTGGGAAGGGACAGTGGTTGGTATATAGCATCTCTCCTCCCTTGGTTGGTCCAGGCTCTGTAGCCACCGGTCAAAGTGAGGAAAACAGTGATTGGAGCCGGGGAAGAAAATGCATTTCTCAGTCTGGCCGTGCAGCTCTGTATTTGCTATAGCTGGCAAAGTGTTAAGCCTCACAGGGCTATCTTTGACTATGTTTAGAATAATTCCCAAGTGTTCCCTCCAATAGAAATAACTTACGTTGGTGCGTCCTTTCTTCCCGTCACTCCCAGTACCCATCTACTTCTCTAGCATCTCATTCTTAGCCGTTTCCATCTGGGAGTCGTCTCATATTTTTGTAGACATTTTCTTGGGAAAACAGCCAAGTACTTCCATTGCTGCAGACCTAAATGTTCCTATTTTGGAGCAAGTACTGGTCCCCAGGGGAAGCTCTTGAACTGAAATGTTCTGGGAAGAGACATCCGTGGAGATCCATGCAGTATACACCGTGTGAATCAGACACCAATCCTTTGCACCTTGTGGAGAACACATTCCAATATTCTCCGGCTGTTCCCATAGAGGACTCTCTTTATTAGACCTGACATTTTTTTAAAGATTTATTTATTTAAATATTTATTTATTTATTTATTATGTATACAGTATTCTGTCCGCATATGTGCCTGAAGGCCAGAAGAGGGCACCAGATCTCACTACAGATGGCTGTGAGCCACCATGTGGTTGCTGGGAATTGAACTCAGGACCTTTGGAAGAACAAACAGTGCTCTTAACCACTGAGCCATCTCTCTGGCCCCTAGACCTGAGATTTTAAAATGTAGTTCTCATGGCTGGAGACGTGATTCGTTGCTGCTCTTGTGGAGGACCTCGGTTCTGTTCTGAGCACTTACATGACAGCTCACAAGCAACTCTAACTCCAGTTGTAGGGAACCTAATGCCTTCTGAAGACAGGCATATAAACATTCATGTAGGCAAGACAGTTACACACATAAAGTAGAAATTAAAAAAATCATTTTAAAGTAGCTATTGACAGAGTAGTATACACCCATATATTTCTGCTCTTTGCATAGAAGATACCTTTTATATGCTGAATCTGACTGAATGGCCTATGGGCTCCTTATGATTTCTTTTTTATAAGTTTGACTGATAGATATCTGCTTCAAACCCACTTTGATATCAGACTCCTTATGGCCAATGAAATTTAAATCTAAGCAGAGGCAGCCCTGTGTCCATATAATGCTATAAACATTGATTAATTAAGTACTGAATAAAGAAGACAGAAATAAATGAAGTTTTATTCTTTTAAACCTTTAATTATAGCCAGAAAGACGGTAGCCAAATAAGGTAAAACACATACATCGTGGGGCTTACATTATAGGGACAGGTGAGGCACAGAAAAATAAGCTGGTGTAATGAACAGAACTAACAAGAGTAGGTAAGTACAGGTTTAATAGGACAGCAAAGAAAGTGTTATCCGGCAGGAATGATGGGTAGAATTGTGAAGGAACCGAGAGAGTTAGCCATGAGCAGCTGAGACAGAGGTTTCAAGGAGAGTAGAAAGCTACTATGAAACGCCTCTGGCAGAACGAAGCTGGGCATGATCAAGGAAAAGCAGGAGGCTATGTAGTTCGTCACAGGGAGCTGAGTTAAAGGGCAGTTAGTAGATCATAACACATAGGGCCTCTGAGGACATGGCACAGGCTTCTATTCGATTCTCTCCATGAAGGGATCTAGTGGGTATTGGATGATTGGTTTGGGGTAGAAGAGACGGTTCTCCTGGCTCCTGGCAATTGGTGGAGCTGATCAAAGAGAATCCCAAATCTGATCTCAGATTTTTCATAGTGTGTACCAACGTGCTGGCTCATTTGTACTGCAAATGTCCCAGGCCTCACAAAGGCTCCTAATACCAGAATCTATGTATTATCCACTTAACTACATGTGCAGACTTGTTATAAACTAAAGTTTACTAAGCTTTTTACAGACCACTCATCCTTTGGAGGCGTCTCCCCACTTAACCTGACTTTCACAATATCCCATGGAAGGGTCTAATTTTCCTTTCTGCCCTTCTTCACCACATTCTACACCATAGTGATTTCCCCTTCAGAGCATAAAACGTCCTTCTCAGATGATGTCCTTCCTCTCACACCTGTCGTGACTGTTCCTGTATAAAACACACACATACACATACATACACATACACACACACACATGCACATGTACATAACACACACATATACACACATACACACTACATTCATATACACATACACATCCACGTGCACATACATACACATACATACACACATACACATGTACATGTACATAACACATACACACATATATACACACACAATACATACATATACACACATACACATGTACATGTGCATAACACACACATACAAGGCACATACAACAGACATACACACACAATTTTTACATATGTTTGAAACTTCTTTTCACATTAGGTCATAAATGCCCTCAAAGAAACAATCCTGTCTGTACCTAGACTAGTCATGAAGAGCACGTGAAGGCCAACGTGGCTGCAGGTAAAAACAGCACCATTTTCTTTTTTTATTTTTCTTGTATAAGAGCATGATACAGCATAGTTTCTGCTGGGCTGCTAATATTTGGTGAACTTAATATCTTAGCTAGCTGAGACAAGAAGGCAGCTGATACCTTAGGTTTGGTGTAGGGCCCTGGTCTCCCTTATTCCTGTGGTGCATTCGCGGGAACAGTTTATGATCAACTACTAAGCTTCCTGTGTGTTTCTGTGTTATGCCTGCCCCATCTAGTGGTTAGCTACAGGGCATTCACTCCATTGTTAATATGGTAATTTCCCACCTGCCTGGGCGGAAATCCTTGTGCTGCAGTCAGGTAGATAAGGACTTCCCAAAGGCTGAATAAAGCGGCATTCGGCTGATCTCTTTTCGAATGACCCTGGTCTCTCTGTGTGTTCTTTTCCACCTCCAGGCCTTTGCCCGACTCGCATTCTGTACAGTGGTGCGCGAACTGTACCGAGGGTGTAACACCAAATCGGGTGTTACAGTTTGGTGGGTAGCCAAAGAGTAGTTCAAGTATGTATATTTCTAAATAGGTACTTCCACTGGTTAGTATGTCCAGTCTAACTAACAGCGATTACTCACTTCCATTTTTACCATGAGTTGGTATCGACTATGTGAGGAAGAGAGTGAGTGCCCTTAAGGTAAGTTTACCAGAGTGGTTAGGCTTCAAATTGGCATATGGGTAGTTGGAGAGAAAGGCAGAGAGAAGGGGAAAGATGGAGACACACGCACAGAGGGAGAGATGGAGAGGGAGCTGGAGAGGCAGAGAGAGACAGAGACTGTGTGGCTATCACACAGAGTAGCTATGGAAAGTGTGTGTAGGTCCTGAAAAGATGTCAGAGAGAGAGTGGATTGAGATGAGTGGGATAATAGCGTGAACCCAGGGTTGGGGGACAGATGTCCAGGAACAGACAGAAACCGGATATAAAGTCAATGAGGCTCTGCTAGGGAGTTTGAATGTTGCTCTTAATGCAACTCCAGGAAGGATTTGAGCAGGGGAATAAGACAGTTAGATGTGGGATTTGGATATACAGTGTTGTGCTATGTATGTACAAAACAATGAGAAAGAACTCATTAAATTGACATTTTATAGCCAAATATTCCAAATCTATGTTTTTCAATAACTCGTACATTCTGGAAACAGAACAACTTTCTCCAAACAGAAACCATGCTTTCCTTCTTACCTTAAATCTCTTGAGCATGTAAAATAATGGTTCACAATTGTCGGACCATATGATTTCCCACTATAATCATAAAAAATGGGTAACAAAAGATGCAAGAGAAAGGGCCATAAAAGAGAAAAACTTGTCTCAGCAATTAGATTTTGTTTATAATAACTTGGTTCCTGTACTTGGGAAGGGCCATCTGTCTGGGATAATCACTCAATTTAACTAAGTGAACGCATAGTCTGGAAGGATATAGATCAAATAAACTACAGGAAGTAGCTCTTAAGGAGATCATATTTCTCAGCAATGTGGGCTGTTTACACATGTGCAGGGTTGGATCATTGCATAATTGTCCCAAGGGCAAATTTTATGTAATTAATATCTGGGGAGGTCTGAGAGAAGCTTGACTCAGAAAAATAAAAAAAAATTAAGAAAAATACTAGAATAAAGAGTAATACACAAAATATCAGTGTGAGGAACATATGTATAAAATAAATGTGTGTCACACCTTCAATGATGTACCCCTGTGTACTGGAGAACACAAAGATGTTTGAAATCCTGAGCCATGTCATTCAAGGTGTTGGGAGAACAGAAATATATGCAATATAGTCACGTGGAGACATGGAAATGATGTACAAAAGAGAGATAGAAAGGGGCTTCGCCAAAAAGTTGAGATACGAATGCATCTCAAAGAATAAGCAGCAGGCTACAAACTAGAAAAAGGCTAAATACCAGGTTACTAATCAACAACAGATCAACAACAGAAGAAAGACAGTCCAGGCAGAGGAAATGACATCATCAGAGACACGAAGGAAGGAAAGGAACGTATCATTCATAAAAAGACTGGTCAGTATTGAAGGCTAGAGTTCAGGACCTGGTAGGAGGAAGGGGCTGGAGTCCCATTGTAAAATGTGCATTGTATGAAGTCATTTGGACCTGTGATTTGGGTCCATGACTCTCTAGCAGGTCCATGTTTTTCTTCATCCACAGACTGCTATAAAAAGCACAGATGTGACACATAGTTTTAAGGTATAATTTTACTTTCTGCTAAAGCATGTTGAAGGGGATGGAAAGATAGCTCAGCATTTAAGAGCGCTTGCTCATCTAAAGGATTTGAGTGTGGGGCCCAGTACCCTTGCTGGGCAGCTCATAGCTACCTGTAACTCTAGGTCTGGGGGATCCAAGCTCTTTTCTGACCTCTTTAGGACATTATTTATCACAAATCTCGGACTATAGATGACTAATTCTTTTCCACCAAACAAACCAATTATCCATAGAAATAAATTAGTGACAGTGAATTTGAGGTTTCATAAGCAAATTTGATCATGACCAGGTGTGCTGACCAGTTACATCAA
Source organism: Microtus pennsylvanicus (assembly GCF_037038515.1). Classification (NCBI taxonomy): domain Eukaryota; kingdom Metazoa; phylum Chordata; class Mammalia; order Rodentia; family Cricetidae; genus Microtus; species Microtus pennsylvanicus. Next base: position 84,305,789 of record NC_134587.1, read on the forward strand.
CCTGACACAGGCTCGAAGTCATTTGAGAAAAGGGAACCCCCAACTACAAAAATGCCTCCATAAGATTGACGTGTAGGCAAGTCTATAGTGAACTGTCTTGACTATCCATTGATGTGGGGGGCCCAGCTCACTGTGGGCAGTGCCCTCCATGGGCTGGCCATCCTGGAGTGTATATGAAAGTAAGCTGGAAGAACCATGGGTAGCAAGCCAGTGCGCAGTGTACCTCCATGACCTTGGCTTTAGTTCTAGCCTCCAGATTCCTGCTAGTTTGTCTTCCTGCCCTGACTTCCCTCTGTGATAGACAGGTGTTTGAAAGTGGAAGCAAAGTAAAGCCTCATCCAACAGCTGTTTTGTGTCATTGTGTTTTATCCCGCCAATAGAAGCCCCTTCGAAGACATGGGGAAGGCCTCTATGTTTTCTCTTGATTATTTCAGTTTCTTATTTGTTTGACTATCTAATGTAACTTTCCTCAGTTCTCTAGTCCTTTCAGTCTAACAAGTTCGGGATCTACCATGTACTTATAGTCTAACTCTATGGCCCTTCTCAACTCTCTGGTCCTTCTCAACTCTATGATCCCTCTCAACTCTATGGTCCTTCTCAACTCTATGATCCCTCTCAACTCTATGGTCCTTCTCATCTCTAGGGTCCTTCTTCCACTGACTACCCAAGTGTGCTGGTCCATGACTGTCTTCTTAGCACTTTGGAAGGCTAAGTCAGGAGGACTGTTATGAGTTGAAGCAAGCCTGAGCTACCAAGAAAATACAAAGCCATCCAGAGCTAGAAACCGAGAGCCTGTCTCAAAGACAAGAAGAGAGGGAGGAAGAAAGAAAGGACATGGAAGGGAGGAAATGTACAAGCATGGGTCTTCTCATACCGTAGACTAGGGTGGGATCTAGTGTGAGACCTATGTTCTAATTACCAGTTAAGTAAGAGTGAGGTCTTTTGGGACAGTGGACAGTTCCATTTCTCAAGTTAGTAATTCAGCCGTCTTTTGCAGAGGAATTTGTTTCCTTGGCTGATCACTAGGATGGTGCTTGCAGTCTTGTGGATGGAAATAATGGCTAGCCCATTATTTTAGGAGGTATAACTGGCTATTTCAACCTTGACTTATCTCCGGGTTTCTGAACTATAGGAAAACTAGACTACAGCAGAAGTTGCTTAGAAAGGGAGAGCTTTCCAGAAATTCTTCCCTTAAAGTATCCTTTGGATTCCTATTATCATATAGAATCTGATGATTTTTTAAAAAGCTGGATTTTGCCAAAGTGTCAGCATGGCAAGGTCTTAATGTGGATCATTGAGGTGGGTACCGTACTGAAGAATGAAGATCAGGGAAGGTGTGGACTGCTTCAGCCATTGCAGCTTTGTCTTGGAGCATAGCACCTTTGCAACGGCATTTAAACTTGCCTGGGAGAGAAATGCCAAAGATAACATGCTAGATGCAGTGCTGCAGTGATGCTAGAGATGATGATGTCTTACCTGGACAAATAGAGCCTCCTGTCCTGCTGTGTGTATTTGGGTATTTTTTCTAGAAATCCATGAGCCTATGCATGTCTCTGGATGATCTTCCCAAGCCTCTGGAATGTCCATGAGCTGCTCTTGAGCTTAGGCTATTGCTGGTAGCGCTCAACATTGCTGAGCTCAGTGCTTTGAATGTGACAAAGAGTTTTCAGTTGTGGGAGGTTCGTTGTCAAGCTCTGATGTATGTTGTTGGTGGCGGGTCAGGCAAAGGTGGCACAGTCATCACCATTGTTGTTCAAAGTCTGAGACTCTCAGCCTCCAATGTCACATTTGTTTCCATGTGAGATTGTGTATGTGTGTGTGTGAGAGAGAGAGAGGGAGAGAGAGAGAGGGAAAGAGACAGACAGACAGAGACAGAGACACAGAGAGACAGAGAAACAGAGAGACAGATACATAAAAACAGAGAGATCCCTAGGGCTATGCAGAGATTATTTGTAAGTTGATTTTGTTTTCTCATCCTCCTTTATAAGACTTGCCTATGTTTCTGATCATTAATCTAGTAACTGCCATGAATATTTTCCTCGGAAAGCCTCTTAAATACATGAGATTAAGTAAGCTCCTTAAAGGGCAGGCAAGTAATTTTAGTAATGAGACATAGCTTAACGCCAGTCTTTACTTAGGAAAGGTGCCTATAGCTGCAGCAGGTTTTTAATCTTAATTGAAAGAGCCAATGCTTCTCAAGCTATTTAACTTTATTATGATTTGTATAAGTATCTGGATGTTTAACCTGCATGTATGTCTGTGTACCACCATGCATTTCTGGTGCCCGTGGAAGCCAGAAGAGGGCTCCTGAGCCTCTGGAACTGGAGTAATATATGGTTATGAACCACTATGTGTGTTTTGGGAATCACACCTGAGTCACTGAAAGAGCAGCCAGAGCTCTTAACTGCTGAACCCTCTCTTATGCTCCATTTTTCAGGTTATTAACTTAGACATCTTTTGTAGAAGAATTCCCATTTCCTTAGCAGATGACTAGAATGGCTAATTAAAATTGCAGATTTGTAATCCCTCATTCAAGAGGAAATGAGGATTACAAATTAAGGCTTGCCTGTGATTACCAGAGAATTCAAGGCCAGCCTGGGCACCTTAGTGAGATGCTGTCTCAATGCAAAAACAAAGACAATGGTTTGTGGATGTAGCAGAGTGGAGGTGTGCTAGTCTAGCACGCAAATGTCCTAGGGATAATCCCCAGTATGGTAAATAAATCAGTAGTAAAAGACCCAATGGAGCAGCTTATGATCACAAAACAAAGTGTATAAGCCACCGTGTTCTTGAAAAGACCAAGAACCACAAACGGCACTATCTTAAACACAGACATGCCATACACTGATTAGTTTCCACAGCCCGAAGCTGTGCTTCAATAGAATTGGACCGTTTTAAAGACAAAACGATGCATTATTGATTTGTTTAGCAAGTTCTCTGTTGCTTGGTAATAAGAACAGTGCCAGGTGATGTTATACATCGTATTCATCACTTCTCCATCAAATTATAATGTTTTCTTTCCAGGCATGATGAAAAGCAACTGGATTGGCTAATATATATATATATATATATATATATATATATATATATATATATATATATATATATGTTATTGCCCTGGAAATAAAATGAAAGAATAAATTAGCTTGAAAGATCTTCATTTGTTTTAGCTTGATATTTTTCCTCTTTCTTCTTCTTCATATATATATATATATGTGAAAGTTGAATTTGGCTTCCTTTACTTGGTTTTTGTCTGTGCCTTTCCATCTGTTTATAATATTGTTATCCATTTAATCTTCTCCTGGGAAGAATATATATGTTTGTGTGTGTATGTATCATACACACACATGTGCATGCACACACACACTCACAGAATCTAACACAGAAACTCCTATCAGTGGGGAGAAATCCTGACCTGAGGTGTTTGAGTGACATAACCTCATACAGCCTTTTCTTTACCTTTGGAGTCAGCTGCAAAGAACCATCTAAGAAACCAGGTTAAACCACATTAATCTCAATCAGGAAGACATACTAATGTTAGGATATTTCTGTATTTCTTTCATTTTTTTAAAATTTGTACTTCAATATTTCAACCATTTGGGTGTTCAGTTTCAGTTTGTGTCTTTCCTGAATAAGATTCATAAGCAGAGGAAGGACTACTCTATAAGTTGTTTTGGATTCTTCAGAAATCATGTATTTCTGGTTCTCTTATAATATTAATAGTCATGCTAAGTATCAGTGATACTCATTAATTCATGGGGGTTGGCTAAAGCAACACTGTATCCTAAGGTTCCTTAGTAACTAGTTCTCTAGTGTGTAACTTACTCATTTAGTATTTTATTTGGAAAAGAAATATCATGATAAATGCTAGATGATGTCCCTTTCCATGTGAGTCAGGAAGATTTTGTTTGGCATCATCCAGTTGTGACAAATTAAAGTGAGATCAAGGGAGAGAAAGGAGGGAGAGAAAGAGAGAGAGAGAGAGAGAACGAGAGAATCTTAGTTAAAGTTTCTATGGGGGCATTGCAAGGACAGAGGGCAGATACGAAGAGATAGAAAAATGAATAGGATTGAATAGGATTTAGTCTTTAGGAAAGACTAAAAGAATAAATAAAAAGAAAGTAAAAAGAGAAAGAAACTCATTCAATGAAGGGATAAAACACAAAGTACTTTTCCTCTAAGCCAGTTTTTCTGTATATGTTTCTAAAGTCACCATTTTAAGACAACGCAATGGAGACTCAGACTCTAGCTCTTCATAAACTGAATTTTAAACTTAAGTTTAATTAACCTTTAATCACAGCAAGCTTGGTGATACCTATGCTTCTTTCTTCTTCCTTTGTTAAATATCAATCTTGATTTTTATTTTAAAATCCTATCCATTTTACATACCAACCACAGTGTCCCCTCCCTCCTCTCCTCCCGCTCCTGTGCACCTTCCCCCAAACTGCCCCCATCCACTCCTCCTAAAGGGTAAAGTCTCCCATGGGGAGTCAACAAAACCTGGTACATTAAGGTGAGGCAATACTAAGTCCCTTCCCCCTTTCATTTTTTTTTAAATTGTCTTTATTTTTAAAAGTGTTTAATAAAATTTTATAGGAAGTATTAAAAGTATAAAGAAAGAGTTCAGTCTTATATTCATTACTCCAGTTTTGCATGAAATATAGCCATTCTAAAAGTCTTGGGAGAATTTGAATCATCCGAGGAAAATAATACAAGATTTACTGTGAAAAATAATGAAAATCGCAACCCACTAGATGAAAATATTTTCCACTTAAAGAAATGTACTATTAGCTGGGTGATGGTGGCGCACGCCTTTAATCCCAGCACTCGGGAGGCAGAAGCAGGCGGATCTCTGTGAGTTCGAGGCCAGCCTGGTCTACAAGAGCTAGTTCCGGGACAGGCACCAAAGCTACAGAGAAACCCTGTCTCGAAAAACAAAAACAAAACAAAACAAAACAAAAAAACCAAACAAACAAAAAAAAGAAATGTTCTATTTTTCCAACACAACAAATTGTTAGTAAACAGAGTTGTTTCTGTTTCCTCTTGTTCCCATTAATGGATGTATAACTCATACTAGACAATCAACAGGTAAAAAATAGTTGGATAAAATTGGAATAATATGGGGCAGTTATTAGGACAAAGCATGCTAAATACTGTGAGAAAATACAGGGGCTTAAACAAAGCCTTCAAATGAACAAGACACTTAATAGCTTTCCAATATTGTGCACATTTTCATCTATCCTTTAGTTATTTTAAAGTAGGCAGCTGATCATGAAGGAAGCTTTCCTCTTTATTATTTAATAGTTAGAGGCCAGAGTCCACTGCTTGTAAGTACATCTTCGAGACTGATGGGACTAAAGAGCTAGCTCGGCACTTGATAGCATATACTGTTCTTGCAGAGGACCTGGACTGGTCATCATCACCTACATCAGGTAGCTCATAACTCCCTGTAACTCCAGTTGCAGGCACGCGCGCACACACAGACACATGCATGCACACACACATATAATAAAAAGTATAAATTAATAACAAGTGAAACTTGGGACTAGTAGAAGAAAATGCTTTTGCGTAGCTTTAATTTATGAGCAAGCTCTGGTTTTCTGATTGGACAATATGGTTAGAAGTGTCCAGGGAGCATGGAGCATGAAGATTTTTCGGTCACAATGGCAACTGTGCTCTGCCAGAGAAGCGGTGGAACCTGACTGTCTCAAGATAACCTGTTTTGTGTCTTCGTGGAAAACTCTAAGAGAGCCCTTGTCTTAACATTTGAATCTATGGCATGGACGGACTTGGACATCCTTGAAATATTCTTACCCACGCACAATGTCCTTGGGACCATCCCGGGCCTCCACTTTTTGTTTAAAAGTTATTTCAGCCTTTGGCAAATTGTTATTTTAAAAAAATACAGAATAGATAATTTTAGACTCGATTGGCAGATGGAGCTCATGATCTAAGAGATGTCCAAGGACAGCACAAAACCTAAGAGAACAGGAAAGCAAGATTTACCGTCCTCCTCTACAACCCAACTCACATATCACAGAATCCTTTTTCTACAGTCCCAGCTGGTTACAATCATCTAGCCTAAGGCACTTTTCTAAAAAAAAAAAACATTAATAGAAGGAGCTGAAAATGACAGGAACGGTTTTAATTTATGGATTGTTCTGATCCTTGTGAAAATTCACAGTTTTGCAAATATCAAACAGTCTCACCTTATAAGCTATTTCAAGGATAAGACTGTCAGCATTAGCAGGGAAGAAGAGGAATAGCATTGAGCCTGACCCTCTGGATTTGTCAATCTTGGGCAACACCTGAGTAAGCGAATCAACTTAAACAACTTGATAAAAATCATCTCTAGGGCTGGGAAGATGGCTAGGTAGATAAAGCACTTCTCTTGCTTATGGGAGAACTGAGTTGGGATTCCCAGAGCCCTCGTAAAAAGCCAGCATCATAGTATATGCTTATATTTAAAGCCTCAGTAAAATGGAAAGCTGATTTCTATAAACTTGATGGCTGGATAGTCTAGCCCACTTAGGAAAGTTCTGAACCAGTAAGAAGCTCTATATCAAACAGAAAGTAGAAGGTGCCCAAGGAATGACACCTGAGGATGTCTTCTGACTGCCATATACATGTGCAGGCATCCACCCAAACACACACAAGTGCTACACACATGTACACACGCACACATACAAAGTCATCTCTACATTCTCATATAGACCTGAGGGATGCTGGGAGATGTCTTCCAACAACCCAATAGAATTTAGCAGCTAACCTCATATTCCCCATATTATTTAATTATAATATTATCAACTTAATTCTCTTAGGTGAATTATGAATTATGAGTATTAAATCACAAAAACATGTGTAACACTACTTTTGCCTACTTAAAATCCTTTTATCTTGCAGTTCTGGGGAATTGAACCCTGGGAAAGAGGTCAAACACGCTACCACTGTACCACATCCCAACCCCTAAAAGCATTCGAAGACAACTTGATCTAAGTCATTATTTTGTAATTATCTATAGCTCCTAAAAATGTAACTTATAACAGCTTACAATAGCTTACAATCTATTCCTATTTTGATATCAATATGTGTTCTGTTAGCATTCACAGTAGGAAGATTATGGTAGAAACTTCCTTGGGTACTGGTGAAGCCAAGGAATCATATTCCTGGATGGTGCAACACCTTTCTGCCCTCCAGCTGCCCCCAGCAGTAGGCTTCTTAAAAAAATTCTGTATCATGATGATTCACATTGATTCATCTCTTCAAATACTAATCAAGGAATCATTTTTATCGTGGTTAAGAGCATTTTGGAAGGTGTCAGAAATTAATAATGAGGTTGCTCACACAACGATAGACTCATTAATGTCTGTGAAAACCTGATGATGTGATCCGCTTCCCAGAAACTTGACTTTATTTTTAATATTGTCCCTTCTGCCGAGGAAAACAGCTGTTTCTCTGCTTTTGTCGTGGGTGGTGTTTAAGTGAGAGTAATTGCTGAATTAACCGTGCCGAGCCTCCAGAAAAGCTATGCTGGAGGCAATCTTGTCTAGATCCATTTGCTGCCATACACTCAGTATTTATTTTATGGTTGCACGCAGCAAATATTTGTTGTCACTTGCTATATTGTTATATTGACCTTGAAAAGTGAGGTTTTCTAGAAATCATCTGAGAATTGAAAAGGCTTTGCAGCCAAATGGGATAAAAATAATCGGAGATAATTGTAAAGGGTTGTGCTGTAAATGTGCGAAGAGAAGGATTTTAAGTTTGCTGAAACAATGTCACACGTATTTTTGTCCTTTTATACTCATCGACACAAGACAATTTAAGTCACAGTAACTGAGTAAAATGAAATTGAGTGAGCAGCATGTTGAAATCCGGAAGAGTACAAAGGTGGATTTACATTTGTGTAGTTCTAATGTTTATATGGATGGGTGCATGAAGGGCTCCCGCTTATAGTATGTCGGTACCTATTTCTTCTCCTTACCTTCAGTTTCTAGAAACATACAGCATGGTTTGAAATTAATTCGAAACAGATAATAACTGTGTAAGACTGCGTCATGTGTAAAAATGTTGGCCTAAAATTTAGCTACAGTCAACTGACTAGCTACTTCTAATTCATTTGGTCCTGATTGTGTGACATGTCAACCAGGGCAGAAAGACACCCTGGGAGACTACATCAATGGCCTTCCTTTCCCTCTAAATCCCTTGACATAATCTAAGCCTGACCAGGATAACAGCAGAACTCATCACATGTGTTACTAAGGGTACATGGAAGTGACCTTCTGGAAGTAATATTACTAAAAGCCCAAAAATTTCTTTGCTCAATTTTCTTTCAAATAATCCCTGCAGATGAAAAGAAGAAGGGTATTAAGATCAGGACAAAAGAGTCTGAAGTGTTGTATCGACCTCTCACTGTGAGGGAAGCATAAGCTTTCACTTGGACAAAAGAGAAACAGGTCATATCATACTTAGGAACCACCCTGCAACTACACTTTATTTTACTTATATTCCTAGAGTATCTCCAAACAAACTTACATTGCAGATAAATGTTTCAACAACCAGATTTTGAGTGGGCACACTTTGAGACATAATCATGACCTTTATCTTGGACTTTCCTTCCAAAGTAGAGGGTGTGTTGTTTTAACGTGTTTGATCCTGCAGCCCAGTTCAGCCAGTGATCAAGGCTCTCCCTAGCCCAGGAACTTAAAGAATATAGCTTGCAACTGATTTAAGGGGGGAAGAGAACCCACAATCCCCTTTACCAACATGGATTCTGATCAGTAGTCCACATGATGCTCAGGGTAGGACCAGTTTCTTAACTCAGAAAGCCACTTTCTGATACAGCAGGTTCCTGCAACATCAGGAGTAACTCTTGGCCAAAGTAAGGTGATTCTCTAAGTAGATGCTGTTGGCAGAAGAATGTTCTCACTGCTTGGTTATCTCATATTTGTTGGCAGAATGGTGGAGATGGATGTGGTGTCATCTCATTCCTCAGGAGGCTGCGGCACGACTGTGAGTGTAAGCCCAGCTTGGGTTACTCTTCAATGTTTTGGTCCTCTTATAATCCCACACTGAAGTGCAAGTTCTAACTAGTCTTAACAATACAAACCCAGAGTTAGATATAGGAGTAAGAACAGAAGAACAGAGAAGGAGAGCAGTCAGCCGCTAGTTCTTATCTTACTGAATTCTCAGACTAAATGGGTGATCCTGTTTCTAGGAATCCAGAGACTGAATGCCTTCTCTAGGAAACCTCAGACTGCATCCTGAGCTTTTGTCTCCTCCAGCCTTATATTCCTTTTTCCACCCAGTCATATACTTTCTGTCTCCACCTTCCTAGCACCGAGATTAAAGGTGTTTGACTCCCAAGTACTGGGATTGAAGGTGTGAGCCACCAGTGCTTGGCTATGTTTCTCTTTTAGACTGATTCAATCTAGTGTAGCCCAGGGTGGCCTTGAACTCATAGGGATCTGTCTTCTTCTGTCTCCTGAGTGCTGGGATTAAAAAGGTGTGTGCCACCACTGCCTGGCCTCTATGGCTAACTAGTGTGGCTAGCTCTGCACTCTGACCTTCAGGCAAGCTCACCTCCCCGCAAACAAATAATTTATTTATTTGACTTCATCATGCTGGTGTCTTGTGTTGAGGTCTGTGAAACCTATCCAGGACTATTTATAATTAACACCATAAACCATTGTAAATATTTCTGTTTAGGAAACCATGCTGGTCTCTAAATAAGCACAACTTTGTGAGTGCCCTCACTTACACAGACTACTATAACTATTATTCAAATGATCTACATATTCCAGAGTAGCAACGAGTAGTGTGATTGTGTGTTGTAGCTGATCACACTTTATGCTTTTTACATCTTGATCTTCATGTAATTGAAAAGAGTTCCCCTTCTCCCACCACAGTTACCTGTTACAATTAGAATTATATGTTGTGCCATGATCTACCCATTAGTATTTCGGGACAAATAGAGAAGCACTGAATTAAATAATCTACAACTTATACTAGTCACCTTATAACGCCTGCATGGTGCTAAACTACCTTGTATTTTGTAATGCTGTTGTGTGTGTGATACTTTACATGAAGCACGTGTTGATATCAGCATGGCACAACTGTACTGTATGATAGCTGTTTTTATATGAATAAATTTATTATTGAGAAAATTGTATTGCAAAAGAAATTGAAAGTTAGCTTGGGTGTCTAAGACTTGTAAAAAATTTATAACCAACTAACGATGTATTTTGTGTGTTTTCGTGGATAGCATTATAACCAACAGATGATGTATTTCCCATGTTTTCATGGATAGCATTATAACCAACAGACTATGTATTTCACATTTTCGTGGATTGTATTACAACTAAAAGATTATGCATTTCCCATGTTTTTGTGGGTGGCATTATAACCAAAAGTTTATGTATTTCACATGTATTCATGGATAGCATTACAACCAAAAGATTATGTATTTCCAGTGTTTTCATGGAGAGCATTATAACCAAAAAGACTTTGTGTTTCCTATGTTTTCGTGGATAGCATTATAACAAACAGATGATGTATTTTACATGTTTTCGTGGAGAGCATCTCATGTATTTTGAGATATTCTGAAAAGGTCTGAATTCATCCCTCAAGCAACTTAAAGGATATTTCCCAGGACCAAATTCAGAAGGTTAATAATCAACCATACAGCATAAAGATTTAGGGGATAATTTAAAGACATGTATAACTAAAAGTACTGTTTTGTATTAACAACAAAGTAAGGCATGGTGGGGGGTGGGAAGATCTGGAGTAGGTAGGAACTCAGATAGAAAATGAGGATCAAATAAAAGTCGGGAAAATGTGTACACCTGAGAGCTTTAGGGGTCCGAATACCAACTGTAAGGAATCGTTCAAAAGATAAGCTCTTTGATCAGTGTATAAAGTGGATTAAGATGCTTACAAAGATAGCATAATCTGGCCAGTGTTCTAATCTGCTCTTAGCAGATTAGTGGAAATGACCACTGTTACGACTTCAAAAGACTGTGTGGCTATTAGCCAGAAGAGCTGAGGATTAATGTAAAATGTGGGTCAAACTCAGGATACAGTATAGCTTCATTTAAAATAAACCAGGACAAACTACACTATTACATTTCTAAAAACAGGTCCAGTTTGCAGCATCCTTGGAGGAGACCATGGCAACCACGTGGCAGTTAACATCCTAGACCCCTTGTATGAAACATCCATACTCATAGCTATCCCAAGGAGTCTAATATGTTTTTGTTTCAGAGCCTTGAAGAAGCCATTGCAATCTTGGAACTGTTTTATAGGTTTACTCTTTTTCAACATATCTCTTTAGTTTAAGGATTCATTTTTGCTTGATAAATGGTGAGTCTTTTTTATTCATTCAGCTATATAAAGACACAAAGACAGAATAGTAAATCCAGGAGTGATACCTTGAAAGCCATAAATGTTCATCTGAGGCCAAAACCCTGAGAGCAAAAAACTCCCTAGAGGAAGTCTAACCAAGATTAGAAAGCATTTATAGAAAAATGACATTTCCCCCCACCATCAGCTGTGCTCGCGAATGGCTCCATCAGAGAGAGTTTCCTGGCAACAATTTTAAATACGAAAGTGTCAAGCTCTGTGCTTACCGGAGGTGGTCTGTGCCAGGGGCAGGCCTCTGCTGAGCCTGTGATTAGCTGTTGGAGAGAGGGATCAATGGCGTGCAGGTTACCAGGCAGAGTGATGAGAAGAAATGGGGCAGGAGCAAACCAAAGTGAACTGGAGAAATAGGCTGCTGAGAGAGAGAGTGGCTACCAGGAGGGCAGAGCTGCAGGATTCAGCAACAAGGGGCAGCAGGAGCTCCCTGGCAGACACGGAGTGGGAATGACCAGGTTTCTCTGGGGCAGCTGGAACTCCCTGGCAGACACAGAGTGGGAATGACCAGGTTTCTCTGGGGCAGCAGGAGCTCCCTGGCAGACACTGAGTGGGAATGACCAGGTTTCTCTGAAAAGAGAAGTCTTACTAATTCTGAACCTTTCTCTGCCTTGGATGAAATGATTTTCTGTGGACCTGCTGTCTACCGGAGTCACTTCTGTCCTTGGAGCACTTTAAAGATCGAACTTCAGGAGCCTTGAAGAGGCTTAGGGTTTACAACAAACAGCACATTTCAAATACAAAACTGAACACACAAAGGCAATGTCACAGTGTGGTTAATGATACAAAAAAAATGGTGCATGATAAAGAAAGGTATGGGAAGGAATTTTCAATTTTATCAGGAAGGATTCCTGAGGCAGTGACAAGGAAGCCACAAGAGAAGAGTGGGTTTTTAGGAAACATTGTCACCTCAGCCTTTCCAGAGCTGAGTCGGGGAGATGAGACTAGAGGGATTCTGAAGATCAGACAGCGGGGCCTATGATGTGACAAGAGGCTGGAATGGCTCTGAGGAGTCAGACAATGTTAGTTTGGGAAGCAAAAGAAAAGGACCTGGCTTTCTATATTGGTAGAACTGGAGTACTTTCTGTGTGTGTGTGTGTGTGTGTGTGTGTGTGTGTGTGTGTGTGTGTGTATGCACACGTGTGCATTCTGTGGGTGCATCTGTGTATGTGTCTGTGTGTGAATCATATAATTCTACTTATTATATTATATATGGAGAATTTCTTTGTGAAAGACTGTGTTGGAGTGAACAGACATTTGGACCAACCTAAAGCTGATAGTTATGTACAATGTGTGGAAAACTCAGCAGCCCATAAGAATGTCGCCTTCTAAGACTGTGTGTCAAACCACGTTTTAACTCTGACAGTAGGTTGAAAACACAGGAAACTATTTAATGTCAGAACAAGGGATTTTAGGTAATAGTTTTTCACCTAAGCAACAAGACTGGTCACTTGGCAGGCATCCTATACTAGAGGTGCCCCTGCCTAGTTCTGTTAGCTGAGACAGAAGCATGACTAAACTCCCATCTGAGAACAAAGCTAATCACTCATGATATAAACAGATGGTCCTATTAAAAAGCATCTTGGTAGCTGATGGAGCAGGTAGTCTATTATCCTGGGACCTGCAACGGAGAAGTCACTGCATCTCACAATCTGTCGCTGCCTCTGTGTAAAACCTTGCAGTTTATTTTCATGACAAATAACCTTGCTGATTTGGGATACATTCTAGGCATCACCATGTTGTGGGAGGTCCTTCTGTCTATGTGTTGCTTTTTGGTTAATGAATAAAGAAACTGCCTTGGCCTGTTGATAGGGCAGAACTTAGGTAGGCGGGGAAAACTAAATGGTATGCTGGGAGAAAGGAGGCAGAGTTAGGGGGATGCCATGGATCTGCTGCCAGAGACAGACACTGGGAGTTTTACCTGGTAAGCCACAGCTATGTGACGATACACAGATTAATAGAAATGGGTTAAATTAATATAAGAGTTAGCCAATAAGAAGCTAGAGCTAATGGGCCAAACAGTGTTTTAATTAATAGAGTTTCTGTGTGATTATTTTGGTTCTGGGCAGCCAGGACAAACAAGAAGGCCCCCCCTCCTACATCACCAAAGGTTTTTTATTTCACGTACATTTGTGGTTTTACAAAATACATTCATCAGGGACATGTAAGGACCAGTGCGTACTCTGGTAGAAAACATCACCAAGTTCAGCCTTACACAGTCAGTTCTGGAGTTCTCCAGATAATAATTAATAACCAAGTTCAGCCTTACACAGTCAGTTCTGGAGTTCTCCAGATAATAATTAATAATGGAATAATGAGCTACTTTTCTCTTTTCTTCTTCCATAGCAATCCACATTAAGTGAATACATACCTAGATATAGTTATTACCTTTATTCTACTCATCAAACGAAGAGGACTAATTCTAGCTACCTAGTGGGCATGAGTCATGATACCCTGAAAATTACACAGACCTTGGTTGTTTTCTTTACAATATAAAATAGTTGAAGACATTTGTATGTGTGCACTAAAAAAAACAAAGATATAATTTCTTTACAATACATATATAATTAAATTATTAACTGTGTGACAAGGACAATGCTTTATTTTATAAATCCATTTGTTTCCCTCCTGGGCATGATGAAGATTATATTTCTTAGTGCTGTTTGCAATTGTCTGGAGGTTACATATATGGTCCCTAATCAATAGAGACATATTGTGTATGGTAATTCCAAACTTGCTTATAAGCATCCTCATAGAAGATTTGCATTCTTGGGTACCCTGTACACAACACACTTGGAGCCCGTGCCCAGAAGTGAGAATCCATAATGTTAAAGGCCTGGATTCCTATCAGAGTCATCACTTGGAAGGAAGATGCTCATGAGTGCTACCATTCAGGTCTAGCCACAGTGGATGTTGCATAAATGAGTAAAGGAGGCTTTGATGCACTAAGATTTGAGATTATCACAGTGGGTTATTCTTCCTGAATAATGAGAGCTACAGATATTATTAGAGTCAAACCTCATCAGAAAGAAAACTATTCAGTATAGGTCAGTGTGCTAATATTTCTTTGATTAGGAATATCATTGATCCAATGCTTAATTCCCAATATAAAATTTTAAGAGGATTTTTTTTATCTTTGTATGGATAAGTATTGTCTTCTTTTCCTTTGATAGGTATTTCTGTGATAAGCAACTTGGGGAGGGAAGGGTTTATATCCTCTTACAGTTTACAGTCCATCATAAGGGAGGTCAGAGTAGAAACTCGAGGCAGGAACCTGAAGGCAGGAATAGAAGCCGAGACCATGGAAGGACACTTCTTACTAGCCTGTTCTCCTGGTTTACTCACAACTTTGTGTAACCCAGGGCCGTGGACCCAGGGGTGGTGTCACCTACAGTAGTTTGGGCCTTCCCAAAGCTATTATTAATCACTTTTCTCAAGTCAATCTGATGGAAGAATCTTCCCAGTTGAGGTTCCTTTTTCTTAGCTGATTCTAACCTGTGACAAGTTGACAGAAAACTAACCCTCACGGCTTCAGTACAATGCCATTTGAAAGGCAGAGCTAGGGTAAAGGAGCAGCTCGGTGACGTG
Source organism: Microtus pennsylvanicus (assembly GCF_037038515.1). NCBI lineage: Eukaryota > Metazoa > Chordata > Mammalia > Rodentia > Cricetidae > Microtus > Microtus pennsylvanicus. The sequence continues at coordinate 84,320,789 of NC_134587.1, forward strand.
GTGACTGTGAGCTACACCAAGTGTCTTGATCTTACTCCAAATTCTGTCTTTAAAAATGAGAAAATGAAAACCCTACATTGGGAGTGGGGTCTCTCTATTTTTGCTCAGTGGTAGCTGAACAATCCCAAGACTACAAATTTATATAATTAAGATTGCAAAAACTTGAGGAAGGCAAGTTGATCGTAGAAGAGAGATCTTCTACTTTGAAACTCTCTCTATTTTAGACAAGCATCTAGAATTTCCTCTTTAAAACAGTTTCCAGTTGTATTATTGATTCAATGTTATAGTAGTACTAAAACTAGTTGCTGCATATTCTTCCTTATAGATTTATAAAAATGAATTATGGATTTCAGAACACTTTTATTTCTTCTTAAATGGCATTTTCCCATTTATATCCACAAAACAATATGAAATATAATTTTAAAAGTAGGTATGTGTTATGTACGGGATTATACTACTGTTTATTAATAAATGTCTACTAAAATATAAACTACTAAAATAGCAATGATTTATGTCAAATATCCAAGTGTTTTAGGACTAGAAGGTAAGCATAATGTCAAAAACTGAATTGTAGCCTTCTTTGGTGAAGCTGCTGGGAGGGTCCGACTATTCCTCTGGACAGGGTTCTAGTTAGGGTTTCTATTGCTGTGAACAACTCCATGACCATAAGGCAAATTGGGGAGGAAGGGCTTATTTGGTCTACACTTCAGCATTGCTGTTCATCACTGAAGGAATTCAGGACAGGAACTCAAACAGGGTAGGATTCCCAAAGGAGGAACTGAGGCAGAGGCTATTGAGGGGTGCTGTTTACCGGTTTACTTCCCACAGTCTGTTCAGGCCACCTTCTTATAGAACTTTGGGCCACCTAACCAGGGATGCCACCACTCACCATGGGCTGGGCCCTCCCCCATTGATCACTAAATGAAAAAATGCCTGACAGATTGATCTCATGGGGGCATTTCCTCAGCGGAGGCTCCTTCCTCTGGTGACTCTAGCTTGTGTCAAGTTGACACACAAAACCAGCCAGTACAGATCGTTTGAGACATAAAACTCTACCCATGAGGCATGTCAAGACCTAATTGAAGAGGAAAACACTGAGCTAGGGAAAGAACGTGGGAAACACAGCTAACTACAAGGGTTGCCACCAGTCACGGCAGTTGAGTGACTCATTGTACAAAAGATAAGTCAGTCCCATCCAGTCGGGCTATTTTAGAGATCAAATGGTATCTAGCTATTAAGTGGAGCAGGCATACAGAGAAAAATTATTGTGTCATTTGATACTTAGAAACAGGCGGCATCCACATTATTTTTGACAGTTTAATCCAAGGAAGCAATATCGAGAACAGGGTGCTGGGGAAGAGGGATAGGTAACAGTGCTATTGACAAATGGTTAAAGGAGCCAGTTCCTGACAGAACATTTTGGCAAAGCTTAAGATGGATAAATAGAAAATTAGAAAATCCTCAAGTTCTGTTTTCGGAGTATTTATATTTCAGGCCGAGAAAATAAAGGAAAGTACTATTGCTGTGAACTGACTCTCATCATTATTGATTATATGCCTAAGAATAATAATAGCTGCCACCCATTGCAAACATTCTGTGTATGGAATGGATCTTTCATTTAAATTCAATCCCCACTGTAGTCAACTGAGGTAGTTTACCAGTGTCTGAATTTCCAGAAATAGAAAAATGTTGATAGATCTGAAAACTCAAGCAAAGTCACATAATACAGACAGAGGCATAATCAATACAGGTTTGACTTCCCAGTCTGTGCTCTTGGATGACACCCAGCATTTCTGGAGCTAAATTCCCTGGCATGCTGCCTGGTTAGGCTCAGAGGAGAAACAGGATGGTCCAAATCACTTGCTGCAAGCGTCAGATGAAGAGACCTTGAGTCATTGTCTCTTTTGTCTGCTCCCTCAAATACAGTGATTTTTCACTAACAAGATGAATAATTATTATTTTATTCTATTGACGTTTTATTTATTTTTTCTTTTTGCAGTACTGGAGGTGAAGCCCAGGAATTCGTGAATGTTAGGTAAGTGCTCTACCACTGAGCTATAACTCAAGACTGATGGATTGGCTTTTAAATGAAAGGTAAGAAGATTAAAGAAAGAATAAAGAGATAAGAAGCCTTTTTGGTAAGCCTGAGACATATTTGTCATCAGCAAAAAAGAATTGGCTCCCCGATGAAGGCAAGACATGATGTACATCTTCCCATAAAGTCTATGAATGAACCTGGAGGACCCATCTGCACTCCTCCAGCTGCACGCTTTTGAAAAGTTGGCCAATCACGTCCATTGTTCCAATTTGATACAGTTATGTGCAAATTGAACTGGATGTCTATGAGCTAGCCAAATGTGTTAGGTTAATCCAGCTTGTCTCTTCAGATATGCTGCTCCTGTGTGTGCCTGACACAACGTAAGCACTCAGTAGTTAGCTGCTGCTCTAATTTGTGTTGTTATCATTGTGTTCAAAGTAATCAATGCTACAGCTACAAGGGCTTTAGACTGAGGGCCCTCTATTAAAGTACTTCTGTATTTCTAGTAGCCATTAGCCAGGCCATCATGAGGGACTTTAGGAAAGAGTAGCTAATGAGTGGTTCAATCCATTAATGAGACAGCTCAGCTGTGCTTTCTTCTCCCTTAATGGCAGATCTTCCTTCTCTCTAAGGCGCTATTAAAGTCATTAAAATAACTAATAAGGTCATTACCATTGTCAGAAAAGCCCCAGCCTGAGCAGATACTTTCCTCGTAAACGTTTCATTAGTAAGTATTTGTTCAAGTAGAACTTCTTAGCATACTTATTCAAATCCAAAGAGAGTCCAATAACAGCAGATCGGAGAGCCAGTTCTAGGGCATTTGGGTCAGAGCAATAGTAACATATTCGCCTACAATTAAGATTTTTCAATGACATAGCATGTGGTCCCTTCTGCATTACTCTAACAAAAGCCTGAGACTGAGTTGGGAGGAAGGATTTGGGTTGCTTCTGTTTCAAGAATTTCACTCCACATGGTCTTTTCTGAGCGTGAGGTGAAGGGGAACATGATGGCAGGACCCAGAGGATGGACTGTTTTACTTCATGGCTGACAGGAAGTTGAGATGAAGGAAGAGGATGGACTGTTTTACTTCATGGCTGACAGGAAGTTGAGATGAAGGAAGAGGATGGACTGTTTTACTTCATGGCTGACAGGAAGTTGAGATGAAGGAAGAGGATGGACTGTTTTACTTCATGGCTGACAGGAAGTTGAGATGAAGGAAAGAATTTGGCATTAATATTATTCCCAAAGGCTTGTCACCAGTAATCTGCCTCCTTCAACTAAACCCTATGTTCTGAAGAACTATCTACATTTTTTTTTTTAGCACTCACAACTGGGGACCAAGAACTCAGCACATGGACCTATATGTGATAGTTTAGAGTCACGTCACAATACATATGCTATTTAAGTCAGACTTTCATGTAAAGACAGTTTAAAGTATCGTGAATTTTTCTGCTTTAAATCCTAAAACACAATAGCTTTACATGTTAATTGGTCCTATGTTAAATACATGCTGCAATCTGTGTAGAATATAGATAGAAATAGAATATTAGTAAAGTGGATATGATGGAGTAGTCATATGGTTCTCTCTTGAGCTCACAGATAACTGAAACCGATATAGAGGCAGATGTTTCTGTCTTCATCTTTTACCTATCCCTCTTATTTTGGGTCATATAACTTCCCAACTTTATCATTGCTGTATATGATACTATATAATCAATGTGTAGGCATATCAATAAAGAGGTGTCTGAAAATGGGTAATTTTTACCCTACCTCATCCCCCTTCAAGCCTGAAGACACAGAGGCAAGAATAAATGAGGTATCTTATTGTCAGTATTGACAATATGCTACTTAGATCTTTAAAAATAAAAAGTACCTGGTAAGTTTTCAATCATTTATCCTAAATCTGAAGTCACCATAGATGGCAGAAATATCAGCCTTACAGACCACCCTTCAAAGGAAGAATTATATCCCAAGTCCTCTTGAGCTCCCACCCCAACAAGAGCAACCATCTGATTGGAACCAGACTATCCCTTCAAGAAGAGGACTTCTCCAGGGCCACCTTGAAAAGCTGGGACAGAGCCATGTTGGTCTGGGATAAAGTCCTTACTTCCTGCTCAGTTCCTCCTGTATAAACTGAAAGCCCATTCCAGGACCCTGAAGATGAGCAGAGATTCTTGGTTCCCAGCTTCCCATCGGGACCATCTTGATTAACATCATCTCCTGCCTTTGGACTTTTACTTCTCTTTGCCATCTTTTTTTTAATTCTTCTTTCAGTTTCCCCTTCCTTTACTCCTCTCACCTCCCCCCACCTCTCCTTTCCCCCAAATCTTCAACAAGCCTTATTTAATTTTGTCAAATACAAATAGAATAAATATTGTAATTGTTGCTTAATAACAATTTTGTTATATGTAATTTTACCATGTTAAAGTTAAAACCTTCCTTTTTAATTGGACAGTAAGCGGGAGATGATTTGGGATGCCCTTCTGAATGCAGTGAATACATTTTATTACCATTGGTTAATCTAGAAGCTGCTTTGACCTATGGAAGGGCAGAATATAGATAGGCAGGAAATCCAAACAGTAATATAAGGTGAAGGAAGGCAGAATCAGGGAGACACCAGCATCTGCCAGAGGAGTAAGATGCCAGAGCATTACTGTTAAGCCATGGGGCATGTGGTGATACACAGATTATTAGAAATGGGTTAATTTATATGTAATAGCTAGCCAATAGAAAACCTGAGCCATTGGCCAAACCACTGTAATTAATATTGTCTCTGAATGATTATTTATAACCAGTTGCAGGTATTGGAGTGTGTGAAAGAGAAACCAATCCAGTGGGACTGGACAGGATGGAGAAAAGTCTCCAGCTACAGTGCCTGCTGGAGTTGGGGACAAAGCAACAAGCAGAGAGAGGAAGGTTAGAAAGGGAAGAACTGTGGGATCCACAGAAGATGAGAGATGGGACAGGGAAGGCTACCATGGGCATTCTGTTGCAGAGCTGGAAATGAGCCTGGGGATTGGATTTGGGGGAACAGAAAGAGCTTGTTGATGATTTTGAGATATGTTCTCACTATGTAGACAAGGCTGGTCTCAAGTTGTAATTACATATATTTGCATGTGCACACACACATACATACCTATGTTTATCTATGGAATAATAATAATAATAAAAAAGAGGCTATAAGTTTGAGAGTTGGGAATAAGTAGGGTTCAACGCTAAGTAGCTGGAAGGAGAAAAGATGGAAGCAAAGTAATAAACTTGTATTTCAACTTTTAAAATTTCTTTAAAAGTGGAAGAAAAGAGAAAAATAAAGGCTGTAAGAGCCAGTGAACCAGGATATCTGATACATGGTAATGCCTTCTGTATAAAACAGAGAAGCTATACTGTAACAGGCTTTCTTTTGGCCACCAACCAGCTCCCAAATAAAGACATGGAGATTTACTATTGGTTATGCTTGGTCTTAGCTTATGCTTATGTTTCACTAGCTCTTGTAATTTAATTTAAGATATTTCTCCTCATCTATGTTTTGCCTCTGAGATTTTTGCCTTTATTTCTTTCCTTCTGTATGTCCTACTTTCTTGCTTCTCTTGTCTGTCTGTCTGGCCCCAGGCATCTTCCTCTCTTCCTTATTCTCTCTTTCTCTCATTCTCTTCCTCCCTCTTTTTTTCAAGATTCTTTTTTATTGTTTTTATTGCTTTTTTTGTTTTTCTCTGCTTACCTCCTTTTCTCTTCCTCCACTTCTAGCCTCTCCTGTGACCCCCACACTCCCAATTTACTCAGGAGATCTTGTCTTTTTCTCCTTCCTATGTAGATCCATCTAAGTTTCTCTTAGAATTTTCTTTGTTGTCTAGGTTCTTTGGGGTTGTAGATTGTATGCTGTTTTTCTTTGCTTTATATCTAAGAGCCACTTATGAGTGAATATATATTAAATTTGTCTTTCTGGACCTTGGTTCAAAAGAACAAATAATCCAATAAAAAATGGGGTCCAGACCTAAACAGAGAACTCTCAACAGATGACCCTCAAATGACACTTAAGGAAATTCTCAACATCCCTAGCCATCAGAGAAATGCAAATCAGAACAACTCTGAGATTCCATCTTACACCTGTCAGAATGGCCAAGATCAAAAACACTGATGACCGTTTATGCTGGAGAGGATATGAGGTAAAGGGAACACTCCTTCATTGCTGGTGGGACTGCAAACTTGTACAGTCACTTTGGAAATCAGTATGGCAATTTCTCAGAAAATTAGGAAACAATCTGCCTCAAGACCCAGCAATACCACTGTTGGGTATATATAAAAAAGATGCTAAATTAAACCAGAAGGACATGTGCTCTACTATGTTTATAGCAGCATTATTTGTAATAGCCAGAACCTGGAAACAATCTAGATGCCCTTTAACTGATAGTGGATATAGAAAATGTGGTACAATTACACAACAGAGTACTACACAGTGGTGGAAAATAATGACATCTCTTCTTTTCTTTTGAGCTTAGATTCCTCTTTCTATTTATTCTTTCTGCCTACCAGCCTCACCTATCCCTCTACTGCCTAACTACTGGCCATTCACCTTTTTTATTAGACCAATCAGAAACTTAGGCAGGCAAGGTGAAACAGCAACACATCTTTACATAATTAAACATCTTTACATAAACAAATACCTTTACATAGTTAGTAATATTCTACAACAAAAACAAATGTAACACATCTTTACTTAAAGTAATATTCCACAGCACTATACCAGTGAGATCTCAAAAATATGGTCACCTAAACAAGGCTAGAATAGTGACGCTAGTTGGCATGCCAGAGTTGATGGGAGAAATCTCTCAGGGCCCCCTCAGCTGAGGAACTACAGGCAATTAATGACCACCGAGTGAGAATCAGTCTTCTTCAGAGATGAGCTCTCTGATAACTTCTGAATCACTCCCCAAAGGTAAGTCCTAACACACACACACACACACACACACACACACACACACACACATACATACACACACACACACACACACATACACACACACACACACACACACACACACCAATAAATTGACAGGCCAAGTAGTACATCCATGTATGTATTTATATATGTAACAGTAAAAATTAAGGAATTAAACAGTAAAAGTTTTTAAAGAGTCATGATTTTGAGAGGAAATGGGGCGGGGCTGCAGTAGGAGCTGAAGGAGGGGTTAGAAGTGATCCTCGTCTCTCACATACCCAGAAGTAGGATTTGGTGGGCGGTGACCACTAATGTTCTTTCTGTCAGTCTTTCGGCTGGTGTCTGTGGGTGTCAGAAATTCTGCTGACTGTTGGGAATAGGTGAGCAGGGGGCATGTTCTCTTTTCCTCAGTAAGGTCATTCTTAGCTGGGCTCTTTAAGGCCAACCTCAACCCTTCCAATAAAAGGCACACACCAGGCAGAGCTGTAGCACAAGAGGGGGAATTTCACCCAGTTTTAAAATACAAGCAGGTGGATATCATTTGAAAAGATGCAATGGTAATCTGAATGAAAATGTGCGCCCCCCACCGCAGACTCAGAGGGAGTCTATGTTACTAGGAGGTGTGGCCTTCTTGGAGGAAGTGTGTCACTGTGAAGGTAGGTTTTGAGGTTTCAGAAGTTCAAGCCACGCCTAGTAGCTCACTGTCTCTTCCTGATGCTTGCAGATCCAGGAGAAGAATTCTCAGTTACTTCTCCAGCACCGTGTCTGCCTGCATGCTACCATGCTTTCCTCCATGACAATAATGGACTAAACCTCTGAACTATGAGCCCGCCCCAGTTAATTTTTTTTTACAAGAGTTTGCGTGGTCATGGTGTCTCTTCATAGCAATAAAATCCTGACTAGAACAGATACTGTGGGAAATAGAAATGGACACTGAAACAATGTGACGCTTTCGAAGGACAAAAAGGGATTGGATTTTGCTTCAGTGTAAGCATCAAGGGATGTGAGGAACAACAGCTGAAGAGCTGAGTGAGAAATATCAGGGATGATTTGTATGCCATGCTAAGACATCAAGAAATGACCGTGGAGGGCCAATAAGAATGCTGGGCGGTGGTGGCGCACGCCTTTAATCCCAGCACTCCGGAGGCAGAGGCAGGTGGATCTCTGTGAGTTCGAGGCCAAAAGCTACAGAGAAACCCTGTCTCGAAAAACCAAAAAAAAAAAAAGAATTTAAAGAAGAAGAAGAGGAGGAAGAGGAGAAAAGAAGAAGAAGAAAAGAAAAGAAGAAGAAGAAGCAGAAGCAGAAGCAGAAGAAGAAGAAGAAGAAGAAGAAGCAGCAGCAGCAGCAGCAGCAGCAGCAGCAGCAGCAGCAGCAGCAGAAGAAGAAGAAGAAGAAGAAGAAGAAGAAGAAGAAGAAGAAGAAGAAGAAGAAAATATTTCTTTTGTGTTTACATTTTTCTTTATTGAACTTATGTGCATTGGTATTTTGTCTGCAGGTATGTCTGTGTGAGGGTGTCAGGCCCCCTGGAACTGAGGTTACAGGCAGTTATGAGCTGCCACGTTGGTTGCTGGGAATTGTGCCCAGGTCCTCTCTAAGAGCAGCCAGTGGTCTTAACTGCCGAGTCCTCTCTCCAACCCCAGGAAACATTTCTTGCTTTTCTTTAAAACGGAATCCAAATCTCACCCTGCAGCCAGCCCTGGCAGGTGAACCTGAGCTTGCTGCCCTCATCCCTCAGATCCCTGGTTGTTGGGATTACAGGCTGCTATCAGTGCATCCAACTTAGTGTTCAAATGATGACAGAGGCAAAAGTCAAGCGGTGATAGAGATGGGTAGCGTTAGAGACTCAGACACCTGTTGGAAGATGTCACAGCAACCTAGCTGTGTGTGTCAAAGGCAAGGCTGTGCCTTGAAAAGATCTGGGGACAAGAGCTGTGGTGTCGGGTGGAGGGACCGTGAGGAAGTCTGCTAATCCAGAGCGTATTTCCTGATCTATGCTATCCACACACATGGGACTGGTTATGTTCTGGAATTCACAGGTAGTAAAATATATTTAGCACTAAGGAATTCTAATTATTCTGAAAAAATCTGAACAGGATTACGTTTTATGTGGGCTTTTTTAAAAATAGAAAACATGAAATATCACTTAAGGAACCCTAGTCGACACAACTTCAATGATCACAAACTCATCTAAAAAGAGAGAATAAGGGTTCATTGAAAAATACAGAGTTTTCCATCAATAGCACAAAATACCCCCCCCTTTTCCTCAAAATAAAAACTCTGAATTGAATCTCCCTTGGTTAGGTTTTCTACTGACCATTATCCATAACAACTTGTAACCAACCTTCTAAACAAAGGCAATCATCTATAAGCTCAGACAACCCCTCTCCACAGGTAAAGAATCGCAAACATGCCATTTCTCATTCTTTCTTTTACTCCATATAGGTCTGTCCACACATGATAAACAGTCTTGCTTGTTGAATCCTTTCTTTTGTGTAATTAAAAAAAATTATGCGTGGTTAAAAAAACAGCACAAAATACACACTCATTTAATTGTGGCATCTGCAATGGAGTCAGCTATGTAAGGGTCGGGTGGTAAAACATGAGCTGAAAGGTGAACTAGCATCTCAATGATGTCCTTACACTCCATCCGCAGCCCCCAGCTGAGACAGCGGACCTGGGGACCCAGGTAACAGTTTTGTGCAACGACTACAAGCAAAATTACAACTTTCCATTTTACAATTTTATGTGAATTTCTTATATTCATTTTCCCACTAAATAATAATGTTTATCAAGAACAAGAGCAGGGCTGGAAAGAAGGCTCAGTGGTTAAGAGTACTGACTGCTCTTCCAGAAGACCCAGTTTAAATTCCCAGCACCCACATGGCAGCTCACACCTGTCTGTAACTCCTGTTCTAGGGCATCTAACATCCTCATACAGTCACAGAGACATGTGTATAGGTAAAACAGCAACAAATGTAAAATAACAATAATTTATATATATACATATATATGCATATATAGGTATCTTTATATAAATGAGCAGGGGATGTACATCACTGCATAACTCAGTTAGCACGGGAGCCAGACATTGTAAGATTTCATTTTCTAGTCTACCTCATGCATTTCTCAAACTCTTTATCTTTATTTGACTCAGTCTTCTTATTTACAGAATAAAAATAAGCAGAGTTTCTTCTCATGGGATATAAAATAAGTACATTGAGATTCAAAAATATTAATATAAATCTAACAAAATCTTTTAAATTGAGGCTACAGAATCTCAATCATGTGATACAGTAGAGTTGGTATTCTGTATCTTGAGAGGAAAAGTAAACCATGGGTTTTTAAGCACAGGATGATACCCTGACAGTCAATTCATCATATAAAACTAAAATAAATAGATGTATTATCAAAAAGTTCCCAAAGGAAATAATATAAAATATTATATATATATATATATATATATATATAATACATATTAACATTTAATATATTATTAAATCTATTGGCATTTTAGGAATTAAACTAAACTGGACCAACCAGGACAAGACAGAAGTAATAAAGGTTAGAGGGAAAATAAATGAAAGAATAGAAAAGCGAAAGGAAAAATCAATAAGAATATCTGGGCTTTTTGGAGACACTCCAGTCAATAAACCTTTAGAGAGTCCCAGTAGGAAAAAGAGAGAAAAGAGACAAGTTACTAAAGCTTGGAGTTAAAGAGGAGAGACTGATAGTGACCTTGGCCTTCCTAATGAGCCTGCCACAAAGTACAAAGTACTAGGTGAACTTCTGAAACATCGAGCTACTGAAACTTAATCAAGAAAGCTACTATAAACTAAATAGACACTTCGCTAAGAAACTGCTTTATTAAGTGGCAAAGTTCCACTAACCATTTCCCAAAGTCAAAAGGCTTCATTTATACATTTAAAAATCAAAAACCCATACCAGTTCTTCATAGGATCTTTTGAAACAGAAAACAAAGGCTTTCCTTCTACCCCTCTCTGTACAACTATTATCATTCTGACAGTTCAACAGAGCCACCCCCATAAAATAAAACCACCCAGTGATGTCCCTTAAAGGCTAGAATATCTTCCACAAAAATATTGGTGAAATGAATCCAGTGATAAATAAAGAAGGTCAAGTGTCATGATCAATTGGGTTTTTATTGTAATAATACATTTTGTTTAACATTCCAAATCAATAAGCGTAGCACACGGTAATAGGATAAAGGATAAAACATCATGATTGTCTTAGAAACTGTTTTTGAAAAAAAAAAGCATTCAACAAAATCCAACACCTTTCTACCATAAAATACTTGCAACCCACAAAGAAGCTGAAGCCTTCTCCACGAGATAAAAAGCATCTATGAAAGACACCGTTACTCTCAGACTTAATGGAGCAAGGTCGAAATGCGCGTCCCTTGACATCAAGAGCAAACAAAAGATGCTAACTGTAACCTCTCTACTCAGTTCACACGGGACGTCACTGCCAGGGCAATTATAAAAGGACTGTCACAAAGCAGCCAGCTTGTACAGGAAGCTTTAAAACCATCTCTAGACACAGATATCATGGACACATGCTGTCTTTTAAATATGAAGTGTTCCTAACGGGCTTTTGTATGCTTTGAAGGCTTCTTCCCTGAATAATGACACTATTTTAAGACATTGTGGAACTCAGGAGGTGGGGCTTTTCTGGGGAAGACAGGTTACCATGGAAAGGCTTTTAAGTGGCCCCTGGTTCTAGGTGCATCTGGTGTTTCCTGGTCTGCCATGATGTGAACAGTCTTTCCCACCTTCCTGTGACAGCAAGAACTGGGCTACTCTCCTTTCCATGAAGGACTGCCGTGATAGAGGGAACCTCTCTGAAACTGTGAGTCAAATAAACCTTTACTCCCATCAATTGTGCCTGACAAGTATCATTGCACAAGAGTAACTAACCCAGAAACGGGTGCCATCCGGGTAAGGTTGTTGCTGTGATTAAACTTGACCGTATGGTTCTCTTTGAAGCTGATTTTCAGGAAACTGAGAAGTTGTTTCAGTCTGTGGCCTACAGAAGCCCTAGAGTATCCAGCAGTCAAGAGGTGGAGGCCAGAAGGACCAGAAGTACAGGGTTCTCCCCAGCTACACAGCAAGTTTGAAGTCAGCCTGGACTATGTGAGATTTTGTCTCAAAGAAGAAGGAGGGTGGGAATTGAGGGGGGGGGAAGAGGGAGGGAAAGAAAGGCTAGCCACCCTAGAATCTATGAGTGGAACTCAGTGGTTGATTCAGACAGGGAGTAAAGACAAGAGTACTAACGGAAGTGTGGACAGCACAGAGCATGCATTTTCAAATGGAAAGAAAGATTTTTTTTATTGGGAATTGGACAGGAAGCCTTTGGTGTTAATTCTATTTGTATTTGTTTACATTTTGTCCACATCCTGAAATTCTCAGTGGGGGTGAAGTCACAGGTGAGTTAGTTAGCTTGGTAGAGGAGACTTCAAAACAGCTAAGCATTCATGTGGTGGTGTGGTTACTGCTGTCGACTTCTGTCGGGGGACAGAGGAAGGGAGGACAAAGAGCAGAGCAGAAAGGCATACGTGACACAGAAGCAATTTCTCAAGAAAGAGTTGTGTTCGCACTTCAAAACTGGCAAATAGGGTATTGTCTTTACAAAGAGCTCTGCACTCTCCTTGGACGCAGAAGGAAAGGTGTCCCGGGGCAATTTTATTGGTGAGACTCTGTCCATCGTAGGTGCCAGAACATAAAAATCAAAATTATTTTCTGTTGGGAGCAGTGAGACCCCAGATTCTGAATTTCTTGTAATCCCCTGATCTGAGTGCCTACAGCTGCTCTGAGCACGAGACCTTCAGGAGTTCCTGACGGCAGGAGAGGGGTTTCGGGTGGGTTCGGCTTGGGTGTGGCTATCTCTATATAAGCTGCCTGAAGCTCGCGAACTGGGTACACAATAAAGGGGGCAATTGGAGGTCTCAGCCAAGATATCGGGAACTAGGGAACGCTGAGAGGTCGCCCTCAGAAGGTGAGGGTGGATTGGGGTATATGGGTTAATCCTGACGTCCTTCGCTCGGTTTGGCAGCAAGTCGAAATCCAACCGAGAAAGAGGGGTAAATGAACAGGGAACAGGGTTGTCCCCGGCCAGAGGGGACCTATGTATTGGGAAAAGATAGAATGTATACGGCTCAAAAAGATAAATGTGGACAGATGTATGGTATGTTGATTATGCTGTCTTTTGTGTTCTGGACTGGAGAAAGACATTTGATTCTAGGAACGGCTAAGAAAGGTATCTTGACTTTAAAACATGGGCTTAAGAATTTGATGCTTTGGAAAGGAGGTTCTGTTTTTGTCTCCATAGACGATGAGAGCCTAAGGATTTATTCGAAATTCATGTGATTTGAATCACTGAGACCTCCTGAAATGTTGCAGTGGAGTGTGAGTGGCGGAGGCTCCAAGGGACCTGCCTCGAGGACCTACAAGGCAAGAACGCTAGGCCCGCTTCCAGAACGCTATGCCATCTTCCAGGGAGGGCCTCAGGGCACAGAAGCGCAGCTGGACTACCACAAGGCCCATAGGCCTGGACCTCTATCCTAGCCAGGGGCAACCGGCCTGGACGGCGCGACTGGAAAATGGCAGTAAATTGCAGTAAAAACCCGTAAGAATGCAGAGTCCCCGCTCAGCAGGAAGTAGCCAGACAGATTGACAATGCCCAAATTCCCTAAAAGATTAAGTGGGGCCCCTTCAGTGGTGGCAGAGCAGCAAGCCTGCTTTCCTGAGTTCCCCTCCACTTCATGCACCAGTTTGGACCCAGAACGAATGCGGCTGGGGCAGGAAGGCAGCTGGAGCAGAGCTTTGCTAGGTGGCTGTGGTGGAAGGCACATTGCCTCAGCCCAGTCGGTGCCTAGCCTGGCGGATGCCTCAGCGGTGCCGGGAGTGTCGGTGGGTACAACAAGTGCTGGAGCTGAGACAAGCTGGAGCACAGACCCCACTGGGCTGCCCGAGAACGCAGCAGCGGAATAAGGCAAAGGCAGTGGCAGTTCTAGGCTCAGCACACCGAAAAATCTGCGGCAGAGCAAACCCTATTGTAGGAGCAGGTGGACTTATGGCTAGTACAACAAATGTCTTGTTCATCATTCCATTTGTGTGACATCTGTTAATATTGCTAATGCCTCGTATGTGGTGAAACAACTCAGCGGTTACTTGAATAACCCTTGAAATGTTGCAATTAGCATACCAGATTGTAACTGTTTAGCCAAAGGGATGGTTGAATACCATAGCTCAAATGGGAGGTTGGGCCCAGTGGTGACTGGGGACCCTACTGCTGGCAATCTTAACGCCTGTTGCCATGGGCATTCGTCTTTAAATCCTGTGTAAGATCAGGCAACCCATGAGAATGCAGCATATGGTCACTTAGCAGAAGCAGGATCAGCTGGGCTGCTAGGGAAGCCAAAGAGGTGCACGAGCGAGAAGGTGTCTTCCATGCACTCAGCTGACAAGAATGGATGTGCCACGGGAGTATGGCAGCTGGGGTATGTTATGCTGAAGGAGCAGTGGCTTCTGAATGCTCCTGGGGCCATGGCAAAGCCACTCCTAAAAGTCCCGAGTCTGATATGGTCACACACCTTTGTTCACTTGAGGGGAAGAGGGTGTGTGGGAAATAGTATGAGGAACCAACTGTCTCTGGGATACTTGAATCTACCTGTCTTACAGGCTTAAGTTGCTCTCTTGTGTTCCCTAAAATCCACTATTCTCCTGAGGAGATGCTGTCACTCTCTCCTGAGTACGGGTTTAATCAAAGTGACCAAAAGGCTGTGTGGTCAGGAGGGTCTTCTGCTTTATAAAAAAATTTATGGGGGAGATGTTGGGAGCAATGAGACCCCAGATTCTGAATTTCTTGTAATCCCCTGATCTGAGTGCCTACAGTTGCTCTGAGCACGAGACCCTCAGGAGGTGACAGGAGAGTGGTTTCTGGTGGGTTTGGCTGGGGCGTGGCTATCTCTATATAAGCTGCCCCTGAACACAATAAAGGGGGCATTCTTGGGGAATTCAAGGATGACCCATGTCGCTGTCTCTCTGTCTGTGTGTATTTTAACCTCCAGCCCCCTTGCCCGAAGCTCGCGAACTGGGTGCCAGCGCACAGAGCACAGACACGGGGGCGCGGGGTGCGGCAATTTTCTTAGAAAAGTCAGAACCCCTGGAGTGTCCCAATGGAGAAAACCAGAAGCTACTGAGCCAAGGGTTTTCTCAGCGTTTTTCAAAGGCTCAGAAGCTGCAGCAGCCTTGGACCAAGGAGAGGAGGCAGAAATTTCTCAGATGAACTGGCAAACTTGATCTCATCCAGGTGGTACTGGTTTTACAAGCACACATGGTGCAGGAGTTACTGAGTCACAAGATTAGCGGGCTTGTTTTACAGCACGCGTGGGGAGAGCCGCCAGTGAAGGTGAAACCCATTTAAGAGCCTTGACTCAACTTCGTCCTTCAGTGCCAAGACTGTCATTCCGATATGAGGCACTGGAATTATCCCGGCCAGAACGAAGATGACCTAAAGAGACCCTTGGAGCCCTCCTTTGGTGATCAGAGTACTGCAACGATGGATTTGAAGAAATTGGAATTTCCCTAGAATCTGATGCTGAAAACAAAGAAAGCCAGAGACCCTGGGGCTAGCCAGAGCAGGAACTTATCTCCAGGTAAGAATCACAACTTGCAGGAGACTACTACTATAACCATAGCGTTGGGTTATCTTGACCAAGGTTGCTTAGCTACACAAACCCCTGAACTCTACTTAAGCCTTACCCTTACGTCAACACCCTGTAGTCAGACTGGAGAAGTAGCTCACTGGACCTCTTTGTTCTCAATATGGCCTCTTGAATATATTCTCTTTTCATTTTTTTAATTAATGTCCTTAACTTGCTTATGGAAGATGGATATTGCACATTACAGCTGACTGGGCACAAACTCTGTGCCCCATAACTCTGGTACCAGCATTAATGCCCCTAAATATAGTGATTTTTCTTTGGACAAAGTAATTTTTTTGGGGGGTGGAAGAGAAACTCTTTTATTTATTTTTTTATTTTTTTACCTTATAAATAAAACCATTCAAAATTTCCACCTCCTCCCATTTCCCTCAAATATTCAGGTAGAAAGCGCCATGCTTTCGTATACTCCATAAGCTTGTCTCCCTCACCTCTTTCTGTAGCAAGTGACTCAGTACTAAAACCTTCTGGAATATCTTTTGTAGCTCCACTGACTGCGGTGTTGGGTACAGGTTGGGCTGTAGAGACAGCATCATTTTGTTCTGGTTTATTTCCAAACACATTGCACAATTGTTCAATCTGAAGGTCAGAAAAGCAAAACAGCCAGCCAGTGGCTTTTACCTGTACCTCAGTCCAAAATGGCGACCCTGCCTCCAGGAAGCCTCAGAATGGCACTATGTGAGCGCTGTCTTCTCCCTTCTTATATTTCTCTTCAGGGCCGAGATTAAAGGTGTGCACCACTACTGCCCAGTTTAGAAACTGGCATAGATGGCAAACTAGTGTGGCTACTGGGATTAAAAAAGTGTATCACCACTGCCTGGTCTGTAAGCCTGATCAGTACGGCTGTGTTTACTCTCTGATCATCAGGCAAGCTTTATTTATTAAATTAAAAATGAAATATCACTACACAAACATCTTTCAAACTTGACTTCATCTCAACCATGACTCAACAAGTTTTTCAGTCCCAACATTTGGTTAACCTTCAATTGAATCTCCCTGGAGACCGGATGAATTCATGAAGCTACCTGCTTGTTACATTAACACTTTCGTTTACGACTGATGTCTGTCTCTTCTAGACAGATCATTCAGGGAAAACACCTTCTCTTAGAGAAAAAAAAAATTATACATACCGAAATTTTCAGTAGCAAGCATGGGAGATAGAAAGACCTTGTGAATTAAATGATGTTTCTCTGACTTTATAAAGAAATGTTGATAATTACCGGTATGATGCAATGGTCTTTCTGCAGGCTGACTCATTTCCTCATCCATGTTTGTATCCACTCACCAGACGGATAAAGACTGTGTTTTAGAAGATAGTAGAGCATCCAGATATGTTGACAGAAAAATGAACAATGATGGCTATTTTATACCGTGATAAGGAGTATTGTGTTAGTGATGGCCTACGGAAGGTGTTAATGATTGTAGGTAGGAAAAGCATCATCATAGATGTGACCTTTGAACTGAGAGCCCTGCAATGTGAGAGATTAGATATGAGCAGAGGAGAAAACCCTGTTCAGGGAAGAAAACCTCAACAGTAACCGAGAAAAGAAAATGTTTGAGTTTTTTTCAAGCTGTTATTACAAAATGTCAAAACCTGTGTGCTGTGGAATATTATTTTAACTATGTAAAGATGTATTGCGTTTGTTTCACCTTGCCTGCCTAAGGCACCTGATTGGTTTAATAAAAAGCTGGATAGCCAATAACAAGTCAGGAAAGGGATAGGTGAGACTGGTGGGCAGAGAGAATAAGTAGGAGAAATCTAGACTCGTGAGAAGGAGAGAATGAGGGAGAAAGAAAAAGACATGCCTGGGGCCAGCAGTGAGGCAGGCACCAGCCATCCAGACACTAGAGGAAGTAGGAAAGTAAGAGAGAGAGAGAGAGAGAGAGAGAGAGAGAGAGAGAGAGAGAGAGAGAGAGATATGAGTTGGGGGCTTCACCCCAGCCCCCTGGCATCCATCTTAAAAGTATTGGGCAAAAAACTTCATTTCAAGCCCCCCTCCCATGGGAGTGGCTGCAATCCAAACTTCACCTCCAAGAAAGCCTACCAAATGGTGACCCCTCCCTAGGGAGGGTCAAGGCCACTCCCACAGGCTATTTAAACTGCCCCCAGAAAATGAACACAAAGTCTTTTTCCTTCTCCAGTGGTCATTCCAGTTCTCCCTTCCCTCCTCTCTGTGTTTTCCTTGGGGACCAGCAAGGTGTGCTGGCATCCATTAAACCTGGGCATCTTTTGATTCGTGCTGATTTGGGCTGATTTGGATTGTTGCGTCTGTGGAGGTTTGTCGGCCAAGGAAAAATACTTAACAGAAGAAACTTAAAAAAAAAAACCCAAGGCAAATGTAGATGAGGAGAAAAAGTATAATCTAAGTTAGGAGAGCTAGTGGGGCAAGTACGAGATAGGACAATCATTCTTAACTAATAATGTCTCCATGTTGTGATTTGGGAGCTGGTTGGTGGCCCAAAAGAGAAAGTTTGTTACACCTATGAGGTTCATAAACAAGAAAAAAAAGACACTTGAGGTGCCTGAGAATTCCAAGGTTGATATTCTAGAAGACTCTACGGTAGGCCGACTTCCTCATGCACAACCTGTACTCTCTGTTTCCCTGGGGCTGGAGAGATGGCTCAGTGGTTAAGAGCATTGCCTGCTCTTCCAAAGGTCCTGAGTTCAATTCCCAGCAACCACATGGTGGCTCACAACCATCTGTAAAGAGGTCTGGTGCCCTCTTCTGGCCTGCAGATATGCACACAGACAGAATATTGTATACATAATAAATAAATATTTAAAAAAATCTGTTTCCCACAACTGTCTGGAGGAGTAGTGAACTGTTATGTAGAAATGTGGTTAGTGAGGAGAGGGGCTCAGGACCTTAAGACCCCCGAGGATATTGAATATGAATTTAAATAAGAATCAAAAAAACCTAGAAGGATTTTTGTCCTGAAATACATAGCCTGACGTTGTGTTGCAAGCTTGTATTACTTTTTAAAATTTTATATTATAAAGAAGAAAAAGATGATGGTCTTGATGCATGTTCGGAGTCTTTCGGTCTAGCAAGAAAGAGATGATGGTGGCTTAATGGTAAATTGCACCAGGGAAGAGGTGATGTGGATTCGATGTTAATCTCTATCTTTGAAGAGAAACACAAGCTATGTAGTATAGCTTTTCCTTAAGTCATAGCATGATTGTCCACTTGGCATCTTGAAGTAGATACAGCTTTAGCCCGGTAGTCATGGCAACCAAGTGAATAAAGTAACACAGTGATAGATATGCCTATGGGGATGGCAATAGAGCTGTTAATCCTCTGGACCAAGTGGATTCACAGTGCCCTCCTCTGGAATCCCAGGCCTTACTGCCTTTTGTCTCCCTCCTCGGCTGCAGGATGACTTTGCAATAGTGGTGTGTACATTAAGTGGAAGGTTAACTGAATATGGGATTCCAAGATGTAGCTTCCATGAGGTCCTCAACCACAATGGAGTGGGGCTTTTTGATATTGCTGCTTTTGAGTTACTCCTGCTCCTGGCAATAATCCCTCACCTACATTCTGCAGGTAAAGCCAGAATCAACTCATCATTTGCTTCACTGGAAATTTGGTAAAGTCCTTATTTTATGTGCTTCCTTTCCATCTGGGATGAATAATACATCGCCTAGTAAAAGTCAATGCCACAAGTGGACACATGCAAACACATTGAAGTGGGAAGCAAAGGCCTTGATGACCAATTTAATGGGGAAGAAGTTTAGGATTTCTCACTGTAACGAGTCAAAATGACCTTTGTAACTTTATAAGAATCAAAATAATGTCTACTCGGTGCAGCATATCTATCACTACCTGGCTTTTCTTGACCTCTGAGAGACAGATCTGTGGACAAGGTTTGTTTTGCTGAATGTTTACCAGGTTCTCACTAGAAGGACTGATGCCTTTTTCAAAGGCAATCATGCCCCTGCCAAAGATTTACATCTATGAATATGATAAGCCGGAAATATCAAAGCCAAGTGTGTGCAGTATCGTGTTATCTTTCTACTCCTATTTTCCCACAAATAACATCAGCTGTCCTTTCGTCTGTGCTCACTAACATGCAAAAGAGTTGCTGTGTGGAAGAGGAAGTGGGAGGGCTATGCAAGGGATTAGCTCCAATCTGAGCTGACTTTCGCGTGACCCTACAGGTCCTTGTGGGCTTTTATCCCTCTGGAAGTGTGATCCCAGATAAACTCTTCTTTCTCTAAGTTGCTTTTGGTGAAGTGTTCTTCCTCAACAATGAAATATAACCAACTAATAAATAAAACATAACAAATTAATTCATCTATATCAGGGGATCAGTTAGCAAAATTAATAAGCAGCCAAAGTGTGGTGCTAAGATGGGAGGTAACCATTGGAGACGGGGGCATCCCTACTAGAACATAAGCAATCTGTAAAGACCCAAGGCTAGAACAAGGACATGTGCTCAGCTATGTTTATAGTAGCATTGTTTGTCATAGCCTGAACCTGGAAACAACCTAAATGTCCCTCGACCGAAGAATGGATAAGGAAAATGTGGTACATTTACACAATGGAGTACTACACATTGGAAAAAAAATGACATCTTAAATTTTGCAGGAAAATATATGGATCTAGAAAACATCATATTGAGTGAGGTAACCCAGACCCAGAAAGACACATATCATATGTATTCACTCATAAGTAGTTTTTAAACATAAAGCAAAGAAAACCAGCCTACAATTCACAATCCCAGAGAACCTAGACAACAATAAAGACCTAAGAGATACATACATGGATCTAATGTACATAGGAAGTAGAAAAAGACAAAATCTCCTCAGTAAATTGGGAGCATGGGGACCAGGGTTGAAGGGGAAGGGAGAGGAAGGGAGTGGAACAGAGAAATGTACAGCTCAATAAAATCAATAATACACACGTGTATGTATGTGTGTGTGTGTGTGTGTGTGTGTGTGTGTGTAAGTAAATCGAAGGCTAAAATCCCCAGGCCCCCATTGTGTCTGCAGATCTCTCCGTCAGAACAAGGTGTTTCCTCTCAGCACACCTCCTGTTCCATGCAACAGGACACCTGAGAACCAAAGGTTGGACAGCAGGCAAAAGAAAAGGTGACAGTCTTCGGGGATTGTCATTCTTTGCCAGGACAGAGTTCTGCTAACAATGTACAGGTTAACAAGAGAAAACCAAATCAAGTCGGCTACCCCTGCAGCGCACAGCACGCCAGGGAAAAGCCTGTCTCTTTGGAGAGCTCTCTCACTCCACCCAGCGGCACAGGATGATCACGGAAATCCTATTTTAACCACGAGAAACAGTGAGTCCCAGGGCAACGAGACAAAGGAGCAAGGGGCTTCAGACTAGAGAATAAAGCCAGCTGGATACCACAGACAACCGCTGGGCTCGCATCTGGACAGATGAGCAGCTGTCTCCAGCGAGGGAAGCTCTGCATCTCTCTGAAGGGGTGCGTTAGAAAGACCTTCTGTCTGTGCAGATCACCACTTGCCTCCCTGCTTGTCTGGCAGGCCCTTCTGAGCCCGCTAGCCCCATGCAGGCAGCACATGATAGCATCCTTTTCCTAAAAGGGCTCGCGAGCCAGACACAGATGCTTGCCCCATGCATCCTTTCCTAAAAGGGCCCGCGAGCCAGACACAGATGTTTTCCGTATCTTGTCAGGGGTCTCCACACAGCTTGATCCCCCACACTCAAAAGAGGAGCTGAGGAGAGGCTGAGTTATGGCTTTGTTCTAGGTGCCCCCACCGAGGCTGGCAACCCGAGGGCTCCCTGCAGAAGGCAGTGTAAATGGGACTGAGCGGGGAGCCAGTTTCCAGCTGGTTTTCAACTTTCAACCAGCTGAAGCCTGGACCGCGAGGGCTTCTCTCCACAGTCACTGTGCCCTCTGGCAGGCACAAGCTCTGAAGAGTTCATCTGTGCTTTCTCAGGAATCCCTGTCCCCAGACATTCTTATCAGGTTCCTAGTTTTCTTTTTTTTTCCAGCACCCGAACCAGCTGATTCGTTTAGAAACACTGTCCACACGTCTGTGCTTTCCCCTACTTCAGGCATTTTCTCTTTCATGTGAGATGAACAATTTCATTCTAGTTGGAGGCCAGCAGCTCTAGGAGGCCTTTTGTGGCATTGTCAAAAAAACATCCAAATTTCTAACCTTATGGAAACTGGTTCCCATAGGCTCCATGGTTGGTGTGTGACTAAGTCAGGCAGGGAGGAGCCAAGGAACCATGGCTGTAGGAAACCTCTACAGAGAGATCTGAGCCATGAGCTGTCAGAGTGTCTGAATCTGATACTATCTATAAATATGAATACGAATGTCTGTGTGTGTATGTATGTGTGCATGTTGTCTATATATGTGCATTGTTCTGTGTGGCTGTGTGAATTTGTGTCTGTGTATTGTGGTGTGTGTGTGTGTGTGTGTGTGTGTGTGTGTGTGTATGTGTATATCTGTATATGTGTTGGGTGCTGTGTGTGTGTGCATGTGTGTGTGCCTGTGCTTTGTGTGTATGTATGCATGTGTATATGCATAGATGTATGTGTGCATGTGTGTATTTGTATGTGTTTCTGTAGGCATGTGTTTTGGTGTGCGCCCATCAGATTTGTGTTATTATACAAAATACAGGAGACAGACCCTTAGTAAGAAGAGAGCTTTATTAAGTCCTCGGATTGAGATGGCCAGTGGCTAAGTGTCTGCACATGCTAACTCAATGTGGATACTGGAGGGTGGCATACCATGGCTGGAGTGCGTAGGCTAAG
Organism: Microtus pennsylvanicus; assembly: GCF_037038515.1. Taxonomy (NCBI): domain Eukaryota; kingdom Metazoa; phylum Chordata; class Mammalia; order Rodentia; family Cricetidae; genus Microtus; species Microtus pennsylvanicus. The sequence continues at coordinate 84,343,248 of NC_134587.1, forward strand.
AGCAAACTCTTTAGCAGTGACGTGGAGAAACACTAGAGACTGGGATTCCACAGGCACAGTGTTCCCACCCACTATCATCCAGCCACGCTGGAAGCACCGCACTGAATGCACTTCATTCTTTCAAAGTCCGTAGGCAGCCTGTTTCCAACAAGAATGACATAATTTGAACGGTTCTTTAAGTAATCAGGCGGTTGATTCTCCAGCTAGGATCTGGAAGATGCCGAGATGAAGAGAAACGTGCAGGCAGGGGGCAAGACTCGTACAGAGCCTCTGCAGAAACGAGACAGCAAGTGACGACATGGACGGGTTGATGGAACATCTCTGTTGACCTAGGGGTGTCCATGGAGTGCACCCTGACTCCTATGGGCACTGGGTCTGGTTACTTAGGAAAGTGGAAGCCAGAGCTGGGGATTCAGGAAAGCACTACGTAAAGGAGAAACTGCTCGCTAGGGACTAAATTTTTACAACAATTATATTTCAAAAGGCGGGAATCTCGGAATTGAAGCAGTTTGATTTAATAGGCCCGAATATTACATTCACAGAGAATTTGTTTAAACCTGCAGGTTGCTTTCTGGCCTCCTGCTTGGAGTTTGAGGGAGACAAAGAAGTATAAAGGCGCCATCTAGTGGACAAATAACGAACTGTTAAAATAGTTACAGACTGAACAGCTTGCAGAGGAACTGTCCCTAATCCTCCGTCCCACCCCTCAAAATGGCTCTCTAATTGAAAGACTGTTCCTCAGCTGGTGGCTTCATGGTGGGATGTTCTGGGAATTTTATGAGGTGGGAACCACCTTGAAGAAGTAGGTCACTTCTTCCTGTCCTGCCATCTGATTCGGGTCCACCATGCCACAGTGTTGGGGCCAAGCAACAGTAGATTGGACTCAAAAGCCATGAGCCAAAATAAATCTGCCTCTCCCCCCACACCCTTGTTAATGTTGAGCATGTGTCTCAGGGACCAGAAAAGAAGCAATACATAGTTTCAAACAGTAACATTCTACAGGTGGAGGCATAACAATACTGCAGTGAAATTCATGTTCTGTGACAGACTAAAGAGCTAGCTCCAGGAGAGGGGGTTAGAGGAGACAGTGCTGGGCACCACACAGCTCCTGGTGTGTGGAGCAGTGAATCTTCTAGTACATTTTGTAGCCCAGAGCGTTTTAATGCATGAATCATGGGCAGGTACAAAATATTCAGAATTAAGATATTGCACATAGCTAAATACTGAAAAACTAAAATGTATACCTTTCTTAACTACTTCTCGGAGAAGACAGAAACACCTCCTTTCCTTCACAACTGCATCCTCACATTGTTCTATGTGAAATACAAAATAAACGGGGAATCAAAGATGCTAGCCTTTGCTTGCTGATTGCGAAGCCGGGACAATGTTCGAGCCCAGTTCCGTTTTATTCTAACAAGCATTTGGGATCCGTTACTTTGATCTTTGGGCCTTGTTGTCTTTGCTTTGGCCTGCTTGGAACCGTTTCTTCTTCATCACACGCTTAGCTTGTGCTTCTTTCTCCTCCTTCATCTCCTAGGACCCTTTGCATCCTACTTATTTCTGTCTGGGTGTGTATTTTGTACTATTTTCTGTGACTCATACTAAATAGACTCTGAGCTTCATGAAATGAGGAATAATTTACTGACAATGCCTAAATTTCCAAAGCTCCATGAGACACTGGCACACACGTGTGCTCAGTAGACGTTTGTCACTTTGCACAGCTTGTATAGTTATTGAAAATGATGTCATCTCAGTTCAAACACTACGCTATTGCCCCATGCCTAGACAAAATCAGGAATACAGGGAGCTGTTTGAGGATGCTGAAGACTACCCCCAAACCATGTTGGCTCCTAAATTACCTTTTACTGTACTACGCATGGTTTCGACATTCATTTCTGCAGAACACATTCATTACTCAGCTCTCTGTAGATTTGCACTCTCTGGTAGATCTCAGGGAGGCTTTGGCTTTCCCATCTCATCTCCATCAATCTGTTCTTTAGCAAAATATTGCCAATGGGAGCATAGGTTGTGCTTTTCGAGACAAGCACATCCAGATGAATCATCAAGGTGCCAGCTCTTGGGGAACTGCTCCTCCTAAGCACAGCCCTATGGAAATTATGGAGTCTGCTTTCACACCATCCACTGTGCCTGTCCAGACTAATTTGAGAAAATACAGAGAGAACATTGAAAAGGCCATGGGGAACTCCGTCTGTCAAAACGCTTGCTGGGTGTACTTGAGGACTGGACTTTGATGCCCAGCATCTGCGGGAAGCCAGGCCAGCTGGCTTGACACGTGGCTAAATCGGTACAGATATTTGCCACTGAGACTGAACACCAAATGCCCATCTCTGGATCTCACAGGGTGGAAGGAGAGAATTGGTTCATGAAGACCACCAAAGATTGTCTGTAAACCTCTACATACACTTTATGGTGTGTAGGTGTGTGTGTGTGTGTGCATGTATGTGTGTGTGTTGTGTGTGCGAGCACTTATATGCACACAAAGAGGGAGAGGGAAAAAATGAAGCTGGGCACGACGGCATGTGTTCTCGACCCCAGCTTTGGGAGGTAGAGACAGAAAGAACTCTGGACTTAGTGGGTAGCTTGCTTAGCCTAATTAGGTAGCTCCAAATTCCGTAAGACTCTGCCTCGAAATAACAGCGTGAATGCCTCATGAGGAAGAATGCACAGGTTGATCTTTGCCCCGCCTCCACCCCACCCCTACACATCCATGGACACATACAGAGACATATACACACTTAAAAATCTAACAGACAAAGATTCTAGGTTTTTTTTTCTTAAAACCCATCATTGAACTCTGTCAGCCTCCCTAAGTAGCCAGACCCAGTGCCCATACGGGTGAGTGTGCACTCCATAGACACCCCTAGGACAGCAGAGGATCTTCCATCCACCCGTCCATGTTGCCACTTGCTGTCTTGTTTCTGCTGAGGCTCTGTACCAGTCTTGCCCCCTGCCTTCGCATCTCTCTTCATTTCGGCATCTTCCATATCCGATATAGGCAGAGAAGAGCAGGTTCCTATAAGTGGTCTTTGTGTGCTCTTGTCTGCATTCCTTCTGATTGGGATTTTGCAGTCCTCAACCTTTATATGGTTTCTTGGCATTTCCCTCTGATCTCTTGGTGCCTGCTAAGGTTCGCATGTGAACTGTCTCCAGTCGGGGGTGCGATCTGGGAAGGAGTGGGAACTTTACAGATTGGGATGTCACCGGAAGAAGTAGATGAGTGGTACTGTTTCCTTAAAGGACCCGTCTTGTCCCCAGGACTTTCCTGTTCCCCTTTGCTTTCTGGCTACCATGAAGCAAGCAACTCCTCTTCCAGGCTCCTGTTGCTATATGCTTGCCTCACCTCAAGCTAAAGCAATGGAGGCCGTCAAGCAGATCACAGGCTGGAGCCTCTGGAAAGGTGGGCAAGAGAAGCTTTTCCTCCCCTGAACGGCTTCAGGTACTTGTCGCAGAGACTAAAAGGCCAACAGGACCTCTGCTCGATACTTTCTTAGGATATCTGCTGTATTTTTATTTTAAAAATCTCTCCCAGCTGCCTTTGTTTCATTGAGCAGAGGACAGATGTGGGAAACATTCTACGATTCTTGCAGATCAGGAGTTCTGAAAATAAATTTTCTTTCTGTATTTTCTTACATCCATCAAGCCCCTTCGGTTTGTTACAGCGGAGGATACGGTATGCCAGTGTCCTCGTCCCTGGGATCAAGCCCTCTCTGGTGGACTAATCTTCCAGGGCCACCAAATGATACCCATTGAACTCTTTCACAGCGTTTGAGTTTTCTCTAAAATCCAGTCCACATACTTGGCCACGTTGGTGTAGACACCTGGCCTTTCCCTCTGGCCACAGCCTTCACCCCAGCTTGTGATGCCCACCAAGTGCCAGACCCCATTGTGCTTACAGGACAGCGGCCCTCCAGAATCTTCCTGTGGAAGGCAAGAAGAGGAAACATGCACGGACCACTTCAGACACTTCTGAGTATTAAAAAAGCATTGTTCGCAGCAATTTCTTTCTTTTTCTTTTCTTTCTCTCTCTCTCTCTTTCTCCCTCTCTCTCTCTCCCTTCCTTCCTTCCTTCCTACCTACCTACCTACCTACCTACCTACCTACCTACCTAAAATTCTAGCCCTGTTGCAAGGATCTAAACATGCAATTGCTTACCTGCCTCCAGCTTTTCAATTTTAGGCATAACCTCCCTAAAACCCACCCTGTGTCCTGCTGGTGATGATGGCTAGTCTGATCTGTCAAGCTCACACATCTGAGAAGAAGGAACTCCAGCTGAAGAGCTGGCACCATCAGATTGGCCTGTGGGCATGTCTTGATTGCTAACTGATAAATAAATGTTTACAATAGAAAGTTGCCGAACATGAGTTTAGAAGTAAACCAGTAATTGTCATTCCTCCGCAGTCTCTGCTGCAGTTCCTAACTCAGGGTGCTTCCCTCTACAGTGGACTGTAGCCCGTGAGCGAAACAAACCCTTCCCTTCCCTGAGTTGGGTTTGGCCAGTGTTTCCTCACAGCAGCAGAAAGCAATCTAGGGTAGTGCTGGGTGTGGGACTGTTTTTTTTTTTAAGATGAAGTGAGCTCTCACCCCGCATCTGATGGAGCTGATTGCTTGAACACTCTTACCTTGCACGCGTCCTTTCCCCCTTCTTTGTAGCCTGCACAGATCATCTTGCTGGTTATTTTATGATTCCTGTATCTTGTCTGACATTCTTCATTTGACACCAATGGTATCTTGACTTTCTGAAGAGTATTTTGTACTTCACCTGAAAAAGGTCATTTTAGTGGAATAATATTGTATGTGTATATGCAATTATATTTAAAAGTCAAAATTTTACATAAAAATTACTAATCTTAATTAATTTTTATAATTATGGAGTGTAAAGAAGACATTAGGTCCAATATTGTATATATCATCTTATTAATTTTAGTAAGTTTAAAATTAGTTATGACACTAAGTAGAATTTCTTTCCATGCAAAATAATTAGAACCAAGCTAGATTTTTTTTTTAACGGAGAGTGTTAGTTCTTATACTAAAAGTATTCAGTTAAAATAGTCTTGAGAGAGGGCAATCATATTTAATATTTTTAATCAGATACATTGGTCTTTTTATTACTCTTCTTGTAATTGCTTAGGGTTCCTTTAATCACATTTTGGTCATGTGACTAGGGAGAAAGCTCCGTTACTAGATTTCAGGATAGAGCAGAGATAGATGAATTCTTTGTTACCTCTTAATCTGGCATACCCCCATCCAGTCACCCAGCACTCTGTGTACAGTATGTTCTCATCGCCTTTGGGAGGTAGGCATATCGGCCGCTGAGAATCTAATCGTGGAAATCATATGTTAGCTATCAGAAGCCGCTACCGTTTGGATCTGAAGTGTCTCCCCAAAAGTCCATATTTCCTAAACTTCACTCCAGTCTGTGACACTGCTTGGAGAGGGTGGAAGGTGGGCCCTCTAGATGGACTATAGGTCAGAGAGGGTGTGCCCCTCATGTTAGGACCCCAGCCTTTTCCTTTCTCTCTTTCTGCTTCCCAACATCCATGAGATGAAGAGTTTGCTCTCTCGTGTTCCTCACCAAAGGCTCCAGCAGAGCCCTCAACCCCAGGTGGGAGCCTCTGACCGTCATGAGAGCCCAGATTACCTTTCTTGCCTACAAGGTAGTTCCCCCAGGTATTTGATCAGTGATGAAAAGCTGGCTAGCCCAAATGCAAAACCAGCCATTCTCCCCAGAAAAGATGGCTGCTTTATTTGACATTATGTGTGCTTTCTCTATTTATGATATTCATGCTATCTTTTTCTCATATATTTTTATGTCTTGTGTTCAGTGTTGAATATAAAATATCCCAAGTTGGGGCTGGAGAGATGGCTCAGTGGTTAAGAACACTGATTGCTCTTCCAGAGGACCTGGGTTCAACTCTCAGCTTCTACATGGCAGCTCATGACTGTCTGTAACTCCAGTTCTGGAGGATCTGACATCCTTGCCCAGACATACATGCAGCAAAACACTAATGCACATTAAAAAATAAATAATAATAACAATATAATAAAAGCATCCCAAGTGAGAGGGGCAAGGAAATAATAAGACATGCATCTGTATATAAGCTTTCATTTTAACCAGGTTTAATATTCTGTGGCATTTGCTTAATCCTGTTGTCAAGTCGTTTGTCCCTAAAGCAGAATGTCAATCTATATTGTTCTTATTATTTCTGTATTTTATAAAATGATATCATTCTGTGTCCCTGAAGAAGCCCGGAGACAAATCTCTTCACCTGCACTGTCAGAGTGTGATCTAGTGTTCTAAGACAAGACCATCAGTCTCAACAGAGTGAAGTCGTCTTTCCAGCCCTTTCTTGGTCTTGCTGTAGCATGGCCCTGGCTGATGAGACTGTGATAGCTCCAACTCTAGGTTGCCTTTGTAGGTCACTTTCCACCAAATGTTCTATATACCTGTGTAATTCATGGATGACTCCAGTTTCAGCAGGGCAATATCATACCCACTTTCTGCCGCCTTATATTGATCATGAATGATGATTTCTTGAACCCTGAAGAAAGCCGTATCTTCATTTATTTCTGATTGGTGTACAATGTCACCATAGACACGCAGGTGCTTAGATGCCTCTGCCCTAAAGAACAAACAACAGAGTGAAAATCAAAAGATCTCTCGGCAGCCAATTCCCAAACACCGGTGCTTCATGGGTATCTGTGCTCTGCGATCGTTTCCACCTTTAGGTGAACAAAAGGTGATTTTATTCTAAAGCAAACTTAGTCAAGTATTTCCTCTACAAAGAAAGCCCTGGACAGTGTTTACTTTATATTGAACACATTAAACATAGGGTCTTTCCATCCTCCAGCATATCCACAAGCTCAGGAAGAGCGGGGTTTTAGTCTCAACTTTGTCACTGACAGAAAAAAAAAACACAGACTTTCTGTGTTTCCTCATATGAGTTCCTAAAAGGACTGCTGACCCCAAGTGCAGCATTAAGTTATGAGTACGTGTGTGCACGATGAAAAAAAAAATATATGAACAAAACCAAATAAATCTGCTAAACAACTGAGAGAACACTGAAAGCAGCCGAGAGTTTTGCTCAACCAGACTTCCTTGGGATGCACACACCCCCGGCGGGAACATTCCCATTTGGACGGTACTAAAAATAATGAAAGTAAGGGCTCCAGCTTGACGGTGTGGACGGAACTCGGTGTGTTTTGAGGCAGAGAAAGAGAAGGGAAATACGACTCCAAGAGCAGGAAACTGTGAGCTTCAGTCTGGCCCTATGCAGCAGGGTCGGGAAAGGATGTGGAGCCTTTGGGACTCATTCACATCAATGGTCTGTTCCGGCACCGGCTCCCAGGCTGCCAGATGAGGAGCGGTTGACTCTTCCGTGCAGCCCGCCCTCCCCACTGAGAGAGAATAAGTTTGGCAAGCAGGATCATCTGTATTTTCAAAGTATTTATTTACTACTATGAGGGTCCCAGATTTCACCCACATCCAACGATGGCGTCCCAAGGAGGACAGCCGCAGTACTAACCCAGAGAAGCAGTGAGCGGCTGTCAGTATCCACTGGTTTCCAATGATGGAGCCTCCACACAGGTGTCTCTGGGCGGGCGAGGTGATGTGCAGGGCCACCTGCCATGGCCACTCACCATGAACAGATGCACTTCCTCCCACAATCCTGGACTTGATTTTGGTTGTGCATACTACAGCAGAAAAAGCACGGTGAGTGGTCACCTATGGCGTCATTGTCGTGGATCCTTCTGTGACTTGAGAAATCTCTAGGGAACCTCCCATCCCATTAGCAGGAAAGCAGCCTTTAGGTTAGTGAGTGAGCAGTAAGTAGGACACAGTACCAGTAACTCAATGAAGCCCTTCAGTAAAATTTACATCTGAATGTCTGTTCCATTAGTTTAAACAGGATGATCAAAGTATACAGTGCTCAACATTGCATTTGGGATTAGGAAACACGTCTTTTAGTAGCGTTGCTAGGTGTCTTTAGAAAGTCAAATTACATTGGAGACCAACCACAGTGTAAAGATGACAAACACCTCAGTGAGATGTGCCCTCTCCATGAGGGTATTATGTAGAAAACATTGCATAGTGCTACCCGCTTCTCTAATTTACACCCCAGAAGGCAGACTGAAAGGGCATACAGTTTTATTTGTCTCCATACTTTCTCCTCTAGCTATCAATCTGCAGCTGATATAGTCTGTCACTTCCACAGGCCAGAGTCTATAAATTCAACAGAGAAGAACGTAATGAAGGCAGAAGGGGGTGAAAAACAGAACCTTCAATTTATCAAGGTGTCATATCTGGAACTCGGTTTTTAAAGCATGCCCACATCACTTAACAGTATTTTGTAATCGTCCTATCTACCTCGAAGAAGTAGAATTAAGACAATACTTGGTTTAAATGTTCCTTCTCATTAGGTAAATTTATCATGAGGAAAATAGAGGACATGTGAACTACAACTTAATTCACTTCCTTAAGAGTCTTGGGTCACTCGGAGATTGCCGTGAAGCCTCTGAATTCTAGGAAGGCGTGTTTTCTAGTTAGGACGTTAGAACATCTGAGTGTGCTATAAATCAGTTGAGCATCGAGTCACCTTCTAGCACAGCCAATGATGTGACACAGAGTTTGTACTTCTAAAACTGTCACAAGGAGGGAGCAGCATTGCGTTTTGTTCATGAAACCAGTTACATCACAATTTACAGGGCATCAATACTGGGCATTATGCAATACATATAATCTTTATGCTTCACTGAAGGATCAAGTGGGAAGAAAATGAATGATTTAATTAATGTACTGGTTGATAGCTTAATTAATGAGAATTACAACAAAGCAAAATTCTTGATATGTATAAAAGCAAAATTCTTTTGGTTTTGAAAATAAAAATTAGCCCTTTGGGTCTGTCTCTTCAGGAAATTCTTCTTGAAATGACTGAAAAATATATTTATATCTATATAGATGTAGCTATATAAATATAATGTATATTCAAATCATCAATTCATGTAAGATTTAATGGAGAATTGATTAATATACTTAAAACATAGGAAGGTTGGGAAAAAGAAGCTAGAATAAAAGAAAATTTCTAAATTTGTTAACTTCCAAATTATCCCTCTTCTGTGTCTATTTTCGTTGTCCTTTTAAATACAGGATCTTCTTATCTAATCCAACCTGGCCTCACACTCCTGATTACCCCCCCCCCCAGCCTCCTGAATGCTGGAAATATAGGCTTGGGCCACTGTTTGCACCCCTCTGTGGTGGTTGTTTGCTAGCTCTGTGTCGACTCATTCAGTTGAATATTTTCCTTCAGTTGTACTGTCTTTAAATACTCACCATTATCCATTTTGCACAGCCTCAAAGTATATCCAGAGATGCCTCCCCTCCCATGAAGTATTCTAGTTGGAGATCCATTTGAAGACAGTTTTAGGGAGCACCTGCCCCTACGGTTGAAAACATACAGATAAGCATGACACGGTCTACAAAGAGGTGCCCCAAACACACCCACCTGACTCGTGCCTTACTTCCCTTCATTGCGAGATCCTCCAAAGGGGGAATAGGTAAAAAATTGGCAGCGGACAGCATTGGTGCACGTTTTCTGGCAGGTTTCGTGGCCTTTCACTTCAACATTATCCAATTCTTCTCCCAAGAAATCAGTGTCGTGGTAGAAGGACGGATGGCAGAGTACTAGACAACAAAGCACAAGGCAGGTTTGAACCACGTGGCTTTCGCATTCATTCTTCTCCTCGGGACCTTTGAGAAGAATGCTCACTGTTTACCTGGGGTGCTGTGCTTGCAATGCTGGAGACTGAAGCCAGAAAGCGTATTGCTCTTTGTGATGCGCGAGCTTGGTAATCCACTTTCAGATGTTTTAAGGAGGCAAAGATGTCTACGGGGTAAAAGGAGGATGTATAAAGAAATCCTGAGAAATCGTGCAAAACATACTCAAGAGAAAGATCACTCTTACAGTGTGTTTGAAAAGTCAAGTCAGCTCATAGCATTTAATAGCAACCACGTCCCTACCACCTCTCTTGAAACACTGAATTACATTCCGTAAACTGTATGCCACTGAGAACTTATCAAAGCATCTTGGAATTTGCCCTATTGTGAGTGTTCTTGGAGTCCCCCCCCCCCCCCCCCCCCGCTCCTGGTGATGTCGCTTCCAACAAGTCCAGCCTATCTCAAAGGGCCTGTTGCTTTGAGATCTCCTATCTTGTGTGTGTAGCATATTTTTATTGCCCTGTTTAAAAGAGAACAAAAGTCACCCTTAATGGCGACTTCTTACCTTAGAGATTCTCTCGGCCACTCTTGGGAAAAGAATGTAAAAAACAAACAGGTGGGGTGATGCGTACAAATGCGTCGACAGACAAAGGCATCTGGGGCCTGCACTCTGTCAACATTGAGGTCGGCAAGCTCCGTGTTCGGGAAAATGTCCCTAATGCAAGCTGTACGACAGAAGAAGAAGCTGTGTTAGGATGTCAGGGGGTGGGCAACGTCATAGACACTCCAGACAGCGGTTGTTCATTTTATTAAAAAGAGAAAGTTCTTCCAAAGATCTTTACCTTTTCATTTATTAAAAATAAGCAGATTATCAGTGGAAATTGAAGAGGAAATTCTTCCCAGGACATAATGAACCACATCACATGAAGACAGCGAAAGGTGATTGGGTCTGCTTCAGCAGGGAGCATCAACTGTTTTCAAAGTTTGACCTATTGCACACACCCTCAACATTCTGCAGGCTTAATGTGCAAACACCTCATAGAGAAAACAATAGTTACCCGCGTTAGACAGTCCACAGGACTTCAGTGAAAATCCTGATACCACGTGATTGAGCTTTGTTATTCTGGTTGGTGTCCCCGTTTGGGTGTACTTCAAAAGACAAGTTTTGCTAAATAGAACAAAAACGAAAAATATTATTCTTTCCGAGTTTATAAGAGCACAAGAGGATAAGAAATTACCATCTGCAGGGAGGAAATGGCTGTAATAACAAAGGAATTGCTCCGAGGAGTGTTCACCTGCAGGGCTAGTTGAATTCTGGAAGCTCCTCTAACCACAGGGTGGCCCTGTGGACTCAGGAATAATGTCATCTCTTCCATGACGCCCTGAGAGGCCTGGTGTGGTGTGAGGGGTGGGGTGTGAAAATGGGTCGTTTCTCTAGACCTTTGCAACTTTAGCCCTCTAAGCGTGATTTTTTAGAAGCCCTTGGAATGTTTTCCTGACCTGCAGTTCACATTCTATTAAGTCTAAGACATAGAAACTGTCCTCTGAGGGAAGTACAGAGAACCACGGAAGGCTATTTTCCATGTTTTATTACTGACTTTTGAATACATCTTTAATGCTTTGCTTCCTTCCATTTCTTTTTCAAAACTGCAGAAAGCAGATTATAAATATAAAGCGTTAAAAAACCCAACTATAAAACAATAATGTTAATTGTACAAATCTGGATTATGACAGAGTCCTAAATCGAAAAATGAACGTTGGGAGTTCTGACCTCTACAGTTACCCATACATATGTGCATCTATACACACATTACCTACACACACACACACACACACACACACGCACGTGTGCAATCTTAAAAAAACAAATCATATAATTTTAATAAAATGTAAAAGCTAAACATGCAGATTTAGTCATTTAGTGAACAGATCACTTTTATATTATTATGCAATAAATTTCTTCCTGGAAGATTTCAAAACCCCACAAGAAACACTATAAAACTTTGTTCATGGGCTTCAATTACTTCATCATAGGGAAGGAACAGAGCTGTATAGCCAGCTAGATGGATAAATAGATTTTATTTCTGATTCTTTAGGTCAGAACGGCTACGTTTGTTAGACTGGGAAGAGCGCTGCCAATCAATCCACTTATAGCTCTCTCTGAACTACAAATGTAAAAATGTTGTGTTTTTGAAATTAGTTCGAATATAGGGTAAGCATATGTATGCTTTACAGCAGTGTTGTTAAAACACGGAGTCTGTGAGCCTGCATTATATGTATTGTGTATGATGTGTATGTCTGTGTGTGTGGTATGTGGGTATGCAAGCGTGAATGTGAAGTCTAGAGGAGGACTTTAATGAGAGATGGAATTCATTAAACCTGGCACTGGCCAGAGAGCCCCAATAATCCTCTTATCTCTGCCCCTTCACCCTATCCCCAGGCCCCAAGCACTGGGGTTAAAAGCAAGCACAATGGTATCTGGCTTTTATATGGGCACCGGATCCAAACCCGGTCCTCATCCTTGCACAGATAGAGCGTTTACACATTGAATCATCTTCCAGCCCTGAAACACACAATCTTGATCATGAATTAAATGTATGCTTATTAGACATTTGATGAACTTTTCATGACAAAGCAGTGATTGCTATTATGCAAATGTCTCAGGGGGGGGCTATGAAAATTTAGGCTTCAAACTGATGAAAATAACTAAGGAGCCTGTGGTTTTCTTGCTCCTGGCACTCCTCTGTCCTGGAACTCGGACACCCGTCCACTCACCGATGTTCCACACTGGGAAAATGCCCTGTTGCGTATGTGAAAAAGTGGCAATGGGCGTCATTGGTGCACCTCTCTTGGCACTCCTGAGCGTTCTTCACGACCGAGCTGTTGTAGTTCAGGCCCTTCATGTCTAGGTCCTCATACACATCTTTGCTGCAAGCTGGAAATGAAGGCAGGAACATGAACGGCGACAGAACCCGGGGGCAGCGACAGCAGTGTCTGCCTCCGCAATGGCCCCCTAGACTCAGACCTTTCCTTTCTTGTCCACTTTCCCAGCGAAGTCACTCGTTTTGTTTCACTCTGTGTAATGTAATTCCTACTTCCTCTTGGAGGTGTTTTGAGGAAGCTAATGTCCTTCTTATACTGGAACAACTTTAAGCTTGGAAATCTGCATTTTGTCTTTCTGACCTAAAGCCTAAACTGCACCAACTAATGTTAATTTATAGAAAGATATGCATTTCACTATTAAGACATGTGCCCAATTCAGTCTTTGGGATTTATTTTCCTTTTGATTTGGATTAGTATCTATAATCAGGGCTTTTGTGGACAGTTTCAGGCTGGGAGGAAGAAGTAAATAAGAACTAAGGACTGTGCGCTGACATGACTTTATGAATTGAGAAATGCTCATGACTGAGAGTGTGTGTATGCGGGCGAGGTGGGGGGGGATACAGATACCCACAAGCTCTACTCTATGTAAGAAGGTCATTCCTTAGTGAGGGAATCTTAATTCTGAACGGTAGTGTTTTATCCTATGCCCCAAAATTGTATCAGAAGCAATTCCATGTATCAACTATAATGGCTAGTATTTATGACATTTGCTAAGAAATCGTACCACTTAATTGCTGAGGGCACTGCTTGAACGAATATCCAGAAACTGCTCCTGTCATGTTTACTGTTGGCAGTGTTTCTGTGACGCTGTCCTTCAGGATACAAGCAAACCTGTTCTTTGGGAAAAGATAACATTCCTCAGTGGGAATTCCCATGTTTTGGAAGAGTGGATCCTTGGGTGAAAGAGAAGGAAACAAACCACTGGGTCTTGGGCCAAAGCAAATGTTTACTTAACAGGACTCTGACTTTGCTTTAATTTCAACATCCCGACGCTTAAAAGAACACATATGACCCTCCTCTCCAACAGGACACGAACAGGAGCAGTGGACTCTGAACTATTGCTAAACTGTCGTTAAAAATCTACCAGTGTTATCTGGTCAGTGAGCTAGAATGGTTTTCTGTTTTACAGGGCTACATATTATAAAGACTCCCCCCCCCCCCCTCTCTCTCTCTGTGTGTGTGTGTGTGTGTGTGCGCGTGCGTGCGTGCGTGCGTGTGCGTGCGTGCGTGCGTGTGACATGCATAAGGAAGCCAGCAGAGGGCAGTGGAACACTTGGAGCTGGAGTTACAAATGATTGCAAATCTCCACAAGTGGATGCTGGGGACAAACCTTGGGTCCTCTAGAACAGCAGCCAGTGACCTTAACCACTGAGCTGCCCCTCTAGCCCCTACATGATTACATTTTTTATGGTGTTAAAAATATAGAATGTTCTTCTATCTGCAACTGGTCCATCAGAACCTAAAGTTTTATGCCTGGCCTTGCTCATAATAAGAGGCTTGCCAATCTCTGTTCTAGCTTTCAAAAAAAAATAATTCATGTTTATGGTACTATGTGGAAATCTGTGAATCCAGCAAGAACAAACAAAGATAGTGTCAAGTTAGTTGTTTTCATAAAAGGTTATATATTAAATTTCAAGTTTGGCATAAAGACAGAAATGGATGGAATGCCCAAGATTTTAAAAATATGAATAGGGAGTCAAAACAGTCATAGGGAACCTGTGAAATATGATGAGAATTTAGCTGCTATAGATAATATTTGAAGTGTGTAATGGTGTAGGGTAACATTGTTAAGTTTCTTACACTTCCTCTGTTGTGAAATGTTTGTTGAAGTATTTAGAGGTGCAAGGCTATGCGAGTTTAAAATCATTTCCAGTATTTAGTTGTGAATACCCACAGGTTGGTAAAGCAAACATAATAGGATATTAGAGAGGGCAGGAGATTATTGTAATATTTCTTCATGGTATTCTTATAAACTTTTTTTATAATTGAATGGTTAGAAGACAGTTCTAGATGATAGTAGCCACTACCACTAACCAATAGCAGCAAAAAGACAAAATATAAGACAAAAACGCAGAAGAAGAGAGAAAATATGATCTTAACATTGAGATCTCAAGAGGCATTACAGTTTTTCACAAAGGTACCTAGACCTCATACTTCCTGTAATTTTTAATAATTCAGGAAGGAGAACTCATTTTCCAGCTGGTGACGTCACATTTCACAAACTGACAGGAGGGAATTTGTGTGCAGGTAATTGGCAATGGTAAGTAGTAACTGGCCTCTGAAATTAATTGCTCTTCAGAGAAATGTAAGGAGTTACCATTTGGTAGGATCATCCGAAGATGACTCAGCCATGAATGTGAAGAGCAGGCACCGTGGGTGGTATGTGCAGACCAGTTGGCAGTACTTGACACTCGGTGTGAAAACAGTACCAATGTCACCTCCTTGAAAGCAGGTGTCTTTGAAGAGCTTAGTGACACAGCCTGCGATGAGACACACACGACACACGTTACTGTGGATTTTGGGAGGCACTTACTGTTAGATAATTCGATAAAGTCAACGCTACCCTGCCTGCTTCCCGTAAACTATGCCTGAACTTGGACATCAGATCAATTAACACTGTTATCTTAGCTTCTGTAGTGAACAGCCCCAGATGGAAATAAAACCACAAACCCTTGGGGGCACGACCGTTGTGAGTGATTGTTTTGGGAAGGCTGCAGCAGCAATTCTATGATTTCTCAGATCTTTGGTTCATAAAACGTGATCCTCAGGAAAGCCCTCCTTCATTGCTTTAACACTGCAACATACTAAAAGCCAAGATGCATGGCCTCTCCTATGATGTCATGCTAACGTTAAAAATGGACTCATTTACCAGCGAGAAGAATAGAGCCCAGGAAAACCCGTTGAGTCAAATTGAGTTAAAACCTCAGATAAGTTTTTCATATAAAAAGCCAAAGTACATAAAAATTTAAAAGTCCTTTGTTGCTAGAAAGAGATACTTAATAATCCATAGGCTCTGTGTCCTTTGGGACTATTCCCTAGTGACTGCATAAAAGGTTACAGGTCTGCCGGGCGATGGTGGCGCACACCTTTAATCCCAGCACTCGGGAGGCAGAGGCAGGTGGATCTCTGTGAGTTCGAGGTCAGCCTGGTCTACAAGAGCTAGTTTCAAGACAAGCTCCAAAGCTACAGAGAAACCCTGTTTCTACAAACCAAAACCAACCAAACAAAAAAAGGTTACAGTTCTTCATGCAGCCATATAGTCTCATGGAGAGAGACTGCTAGTCCATTTTTCTTTGTAACATTGAAAATAAGTATTGAACTCTTGTGGAAATACTTCAGGAAGAATAAACTCTAACTCAAATATGAACTGTTGTAACCACAGTCAGTAAATGCCTGGAGAGGACTGTAGATGCATAGCTGTTGAAACTGTCACATGAGGTTCATAGGACTTAGACAGTCAACTAAATCACAAATCCTCACCTGGCTTTTCATTGATCCCTACGGAAATGCGGTACATACTTGTGTTATTAATATCAGTGCTTATCTAGGCTGCTATCGGTCGTGTGATGTATCTGCCACCGTGACAACAAATAGAATCCTTATGACTCATCGCCAGTTTGTCAGTCATTTCTATTCAGTTTTACAAAAATAAGAAATGAAACTTATGCCCTGGCAACACTGAAGCATGCATGGGCAGCCCGGATATGGTGGTTCTGATGAACTTGTCCATATTGGATTTTGTCATCTAAATTGATGAGGATGACTGACCAGGTCTCCTCAAGAGAGCATCAGATCTCATTACAGATGGTAGTGAGCCACCAGGTGGTTGCTGGGAATTGAACTCAGGACCTTTGGAAGGGCAGGCAGTGCTCTTAACCACTGAGCCATCTCTCCAGCTCAACACTACATCTTTTCACATAACATCCTACTCAGAACCACACCTAATTCTTTATTGAATATTTTCCATTTTAGCTGATCATATTTCGATATAACTAATTCCTCCATAAGCCTATCTATTTTCAATCCATGCATTTAGAAACATCATTCCACGAGTAGACCCCACAGCATGCCTGTAGCTGCTGAAGGAATCAATGAGGGGAAGAACATCTCCACCGCAGAGATGCCTCCGAAATTCAACAGAGGTTGGGCAGGGAGCATGACTCTCTCCATCTTGACAAGTATCCCAGGAGAGAGATGTGGAGCTGACTTTTTCCATGTTCCACATTGTCTCCTACCAAAGCACACTGTGGCAGCTTCCAGCTCACCAGCGGCCTGTTCCTACCTCACACTATGTTTGCTAAGCCTAGAAATTCAATGTCTTCATACAAAGCAGGCATGACACCTTAAAATGTTACGATCAAGAAGCATAGCAGGTTTGGATTAACTTTTAAAGAATTAATAAACATACAGTTTTACTTAGGAAATAGTGACTATTCAAATCATTTAGTTTGTCGTATTGATTTCCATAATCTCAGTATAGTTCCCAGTACTGGTGAACATTGGTTACTGTTTGTGTATCAAAGAGTTTGTATGAAAGGGCCTCAAATGTGCCCGCTACCTCCGTAGCTCTGAGATTGCAAGTATGTCGCATCTTCAGACTCTTTGCTGATCTACCTAAAATAATCAGTATGTTCATTACTTTGAATTTTTCTGTGTGTAATCACATTTTACAGGAACAATCCTCTGACTTTCAGTTCCTTTTACCTTCCTAGTGTGGCGAGTAGGATCTCTCTGACAATGTATACAGGAAGTGACAGTAGATATTCTCTCACAGCATTGATTGGCATAAATCCATTGTACTTAGTGATGGATCTCACAGACATTTGCATCAAGTGTATCATGTGTTTTTACTCTATTCATTCTCCAAACCATCCCATTTCTCTCCTTCCTCCTATTCTCCTTCATTCCCCTAGACTCCAGGGTGTAAAGAGTCTCACTTCAGTTTTCATGACATATATGCACAACTTTATGTGCTTATATAAAGCCTAGAATCCACAAATTTGAGGAAACGCGACATTCATCTTTCTCGATCGGATTTATTTCACTTAATATGATGATTGCCAGTTGGATACATTGTCATACAAATGGCATGACTTCATTCTTCATCAAAAAATGAGGACACAAAGTTTGGTGGGTTTGAGATGGAGGGTGGATGTGGGAGGAGTTTGGGGAGGTGGGGTGAATATGAGCGAAATACAATGTACAAAATTCTCGGAGAATTAATAAAAACTTAATAAACTTTCTCAGTAAAAAACAGAACCCTTCCTCTCAGTGTTCATATGTTCAGCATTTTCCTTTCACATCCATCTATTGGCAGAGACCTAGGCATTCTCCCTAGCTTGGTTGTTGTGAACAATTCCCCTGCTGGTGAGGCCATAGGAAAAACAGAAATCTCTAATGAGATTTCACAGAAAACTGAAAAAAGAACTGTCTGACTCCTGAAAATATACGTGAAGGACTCTAAGTCAACATACTGAAGATGATCGCTACAGCACCACCGCCCGGAACCTTAGCACACCTTCATTACACGCAGCACAAGAGGCGTGTGAGCTAGTCTTGGTAGGAGGTCATCAAGAAGAGTGAACACAGCCCATCCAGTCCCAGCTGGGTTGTGAGTGTGTCTGTGTATCTATCCTTTCTTCATTCCCTAGTCTCCCTGGTTAGTTTTCCAGGGCCAAGTCACGCAGGACCAGGCAAAGACATATTTAGACATCAGCATTTATTGCTGTTTTCTCTGTATATAAATAACATGTGTGTATATCAACACAATTGTTTAAGTGTTTAAGACGTCAAGACAGGCAGGGCCATGGTGGCACACGCCTTTAATCCCAGCACTTCAGAGGCAGAGGCAGGTGGATCTCTGAATTGGAGGCCAGCCTGGACTACAGAGTGAGTTCCAAAACAAATCAAAACAAAAGACAAAAACTAACAAATATGTCAAGACAGTACTGACAATTTACCAAGGGAATAAAAATGGAATTTCAAACAATGACAATGAAGGAATAACATGAGTAGCAATCTTATCACAAATAAAAACTAAATTATAAACTGTATAGTTTAATCTTTTGCACAGTGTTTATTTTATTAAATCCCTACCTATATTTGCCATTTTTCATATGTGCAACACCAAAAAGAATTTACTTTGGTTAAAGGCCAGTGACAGTCTCAGAGAGTCAATGTAACATAAATTACTTTTAAAAGAGTCTTTAAAATTTCATTTTAAATAAAAAATAAGCATGGGGTGAAAATATTCATATTAAGTTGTTATAACCAATATTAATTAAGTTACAACTGTGCTAATTAAGTCTACTGAATATTAAGTAATTAATAAACAAATTCAATAGCTAAATTAACCAAATGGGTTAGCTGTACATTAATATTTTGATAACATTTTCAGCCCAGAATTGGTGTGTGTGTGTGTGTTGCTGGAATGAATGCCTTATAGAAAACTAATCAGAGAGGTGACTCAAGCCTTTAGCTTTCTAATATTGCTCTTAGGTACCACTGCAATGTGTTATATA
Organism: Microtus pennsylvanicus; assembly: GCF_037038515.1. Classification (NCBI taxonomy): domain Eukaryota; kingdom Metazoa; phylum Chordata; class Mammalia; order Rodentia; family Cricetidae; genus Microtus; species Microtus pennsylvanicus. The sequence continues at coordinate 84,362,385 of NC_134587.1, forward strand.
GGTAGATAAAGATGCAGGTCTATAGAGAGACATAACCATCACGCAGATGATATAGGCGTAGTCTCTTTGTAATCCTGTGCTTATATCTCTTTCTTTCTTTGGACCCCTTAAGTGGAAGTCTTGACTGGAAAATAAATAATTTTGCTTCCTTCCCTGGAGTTAGCAGTATGGAATTAACCCACAATATGTGGGGATTGGCATGCAATTTCTCTTCGTACGCTTATGTTGTTTCCCACTCTACAGGTCAGAAAATGAGCTATTTCTAGGCCATATTTAAATATTGAAGAGAGTCCTTAAAAACTGTGATTGAGATGCTGAAGTGTAGCTCTTCACAGTCGATGGCTTCTGCCAGGGAGTGGGGAAGGACTCGGTGTTCTTTAAAAGACCGGCCACTGCGAATCTGACCGTGTTCCAATGAGTACACTGGCAACACCAATTGGACTTGGTGAGGCTTTTTGGGGGGAGGTGATGCAAAGGTGTGAGGGTGGACCTGTGGGGAAGGGGAAGTAAGTGTGATCAGGGTGAATTGCATGAAATTCCCAAATAATTAATAAAAGTAGTATGTTGGGAAAAAAATAAAGCAACACTTACCATCAGAAACTGAGACAAAAAAGATAAAATATACCACTTGATGTAATGAGGTCATCCTACAAAGAGAAGAATGTCAATGATTTTAGAGCTTAAAGTGCAAATATATAACCCCCTCCCTACTCCAATTTTCCATCTTTATTTTCTTTTCCAACTCATTTCCTTTGTTTTCGGTTTTGAACTCTCTCTCCCTCTTTCCATACATATATGTATGTATGTGTATATATATACATATATTCACACATATATAAATAATTATCCTCCTTACAATTTCTATTTCTGAAAATACACTAAAAATTTGTTAACATATTGTCTTGGTCCCTTGTAAATATTACATGCCCTACTAAATACTGAAAAAGCTGTTAACACACACACAGAGACACACAAACACACAGCCTCATATCCAGTTCCTGTATTGCTCTTTAGTTTTTTTTTTTTCTTGAAAAAGACTTACTGACTACAAGCTACTAGTCTTCTATTTTGCCTCCTCTCTCAAGTTGACTGACTGTAGAGGGTGACTAATTGCATCTACAGTGTAAAATCAGATACCTTTTAAAAATCAATCTTTCCATACAGGAAAAGTTAAGCCCTCATTGAAGAAGAGGGGACACGTGGTTGAGAAAAATGTCCAGTTTTAAAGCCGTACCTGCAGGTCTTCGCTGCAGTCCTCAGTTGGGGTGATTTCTCTCTTCAATGTAGTCTTGTTCCCCTCTGAATGATCTTGCGTAGGACAACGTTCCTTAAATAATTATTTGTACTGGTTTCCTTTGTCGTGTGACATCCTGTCTTCGCACAGCATGCTCAGCGTGTCTGGTGTCGGAGAAGGTCCTTTCAGTCCCTGCTAATGAAACGTACCTCACCTACCTCAGGAGAGCAGCAAGCTCTTTCAACACACCAAATGTGTGCTTTCTTTCCACTGTGTACCCAAACAAGCAGCGCACACCAAGATGGCCAGAGAACCTGACCTTGCCTTAGCAGTTGGGCAAACTCAGATTAAAGGTGCCTGCCTGCCAAATGTATATGTACTCATGCTTTGAAACACCAGCAGGGCACCGTTAATTCTAACTCAACTGCAAGCTGAGCAGAGAAAGACAACAGAAATCAGAAGGACTTGGAGATTTGCAGTAAGCGAAGGGAGGAGAGACATCAGGAGTTAGAGGCTGGATGCTGGGGCCTGGAAACTGGGGACTGGGGGCCAGAGGCTGGGGGTCAGAGGCTGAGCACACAGATCATCAGTGAGTATCAGACTTGGACTTCCAGTTTTGTTTTTTTATGACATCAACTTTTCAGATGCCGACAGAGATGTGATTAATGCTGAGGAACAAAGCGCGTTATTGCCTTTCCGTGAATACTGACGATGAAAAAGAAATCTATAGTCATAGCCAGTTCTCACAGGGTTTCTGGCAGGGCTCACTGAGACTCAAATGTCAACCTCCAAGGTGGTATGTGCTGTTACGCGTATGCCACCGACAATAACAAAGCAGGGAGGTTCCCTGGAGGATGAGGGACTTTGTACACACAGGGGCTTCCCAAGGGTAGGGCTTGCTGCAGTTTATAACGAGGAAAGCCATTGCACACAACTGTATTTCTGCTAAGGGGTCCCCTTGAGCTGCAAGAAGGATCAAGTGTTCTTGGGAAAACAGGACGCTTTGTGTCCTCTGTTACCAGACTTTGGTTACGGGTCACGTCACTGGAGCAAAAATAAGTTACTAGAGCTGTGGTCTAAAGCAGTGGCTGATGGGTACTTGCCCATCTGCTTTGTTTCCCTGCCCTTCTTGTCTCTCATTTTTAATATTAAATACTAACTAGCCAGGTGCGGTTATACCAGCCTGTTAATCCCAGTACTAAAGCGGCAGAGGCACGTGGATCACTGAGTTCAAGACCAACTTGGTCTACATAGTGAGCTGGAGGACAGCCTGGACCACATAGATAGAGAGAGCGTATTTCCAAAGCAAAACAAAAACATGAGCTAGCTGTAAAGACTACTTCCTGGTCTCTTGAAAGCTCATAAACACACACACACACACACACACACGCACACATGCACAGGCACGCCCACATGCGCTCACACACACACACACACACACACACACACAGAGGACCTGATTCCTAAAGGTTGTCCCCTGACTTCCGAGGGTGCTCTGTATCAGATACTCATAAATAAATACACGTTTTGTTTTGTTTTTCTGAAGTCTGATTTAAGTGACTTTCAGAGAAAGATGATTGAAGGTTCTGGAAAGGCTCCCAATTTCCTACAGAAAATCTTAAGTATGAGCTCGTATATACTAATCCATCTTTAGTTAAAAAATCATTCTGAAGACCAGAAAGAAATGGGATCTGCTGAAGCCACATGTACCAGAGGAAACATGCACTTATTTCAAAGACAGTGCCAACATCAGCTTCTGAAACTGCCAACTTTCAGAATTTCAATATTTGGGGACATGGAGAACAGTCCCATTTTTGTGTGTCATAGCTGTGCCGCTGGGGGCTTTCTGAATAGATTCTAAACCTGCCAGATAGTCATACCTTTATGGAGAGATGAACAAGGGTATGAAATACTAGGCAGCCCTTTAAAACACTCTTACAAGGCCTGGAGAGAAGGCTCAGCAGTTAAGAACACTGACTGCCCTTCCAGAGATCCTGCGTTCGATTCCCAGCAACCACATGGTGACCCAGAACCATCTATATTGGGATCTGATGCCCACTCCTGGCATAAAGTCCATAGAGTGCTCATACACATAAAGAAAATAAATAAATCTTTAAAAACACACACTCCTATACAAAGAACAAAACAGGTGGAACGGAAAGGAAGAACTTCCTGGGGAAACATAAAAGGCATCATCAGCTTGATAGTAAATTTGAAACATTCTCCATAGAGACATGGAAACATTTCTGCTAGGGCAGAAAGTTAAGGTGAACAACTTCCTGAGGGTGTATGCTGTCTGTATGCATGCATGTGTGTGTATGTATGTGTGTGTGCATGCTTGTGTGTGTGTCACTTAGCAGAGATCATGGCATGAAGTGCTACTCCACTTGCCTTGCTATGTTAGAAACCAGTTGCATTTAACTCAGGAACTAGGTTTTGATCTGTTGTTGCCAGGCACCGCTGCCCACATAGCACACCATCACACATGCACATCAACAGAAATGATAAAAGGAAATCTAAAAGAAGATAATTGCTACTTCCCTAACCATGTGCTGTGCTGACAGAAGAGAGCAACAGACAGACAGACCCTTCTTCAGTTGCTAATAGTTTAGTAGAGCAGATAGGTGTAAACAAGAATTAGAAGGAAAAAAGATAAAGGTAAGAGGCAGCCCTTGGAGCTTTGGGCTGAGCTTTAGAACTCAATGAACAATGTGCTCTGTGTTCCCCATATGTGACACAGGAAGAGGAGGGTTCTTCCTCGGAGCTGACATGCCCTTTCTTGGGTGGATCTGCCAAAGATCTAGGGCCTTGTGCCCTCACTCTGCCTCACATGAAAGTGACATTATTCACCCTTTCTTTCTTTCAGCCTCTTAAGCACATATGAGACCCATGAGGCTCCTTTGTTTACTTTGCGTATGAACACATGATAAAAAATAAATAGAACATTCCAGTCCAACTGACCCCCAACTGGCAACTTTATAATGATACTTTATGCCACGGGAGAGCCTCATATTTTAAAACGCTGCTTTGCCCAAATGAGGCCATTCCTTGAGAATGCACACAGTAAGCTCTGCTGACACCCTCTAGAGTTACCAAAACCACAACCTGAGAAACAAGATTTTCACTACAAACCACTTCTTTCCTTTCAAGTAGAAAACAACTTCCACACAGCATAAGACAAAACTGTTTATTGTGTACAAAAGTAAAAGTTGAAGCTGTGTGCTTCAAAAGGAAATCATCTCATAAAGATCCAGTCAGATCTTACAAAAGTCATTTGCTCCTGGGGTAATTCCTACCTCTTCACTTTCCATCGCCAAATTCTGTGGCTAACCCATTAACTTTTCCATATTTTTTTTAAAATCAGAACAGTCTTTTTAAAAATATTTATTTATTTATTATGTATACAATATTCTGTCTGTGTGTATGTAGCTTTTCCATATTTAACCCCCTGAACTACTCAACAAGTCTTTCAACATGCAAGGAAAAGTTTAATCCTCTACAGAAAATTTCACTTTTCTGTTTATCTATTGAACTTGTGCAATAGTTTGTAAATGGCCAATTCCATGTAAATATTAATCAGCTTAACTAAATGGAGTTATGCACGTACAATCCACTCCAGGAATAGGTGGCAAGCTGGGAATTTGTATGACGTGAGGATTAATGGCATCTATTCCAAGACAGTATCTCTCCACTATCTCTCCACTCAGTGGCAAGCCTGGATTTTAGATAATACGTTATATCCAATGATACTTCATGAATTACTCCTGCATATACTGAATGCAGTATCAACGGCACTCCCAGGGTTCTCTTGGAGATTCTTATCAGATTCCCTGCCCGGAGTGAGCACTGCGTGATCAGCCAATGCAGGAGCTGCACACAGCAAGAAAAATACAGCATTACAGGTTTTGCACATACAGGTAGCCAAAACTATGTGGCAATGGCCAGGAAGGTGGTTTAGATGGAAAGGTGCTCTGTACCCTCATGCTCAGGTAAGCCATCCTTTCATTTAAAAAAAAAATGTCACAAAGGTCTCCTCCTTCCACCAGACAGAACCGGGTTCCTCAGTCCTTTGAGCCAGTTGAACAACAGCATTGGGGTCTAATGAACGAATGAGTGAGGTGGACAGAAGGTAACTCTGAGATCTGCGGGGTCTAGTCTGAGATCTGCGGGGTCTAGAGTCAGAAGTTAGATGAGAATGATCTCAGGCATTGTGCTAGAATCTTGTTTTCAACTGCTTCAGATCAACCATTGTACTACCTAATTAGAAAAAAAAACTTTGATCATTTTATTTCCAAACAAGCATGATGCTTCTTGTATGGTTCATGTTTGGAGACCCTGTTATTACTCAAGGCAGGAAACATTCTTCTGCAAGACATTGTCTTTGGCAACTGTATCTACACTGTGATTTTAATCCCATGGCCGGGATGTGAGGCAGACAGCATTATCCACATTCTGCAGAAGAGAATTCTGGGTCTCTCTGTTTGACTTGGGAGCAGGTGGTACAATGGTTGTCAACGGAGCTCTTCCTCGCTACCCAGCTTCCTCATGCGGGAGACACCCCCAGAGGGCTTCCGCCACTGTGTTGTGTCTTCTCCAGGATCCAGTCCACGTACTCGGCAACCTTAGTGTAGACTCCTGGGTGATCTCTGCGGGCACAGCCTTCACCCCAGCTGGTGATACCCACCAGCTGCCATATTCCATTGTGTTTGCAAACTAAGGGGCCGCCGGAATCTCCCTGGGTCACAGTGGGAGGAGAAAGGCAACGGTAGAGTTACAACAGGGATGATTCAACTTAGGAGCCAGCCCCTTGTTCAAAGACAGATGCTGCTAACATCTTCAGCACACTTTGCACACCACACATGTGGCTTCTGAATGTCCTGGCATCCCTTTAGCCATGAACAAGGCTGGTTACAAGGCTAATTTATTCCCTTTCCCGTTCTTGGATAAACCCAACAATCTTAGCATCTTTTCCGATGTTCAAATAAACCTACTTTTCTTGTATTTTAGCATAGCCATGACACATAAAACAAAATGTGTAGCTGTACTGCTTGTGACATGCCTGCCATAGTCAATACAGATTCGCATGCACCTATTATAAGTAATACATGATATAAATTATTATGCTTAATTTGTTAAAAGTTATTTATAAAGTTTTCAGATCATTTAATTCTGAACTCAAAGCTAAAACTAGCGGACTGTAACATTGGGAATTTGCTTTTGAATGAACTGTCTCTGGTGCACGGCCCTGTGTTTTTCACAGTCTGATACATTACCTTACAAGCGTCTGTCCCGCCTTCTTTGTAGCCGGCACAGATCATCTGCTTGGTTATGACATAATTTCTGTATTTTTTCTGGCATTCTTCATTTGGTACCAAAGGAATAGTTGCCTTTTGTAGAGTATTTTGGATTTCACCTATGAAGCAATCAAGATAGACCTTTAAAAGGAGAAAATACAATAAACAGAAAAAATAAGACCAAAGTTTTAAAGGAAGTCAAAATGGTCCACTTTCCACTGGGGTCATGTTTTGTTCAAAAACTGTCGGTGCTTTTTTGTCAGGGACACTGTCGAAGAGGTAGAATTATACATACAGAAATGAGAGGGAAGGGTAGAGAGAAAGAGAAAGAAAGAGGTGTAAGGAGAAGAGTAGGGGAAGAGGAAGAAGAGGAGGGGGAGAAAGAGGGAGAAGAGGAGCGACAGGGACAGGGAGACAGACGAGAGAGCCATCTGTATTTCTTTCCTTCTAATGAAGCTTTTCAGCAGCCCTATCACCCAAGCTACCACAGACATGGTTTCTATTGTCTTTACCATCCTTCTGTTGTGGAATATCCTAAGGTAACTTGTAAGCCCAACAGACCCAAGCGCTAGGTAACTTCTTGGGATGCTGGGAGTTGTAGTTCTTGAAAAATAACAACAAAGCCTCATGGGAAAGTATGGTGGCCAAATGGGTTTGTCTTTATAAGTCTTAAGAGCCACAGTCCCTTATGCAGTATCACCAACATAATCTCTATTATGAGTAAGATGCTTAAAGCTTAAAGCAAAACATCAGTTTTGTGAATCAGAAAACCAATATATTGGGATAAACACAAAGATCAAGAGAAAGGATGGTTGAGGAACTGATCTACTCCATGTGCTTTAACATTTAGGACAGGAACATTCCAAATGTCACGCTGTACCTCCTTCCTTTGTGTAGCCCCATCCAGTCACCCAGCAGTTGGTATAAATTGTATTTGTGTCATCCTTGGAAGGCAGGCATATTGGTTTTTGGAATTCTGGAAGGAAATTTCATGAATAGATTAGAATTAATTAAAGCCATAGATATTGACTTTAAAAATTAATCTCTCTCTCTTTTCCCTTATTCGTTTTCTACAAAGCAACACAGCAAGAATGAGCCTTCTGGGACCAATTGGAATGAAGAGTGGGAAAGGACCAGGGAGGGTGAAGGGAGGGAAATGCAGTCAAAACCCACTGTGGTCATGCTTGAAACATAAGGGAACTCATTACGAAACTAAAGAGTAACGAGAACAACCTCCAGCCTTCTGATCAACTTCTAAAGCCCATGATCCAAGGCAATTCTCACATTTTTGTTTGGTTTTCTGGCATGAAACTTCCCCCCGGGGAGGGGAGCTCCTCCACCAAAATTTCTTGACAAACATATATCTCCATTCTTGTGTTTTGTTTAATATATACTCTGGCAGAATTCAGAGTCAGAGTAAAAATAGCCATGCTGTTCCAGTGATTTAACTGAATACCTTACTTAACTATTGCAGCAAAGCAACAAGGAGAGCAGCACCCCTACAGCAGATATGAGCAGTGGAAGGAGCTGTCTGAGGTGACAGGGTTGACGCTCACAGTTAAGGTGTTGCCAGGTGTTTAGTTTCTGTGGAGTGGTGTACCTCCAAAGGCAGTGACATGCTCCACTTCCCCTATTGTCTATCCAGTGTGTTCTTAGCAATTAATTAGCTTAGGGATATAATTGTATATCCTAAGTCCAAGCAATGGTAATTCTGCCAATCCTGTCAAAAGATGCGCAGTGTCCCCAGACAGCAAGAGCTTTCCTATACCTCTTTCATTAGCATACATGTAGCTCCATACCAGGCTGAGAAAGTTACTAAGATTCCTTGCCCATTAAGAAGCAGAGATTGCATGGCAAATCTCAGGATCTTCACTTCCCAGGCAGCCTTGCCTCTCCCTCAAGCCCACCAACCAGAAAACAAAGGCGGCAGATCTGTTTGCTCACTCAAACTGAAGCGGGAATTGGCACCGATACAACTCAGTTGTGCAGTCTTCCCTTAAAATGTGCTGCATACCAGTGTAATTCAAGGGCGTCTGGAGCTTTATTAGGGCAATATCATAGTTGCCTTCTCCGACCTTGTAGTTCTGATGAATAATAAGGTCTTTTATTTTCGAGAAAGATGTCTCTTTTGTGATCTCTGATAGGTTAAGAATCCCACCGTAGATACGCCACACATCTGGGTACGGAATCCTGGGAGAGAGACATGCAAACCAAAGTAACGTTGGCATTGTTCCTTGTTCATTTTTCTTAGCACTTTTTCTTGTGGGGAACAAAAAAAAGAAAGAACATATTCCCCATTACCTAGTTCTTCCTCTGCCAATTTATCATCACTTAGAGTTGGATTTCTGAAGATTTAGTTTAAAATAAAACTTCTTTAACTTTTATTTAAGACCGCCTTTATATTGAAAAGGGTTGTGTGTGTGTGCGTGCATGTGTGTGTTTGTGTATGTGTGTGTATTTGTGTGTGCGTGCATGTGTGTGTTTGTGTATTTGTGTGTGTGTGTATGTGTGAGTGACTATATGATGCAGGTATACATATTAAACATTTCCTGATAGTATATCATAAAGAAATTTACTTCAAAACAATTCTTTGGTATACATATAGTTTTACCACTTATTAATGATGAAAGCAAATTCACATATTAATGGAATAAATGTGCTTCTATTATAAATAATAAAAACATGTCTGAATATTTCCTACTAAAAGGCAAAGAATATCTTCAATGACTTTAAGAGTTCCTCAATATTTTGATTTTGTAATCAACAATACTGAGAATGTCACTTCATACCAAAAGGCAGATGTAGGCTTAGGACCACTAAAAAAAAAAAAATTGGAAATTCTATCCAATACCCAAGCTAAAGTTCATTCAATGAGTTTTTTTTAAATAAAACTCAAGTAATCAGTTCAAACAACAATATTTAAAACTAAAGTCTAACACTATACAATCCAAAGCAGACTATGACAAGAAACATTTTTAAGTTTGTGGTTTTTTGTAATTGAACTGTTATGTTTCTGTAAGAGTAGAAAGCTCTGTGCACACGGTACACACACTGTGATTCACAGCATCGAATAGTCTTCAGTCCGAGTTGTGTTTCGGGTACCATCTGTTGGTACTGCACGGCATGACAGCATGCATAGTGCACACATAGTGCGAGATAAGCGTGCTATGTTTTAGGGAAAAAGGCTGCAGTGGAGTCCTGTGACACAGCACGGGCTAGGACTTCCAGAAGGCCTTGGGTTTGCCACGTGTTTCGTTTGAATTAATTTTGGTCAGTGTACATTCAGGGACCTTTTAGTGTTGCCAGAATTTCTGAGAGCCCCGTATTCTGTTGCCCTGAGTCCATATAAGGTTACACCTCACAGTACTAGAAGTTGTGGCTGAAAATATTATATATATATTATATATAAATATTATATACATACATACATATATATGTATATGTATGTATATATAATATGTAATTACCTCATGTTTATTACAAATAAAATATGGGACTGCTTCTGTCACTTTCCAAGAAGCTGTGGGGAAATCAAGTTCAGTTTACCAATCCTGAAAGCAATTGTTTTCATTACATTAGAGTTATCAAGTTGCTTTATTAATTAAGATGAGCCAAGTAGGAGATTGAATTAAAGACGCTTTGTGGCTTAACACCTGCCTACCCATCGTTTGAATTTTAACTTAACCACGTAAAAGATGTACAAACTAAATTTAAAATAATAATTTTTAGGCAAAGACTTGGAAACTTTTCTCTTCATCAAAACATACGTCAGAGCCAAGGACATGGCTTGGTGGGCAAAGGGCTCGCTTTACAAGTACAAGGATCTGAGTTCAGATTCCAACACTCCAGGAGACAGAGCAGGCAGATCCCTGGGAGTTGCTGTCTAGCCAGTCTGGTCAAAGGGGTTCAGTGAGAAATGCCGTCTCAACAAGTAAGAAGGACGGTTGTACCGGTTTGTTTCTTTTGGGCCACAGACCAGCTTCCAAATCATGACACAGTGACTTATTATTAGTTATGAATACTTGGCCAAGCTTAGGCATGTTTCTGGCTAGTTCTTTTAACTTATATTAAGCTGTTTCTCTTTATCTACCATTTGCCTCAGGGCTGATTACCTTTCTTACTTCTGTATCTCTTACTTTCAGTGCTTCCCTATGTCTGCCAGGCTTCTTGTCCTGGGTCTGACCCTGATTCTCTCCCCCTTCTTCCCTTTGGGTTTAGATTTCTCCTCTTATTTATTCTCTCTGCATGCCAGCCCTGCCTTTCCCTTCTTCTGCGTAGCTATTGGCTGTTCAGCTTTTTATTAGACCAATCAGGTTCCTTGGGCAGGCAAGGTAAAACAAACATAACATACCTTTTCATAATTAAACAAATACAGCATAAACAAAAGCAACAGGCCTTTACAAAGTAAAGGTAATATTAGGCATAAAAATGTAGTTCAGGCACATATGGAGGGAATGTTGTATACATAATAAATAAATAAATCTTTTTAAAAAATGTAGTTCCTCTTTGCCTCGTTAAAATACTATTCCACAACAGACAGCAATGTAGAAAAGACACCTGACGTTGACCTCCACGTGAGCATGCACACGTAAACATGTACACATGTGCACACACACACAATGGATCTGAAACTTACCCATCAAAGCAATGGGCAGCCGTTATGATCCATTGGTGTCCAATGATGGTCCCTCCACACAGATGATTCTGAGACACCACTTTCACCTGCAGGCTGACCTGCCATGGCCACTCCCCTAAAGAGGAGTTTGTTCCTCCCACAATTCGTGAGTTTACTTTTGTTGTGCAAACTGAAAAGCGTTGAGATGCGTGGTCAGAATTAGACACAAATGAGCATCCCCTCCATCCAAGGAAACAATATAAATAGCCCCAATCACGTGAGACCAAGCCATCAGTCACCACAACCCAGACTTCCATACAGTTTCGGAACCAATGATCTTCACTCACTAGAGCTGTCCACAGCTTTACACAATCGCAAAGAATACCCAGAGATCTTCTGTGCACTGCTGGTGATCCTAGTTGGAGAGCCATCCACAGATAACCTTAAGGAACATTTACACCTGGACAAAATGAACAGAAGAAAATCAGACCCGCAAAGAAAACTATAAAATAATTTCCTTGCCGGTGATCAAAGAAGCGGCCCCCTCACCCCTCCACATTGCAGTCTTGTGGAACCGATGAGTGGGTAAAGAACTGGCAGCGAATCATCTTTGTACAAGTCTCTTGACACACATTTGCTCCTTGTACGAAGGTCACGTTCAGCTCTTCTCCTCCAAAGTCAACTCCGGAGTAAATTTTGAAATGGCAGGGTTCTGCAGCATGTAAAAACATCCAAGGATATATAATGGGGCAGGAAATAAGCCATAATAAGAATGTTCCTAGTGTCTTGAGAATAGTTTCATCAACTTTTAGAAGACCCCAAGATCTGATGCACCCAGTGGTGGTTAGTGTTTGTCAACTTGACACAAAATAGAGTCACCAGAAAAGAGGGAACAGCGACTGAAGAGCTGTCTCCATCAGACTGACCTGTGAGCATGTCTGTGGGACATTTTTTTGAATTAAGGATTGAAGGAGGAGGACCCAATGCACTGGGGGGCAGTGCCACCTCTAGGCAGGTGGTCCTGAATTGTATTAAAACAACAACAACAACAACAACAAAAGGTAACTGAGCCCATCACAGGAGTCAGTCAAAAAGCAGCAGTTCTCCATGGTCCCTGCTTCAGGTCCTGTGTCTGTTTCTGCAACACAAACTTTCTTCTTCCCCAACTTGCTTTTGGTCATGGTGTTTGTCATGGCAACCAAGAGGCAAACTAAGACAATCGTCATTCACCATCATTGTCAGTCATTACCAGGGCGAGCTTTTCTGCAGGTGAAGAGACTGTGTCCAGACATAGCATTATCTTGAGGAACAGAGGGACTTGGAGTACCACTTTTAGACATCTTAAGAAGGCAAACATTCCTATTTAAAAACAAGTGAAAAAGAGAAAGAAGTGTTAGAGGTGTCAGACAGATTACAAAAATGCAGCTCCCTTTTCTTTTTATTAAAATGCAACTGAGAAGATTGTATTCTGAGAAACTCTCTTCAGTCAATCAGATGGCAAGATTCCAAAATACCACAGGGATTAAATGTAAATGGAGTCCCTTCTCCCTCTGGCAAAAACCAGAAGGCACGGACAACCAGAAGAGGTGAGAGGGTAAAATTCCACCCTCTAATTAGAAAAAGAAGAAAAAGGATCCAGAGAACAAACTGTTCAGAGTTAAGCTGCCTGCGGTATTGTATCCACACATCCTTCTGCGGGCCCCATGTTGTACATAAAGGAAATGGGAAGCTGCCGAAAGACGAAGAGGTCAGACTAGAGCCTAGATCAAGATAAACAGGGCTCTGATTTCTCACAAGATTAAAGGGTAGGCTGAAGCAGCAGCTCTTAATTCAAGCCAATCTAAAACCTTAATGCTAGTGAGAAAGCTGTCTGATCCCTTTGCCGGTCCACTGTTGTTTAACTCAATGGTATGTTTGCTTTATGAAGGGAAAGTATGTAGATGGATCTGCTAATCTCTGAAGCAACTTGCCCCTGGCAGGAAAGCACCCACTTAAACTCCAGGCTCTACCGCTGTCAGGGAAACCAGCAAGGCACCTGCGAGCCTCCGCTGGCGACTGGAAAGGCTAGGAGCTGGCACGCTCTGCTCACACTCACCTCTCGGATTCTATCTTCCTTTCTTTCGTGTAGAATGTAAAGAAAAGGCAGGTGGGGTGGAAGGTGCAGATGGTACGACACACGAAAACATCGGGGGTGATGACCCGGCCCACATCGAGGTCTGCAAAGGCAAAGTGCTGGAACATATTCATGGGGCAACCTGTGAATTCACCGAAGAAGAGCATTCCTCAGTGACACAATGCCGAATTTGCTTGTGCTTTAGCATAGTAACCAGGGCAATGACAATTGAGTATTCGCAGCGCTAACATCCTGAGTTTAAAATCTCCCACTGAGAGACCCAGGCGCATGCACGGGGCCTGCACAGGTCTGCACCAGGTCCTCTGCATACACAGTAACGCTTCCAGTTTACTGGGTTTTACGGGATTCCCGAGTATACGAACATGTGACTCTCTGAATTTTATGCCATTGATATAGAAAGATTCTCTCAATTGGAATTGCTAATAGTATTGACTCACTAATCGGGGCAGATGTGGTTACCTCCAATGCTTTAAAATCCATGAAGGAAACTGCTGAGAACTAGTCTTTAAATACAATTCATTTAGAGTCGTTAGGCAAGAGGCTGAACATTTTAAAGGGAGGGCAGGATATTTGTGTGACTTTAAGTGACAGGACTGCTATGTGACCTTAGCATATGATTTTATCCCAGGAACTACCATTTTTCATCCCTAAAGCTAAAGGCGTGCCTGATGCCATTAAGGACAAGGGTGTGGTGACGACTAAAAGTCACCCCTGCCTTATGAATTTAATTTAGGCCTGTAGGCCGAGGACAGCCTTTCTGGGGCTTTGGTTGGCACGCAAGGATTGTGAAAAGACCGGCCTCTTAAAAAAAGAAAATCATGGCCGTTTTCTGAAACGTGCAGGATTGTTATCACTCAGTGAAGGGACGTTCAGTCAGAACGAAGAGATGTGTGACCTCATTGCAGCTCAAAAAAGTCAAGTACAGGGCAGCCTGAGACTGGGCATGCATGATACTCTTTGAGGCTGTGGGCAGCGCCTGGGATGGGCTTGAGGCGGGACCAAAGAATCTTGTCAGTTTTTCTCTATGCATAAAAAAAAATCCTTGCAGCACTGTGCTGTTAAGACTGCGGCGTGGTTTGCACCCAGCAAAATCTCCTAATGTTGCTTGTTCTCCGGCGTGGCAGTGTTGGGAGGTATGACCTAGTGGGAAGTCATTGACTAATGCTTCTTGCGCGAGTGAGTTCCTGCTCTCGGGGAACTAGATCAGTTATGCCAAGGGCAGGTTGTTTTAAGCCAAGCTTCTACACGTGCTCGACCTGTGTTTTTGTACCGTGCTGTAGTGCAGCATAAAGTCCTATGATGATGAAAATTATGTCCAGAGGATAAACTGACTGTGCTAGGCTTGTAAAACCGAAATTGTTCTTTTAACTTGTTCAATCCAAGTTACTCCTACCTTGAACGTACCCTGTCAGCTGGCCCGAGATGGACCACTTCCTGGAGCAGTTGGGCTATTCTAAAGAAATTTCTGATTGTTACAAAATATTTCACTGTCTCAGCTATTCCTGCAAGGTTAACAGGCTACCTGCGGTGTTCTGCCTTTGTCTGAAACGCTTGCTGGCTTGGATGGCTGACACACCTGCTGGACGTCTATTACAAAATCAAGCTTTGCCTGCACCCAGATGGGGCATGAGTTAATTTGGTTTTCCAAAATTATAACTCTGTGGCTTTTGCCTTTAAAATTCCTTGTCTAACAATAGCCAGGCCTTACCTCGGGAACTTTCTCTGGTTTGATCCTAGCCAGTCCTTTTAATATATAAAAAAGTCTCTATTATACTAAAACCAAAACTTGAGTCAGACTGGCGATGAATCTCTGAATGCCCCCCAGACTCACAAGAGTCTTGGTCAGATACGACCATCCCTTCCTTAGATTCCTGGCCTGCAGAATCATGAGCCAGACGAGCCTTTTTATCTTTAGATATTTCCCAGTCATCTGGCATTCAGGCACAGTTGCAGACAAGCAGTCTAAGATAAATATGTTATTTAGAACAGAACACATTTAAATAAATAGCCCTATCTCTTGTAGCCAAGTTTTCAAAAGCTAGAAAAAAAATGGATATTAAAACTAAATAACTAACACATTGGAGCCAATTGGATGTCACAGCACGCAGAGGATACTTCGAGAAAAGAAAAGACAAATAAGAAAAGAGTTAAATTGTTTTGGACTTCTCTGTCTTTCATAGAGAGGTCGTATTCCAGAACTCAGACCAATACAGGACACGACATAGAGCAAGTATTCCGTATTTGGCATGATTTACTCTAAGTGATCTGATTTCAGTAAATCTCACCACTGGTACCTTGATGTATTAAGTATGGCACTTGTCTGGATAGTTCAACTGAAGCTACCTCTGTGTCTGAAATTAGAGGGCTTTGCTGACTCACGGCAATATCCCCTTCTAGCCAGACATGGACACTGTCGAATGACCTCGTGACTTTCTCTATAGTGGCAATGTACTTTCTTTCCTAATGCTATTTATTGCAAGAATATTACAGTAAAACTAGAGGTTTAAGCAACACAAATTCATGCTCTTTTAGTCCTAGCGATCAGAAGGCCAAAGTACACCTTACTAGGTGCCAGTCAAAAGGTTGGCTTGGCTCTGTTCCTTTGGAAGGGCATGTAGGGAGACCTGTTCCATGCCCTTTTCTTTTCTCCAGGCCATGGCATCCCTTCACTTTAGGATTCTTCCAGCTTTAAAGGCAGAAACAACCCTTTCAAGTCTTTCCATCTCTGACTTAGACTCCTCTGCTTCCCTCTTCACCGTATAAGGACCCTTGAGCCTGGATAGGGCACATTCTGGTGATCCAGAGTAATTCTTATTTCACAGTTTTTCCATCCAATCACATCTACATAAACCCTTTGGTTTATATGCATCGTATTCCCAGGTCCCTGGGCGTGGCACATGGATATGTCCGGGCCCTCTCGTTTAGCACATCACAATCACAGTAGAACAGTCATCCTCTAATTACCGATCTCTGAAAGGGCACAGGCCTTCAGTGAGAATCCGGATACCAGGTTATCCAGCGTCTTTATGCTGGTGGGCGTTCCACTGGCGCTGAGCTTCAGCAAGCAGTTGTTCCTGAAAGTCAGCAAAAGATGCCACGCTTCTTAAGGTGCGCAAAATTGTGCGGGTAACATTTGCTATTGAAATGATAACCAGCGTGGTACATGGGTGGGATTAATCAACACACACTCTTCCCTTCAGCAAAGGGCCCTTTAGGGTGCGAACGGGATGGCAGACATCATCGTCAGACACTACACTTTACTCCGTACACAGCTTATAGGTAGACCAGATGGAGTTTACTATCTTTGGAAATGCCATTGGAATTAAGTATATACATAAGAAATATATGCTCAGGACTACCCTCCCTTTGCTCTTTAGCTGAAGGAGAAACAGACTTTTTTTTTTCATGAAGCTGTTGAATCATGGTGTGTTCTCATGAGACCCATTCAGCCACACTCACCGGTACTCGGGTCTATGAAATGCATTTGTAGCGTACGTGAAAAATTGGCAGTGAATATTGTTTGTGCACAATTTCTGGCATTCTTCAACACTGTTGGCCTTAGATATATTAAAGTTGGACCCTCTCATATCAAGTCCTTCATATAGGTCTTGGTGGCAAGCTGAAATGAAACACATAGAGACATTTGGCCAAATTTCTTAGCGCATTATCTAAATTATCAAACCCTGCTGGACATTAGCACACCCCAGTGTGTTTACCTGACCTCTATCACACCACCACTGAAAGTGGGTCCATTTTGCTTCCTAACCTGCAAGGTATATGCAACAGGACAGTTTCACATTGAAGTTACCAGCGGCATTGATAAAGAAACAAGGCAGGAATAACAAGGTCCGGACAGCAGGTGCCAGAGATTCGAAGGATTTGACAAACTGGTGTACCTTTAACTTCTGGATCAAACCAAAACCAAAACCCCCAAACAAACAACAACAACAAAACAAAAACATGATCTATATCTATTTCCTTCCTTCCCCTACTCTGGTCTGATTGTGATTTCTGACCGCAGGTCTTTTTACCGTTGGCATCTGTGTTAAATCTTTTACAGAGGGTGGGAATTTATTTATATGCATGACAAAACCATTTTCCTTGTTGCTTTATAATTTTCTTAAATTCTACCACTATCACCACCACCGCCTTGCCCCCTACCCTGTCTTGCCTTGTAGACCTGGCTGATTTGGAACTCCTGTGGCTACCAGAGGAAGTCCTGAGTCAATGTGTAAGGAGCTGATGAAGTCTATTAACGCGGGCACAGCCATGTGCAGGACCAATGCTTCAGACCCATAGAAAACTGGCAAAGCCTTCCCTGGTGTTCAGGAACAACTGACCAGTGTGTGCAAAGACCAGCAACTTCAGCATCCTCCTCAAGGATGTTGACAGCCTAAGGGGAGAGACTCCCTGCCATCGGAGACCTCCCTCTGAGACTAGTGAGCCCCTCCCCTGGGCTGTACATAGTTTGGGTTTGGGGGTTCAATGCTTACAATTGAACTCCCTTCTTTCGGCATGTTGGCCCGTGTGTCTGTCCTTTCTTATTCCCCTGATACCGCTAGTCAGTTTTCTAGGACCCAAGCCATGCTGGATGTGGCAAACTCCCATTTCAGACAAGATGAACTTGAAATAATGACTTTGAACTTGAGATGATCTTTGCCTCTGCTTTCCTAGTGCTGGGATTCTAGCCATGTGCTAGCACACCAGGTTTAAAAATGTTCTTCAGGGGCGGCGGAACGCGGCCGGAACACCGGGCGGTGGAACGCGGCCGGAACACCGGGCGGCGGAACGCGGCCGGAGGACGCCCAGTGCAGCCGGCGGGGACCCACTGGGACCAGAGCGGCAGCAGAAGACACAGGCTGCTGGCAGCGGGAACCGTCCCAGCAGCAGAAGCAGGCTGCAGGGACTGCGCGCAACACCAAGAACAGATCGCCCCACTACAATTAAACCAAAGAGGTAGGCCTTCGGTTGGGGAGGTCCCTGGCAAAGGAGGAGCCGGGTCCTATTCCTGAAGACCTTTCTGAGGGGTGAGAGGGATCTTGGCCCCCGGCAGGAACCAGGAAACAGAGCAAGGGCATTTTGTAAGAGGAGCCCCTGGCCAGCAGGGGAACCTGAACCAGTTTTAAAAGACCCCTTAGATAGCATTGATAGGAGGAGATGGGCAGGCGCCAAGGAAAGAATTCACCCAATAATCTGAAAAACAACATGAAAACACCAGAACCCAACGATCTTACAACAGAAGGTCTCCAACACCATAACACAGAAGAAGTGGAAAAAATTGACTTTATGAAAGCTGTAGAGTCCCTTAAACAACATGTGAAAAATGCCCTTATAGAAATGGATGAGAAGTATAACCAAAAATTTGAAGAAATGAGTAAATACGTACATAATACCCTGGGAAACCAAGAAAGAACGATCAAACAGGTAATGGAAACAGTTCAAGAATTGAAAACTGAAATGGAAGCAAGGAAGAAAACACAAACTGAGGACCAGCTGGATATGGAAAATCTAGGTCAACGAGCAGAGCCTACAGAAACAAGCATAATCAATAGAATACAAGAAATAGAAGAAAGAATCTCAGATTCTGAGGACAACATAGAGAAAATAAACGCTCTGATCAAAGAAAACTGCAAAGCCAACAAATTCTCATCACAAAACATTCAGGAAATATGGGACACAATAAAAAGACCAAATCTAAGAATAATAGGAATAGAAGAAGGAGAAGAGTCACAGCTCAAAGGCCCAGAAAATATTTTGAACAAAATTATGGAAGAAAACTTTCCCAACATAAAGAAAGATATTCCTTTGAATATTCAAGAAGCATATAGAACACCAAACAGACTGGATCAAAGGAAAACATCCCCTCGCCATATAATAATCAAAACACAAAATATACAGGTTAAAGAAAGAATACTAAGAGCTGCAAAGGAAAAAGGCCAAGTAACTTATAAAGGTAAACCGATCAGACTGACACCTGATTTCTCTATGGAAACAATGAAAGCCAGAAGGTCCTGGATAGAAGTACTGCAGAAGCTAAGAGACCATGGATGCAAGCCCAGACTACTATACCCAGCCAAGCTTTTGTTCACTATAAATGGAGAAATCAAGACATTCCAGGATAAAAACAAATTTAAACAATACGTAGCCACGAATCCAGCCCTACAGAAAGTAATAGAAGGAAAATCGCAACCCAAGGAATCCAACATTGCCAACACTGCTTACAATAACTCAGGCATCTAGCGACCCTTCACTAGCACAACTCAAAGAAGGGAGACACACAAATTCTACTTCCAAAAACAATAAGAATATCTGGCGTAAACAACCACTGGTCATTAATATCACTTAATATTAATGGTCTCAATTCACCTATAAAAAGGCACAGGCTAAGAGATTGGATACGAAAACAGGATCCAACATTCTGCTGTTTGCAAGAAACACATCTCAACCACAAAGACAGGCATCTACTCAGAGTAAAGGGCTGGGAAAAGATCTTTCAAGCAAATGGTCCTAAGAAAAAAGCAGGTGTGGCCATATTAATTTCTAACAAAACTGACTTCAAACTAAAATCAATCCGAAGAGATCAAGATGGACACTTTATACTCATAACAGGAACAATTGGTCAGGATGAAGTCTCAATCCTGAATATTTACGCCCCTAATATAAAAGCACCCACGTATGTAAAAGAAATATTACTAAAACTCAAGGCAGACATCAAACCACACACACTAGTAGTAGGAGACTTCAATACACCTCTCTCAGCAATGGACAGGTCAATCAGACAGAAACCTAATAGAGAAGTAAGAGAACTACTGGAGATAATGAAGCAAATGGACTTAACAGACATCTATAGAACATTCCACCCAAATAGGAAAGAATATACCTTCTTCTCTGCAGCCCATGGAACCTTCTCGAAAATTGACCACATACTCGGAAACAAAGGAAACCTCCACAGATACAAAAAAATATCAGTGTCCACCTGTGTCTTATCAGATCACCACGGATTAAAGTTAGAATTCAACAACAATCCTACCTCCAGAAAGCCGACAAACTCATGGAAACTGAACAGTCAACTACTGAACCACACCTGGGTCAAGGAAGAAATCAAGAAAGAAATTAAAGTCTTCCTTGAATTTAATGAAAATAAAGGGACAACATACTCAAACCTATGGGACACTATGAATGCAGTGCTAAGAGGAAAGTTCATAGCACTAAATGCCCACTTAAAGAAAACAGAGAAAGCATACATCGGAGACTTAACAGCACACCTGAAAGCTTTAGAAAAAAAAGAAGCAGATGCGCCCAGGAGGAGTAGAAGACTGGAAATAATCAAACTGAGGGCGGAAATCAACAAAATAGAAACGCAGAAAACAGTCCAAAGAATCAATGAAACAAAAAGTTGGTTCTTGGAGAAAATCAACAAGATCGACAAACCCCTATCCAAACTA
The DNA here is from genome assembly GCF_037038515.1 of Microtus pennsylvanicus. Lineage (NCBI taxonomy): Eukaryota > Metazoa > Chordata > Mammalia > Rodentia > Cricetidae > Microtus > Microtus pennsylvanicus. Next base: position 84,383,107 of record NC_134587.1, read on the forward strand.
ATTAAACGACAGAGAGAGAACATGCAAATAAATAAGATCAGAAATGAAAAGGGGGACATAACCACAGACACAGAGGAAATTCAGAGACTCATTAGATCTTACTACAAAAGCCTGTATGCCACAAAACTAGAAAATGCAAAAGAAATGGACATTTTTTTAGATAAGCACCACATACCAAAGCTAAACCAAGACCAGGTAAACGATCTAAATAGACCTGTTAGTCGCGAAGAGCTAGAAACCGTTATCAAAAATCTACCTTCCAAAAAAAGCCCAGGACCAGATGGTTTCAATGCAGAATTCTACCAGAACTTCCAAGAAGAGCTAATACCTATACTCCTTAATGTATTTCACAATATAGAAACAGAAGAGTCATTGCCAAATTCCTTTTATGAAGCTACAGTTACCCTGATACCAAAACCACACAAAGACCCAACCAAGAAAGAAAATTACAGGCCGATCTCACTCATGAATATCGATGCAAAAATTCTCAATAAAATACTGGCAAACCGAATCCAAGAACACATTAGAAAAATTATCCATTATGATCAAGTAGGCTTCATCCCAGAGATGCAGGGCTGGTTCAACATACGCAAATCTATCAATGTAATCCACCATATAAATAAACTGAAAGAAAAAAACCATATGATCATTTCATTAGATGCTGAAAAAGCATTTGACAAAATTCAACACCCCTTTATGATAAAAGTCTTGGAGAGATTAGGGATACAAGGGTCATACCTAAATATAATAAAAGCTATTTACAGCAAGCCGTCAGCTAACATTAAATTAAATGGACAAAAACTCAAAGCCATCCCACTAAAATCAGGAACACGACAAGGCTGTCCACTCTCTCCATACCTCTTCAATATAGTGCTTGAAGTTCTAGCAATAGCAATAAGACAACATAAAGGGATCAAGGGGATTCGTATCGGAAAAGAAGAAGTTAAGCTCTCGTTATTTGCAGATGATATGATAGTATACATAAGCGACCCCAAAAACTCTACCAAAGAACTCCTACAGCTGATAAACACCTTTAGTAATGTGGCAGGATACAAGATCAACTCCAAAAAATCAGTGGCCTTCCTATACACTAAGGATAAGGAAACAGAGAGGGAAATTAGAGAAGCATCACCTTTCACGATAGCCACAAATAGCATAAAATATCTTGGGGTAACTCTGACCAAGGATGTGAAAGATCTATTTGACAAGAACTTTAAGTCTTTGAAGAAAGAAATTGAAGAGGACACCAGAAAATGGAAAGATATTCCTTGCTCCTGGATTGGGAGGATCAACATAGTAAAAATGGCAATTCTACCAAAAGCAATCTATAGATTCAATGCAATCCCCATCAAAATCCCATCAAAATTCTTCACAGATCTGGAGAAGACAATAATCAACTTTATATGGAAAAACAAAAAACCCAGGATAGCCAAAACAATCTTATACAACAAAGGATCGTCTGGAGGCATTACCATCCCTGACTTCAAACTCTACTACAGAGCTACAGTATTGAAAACAGCTTGGTATTGGCATAAAAACAGAGAAGTTGACCAATGGAATCGAATAGAAGACCCTGACATTAACCCACAAACCTATGAACACCTGATTTTCGATAAAGGAGCTAAAAGTATACAATGGAAAAAAGAGAGCATCTTCAACAAATTGTGCTGGCAAAACTGGATGTCAACCTGTAGAAGAATGAAAATAGATCCATATCTATCACCATGCACAAAACTCAAGTCCAAATGGATTAAAGACCTCAATATCAGTTTGAACACAGTGAACCTGATAGAAGAGAAAATGGGAAGTACTCTACAACACATGGGCACAGGAGACCACTTCTTACGTATAACCCCAGCAGCACAGACATTAAGGACCTCATTGAATAAATGGGACCTCCTGAAACTGAGAAGCTTCTGTAAAGCAAAGGACACTGTCACTAAGACACAAAGGCAACCCACCAACTGGGAGAAGATCTTCACCAACCCCGCAACTGACAAAGGTCTGATCTCCAAAATATATAAAGAACTCAAGAAACTAGACCGTAAAAGGCTAATCAACCCAATTATAAAATGGGGCATTGAGCTGAACAGAGAATTCTCAACAGAAGAACTTCAAATGGCCAAAAGACACGTAAGGTCATGCTCAACTTCCCTAGCGATCAGGGAAATGCAAATCAAGACAACTTTAAGATACCATCTTACACCTGTCAGAATGGCTAAAATCAAAAATACCAATGATAGCCTTTGTTGGAGAGGTTGTGGAGAAAGGGGTACACTCATCCATTGCTGGTGGGAATGCAAACTTGTGCAACCACTTTGGAAGGCAGTATGGCGGTTTCTCAGGAAATTCGGGATCAACTTACCCTTGGACCCAGCAATACCACTCTTGGGAATATACCCAAGAGAGGCCTTATCATACAACAAAAGTATATGCTCTACAATGTTCATAGCAGCATTGTTTGTGATAGCCAGAACCTGGAAACAACCTAGATGCCCTTCAATGGAAGAATGGATGAAGAAAGTATGGAATTTATACATATTAGAGTACTACTCAGCAATAAAAAACAAGGACTTCATGAATTTTGCATACAAATGGATGGAAATAGAAAACACTATCCTGAGTGAGGTAAGCCAGACCCAAAAAGAGGAACATGGGATGTACTCACTCATATTTGGTTTCTAGCCATAAACCAAGGACATTGAGCTTATAATTAGTGATCCTAGAGAAGCTAAATAAGGAGAACCCAAAGAAAAACATATAGGCATCCTCCTGAATATTAACCTTCAGCAAGCGATGAAAGGAGACAGAGACAGAGACCCAAATTGGAGCACAGGACTGAAATCTCAAGGTCCAAATCAGGAGCAGAAGGAGAGAGAGCACGAGCATGGAACTCAGGACCGCGAGGGGTGCACCCACACACTGAAACAATGGGGATGTTCTATTGGGAACTCACCAAGGCCAGCTGGCCTGGGTCTGGAAAAGCCTGGGATAAAACCGGACTCTCTGAACATAGCGGACAATGAGGACTACTGAGAACTCAAGAACAATGGCAATGGGTTTCTGATCCTACTGCACGCACTGGCTTTGTGGGAGCCTAGGCAGGTTGGATGCTCAACTTACTAGACCTGGATGGAGGTGGGGGTTCCCTGGACTTCCCACAGGACAGGGAACCCTGATTGCTTTTCGGGCTGGGGGGAGACTTAATTGGGGGAGGGGGAGGGAAATGGGAGGCGGTGGCGGGGAAGAGACAGAAATCTTTAATAAATAAATAAATTAAAAAAAAAGAAAAAAAATGTTCTTCAACTCCATTTAAACACCTCTTTCATTGAAGTTTCAAAGGGACTTTAGCCAGCCCAACCTGTCCTTTCAAGTTTATCTCATATGTCAAAAATATAGTTAAAAAAACATAGTTAATTCTTTTAACAGAAAATAAGCCAAATAAGGCTCTTGTGGGTTTTGTTTTTAAGACAACTTAATTAGATTAGCTCTGTGTTTGTGTTAGCACAAAAAATATTCTATTGTACATAGCTGTAAGTGTCTAAGAATCTTAAAATTAATTTATACATGGAGACTATGTATACACCGACTAATAGAGAAGTATTATGTTAGGGTGTAGGGTGCTGAACACTCCCGGCAGTTGATACAGGGCAGGAATCTATAAATCAGAGAATGAGGTTCCTTTAAATTTGCTTCATTCAAGACAGGAAATGAGGCAGTCACAAATAAAAACATTTTCTTAATAACGATCTGTAAATTTTAAGCCTGCCTCTCAATAGTCTTGACTAAAATTGCTTTCCGACACCATGTTTTAGCCCCACCCCCCACCCCCGAGACAGGGTCTCTCAGTGTAACCCTGGCTGTTCTTGAACTCACTCTGTGGACCAGACTGGCCTTGAACTCACAGAGATCCACCTGCCTCTGACTCCAGAGTGCTGGGATTAAAGGCCTGCACCTTGCCTGCCCAGCCTGGGACCACTTTTTAACTTGATGATATTTGGGAGAAAGTTAGGAAGGAACTTTAGAGTCAAACTCGGTGAGGAAGATTAAGCAGGGGAAAAAGATAACAACTAAGCACCTATGGAAAAGACACAATATTTCTATTTTTTAAAATCGTGTTATCAGTCACAATCACAATATATAAAATTTAATCAAATAATGTACATTATAGTAGTATATGGATTTGGTCGTATACCATAGGAAAAGTATCTTGTTTCAGGTTAACTGTAGCTCTTACACTGGTGGGGTACTGTTTATATTTAAGCCATTGTCACCCTTCATTAATTACCTAAAATTCAAATTGCAGACCAAGACTGTATGTTATTGGGAAAAAATGAGGACTCTGGAAATTTGAACCTAGGGAGTGAACTATGAAAAGACAATAGCATAGTTCAGAACGTTTCTTAAGATTCTTCCGGCATGCCACCTCACTCTTTTTAGTGAGTCCCTGTGGTATTAGAGAAATGTCTTCTTCTTTGTATGAAGCCTTTAAGATAGTGTAGAAATTGTTTCCTATCAGTTGCAACGGATGTCAGAAATAAAGCTTTCTAACATACTAGTGTTCATATTCCTTGTAAGAAATATTATGCTAAGCATGATTGACAGACCTCAATCCTTCAGTCTGGGCTGAATGGCAAACAATATGATTTCTTAAGTCAGCTGACTTTAATGTGTAGGCCACAGTTCCTTTCAGGGCCAAATGATCCTTTCACAGGAGTAGCCAAAGACATTGGAAAACACAGATATTCATGTCACATATCACAATTCATAACTGTAGCAAAATTACCATTATGAAGTAGCAACAAAAATAATTTTTTGTTGGGAGGTCATCACTATGTGAGGAACTATATTAAAGGGTCATAGCATTACGAAGGTTGAGAATTACTGTCTTAGACCCTCATCAGTGACCTAGTTGTGGCCAGACAGTTCTGAGTTGTGACTTAGTGCTCTGTGGCCTGGCAGAATGTATTGCACCAACTCAGGCCATTGCCATAGAGAGTACCAACTTCTCTACTTGTAAGGATCTAAAATGTCTCTAGACTTTGACAAATGTTCTTTGAGGTGAAAAGGACAAAATCAATTCTAGTGGGAGGCACAAATTTCCCCGAAGTGAACCCGGGGATAGTTTGTCCCCTGAGTCTTCTCTGAAAAGTCTTTTCTGGAAACAGGGAAGTTCTGTTGTTTGAAGGGGGGCATTCCTTTATCCAAATCTTACATTGTATGTGAGCACCATAGATAACAGAGGCCCATCAAAGCTGTGCATTATAACTAATAAAGAAAAGAACATTATCTAGATGTATGGAACCTCTTCTTATGACAAAGATGCTGCTCCGTCTTCATTATGTTTCTTAGTGTTCTCTTTTAGAAGTCCGTGATAGTAAAGTCTATGAGCAAAAGCTGCTTTGAGTAAGAGTGTCAGTAGGCAGTGGCGGGAAAGAGACAGAAATCTTTAATAAATAAATGAGTGTCAGTAATTCAAATTTTGTTGGAAGAATTCACCTCTTACCACTTATTTGATGGCCGCACTGCTTTAAAGAATAACCAGAAATGGCACCTGCACGATGCAATCTTGGCAAAGTTCCTGTAATGCTGTCTTTCATGAAGCAACCAAACCTTGTTTAAAAAAAAAAGGTTCATTTTTTTTAAAGGAAAATGTAATGACAAACACACATTAAGACATTATCCAGCATTTTCGATGTGCTAATAAATAAAGCCTGGGGTCAGGAAACTGATAGCATTTCCTTGATACTTGCTGAAAAGACATTCTTAAGACAATTCCACTCTATCTACACTACGGGTTTTCTTTGTGTTCATGCCTTATGCCAGAGAGCCAGCCATCTTTAAGAGTTGATGGCTATGCCTGCATTTGAGCTTCCACAGATCCTCTTCCCAAAAGATAATGGCTTTTGTTTCTGTTTTATGTGGTACTGAAGAAGAAACCCCGGGTTTCAAGCATGTTAATCAAGTGTTCTACCCCCAGCCAGTTCTTCCCTCCCATTCCACCCTGCAGCTTTTATTTAGTTTATTTTGAAGCAAACAGACCTTAAACTTATGATTCTCCCATCTTAAACTTCTACATTTTCTAAAGTGGCAATTATTTTTAGAAGTATTTTAAAAAATTGAATCGCCTTTGAGCTGGGGTTGTATGTGATATTCACCTTGTTTATTGATTCCTGGTAGTTTCCCTCTAGTGGGAGGATTTTTCTATCTTCAATATCAACTTTGTGTTAGTTTACTATATATAAGAATCCTAGTGTCTAGTTCAATTTTCAATTCAGCGAATGTCACATGTAGTTTGTGTTTTTCTTCAGGTTAGCACGTAGGGATTAGAGAATCAGTGTCAAATTTCTAATTCTTAAAATCAGATAGAGTGAGAAGGCAAGTTATAGGTATGGAAACAGAAGCAAAATTTACACTTTGGCTATTGATTAAATGAAAGAAAATTAAGGTAAAACTTCAAACTATATTTTTAATACTTGCATTTGTCAAAATTTCCAGTTAATAGTAATCCACACCTATATGCACACACACACACACATACACACATGCACACACACACAAATGTACGTTCTAAATGTGCAAACTGGGTCACTTCAGGTACTATTGAGATGTGTCTACTAGATCTTAAGTCTATTATCGACAAAATTCCTGGCTTATATATTCTCAACTTTGTTACTCAAAAATATAATAAGTCAAGTAAATATATTTCTTTATGCAGGACAAGTAACATTTTTGAAAGCAAAAGAATAAAGTCCACTATGAAGTTCTATGGCTTCCCTTTCAAGTGGCTACTGTAACTGAATAGAAGTCCACTGACTTGTACAGTCTTTGGGTCTGGTTAATGGGTTTGTGATTGTTTTATGTGTGGCATTTGTAATACATTTTAGTTAATGTATAATAAATAATGAATAAGACAGAAAATATGTAAAGAAATGATACTCAATGCTGAAGAAAAATGAGAAAATGGATAGACCTTGAATATCTAATATTAAGTAGAATCACAAAAAACCACACATGTTGTTCCTCATATGCAGAACCTAACCAATAACATATTTATATACATAAACAAATGTGTATGTGGGAACATGTTGAAAGGTGAACCAGAAAGGTTAAATATTATGGTATGAGGACGGACCCTTTCTTGTTGCATGCTCTTCCTTCTGGGCCCTGGCTAGAGCATCACTGCCTCCCTCTGCTGTGAGCGAGAGGTGTGGTTGTTGAGGATGTCTGTGTCTGTGGTCAGTAGTCCAGTCGTCTGCTTTGCAAAGAAAAGATCTAGGAACTTTTGATGAAAATGGTCTTTGATCTCTTCGAGGAACCTGACACCAATTTTGCAAACGACCGGAAGTAGCTTGAGAAATGTCTGACCGGATATGACAAAATACCACCTCTTACCTTTTATTGGGATCGTTGGCGGGAGCGACTGGGAGGAAGCTGAAGAGCAGGCACCTGGGGTGGAAGGTGCACATCTTCTGACAGTGCTGGGCATCCGGAGTGTAGATGGCAGCTATATCCCCACCTCGGAAGAAGCTGTTTTTGTACAGTTGATTCAGACATCCTGGGATACAACCATTAAAAGGAGATTTAGAGAAAAGGGTTACAGTTTCCATCTGTTTTGTTATTATTTTTATTCACCCCAATGACTGCCTAAAGATCTTTACAAATACAGAGCTGGAATGAAACAATATGCCAAGGACTTTAACAGCACAGCTATTTAAAGTCATCTTATGGGAACTTAATGCGGAAAACTTGATTCTTTTTTATTACCTACATAATAATTTGTACATAAACTATCCCTGCTAAAATAAAGTGTGAATTATTTTCTGCCTGCTGTATAACATGGTGTGAAAACATCTCACCTTAAGAACTGATAGACAATGTTTTTTTTAAAACCCTTTAGGGAGCAACAACACCCTAGATTCCTTAACACTTTAAGGGGAGATTGAGATCTGGACCATTATTTTCATGAAAGAAGTCAATAACTGAACTTCAGAGTTCAGCCATGATTACTATCGCACAGTGAAAAGCATCTTGGGACATAAACTCATTCCGACTCTCAGTCCTGTCTGTCCTTTGAGCATGCAGTGTTATGCGCTGCTGTCTGCCTCGGTCTTATCCAAGCAAGCTCATTATTGAGTATTGATCCCTTACCAGTTTGTTTTTGGATAAGGAAAATGCATTTGCAGAGCTCCACACCCAGACATTATACATACACAGAGAGAGTCCTTGGAACACACCACTCTGAATGGGAAGTCTCCATTAAACCCCTCCCCTCAGGGTTTAGGGAATTCCACAGAAGAGGAAGCAGAGAGTGCAAGAGCCGGAGGGGATGGAGAACACCACACCAGGCCCTTTGCATCTATTGAGCCAGGCGCTTATGAATTCACAGAGATTGAAGCAGCAAGCAGAGGGCCTACATGGGTCTATCCCCAGTCCTCTACATACATAGTTTAAGTTTAGTATTTGTGTGTGTGAACGAGTGGGTCTCTAATTCTTGTGCCTTCTCTTACGGTTCTTCTGTTGGTTTGCCTTGTCCAACTTTGATGTGACGGTTTTTGTTTTATTATGTGGTATTTTGTCATGTTTGGCTATCATCTCTTAGAAGCCCACTCTTTTCTACTGAGAGGCAGAAATGGGGGTAGATCTGGAGAAAATGGGAGATGGGAAGAAACTGGGAGCAGTAGAGGGAAGGGAAACTATAATCAGGATATATTGTAAGAGAGAAGAATCTATTTTCAATAAAAGAGAAGAAAAGTCTAAATAAATAATTTTCACATAAGAAACATGGAAGAGCCCTCTGGAGCTAACTGGAGAGCAGACCAAAACGCGCTGCTCAGGCTGACTCACGGCTCTGTTACGTGCAGTGTCCGCATCCGACATATCATTAGAACATTGTCCTCAATTGATTTAATCATGAATTTGTGTTTACATGAAAAAAATCAGCCCAAATCTTCTACTGAGTTTTCCACCTTAGGTAGCCTGTCCGTTTTCACCAGTCAGGTTTTCATTAACTACGTAGTATCCCAGCGGCAACCTTGTCCATCTCTCTCTAACATCTCTCTATGTGGCCATTACTTTTCAAAGAATAGGTGTTTAGACAACATGTATTTTATTAAGCACTGTAGATTTAATATCTTTAATGTTCTCTCTGTCTGGAGATCCTAATGCTAAGTCCCATTTCGATTGGTCAAACTAACAGTATTGCTTCTCTTATCAGAGTTGTTGCCATGCCTACCTCTTGAGTCAGGTTTATATTTGGAAGGAGCAGATTTTCCTGGGTAGGTGCCCCTGGGAATATGTGTTCCCAAGTGGACACCCTGAAGTGTCCCATTTGTACAACACAATAGTAGGCCCAGCGGTAATGGTAGCTATAAAGAGACTTGTTTTTAATGCGGTTAGCATTTCATAATTATTGAGCAGACACTCTCTGCCATTCATTGCACAGACATAGAAAAACACTATCTGCAGCCAGCGATGGCCTGGAAGTTCCTGTCTTGCATTGAGTCTTGGTAGACAGGCATGTGACTCAGCAAATGAAGAAGAAAGACTAGAAATGTTCCAGTTGTAGACTTGTTTATCCTCCTCAGTTGTTAATGGCAACGATGATGACGGTGGTTGCGATGATGACCAAGACAGTGTTGTTATTACAGAGTCTATGTAACTTAAGTGATCTACAATAATCACAGCTTTCAGGTTTCATGTTGAAATATCTTTCATATTTCATGTTTCACGGACATTGGGCATGTAGTTGGTCATATTAAAAATGTACATGTTCAAAAAAAAGAAAATGAAAAAAATCACCAATAAGGAAAGAAAAGCATCTTAACTTTAAAAATTCTGGGTGAGTGGTAGAAAGAAACCTCAGGAGTCAGCGATTGCCCTCAAGACTAATAACTTGAGTCTGATCCCCAGAACCTGCAGAGTAAAAGGAGAGAACTAGCTTCCACAAGTTGTCCTCTCATCTCCACGGCAATGTGTGTGTATGTGTGTGCATATGTGTGCAGCATATGTGTGTATATGTGTGCACGTATGAGTGTGCATATGCTTATGTAGACATAGATATAAGATAAATGAATGCTAAATTATTCTTATAACAAATGGCAGGTATGGAAAGACAATTTACCAAAGGAATATAAGTGACTCTGCCTGTATGAAAGCCGCTGACAGTGCATTAACCACGTTCCCTACATAAGTGTGGCTGTTACCCCTCATCATAGAAGCCTCTCTCTACAGCGAATGGAGACCATCACAGAAAACCACAACTGGTCAACACATGTGAGCAAACAAGCCACAATGGCTACATCTAAATCACACATCCTGAATCTATGGCTAAGGGAATATCATGACAGAGGGCATGGGAAGGTGATGATAGTTAGAATATCAGGGAATCTGCTGTGAAACAGTCTCCTCAAAACATCTGCATAAACAAGACCAGAACAAAGATGGTATCAATGGAAATGGTAACATGGAAGAGGGATATTTCATGGGGTCCAGCTCCTGGACAAAGATCTATAGGCAACTCAGACTTCTGGGAGTAGGAGAATTAACCTCTCCCAGAGATGAGCCACTTACTGGTTGTCCAATGTACACATACACACACAAGCCATGTACACACAAATAAAATAAACTTCGCAAGGCATACGTATTTATACACGTTTGTGTACATAGATACATATATATGCAACAAGAATAATAAAAAGAGGCAATCAGCTTGAGAGCGAGAGGGACATGGGCGAGGACATGTGTTAGTATCAAGACGCATGACAGCAGCAAGAACAGAAGCTCAAGTCAAGTGGAAATAAAAATAAACCTGAATCTTTCCCTAGGAACCTAAGGAAAAACCTGTTACAGGACTAACTCTGGTTAGCTCATGACTCTAGCACTGCCTGCGGCTCTGGCTCTGGCCTGGCTGAGTCAGGAGCTCCAGCCTGACCATCAGCAGCAGAAGTAAACCAGAACTTGGAGATAGTTCCTTGGGAAGAAATCTGGGCCCTGTTTGCAGGAAGCTGACCGCTAAACTACAAAGCTAAACTACAAAGATAACCATTTGCAATGTCCCGAGTGAGATAGTTGAACATTCTCAGAAGCTTGTCGGGAAAGCCAGAGATTGGCCTTTCAGGAAGGCAATCCCATAATGCTGCCATAAAAACCTTCAAAAGTATTTATACCTTCATATCAAACATTTTTATTCCCCCAAATTTAATTTATAAAATGATTGAATATGTTCATAGAATGTACACAATAAAGAAGAACAGATAACAAAAATGTTTGTTTGGATTAACATTAGCTATAAATAGCAAGTAAGGTAAACAACACTTTATAGCAGATAGAAACATACAGAAAATATGAAAGACTAAAATAATTTAGCAATAGTTATTTCATACTTTGGGACTATATAAAATATTCGATTTTAAGTATTTATATGTGCTTGAATCTCTAAGTTTTCTATCGTGAGCATAAATTTTAAATCACTTTTTTTTTATAATGGCGAAACTAAACACTGTATTTATTATCTGCGCTCCACACACATCTGTTTTGAAGTCATTTTTCTTATCTTAGCTATGGTCAATAGCATCTCTGGCTATCACTCCTCCATATTTGACTGGTTTGGACATGGCAATGCTTGTGACAGAAGAGCAGGTAGACAGGGTGGATGGGACAGATGGAGGGAGGTGTAATTAGCAGATGGGGAAGAAAAAGGTCTCCCCCCCCAACGAAATGACTTCCATTGACAAGGATAGGCCTTCATCAGGGCTCTTTCTCTTTGCCAAATACTTGAGAGTCAAGAAAACAATCCGTGTGATGTAGTCATATTACAAGTCACCCCTGACCCGGAATCTCCCCCTCATTATAGGCAAGGGGAAACCTCACTCTACACTGACTGATTAGAGGGGGTGTTCAGAGACATGATGAAGAAGATGATGATGATGATGTATACAGCATTCTGTCTGCATTTATGCCTTCAGGTCAGAAGAGGGTACCAGATCTCATTAGGCATGGTTCTGATCTATCATGTGGTTGCTGGGAATTGAACTCAGGACCTCTGGAAAAACAGCCAGTGCTCCTAACCTCTGAGCCGTCTCTCCAGCCCACCATTATTATTCTCTAAAATCTAATGGAATACACAGAGAAAGACAGAACACTGACACCTAGAACCGAAAGCTCTCCATCAGGACCACCCAGGGGATAATACACTAGTTACATCTGAAGTCTTTACCTTCAGTCTAGAAAGAGTTCCCTATGCCTTATATTAAAAATATCACACACTAATCAGATATTTGAATTGGACCCAAACAATGTATAGAGTCTAATAGTTTTCCTATCTTTCAGGTAGAATTTGTTCTCTGAAGGCCGGTAATAAAAACAAGGAACTATGGGGGTGGGAGGAACTCTGGCAGAGAGTAATGTCTAAACAGAAATGTCTGCTAACAAATGCACAAATAGATTGTTGCCCCTCTGTTTCTCCTACTGTTTGTGGGTGTTGGGAGCAATGTAGCTAAAGAGAAGTTCTTGCCCTGAAGCCTCGGCAGCTGCCTCCTTCCCCAAGACTGTATGGCTAATGGTTTTCTCCAAGAGTGTTATGTTTTACACAACTCTTCCTCTCTCACACACTATTTTTTAACTGCTAGAGAAGATACTTACCACAGGAAACTGTAGCAAACAAGGAAATGAAATAACCCACTTGGTTGAATAAAATCATCCTTTGAAAGGAAAAAATATCACGTAAGTGCTAGGTTTAGATCCTATTGACCATGTATTGAATTTAATTTAATATACAGACTTTGCTTTTTTGGTAAATGTCTAAATTTCAAACCAAAGCACATAATCAGGAAGAGAGTGAGGATTTGGGGGGAATATTTTGTAAATAGAAAATTGAAATATTTATCATGCTTCCTGAGATACAAATTGAGACCTCTGGACTACTATTAGTGCATTTATATATTTTTATATTAGTGTACTTATTGTTAATTTTGTTTCTATTAATTCTGTAAGGAAAGTTAATAAAGATAATTAAACACTTATCAATTTTCTTAACTCACACAAAATTATTATAAATAAGGACAATAATATCACCGACAATCCCTACATACAGGAAATCTTTGAAAATATCCAAGCCAACTTAAAACTTTTAAACCAATCAAAACCTTAGTCTTATTTTCTAAAATGTTGTATGTCAAAATATTTGTGCAAACAAAGAACAGTCCCTTCTAGATTTTCCAAACTCTCAGGAGACTAATGCATTATGCCAAATGACACAGGAAATGATTGAAATAATAGAAAGTGGTTACCTGGAAGGACAACTGCTTCTGTGGCTCTGGAGGAGAGGGAATCAGCCTCCACGCTCCCCGAACATGCCGCTGCAGGCAGTACTTGCTTGGCTCCAGTGTTGACCTGCGCTCTGGTATCAGTTGCAACTGTTTAACCTGTCAATACAGTCCGTGAACAGCCCAGTCCAGGTTCGGCCGTTTAATATGTTAACGATTCCGGGAAGTTGAGCAAACACAACATCGGAGATGGCGTTTCCAATGTGCCTCCCTTTGCAGAGGAATCTACGTGAACAGTTCTCGACACACAATAAAAGGCCTTCCCAAGTGCTAAGGAATCCAAGTGATGGGTTACAGCACCTGGTGAGAATGTAGACCTAAGCAAAGATGCATTGAACAATGGTAGAAGTTCCACATTAACCCGAAACCTCACCACCAAGCCTGGGCAGCAACGCATGGAGATGTGCTCTTCATGGATAAAGAACAGTGATGCAAAGATCAGTGTTCACAGGTCTTGGCACCAAAGCTCATCCCAGGAAGCACCAGCATCAGTCCAGCAAACCCCTGCAGTCCCAGGCTTCAGGATGATAGCTGCAGGCCCAGTCACAAGGTCCACTTCAGTGGTACCTTTTCCTGGGCAGTCATTGTAGATTCAGGAACAAACTGTGCCCATGGGTTTGAATATATGGGCATGACCCCTGGAGGCTCAGTTTCCAGGCTTATTTCAATGTTAGGATTTTAAGTCAATCCTCAAACATAAAATCCTGGCTCCACTGAATTGAGGATCCAGGTATGAACCCTGTGGACTCAATTATCAATGCAGTTCCAATGGACACCGATGCCAGGATATTTTCTGTGGACCCAAGATTCAATCTTAGCCTCATGCACATAACTCTAACTCCACAGTTGGCTAACCCAGAATTTATTGGTTATCTATCTGACTAACAGACTTGCCTGGTGAAACGAGCTTTAAAAAAACCTAAAATATTTGTGGGGCTTGAAAAGTATCTCAGTGGATATGAGTTCAATCCTCAGAACCTACACAGAGGAGGGAGGCAGTCAACTCCCAAAAGGTGTCCTTTGACCTCCACACCCACATGTCTGTGTGTGCGCATCTGCACACACATATTTGTATAATAGATGAAAAATGAACCTAAAAATTATTTCAAATGGCTTTTCATTTAAAAGTGCACACATCAGCACACAGCCAGAAAAATCATTGATAATCAAAAAAAAAATATCACCCAAAGGGAAAAAAAGCATAAATAAATGAGGGTCAGCTGATTGCCTGATTACAAACTTGACATAGGGGCTGGGGAAATGGTTTGATGATTGAGAACACGCACTGCTCTTGCAGGGGCCCTGAGTTCAGTTGCTAGCACACTCAGGATGAGGCTGACAATCTCCTGCACCTCCCCTCCAGCAGATCTGATGCCTCTACACTCATGCGCATGAATACCTACACAGAGACACACATACACAATAATCAAAAATAAAACCTTTAAAATAGAAATCAAAACAAGTGAATACAGTCAATGACTCACCAAAATAAAATAAAATCTTTTAAGAAAGATTCAAAACTGTCTAGAAGAGGTTCAGCGAACTGCAGGTGAATACAATCAATCACTAAACAAAATCAGAAAGCAGCACACAAATGAAAAGGGAATTTTGTATAGTAAAGAAAACCTAGAATCCATACACAACACCTCCATGCAATTTTCCAGTCTTATAATCCCAGAAGAAAGGATGGAAATCTTTGGAGAAACACAAACCAAAAAGATTCCTCAAATATGACAAAAATTATCTAGATATAAATAGATAATTGCAAAAATGTCTCATTAGTACACATTATATTTGATCTCTCAGGAGTCAAAAATGAAGAGACAGTTTCAGAAACAGTGAGAGAACTGCAGCTTTTACATACAAAGGAAATTCATAAGACAATTAGTGGAGTTCTTAGTGCAAGCCAGGACGGTACTCCACGACAGTACAACAGGTTTAAAATGTAGATGGTTTCTTTTTTTTTTTTTTGCTAAGATAATGTAATTTAATTTGAGTAATTCAAATCCAGAATTAAACATATCTATTGGTGAACACAGATTTTCATCTAGAGTAAATGGATATGAAACTAGAAGCTTGCATTTAAGCTCTATTTTATAAAATGAATAATCATATTAGGTTAGTAATGACAATCACTAACAATTGAATATGACAAGGACTAAAATGTATAGTTTCAATATATTTAAGATTATGCTCCTATAAAATTTATAAAGAACATCTTTACACAAGTAATCTAATTATGTTTTAGTTATATTATAAGTGAATATTAAAATAATATGATTATGTTTATTTAAAAATATACATATCTTTATAGGAATGCAAATATAAACTTGCTATCATAACTTTCAGGATGTGGAGGTAGAGGCATCAATTATAAACAACTTTGGATATATAATGAGATACAATCATATACACACACACACAAAGTAAAATAATAAAACAAAATTGGTCCATGCCATGTAGTAAGTTTAAATGGAGATGGTTTCTAACTTGTAACAGATAAGATGTTTTATGTATCCTTTACAATAACCATAAAGAAACTGAAACACATAAAATATGAAGAAAAAAGAATTCATAAAAAACCAATGAATACAATAAAGTACTAGATCCTTCACGACTATAAAGTGTAATCAGATAAATTTCCAATCATAATTCATAGAATGGCTGGCTGGGTGAAACCCTATGCCAACTTGCCCGTCCCCACATGTCATCCTCTCGTCCAGCATGTCCGTGCTGTATGCACCACCCACATTCAGTCAGTGGCTTCCTCAGGTACCAGATCAAGGTCATGGCATCACAGTATTCAGTACACATGGAGTCAGGACCATCTGTGTTTCAGGCATTCATTGAGGATCCTAGAAAGCAGCCTTTGTGAAAAGGGGACTTGTGTACATAATAATAAAACAGGTGGCTCATCCAAAAGACTCATTGGCTGTAAATATGGATGTAGTCAACATAACATCACCTAGGTACATAAAATATTAACAGAACCAAAGGGAGAAGCAGAGAGCAGTAAGTATTCAACAAGGACAGATCATTCAGACACAGGATAAATAAACTAAACATTGGTCAACACTGCTCTCCAGTGCACATAGAAAACAGTTCCACGCATGCTCAGAGCACTTGTCTCCGCAACAGAAAGCACAAGAGTTGAAGCACACATGGGATATACGCTAGGACAGATCACGTATTAAACCAAAGTCTCAGCTAATACGGAAGGCTGAAACCACATCAAGGGTCTCTCTAAACACAGCAACAGGGAACCAGAAATCAGCTACTGGAGGAAATGGGAGCAAGTCACAGATATATGAAAACTGGTAGATTCTGGAAAAACCAGTGTGTCAAAGAAAAAAGTTGAAAATGAACAAAATAATATTTTGAGACAATACACCCAAAATGTATGTAGTGCAACAAAAATAGATCCAATAAAGAAGGGGGTTGCAGAAATAAAATTTTCATTAAAAAAGAAAGAACTAAAAAATAAATCTACCTTTATATTTAAAGGAGCAAGAAAGAAAAAGTACATAAGCTAAGCCCAGAATCAACAGAAATGAATATCAGGAAAGCAAGGGGGGAATCAGAAGTACTGAACTGTCCTTTCTTCCTTCCTTCCTTCCTTCCTTCCTTCCTTCCTTCCTTCCTTCCTTTTTTCTTTTCTTGAACAGATAAAATTGAGAAACTGGTGAACTCTGAAATAAGAGTCACATAAACAAAAGCATAAATGAAAGAGGAGACACCATAATTAATCTAAAACAAATACAAAATATGAGACTTCTGTAAAAAATGATCTCAACTTAGAGTAAATTAACAAATTTCCAGAAATCCATTACTACAAGGCAAAATTATAAAAATCGGAAGAGGTCAGAAATTTGCAAGATGATTGATTCAATAATAAGAAGAATATGAATAATACTTCACCCAAAGAAAAGCTTAGAACATAATGTCTTTATTGATGAATTCTGCCATATAGGTAAAGAAGAATTAACATCAGGTAAAGAAGAATTAACATCGGTTTGGCCCAGGTTCTTTTCTCCTTTTGTCATCATGTGCCCCAAGTCCCAGACAGGAGACTACTACCAAACTTTCCAGACTCTTCCACCGTGCTGTTTGCACTCTCCAGCCAGCAGAATCATGAACTCTATTCTGTTTACCAGTATCGGGTGTTCTATTACAGTGCCACAAAATTGGTGGGGGTATGAAATCATATGACCAGCTGGAGAGCTGCGTTGACATGTGGCATTTGAAAAAAAAAAAAGGCAAGTCAGGCTGGGCGGTGGTGGTGCACACCTTTAATCCCAGCGCCTTTAATCCCATCTTTAATGAGCCAGAGGCAGGCAGATCTCTTTGAGTTCAAGGCCAGCCTGATCTATAAAGAGCTAATTCTCGTAAAGGCTCCAAAGCTACAGAGAAACCCTGTCTCAAGAACACTCCCTCCTAAAAAGAGCGAGAGAAAGAGAGAGACAGAGAGAGACAGAGAGAAGGAGGAAGGAAGGAAGGAAGGAAGGAAGGAAGGAAGGAAGGAAGGAAGGAAGAGAGGGAGGGGGGACGGAGAGAGAGAGAAAGAAAGAGAGAAAGGAAAGAAAGAAAGAAAGAAAGAAAGAAAGAAAGAAAGAAAGAAAGAAAGAAAGAAAGAAAGAAAAGAAAAGAAAGAAAGAAGAAAAAACGTAAGCAGTAGAAGCAAGTACCAAGGTGGTGTCAGGGTCTGAAAACTGATGGAAGGAATGACGTTTGTCAAAGGATACAAAGTTTCAGTTTTATCTAATAGACTGATAGACCTCCGGCCCAGCAATTGCAACCTTAGTTAAACATATACTTACTAATGAGAGAGAATGAAATTTAAAGATGTATAGCATTTCTAATTACATCTGTGCAAATGCATGCAGGTGCTCGTGGAGACCAGCAGAGGGTGACAGATCCCCTGAAGCTGGAGCTACAGGCCTTGATCACCTGATGTGGTTGCTGGGAATTGGTCAGGTCCTCTTCAAGGACAGGGCTGGGCCATTGTTCTTCCTCTAGATCTTCAGAGTGCTGGATTATTATAGGTGTACCCGACTGTGTCCAGGCCGCTCATGCATTCTCAACATACAAAGCAGTCACCTGGGATGGGGACCGTGTTCAGTAGCTTGATTGTGGTAATGATTCCACAGTGTACACCAAGACATTATTATTTTAAAAGCATATCAAGAAGCTTTATATATGTAAATTAGACATGCAGGGAAGGGATGGGAAATGCGTTTAAATGCTTATCTTGAAGAGAAAAATGTGACTTATGTTAGAGACACATAACTCAGGTATCGGTTTCCAGTTTTGAAAATGTGCCCATCATCCCTTTATTTGGGAACACACCGCTTGAGTAGTAGGAGTGTGTGTGTGTGTGTGTGTGTGTGTGTGTGTGTGTGTGTGTGTGTTTCTATTCAAATTGTTTTGAGGTGCTCCTGAATGCGGGAATGGAATGGACAGCTCCCCCTAGAGGTGAAATCAAAACAAATGGTGTTATTGTCTTTCCATCCTTTGTTTCGTTTGATTTTGTTTTGTTTTTGAGACAGGGTTTCTCTGTGTAGCTTTGGAGGCTGTCCCGGAATTTGCTCTGTAGAGCAGGCTGGCCTCAAACTCACAGAGATACACCTACATCTGCTTCCTGAGTTCTGGGATTTAAGGTGTGCACACCAACGCCTGGCTACATTTCTACCTTTTCATAACACTGAACATTTATGTTCAGATCTACCCAATTCCAGGTTGATAAGCCAAAGTTTACAGGACAACTCTGGCCCAGTATTTGCTCTTCTAAATAAAGTTTCAGTGGAACACAGCCATGTTCATTCACCGATGCATGGTCTATGCCCTCTTACATTTTCCAATAACAACAAAAAATGAAGATTTTAATATCTCGTTCCGTACAGCAAAGCTGCTACACAGAACTTCTGGAGTGGAGTTTAGATTTTCCTCTCACTATTCCTACATTAGGGAAACACTCACTGATTAACAAGTTGCCTAGGCCCCCCTCAGGGAACTCTATTTTATTTTTAATTTTTAGAAAAGTGTTTCCAGATAAAAGAAAATACATACACTTCCTTGAGAGTTCTAACTTTCAGTGCCAGATTTACTAATAATTTATTCCTTATTTTTGCTTTTTAAAAAATATTTAAAGGCCATAATCACTCACTGCTAAATCTCCTCTGATTTCTATTCTGCAAAATTACAGTATGTCATTTTAACTAGTAAACTAGATTTGTAGAGAGTTGGCTCATAAATACTTTGCATGTGTTCCTGAGATACAGAGCTGTATTTATTAGAAACAATGAATCATGCCACCAATAAATATCTCTGGACAGCCATAAAGCAGCATATTTAAACAGCTTGCTGTACTTCTTTCTGGAGACAGGGTATTAACTGGTACGTCAGCCATCAACAAAGCAAAACATTGTGTCCCGTAAAATGTAAAAAAAAATTGGAATTTGTGATGTCATCTGCCACCAGGCTCAACAATGGTGGCGGAAGAAAAGACCTTCAATGCACAACAGACATGCTCAGAGGTTACTTGCCTACAAGGTAATCCACACTTAAACTTCCCTAAATATACTTCTGTGCTTAATCTGAAAGTCCCTGACAATGAAATAGAAGTTCTATTCCCATAATACAATAAAAACTAAAACTTCTCCATAGATTACACCGAGGGAGCCAGCGGTAGACAGAGTTCTGAGTGTGCCTCCCAAAGTTCCCACTCTGATCCTGCAGAGTGCACTGGCACTGTGAGCCAGCACCTCTGCAGTGACCGTACTTCAGTGACTGGGTGATGAGAAACGTGGCTTTGCATGTAGTAGGAGGCTGCTTGTTTGTTTCTGGCTGCTTAGCCCAGAAATAACCATACAGAAACTGTATTAATTAAATCACTGCTTGGCCAATGACTTAAGCATATTGCTAGCTAGCTCTTACGTCTAGAATTAACCCATTTTCATTATTTTATATTTTACCACAAGGTTTGTGGCTTACTGGCAAGGTTCCAGCTGGCAGCTCGCATCTTTCCCCTCTGGCAGCTACGTGGCGTTTCTTTGACTCTGCCTACTCTCTCTATATATATATATCTCTTCCAGCCTGGCTATATTCAGTTAAGCCATTGGCGGAAAGCAGCTTCTTTATTAACCAATAAAAGCAACACATATACAGAAGGACTTCCCACACCATTTGCAGGTGTAATAAGGCGACAATTTAGCTGACACTGAGCTCATCAAGGTAGAGACTAACTGAGTGGGCCAGATCTCATCACCAGAGCCCTCTAAAGCAGGGTTCCTGCTGCCCTTCTTAATTGTATTCTGTGTGTGTGTGTGTGTGTGTGTGTGTGTGTGTGTGTGTGTCTGTGTGTGATGCATGAGCCACGTTATACCAGCTGATGTCAAAAGACAAGTTACAGCAGTTGGTTCTTTTCTTCCACTATATAAACTCTGGAGAGCAGTGAAGCTTAGGTCATTGGGCCATGGTGGCAAGGAGCTTTACCTGTTGAGCCATGGCACCCACCTGTGCTGCTCTAATAAGGAGAATTCAGGGAGATTCAAAGTACAAGAGGGAGGAGCAACAGGGAAATTTCTTGGGTGCTGCCTTGGATGTGGAGGAGCCTTGAGACAAGGACTTGAGAACCATCTCTGTCTACTAGCTGGAAAAAGAGTCTCAGACCTATACCCTCCACCACACACACACACACACACACACACTCACACAGAGGAATATCTCCAGTGACTGAAAGGGAAGAGGAGTCACCTCCTGTCCCTCCACGCTCATTTCCCCTTACTTTTAGGTTCAGTATTGTCCCAACTATCCACATCCTCGCATCAAACAGACCCCTGCACAAATGCTCCCTCCCTACAGTTCCCAGCCCTCATCCATTTCCTGCCGTTCACTTCTCTGCATAGCCCTGGCTACCAGGCATTACCTCATCTACTCACTGTCTTCTGTATCTTGAACATCCTGCTCTTAGGGGCTGGGGCTGCAGTTTGTTGGCTGTCTCTCCCCAGAGCCCTGGATGGTAGTGCCTATTGAGAGGGGAATGAGGTGTAACTACAAGGGAGAGCAAACAAACAGGACTGAGAACAGGTGGTCCTTTGGCTCACAGTTGTGGGTGACCAGCATCGTGTAGGTCATAGCTATACTACTGTAAGCTAAGCAAAGATGCCCATCTTACATGAGCTAAAACCGATTGTTAAAGAAATAGCCACATGGGCCCTAACTCTAATGAGCATTCTTGTGTTGCTGCTCTGGTTAAAACTAGTTTTATAGCAAGTACTCCTTCTTTTTTTTTTACACAGATGCTGTATTTTATGTTTACAACCTCAAGAGTATACAGTGTTCAAATTAATTCATTAGCCTGTCTACATTACATACTTACTATCGGGGGGGGGGGGTTGAGGGAGAGCATATAATCAACTCTTACTGGTTTTTAAGTGTAGGCATAATATATTATTGATAATAACATTGTTGTAAGTATGATAGGCCCTCAAACATTGGTCTTGCCTGAAGTTTTGTATCTGTTGACCAGCATCTACTCATTTCTTTCACTTGGTCCGTGGGGAGGCATGGAGCCTTGTCCCATGGTACAGCGGAGCTCTGAAATGGCGCTAGCACTGACTCCATGGGGACATATGTGGCTCCTGACACCGTGAGTGCCATTCTGGGTCTTCAGTCCCCTGGGACTGGCATCCTGAGGCATCATGCCAAGCATGAGGGACAGGCCTGGACTCTAGGTTTATCAGAGCCTAGAGTTGCAGAGATCAGCCTGGAGCTTGGGTGTTGCCTGATAAAGCTTCAAACTTCAGACCTGCAGTCTGACCTGAACTGTGGACGTGACTAGAGGCAGACCATGGAACACAGCCTGAGTCTTAGGGTTGGACTTTTGCCCTGAAAGTTCAAAGTTGTTGGGCAAGTGATTGGTGGGGGCGGTACAACTAACTAGTTCATTGTTAATAATTGCAGAAGACCAGAATTGATTCAGAAATTTGTAATACATCTAGCTACCCTAAGAAAAGACAGCGTACACCCACCTTAGAAGAGGGGGGAAATGTTGGGTCAGTCTGGAGATTATAACAAGATTGTTGTATTTGGCCAAGTTAGCAGTACTCTAAAATGGATCTGAAAGATATGGTAGAATTTAAGAAAGCAACTATACATGTTATCAAATACTATTGGACTGAAATAGCTAGCCTACTTCTGCACTAATGATACAGAAGAGTTATTATTTACATCAGAAAGAAAATGGGTTAAAAACCAAGATGATGTTCCAAGAATGAGACTTGATTCTTCACTCTGAAGCTGAATTATCAAACATGGGCTTGCTTTGGGCTATGAAAAATAAAAACTTCTGCTGAAGCAAGCAGGCAGTACACTGCCCTTGGTTTCCAAAGGACAGTTAAAGAGAGGGTGGTAGGAACCCTGCAACACTCAGGAGCCATCATTTCTTATCTGTTTCTTCTCCACTCATCCCTTCCATTCCACCCCCTAGAAGTTGCTACAGAGGATTGATCTGTGATCCGGAGTCTCCTCTGAAGATTAACCCTCTCTTTTCTTCAACTCCAGGTGGAAAAACCCCAAGGAGGAACTCTGGCTTCACCCTCTTAAACAGAAAAAGCAAGTTACACTGTGACATATGTGTATCTGTGCACACACACACCTGTACACACATACTAAATAAAAAGTAAATAAATTTTTAAAAAACGTAAAACTTATAAGCCAAGAGTTAAATGTATTATGGTATAAGTTAAAAGAAAGCCACTTTCTATAAGTGAAGCCAATTAAATTTTCCCATATAATTTGGAATGCAACTTTGTAATTAGTCCCAATTTCTACATAGTGAAGTTAGTCATTTCAGGGAATCTTTGTGTATTGTTTTATGCAGGTCATAGGTGCCACAGAAGAGAGAAGCTCACCAATATGCCAAGCCTTCATTTTCCATAGGAGCAGAGGGGTACAGACTTTTTGGGAAAGACTGACACTCAGCTAGCTCACTCCAGTTGCTTTATTCAAACATACACAAGGCTAACGGGGACTGGGAAAGGTTCCAGCTATCAAAGTCATCTTGCTCTTGCCGCCTATGAGAGCAGACAGCCCACACACACCTCAGTCCCTTCATGCCCTTGCTACCCATGAGAGCAGACAGCCCACACACACCTCAGTCTCTTCATGCCCTTGCTACCCATGAGAGCAGACAGCCCACACAAACCTCAGTCCCTTTTGATAATGGCTCTCCGGGTTTGCCAGGAGTGTTTTAGGACCAAGGTCAGTACATCTGCAAGCTCTCACCAAGTGCAGATTCTCCAGAGTCAACATTTTTTCAAGGTTCAAATGGTCTCAGAACAAATTCTCAGCCTCTGCTGATGAACCCAAACATAATAACAAAGGCTTTGCTGAAACATTTCATTCAAAGTCATACATCAAGGCTTTACTATACAGTTCACTACAAGTGTGTATCTCCCTCTTTGTTTTTGTTTTGTTTTTCTCATCAGCTTAGGGCTTGAATTCTGGGTACTGGGGCTCCCTGGAGAGTCTAACGATCTATTTGGTAATGTTTCCCTGTTTGACCCGTGCTGTGGTGCATTGCTTGCCAAATGCCATTTGTTATACTGTTCTCTATGGTACTGATTCATGGATACATATTCTATCCTTCCCACTTCTTGCTTCTATTTGCTAGGTCATGGAAAATTGGAGGCAAAACAAGCCACACAACTGATCCTGTTAAAAAAATATTTATTAAAAAGAAGTGTCTAAAAGTCATAACCTGAGAAATAGCAGTATTATATACAAGATTAAAGTCTAAGGAATGTAATTCAATTATCAACTTTGCAAGGATATTCCACAGGGCTGAGTTTATTAGATGTCTAACCCCGAACCAAGTGTTATTACGGTGTTACTAAATATAAAAGAACAGATTCTTTCTTCCTCTAAAAGTGGAAGAAATACAAGAAATACTAAAAGGTTCTAATCCATCAAATCACAATCCTGAGTTTCAAAAAGCCAAATCAGGAGAAAGTATATCAAAAAGAGAATGGGGAGGCTCCAGTGTAGACATTTTATCTATATCTTGCCATCCACAATTAGTAGTAGAACTTGGGCAGAAATTTACTGTCCCATTTATTCTATGCTCCTACTCTTAATAGAATGAACAGGGCATAAGCAGAGAATTTCCGTGGCTACTTGAACTTCGAAGGCCACTAGCTGAGCTTCTGAGGTACCACGAGAGGTTGGAAGTTGTAGAGAGGAGTCTTTTCCAGTAGCGTGATATAAAAGGTGATTGTGATTCCACCAAGAACAGAAAGAAGACCTTGCACAGTTAGCAGGGTGACTGTCACTTGTGCCAGGCGTGTAAGGGACCTGCTTTTCATGATAAAATCGGCAAGAGTTATGACAACTGCCTATCTCATAACTAATGAGATAAATCTTAAGGCCACGATGCTGAAGAGCTTGGTTACCCACCATTTTCAAATGATATCATATGGGTTTCAGAGTCAACAAGAACATCTTAATTCTGAAATTTCATTTAAATGGCATCTTTTGAATATAGCAATGAGATTGAATAGGCTGATGGTTCCGTCTGCTATAATTTTTATTATATGCTTATTTTGGTGCTAGCTCAGCTGAGAATACCTTTGAGACCAAGGGCAGGTGTGACATGGCATCTATGTTGGAAATAAATATACAAAATTCACTGTGATAGACTGGGTCCCAAGAGCAGTGGGGGCAAGAAAAAAACATTATGTCCGTGGACTCAAGAGTTTTCAGCTCCCAATATAAAAACTGCAAATACCATGTTTCTTATGGAATGATCTTCATCATAAGGTCACAGCCCAAGGACAAAGTCAGGGCTCTTCATGTCTCCTCTTCAGTTTGATCCAGATACCATTATTTGGCCTAAGAATCAAATCTCCAGACAGGCCCAGTTCTTCCCTCTTCTGGGTGGATTCTACCCAAAAGTGTCTCAGGATACAGGCAAGAATCGTCTTTTCCTCCATCACAGCAAACTTTTGACCTGTAAGTAAATGTCAAAACCATCACTTGGATTATAGAAACAGCCCAAGTGTGAGAGGCAAGAAACCATGGTACAGTCATCATTTCATATTCACGTAGGCCAGAGAGCCTGATCCCTGAGATGATGGCTAAAACTGGGGAGTTTGGAGTGTCCCTTTGCTCCCCCGTGAATCGGATTAGCTGGAGCAGCCAGATGTTGTAGGAAGAGAGCCACTTGTTGGTTCCAGGCTGATTAGCCTTGAAATAACCACACAAAAACTATAAATTAAATCACTGCTTGGCCCATTAGCTCTACCTTCTTAGTGACTAACTCTTACATATTAATTTAACCCATTTCTATTAATCTGTGTATGGCCACGTGGCTGTGGCTTACTGGCTAAACTTCCAGCGTCTATGTCTGGCCGGGCTACATGACTTCTCTCTGACTCCACCCTTCATTATCCCAGCATTCAGTTTAGTTTTCCCTGCCTATCTAAGTTCTGCCCTATAACAGACCAAGGTAGTCTGTTGATCACATCAGCCAGGCAATCTTACTTTTGCAGTACCACAAACTCTCTGGTCTATAGATTCTGTATCTATGTATTCAAATGACCATGGGTTAAAATATTTTTTTAAAGATTTATTTATTTATTATGTGTACAGTGTTCTGTCTGCATGTATGCCTCTGCTCTCCTCCCCTTCTCTCCCCTCCCATTCAATCCTCTCCCATGGTCCCCATGCTCCCCATTTACTCGGGGGATCGAGATTGTTTTTTATTGTCTCCTTCATTTATTCTCTCTAGAGTAACCAGATGTGGTTCAGATCCACATATTTAGATCTAGTTCATTTCATTAATATTTGCATTAATATAAGTAATAAAGAGCTAAATGCTAAAGCTGAATTGTTTATGATCATGTGATGTGCATTTGTATGTTCTTGACTGGCAGTCAGATAATGTCCATTGTCTTGGTCTGTAATTTGTTCAAACAAAAAAATAAGTCTTATCATAGACATTTTAACCATAAATAATAATGGTTATTATTGGTTAAATATGGTTATAAGACCATAATAACCAAGCTAAATCTCCAGTGTTTTAGAACTCTAGGGGTAGCAAGACAGCCCATCAGTAACTGAAGGCTCTTGCTGTCAAGCACGATGACCTGAGTTCGATCCCTGAGACCCACATGGTGGAAGGCGAGAACCAACTTCCGAAAGACTTCCTCTGACATCCACACTCTTGCGGTGGCATGACACACACACACACACACACACACACACACACTTAACAATTAAATATCTACCAGAAACTTGATTATACTCTGTTATAGGAAGAATTGTTTCTAAATCCAAAATTCTGACGTAGAAATCCTGACTCCCAGCAATATATTCTCTCCTCTCTTTCTCTCTCTCCCCCTCCCTTGCGCTCCTTCTTTTTCTCTCTCACTCTTTTCTTTACTCCCTCTCTCATTTGTTTATTTGAGGCAGGGTGTCACTATGTATCCCTACCTGGCCTTGAACTCACAGAGATTCTTACCTGCTTCTGCCTCCTGAATCTAAGCGCCTACACCAGGCAACTCCCGACATTTTATACTATGCATGTCCTTAGATGGGGGTCTTTAAGTAAAAATTAACAATGCCTAGTTACACTTAAATGAACTGAAGGAGGTCATTAAGGTTGGTCTCAGTACGAACCAAGACAATGGTATTTAACACACAAGCACACAAAGAGAAAAGACCAAGTGAAGACGCACAAAGGCTGCCACATGTAAACCAAAGCGAGAAACCTTGGAAGACCGACTCACGCCTTCCCCTGCTGCATGGTGAAACCGCTGCGTGGTAGAAGGTGTCAATCATTCCAAGCCATCTATGCTGTATTCTGTCTCAGCGATCCACTCTTTCTGCCTTCCACCACTGGATCACACACCCTGCTTTCCATACACTTAGGGACAGACTTGGGTTCTCGCGCTTACACAATACCTACTGAGCTGCCTTCCCAGCCCCTAACAATGGCATTTTAAAACCACAGTACAAAGTGGAAGAAAACAGAGCCTGTCTTAGTCCACTGCCTCAGAGATTCTTGTGAGAATCAATCACGCGGGCCTGAAAGATCCAACCCACTCGTATGGATACAAACCAATACAGTTTCGAGGTCCAGCAGAAAAGGGCACGTAGGCATAGGGATGGCGTCCTTGGGAATTCTCGGGAAAGAACCGCTCTGGCTGGAATTCCTCAGGGTCCGGGAAGTATCTGGGGTCTCGGTGCAAGGCATATGGAATGATGACTGCTTCTGTGCCTTTTGCCACTCTGAAACCAGCTGTCGAGAGAGAGCGAACTGTCAGGATGATCTACCAGATAGATACAGGAATATTTCCTCTGCTCCCTCACACTCCAATACCCACCGACTTCACAGTCTTCACTAAGACTCCGGGCAAATAAAGGGACCGAGGGGAAAACCCGAAGAGTCTCCTTAATGACGCAATCCAGATATCTAAGGTTCTTCAGGTCTTCCAAGGTGACAGGGCGAAGGGAACTACCTGGTAAAAAATAAATGTCCAAAATGAAAACAAAGTCCTAGCTAGGCTTAGGGAGGAGAGACATCAAGAGCAATATGGGACCACAACACAGGAAGTCAAATGTTCACAAAAAAAGCAGAACTTTTCCCTTTCTTTCTTTCTTTCTTCCTTCCTTCCTTCCTTCCTTCCTTCCTTCCTTCCTTTCTTCCTTTCTTCCTTTCTTTCTTCCTTCCTTTTTTTCTTTTGAGACAGTGTTTCTCTGTAGCTTTGGAGCTTGTCCTGGAACTAGCTCTTGTAGACCAGGCTGGCCTCGAACTCACAGAGATCTGTCTGCCTCTGCCTCCTGAGTGCTAGGATTAAAGGCTTGCACCACCACCGCCTTGCAAAGCAGAATTTCTATTATCAAGGATAATAAAAGAAAATGAAGCATTCGGTTAAGTAACAGAGACCAGATAAGACAAGACCATATCTCATTTTAGTATGTTAATAGAGTCACAAAGACAAATGTTAATAGAGTCACAAAGACAATGGTTGTGTATTATTCCATTTATAGAAACAGAAAGCAAAAGAGTGACTTTCAGGGGCAGGGTTAAGAGGAAGAAAGATGAGCAACTGAAGTACAGGTTTCCTTTGGGGTGCTGAAAATACTTTAGAGATGATAGAGCTTGTTGTGTAGTAGAAACAAATCCTCCTACAGCATCCCTCTGCACCGCTCTCACCACGTCAGATGCAGCCACATGGACTCTCCCTTTACCCTCATAGCTCTCTCCACCTGTGCCCTGTGCTCCCACACAGCATCTTCTTGGTGTTGCCCAAAGGCACAGCCCGTGACTCTAAGCCATGGGCACATGTGTTTGTTTTAGGTGCAAGCAGGAGTCCTATACCATGGCCTTGTGTTGATGACAACAGCACCTGTATGGATCAAAAACAACTACTGCTTTTTAGGGCCCCCAACAGAGCTAACAAAGTGGTCCAACTCACCAAACACATCATCCAGTTCCTTGTCCACTTTCCTCTGGACGTCTGGATAAGAACCCAGTAGGTATAAGGACCAGTTTATCGCAGCTGCAGTTGTATCGTGACCCTGAATTTACAAGGGGGAGACATTTAAATTGTTGTGGTGTGTGTGAGGACAAAAGTAAAGTCCCCGTGTCTCACAGCAGCAGGAAGACTGCAGTACCTAACTCATTGAGTGCAGCTGCTCACCTCAGTGAGCAACAAACAGACTCTACAGCCTCTAGGCTGGGTGGGAGTAGTGACTTCCATAACTCCAGCACTTGGGAGAAGGCTGAGGCAGGAGGATTGCTTTACTGGTTAGGTTTTACTGTCAACTTGACCCACCTGAGAAGAAAGGGACTCAATTGAAGAAGTGCCACCATCAGACAGGCCTGAAACGTGTCTGCGGGTCCTTTTCCTTGACTAATAATAGATGACTGAGACAGAGCAGCCAAAGCAACACAATACTCGGCGCTCTAGGACTTCCCTTCCCGCCACTCAGAGGCTGCTGCTACATCAGAGGATTTCCTGAAACCTTAAGTTTGCAACACCTGTAGAAAGCTCCACACTTTGTGATATTCATATAATATTTAAGGTATATTTGTAAGAAGAGTTTTTAAAAAAATACTAAAATGTCAGAGAGATTCTGTTAGAATCACAAGCTGGTTAGGTTTTCTTTGTCTAAAGCACTCTCAGCAATAGATGCGTGCTAGACTTTGAAAGGAGTGAAATGGACCTGTTTGGGGACGTTAAGAGAAACATGGAGCCACATAGGGAACCGAGGACAATGTGAGGTTTCGTGTCTTCTTGGGAAAAGTCTGGGTACCCTTAAATTTTCTTAATAAAATATAATGTGTCTATCATCACTCTGTTCTTAAATTTTAGAATTTCTGAAGAGGATATTAATTTTTTCCAGTTATACTAAAGCTGCTTTAGTGTTTGAATTTTTCAAATCTCTGCTAGTGATTCTTTTTGTAATCTTTTCTATTTATTATTCACTTATTTGGACTTAATGTGCATTGCTGTTTTGTCTGCATGCATGTTTGTGTGAGGGTGCCATATCGCCTGGAACTGGAGTCACAGACAGTTGTGAGCCGTCATGTGGGTGCTGGGAATTGAACCCAGGTCCTCTGGAAGAGCAGCCAGTGCTGTCAACCACTGAGCCATCTCTCCAACTCTCTATGCTAGTGATTCTAATCATCAAGGAGACTGGATATGTTTTAAATTAATTAATTAATTAGTGAGTGTGTGTGTGTGTGTGTGTGTGTGTGTGTGTAATGGCATAGCCCATGTTTAGAGATCAAAGAACAACCTGTAGGAGGTAGAGTTTGCCTTCCACCATGTTGACTGCAGGCATCCAACTCAGGTGGTCAAGCTCAATAGCAAGCACTTTCACTAGCTGAGCCATCTTGTTGGTCGCATTTGTGTTTTGCCTCCATGTGTGTCTGTGTGAGGGTGCCATATCCTCTAGAACTGGAGTTACAGACACTTGTGACCTGCCATGTGGGTGCTGGGACTTGGTCCTGGGTCCTCTAGAAGAGCAGCCAGTGCTCTTAACTGCTGAGCCACCTCGCTAAGCCACTCCGCCAACCCCTTCTTTTTATTTTTTATTTTGTATGTATGTATGTATGCATGTATTGCTTGCTTGTTTCTGTGGCACTGGGGCTGGAACCTAGTTCTTGTATAAGTTAGGCAGATGTCTCCACCACAATAACACTCCAGCTGTGAAAGGCTTCAATAATAAAAGTTACCTGGCAACAAAATTTACCTCAAACATGAAGGTGTCAACTTCCTCTTGGATGTCTTCTTGGCTTAACCTGTTTCCGTCCTCATCAGTCACACTCAAAAGCAAGTCCAGAAAGGCCTTGCGCTTTCTTTTGGAGGGTTCAGGGCCCCTGCCGGCACTCCAGTCTTCCTCTGCCTTCATGGCATTGACCCGTTCAGCGATGACCTGTAGGATTTAAATCATGTCGAATACACAATTTGCACTTTTGGTGAGGCTTACCGCTACATTTTTTTTCTATGAAAATATCCCAGCTTCTTGAACTTATTCCCACCCCCAAACTTTTCCTGTTTTTTTTTTTTTCTATTTTGGTAACAACTTAGGCTCTCGTGGAAGAGCAACCAAACCTTTGGTTAACACTAAGGACATCGTGTAGTGAAACTATGAAATACGATTTTCATGTTAGGACAAACCGGTAATTTTCAATACTACTTTTGCAATCTTTCTAACAGGGGAACAGAGTCACTGGCTACTAAACAGTCCCCTAGAGATGTGTGGGAACTAATGAGGAGAAGTAGAGAGGACACAGTTACAGAATACACTAATTCTAGATCCCTCTTGGTGAGTGCATCTGGTCACGGAGAAAGGAAATAGCAAGTTCATGAACCAATAGCTGCTGAGCCAATTCACCCTGCTGGCTTGCTCTTCAGGGAGCCCAGAATGCTCGGCCCTTGAGTGCACCTGTGACAGGATCCTTTACCACGTACAGGTCTCAGGTGAAAGCCACAGAGAGATCTTCCACGCTCATGCCTGCCCTGCTCACTAACACTCTCTATGTGCCTGAATTTCCTTCTTTTGTCCCTTCTTCCCTTATTACCTGACATGCTTTGAGTTTGCATTTTATTTAGCATGTTTCCCCACAATCTCAAGCATGACCATCCTCTTAGCAGAGTCTGCTTCTGTGTATTGATTCCCCCACTCAGAATAAGAACCCTGGGCCGCATTCTAGAGTGTTCATTAGATTCATCTGAATAACAATAACAGAAACAGTCCATACACCTGCTGTGTTCATGAATGTTTTCATTTTGTTTTGTATTTTTCAAGACAGGGTTTCTCTGTGTAACAACCCTGGAACTAGCTCTTGTAAGACCAGGCTAGCCTCGAAGCACCGCCTGGAGTTCATGAACATTTTTTTCCTTGTTGGGTAATTAGGTGACCTACCCATGCAGAGGCTTAAACAAGTACATTCTCAGAAATTTGGGAACAAAATACTATGTTTTCTTTTATTCCTCATGGAACTCAGAAGTGTTTATGTATCAATATATATATATATATTTTAATATTTGCAAAATGAATAACACTGTCTATGCAGTCTGGAATTCATGGCTTATTGTACTGATGTTGATGTTGCTACATTCAGAGTGAAAATGCAATTAAAAATGTGACTGCTTTTCCTCTGGCAACCTGGCGATGATGCTGCAGGCGACTCAAGGCAGCATCTCCTTCATTTAACACCCACTGACTTAATCACGTGACTCATTGGTGGACGAGCCACCAATGAAGAAGCAAGCCCAATATATTTAAGCAAAAATTACAGCAAAGAAAAGACATGTTTCAATAGGAAAATTTCACCACATTGCAATTATGTTCTATATTTTCAAACCTTGCTTTTTGGTAAACATGTCTTCAACCCAAAGATGTTTTAAACAAAACTATCACCTGCTTATTTCTCAGTTTGGAAAGAAAATAATCCTACCAAATTCATTAAATTCACTGAATTATACTATGTACTATGTTAGATGTCCTTTCCTATGAGAACTGCTGCTTTCCTGTAAACATTTCCCAAAGGGTTCCTGGACAGATCTCAGTCCCCTTCCTCCTTCCATCCAGAACCCTGCTCGTTATTATAAATGCTCAAAGTCCATAAGTCCACAGAACGTTCTGTAATTACGGTTATGGAGAACCTCCTCTCCTAGACTACTCTCCAATACGGTAGAGAATATGCTTGTCTGATTAATTTCTCTCTTTCCAACACTGGCTGCAGTGTGGAACACTCAGCAAATATTTCATTAATGCCAGCTGAATATGTAATTTTGATGTAATATTGATCATTTTTTACATTACTATTCTATTTAAATTTTATAGAAAATATATTTTATGCCATGATCCTACATTTGGGTATATTTTTTTAAAAAAACATAACAACATTGGGTTTAAGAAGATGGGCTGGGTGGTAGTGGCACACATCTTTAATCCCAGTACTCAGGAGGCAGAGATAGGCAGATCTCTGTGAGTTTTGAGGCCAGCCTGGTCTGCGGAGTGGGTTCCAGGACAGGCTCCAAAGTTACAGAGAAGCCCTGTCTCCAAAAAATAAAATAAAATAAATAAATAAATAAAATAAACAATATTCTCATATTTGGTAATAGCTGCACAACATTGTAAAGTCATTTAATCCCACTTGATTCTATACTTTGCATATTTTAACACATGCACACAGTGCCACACACACAAACACACACACACAACTTACATTGTTGGTGAAAGTATGTAGGCACTTGAGTCCCCTTCTGTGTTCGCGTCCTTCTTTAAACAGAAGGTACCAAAGGTCAAACCAAAACCAGGGCATCTTCATTCTGCGGTATATCATATCACTCACCCTATAAACAGGATAACAGTACCTTTGATGTCAGAAACGTTATCTGCTGACCTCTGGAACCCAGCCTCGATAACGGTAATAAATAAAGTGATGCTGATTTGTGTTCGAGGCTGCTAGAGATCCATGTTTAGTGCTCAGTGGTGGAATAATAGATCACATCACATATAATGGAGCTTCAGCAAATAATGGTTGTACTGGGGAACTGAAAACTCCTCTCTGAAACCTGCAGATGTCTTTGCCCAGTGCTTTTATGCCTACAGCGCAAGTTCACAATTTCCCGGGAATGTTAGGGCTTTTATACTGAAGGCTTAGATAAAATCTGCCTCTAGGCTCTGTGCACTTACTCAGTTACTCTTCTGAGGACATTAAAAACTCTGGGGCCAGTGAGAAGGCTCAGCAACTAAACAGGCCTGACAACCTGAGGTCTAATTTTGGGACGCACATGGCAAAAGGGAAGAAGCAGTTTCAGCTTCTACAAGTTGTTCTCGACTTCTGCATGTGCACCGTGGTGCACACACACACACACACTCATACATATGCACACAAAATAGATACGTGTGATTGAGAAATAAGCGGTCTTTACAAGAAACTGCACATTAAATAGCAACCTGTCACAGAGCTGTTTCCAGCACCTGCCTCTCATTTGAAATGACAGGGCAGACACACCTCTGCTCAGTCTCCTTTAGGACAGTCTAAGTGACAGCTCTTTAAAGGCTCTTTGAAGCTTTGAGCACAATTCTAGAACATAGCCATGCTTTGCAGTCTGATAATAACTTGATCTTTTCTTTGTCAACAACTGTTAAAATTCCTAAATATCTATTTCATGGTTCAGTGGCCATCTTCCACACTATTCTGTTGTCTGTGTCAATTTTAAAGTAACTGGCAATTAGCTGTATGATGCCTGGCTGGTTATAGATGTTCAGTAAATATCTGTTAGCATGAAACTAATTGAACAATAAAGGAATATAGTATAAATCACGTAAAATTCTAGCCCCATCTCTTAATAGGCGAATAACTCCTCGAACTTTTAAAGTTTAAAAGGATGGCCTCAATTGCAAAATCAGCATACAATCAATGCATAAGATATGAAAAAATACATGGTATTAAAAATTTCCCAATAAAACAGAAAGCACACACAGAACAGCAGTAACCACTGCTAGCATTGTGGTGTAGATCTAGAATAGTGGTTCTCAAACTTCCTAATGCTGAGTCCCTTTAACACAGTTCCTCATATTGTGCTGGCCCCCAACCATAAAATTCTTTTCATTGCTATTTTGTAACTGTAATTCTGCTACTGTCGTTAACCATAATGTAAATATCTAACACGCATGTTATCTGATATGTGACCCGTGTGATAGGGTCATCTGACCCCCAGAGGGGTCACAGCACACGGGTTGAGAACTGTTACAGAGTGTTCATAAAAATAACGGATAAAGGCATGTTATTAGGATTGTTTCTATCTTTCTTTTGCCTTGGGACATCATGGTGCTATGAGAAATTTTAAATTACTGTAGCATTCAGACATACAATAAATTTATAGCAATCGCCTGTTACTAATGTTGATGCCTATATTATGAAGTGAATCTTTAGTTTAAAATTTTATTTCAAACACAATCAAAATACCACATAGATAGATGTGATTAGCAATGGTTTTAAAGCCCAAATCAGTAGCAATTTTAAAGAATATTTAAAGACTACATACACACACACACTCACACGCTTGCATATGCACACACTCCCACAGTCACACACACACGCTTGCACATGCACACATGCACACAGTCACACACACGCTTGCACATGCACACACTCACACAGTCACACGCACACATAGTCACACAACGCACACACACAGTCACACACACGCTTGTACATGCACACACTCACACAGTCTCTCTCTCTCTCTCACACACACACACTCATACACACACACACAAACACACACACACTTGCACATGCACGCACTTACCTATACACTGTCCGGACGTACTCAGAATCACCATTACTTTGAGCTCCGATGTTCTTCCCCATAGCTGTTTCTGCAACATACAGAGAGAAACATTTCCTACACAGCCAGCTGTGTTTGCCGTGTGACACGGGATGCTGAGAGACAGGTGGATCCTGTTCTCTTCTGTTCGCCGCTTCTTTTCCCTTCCGCACATCTTATTTACAGTTCCTGTCATCCTTTCCTTTTGACCTTCCCCGCCACACGCACCCCGGGAATGACTGCTGCTTCTTGGGGGGAGTTACAACACTACCCTGAAGGATGCTGGGTCCTTTCCTATCAATCCCCTCATTTGTCCCACCCACGGAATCTTATTTCCTATTTCGGCCATTTATTGTCACGGTATAAACCAATCGCACTTACCACAGATTATATCCAACGCACAAAGAGTGACGTGGAAAAAGCAATTAAATGCTCCTTGGTTGACGTGTTTTTCAAGCTTGCCAACCAATACATTTGCTTGCTCGTTCATGACATCTAAGAAATCTTCCAGAATTGTAAAATGGAAGGTGGGCGTTAACATTTTCCTCCTGGAGCGCCATTTGTTCCCAGTACTGAAAGCAGGACATCACAATAAACTCAAGAGGAGCAGAGCCACAGGGCTCAGAAGCCGCAAGCCCAGCCCCATTAGCTTGATTCTGAAACAGCCTCCACCACGGCGCCGTAATGATCTCATTCAAATGAGAAAGGAAGCCGCATACTATAATCCCACTTATTCCCACAGTGTCGATATCTGGACCTCATTCTATGATATTAATAGTTAAAATTAATTTTATAAAATATAAAATATTGAGAATATTTTGTCCATTTCTAAGATGAATTTCTGAAGACCAGCCCCTCCCCTAGGCCTTGATTTTCAGACACCTGTTTGAAGCCTGAAAAAGAGTTTACTAAATGCCTGTTCCTGGCTGACCTTCTCTTAGGGGAGAGGCTTATTTCCAGGTGTCAGATCAAGGCTGATTTATGTAGGTATCTGCAGCTACCTGGCTGTTCCACTAGCTTTTCAAGGCTTCCCCCCACCACACATTTTCCGTCTGCTGCAGACCTCCTAGTTCTTAGAGTGCTTTTCACACTTACGAGCTCACAACTTCTGATTATAGGCATGGCTGGCTAGGAACTGCCTATTTACCATAGCTGTACGCTACTGGGTAGCTGGACAGTTGTCTATCAAAAAACCTCAGACAATCCTTACCTTGTGAGAAGTCCTAGGCCCAGCCATGGCTGTAGAAACTTGTACAGAAATGATTTATCAATTTGCTTTGAACTGGTCAAAATTACCTTAAGAAGAAATTAAAAAAAAAGATTTAAACATCAAAATAACTGCAATTATAAGAACACCAGACTAGGTCTGCTTTTCAGATCAATATTTTATCAATGTTTATTATTCTCTGTGGTTCATTTAATTCTTATGCCTAGAAAAAAACTTGCTCGGAGTTTCAAATTAGTATTTATTTCATAGAAATGATATTCTATCCACACTTGGGGACCAAATGCAGCTGAGGAAAATGTAAAGGTGAATCCCTTGATTATCTTTGGCTTTTGTTTTCACTATGGGGAGTTCTTTGTCTCCGGAGCTTACACTTATGCACAGCCCTTAATCACTTTCCTTAAAGGAACTGGAGCTCAGGCATCATTAACATCAATTTATGAGCTTTTAAACATTAAACAATTAGAAATATTGTCCCTGGTACTCTGACTGTGGGACCCTTGGTTCAGAAACTTGGAGAAGAAAAAAAGAAAAAAAAACCCATTTCACTCTTTAGAATCAAATTAGACTAATTACACAGCCTTATCAAGAGAAAAAGAGAGAACTTAAAAAAAAAAACCCACCTCCTGTTGAATCACGCACACTTCATGGCCCAATCTTCCATCCTTTTTGACCCTCCCTTGCCCTGCTAGTCCACCCTGACCTAAAGACTTGTCTCCACCTGAACACAGTGGGGCACCTTGGGTGTGAAGGGCGGGCTTGACATTTCTCTGTGGATGCAAACTTAGAAGCTTTTCACCGTCTGTTTACCTTTCTAGAAATGGTAACTTTTAAAAAGAAAATTTAAAAACTGTGGCTCAGCAACTTGCCAGCCCACTAATTAATAAATAAACCAGCCAAACCACGCAAAGGCTTAAAATAACATCCCCGATATTAATCAGATTCTGCCAGCACCCTAGTGGTCACCTAGTCCCCCAAACTCCCTCCCCTGCCATGGTCCCTCAAAACAAACGTTATTGTTATTTAAAGGTTTGTTTGTTCCTGTACACATTGATGATATAGAAATATTTGCCTTTTCAGTGATTACTCTGTTATCTAGCACCTATGTCTCAGGTGCATTGGAGCGTTCTCCTTCAGTAAGGAAGTAGGATTGTAGGAACAATTTTTCTGAGAATGCTGCCTGTAGCTTGCCATTACTCTCAGACTCCCACTCCATCTGTAACAAGCTAATAATGTGACTAGAGATCATTTATGACTATGCTTTTGTTCCGCTTATACGCTGTACAGTCAGCCTGTTTAGAATGGACCTCTAGGAAAAACAATGAAATCAATCTCACTCTACTTCAGATTCCCACTGTAATTAACTTCTTTAAGCTCATTGAATGCATGGCTTGAATGTGCCATATTCTCTGTTTTTTCTTTGTAATCCACTCATGCCTCTGACTTACAACAATTGATAGTAACTAGACCTAAAACCATTCCCTGAAAGC
Organism: Microtus pennsylvanicus; assembly: GCF_037038515.1. Taxonomy (NCBI): domain Eukaryota; kingdom Metazoa; phylum Chordata; class Mammalia; order Rodentia; family Cricetidae; genus Microtus; species Microtus pennsylvanicus. The sequence goes on from NC_134587.1 coordinate 84,421,007, forward strand.
AGCAAGACATTGAAAGCAACACATACACACACTCCATACACACCTTCACACACACACACACACACATACACACACTCCATACACACCTTCACACACACACACACACATACACACACTCCATACACACCTTCACACACACACACACACATACACACACTCCATACACACCTTCACACACATACACACACTCCATACACACCTTCACACACACACACACATACACACACTCCATACACACCTTCACACACACACACACACACTCCATACACACCTTCACACACACACACACACACACACATACACACACTCCATACACACCTTCACACACACACACACATACATACACACCTTCACACACACACACACACACACACATACACACACTCCATACACACCTTCACACACACACACACACATACACACACTCCATACACACCTTCACACACACACACACATACACACACTCCATACACACCTTCACACACACACACATACACACACTCCATACACACCTTCACACACACACATACACACACTCCATACACACCTTCACACACACACACACACATACACACACTCCATACACACCTTCACACACACACACATACACACACTCCATACACACCTTCACACACACACACATACACACACTCCATACACACCTTCACACACACACACACACACTTCATACACACCTTCACACACACACACACATACACACACTCCATACACACCTTCACACACACACACACATACACACACTCCATACACACCTTCACACACACACACACACACATACACACCTTCACACACACACACACACATACACACCTTCACACACACACATACACACACTCCATACACACCTTCACACACACACACACACAATTTTGAAAGAAGCATGTGGTCACACATCGATAATATCTGGTTGTGGCTTTAAGTGCTATTCTGAGTCAAAAGTATTAGAAAAACACTTTTTTTTTTTACCTTTTGACAATCCTATAAAAGATGATTAAGACAAAATTTCCTCATTTTTTCTCAATACCATGTTCACTGTACTGTTTAGTAAACAGACAGAATAGCCTTTATGGTAGTGTGAATGAGAATGACCCACATGTTTGAATATACTGAGAATGCTCATATATTTGAATATATAGTCTACTTTTTGTGGACCTGTTTGAGAAGGATTAGAAGGTGTGGCCTTGTTGAATGAGGTATGCCACTGAAGCTCGGCTCTGAGGTTTCAAAAGTCTATACTATTCCCAGTTAGTTCTCTGCCCAATTCTTGTGGAGTGAGATGTGAGCTCTCAGTTACTGCCTAGCACCATACCCGCTTGCCTGCTGCTCCCTGCCAAGGTGAGCATGGACTCTAACCCTCTGGAACCATAAGCCTCAAATTAAAATATTTCTCTTACAAGTGACCTTGGTCACGGTGTTTCTTTACAAGCAGTAGAACTAAATAACTAAGTCAGCCTCTGCTCCAGACATAGGGTCAGAACACCACAGAACATTCCAGGGAAACAACCCCAAGGCTTAGTTTCTTTTCCTTATGCTCCACATCCTCTGGACAGTAATAATAAATTTATCACGGATAGTATGAGGCCCTAAAAACCATGATGAAAACACCCTATTTTATTAGCCATGTATTTTGAACTTTTAAAACTGCCTGGTGCCCCAGGCTTGGTGCAGGACCACTGCACTGGCTGTTCAGGAGTCTGAGGCAGGAGACTTCCAGACAAGTTCAAGGGTAGCCTGGAACTACAGGATGTGTTCAAAGCCACATTGGGCAGATGCTGTGGGACCATGATCTTTTATCCTGTCTCTTGTATTATTTTTAATAAAATGCTGACTGGCCAATAGCCAGGCAGGAAGTAGAGGTGGGGTGATAAGAACAGGAGAATTCTGGAAAGAGAAAAGCTCAGTCTGCAGTCGTCACCCAAACATAGAGGATGCAGATGAAAATACCTTGCTGATGAAAAGTACCAAGCCACGTGTCTAACACAGACAAAAATATGGGTTAAGATGTCAGAAATAATTAATAAGAAGCCCAAGCTATTAGGCCAAGCAGTTTATGATTAATGCAAGCCTCTGTGTATTTCTTTGGAACTGAATGATTGCAGGACCTGGTGGGACAGAAACCTCTGTCAACAAACGGAAGACCATCTGCGTGACATGCAGTAGCCTTAGATTTAATCTCCAATACAAACCGGAACACTAAAAACCCAAAACAACAACAACCACAGAAATCTCCCTCGGAAGACATGTATCCAAATGAGAACAAATGTATAGGGACCTAATGAGAAACACGTGCAGCTATGGGAGTTATTCTCCCAGGATTGCAAGCGAACTGCAGAGAGAAATCACTGAATGGCCTGCACTGTGCCTTCTAAAACGCTCTTTGGGTGGAGCGTAAGGAAATGTGCAGCTGTATCTGTCCCATGTATTCGGATGAACTTCTTACATCCCAGCCTCCAGAGCACACCGTCCCCTGTAGGACTACATACCCACCTCCACGTTCTCTGCCTTATAAAGAGCCACGAGGGGCACTGGTCCAATCCAGAGTTTAATGAGGGGCAGGTGTCGGAATTCCTCTGTGTACTGCATTAACTGCTGAAAAAAGTCTGAAAGAAAAATATTTTGTCCTAAAGTCAATGGAGACAGGAATTTGTTCATTGAAATGTGCGAAGTTTCATCACCTCCTTTCGACAAATACATAAAGTAAGTGATAGATCACCATTACAGGAAGCTGCGGAGGGGAGGGGAGCTCCCATGAGCTGCAATGTTCCTGTAGCTGTAACATTATTTAAAAAATACTATCTATCCTTCAAATAAATGTAACAATGATATAAGCTCTTATAAGTTAATTATTATGATTTAAAATGGCAACATGTAGATTCTTAATAAATCAGTGTCCAATGCTTGCTGGAAAGTGGTCAAGCCAGGTCCCAGGACCCTGAACCACTTGGAAAAGAAACTGCAAACATCTCTTAGATAAAAAGTCTTGTCAGTATTGTCAAAATTTCAGGGAAAGAACTGGAAAGATGGTTCAGCCAGTAAAGTTATCTATTGACACAACATTCAACCTAAATTTGAGCCCCTGGGATCCACACAGTGGAAGGAAAGAGATGACTCTAACTAGGTAGATGTCCTTTCACTTCCACACATGCACTGTGACACACGTCAGCACACACACATGCATACACACACATGTGCACACACACATATACACACATGTGCACACAAACACACACACATGCAGTAAGTAAATGAATAAAATAAATGTTAATAGGGAAATTGTTTTAAAACTTTAAAACTTAGAGCTGGAGAGATGGCTCAGTGGGTAAAAACACATACTGCTCTTCCTGAGGACCAAAGTTCAATTCCCACCACTAATAGAAGACTACTTTAAATCCATCTGCAGGGGATCTAACATCCTTTTCTGGTCTCCAAAAGCACCCACACATATGTGTCATACATTCACACAGATACACACATGTACATACACACATGTATATATATATATATATGTAGCATGTTTTAATATTTTTTAATCCTGGGCTATATCAACTCATTGATTTCAGAGCATTCTGTTCCACATTTGCCTTCTGCGTGGTTTGGTCTGATGTGGTAGGAAGATGAGGACATTTGAATCTGTGGTTGGAGGGAGACAAATCCAAAGGCTGGGCCCTTTGGTTATTTAATAGGAAAGGCTGGCCGATGTATGAATTTAGATGCCAACAGGAGTCTACAGGCAACACTCAGAGGGAGGATACCAAGGCGTGTATCTGGACATTAGCCACAGAGTAAAAGGCACAGCCTCTTACATAAGTGTAGCTCAGAGCAGAGATTCTATCTTAGCGTGTTCTGATAGGCCACTTTTGCTCAGCTCAATGCTGAGTATGAAAGGTCTCCATAAATGCTTGGTTGGTGCTTAAAGGACTCGCTGTAAACAAGTGCATCTTAACTAACTCCAATAGTTTCTTCTATAAATGGAATGAGTAAAAACAGCAACAAAACCCTTAACTCGGAGAGCTCTCAACCACTTCCCAAATAAAGTCAGTTTCATAACTGAAAATTGAGCAATGGTTTTCTGTCCCCAAGTCCAGTACTTGTGGACTGATTAGCCGTCCCTTTCTAAGTGGCCATTCTCCTCACTCATAGTCACTTCAACAAGAACGACTCGGAAGAGCCCCATCAGCTCAAAGTTCTTTTGCATCTGGTCTTAGTCACTAAAGATTTCAGTGCATTTCCCCAAAATATGAGACTTACCAAGGGTGAAGTTGGAGGGGCTCTATGGCTATGTATGACCCTTCCAAGTAGAGTTTTGTTCCCAGACATTTATAATTCCAAGTGAGGAAATTCAGAAAAGGCCAAAATATTTAAAAGATAAACCCCGAAGGGCTATCATCTTGAAAATAAAATTACAGAAAGATAATTTTCAAAAATTATATAAAAAGTATTTCCTAAGCCGGGCGGTGGTGGCGCACACCTTTAATCCCAACACTTGGGAGGCAGAGGCAGGCGGATCTCTGTGAGTTCGAGACCAGCCTGGTCTACAAGAGCTAGTTCCAGGACAGGCTCCAAAGCTACAGAGAAACCCTGTCTCGAAAAACCAAAAAAAAAAAGAAAAAAATATTTCCTTAAAATTTCAGAAAGTGGTTTAGTTGAAAACCCACTAGACTGTCTCAGAGGCCACTTTATGTCATAAAATAAGTAATCCCGTGTATATCTTTACAGTCAAAACATCCGGATGTGTTAATGACAATCATAACAGATCAACTGTGTTCGTAAAGAAATGGGTCAAAAGTTTAAATACATAAATACATCACCACCACTGTAATGGCTTGCATCTCAGTGTATATACACAGCACAAGGGTGACGCAGATGTTAAAAGAGCTGAGGCCTCGAGGAGGTGTTCTTTGTGCATCTCCCCATTCCTTGAGCGTGTCTCAGTGTTCTTAGATACACACATCTAAAGGTCAATCTTGTGCCCAGACCAACGTACGAAAACAGTGCCTAAGATGAATTAGAACTCTGAGTCTTTGAGCCGTGGGTGAAGGAAGTAAAGTATATGCCTAGAAAACTGTGGAGGAGGAGGTGGGGAGGCTGGGATTTGCCTAAGCGATACAGTCTGAAGGCTGGCCAGCCTGGTCGTCTGACGACCAAGGCACGTGAAGAAAGGTTCAGGGAGACATCAGTTGGCTTTCGGTATCCTTTCTCTGCACTCAGGATGGGTGGGCTGCTGGGATTCTGCCCATGCTAAAGGTGAATTTTTCTTAGCTGGGTCACTCGGATTCATACACTGACCTCCTTTGAAAAAACCCTTACAGACACATTCCAGATAATGCCTTGCCAGCTCTCATTCTATGGAAGATGATCCTCTCCCCCTCCCCCCCCCCGTATATAACCAGAATCACAGAATGGTTTCATGAAAATCAGAGTATCTACGCTAAAAGCCGTTTTGTTCCCCAATAAGCATTTTGGGTTTTGGGTTTTGTCTGTCATGATTTTCACAGTGGAATTGTTAGGAAAAGTTCTCAAGCCTCAGAGTGGAGGGGAAGTTAGTTTTCTTTTGAGTATAGGCAAGTAAGCAGCGTGCGTGTTAGCAATGTGGTTTTAACATACCTACATAGATTGTTAGGTAACTAATGTTAACTTTACTTGGATTTCTGCTAGAAAATATTTTTGGTACGTACTTTCCTATGATGTCTCAGCTTAGTCATGTCACGTTGTCATGAGGCGTAGTTTTTGTCTGGGGTCACAGAAATGATAATAAAGGATCTTAAGAAGGTTTAGAGTTGATGTTCGGCCTGTAGTAACTATTAATAATTAGTATAAAGAAAGGGTACATTCTGAGGCAGGTTTATGTTAAAACGTGCCATGCTGGATGTATCTCCCCTATTCTGGGCATCCTAACACACACGGCCATAGAAATTAAGTGTTAAGATCAAATGCACTACTCCAACAGGGGACCACAAATACTACTATGGTGAAGAACTTTCTAATTTAAAGTATTTTGTTTTTACATCAGCAGAACCAAAAAAATGCATAAAACGTATTTTTAAAAGATTATTTCAAGTTTTGAAATAAATCACTTTTAATAAATAAATTTTTTGAAACTGGCCATGCAATTTTCACCTCAAGGCCCAGGCAGCAGAGTCTGCTGAAGTAGTCTTGCAAAACTTTCTCTGAGCGGTCGAAATACAAAGGCCAAGAGAATTTTAGCTGCATATTGGTCAAGTCATGCAATGTCTGGGTGGTGAACCCCAAAACAACCTCTGCTCTCTTGTTTTCTTAACTAAGATACAAAGAGGAATGGCATTAAGTTTGAGGATATTTGCAGCTTTCCCAGGGGTTTCCTCCTTAATGTTTTGCAAAGCACAGCATAAGAAGAGAGAAAAAAACCAAAGGAACCACAGGTACCTGGAAATATTCCAATCTGTATGTACACTCGTTATAGGACGGGAGAGACACGATGCAATTTGGCAGGCACCAGAGTGGAAGCTGGAATCGGGAGACCTGGGAATTTATTCTATAGGGATCAAAGATTTCTACTTTCTCCTAGTAGCCAAAGAGAATCTGAGGGATGTGAGGAGCCCAGTATGGCAAAGGGTGGGGAGGGGTCGGGTAGATAGGTTTCAGAGACTGACAAGGAGCCTAGCAGTCTTCGGGTCAGAGTATAGATTCCTTGTACAAACCCTTACCTGCGCCATTGGGCTTCATTAGCAGCGCGTGTCCCACAAAGGGATAGGCGGGACCCACCGCTGGGATAGATCGCATCTGCAGCCATTTCCGCGCATAGCTAGCCAGCATCTGCAGAATGTTGAGCAGGACTGTGGCGCCGGCCACCGAGACCGCGCTTGCTGCGCCCCAGAGCAACAGCTTCTGCCCGATGAGCCCTAACCACAACCACAACATCTCTCTCTCTCCTCTCCTTGCTGGCTGCGGGCTGGTAGCGTTCAGCCGCTGCGGGGCGCGGCGGACTGAGGGAGGTCTTGGGATTGAGGGAGGTCTTGCTCCAAGTTCAAGCGACAGTGTCAGGGGACCAGTTCGGGAACTCCGGGATGCAGGAGCTCCGAGCTCAGCGAGAGGACCCGGGACACGTCCTGTCCGCTCGGTCTTCCTGCCCTGGAGCCCGGTAATTCTGCAGACACCGTTGCCGCTAGACCCTGGGGACAAAGTTTCTGAGGCTAAGATAAAGCGCCTCTGGCTTGTTATGATGCCCCGCTGGAGCCTGCGTCATCCACGCCGGCCTCTTGGGTGCTAGACGAAAGCGAAAGACCCGGAACAGCTTCTGAACTCTGAAGTTCAGAATGCACTTGAAGTCTTTCAGTGTGGAAAGATGGCAGAGGAGGTCGAATTTAGGAATTTAGGACAGCTTCTGGACGGAGAAAAAACTAGACAGTCATATCTCCAGCTCTGAACACACCGAGGTCTGATGGGGGCGGGCTGTTTAGGATTTTACAACACCCCCTGCTAGATGTGGAGGAATTACGGGTCTCATGAGCAGTCTGTTATAAAAAAATTCAAGTGAGGAGTCATGGGTGTTGAAACGCAATCTTTGGAATTCTAAATTCACTTGGCCTTGCGCAACCTGCGTCAGCTGCTGCCCTAAGGCAGGGTTGGCTGACCTGGGAGATAGCTTCTGCTTTCGGGGTTAGGCACAGCAGCCATCTTCCTGTGACCTAGACCTTTAGGAAAGCCGCACTCCCAGTGAGTGTCAGCTGACCGATTGAGACACGGCAGCTAAAGCAAATTGCAACCTTGGCACTTCCCCCAAAATCCTCTGATGGAGGAAAGTCAGAACTTGAGGGAACAGAAAGCAGGAATAAAGGATGGAAAGGTAAGGTTCAGATCGAAAGAGTATGGAAGAAGGGATGCGGAGGGTAAGGAAGCAATCGCCATGGCGGGCAGTCAAAATGCAGCTAAAATCACTAAGCCTACGGAAAAGAAAGGCGAGCGAAATCCACTCCCTCTCTCCGCCCCGATTTCCCTCCCCCAGGGGTCTGTTTTCTGATTACCCGTGGAAGTGTCCAGTCCTAATACCGCCCCTCTTCCCTCTACACCCGATTCTCCTTACCAAAGAGCAGGGCTGGAGGTGCCCTCTCCTGGTAGAAGGTCCCTTCCTGCCCAGTAGGTAGAGTGCCAAGAAAAGTTGAAATCCAAAGAATGTCTTGGATTCCCGTTTTTCTCAGTTATTTTCTTAGAGACTTGGCGGGTTACCCACAGACGCGTCTGTGGCCTCTGTGATGTATAGAAAACAAACCCGGGAATTTTCCAGTTCAATTAAAATTTATTTAATTGGAGGTCAGAGGACAATAGATTTCTTTCCACCGTGTGGGTTCTGGGGGATCAAACTCAAGTGGTCAAGCTTGGTGGCGAGCTCTTTCTTTGACCAGCTGAGCCATTTTGCTCTCTCTCCCCTCCAGTCACTTTTTAGAGAGCCATTGGTAGGCACCGACGTGAAGAGAAGTTTGTAAACTACTAAGTGAAAGAGCAAACGAAAATAAGTGATAAAGCAAAACAAGCATTATTATATTATCATTACATTACTATTTAAAGTGGTATGCTACCTAGCACATGTATTCATTCAGTGATGTAGAGCATTAATATATTTCATAAAACATAGTAATATAAATATAGGTGTGTCCATTGTTTGCAAGTCTCCTGTGCTGTAAGTAATTATGAATGTTCCTTCTCTTAGATGTCTTTTGACTCAATTATGTACATATTTCATTTGAATACATATGGCTAGAAGTAGAAGTGCTAAATGATGTATATATTCAGCCTTAATATTAATCGCCTGTTTTCAAGAATTGCACCAATTTGCTGTAGTTATTATATTTATGGCATGTAATGCACATACGGCAATATATCAATCACTAAAATATAAATGAGATGGGAGAAAATTTTTCTTTGCAACTACAATCAAAAGGAAGTAGTTGGAGGAGGGGAACTTAGTCGTCTTCTTTTTCTTCTTCTTTTTTATTTCTGTACTATCGAATCACTTCCGGACTTCCTTAAGAAATAATATGTTTACTAAGCGTTGTTAAGTATGTCTCACGGGTTTTAGTTTCCTCCCCTCTAAAGGACTAAGGCTGAGCTTTGAGGTCAATTACCGCTATCAGAGTAGAAGATAGGCCTCTCCGTGATTTGCTGCTAATCTCTATGGACAAACAAGCATTGTAAGGTAAACCCGCCTCTTCAAACACAAGTGGGGTGTGCCTCAAGGAAGTGACAAGTAAGGAAATGGGCAAAGGGAGGTTCCCAAACAAAGAAAGGCATGAGTTCTGCTAGACCTTTAGGGTACCCTCCTTGGAGCGCAGGCGATGTTCCTCAGGAAGGTAGTTCAAGTGTACACGCGTGTATTTAGGAGGAACAGGCAGAGACTGGACCCAAGCTTAGGAGCTTTGTCAGTGTTTCACTAGTGAGGAGGGTGGCTATTGAAGATGCGGCCGGAGGGTGGGGAAGGTGAGCCAATTTGTAGACATTCAGCAAGAGAGATATTGAAAATGGGGCAATTTATAATATAATAAAAGCTTTGTTCCCTTCATTGGTTCTCCAGGTGTTTTTTTTCTTCTGAGGTAACAATTCTTCTCATACCGTGGCCTTCTAATACTGCAGCTTCAGACTACGTGTAGGAAATGTGTGGTAATACGCGTCCGCAGTACAACAGGTGACAACACAATATCATTGCCCTTGGAGTCCCCACCAGGAAGTGTAGTGGTGTTCTTTGGGGCCCGTGGTTGCATCGCCGACATGAAGGTAGTGGGTTTGTGACATGTGTTGTCACTCACAAAGCTAATCCAACCAAACATGGGGGTGTGGGGTCTAGTCATTTCCCTTCCCAAAGATCATTTGATACAAAAGGGGGCTTTTCTACTTGATAGAACTTTCACTGATGCATTAAATGCTCCCCTCCTTAAACCAGAGCATTGAATGTTAAAGACAGTTCCATTTATAATATAACACCATAGTTGCAAACCAGATTTTCAAAGGTTCAAGATTCAGAATGGTCTCCTTACTTCTCCACATGCATCCTCTCAGGTAACCCCGTCGATTTACAATATAATAGCATCTATGAACTGTACTGATGATCACTGCCTGGCAATGACTTTTCAACATTACAATGATGCTTTAAAAATTTCGTATTTGGCCAGGTGGTGGTGGCACATGCCTTTAATCACAGCGCTTGGGAGACTAAGGCAGGTGGATCTCTGAGTTTGAGGCCAGCCTTGTCTACAGAGTGAGTTCCAGGACAGACTAAAAAGCTACAGAGAAATCCTGTCAAAAAAAACCAAAAACAAAAACAAAACAGAAAAAAAAAACGTATTTGGTAGAAACTTAAAACTTGAATTTTAAGTTTTGACTTTTCCAGGGCTGGTGAAAAGTCCCGTACAATTTTGGGTAACTGTAACAGGCTAGCTGCGTTGTCTATCAACCATCATTTCTGGATTTCTGCATTGCCGGCACACTTTGCATCCAGGTATTCAGTATTTTGTAGGAGGGACTGAATAAGGCCTTACATGAGATGACTTAACAGTAGGCTAGATGTCAGTGTCCCGAGAACGCTTTGAGTACGCGAACTAGCAGGTATGGTAGATAAATTAGATCATGGTTTCCTTATCAGGCTTTCATGTTCGGTGGGGTCTAGGACAGGTGCACATGGTGACAGCGCTCACTTTGTACCTCCAGCTTGTGCTTCTCCAGATATCCAAACGCTCTGACATTCTCTTCAGCCTTCTGCTGATCCTCTAGAGCACAGTGTGTTCTAACGTGCTCCAAAACTTACCTTCTTGCTCTCTTTCTAGTTCCATCGTATTTCCAAGAGACAGGGCAAAGGCTCAAGAGTCATTTTTGATCCTTTATGTAATCACACTTCACATCCCATCTTACCTGCTCAATTTCAGAATTGATCTAAAGCCCTGCAACTTCCCATCTGACTAGCTACTGCCATCGAACTTGAAACATGAGGATTTCTTGCCAGGGACACATTCATCCTCAGAAGCTAAGTAATTTGACATTTCTGACTACTCTTCATGATGCTGCAAAGGCATCTCCCTGAGACCCCTGGCACCTCCCTGATGCCGTCTTCTGAGCCTCCACCATGACTCCTCCATTTTCTCCTTGCCTCTCTGCTGCTCCTCGGGTACTGCCAGTGTTCTTCCTGTGTGTTAAGTCTCACTCCAGACTTCTCAGGTATATTCCCATGGTTGATGTTTCTCATCTCTGGGCCTTTGACTGTACGACCTCAGAAGTACAGCCTTGGATGGCTGCACCACATGAAACTGTGTGCTCGGCCACCTTCTCTTGTTTCTTTGTGCCGCTGATCACTGGCTGGCCCTACATTTCTATTCAATTTGTCGACTGCTTGCTTATCTTGTCCCCTAGAATCTAAATTCTCTGTGAGCAAAACCTTTGTATTATTCAGCCCAGCAGGAAAAGCATTTAACCAAAATGTTTACTGTTTGAAAAAAATAATATATTTCTGCTGACAACAACATGGAAGGGTCACTTTCTAAAACAAAATTTCCTTTGTGTATATTTTATGAAAGAAACTTCCACAAATCAATCTCTCGTTCTCATGCTCTCTCCCATGCTCGCTCTCCTGCCTTGCTCACTCTCACACTGCCTACCTACCTATCTATTTTGAAATTTCTGGGGAAAATTGACTGTCTGCTTAGAAATAATTAAATAATCTGGGTGTAGTGGCACACATTCCTAATTCTAGTACTTTGGCCATGGAGATCAGATCTGTGGATCAGGAGTTCAGAGCTACTGTCATCTGCATAGAAAATCTGAAGCCAGCCTGGGATTCCTTGATACTCTAACTCAAAAGAGAGAGAGAGAGAGAGAACAAATGTCTGTGTGTTAGAAACCTCAAAGATAGTTACAGAACTCATAAAACTGGGAATGTAAGGATGTTTTTATGAATCCAATGAAATTCTGAGAACTCTTAACATTTTATATTTTATTAAAAATTAAATGATTAAAATTACTGAACAATCATCCATCCTTATAAGAAAGCAATGATAATAAAAATATACTGAAATGACTTATGGCGTTAAAAGTGGACCTCGCAATTAGTAACGAAACTCCATCCTAGTTCAGGGTAACACAAACATAAAGATCCCTGCTTCCTTTTATATCCTTTATTAATCTAGTCATTTTCCATGGAATAGTATATTTCCTTGAATTATTTTTAAATTCTTCCACCCTTTCTTTGGCTTGGGATAAATTAAAGATATTTTAATTCATGGAGTCACTAAACCGCACTTGAATTTTTTTTCTAGGAGTGATTTCCCATTTTCAATATTTTCAGAGAGAGCCTAAGTTGAGACTCGCTTACATAAGTAGAATATTGTAGAAGCACTCCCCGACTTTTCCTTTTCAGTCTAAACAGCACCATCTTCACACAAGCGTCATTTGCTAACTTACAAATTTCATTTCGCCCATAAACAAAACACCTTTAACACAGGCATGAAGTAAATTCCAGGAGAAGGTTTCTTTTAGAATCTGTAAGCCCTCTGAGTCTAGACACCCTCTAGCAGTGCTTTTGCTTCCCAATGAAAAGCCTGGAAGGTAAAATCTGCCCCTGGTTCTCTTTGTCCTGCAGTACTTTGCTGACATAAACAATACATTTCCAACTTCAAACCTCTGAAGGCAAACATGACGAGGCCACTATTCAATCACTCCCATGGCTCCAAGACAGTAACTTATGTTAGACTCACCATCTGATTAGATGCCCTATTCGCTAACTCCCTTATTAAACCTTGGGTTGAGGGAGAAACAGTTGGAGGGCACCTAGGAATTCACCGGAAGTGGGCTGAATGACCTGAGAGAACAGAGCCAATGGTTCCCCTACTGGTAATGATGCAGCACAGAGCCGCCAACCAGGCGCCTGGAGGATAGGACTCCAGCCACTCCTCAGTCCAGAAACCCCTCTGTGTGGAGAACGGTTGCATTAAGACTGATATTTTCTCCAGAGCCTCCAGAGCTTACGCTGAGAAATGGTTCACATAATTCTTGAGATGCTTTGGTCAGTTTGCAGTGAGAAACTGACCATTTGACATACTCCCTAGGAGGAGGAGGTGGTGCTCAGAGTGCCCATCCGAAAGGAAGGCTCAATATAGGCACTTGACCCGCGTTCATTCTCTCTCCTGCCCTGGGGGCTGCAGGAAATAAGTGGAGGGAGTGAAGGGGAAACCAACGTCACTTCTGCTTGGTCGTTCTCTGTAAAGAGCAGATTTCACTCTACACAGATGGGCCAGCTTCTAAGTATCTCTAAATAGACAATGGTCCCCACTTCTTACAGCAAATGTGCTGAAACCATTTATCATGATTGCATGGTATGTGCATACATGTGTATGCATGTAAGATTTGTCTTAGATAGAGAGATTTATGTTGATGTAGTGTAAATTTCTAATTAAAAAGGAGAGAAAGTATGCTGACTTGGAATGTGTGTATATGAAAATGAGCCAGGATTAGGTACCAGAAAGGGGCCTTGCCAGTAGTCAGGTGGGACATACGGTCTGAAAAAAATAAAGAGGGAAATGGGCAGAGGGTGGGGCAACTGCCTCTTTCAGCCAGGGCTCAGGGAGGCTCTGCTGAAGAGGTGACGGCAGAGCAAAGCCTAGGTTGGAAGGAAGCCAGGATGCTGCTGCCCCAATTCCCCCAGCCCAGGTGTCAAACACGCCAATTGAAACGTTAATGTCAGGACCGTGTGCAAACCATTTCGATTACGCTTATATCCAGCTTTAAATATAGGATACTTTTAAATGCACCGTCTAAATTTGACAATGAAAACTAGCTTACCATTGTGTTTTAACACAATTGGCTTGCAAGACATTTCTCAACTCTTCGCAACTAATCACGTGGTAACAAAGTTGCGAGAAACCTTGTCAGCATGAAACCTATCACTTCATACACTGCATATGCAGTAACTATTTTTAAAGTCAGCACGATGAGCAGAAGAACCAGAATATTTTTTCAAATGGACAAATAGTCTCAAATATGACTGCTATTTAGTTTCTGACAGCATCATTAAGAGAATGAGACCAAAATGTTACCCAATGGCATATTCTTACAGAACGCACCCACAGCTAGTGTGAAGACTAGCTGTAAGTTTAAGCGATGAAGAAAGAGAATCAGGGGACAAACTAGGGTCTTCTGAGCAGAGCTCTAGAGCCCAAAGGAGCCTCAGGCAAGCTTCCCATAGGGCTTAGGGAGCTCACCTTGTATTCTCTGTATAAAGCAAAGTGTTCACAACCAAGTTACTTATTCGCTTGTGTTTCTCTTGGTACCCTACCATCTCCGGCTATCAGAGAGGTGAGTAGCTGCACCAGGTAATACTTGTTCCTAGACTTTTCCAGTGACAAATGATGTGGCCAAGGCTTCACATGTTCCAGCAAGTCCATAATTCCAGAGCAGTGATATCATGATGCCACTGGGAACCTCTTTCTTGCGGTCAGAGTTGACCTCTGGTAAGATTTAGGTAGATACTGGGAACCTGAAACACAAGACACACAGGCTTTTTTACCTTAAAAGATTAAAATTCAGCCTCCTGAGATTATCTGTCTGCTCCATGCAGACCATATTTTGAGCAATAAAAACATTGTATCTAATGTCATATTTACATAAACTACAAAATAGTCACATGCAAATACTATCATCTAGAATCTTGAGTAAGGAGAAGGAATTCCCCACCCCACCCCGCAACAAAACCTAGGACCTGGGATGCATTCTCCCACAGCTGAGGGATTTATAAGAACTTTTTCTGCAGAAGTCTGTCTAATGCCCAGGATGATGAGAATGAAGGTATCTCTGAACCATGGTGCCAGCCATGAAAGAAATGCTCCCATTATTGGAAACAATCATCTCTTTTTCTTTTCCAATCATAGATCAAACAGAAAGCTAAGACAGCAGCTCCTAGTGCTCTTTGTTCTGGAAACAGAGCAAGTCAGATGCCTGCTTGCCAGACCAAAAAAAAAAAAAAAAAAAAAAAAAGGAAAAAAAAGAAACCCTTACAAGTACAGGAACATGGTCCCAAGGAACCTTTGGAATCTGTGGAAATGCCAAAAACCTCTAAGCACCAATGATAATAATTACCCTAAACATCAATAAGAGAATATGCTGACTTAATGTTTGAAAGATTAGGTGTTCATATTTAAAGCCAACCCAGAGCCCAGTTCTCCCTTCATCTCTACCTCTCTATACCTAACAACCGAGGAGACATGTCTACTGGACAAGGTGCAGAGGTCACCTCCAAAGAGAGCTCAGCAGATCCTTTCAGTCCTGTCATCCTCGCCACCAGGACTAGCAGCATCTCCTCAATGTCATGGTCAGCCTTCTTCTCAGGCCCCAGGTGATATCCATCTCCACGAAAACTTCCTGTGACTCTTAGCACCTGACTATTGAGAGAGGCAACTCTGCTCATCTCTCTCATGGCCTTTTCCGTCTTTCCCATCAGACTAAATGGTTCTTAAAGCACAGGCTAAAATATGTTCAATTAAAAATTGGGGTTTTGTTGTTGTTGTTAGTGTGGTTAACTCTAGCACTTGGGAGGCAAGGAGAGATGAATCTCTATGAGTTCGAGGCTAGCCATGTCTACATAGTGAGTTTCAGGCCAGCCAGGACTGTATAATGAGATTCTGTGTGTGTGTGTGCGTGCGTGTTTGTGTGTTTGTGTCTGTGTGTATATGTGTGTGTGATGTATGTGTCCCTGCATGTACCACAGTGTACTTACAGAGGTGAGGGGCCAATTTGGGATTCCTGGAATTACACTCAAATCATCTGGCTTGCCTAGAAAGAAGTACTTTTACCCACTGAGCCATCTTATCCACCTTGATTTTCTGTTCCCCACATGCCATCATAAACAGAAACCTCGCCCAGAGTGGTTGGGACATGCCTGAGCTTACAGATCTGTATACCACACGCTATACTTCCTCCATGGACGGAAATAGGATAACACTTTAAAAATCAAAACATCACTGCTCCTATCCCCGCTAGAACCCTCCTCAGCCACTAGCACACTAGGCCCAGAATAAGTGCTTTTATGTAAAACCCTACACAAGAAAACATTTAATAAGCTTCTGTTAATTTTTTTTCAAGCACTGTCGCTTTAGATTTCCAGGGAGGATCCAGAATAAGGGTTTAATTTAGAAGCAATGAAAACACAAAGGGAAAAAGAGACTGCAACCCCTCCAAAGGCAGTCTTTGTTTTAGGAGAGTGAGGTCCCGGTTAATTAAGAGCATATGTCCCATTGCCATTTGGCACCTGGCATGCTGTCTGAGGTCAGGCCAACCATGGACCACATGCACCTGCTGTCCTTCCTACGTGGTCAAAGCAATGACACTGAGGTGGATAATCTTCGATTCCATTTTCTGACATTTTTAAATAGCACTATTGTTTGTTTGTTCTCTCTCTCTCTCCATCCCCTCCCCTCCTCATTTTTTTTCTTTGACACCTTCACTGTGTAGCCCAGAGTGACCTCCATCTTTCCAACCCTCTCCCTCAGCCTCCTGATCACTGAGATGGCAGAAGTATGTCACCACACCCATTGTCTTTACATGGGAAAGATGCCTACCTGCCAAAATACTCTGCCCTGTCCAAGTGTGAGCAACAAATTCCATGGGAGTCAGGGAGCCTTTTCTTGGTGTGTCCGACTGTGAGGAGAAAAAGAAAAATGGGGTGAGCTGTACTATTTTCAGTTTTTATTTAAAGTTGAAATCAGAGACAACACAGAACCTACCCGGAATGTGTGTGTGGTACTGGGCCTTGAAAGCTGTTCCAGGACAATGGTTCTTTCTCGAAGAGGTGACCGTTCAACGGTCTCAGGCATTGCACTGAACACACGGTTTTGTGGATGCCTTCCCCTGTACTGAATGGAAGATAATATGTTCTTTAAAACAAAATCCCTATAATGACAAAAAGAAACCTACAAGTGTCTCGATTATTTGCGCATGTACTCAATCACCCGCTTATCGAATATTTTGATTTGCACAATGCTAAGTGTAAGGTCTGCTGTGGAAACATCTAAACATGAGTCTGTCTGTGGAATATGTATTCATATCGCTAAATTCAATAAAGCCGTAGTGTAATAGGATGCAAATGAGGTCCAGAGACCTTAACCACTTAAATCTGTACATGCTTAATTGTGCTAGAAATATAATAGTGCATTTTTAAACACAGACTTGTTTATGTGACACCTGCCTGCATTGATGACTTTATGCTAGGATTAAACAGTCTAGCTGCACAGCTCTGGCTTTATGGGAATGGGTCCCAGTGCTGTTTAAGATGTGTGTGAGATGAACTCAGCTTTTGTTTTCTTTCTCTCAGCTTTACATTCCTACACCTGGGACCCTTGTGTGTCCTGCAGATACAAGTTGTTTATATCAGATTAGAGAGGGGGCCTCTGTAAGCCTGGGAGAGGCCTGCCTATACACACTGCCAGTAGCATTTCTTCCCCAGCCCTGTCATTGTGTGGTAGAGCTGGGCTTGAGCTCTTGGCTTGTGCCCTGCACACATATGGAAAAGGTCAGCTATAAAATGGGAGCAGATATAAAGGACACCAGTTACAATTTGCCGAGCTCTTACTTTGTGCAAGGCATTTAAAGTTTATGAGCGCATCTAATGCTTGTAAGGACTCCTTCATACGGGAGTATTACTCCCTTAAAGAAGTGAGAACTGACGTTTGGGGCCATTGAAATAACTTGTGTCAAATCACAGGCTCTATCTGGCCACACTAAGCTGCAGAGCTGTCTGCCTCTTGCCCTTTGTGCTCATGACTTTACTATGCCAGCCAGAGTTTGGGGTCTTTCCTGGATGCCTGGACTTTCTAATTTCATTCAAGCTGAGGCTTCCTTCATAAAATAATTCATCAGTCTTCTCACTCTTTCTAGACTCTCATAAGTGATTCAGTTTCTAGAAGCAGATTATGAAGGCACGTTAAACACAGCTAACTAGATCACATTCAGTCGGACTGACTTCCCTGAGTGCCAAGATTATTTTCCCATAGACTATGTAAATAGCTGAAATTATAGTAGAATTCATCTTACAGAAATAGGGCGGGATCCGGAAGCTCCTGTGTTCTGCTCCACAGCCTCGGAGCCTATCGGGGGTAACCGGTTCCGGGAGGTTGGAACTGCTGAGGAGGGCAGGTGGTCAATGCCAGTTTGCCTGTAAAACACAGCAGCATCCAAGTGAACACCGGAGGACGCAGAAGAGAAGGCAACAATCGGTGCTAATGATTGCAGCTGCTTCCAATAACAGTGCTCATGACTGCAAGCTGCATTTCAGGAAGACAAATATGAAGCCAGGGCAGTCAACGGCACTCACATTGACCGTGCTCCGCAATAAATATCAAGCTGCATCTATTGAGTGCACCGCCACGCTAGGAAGTGTGCAGACTTTCCGTGTTCAGGAGAGATCCTCCCCGAGGATCTGACAAGTTAGTGACAAATGCAAGTGAGAGCCACACAACCCTGCAGCATGATCCAACATAAAATAAGGTATGAAATCTGATGGAGGACCCTTTTACCAGACGGACCAGTTCATCTACCCTGACTGACAAGCACCCCTGGCCCTTGTGGCCACCATTCTACCAGGAAAGAAACAAGACTCACAGTTTGGTTCCTTTCAGGATTTCATCACTATAGACGGTGGGGGTTCTCAGTCTCTGTGGGTCTGAAGCAATTGAAGGTAGTCTCCTGTGAACTGGTGTTTTCTTGGCAGAAGTCTGCGGTCCCCGAGAGTCTGGGATGCGGCCCAGTCGGTGACGTGAAGATGTACAGATCCCTCCACCAGACGGTTTGTCATCCTGCTCATTCCTGGGGAAGAAAAGTCCAGTTAAGGACTTACACCTAAGTTTCCTGAAGACAGGAAACACACAGCAACAAAACACAGTCTCCGGAGAATGATATTTCCATTGCTCTGCCAATGAGGAAAAAGCAGGAGGGGCAAGATTGGTAATCCAATAGTGGATGGAGCCCAAGACATGATTCCCTTTCCTCGTCTCTTCTAAACTAATACACAACAGAGATTATTTTGTGGCTGAAACTGGAATAACCTGCTTCTGCCCTTGCATGGTCTGTAATTCTTTCTTAATACTTACTGTGTTTTATCCGCAAAATAGGTGGGTCTCTGCTGAAGCGGTTTGGCTTGAATCGTCATCACACCGCTCAAGTCACTATAGAAGTTGCTGGAAAAGCGATGGGGCTGAGAAAACTGAAAACAGAATATAGCATTAATCAATAGCCGGCCATTTTGTCAATGGATCCCTGTTGGAAATCCGCAGATAGCAAATGGCATCGATTAGCTAGAGGGAAAACGTAACAGTGGTAGCATTTTATAAATAAATATAACTCTAGATGCTAACTTTATAGAATTCATATCCATATGAAACAAAACAAGGCATATCATATTGAATGTATCAGAGACAAATAGCAGTAGCAAGCAAGTAGCAACTTCAAAAGTTATTTCCAAAAAGGCCTTATGCTAGACAGCAAACACAGCAGAAACAGCTTCATCCCAAACTACAAAATCCATTTTTGTTCAGTCTTATAAAGTTTTCAGTTTATGTACTCCAAGCCAGATGCGTGTTTCTCCTCTACTTTTTGTTGTCGTTGCTGTTGCTTTGGTTTTTTGTTTGGTTTTGGGATTTTTTTTTCTTTCTTTCTCAGTTTAACAAATCTTATTCATCATTTAGGCTTACACAACTTTGTAAAAGACATGAAATTTTTTTCTCTGGACCCCATAAAACTTATGATTTAAAGCAATTTGATCAGGTGGAATAAGTAAATGATTATAACAGAAGCCAATACCAAGGGTCTACTTAATACACTAGTATATGGCTGAACTCCATTCATTCTTAGATCTTCCGACTGCACAGATGACAATGAGGTTTTGCAAGAAAGGGTCTCACGTTATGTCAGGCTCCAGACTTGAACCCTAGTGTAAAGCACAAACCCTTGGCCACTTTACAAGCAACTGTGCCGCTTCTTCTTGTATATGAGTATGTGTGTATGGTGGGGGAGGGGTAAGGGAGTGTAGCTCATGCACACAAACGACAAAGCATCCTTTTACTCTGCTCACTAACACAGATGGGCTGAGTCAAGCATCATGTTCAGACTTCCTGGTGCCCTGAAGAAATCCCATGAACAAATCAATCTTCTCTAGCCTCATCTGCTACTCCATCTCTAAACAAAGACGAAACTATGGAGAACTGCATTTAGGGCTTGTGTCCAGAGTCTGTGCTGCGAGCTCTCTCTTATTCCTAGCATGTGAGCCTGAGAACAACTCTTAGACCGTATATCCTTATTCTCAACACTTATGGAGACTGATATGTAGATGAGCTAACATCCGAAACAAGACCTCACACATGTCTCTTAACTCCAAACCCCCTGAGTTTGCTCCAGTGCCCTGTGGTTTCCCGTTCTGTCATTTAAACTCTCAGTCCAAGTGCTGGTCTCAGATACATCGGTTTTCACTGACACACAACCCTACCGGGTGTGAATTGGCCTAACCCAAACCCCACCCATCTCTTCACATCCCTGCTTGGGTGTCACCTACAAAAAACTCAACCTTCCATCTCTAATCAAGACACACACTTCTCTTCTCAAGTCTTTAATTTCCTCCCTCCCTCCCCTTCCTCACTTTCTTCTTTCCTTCCCCGTCCCTCACAGAATGTTTGGTATCTGACCCTGGGTTATAGTTTTGCTTCATTGGGTTAGTGACTAGTTTCATTTTCAACCATTTATCTTCCTCAGAACATCTAATAGGGTACATGTACTATAAATAGTATAAATATAAATAATGGGGTACATGTAACATAAACAATGATGGTTCATGACCCCTGTGAATAGTCATTGATATGTTGTTACTTTAGTATAAGCGATGAGGATCACTTGTAACAGCTAAATATTTAGGGAAAAATATTTTGTTTTATTTTTTTTGCTCTCCTAAAATGTAGAAAATAGTTCCATATCTCCAAACAAAGCTTGGGTGTTCACTAAAATATGTTGTGGTTCTCTCAGACACCATGAAACAACCATATTACATTTTAATCTCATTAACAAATACACAAAGACTTTACCAAAAAGCTATTTTCTACCCTTTTGGGGCAGCCTTTGCTGTCTTAAGTGATTTTTTTTTCCTGTTTAAGGCACCATCAAACACTGATGTGAGCTCTCCAGTGTCCTCAAACACAGGCAGGGGCGAGGTTCATGAGAGAGAGCAGTGAAGAAAACGGCACTCCTCACACACAGCTGCAGAAGGCATGAAAATGAAGGAGCAGAGACACAGGCTGTCGGTACCTGGGGTGGATTAAAGTGGGAGGCCAAGGACGTGTGGAGAGTTTCAGAGCTTCGGGATGGGGGGACACTGGAAACATCAGTGCTGAGACGAGACACAAGCACATGTGGAGTTCTATTTTCCACTGCTTTCGGTTTCCCTTGATGCTTTCTTTCGCCTGTGTCAACAGAAAAATCAATACGGAATGAATGTCCTGAGTAGCCACGAGTTTACGCCACAGAGGCTGATTGATCCAACAGCCCTGCGGCAGAGGGCTGACTCCAGTGGACAGCCAGCTACTGTGAAGACCGCATCAGTGATAGAAAAACAGATTATGTAGTGGAACAAAGAAGATTCTCCAGAACAATGATGTTCCTTTTACGTGCTCAGAGATTGCCTGTGTAGAAGGCAGAATGGTCACTTCTTGTTTCAGTCATGTTTTAGGTCCAGCCCAAACACAAGGTGGAGTGTGAGAGCTCTTGTGGCATGGTCCAGGAGGCCAAACTCAGTAAATAAGTACCTGTGAGTGCTGATTCCCAGGTTTTCCTAATGAGATCCTCCAGTATCTCTACCACATTGGTCCAAACATGATCGAACACTTCTGCTGCCACAGCATCTTTGATGCAGTCATGAGGGGAGATGGGAGGAAGCCCGTGTCGATGCCCCTTCCTGTGACGGAGTGTTGGGTTTTGTTCCAGATGCTCATCTCCACTAAGGATGAAAACCACTCTAATTACTAGAATAGCCATGGTTAAGATGAAGTAATTATCTACGTGTTTTTAATCTATCATCTATCTACCTATCATTTATCTATTTACCTATTATTATCTTTCTATTTATTATCTATCTACCTATCAGCTATCTATTTCTCTATCTATCTATCTATCTATCCACCTATCTATGTATTATCTATTTGCCTATCTACCTATTTCTATATATCTATCACCATCTATCCTGTATGACGTGTTCCTTGTAAACATCCCATTGTTATTATTTTTAAAATACACAATTTTAATTTGTCAATTAAAAGTATGTAGAACTGGGAAAGACAAAACAGAGTGGGAAAATGACAAATTCACTGATATTTTATTCTTTTTCTCTTAAGTTGATTTTTTTTATTTCTACTCCGATCTTTGTTATTTTCTTAACTATCTGGAGGCTTGGCTTCTTCTATTTTTCCTGTGTGAAATTAGCATACTGAAGGTCTCTCTTTATCTCTATGTCTTCTTACTGTCTGACTCTATAATGTATGGGCATGTGTCCCATGGCATCTCTGTGGAAATCAGAGGGCAGCTTAACACGGGTAGGCTCTCTCCTTTTACTACAGGATCCAGGGATCAAATCAGTTCGTTAGATTTGCACAGCGAACTCTTTACCCAATGATCCCTCTCACCAGCTCCAGCCCCTTATTTCTAAACATTAGCATTTAGCATTACGACACCCTCTTTTCGAGCTGCTGTTCTTGGGGGCCATCAGTTTTGCTGTTCTGTGTTCCAATCTCCATTTGTCTTGAGATGGACTGACAATTCGGGAGTATCTATCTAATTTCTCTCTTGATGAATTTTCTGGCTTTCCTATCAGTTTCTATTGTACAGCCATGGTGGTTGCTAGGACTTCCTTCAGTACCCAGTTACTTTTTAATGTATTGCTTTTCAATCATGAGGCAAATTTTTATGCTATGTCACTGTTGTTTAAAAGAAAATATTTATTTAGCATCAATAATGGAACTTCCTCTCTATCCCCCAGCAAGCTAAGTGTAAAGAACCTGAGTCCCAAGGCACGAGGCTCAATGCCTTGTCCACTGTCACAGCCACTAGCATGCTAGACAAAACCCTGGCTTTCCATTTACCACAGTGTCAAGAAGAAAGTAATGCCCTGCTCTAACATTTCCATGCCCTGCCAGGATCCAAAACCTTTGGATATGTCTTTCAAAAGAATAGGAATCTTTCATAAGTAACAAAATGCACAAAATATTAAAAAGCATATGGTGAATTGATACTATTGATATTATACTATGAAGTAGGCCAAATAAAATTCAATTTACTCCTGTTTTCTGTCAAAAGCAAAATATTCTTCGATGCTTCCATCCATGTGGTACACCTCTTCTTTCAGGGACGAGTATGACGTGGGGTCAGTCAGCTCTGTGCCAACAGGATCTGTCAGGGAAGGGGCTGAGAGTGCCTCCGGAACTATCTGAGAGCCAGAGATACACAGCCTAGGAGCAAAAACATTGCACATGAGAGTTTGTAGAACAAAAGGATATAACAGTTGCACGACAGTGATAGACTTGCAAGTTATCTTCAAAGATATACAATCTCTGAAACATCACCAAATATTACATTTGACAAAACCATTTTCTGAATCTGTGTGTGCATGTGTTTTCATGTCTATGCAAATAGTTGTGTGTGTGTGTGTGTGTGCGTATCTGTGTGTGTGTGTGTGTCTGTGCATGTGTGTGTTTGAATGTGGAAGCCAGAGGATAATCTTGGATCTTAGTTCAAGATATATCCACTGTGTATCTTGATATGGGTTCTGGCATTAGCCTGGAGCTTGCCTAGAAGAATAGGCTGCGTGGCCAGTGAGCTCTAAGAACTCGCCTGCCTCCACCTCCCCAGCACTGGGATTATGGGTACCTACCACCACATCCAGCTTTCTTCTAAAACATTTAACCCCAGAGACGACAAAACCATTTAAAGGCCTCTTAAGATCCTAAACCATTATATGTAGCTACATCTCTTTGCAGTTCTAAAGGGTTGTTACAGCACAGCCTCCCGTGTGCATCAGCAGCATCAAAAGGAGTCATCAGAATATGGTAGTGACCAAAAGACAACAGGATGCAATCCTATTCTTCCCCCGGTGCCTTGAAGCTTAGAACCCGTCACAACAAGGGGTTTGACTGTGCATGAGGTTACCTTTCAGGGTCTTTGAAACCAACGCTGACATTAACTCCCCTGTGTTTGTGTGTTTATTCCATGTATGTTTTGCATGTGTGCACACACAAACACGTCTAAAGGCAAACATCGATCTAGGATCAGAAGCATCTCATGAGAAACATTGTCCCCCAACTCTTCCAGATCTGCATGCAAATTAGTTGAAGACAAGACTTGTGGATGAGTTAAAGATGGGAAGGAGAACCACGATAAAGTTAACAAATATTTGGGGATTAAGTTTTTTGAGACAGAGTCTCATGTATCCCAGGCTTGCCCCAAGTTTGCCTCAAGTTTGGAAAATAGCTGAAAATTCCTTTTTCCTTCTGCTTGTACCTCTCAAGTTCTCAGATCATAAGTGTGCACTATCATGCTGGCTACAAATATGATATGTATGTATGAATGCAAGATACACACACACACACACACACTTACTCTCTGACACTGCTGTGGTCAGAAACAGGAGGCAAGGGTTCGTGGGTAGCAGAACTCGGCAGGCTCCCCTGGAAGTGTCGAAAACCTTCATCACTGGGCGGAATGAGTTGCCTTCCTAACAGCCTGCAAGGGAAGAAAAGCTAAGAAGCTGAAAATTTTCTTTTCTCAGACATAGGAAAAATGTTTCATAATTCTAACCAGGATCCAACGCTGCTTCTGAAAGACACATGGGATGCGGTGGAGCGTGCACTAGGGCAAGAGAGCCACCATGGTGTCGTAGAAAAAGCTCAGGCTTGGAGAGGACAGGATGGCTCTCTCAGAGTCCGGACAGAGACTGTGAGCAGAGGTGTCCAGCTCCTTCGCCACTTATTTCATTTATTCGTTGGTCAGGTGCAAATTGGAATCATACTTACCTCACAGGTGCGTCTGCCCTGAGCATCAAGGGCAAAGACGGGCACAGGGAAACTTGCTACAGGTGGTAATTTGCACAGGTCCAGTGGATAAAAAGACATAAACCTATACGCATGGCTTATATGTATCCCCGGCTGGCTTTCAACTCACAACGCCTCTGTCAGCCTCCTGCACACCAGGAGTATAGGCATGCATCACCACACCTAGCTAAGACAGTTTTTTAAAATTCCCTTGACAAGCTAATCAGAAAAGTCATGTTAGTATTCTAATTTTATTCTCCTCAGCTCAGAGCTAGAGAACACTAAAACAAATTTCCTCCTAAGTAGCAAGTCCTTCCTCGGACTCTTGCACCTGCCATGGACATGACATCTTTCTGAGAATGACCGGGATTTGCTTCTGACAAATTACAGGCATGTGATCCCACCATTGTCAAGGTTTCCGTGGGACCTGTTATAAAGGGTGTGACTTGTCAAGAAAGAACTGTGTTCCAGAGAAATACTCTGACTGGGTAAACGCGCTCAGTCACACGATGTTGGCTGAATAAACGGAAATCAATTCTGTGCTGATCAAACCCCCACCCCGGCAGCTCTTTGTGTCCATCTCCGTACCTGAGATGAAGGGATCTCCTTGCCCACTCGCTGCATTCGGCCAGAAGATTCTGGGTCTGGGGGCTCACTTTCCCTTCAAATAGCATTTCCTCGACCTCCCAAAACAGCTGCTGGACTTTCTGAGCATTGACTTTGTCAAATTCCTGAAACAGAAGCATATATTCAAATACCCCATTAGTTTGTGACCACCTTACCCTGAAGGGTTTGATCTCATCACACCAATACCACACTAAAAGTCATAGAACATGGGCTTCATAATCGACACTTATAAATTGAAGACCACTGAATAAGAAGGAGTAAATCAAGGTAAAATTGTGAACTCTGTAGCCAGATAGACTGATATACCAGTGTTTACTTTTTTGATCAATGACATCCTATATTAAGAGTCTCACTCATTAACTGTTAAATAAAGTTATCAGTTATGAGAGTCATTTAAGAGTCCTCATAGATACAGATACACATCTTTACATAGCCATCCTCCCCAGGGATGGGGTTGAGGGAAGGACAAAGAAGACTAAGGATTCTGCAAATCTTAGGAAAACCAGAACAGTAGCTGACTAACTCACCTATCTGAGAATCCCACAGTTACAAAATACCCAAAGTAAGTTAAGGTTGATGGCTTATTCCAGGTTAGAAGGCAAAAGTGAAATATCTGACTGGGTGAAGGGTATGTGTGGGGTTTCATGGTCTTTGTAACCATGGAGATATGTCATAGTCTTTGCTTTCCCAAACCTTCTCTTACTTGTGTTAGCTGTCAAGGCTTTATCTCAAGTTTCTAGCCACAAGTACAATGGCAGGCAGGGTTGTAGCATGGGGAAAAAAATAAATAACAGCTAAGACAATGGACTATGAGCTAATCAGAAAATTTATTTTTCTCTATATTTCGGCATCTTGATACTTTCACATATAACAGTATAAATGTACATATATGTAATATGTATGATATACTTAATACTGATGAGATAACTGTAAATAGATTCTTTTTGAACATAGAAAAGGAATTCTTAGGACTGGGGAGGTAGCTCATCGTGTAAAGTGAGGACCTGGTTTGGATCCTTAGCACGCAAGTGAAAGATGGGTGTGGGAGCCTGTACCTGTAATTTCAGGCCAGGGGCAGGGTAGAGAGAAGCCGATCCCTGGGCTAATTCCAGGTTTGGTGAAAGACCCTGTCTAAGGGGGAAAAATGCAGAGAATGATAGAAGAAGATATTCAAAGTTGACCTCTGACCTCTGAATGGGCATCACAGTTGAGTGTATATCCACCGAACCACCCCCGACACATACACACAAATAAATAAATTACTAGAAGGTTATTCCCCCATAAACCATCCCCACAGGTTATTGAAATTATAAAAAAAGACATACATCATCTCTCCAGGAAGAAACTGAGCTCCTCTCTGTGGACAGTCCAGTGGTGGAACTCTGTGTGGAAGAGCCAGGCCATGAATTGTGGGCCTCCGTGGGCGTGCGGCTCCCACTGGATGAAAAGGATGAGGGGGACTCACTGCAGGAAGGAGCACAGATGACAGACACATGAGCTGGGAAGAGCGGACATTCGGCACGGGCTTGACTTCTCTAGCCTCATTTCCTCTCTGTTCTCGTAAATGTATTTGCCAAGTTCACAGCAACGTGGTTTAACAATCACTTGGTAATGTATCCGTATTGTCAACGCCCTCCCCCATATTTATTATGCATGTTTTTGCCTGGAACACCAGCAGCATTTAACATGATTACTTCTTACCTGGCATATTTGTCAATGGCTTTCTGCACGTTTCTGGTAAAATTTGTGGGTAGAAGATCTTTGCTCTTTGTGGAGCTGTGCTTCCTGAGTCCTTCTGATAGCCCCCTTCTGGAAAGAGAGGAAGCCAAAGAAGTCGGACCAGGCTCCAACATGGTGACATGTGCCCTTCATTGACTTACAATGCCCCTGTTGTCGAGTCAGCCCTCTCCCCTTGCTGCTGAGGCCTAGAAACTCCTTATTTTAATTTTTCCTTAGAATCAAAGTTGCCAATAACCTACATAAATATTTAAGTGATCTGAAACATAGTTAACTGTTTGCAGCGAAGTCAGAAAACACAAAGTTGCCTAAATAGTTGGCCGTACTTCTGATACTGTTCTTTTCCAGTGCCTAGGGCTTGGCAAGTGGAGTATGAGCTGTGTTGTTGACTGGTATGTATTCTGCGTTTTAAAGGCTTCTGAAATGTTAAAGTTGAATGGAAAATTAGAACATCTAAAAATCTAGGTAAACTATTAAACCGACCTGGTACAGTTCGTGTTAATCATTAAAAGGCCTTCTCAATGAACCTCCCGGAATATTTGTTTCCTCCTCATCAAAATATCATCTGCATGGGTAGCAGGGAACCATTTTTGCTTATTAGCAGGAATCATGAATTTCCATAGAAATAAAACACATATTACCTGAAGATGGAGGAAGCAGACTCCAGCTTTCAGAGTTTGAGAGAAAGACAACACTCAGTGTGCTTTAGAAACAAAAGCTGCCTTTGCTTCTAATTAAAAATGGTACCTACCTTTTAACATTTGTATTTTTAATATACATGGAAAACACCCTGCCTTTCCCTACATACTTATCGTCCTTTATCACAAAGGGGGTTCTCGTAAAAATTAACACTGTCTGCAGAGGTTAGTCAAGGTCATGTACCTTCCACTGATTTTTTTTTGTACAGCAATGATTAACAGAATTGTGTTATTTTCCATTTCTTCTGCTTATGTCTCATAGGTACAGTTAGATAATTTTCAGGCAAAGATGTTAAAGGGAAACAGAGAAAAGGACACAGCACAGTGCAAGGTTTTACACTTTTCTTTATTCTGGTGCTGCTGGACTTGAACCCAGAGACTCTCTATGAGGCAGGTGCTCTGCCACTGAGTCATACTGTCCAGCTCTTGCACCAATAAGCGACTTTTTATTGGCCCTGTTCAGCTGTTTCTAAATCATCTTTAAAATCACTCACATTGTGATTCAACTCTTAGGTAATCATAGAAATTCTTACAAACTAGCTATTCCAAGATCAACCAATATTGCGTCAAGTAGATGTATTTGGAGCCTTAAGGAGTGTAATTTAGATGTGAGCTAACACGCCATCAGGAAACTTTAAAACTTTGGTGTCATGGATGACTTTAATGTTAGTCTTTCCTGACACTGGCTTCATAGTGGACCCGCCGCTGACACTTGAGCTCAACACCCACTTCTGTAAACTGACAACACAGCAGCCATCCTCCCTAGAAGCCTTGACTCCAAAGCTGTGGAGAAGATGGAAGTGACCTCACCGCAGGACGGCTAACATGAACGCTTTCAGGGAGCATAAGGTCCTAACATGAATTCCAAACACAGTCACAAAGGGTCTTTGTTTCTTACATTATGTTATTATTATGTTTCTCTCTAGCCAAACGCTGATCTGTCATTCCAAGCATAGTTTACACAGCTTACTCCCCAGTAAACTGCTAACTCCTCTTAGTCTACTCAGCCTGCAAAAAAAAAAAAAAAAAAAAAAACCATGCAAACTTACGGGACATATCCTAAGCTGTAACTATTTTAAAACCTACATCCGGTGCAATGTCTGTTATGCTATCTAATATATAGACATTTGATAATCTTACGTTAGTTCTTTCCTGAAGCTTGTGTTTTAGAGACAGTAACAGTTTTGTTGTGTCTACATTTGAAACCGAGAGGTGGGCTCCCTCGGGGTGGACTGAATGGAACCACAATAGCTAGCTAGCTCTTCAGTACTTCATCCAGAGATTTGACTTCCTCTGTTTTTATTAATTTTTTAAGGTTGATTTTTGATAACTTGCAAAATTGGGTGGAACTGTCCTGTGGAAATCCAAATGTTAACAGTTCTCACAGTGTTCAAAACACCATTTGAGAGGAGTGTTTGAAAGCAGTGTAAGTAGAATCTCTGCATCAAAATGTAGAATAGTGAAGTTTTCAGTGTTGTTATTTTTTTTAATGCGGGGCTGAGTGTTGAGCACAGGGCCTCATGCATGCTAAGCAAGCGCTCCACCCCACTAATTAAAGCCAACAAGGGTCTGATTTTAGATTCTGTAACAAACACACGAAAGGGTGGTCGTTCCACCCCCCCCCCCCCCCAAGCCCAAGAAGCAACCCTAACTGCTTCTTGGAGAAGCAAAGAAGTAACGTCATTTGGGAAGGCCTGCTGATGTCAGCACGGCACAATTTCATGAATGAATGCCGGAAAGAACGCACAGACCGGGTGGATTTCGCCTTTGCCAGCCGAGGAAAACACCACGCACTTCTCAGGAAAAAAAGAAGCCATGATCTAAAACTCATTGCATCCGACTCGAATGGCGAACTTACCCAATCACAATGAGCCCCAGATTCTGCTCTGTGTCCCACAGGCCGGGCCCGGAGCCTCGAGGCCTGGGCACCACGGTGCGGTGGTTCCCCGCACCGGCCCCACGCGGGGCGAGGGCCGCCACATGTCCCCGCGATCCCGGGGCCTCAGCTCCGCGCCCGCCCAGCCCTGCGCCCCGAGCCCCGCTAACGCTGCTCCTGCCGCCGCGGCGGCGCGCCCGGGACCCATGAGCCCGCTGAGATGCAGCCAGCGGCGCTCCCTGCCCGTCCAGCGGGGCCCATGGGCGCGGCGGCTCGCGGGGCTCCGGGCACGGCTTTCCGCTTCGGACCCTCAGGTCCAGCGGAGGCTGGATGCCACAGCGAGGTCTCCCGACCCTCGGATCTCTCCGGCCCCACGCCTCGGCTCGGACTGGAGTGGGCAGAATCGTGGCCAACACTCCCCGCCCCTTCCCGCCCTCTCTGGCCAGGACCTCCTGAAAAGCTGGCCACTGCTTTGGTAAATCACAGATTTCTTTAGACAGGGACGAGAGTTTTGGGGGCCTCGCCGGGCCAACCCCATAGTCCTCTTTAAAATCTGGATTTTCCAAGCCGTGGTGCTTCCAGCCTAGCTTCTCCGAAAGAGCATATAGATTCCGAAGAGAAAGGCAAAGAACTGTAAGAGATTTTCACATCCCTCCTCCCCGCATCTACAAGAAGCAAGGTTTCAAGTGAGAAGGCAAGAGAGGTTTAAAATAACCAAGGCCCAGATCTCGTAAATGCGTGATTGATTAATTATTCAATTAGTTGGAGCTTTGGGTCTGATGACACGCAAGATTAGCATCTTTTCCTGTGCTGTCTCTCTTTCTGCAAAATAGATGCCTAAAGTCACACAAACCAGTCATTTTACTGTAAAGCAAAGAGCATCCTTGCTGGTTGACTCATTAGGTTTTAATGCACGGCTTGTTTTCTTGCATGATTTGAAATGAGCTCTCACTCTTTGTAGCGCCAGTTGGTTGGGAAACTCACTGTATAGCCAGAGCTAGCCCCCAACTGTAGTTAGTAGACCTGTTGCTTCAGACTCCTGAGTGACCAATAAGATTATAAACGTGAGCTATCTCATTCACATGTGTGTGTGTTTGTGTGTATGTGTATACGTGTGTGTGTGTGTGTGTGTATATACTCTTTTTTTTGTTTTGTTTTTTTAAGACAGGTTTTCTGTGTAGCTTTGGAGCCTGTCCTGTAACTACCTCTTGCAGACCAGGCTGGCCTCAGACTCACAGATCACAGAAATCTGCCTGCCTCTGCCTCCTGAGTGCTAGGATTAAAGGCATGTTCTACCACCACCCAGCCCAGATATTTACTTTTGAATACCAATACACAGCTAATTTACTGGAATGAAATAATGGTTCTAGGTGTGCAACTCAGTGGTAAACTGCTTATCTGATATGTAAAAGACCCTGAAGGCAATCTCCAACGACAAAAAAATCAAACTGGAAACTCTAAGGTAGAGGCCCATGAGAAGCCCTGCCCCCTTTTGCACCAGCATAGCCACTGCTGATATCCTCAAAGAAACAGGCAACTAAACAATGGTGAGAGTGGGAGAAACAGCCTTCCCCAGGGAAGAGCGAAAAATCCATTCTCCAATCCCAAGTGCTCAGCCCTGAACTCACAGACACATAAGTAACATTATATGGACTGAACAGGCTTTACTTATATACTTAGGATTACTTATTCATACATTTATATGCATATATAACAATCATTTTTTTTAAAATAGAGGCCATGAATTTGAGAGTGAGTGAGGAGAAGGTGTATGGGAAGAGTTGGGGAAGAAAATGGATGGAGGTAAACAATGTTAATTGTATTTTCCCATGTTCGCAACCTATAGAATTCAGATACGCTGTCAAGATTATTTTCTGCTCCACATGAGGTCACTCATACTTCTATGGGAAGTTCTTATTTCTAAATACCTGTCTGGGAGGACCGAAGAGCAGGTTCTGGGCTGAAAAAGTGATCATTGAGTCCGCATCTAGACCAAGGTTGCTTAATTATTCAGTCTTGGTCCTTGCTCAACTTCTTCTGTTTAAAGTATGAAATTCAGGCTAGCATCCGGAAGATGGATGTGGGCTCATTGGACCCCTTTATTGGTTTCCCCTCCCAATGGGTTCACACTGAATAAAATTTCTCTCTGTATTTTTTCCACCGTTACTCATCTTTACTTTCACCATTACTGACTTTAACTGGCACATGGAATGAATGGCAGAGCCTACCGTTGCTGCTAAACCATGGCTCTGGCCCTGAAAGCACCCGCTATAAAAGGAGCCAGCAGCCTTCTACACAGAACAGTGTGTACAGTGGGATGGAGATGGAATAACTGTTGACTGTGTGATAGCTGTTTCTGAGGTTCACAAGCCAAACCCTGGAGGAGCAAGGAACTGAGACAATGATCATCTAGCCCATGCCTAGACCCGGGCTGCTTAATAATTCATATATATATATATATATATATATCTTGCCCTGTCTCCTATTTCCTGTGAATTCTGCTCAACACACAAATAGTTCCATTTTCATCTATTTCTATCTATGACATTTCATTCACTTCTATCTGTATTCCAATTTCAAAATCTAGAGCAACACCGCCTGCTTAAGTAATAAAGTGACAAAATCTTATCATTCAATGGATCTGGAGATTCTGGAGTCTAGATTCTACACTTTCCAGAAGAGAAGAAGTGGAAACACATTTATAAATGAATACTCATTTATACACACAGCTACACACATGCATACATGTGTATACACATGTGCACATATGCATGTGTGCTTCCAATACATTCTATTATTCTGGAGAACACTGACACCTAATAATCTAGTGAAATCAGAAAAAAATGAGCCCAGTTAATAGCAACATCATGGTGATTGCCTCTGTGACAAATGTACTATAGTAACAGATTCTAAAAACAGAGCATTCTTATAGGAAGCCATTGTAAAATTTGAATATACTTAAAAACACTTACACTTGATGTGGAAATCCCTCTGTATGATGTGAATGTGTTTTATTACCAATGGTTAATAAAAAAGCTACTTTGATCTATGGCAGGGCAGAATATAGCAAGGCAGGAAATCCAAGCAGAGATAGAGGAGGAAAGTAGGTAGACGTGGGGAGATGCCATGTAGCCGCCCAAGAAGCAAGAGGTAACAAACCAGGAGCCTCATGGTAAAATATAAACTAATAGAAATGGCTTAATTTAAGATATAAGAGCTAGCTAGGAAGACACCTGAGCTGTTGACCAAGCAGTGTTGTGAATAATATAGGGTTTTTTTGTGATTATTTGGGTCTGGGCAACAGGAAAAATGAAGGAACGGTCTTCATTTACATACATTAACCTTCCTTATTCATTGCTGGTTATCCAAGACACTGGTATGAAAACATTGTCATCCTACACTAGAAGACAGCCAGTAGATGGCGCCATGTCCCTTTTTAGTCATTATAATCCTTGCACTGAACATAAAACTACGTGTTTTATTGTTTTGTCTTTTGAGTTTTTGTTTATTTTGTTTCTTCGAGATTTGGGATTCACGAGATTTTCATCCCAGAATAGATGGAGAATCCTGTTTAGATCAGGAATCACCCTTTCTGAGACAATTATCTGACAAACACAGCAGGCAGGAAATGTCCTAGTGTTAGAATCTACTATGGGTAGATTCACTAAGTATTCTACTTCTAAGTTTCAAAACTATTCCGAGTGACGCTTCTCTCCTATACAGAAGAGAAAAACAAGGCCAGCAACGTTTTGCAATTGCCAAGAGCTAGCAGTGTTATCCAAATTGACACATTCTGAGCTCAGATATTTATAGAGATTTGTCTCTATCCATTCTTCAGCTGAAGGACATCTAGATTGTTTCCAGGTTCTGGCTATTATGAATAAAGCTGCTATAAACACACCTGAGCAAATGTCCTTGTGATATGATTGAGCATCCTTTGAGTACATAGCCAAGAGTGTACAGCTGGGTCTTAAGGTAGGTTGGTTCCCAGTTTTCTGAGGAACTGTTATACTGATTTCCAAAGTAGCTGTACAAGTTTGCACTCCCACCAGCAATGGATGAGTGTTCCCCTGACTCCACATCCTCTCCAACGTAAGTTGTCATCAGTGTTTTTAATCTTAGTCATTCTAACAGGACTAAGATGGTATCTCAGAAGAAAATGTGGTCCATTTACACAATGGAGTATTACTCAGCTGTTAAAACTATGACATTATCACATCTGTGGGCAAATGGATGGAACTAGAAAAAAATCATCCTGAGTGAGGTAACTCGGATCCAGGAGACAAACATGGCATGTACTCACTCATAAGTGGATATTAGCTGTAAAGTAAAGAATAAGCAGACACAATCCATAGCTCCAGAGAGGCTGGGTAACAAAAAGGAC
Source organism: Microtus pennsylvanicus (assembly GCF_037038515.1). NCBI lineage: Eukaryota > Metazoa > Chordata > Mammalia > Rodentia > Cricetidae > Microtus > Microtus pennsylvanicus. The sequence continues at coordinate 84,455,411 of NC_134587.1, forward strand.
CCAAAAAGGAAATGCATGGATTTCCCTGGGAAAGAGAATGGAAGAGACCTCCTGAGTACACTGGAAGCAGGTGGGAATGGGAACATGACGGATTGGGTTGAAAGGTGAATGAAAGGAGAATAATGAAAGATGTCTTGATAAAGTAGAATTTAGGAATCAGGTAGATCCCTGATGCAAGGGAAACTCCCATGAATCTACAAGGATGACAAGAGCTGAGACTCTTAGCAATAGTGGATACATAATCTGAATTGGTCAGCCCCTGTGATCAGATTGGTGACTACCCCAATTGTCATCAGAGAATCTTCATCTAGCAACTGATGGAATCAGATGCAGACCCACAGCCAAACGTTAGGCCAAGCTCAGAGAATCTTTTTTTTTATTATTTTTTTTTATTGAGAAAAAAATTTCTGCCTCTTCCCAGCCTCCCACTCCTCCCCCCCTCCCCCCACTCCTCTCCCCGTCCCCCCACTCCTCTCCCCCTCCCTCTCAAGTCTGAAGAGCAGTCAGGGTTCCCTGCCCTGTGGAAAGTCCTAGGTCCTCCCCCCTCCATCCTGGTCTAGGAAGGTGAACATCCAAACTGGCTAGGCTCCCACAAAGCCAGGACATGAAGTAGGATCAAAACCCAGTGCCAATGTCCTTGGCTTCTCAGCAGCCCTCATTGTCCGTCATATTCAGAGAGTCCGGTTTTATCCCATGCTTTTTCAGTCACAGTCCAGCTGGCCTTGGCAAGCTCAGAGAATCTTGCTGAAGAGAGGGAGGAAGGATTTTAGGAACCAGAGGAGTCAAGGGCATAATAAGAAAACCCACAGAAACAACTAACCTGGCTCATAGGAACTCACAAAGTCTGAATCAACAACCAGGGAGCCTGTATGGGACTGACCTAGGCTCTCTCTCTTTCTCTCTGTCTCTGTCTCTCTCTCTCTGTCTCTGCATAGATAGATAGATAGATAGATAGATAGATAGATAGACAGACAGACAGACAGACAGATAGATAGATAGATTTGTGTGTGTATGTGTGTGTGTGTGTGTGTGTGTGTGTGTGTGTGTGTGTGCATGCCAGTTGTGTAGCTTGGTGTACTTGTGAAACTCCTAACCGTGGGAGCAGGGGCTGTCCCTAACACTTTGACTGTTTCTTGGAAACCTATTCTTCATACTGGTCTGCCTTGTCTGGCCTCAATATAACTCTGTGGAACATCTTATGGAGCATAAAGTGTCTCACTCTGTACTTTTATTCATACTTATAACCATTACCATATAAGCATTTCAAACTCTGTAGTTTGATGCATGATTAATAAAAGCTCAGAGAGAGAAATTGGGGTTCAGCCTGAAGATCCAAAAAGCAAATCAGTCAGCCACTGACTCTTATCTTGACCTCAGTCTGAAATGGCAATCCTGCCTCCAGGAATCTCAGAATGGGACTGTGACTGAGAACTGTTTCCTCCTGTTTTATAATCCTCTCTAGGACTGGGATTAAAGGCATGCACTGCCCGGTTTCTATGGCAACTAGGATTCAAGATGTGTGTTACCACTGCCTAGTCTGTAAGGCTGATCAGTGGGGCTGTTTTACTCTCTGATCTTCACACAAGCCTAATTTATTAAAATACAAATGAAATGCCACCACAATTATTTAGCTTCAAACCCTTCTTAAAATAAGACAAGCACAAAACTACTTCCAAAAACCTGTAAATTGAGATAACATAGACATTACAGTTAGCCTAAGAATCTACGTACAGAATCCGATGTGCCCACTGACTTCTGCTCCCACAGATCACGGCTGAGCTCTGCAGGCCTCAGTGTTTACCTGCACCTGTATCCCCTGAGCATTGGCCAGAATGCGAGTCATTGGACCTTGCCTTACTCTTTCCACTTCAGCAGTTACAGGGTGAGAATTTGGGTTTCTCACCAAATCTCAGGGGTCCTGCCCTCCGTGGACCCAGCTGAGACTGTGGGAACCATGGTTCCTATTTGTGTGTTTGATAGTTCTTATGCCAATTCACAGCCACACCCTACTCCTCGAAGGACTCAGCCCAGGAACTATGTCACTGTTGACCTGTTCTCACCCCTCAGTATATACTAGTTACTTAATTACTGTATTTTGTTTGCTGATTGTGTGTGTGTGTGTGTGTGTGCGCGCATGCACAAGCATTCCAGTGCACACACATGAAGAGGTCAGAAGATGACTTGCATAAGTTGGTTCTCTTCTTCCACCGTCTGAGTCCCAGGAGTCTAACTTGGGTTTTCAGGAGTGGCAGCAAGCAGCCTCATCTACTGAGCCATCTTGCCAGCCCCTAGACTTCTGATTACAGATGTTGAAGAGGATCTCGCTGAGTTTTCCTATTACAGAAGAAAACGAAGCCCAGAACCTGTCACTCCAAGCCAGGCACAAGAACCCTTGCTCTAGCATATGACATACTCAGCCAGGCTTCCTGATATAATTGGTGACCATCTCTCTAAGTAAAACCCACTCTGCCTTTGGGTGGGAACACAAGCTGCAGAAAGCCCTTCCCAGCCACGGAACAGAACTGTTGGATTCTGCATCTGGCCAGGATAAGTACGGAATACACCGGGCTCAGGAAAAGTACACTTGAGAGAACACAGAAGTTCCTCTTCTTGCTGTGGGGCCCTTAGCTGAGCAAAGCCGAAAGGAGAACTTAAGTTTACAAGACTCCAGGGGTGACTGGGCTCTTGGTGTTTGCTTCCTGCCTCATGAGAAGTGAGAGTCCACTCTTCCCCCACTGCACAGACAGCACTTAGACCAAGTCAGGCCTGGAAACATTTCAAATATGACTTTACTTAACGCTTTTTTTTCTAGCTGACAACCACCAAATGCTTAAGAGGTTGGAAATGGAAAATAAGAGCCACAGCTTTTTTTGTTTCAACTGAGAGTTTGGGGTGTGTCTACCATCCATAGTGTGTCAGGACATCAAACACTTGGGTGCAAACCTTGTCGTGAAACATGACAGAGGTCATGTGCCCCTGCCACCATGCTCCTGCTTCACATGAATCTGTTATGTTCTGTTTAGCACACACAGTGAACACAAAAAATGTAAACTAAAGTTGAAAAAGCATGATGCTAAGTAAACTAAGTAAGACATGAAAGAGAAAAGTGGCACATAGTTCTACATCTGTGAGGCAGAGAAAGAAAGCAGAACGGTGCTTCCAGGGGAGAGGGAGGAGAGGGGGTGAGGAAGGGAGGGGGATGTGGAGATGGATGTTAGTGATGGTGGTCACACAGCCACCATCTAGCCAACTCCCTAATTACATTTAAAAATGGTTAAAATGATATTTTGATACGTGTATTTATTGCAATTAAAAATATACCACCCAGCTGGGCGGTGGTGGTGCATGCCTTTAATCCCAGCACTCAGGAGGCAGAGGCAGGCAGATCTCTGTGAGTTTGAGGCCAACCTGGTCTACAAGAGCTGGTTCCAGGATAGTCACCAAAGTAACAGGGAAACCCTGTCTCGGAAAACATATATATGTATATGTGTATATGTATATATACACACACACATATATATATACATAACTCTCAGCTTTCAGAGTATCCCCAACTTGAAAGAAGTCTAGGAACAATGCAAGATACTACATTGTAGTGGTTGGAATAAGAAAGTCCCTGTAGGCCCCCAAGTTGGAATATTTGGGACCCCAGTTGGTGTGGTTGTTTGGGAATGACACGGGGGTGGCCTTGTGAGAGCAGGAGTGTTGCTGGAGTCAGACTTTAAGGGTTCAAAAGATTTGTGCCCTTCCCTACCACTACCCGTCTCCTACTTGGGGATCAAGATGTGAGCCCCCAGTTGTCCCTGATGCCATCATGAATTCTGACCTTCTCAAACCAGAAGCCTCAAATTAAATGCTTTCTTTTATGAGGTGACTTGGTCATGAAGTTTTATCAACAGGAAAGTAATAAAGATACCTGATTAATCATTACCAATACGCACGCTAGAAACGAGTGAACAAGAGGGAAGCACACATTATCCAAACCCCTCAACAGCAGCACATGGACCCTGATCCCACACAGCTGCAAAGCCAACTTAAAGATTAATTAGCGGTGGCTCTGACGCTCAACACTTCTTTCGACCCCGCCTTACTGTGTCTCGCCAGCACAGAACATAGTGGCTGAGAAATGAGGACTTTAAATGCCAAGCAGTAAAAGGATCCGTGGAATCACTTCTTAATAACTTTGAGGAGTTCACTGGGGTTGTATTTTTCCTCTTATATAAGCCCATAAATATTCATGATTCGTAAAAGTTTGAGCAAATCTACAAGAACTATTACAAGAAGGAAAAGCTGGAATTCAAAGTGACCAAGTATTGTAAAATAATTTGAGATGTTTTTTTCTCTTCGTAAGAGAACACAAAAGAAAAGCAAATTTTGCAAAAAACCAGAAGCTTGCACACATGCCTCTAATACTAGCACTTGGGTGGGTGGGGGGCTTGAGGCCAGTCTGGGAAACACTTGAAATCTTGTCTCAAAAGCAATACACCCCACAAAAAAACTCAGACTTTGCTAAATTTTACTCATTTATGTTTCCGAGGTTGGCCACAAACCATGATATCCTAGCATCCGCCTCCCAAAACTAGTCTCAGAGGCATGTGCCATCACACTTACTGGGTTTGAAAAAAATTTTTTTCCTACCACTGATGATATTTGATTTTCAGACATAGGCAGGATATATTTAATGGATTTTTAAAAAAATCAAAATGTAGCATAATAGAATGACTGAAGAGAAGGCTTAACAGTTTAGAGCACTGGCTGCTCTTTCAAAAACCAGAGTTTGATTCCCAGCACCAACACTATAAAATTATTGTCGTTACTACTTCATAATTATAATTTTACTGCTGCTATGAATTGTAGTGTAAATATTTGATATACAGGATATCTGATATGCAATCCCCGTGAAAGGTTGAGAACTGCTGTTCTGGAAGATTCATAATATACTTTTTCTTGCTTATAATTATAATCCAGTTGAAATTGCCTTGAGTATGGATGGGTGTATGTAACATAAGCAATCAAATTTCTTTTAAATCTTGAAAGTTACCCAATGGACACTGAGCCATTGAAAATAGTATTGTTGATGAGTACATAAAGAAAAATTTATATATATGCATACGATGCATATATGCATATGTTTCTGCATATAATATGTGTACACATACATGCATATAATAATAAATAAATGTATTTATTATATACATGTATATATAAACAGTAGGCTGTTGGTCAATGATTCAGAGGAATAAATTTTTCTGCAGAAAACTGAATGAAACTATTAATCAAAATAAGTTAGATTCAGGAAAAAAATTGTATATTTTTTCTCATATGGAGAATATATGTTTAAGAAATTAACTTAGAAAGGGGTGGTGCTTTAATTAGGTTTACTATTGCTGTGAAAGAGACATCATGAAAGCCTAACCTGCTGATATTCTGAAATCCACACTAGCTCTCTTGTACTTAGAGTGATTGTACATACCATCATTTTATCCACACACAAACATTTCTTCTTCCTTATATGTAAGTGGTGTCCTTAGTAAACAGTACTGAACTGTTACTGGCAGCTAAAACTCATAGGAGATTATTACATTTGCTTTTCAAAGCAGACTGAGCTGTGAGCCCGGCCACTCCAGGTCTCCTTAATCCAATCAAGAACGGAGAGCTGAAACTTGATTTCAGAACCAGGTGAGCTGGCTGATTCCCAGCGCACCTTAACTCTTGAGTAGGCATTAAAGTTTCTGAGCTTTAGCAGCTGCTCATAGGTGATAGCTGGTCTGAAACAAGCTGGTCTACGGTGGCTGGAAGCAGAACGAAGGTAGGCTTTGTAGGAAATCTGGTACAGCATGTGATGTGAAAGCCCATTCATCTTCCAAAAGAATCCTCACCAAATGACTTAGTCTTTTCTAGCGATTTAATGCAAGAATAACTCATTAATTACTTACAAGGAAAGTCAAGTTGCCTCCTGATCCAGACAACATAGTTTGTTTCCACCCTTTGGCAGCATCTGAACTACAAACGCAAATTAAATTTAAGCCATGAGAAAATCCCTTCATGGGGAATGAAGCCAATGACCTCATTGTGACATGGTGGCTTCCTAGGAGACTCTTGACAAGAATCGCCATGAGTCACTAGTTTTAAGCAAGAGGCTCTCCCAGGGGACAGACTGTATATTTGTAACAACACAAGAAACCACCTACGTGTAAGTTTTCAGTCAAAGACCTTCTTTGGTTGAAATTATTTATGTAAGCTCTGACTTATGAGAGAACCTGCCACGGAGGGCTGAGAATGGAGACTAGAAACGGATAGGATATGTCTGTTAGTTAACAGTCTCAGCTCGGAGCAAAGCATAAAGTGTCAGAAATTTCCTTCTCTGTATTCTGAACAATTTAGAAAACCTCCTCTTTAGCTACGGGATGTGCTTTGACTACTCTTTAGCCTACATTATAAAAGAGCAAAATTTATAGCACTTAGTGGCCTTTTTCTTGATTTCTTGAACTCTGTTGCTGGTGTAGTAAAAATATATCTAGTAAGGTCTGCCTTAACCCTCCTCAAATTGTCTATAGTACTTGGCTGATGTGGGATGTCCTTTTGTATATGTGTTGGTTTTATTGGGTGGTGAGTAAAGCTGCTTCAGCCAACAGCTTAGCAGAGTAAAACCAGGCAGGGAATCAGAACAGAGATAGAGAGTAGGTGGATTCAGAGAGACGTTATGTAACCAACAAAGGAGTAACAAGCCAGCACAAGTAAGCCGCAGCCTAGTGGCAGTACACAGATTAATAGAAATAGGTTAATTTAAGATGAAAGAGTTAGTTAATAAGAAGCCTAAACCATCAGCCAAACAGAGTTGTATTATTATTCGGGTCTGGGTGACCAGGAATAAAAGAGTGGCCTCCGGCTACACTTGGCCATTTACAAAAACGTTTTCAATTTATTGCAGATACCTTAAGAATGTAACAAATGAATTAATAAGAAAATAATGTGGTAAAGTATACAAAACATGATTTAAAGAGAGTTCATTATTAGAATCAGTAAAAAATTATTTTGTCAGTGGCTCTGAAGTTTACAAATGCTTTTTTTAGTTTGTATTCTTTTTGTGGACAGAGGTAACGAGAGAAATATTGATCAAACAAGACAGGAGGACCACACACATTTCTCATTTCAGAAGTTCTTAAAATATCCAGATACAAAATAAAGAACATTAAGGATTTTATGTAATATAATGCAATTGTTGGGTAATATATAATCTATGTGTATTTATCATAGCTACTTAGAAGGCTGTCTATATATCTAGACCTCACCTTTCTTCCAAGTTTGTCGCAAAAATGCCAAGCTCATCTAGATATTTACCTAAGCCTTCAAGATTCATCACAAAATGAATTCCCATCCTCTGGACAGACCCACTTCTTCTGTGTCCACCACCTTCTTGTTAAGGACATGCTCCTCCTGAACAGGAAATATCATCAGCTTCTACTCTAGCTTCCTTTGATTTTTCCTGTGTTGCAAGGCTGTGTAACAGTTGGCATACTAAAGTCTTTATATCCATGTCCAGTCTTTATATCTATCCCTTTCCAGTTTGGACAGGGGCATCCTCTTCCTCCTCCTCTATGTACCTGTGTGGTATGCACACGTGTGACTGGTGTCCTATCAGTCTGTCTTATTCCCTTGCGACAGCGTCTCTCACTGAACCTGGGGCAAAGTCGGCCACGAGCAAGTCCCTGCCATCCTTCTGTCTCTGACCCGGTCCTGGCTTTTCTACATGATACGAACTTCTCAGCTCCTCAGTCTTGAGTGATGAGTGTACTTACCCACTGAGCTAACTCCCTGGCCCCCTTTGTGGTCTTTTGAAAGCTCTTCCCTTCTGTATCTCCAGACACTGATACCATGGGCCTCGCTGGTGCCGCTTCTCTGCATGAGCACACTCAGTCACTCTTCCCCTGTTAACTGAACACAACCTGGTAGCCAAGAATTTCCTTGCTTTCTCTCTAAGCGCCTCACAAAAGCTGGCTCCTAGTAATGTCATCTCCCCGCATGGCATGTTATTCTGCACCCCTGTGCTTTGTCTCACAACTTTAGTCTTCTAAAATATTCTCCCAAATCCTGAATAAATGTATGTCCAATTTCAATTTTTTTTTTAAAAAAAAAACAAACTATAATTTCAGGTCCCTGATGCCTCCCTTGTCCTGTAGGTTTATTTATGCGCACCCCTCTTGCCTTGGCTCTGTGTTCTTGGAAATTCATCTCTTCTTTTGTACTCTAACAATTAAAGTCTAACTTCCTGAAAATCAGGTATTTGTAATCTACAGGTTGAAAGTTCATGTTTGGAAATTAATATAGTAACTTTCACTGAAGATTGTAGCAAAAAAAACCCTCTACTCTGTACAAAGGAAACTAACTGTGTGTGATAAATGATACATGCAGAATACTGAACATTCTGAAAAAATAGTTGTGGAGTGTGTCTATGCTGGGGGTGTTAGAAGTGGAAGACGAGTTGGAGGGAAAAACCAACAGAGACCAGAGACTGGGATGAGCGAAAAGTGGGAAGATGAGAATAATTTTCAGAAGTACCAGCGATATCCATTATCCATACATGTGTGCATGTCCAAAGGTTCCACAGGCACAGGGGAGCCCTCACCTGTGAAAGCTGACACCAGACTAGGGACTTTTATATTATACATTGCCTCCTTTAATCACTACAATATCTTTGGAGATTATTATTTCCGAATCAATGGAAGGGAAAGTGAATTGAGTGAGCTGAGTAGCTCTTAATATTGTTGGGGCTCATTTAAAAAAACGGATTTGAATCAATCAATCTCAATTGGACTCCAATATGTGCACTAAAATCTTGTACCAGTTTGGGTGAATTGTTGCTACTATGCAACTTGAAAGGATCCCAGTTCTATATCATGTGGATGTTGCTATATATGTGTGATGTATGTGCAGACTAGCAGACTATTACATAGGAAAGTATCTAAACTTGCTTTTTCAAGATATAGCAGGAGACTAACCACTAGCTCAACCACAGTTTTACAATTTTGGATAAAATAATAAGGAAAACAGTTTAAAATTGAAGCCAGTCACTGCCTTAGCAGTAAAAAGAGAATTGTTTTATGCTTAACAAAGTTATATGTTGAAAAATTATGTAAGTTTGTGCATTCATGTATTTGGATGCATACGTGTGTGTGTGTGTGTGTGTGTGTGTGTATAGGCCAAGGGACTCTGTCCATCTTGTTTTGGAGACAGGGTCTCTCATTGGTGTGGATATAGTTGATGTAACTGATATAACTAGTCTGGTTGATCACAATGCCCAGTTATTTGCCTGTGTCCACCCCTGCCATGTTGGAATCACAAGCACGTGCCAGCACCCCTAACTTATTTTAAGTGCATAACTTATTTTATGGGGATAGAATCCGGGTGCTTGAATTTGCATGGCAAGCACTTTACCAGCATATCTATTTCTCCAGCCTAGGATTCTGACTTTTAATGAAAGGTTTTAATGAAAGGCGTGGTCATATGACTCTAATAGAATGTAATAGCCACTTAACGTCTGTAGGCCGAGCTCATGAGTCATCCCTGCGGGAACAATAAGTCCCAGGAACTTACTCTGAGAAAATACCCAGACAACAAAACAAAAAGGCCAAAAAAAAAAAAAAAAAGGCCCAAGAACGATAACTGTTATAGGAGGACAATTAAATTGCTTCTGGGTTCTTTGAGATTGAGAATTCATGAGAGTGGACCCTAGGAGGAAGACAATATTTTTACTCATCCATTTAATGCATTTTTATTTTAAAATTTATGCCTTTGGGGAACACGTGTTGCCATTCACATCATGGTGCTATTCTAATAAAGAACATAGAATGTACCTCAGTCACAGCATTGTGTATGTGTGTGTGGGGGAATGGACAATTTCTGTACAAAGGGTGGGCAATGACTAATAGTCTGTATATTTTTCTAAAATTCAGAGGATTATCCCAGGATAGGAGACACACTTCCTTTTTGGTGTTAGATGCTAATATACCTTTTACATAAATTGCTAGGAATTCTTTCTTCTGCAGAATGAATCAGTAAGACCTTTACAGGGAACCAGCCTTGCAAAATGAGGCAGGAAAGGGTGAGTGGGAAATGGGGCAAGTGGGATGCGGTGTAGCGAGAAAATGGAGAGGGAGGTGAAGGCCAACATCAAAAGTTTTGGAACACATACCCAGGGGTATGGGACATGAGAACAAAGAAAGCTCAGGTTCCTCCACCATGACTCAAATGTAGCCCTATCTACTTATCAGCTGATTATGTATTTATCATCTATATATATCTACCTGCCTATCTGCCCATCTATCATCAACCTCCTTTGTCTCTCCGCTCTCTGACTTTCCCACTTTCTTTCTGTGTGATTCTCTCTCGTTACTGAGTTAAGCCATGACTTCAGATTTTCTTCTATAACTGAGCGCCGTGGTTTAAAGTTGGATCTGTGGGCCTCGGGGATAGGATTCCATTCTTTCTGTGTTGTCACGGTTCTCTCTTCTCCATGCTTTCCTCCTCCTATTTCCACATTAACCGAGTCTCTCTTGCCATGTCCATTGGCTTTTGAAAACTAAGCATTCACTTTTAATATGAATCAAGCAGACCAACAGCAGCAACTATCTACTGACAGGAGATAATCTCAATTCATTTTCTGATAATGGTTACTTCTTCCATGTTACAAATGATGTAAAGGAAAAATGCATGATACATCAGCCCGTTCCTATTCATTTCTGCCTTTTACTGAGAAAACAATTTAGAGCAGTAGAAAGAAAAAAAGCAAATTTATATCTACAGAGAAAATTAGAGGCTTAGGTTTATCCACTGTCTGCCTGTCAAGACTTTTGACTTCAGCTATAAAGTGTAGGTGTATCATCAGGAAGATTTTTGAAAAAAAAAACACACCTTCAATGCATTTTATTTCTGGAAGCAACTAGAACTCAATTTCTCCCCTTTCAGTAAAATTGAATGCATTTGCTAATCAGATTAACTTCTGCAAATCACACCAAATGCACAATTATTGAAAACAGTGGTTATTGTAAAGGTTTTGGAAAATACAAATATGACCTAATATGTGCATGAATCAAGGTGAAAGATATTTCCTTTCCTGGCTTTTCTGCCTGTTTCAGTGTCTGTTTAACTAAAAGCACCAAGCCTCAAGTTTAAGGTCACTGCATAGGTCTGTTTGCTCATGAAACATTAATTGTATGACTGTTAAGGACCAGTTGCTAATAACAAAGGCTTTAATTCCTTAGGTAATTGGAGCAGCTTTCCAAGTGCAACTGTTTTTCCTTCAGGGTGGGGATTGGTTGGCAAACAAATTTTGTAACATAGTATTTCAAATGAATGACTTAGTTTAACTTACTGTGGCACAATTACTGGCTTAAGCATTGACCAGGATGTCAGGCACCTTTGTGAAACTGTACCTATTTATACTGTGAAGAAGTTAGAATCAGTCTTGATTTAGTAGGGACCTTGTTAGTTGACGATGGCAAATACCTTGAGCTATGCCACCCAACTCTTCATGCCGAAACCTGGCTGAAAAGGAGCTGATGGGATCTGGGATTTTACTTTTCTTTTATAAGCATTCAAAACGACAAAAAAAAAATAATAATTGTAAGCACTTAAAAACAGCAATATGCTCTTCTCACTAAAAAAAAATAGAATCCACTGTAATTCTAGAGTCTTGATTTTTTTGTCAGAATGATGTGTTCATTGTGCTTTTGATTTTAAAAGGGACCTGTGTGTGTGTGTGTGTGCGCGCGCGCGCGCGCGCCTGCGCGCGCACATTTGCTGAGGAAAGTAGCCTCCAATTCCCATTTATGGTGAAGTCAGCCCATGTTTCTGTAGTAACCCAAGGCCCCAAGAGGGAATTCTAGACCTCAGGGAGACTTAATCCTAAACATCACAGGTCTCTTTTGTGAGGGATGATGCGATGCATATGTAAATTAACTAGATGTCACTTGGGATCAGGAAAACATTGGCTGATCCTTAGACACTATGTAAGCGCTGTTTGGCAATTTCCTAAATCCATCCGTTGCTGCTATGGTGTACAGTGGGTCACCTGAGCAGCTCCTGTCGCAACGACGGGTGCTAGAAGAAAGCCCTGTCACAAGGACCGGTGCTAGAACTCACGAAAACTCATAGTCTAGATTTCAAAGCTTCTGTAGCAGAGACCTGGCATACAGTCCTCTCCCTCCCTTCTTTTCCTCCCCACGTTAACAGAAGTTTACTCCGAGAATGTTACGGAAAAGTTTCTTGTAGTGTGATGGAAAAGACCAGAAAGTCTGGAATGGGAGGAAATGAACCTGGGAAGAGATGTGTAGCAGGCAGAGGGTGGGGATCAAGAAGATGGACAGACTGCGACTCACCCTTCTGGATCTTCCTGGGAGTCGCTGTCGGAGGCCCACTCCTCCCCAATGTCCGGCAGGGTGAAAAACAGTGTTTTGGGGACAGGTCCTTGGGCCATCCACGCACTGGGCTCTCGCTCTCCGGGACCCAGCAGCTGGCGAGGGGTCCTTGGACTGGAGGTTGCACTGCTATTGCTGCCCACAGGGACGGTAACAGAGGGCAGGGTCGCCCAGACGGTGCCTGGGCTGGGCAAAGCCACTGATGCCATGGAGCCCGCAGAGCCACTACCAAGGCCTAGGAACGGCGGTCTGGATGCTCCTGGGCTGCCAGGCAGAGACCCCGGGCACCCTACTGCTTCCACCCTGCGGGTGACTGCGGAGCTCCTGGGATGCAAGGCAGAGTGCAGAGGTGTGGAGGGCTCCCGTGAGGCCGTAATGTCTGGAGGCAGAGATGGGAGCAGAGTCAATGTCGCTGCTTCGCTGGAGTCAGAGACCACTGATCCTGTGGCGGTGGAGCCTCCAGGGTGGCTGGGGGGCGCAGAGGATGCCGAGGTCTTGAAAATCTTGGCAAAGAGAGACCCCAGGTCCAACACAGCGACCTTCATGCCTTGGTCCTGGAGAGGCCAACGTTGCTGCCACCACCGGAAAGTCAAAGACACCAGATGCCGGGCTGCAGGGCTCCATCCACCACCACCAGCAGCGATCTGGACCAGGCAGCCCTGGGGACGAGCAGGGTCCTGGGGTCCTGGTACACAGTGCCCTTGAGGCTTCTTTCTCCACGACAAGCACCTGTTTAGCTCCTCGGGTGTCTGACAGATCCTCCTCAGTGGATCCACAGATTGCTGAAGCTGTGAAAGGTGGCAACCAAGACACGAGAGTCAGGTCACCCTTTGCAAGTAGCAATCCTTTTTGTCCCACAGTGTATTGAGACCTCTAAGGGACCAGGGTCATGGAGATAAAGAAGACTAGTGTTTAGTGCACAGATTATGGCCTGAGCTCACTGGAGATTCCCTCCCTGGCTGGCCCCTGGGGCAGCACAGGCGGTTGCTAAGCTAAACAAAACCCCTGCTAAGCTCTCTGCTAATTGGACTCCAGACTGTAGCCTGGGCTGCAACCACAATAGAAACACCAGCTCCCCTCCTTGACTCCCGCCTTAAAGAAACAGTTTCAAATTTCTCAGTCATCCTTACAGCTTCAGAGTGACTGGGAGCTAGGGCATTGAACATAATCCCTGCAAGCATAAGCATCCATTCCAGAATGTTCATTCCGTTTGCCAAGGACAAATGCATTACGCTCATAGTCTATTCTTCTGTGTGGGGAGGGTGAGCAAGAAGGCAATTTGAGGAAAGATGCTTGAAATGGGTCCACTTCCCTTTCCCCAAGATTATTTTCTGGTTATCACTGGGCATATCAAAAGAGCTTATGTGGATGGTGTTTCACTTCTTTTAATAGAATATATATGAAACGTCGAGTATGTACGTTCAAACCTGCATCAGGGTGTGGTCTGTGTTGAGTGCAGGTTTTGCAAAAGCCGTAGATAGAGTTTATTCATTGATATGAGGAGTGTTCAGCTTTGACCTCTGTATACTTTAGTCTTTAGCAAGATAACAAGCGGTCTTCTGATTCATGTTTTTAGCCTACTAGTCTGCTTTGCTTCTTTAATTGCTGTTACTATGTCAATTTTTTAAAGAAGTCCTTTAAAGGAGGGGAATACTGTTTTGTTTCAGAGTGTCAGGTCATGGTTGCTTGGGTTTCATCATTTTGGCCTGAGACGAGGCAGCATCTGTAGGAACATTTGGAAGAATGGCACTGCCTCTTGGTAGCAAGAAAACAGATAATCAAAGGGATCCTAGCAAGACAACTCCCGAGGACATGCTACCAGAAACCCACTACTTCCAGGTATATATAGATATAGATATAGATATAGATATAGAGATAGAGATAGAGATAGAGATAGATAGTTGATAGATATAATATATTAATTATATATTGCATACATATACTCATATAATTTCTATTTATACTACAGTAATATTTCTGATCACAGTTGACCTCAATTGAAACCATAAAATGAAAAGCTGGTTGACAGGACTATAGTATATTCAAGTTCAGATAAGGTCATTTGCATGGACTCTAATCAAATAGGATGATTTACTGTGAAGAAAAAATGGTTTGAGGTCAGTCGCTTGGAAAAGAACACCCCAGCCCTGTGGTGACAGAGGTGTAGAACACCACCATAACTGAAAATTACTGTCCAGGATGGAAGAGGAAGAGAAAAATCCTGACTTGTAGATTTCCAAGGTATCACAGCTCTGCAGATACCCAGCGTAGGGTTGTAGCCTGCAGACGCGTGCTATTATAAACCATCCAGTAATGGTAATTTCTTATGATAACCCTAGGAAATAATTAGGGTTTTAATTAATTGGAGAGGAACCCCTCACAATCGCACTATTTTACTTGTAATTCTAGAAGAGCATTCAGTGGGTATATAGGCTCTAAACAACTGGCTATAAATTCAAGTGATGATAACAATGGTCTCTAATCCAGAGCTAAAGCAATTGGAAGGGAGGTGGTATTGTAGGAAGTACCATCATCAGTTAACTGGTGGGTATGGCTTTCAGAAAAGCTAACTTCATGAAAAAGGGACAATGGATGAATGACTGATCCTTTTGTTTGCAGGTACCGCTTTTGAAAACGACCTGTAATTGCAAGCAGAGCAAACCCTTCTAAGCAAGACACTGAGTCTTTTACACCCATTGTTCATCCATCAACAGCTTTTCAGACAGATGTGAGATGCTACCAGGCTAATCCTTAATTACCAGCAGCATGCAGTTTTCATGATGTGAGCCTTAGGTGGTGGACCATGGTGCTCTGCCTGAAGCCATTATTTCAAGAATAATGCAATAAAAGCAAATATCATTTGGGTTCTGGGACTGTTCTCACTTTAGACAGACTGTTAGGAAGGGCAAAGTGTTTGATTCTATTTTTCTTCTGATGCTTAGCTAACGGCACTGAAAAAGTACTAGGAAATTATAATGGTACTTCTAGGAAAAAGTTTCATGTTCCGGAAATTTGACATTTGATCAAAACAAACAAGAGAAATTAATTTGTTTATGAAGTGCCTATCTCAAATAGGAACATCTTCTGGGAGTTACAGCTCTTTTTGGGGTAGAGAGCGTTAAATGGAGCTTAGCTGGTGACTTTTATTTGGCTAACTTTTCTTTTGTGACACCAGGTGACAGAGAATACCCAGAGACAAAGAACTGTAAGGAAACACAGCTACATTCACTTCTTAATTTTTTTTTAAAGATTTATTTATTTATTGTATATACAACATTCTGCCTTGATGTATGCCTGCACGCCAGAGGAGGAGATCTCAGTACAGATGGTTGTGAGCCACCGTGTGGTTGCTGGGAATTGAACTCAGGACGTCTGGAAGAGCAGCCAATGCTTTTAACCTCTGAGCCATCTCTCTAGCTCTACATTCACTTCTAAGTTGATTCATTTTCGTACAAATTGACTGCTTTCAATAAATGTGTCTATTTTCCATAATAATAACATCAAATGCAAACTTTAGCAAAGCCCTGGGATAATTTTCTTAATATTTGATTAAAGGCTGTGTGTTCTACTAAGGGTAAACTATTAAATTAACAAGGAACAAACACATTTGGGGTCATCAACAAGCTGTATTAAGACAGAAATTACTTGTGGATCACAATATACACTGGATGCCTCAGTAGATACAATGTAGTAGAAGGGACAAAGGACCAGACCAGCAAGCCAGCCATCCAGGTACACTGGGTCCCATGTCATAGAGAAAGTCCTTATCTACACAGCTCTGAGCACCATGTACTTAAGTCACCCACATGACAGGAAACCTCTCCTTTGTTGGTTCTGGGATGGTTGAAGTAAGTTATCCATGTCACCAGAGACTTAAAATCTTTCTCTCCTTTTTGTTCCCACACTGTCAGGGTGTTACAACACCAGCCACCTTTCCCTCAATAGGTACATTTAAAACACGAGGAAGATTTAGTTTACTCTGTCTTTTGAGGAGTAAAATACTTTCCAGAAGTTTCTTAAGCTAACTTTCATTCAGGCCTCATTGTCAAGAACTAGATCACAGCCCTTCCTGATTAGCATGACCAGCTGCATCCCCAAGCATCAGAGGAGGGTTCCCCTGCTGCTCCGATTGCTGCTTCAACAGTCTAAGCATCACAGAGCTAGGGAGGCAGAGGCATTCACTGTGTGGGAAATAAGCAGGAGCTGCTGCAGGTGAAAGCACCTTCAAGATGCATTCAGCCTGATGCACTGAGAAAACTCCAAAACAAGCACCGAGCCAAGTGAGATGGTCCTTCTCCTGAGAAACTGTTACTCAAGCAGTGGGTAGCTGATGGTCTGCTATTATCAGATGAGCCGGGAAACCACTAATTCACAGCTCTCGTTACTCTCTGTCCACATCACTCATACCAGGAGCATTTCTGCATCCTTTCAAATGCTGGCCTCAAATCTTCTCAAATTCAACTATCACACTTCTAGACGACACGGGCCATGGTACACATAGTATTTCTGTGGGGTCAAAAATAGCTGCTGTGTTCATATGCTTCTTCGCTTCCTCCCAGGAGCTTCTCAAACGTTAGTTAACTGAGATGGGATCGTTTTGCAGGGAAAAGATTATTTCACTCATAGTTTTGAAGACTGGGAGTCAAAATGACATGGTGGAGGTGCTTGTGTCGTGAAGATGGTGGTTGGAAGAATTTCTATGGAGGAAGGCTCCCTTTTGAGCCAGGAATCAGAGAGCACAGGGAGCTCGTCTGGTTTCATAAATACCCTCTATATAGAACCACAAAAGAGTCAGATAAGAACTACTTTAGTCCCTTTTGAAAGCCTGACCTAAGGACCTTCTGCCAGGACCCTGCCTCTTAAATGTGTCACTGTATCTCTTAATACTGTTCTCTTGTGGAGCAGGTTTCTGAATACTTAGACTCTTCAGAAACACAGCCAAGTCATAGCCGCATGACTCCAGTCGGACAAGAGTGAATTTAGAAAAACAGAAAACAGAAAAAAATTTATTAAATAAATAAAATGAGGTAAGAATAAAAGGATTGTGAAAGATGGCATAAAACTGCTGATTCTATCCTTAAAGTTTGACGTGTGTGCTGTGACACCTTCTGGGATGTATTCAAAGGTACAGTGTTAAGATCCACTAGGCCATGACCAACAGGAAACCTGGCACCCTGGACATAGCCTTGGAGTACCCCACAAGCATCATCTCTCTCTTATATACTCTCTCAGTGTGCTGAGATGCCACCAGTATCCCTAACAAGTGACTATGTGGAGATGGGACCATCCTGCTGGCTCTACTCCCCTCTAGACTGGGACAGGATAGAGGAGAACAACCCTCAAGAGCATATAGTGTCACAGAAGCCACCCGAGATGGGTGACATCAGAAGAGACCATAGAATCATTGAGCTGCCAGATTGAACTGTTATCAGCAAAGTCACAGGGACTCTGTTTCCTACAACTGCTTAGGAAACAGTTTCTCCAAGGAAGGGCCATCTCACTTGGCTTAATGTTTTTCCACCTGAGATCATTTTCTGCCAAAACAGGCTGAGCAAAACAGCTCTTTAAGCCTGTGACACAGAATGGTTATTTTCAGGGGTGGGAGATAAAGGGGGAAGGCACGGTCCCAGTGCCTCCAAAGTGACACACACCCAAGGTAAAATGTAGCCAGGGTTGGGTGGTTTCTTGCACTAACAACAGTGTGTGTGTCAATCTCGCCCAATGTTAAAGTCTAGCTAATGTATCTTCCAAAGAACAGGTGTGATTCAAAAGGATTCTAGGAGAAGATGGTACCTGGACATCTTAACTCACTCTTAGAACTGCACGTTTAATCAAAAAAGAAGGAGAAACTGAATAAGCTACAATTAAAAAGAAAAACAAGGTAGAGAGATGATTTCCATGAAGTTGTGAAAAAGCCCTACTAAATGATATGTTCTGTGTAAACAGGGTCAACTCCAACCATTTGTCAAATGGCTCAGTTATCCTACCTTTCCTAAAAGTCAGCTCTGATGTCCCCCTCCTCCTCCTCCTGCTCTTCCTCCTCCTCCTCCTCCTCCTCCTCCTCCTCCTCCTCCTCCTGCTGCTGCTGCTTCTACTAGCCTTATAGCCTGAAGCTGAAGGAACTTGCCCTCAGGTGTTCTCCTGTCACTCACAAGCGTTTCCTGTAGGGTGACACAGATTCTAGCTGCGGAAGTGCACAACGCTCCCTCTGCAGAAAGTTATGCTTTCCTTATTACCGCCAGGCTAGAGTTAGCTGGGTGAACCTGAGAAGACTCCCTTTAGTGTTGTTGTGGTTTGAAAGAAAATGGCCGTCAGAGGGAGTGGGACGTTTGGGAGGCGTGGCTTTGTTGGAGTGGGAGTGGCCTTGTTGGAGGGGTGGGCTTTGAGTTCAAGCTTCACTCGGTGTGATACAGTTACTCCGGCTGCTGCCTGCAGATCAACATGACAACATGGCTCCCCTTTCTGGGAAACTGCACTTACTTTAGAGGCTATCTTCCTGCCACCCTATCCACACGGCTCTCGTGGATGCTGCCTACTACAGGCCAATTAGAGTCTTTCCCCGAGGTTTGAAAACCTGGACTAGGAAAACATTCATCCTTGCTGAGTACTGTGGTTGGAAAACAGTTTCTGTTCTGAACCTCTTTGTGCTGAAAGTTTGGGTTTCTGGTGTAGTAGTTTTTAAGTGGGACCCCCAAGAAAGTGGGTTCTAGTAGGAGGAAATTAGGGCATGAGAGCTCTACCACTGTGAATGGACTGATGCTGCCTCGTGGAATTATATCAGATAACCGCAAGGTCATTCTACACAATTGGCTCCAGCAGAACCTTCTAGTTTCTTTCTTTACCATTGCTGTGATAGAAGATCCCTAATCATAATCCCTAATCAACGCTGATGTCATGATGTTTGTATTTTTCAACCACCCAAATCAGAAGTCATAATTTTTTTCCTTTAAACATATACAGCCTTTAGTGCATAGTACCAGAGAGTATTATGGGCTGTTGGGGGAGAAAAGTCACCAACAGACTCACTCAGCAATGTTGTCAGCTACAACAATGACTGTGTGCTAAGATTTGCCTATGAGCAAAATAGTGGCATTGCTATTATGGGGATAACCAAATTGTACTGGTTAGTTTTTCTCAGCTTGACACAATCCAGAGCTACTCTGGAAGAAAGAACTCAGTGGAGGCAATCCGTTGGCATGTGGGAATGTCTGTGGGGATATTTTCCTGACTAATGATTGATGTGGAAGGTCCAGTCTACTGTGGGTATTGCCATCCTTTGGCAGGTAGTCCTAGTATAGATAAGAAAGCAAGCTGAGTGAGCCATGGCAGAGCGACTCAGTAGCCTTCCTCCATTGTCACTGCTTAAGTGCCTGTTTCATTCCGACATCTGGATCCTGCCTCTGGATTCCTGACTTGTTTTTCTTCAGTGATAGACAGTGATCCGAAAGTGTGGTTTTAAATAAAACCTTTTCCTACCCAAGTTGCTTTTGGTCACGGTGTTTACCACAGCAGCAAAATTAAACTAGAACACAACCACTTTCTGACTGGATTTAAGATCCATTCCACAGGGAGAAACACGTGCCTGGAGCTGAGACTTTGGCAAAGAACCCATAGCAGGGAGATCAGAGGTCCCAGGGTGCAAATGCTACTGTTAGTTTGATAAATAGACCTAGTATCAAAGTGCTCTCTAAATTTCTTTCTTTCTGCACTAGCCCATAGGCTAGTGCAGCTCTCAGATATGGCAGAGAACTCTGTGCAGTAGATAAAGATTAACACAGAAATGCATACTGATCAAAGTGCAGAGATTAAGTGTCAGTGGAGTCATCAGTCATGGGACATTTATAACACATACTCTCTCCCTCCAAAGCTTAGGGACCATATCAGAAGAGGGGGAGAAAAGATGATCAAATGTCAGGGAGGGCTGAAACAAAACGGTGTCTTCTCAACACAACAGGACCACTGCATTAGTGACATTGCAGTGTGTTGTGCTTGACTGCACAAGGCCCATACAAGATCAAACGAGTCCACATTCCAGCACAGAGGAGAGAGGGGCTTATCAGGCCCTCCACCTGAGGAGCTAGAGATAGCTACATTCGATGTCTTCTGGGAAAGGGAGAGCCAGTTTTTTTTAAGTGTGTGTCCCCTGGTAGGTCAACCATGCTCCAACAGATGACTAGATACCTATTAGTATATAGACTGTATTCTTGGACTCAGTAGGTTATAAAAACAGAGAAAGTTGGGAAGGAGTTAGAAGTATATCTGGGAGGAATGGAAGCATGAATAGGATCAAAATACATTCTATAAAAGTATGTGTATTAGAGAGCTCTAGAGTCACAGAATACACAGAATTAATAACATATGTAGGAATTTATTGAAATGACCTACAGGCTACAGTCCAACTAATCCAACAATGACAAGCTGTAAATGGAAAGTCCAAGAATCTAGTAGCTGCTCAGTCCCATGAAAATGGGTGTCCCAGCTAATCTTCTGGATGTGCTGGCAAGGCAAGGGCAATGGGGAGAAGAATGATTCCTTCTTTTGGGCATTGTCCCTATATAAGTTTCCAGCAGAAGTTATGGCCCAGATTAAAGGTGCGCCTTCCTGCCTCAAGGTCTGGATTAAAGGCATTGTCATCTTGCCTCAAGATCTGAATCACAAGTGTGCCCTCCTTATCTAGATTATAGTTCATTCCAGCTATAGTCAAGTTGACAACCAATAATAGTTATCACAGTATGAAATTCTCAAAAACTTAATGAAATATTATGCTAAAAATTACCCAGCCTCAGACATTTTGTTATATCAACACTGCTTATCCATGATCCCAGAGGTACACATCCATGACACCAACACAGATTGAAAAGTAAATGCTAGATGGGGTAGTGTTTGAGTCTCTACTTCTATCTGTGTTTGTTGTTTCTCTTTATTATGTAACCCTGGCTCATCTGGAACTTGCAATACTGTAGACCAGGTTGGCCTCCTTGCTTCTGCCTCCCAAGTACTGGGATTAAAGATGTGCACCACCTCTTCTGAATTCTAGCCATCTTTGAACACGAAACACCTGTCCTTTCCTAGCTTGGATATACGACACACATCTACTTTGTTCTAAACAACTCTTGAGTTTCTGACACTTGCAACCAAGTATTCACTACAAGAAGCCCCTGAATAATCAGAAGCTATCTTGACACTCAACGAAAGGCTATTATTATTCTGCTATTGGACATACACAGATACACCAACTTCAGGCAAGCTCACTCTATCTTGTAACATTAAATACAGCCTGATCATGTTATAGATTCTTAGTCCAGACAATAAGGTCACTGCATCACTCTCAAGTAGGCTCTCCTCTCTTGGTTATCTGACTGCTGTTTCTTAGGCAATTACTTTACCCTTGCTCCATTCTCCTCTTCTTAAAGCTACTCATGACAAGACCTATTCCTATACTAGATTCTTTCCAGCACCTTCTTTCCAAATATGACCATTAATCTTCATTGCCAATTTAACTAGACTTGCAATCACCTACAAGACACACTTCTGGGCATATCTGTTTGGGTATTTCCAGAGAGATGTAAATCAATAAGGAAGCCCCACCCTGAATGCGGCTGACACTATCCCATGAACTGCAGTCCTCACTAAATAAAACGGTAAAAAGGAAAAGGTGAACTAAGGGCCAGTGTTCATTCTCTCTGCTTCCTGACTGGGTACAATGAAACCAGCTGCCTCACACACCTGCCTCTGTGCCTTCTCCGTTATGATGGACTGTACCCCATCCCCAACCATAGTAAACCCTATCATCTCCAAGCCTTCTCCGTTAGGATGGACTGTACCCCACCCCCAACACAGTAAACCCTATTATCTCTGTGCCTTCTCCATTATGATGGACTGTACCCCACCCCAAAACATAATAGGCCCTATCATCTTTAAGTTGATTTTGCCATATATTTTGTTACAGCAACGGGAAGAGTAAATAATACAGGGAGGTTCCCACAACTGTGCTTACTTTATTACTGCGGTGAGTGGAGTCATAATTTATTCAGCTATATGGAGATCCTCTGTATCTATGATTAGAGTAACTTAACACGGACAAAATATTCTTGCTCTAAAAACTGATTCAGTGATGAAGTCATTTGTTTTCCAGAATTCCTGAAGAAGACAATGAAGAGAGAGACAGAGAAAGAGAGACAAAGAGAAAGAAACACACACACACACACACACAGAGAGAGAGAGAGAGAGAGAGAGAGAGAGAGAGAGAGAGAGAGAGAGAGAGAGAGAAAGGTTTGAAGTCGATTCCTGATCCTAGGCCCTAGACCCAGACAATTACTTATCTGCTTCCCATTTCTAGAGATTTTAGGACACTTTTATTTATATCTTCTAATGGTCAGCATTATTTACATTACATAAGCAAAACCTGAGGTATTTGCTTAAATGATGAGACATTGTTAAATAAACGGCATTTAAATGATCTCATCTTCACTCACAAATTTATCCTATTATTTTTTTAGCTCAATTCAAAAGGATATCATTTTTATGCAAAACCTAAATACTTGGAATTAATTTAAACTCCACATAGATCCAGGTGAGTTTTGTTTTGCAAACAAGAAGCTGGAGTGAGGATTGCATGGTGGGAACCTGAGAGAATTAAACAAGACAAGTCTTGTATGGAAACTGAATAAGAGGTCAGACAAACATCCGTTTCTTCAATCCCTTTGTCTTAAACCCAAGGGACGATGAAGTCTCCTCCTGAGGACAATTATAAAGGATAGCACACAGACATTTGGGATGTTGCTTCCTGTGCAGGTCAAATGCAAGTCAGAATTTCCACACCTATTTTAAGTTTTATTTGTATTTGTTTAAACAAGTTGCTCTCTATGTCTTAATCTATTAAATATTATGCAATAGTAATTATATTTTAATTCAGTTTAAATTTAGCCATTTCATCAGCCATCTTAAAGCAGACAGGAAAATAAAAGCAAAAATGTTTTCTGCCTCCTATAAATCAATGATAATTTATAAAAACAATTTAAAAATATGTAAGTGAAGAGTAAAACATTCTGATAAACAGCACATACAATATTACCAAGATGAGAGGTAGTTGTATTTATTGTGTTTAAAAAGTATTATGTTTCCTTTATGATGCCCAATTAGAGGAGGCTGTTGCACTAAAAAACAAATCTCACCTAAAATGCGGAAGAAATAATTATTAAAAAGTAATGGTGGAGGATATTGTGAAAATTAAAATCTTTCTCCATAGAGTCATGCTATGGATGTCTGTAGGCTCAGACTGTGTAGACTCCTTTAGAACTAAGAGTTGATAAGGGGTAAGGATGAAGTTTCCTCAGAGAAAGAGAGAGAGAGAGAGAGAGAGAGAGAGAGAGAGAGAGAGAGAGAGAGAGAGAGATGGGTGAGAGGGAGACTCCTACCCAGTGTTCCCTGGCTCTCAAACAGACTGGGAAAGACTCTAGAGACACAAAAGAAGGGTTTGGGAGCCTTATCATAGAACAGAAGTGCATGCTTAAGGCACAAGTGCATTCTCAGAGTGCACACGTCTGCTGGGTGTGTAGACAGTGCATCATATGGTCAAGGTAAAGGAGGAGATTACTCATGAACTAAGGTGGACGGAAGACAGGAATTACTGGGATAGGATTTTTCTGTCCTCAAGTGGGATTTTCAGATGAGTCATGGCACCCAATGAACAATGAAAACAGACAATTCTTCAGGACTGGCTAACAACTGGAGACCAGATTATAAAGAAGCAAAGGACAGTTAGCAGTCATCTCCACTGGCCATGTTACTCTCTGTGGTTTCCAGTGGCCATGTGGCATTCTGCTGCGATCCAATCTATTGCATCAGCCTGTGGTTGCCATGCAGTTGCTGTTTTCTGTCTGCCATGTAGTCTGCCTTGATGCTATTCATCCTGAGAGTGCTGAAGTATTTACATCCAAGTACCTACATGTGTCAGCAAGTTGTTCCTTAAATTCAGCAAATGACAATGTTCCAAATAAGTCAATTTTTAAAAACTCAGCAGTTTTTAGCTACATACTATGACTTTATTCATATGACATTATATAAAACATCAACCTACAAAATTAGTTAATAGGTTGTAGTTGATAAGAGTTCCAAGAGAAGCCACATTTGAATAAATAATTTTAAAAGTTTTATCTTATTTTTATTTATATGTCTGTGTCTGTATATGAGTATGTACATTTGCATGTGGATGTCCTCAGAGACCAGAGGAAGGCATCAGCTATCTTGCAGATGAAGTTATAGATGGTTGTAAGCCATCTGACCTATGTGCTGAGAACCAGATTTGGGTCCTCTGCAAGAGCAGCAAGCACCCTTACCCATTACATTACTGCTTTGGCCTCTTGTAATGATAATTTATAGGCCATGTTTTAGGGTAAGAGAACTATCCCATAAGATTACAAACTGATAGTTTAACAAGTCGTGCATTTGTCAAAAGCCATAACACCTCATCACACAAAGAATAAACTTTTGTGTAAGCAAACAAAACCAAAACAATTCCAGAGATCCAGAAATTGCAGGGTAGAGTACAGACTGTAACAATAGAATCTAACTATATTACAAAAATCTTATTGACCTCATTGAAGGGAGTGGGGGGGGGGCAAGAGGGTTCTACCTAAAGCAACTTTGGAAAACAGAATGTAAAACTAATACAAAATGTTTTGCATATCAACATTTACTGTAGCTATAAAAGTTGCTTTCCACAGCATATTGGTTAGCAATTCTGATACTGTATATATAGAACTGTATGATTAAGGATAAAGACAGTGATCTGTATTAGAGTGGACAGCCACAGAAAAGCATGGCGAAGATTAAGATGATCAGTGTGATAATGAATTAGAGTTGGAGACACCAAAATACACAACTGTTTATTTTAACATTCTCATTAGTTAATTTAATATACATATTAGACATGTATAGATATGGAAATATTTATAGATATGTACATATCTATGAGTTGATTCTCACTCATATTTCTTGCTTTGGAAGCACAGAAGGCACCCACTTACTAACAAGCACATCAAGGTGTAATAATACTCTTCTCAATTGAAAGGATCCAAGACTCCTTGTAGATTGCTTAAGCAGGGAGCAAGGTGACATCCATGAATACCTTGAAGCAAAATGCAATTCCAAAAAGTAAGTTTTAACACACACACACACACACACACATACACACACACACATGCACACAAACACACACACACACACACACACACACACCAGGGTGGGTGATGTGCAAGTGACTGCTAGAAGGGCTCCCCAAATCCAGTGCTGAATAATTTGAGAAAACAATCATCCAATAGTATGGTTCTTTAACACAAAACACAAGTTTACATTCAGTCCATAGTGACTTTAAAAAGTGAACAAGTGAGACAAATGGAGCAAAGTTGCCATGAGGAAGAATTACAAGTGGCTTTTGTAGGTGCTCAGCCCTGAGGAGCATAGTTACCAATTCTTTGTCTTGTCAGCCTCTGGAAGGCTCCCCGTACTCACAGCCCAAAGCAAATGCCTCTTCTTTATAGTCTTCTACCACCTATTAACCTCTCTCCTAATCACCATTGACTGTTCTCTCTCTAAATATAGTAGAAGAGCCGCTTGTTTGTTCCTGGCTGCTTAGCCCCGAAATAACCACACAGAAATTGTATTATTTGCAATACTGTGTGGCCAATTGTTTAAGCATATTTCTGGCTAACTCATCTTAAATTAACCCATCTCTATTAATCTGTGTATCACTGTGGCTTACTGGGTAAAGTTTTTGCATCTGTCTTTGGTAGGGCTACATGACTTCTCACTGACTCTGCCTCCTTTCTCCCAGCATTCAGTTTAGTTTTCCCAGCCAAGCTCTGTTCTACCCTATCACAGGCCCAAAACAGTTTTCTTATTAACCAATGGTATGCACAGCATACAGAGGGAATCCCACATCACCTAAAAGTCATGTGGGATTTCCACAGTCAGTTCATCCCAAAGGGTATGGTATGAGAAAAGAGGAGCCTAACAATAGAGAAAGATGGCTAATGCGGTCAGCAAAATATTTGTTAACAATTTTATTTACACCCTGTCTTATGCTTTGGTATCAGAGCAAGATATATTTCAAAAAGCATTTAATGTGAATTTCCAAGATGTTTATTATTTTTATCATAAAAAAGAAACTAAAGTATGGTGATATTTTGTTTGTGATCTAACAAATCAAGGTTGCCTGAAGATCAGAGTGCAGAGCTAGCCACTAGTTAGCCATAGAGGCCAGGCAGTGGTGGTACATACCTTTAATTCCAGAACTCCGAAGTCAGAGGCAGGCAGATCTCTGTGAGTTCAAGGCCACCCAGAGCTACACAAGATTGAATTAAAAGAGAAACAGAGCCAGACAATGGTAGCTCACAATGCCAGTACTTGGGAGTCACACGCCTTTAATCCCAGTACTAGGGAGATGGAGCCAGGAAGGAATTTGGCTGGGCAGAGAGAGAAATACAAGGCGGGAGGAGACAAGAGCTCTTAGCATTCGGTCTAAGGACTTGTATAGAAGGATGCCCCATTTGGTATGAGGATTTTGTAGAGGTAAGACCTAGTGGCTAGCTTCTCTGCTTCTTTGATCTTTCAACTTTCATCCCTTAACATCTGACTCTGTGTTTTTATTAAGACCAATTAGAATTCATGCTACAGTAAAGGCTCGATTTTTACTAAAAATAAAACGTAATCTAACGGTCTTTTCTTAAGGACTAAGTTATCTATTGTATATCATTTCATGGTATAACATATCCTTATGGAATATTCCATATATATTATATATTCCAATATATTATATCAAAATCATCATCTCTAATTATTTGAGATTTTATATATCACAATTTTGTAGGTGAAGAGTTCAAGAACCCCACCGAGACCAACTGATTCGATCAAAGTCACCTCAAGCATCTGTGACCCAGGGAGGGAAATGCTGTTTTCCATAAAAGCAACCTATTGACCAGTGTTCAAGAACAAGCCTTTCTATAATATAGTTAATAAAAGTATTTAAATTCTCTTGCAAAAGACACAGAAATATTAGGAAAATACAAGTATTTGTTCTAGCATCTATTTTATCAAGTAATAACAGTCACCTGTTGTGGGGTATCCACCAGAAAAGATTGTCTGGACATGGGTTTAAGCCAATAGAAAGTCTTTATTAGCAAGCCAATGACCACGCTGGGTGTTTGGGATACCAGTGTGGATAGCTCCAAGCCATTCTCAGAGTGAGATTTTAAGCATAAAGAACATATTCTGTGTTGACATACTTCAGTTAGGAGTAGTTAGCCAGAAGCAGAACTACAGAAGCCAAAAAGCAAGGTTACTGTATTTAGAGAATTTCCCAGAACTGTGATGAATTAGGTCTTTGTTTTCATCTTGGCTGATGGTGCTGTCTTCATGCTGAATTTTATGGCCTAAATGGTACTTCCATCATGGGGACAGTCGTGTTAACATCTGGGTTCCTGTTACACCATGAAGATTATGAAAATATTCTGCTATTGGGTATGCAGATTTAAAAGCTACCTAACATCTATCAAAACAAACATCAAATAAAATACAAAGCTTTTTAACTGAAAAAAAAAACCCAACTATTTCTAAATATTTTCACTCTTGTTAGCATTGAAGTAGCCTTGTACCATAAAAGCAATTATTTTGCATTCTATAAATATCTCAAAATGTGAGTACTATAAAATCTCACTTACTGGGTTTGGTGTTGCATGCCTTTAAAAACATCACTCAAGCAGGGCAGTGGTGGTGCACGCCTTTAATCCCTGCACTCGGGCAGCAGAAGTAGGCGGATCTCTGTGAGTTTGAGGCCAACCTGGTCTTCAAGAGCTAGTTTCAGGACAGCTAGGGCTGTTAAACAGAGGCAGGCAGATCTTTATGATTTCATGAGTTCAAGGCCAGACTCTGGCATAGTAAATTCCAGGCCACCAGAGTTACATAGTAAAACCTCATATTTAAAAAATATACACACATACGCACACACACACACACACACACACACCTATAAAACTCTCAGTTTTACTTATATAAAGACAATTTAAGAACCCCCTAGAAGGCATGATACACTTCAGAAATCAACTGTGAATTCATATTAATAGAGGATGCACTTAGCTCCCCAGGTATTTATTTGGAGTGGATAAATAAACCAGTTTTTGACAAGAGACCTGAAATTAAAAAAAAAAAAACATTTCAAAAAAAGATATTTGATTATGATATAACATCACCATCTACGCATATAAATAAACATACAAAACTTTCAAGTAAAACTCGGATTTTTGATGGCCCTTTATATATTGGATCTATCCCTTTATCAACTTAATCTACACAAACAATTTAATGCGCTGAATTCCGTGACCCAAGTACTACTTGCAGTTTATGATGAAAGGCACTTATCCGTTCTTTCTGAACTGGCCAGTTCAAGATGCAGCGAGACTTAAACATTCCTCTTCGCAAGCAGAGTGCGTGGTTTAGTTTATAATCTGGAATATTCTGAAGAAAAATCAATATAATTGAATCCAGATTTTGCTCAATGGCTTGCTGAACTGCGTGATGGACCTTGAATCTAAACAAAAGATGAGAATGAATAGTTAGGTAATTAACATAGTTGTTAAAAGTTAAAAGCTTAACAATCTAAAATTATTTCTGGAATTTTATTTGCACTTTCACTAAAAATTAGAATCCCCCCATCAATTTTGTTGTTACGAATTTTATGAATTGTGAATGTAGCGATTTTGCGAGATCAGTTGAAAAACGAGTGCAGACATAAGACATTCACAAATTCCCTACCTTCTGCACAGAGGGTCATTTAATAGATGGTTTGTTATAACGAAAATGACTTTTCTGCTTCTTTTGATGCTATTGACGATGGCTTCAAGTCCCAGGACACCTGCTTCAAAGTCCCTTTCTTCTAGACAAAATTTAAGAGTTTGGTCTTGTTCTTCCATTGGAGAGAAGTGTTCCCAAACCCAGTCTCTGTCTTTATAGGCATGGATGATGTATGCTGTGTATTCAAACTGTTCAGGCTGTGCTTCGATTTCCTTGAAACCAAGAACCCGGTGCACTAAAACATTCCAGTAAAAAGATATCCTCCAGCCCTCAAAGTGAACGAGCAACGCCGAAAGTATAAAAACCATGAGTCCAGTGGTACTAATCATGAAAAGGAGTTCGAACGGGGCACTGTCTTTACAGGATGATGTATCAAAAAGCATCACTGGGAAGCCATGGTACTGCGGTGGAGTATTGCAGAGGTAATGAGTGCGTAGCTCAGCGATGTTAGTGTGGGTCTGGTTAATCCAGTTCACAAACCAGGCAATACTTTCACATGTACAATCGAACGGATTAAAGCGCATATCTAAACTATTCAGGTTCTGGAAAGCTGGCCCAAAAACATCCTTCTCAACTGACGTGATGAGGTTCTTCTGAAGATTCAATGCCCTTAGAGACGTCTGGTCATCAAAAGTAGACGGTAGAAGTACATTCAAATTATTCAGCCCTAGATTGATGCTCTTCAGCTCAAATAAGTTCTTGAACACGGCGACTGGGATTTCATCAAAGCCGTTAGATTCTAGATTCAGGATATGGAGGTGAGATAGGCCCTTCAGGAAATTGACAGGACCGCCAGGGTTTGCATGCTTCCAGAGCCTTGCTAAGTTGTTGTGCTGAATATCCAGAATTTCAAGATTTTCAAGACCCTCCAACAAGTCCTCATTTATGTTGGCTATGTTGTTGTTGCTTAAGTCCAGAATGGTCAAGTTACCAAGCGGGCGGAAAGGCGAAGGGGACAGCTCCACAATTTTAAGTGCCGTCCTCCTGAGCATCAGCCGTTGAAGACTGGGAACCAAAGCAAAGGAATTGCTAGTCAGTTGGAGATTTTTGTTATAGGACAGGTAGATCTCAAATATATTTCTCAGACCTTTCCACTCCTGGCCTGTGAGTTCTTGCTCAATTTCATTAAGGCCAAGATCAAGAATCCTGAGTTGGCCCAACCAAGAGAAAGCACCACTTGCTATTTTTGAGATGTGGTTTTTTGTTAAATTGAGGGTGGATAAAGGAGAATGAGCAAGGGACATGAATGTTTCATTGGTTAAAGTTTGCAAACTTGTGAAAGTTTTGGAAAGACTTAGGTACTTCAGACTCACCAAGCCCGTGAACGTATTGCTTTTTGGACTCGGAATATTATTATCGTCCATGTTGAGATATTCCAAACATTTTAGCCACTGAAAGGAAAAATCATCCATCTTGGGATGTGAAGCAAGGGATTTAGCAAACGCTCGCTTCAAATTCAGGTACCTCAGATTGGAAAGTCCGTAAAAAGAGCGAGAAGACAAACTCTGGATATTATTGTAGTCCAGAGACAGGTACCTGAGGTGTGGGAGCCAAAAGAAGGAATCGTTACCGATATCGCGGAGGCTGTTGTAGGAAAGGTCAAGCCAGGTGAGATTTGTCAGATTCAGTCCAGACAACGTGGTGTCTCTGGTTGCAAGAAGCTGATTGTTAGCCAGAGAGAGATTCTGGATGCTTGTGCCTGAAAGTTCCCAACAAAGCTTCTCCGTGAGCTGGTGGTCTAGTTGAGCGTTGTTCAAAAGGAGAGCAGATAACTTGCCAATTGCATGAAAACACCCTGGAGAAAACTGAGGGTTCAAAACAAACAAACAAAAAAACCCAGATGTAACAGGCTCTGCATCTTTGCTCAGTTCCCCTGCCCCTGCCCCTTGCAGCATGTGACTTGGGCAGGGCAGCCCACTCTATCCCTCTAGTGAATGGCTCCTTCTTCACTCTGGGCCTGTAGCCACCCCCTATCTCCCTACCACCCACATCCCAGGGTCTTCCCAGGCTTCCCGTAAAGTTGCATTTCCCAGCATTTTACCTAAACCACACTAGATCCAGTTGCATTTAAAAAACTATGTGTGGAAACAGTCATGGGCCAGACCCTGAGTGACTGTTTTCAGGGACTACAAGTAAATAGACTCTTCTAGAGTTTTGTC
Organism: Microtus pennsylvanicus; assembly: GCF_037038515.1. Lineage (NCBI taxonomy): Eukaryota > Metazoa > Chordata > Mammalia > Rodentia > Cricetidae > Microtus > Microtus pennsylvanicus. The sequence continues at coordinate 84,486,834 of NC_134587.1, forward strand.
TTTCCGGGCTTTCTTCTTCCTTTATTTTATGATAGAGTTTTCAACTTTCTTCCACTGACTTGCCTTCCATTATCAGAAGCCTCAGCTGTCCTGGGACAAAAAGATGAACTCCAGACAGCCATAGCCCTTACCTGAGAGCAAAGTGGCTTGGCTTTCTTATATGTAGCTTATAACAAGTTTGGGCTAATGGAGCAAAAATAAACTAGGAATAAGAAAAGAGGCATGCTTTTCTTTTTCTTCTTTTTCTTTTTTTAAAAGGAAGTTAAAATGAAAACAGACAATTATTAAATTATGGTACATTTGCCTGAACATTGTTTGCAGCCTTGAAAGTTAAGGTGGTTTTTTTTATTATTATTAATTACTGTGTGAGAGATGTTCAAGCATATGACATTAATTTTACCCCCATGAGTCAGTATTGCACGGCTGTGGAGAGCATTGTTGGATTCAAGCCTTATGCTGGTCCCTGTCACTTAGCAGGATGAACCTAGGCGGGACCCTGGCCAGCTCAGGGTCCCATGGCTGTTACATCCCTAGGTAGGTATGCCCCTATGCTGCTACTAAGGTCCGGTTAAGAGACAAGCTCCGCCCATTTCTGCTCTCTTTTTTTTTCCCCTGCTGCTCTTCTGAAGAGATAGGCTGGTCCTTGTCTCTTCTTCCTCTTCCTCTGTATTACTCTTTCCCTCCTCTCTCCCCTTTACCCCTTTTTCAGTAATCTCCCTGCATGGCTTATTTGTCTCCAGTCCACTGTGAGGCCTCTGGCTCTCTCCCACCAGGGTCCCTCTGGTGCCCTTTTACAAAAACATAGCCTTGGGTAACATACCAGAAATGCCACCCTGTCACCTGCCCTTTTTTGTCTTAATTTACTCTTGTGTAAAAATAATCAGTTGATTAGGAAGACCATGCCGTATATTCTGTATATCATACAAAATATACAGAAATAATTTTCGCAGTGTTAGTACTGAGTTAAGTGTTCTAAGGTTAAGCTGTTGTTGGTTTTCTTATACTTATTTGGAGAAGAATTGTAAATAGATATGCACAAATACTAGCAGTGTTTTTTTATGATGGTAGACTTTAAGTGATTTTTTTAATTAACATTTCTTGTTTATGTATTTTATAAGATTATGGCAATAAATGTTCTAATCGGAAAAATATTTTAAAAATCAAGTGGGTAGCATACATAAATGATTTCATTATTCTTTTGGAATTATTTTTTGCACAGATTTTTTATATCTGAAAAATAGCTTTGTAAAACCGTATGTGTTAAAGATTTCCTATACTCTCACAGCTTGTAAATGCCCTAGATGAAGAGTTCCAGGCAATTAATGACTGGTGAGAGCCGGGGAGTCTTCCCCTGGGATGTGCCCCTAATTGGTTATCTAATACCACATGGTCAGTTCTAAACACATACATATGAGCAATAATTAATGAACATAAGACTATCAAATGCATGTAATATATACATAGCTTTGTATAAAAATAGTTCAGTTGTAGACCACAGGCCAAAGAGGAGCAAGATAGATGAGAAATATTTCATTATAGGGGATGTTTTATACTAAGAACTGCTGCGGGACAGATGCAATCCTAAATTCTTTCCCCTCGTAGTCCCGTGAGGTAGTGCTTTAAAAGCTCAGCATTGGAAGGCTGAAGCCCGACCACTTGAATGAGGTACCTGATCACCCGATTATCAAAACACAAAGCGGGTGTAGGGGTGGCTAAGCCAAGTAGGAGGCCTGAGCTCTTAACCACCAGAGTGTTTTCATTTCTATGGAGATTGCAGGAGGAGGAGCTTGATTTTCACTATATAATGAGGAAACTAAAGTCAGAGTCTTTTCAGAAATCAAAGAACAGCTCTGCAATGGCGGGGGAATTAGAGTTGGCTACATCAACGGGCAATTTTTCAACTCTTCTTCGGTGCAGGTGGCAGTGGCTCCTAACAACAAAGGTTGAAGGGTGTCTTAAAGACATGGCAGAGCTCATCACTGCGTTTCACTAGAAATCCTAAATTCCCTGCTGCACAGCATGGTTAGAGACCACACACACCTAAAGGTAGACTACGAAGCAGTTTGTCCTTGACTTCTTACCTCTTTAAGTGAATTGGATGACAAGTCCAATTTCTGTAAAGAAGAATTGCCAAGAAAATCGAGTTCTTCACTTCTTAGTGCAAGGATTTTATTTTTCGATAAGAGGAGCTCCTGGAGATTTTCCAGTTGGACCTCAGTCCCCAACTTTGTAGATGATAAGCCATTATGTGACAGATCTAATTTGATTAAATTCTGTGAGTGAAAAATAGATACATGCATATTAGAGACTCTCTCCAACTGAATGAATCTTGGAGGTATCTCAAAGGAAAAAATTGACTTTTCTCTCTGTTATGCTGAAGGACAGGATAACTTTTGTTGCAATTAAAAACACCATCGTTGTTACAAACTTTTCACCCATTTTTCCTCAATGTTTGTTCCAGTCTGCTGTGAAGCAGTCTGTCCTATACATGGCTGCGTAAACAAGACAAAAAAAAACTGGCAACATCAAAAGACATGTTACATGAAAGGGGTAGATTTCCAGGGGACCCATCCCTAGACAAAGACCTGCAGAGTATTAATGGCTGCTGGGAGAAGAAAGTTTAGCCTCTCCCAGGGTTGAGCCCCCTTATTGGGTTGTCCAATGCAGAGTGGTCAGCCTGACTAGAGAAACACATTTTATCTTTTTAATACATACATGGAAGTCTTATTTCTTTAATAGAAATTCCATTAGATTTTCCCTAACAAACATCACTGGTTTTCCTGCTTTTTGCCTAAACTTGAACAACCCATCAAGATGAGGCCTCAATCCTGAACATCTATGTCCCTAATACAAGAGCACCCACATATGTAAAAGAAACATTACTAAAACTTAAATTGCAATCAAACCCCACACACTCCACTCTTGCCAATGGACAAGTCAACCAGATAGAAACTTAACAGAAAAATAAGAGAACTAACAGATGTCTTGAATCAAATGGACTTAACAGACATCTATAAAACATTCCACCCAAACACAAAAGAATATACCTTCTTCTCAGCGCCTCATGGAACCTGCTCTAAAATTGATTGCACACTTGGTAAAAAAGCAAACCTCCACAGATATAAAAAATTGGAGTAATCCCCTGCATCTTATCACGATCACCATGGATTAAAGTTAGAATTTAACAACAATATTACTCTTAGAGAGCCTACAAACTCATGAAAATTGAACAGTGAACTACTGAACCACTCCTGGGTCAAGGAAAAAATAAAGAAAGAAATTGAAGACTTCCTAGATGTCAATGAGAATGAAGGCACAATGTATCCAAACCTATGGAACACTATGAAAGCAGTGCTAAGAGGTAAGTTCATAGCACTAAGTGCCCACATAAAGAAAATGGAAAAAGTTCACATCAGTGACTTAACAGCACACCTGAAAGCTCTAGAACAAAAAGAAACAGACTCATCCAGGAGGAGTGAAAAACAGGAAATATCAAATTCAGGGATGAAATCAACAAAATAGAAACAAAGAAAACAATACAGAGAATCAATGACGCAAAGAGCTGGTTCTTTGAGAAATTCAACAAGATAGACAAACCCTTATCCAAAGTAAGCAAAAGGCAGAGAGAGAACGCCCAAATTAACAAAATCAGAAATGAAAAGAGGGACATAACAACAGACACTGACCAAAGTCAGAGAATCATTAGGTTATACTACAAAAACCTGTACTCCACAAAATTGGAAAACGTAAAAGAAATGGACAATTTTCTAGATAGATAGCATATACCAAAATTAAATCAAGACCAGATGAGCAATTTAAATAGACCTATAAACTTCAAGGAAATAGAAGTTATCAAAACCTCCCAACCAAAAAAAAAAAATCCCAGGGCTGGATGGTTTTGGTGCAGAATTCTACCAGAACTTCCAAGAAGAGCTAATACTTACACTCCTCAAAGTGTTCCACATAATAAAAACAGAAGGAACATTGCCAAACTTTTTTATGAGGCTACAGTTACCCTGATACCAAACCACACAGAGGCTCAACCAAGAAAGAGAATTACAGACCAATCTTACTCATGAACATGGATGCAAAAATACTCAATAAAGTACCAAATCCAAGAACACATTTTAAAAAGTCATCCGCCATGATTAAATTGGCTCATCCCAGAGCTACAGGGCTGATTCACCATATGAAAATCTATCAATGTAATCCACCATATAAATAAACTGAAAGAAAAGAGATATGATCATTTCATTTCACTTGACAAAATCCAACCCCCTTCATGATAAAGGTCTTGGAGAGAGCAGGGATACAAGGAACATATCTAAATAATAATAAAACCAATACACAGCAAGCCAACAGCCAACATCAAATTAAATGGAAAGAAACTCAAAGTGATTCCATTAAAATCAGGAACAAGAAAAGGCTATCCATTCTCTCCATATCTCTTTAACATAGTTCTTGAAGTTCTGGCTATAGCAATAAGACAACAAAAGGAAATCAATGGAATTCAAATTAGAAAGGAAGAAGTCAAACTTTTGTTATCTGCAGATGATATGATAGTATATATAAGTTATCCCAAAAACTCTACCAGAGACCTCCTATAGCTGATAAATACCTTCAGTGGTGTGGCAGGATACAAGATCAACTCAAAAAAATCAGTTGCCCTCCTATATACAAATGATAAGGAAGCTGAGAGGGAAATCAGAGAAACATCACCTTTCACAATAGTCACAAATAACATAAAATATCTTGGGGGAAACACTAACCAAAGAAGTGAAAGACCTATTTGAAGTCTTTGAAGAAAGAAATTAAAGAAGATACCAGAAAGTAGAAAGATCTCCCATGCTTGTGAATAAGTAGGATCAACATAGTAAAAATGGCAATCCTACAAAAGGCGATCTGTATATTCAATTCAATCTCCATCAAAATCCCAACACAATTCTTCATGGGCATTGAAAGAATAATAATCAAATTCATATGGAAAAATCATAAAGCCCAGAATAGCCAAACAATCCTGTACAATAGAGGAACTTCCAGAGGGATCACCATCCCTGATGTCAATCTCTATTACAGAGCTACAACAATGAAAACAGCTTGGGACTGTCATTAAAAACAGGGAGGTTGACTAATGGAATCGAATCAAAGACCCAGATATTAATCCATACACCTATGAACATCTAATTTTTTACAAAGAAGCTAAAATTATACAATGGAATAAAGAAGGCATCTTCAACAAACTGTGCTGGACTAACGATGTCAACATTTAGAAGAATGAAAATAGATCCATATCTATCCCCATGCACAAAACTCAAGTCCAAATGGATTAAAGACCTTAATATAAATCCGACCACACTAAACCTGATAGAAGGGAAAGTGGGAAGTAGTTTTCAATATATGATCACATAAGACCACTTCTGAAATATAACCCCAGTAACGCAGACAATAAGAGCATCAATAAATAAATGGGACCTCCTGAAACTGAGAAGCTTCTGTAAAGCAAAGGACACAGTCAATAAGACAAAAAGGCAGCTCACTAAATGGGAAAAGATCTTCACCAAGCCCACATCAGACAATGGACTGATCTCCAAAATATATAAAAAACTCAAGAAATTAGACATCAAAATTCTAAATAACACAATTTAAAAATTGGATACCAACCTAAACAGAGTATTCTCAACAGAAGAATCTCAAATGGCCAAAATATACTCAAGGAAATGTTCAACATTCTTAGCCATCAGGGAAATGCGAATCAAAACAACTTCAAGATACCATCTTACACCTGTCAGAATGCCTAAGACCAAAAACACCAATGATATCTTATGCTGCAGAGGATGTGGAGTAAAGGGAACATTCATGCATTGCTGGTGGGAATATAAACTTGTACAACCACTTTGGAAATCAGTATGGTGGTTTCTCAGAAAAATGGGAATCAACCTACCTCAGGATCCAGCAATACCACTCTTGGGCATATACCCAAAAGATGCTCAACCATGCTACAAAGACATTTCTTCAACTATGTTCCGAGTAGCATTATTTGAAATAACCAGAAACTGGAAACAACCTAGCTGCTCCTCAACTGAAGACTGGATAAAGAAAATGTGGCACATTTACACATTAGAATACTACTTAACGGTAAAAAAAAATGACATCTTGAATTTTGCATGCAAATGGATGGAATTAGAAAACACTATCCTGAGTGAGGTAACCCAGATCCAAAAAGGTGAATATGCTACGTATTCACTCATAAGTGGATATTAGCTATATACAAAAGATATTGAGCCTATATTTCATGATTCTTGAGAAGCTAAGTAATAAGTGAACCCTACGAAAAATATATATAGATCCACCTGGAAAGTCCAAACGGACAAGATTGACTGACAAAATTGGGAGCATGGGGATGGGGAGAAAATAGAGGGTAGAAGGGAAGAGGAGGAGGAAAGGGGTGGGGTGAAAAGAACTTGAAGGAATGGGATAATTCTAGAGGGAGGAGGGACAGAGATGAGAGCAGGAAAAGAGATATCTTGATTGACGGAGCCATTATAGGGTTAGCAAGAAACCTGGTTCTGGAGAAATTCCCAGGAATCCATAGGGATTACCTCAGCTGGGACCCTAAGCAGTAGAGGAGAGAGGGTCAGACTGATGAATATCTTAAATATCACCATAGAACCCTTGTCCAGCAACTGATGGAAACAGGGGCAGGGAGCCACATCGGAGCACTAGACTGAGCTCCCAAGGTCCTGTTGAAGAGTGGAAGGAATGAGAATATGAGCAAAGAGGTCAAGACCATGATGAGTACACCCACTGAAACAGTTTACTTGTGCTAATGGGAGCTCACAAACTCCAGCCAGACTGAGAAGGAACAAGCATAGGGCCAAACTAGTCCCTCTGAATGTGGTTGACAGTTGCATGGCTGGGGCAGACTAAGGGGCCACTGGCAGTGGCACCAGGATTTGTCACTACTGCATGTACTGGCTTTTTGAGAACCCATTCTCTTTGGAGGTATACCTTGATCAGCCTAGATATAGTAGGGAGGGCCTTGGACCTTCCCCCAAACAATGTGCCATACACTCTCTGAGGATTGGATAAGGGTGGGAGGGGTGGTATGTGCAGGGAATGGGAGTGGGAACTTGAATTGGTATATATAATGAAAAAAAGATAGTTTGTTTCTTTTTTAAAATAAGTAAAAAAGGAAAAGAAAGAAAACAACACAATTCCTATAGTTAAGGCTCAGAGAACATCTTGGAAGAAGGAGCCGGAAGATTATAAAAGCCAGAGAACCAAGGCATCTTCCTGTAAGCTTCAAGTTCAGGCAAAAAGCAGGAAAACTAGTGGTGTTTGTTAGGGAAAATCGAACGGAATTTCTATTAAAGAAATAAGACTTCCATGCATGCATTAAAAAGACAAAAATATCTTTCTCTAGTAATTTCTCTGGTCAGATTTTGATATCTTTGCCTTGAAAGGAATTTCCTGCATGCTATGGTTTAAGAAGACTCAAAGACTGGAAAACATCACTTTATTATCGCTTGTCAGTATGCTTAAATTACTACCTTACGTCCTTGGCATCTGAGAAGGAATAAGACTATATATATATTAAAGACAATAAATTGATTTGCAAATGGCTTTGGTTTAAAGAATGCACTTAAAGGTTGCTGAGGTTACCCACCAATAACACACACCCTTGTCACTGATTTAAAATTTAAGCAAAGATTTAAAAGAAAAGGCAGAACTCATTGAAAAGGCAACGTTCCAAGATTTCTTAAGCTCTAAAGAGTAGGCAGTATTTATCCCAACAGTCTGCTTTACCATTGTATCAACTTGTTACTTGTATTTAAGTCAGAATTTGGACTCATTGTGTTTTTATTCACCTCCTAAATTCAGAAGCACCCCGAGTTTATTTTCTATGTTTCCCATGGGATAGGCAGATGCATTTCTGGTCAGGATGTCTCTCTTGTGTGTCCTATTTCAAATGAGACAACACAAGAGAGGAAGATCTCTTAACGTTCAAATTGACTTAAGACTGTAATTTTGAGCAGATTTATATCCCAATACCCACATGCAGAGGCGTAACCCAGCAGTCACGAAGAGGGATGATCAGCATTTATACCCTTACTTTGATATCTATATAGACTTTGATGATTCAGTAACTTAAAAACTTAACTTCATATAACTGTAGATAATATTTGCATTTCTTAGAACAAAAGAAACACATGCATCTTACCTTCTGGTTTCTGAACGGGTTGCTTTTAATTTTGTGTATTGAGTTAGACATTAGGTAGAGTTCTGTCAGGTTCCTGCAGAAGACGAAAGTTTTATCGGAAATCTGAGACAGCTCATTGTGTTGCAGGTTCAAGACTTTCAATAAAGGGAGTGTTTGGCACAGTTCAGGCTCCAGTTTTGAGATGGTGTTAAATCCTGCATCCAAGATAGCAAGTTGGCTGTATCTTGTAACATTGGTATGTGGTAAGCTTCTGAGTTGGTTGTGGGTAAGATTCAGCACTGTTATGTTGGCAGGAAGGTCTGCAGGGATGTGTGTCAGCTTCAGATGGCTACAGTCAGCTACCTCATGGCTCACAGTACATTGGTTTGTGGAAGACACACCAAGAATCCATAGGGACAAAAGTCCCCCAAAGGAGTATATTAGATAGGATGAACACCCTTTCATGATTCTGCCCTATAGAGGAAATATAAAAAGCATTGGTTAATACCATGCTTCCATACCCTTTGGTGTATTCTTTTAAAATGTATCACCCAAATCTATAAAAGACCTTTTAATAACTTTTGCACCATGCAATTACGTACCATATAAGTGATGCACCAGGCAGAAATAATTCAAATAACAGCAATAAGTGAGATAAACTGCAGATATTCTTTCTCATCTCCCCTCACCATTGAGATAAAGAACTCAAGTCATGCCATTTCCTTGAAACTATGGTTATTTGGTCAATTGTTATATTGCCTACTTTTTAAAACTATCTCCAAGTGAACTCCAGGCAAAAATCTCACCTTGAAATTATTTTTATTAACACAGAATAATTACACGCACTTCTAGAATAGATGACTATTTCAGTATTGTATATGATGCATAGTCAGCAGGGCAGAGTGATTTTCATGTTTATCAGTTCTTTAGGTTGTGAACAGTTAAGACCCTTTCTCGTAGTTACTTTGAAATCTATAATTAATCACTTTTAGCCATAATCATCCAGTGATTTCTGAATTTCAGCTGCACCCTGACTTTTGCTAGCCACCTTCTCTCTTCTCTGGCTGCTTGCACTGTTCTTGGCCTCCGGTACCACAGCTTTATAATTCTACCAGTTCACCTTTCATAGAAAAAAACGTGAATTTTGTCTTCCTTTGTCTGATGTATTTCACGGCAATAATACCCTCAGGCTCAACCATGTAGTTACTGATGTGAAACAACTCTGCCCTACTCTAAATGTTAGGCGTTTAACTAGACCATTCTCTCGCTTTCTTTACTAGTTTTCTATACTTGGGTTTATCTTCATCTAATACAGTGTTGCAAGCATAATTTCAAAGACTATCCCTAAAACTATATTTCTTGATTTGCTTACTACACAGAATTTCTTTTCTTTTTAAAAAAGATTTATTTATTGTGTATGCAGTGTTCAGCCGCCATGTATGCCTGCAGGCCAGAAGAGGGCGCCAGATCTCATTACAGATGGCTGTGAGCCACCACGTGGTTGCTGGGAATTGAACTCAGGACCTCTGGAAGAGCAGCCAGTGCTCTTAAGCGCTGAGCCATCTCTCCAGCCCTACACAGAATTTCTTGATGCCTTCCTTTGTGGCACAGAAGACACATGCTCTTCGGTCTGTACCGCATCCTTCCATCCTTGCAGGAATGTAACTGTTAGTACAGTATCGGTTGATATTACTCAGATATGAAATGGTAGGGTTTGGGGTCTGTAACTATGAGTAAGGAGAAACATTTTATCTAAATTGGTTAGAAAATCCTAAGGACAAGAAATCTCATTCATAATATATATTTATTTCAGTCAATATTCTCTGAAGAAGCAGTACAACTTGGAGAAACGTAGTAAAGAGAGCAGATCCTGGAATAACGTGACCTGCGTTCACATAATGGTGCTTCTGTTCTGTAGCTTTGGACAAGTCAGATCATCTCTCAGCTCTAGATGAAATTCTCCAAAGGGAACTGTGAGGATCAAAGGAGACAAACTGAGCTGACCTCCTGGTTCTCAGAATATAGCCATGTGATATTAAAACCATTATTCAGTCAGAGTAATAACACTGGGAGTTAAGAGAACATGATTCTATAAGTTTAGTTTTCAAATTCAAACAGTTTTGAAAGCTTTTATTTATAAGAGCACGTGATTTTAACTATGCTCTGTCTTGTAATATTTTAATCTATAATGAAAAACCCAAATTTGTCGTAGCCAAGTGCTACACAAGATGGCAGCAGTATTTGAAATATAAGGGGCTCCATGAAGACTCAGCAGGCATCACAAAACTGGTCAATTAATTCCCATTGGTTGAGCATGAACTCAGGTAGTTTTCCTCACAGCTGTGACACCCTGCATTGTTCCCAGCCAGTGATACAAGACCATCTGCCCAGTCCACAGTCCTCTCAAATGGCTTTTGATTTTACTTTAAAAACCAAAGAGAAAGTTCTGGGTTCTGAGATGCCCTTGGGTTGTTGTACTTAAGAATGTGTCTTAGGAATGAAAAGAAACGAGTCAAAGCATTTGGTTGTACATTATTGACAAAATCTGAAGACTTAAAAGTTTGATCTTGGATTTTTGTGTCTTTAATAATTTTGATACATGGCTTATTTGAAGTACAGATTTCTTTTTCATTAACTTTTATTAGCATATACTGATTGAACAAAGTATCGAGCTTTGTTATGCTTTTTCATATAGGAATATTATTAACTTCAAATGCCATGGCACTAGAAAAAAATGGCTTAGCAACTAAGAGTACTTTCTGTTCTTCTGAAAGATCAGGATTCAACTCCCAGCATTCACATTGTTGCTTGCAATCATCTGTAACTCCAGTTTTAGGGAATCTACGTTCTTTCCTGGCCTCCACGTACACTACGGCTCACTTTTCCCTCAACTTTTATAATTTTCTTCTATGATAATTTCCTTTCCAATGCTTTCTCTAGTCTCTCTGCTGGAACTGCTTTCAGGCAGACATTGGTCATCGTGTGTAGTCCTGTCCTCGTCTTGGGTTTTACATTTTTCCTCTTCTTTTTATTTTATGTTCTTAGATATAAGCTTAGCTTTACACACAAGACCTACCCTGGTTGGTTTTTTTTTTTAAAGATTTATTTATTTATTATGTATACAACATTCCTTCCATGTATGTTTGTATGCCAGAAGAGGGCACCAGATCTCATTATAGATGGTTGTGAGCCACCATGTGGTTGCTGGGAATTGAACTCAGGACCTCTGGAAGAGCAGTTAGTGCTCTTAGCCTCTGAGCCATCTCTCCAGCCCTGTTTTTTTTTTTTTAGCAATTATATTTTAAATGTATGCAAAACAGCAGACAAATCATAAATGTGCAAATTATTGAATTTTCATCAATGGATATATCTCTGGAATCACTACTCAAATCAAGAAACCAAGGTTTCTGCAGTGCTTTAGAGATCTCCCTCACTCCCATGAATTTCTTCATTCTTCCTAAACACAAACACTATTTCCTATATTAAAGGCCACCTGTCTTTATGTTAAGTATTAATAAAATATTAATATTATATTACACCAGTCCCTCATTAGCACAGTTTACATTCTACAGTTTCAATTGCTTGTGACAGCTATGATGCAAAATATTCCCACAATGCAATGAGGAATTGGGACATTTGTAGGAAGAAGAGAGAGAGAGAGAGAGAGAGAGAGAGAGAGAGAGAGAGAGAGAGAGAGAAGCAAAAAAGTATTCTTAAATATCCTAGACAATCCAAGGAACTTTACAATGAATATGTTTGTGTTATTACAGATATAATAATCGATCCAAACACCTGTATCGTCAGCTCACAAACACGTCCTGCAAACATCAATCTTCTCCCTGAACAGATTTCTTTTTCATCAATAGTTTCAGCATTTCTTACGCAGAATTTTTTATCCAATGTAAATTTTCACATAACAACATGTAGGCGTTTTACGTGTACATTCCATGACTTTTGGCAAATGCATGAATCTGTGTAACTCAAATCCAGAGAATTCCTCTGTCCCTTCCCAGCTAACTTCCACCATTGCTCCCAGAAGTGACCACTGCTCTCCCTACAGACCAATCTTATCACCTCAGAATGGAATCTCATTCATTCTCATACATACGACCGCCTTTATCTGGTGCATTAGTTTTGACGTTTACCTGTGATGTGTGTTTCAAAAAATGGACTCCCGATTCCCTCAAAGGCCATGGTTCATGCCCCAGAGTGAGCACATGGTATTTACTATGTTTTTATACATATGTACCTATCATAAAGCTTACAGTACATATCAGTGGCAAATATGGAACAGACAACTAACAAGTTTTCCTCCCAGGACCATAAGGTTTCTCTCCTCTACTTACCAGTTTATGGATACAATCCCTGTAAGATATTCTAGCTCTAGGTGTTTAGGTAACACCTACCCTTCTGGAAAGGATGTGAATAAAAATTAGAATTACTGAGGATCAATGCATTTACTAACTGTATCCCTGAAAGACATTCCGAAGCTGAAAACATACTTCATTGAGCGAACGAGAGAGAGAAAATCCACTAAGTGCCAAGAAAGCAGAATGTGTGGGGAAAAGAAGAAATCATGAATAGAATATCGGAAATTCAGAATAGTGACCCCCACCCAACACACAGACTCACAGACACACTCAGAGAAGGGGGCACAAATCCTAAACATTTTATAAGGCGATCATATCATCAATTACTTCCTAAGGAAAGAGATGCATTTTTTTACGAATAACTTTTCATCAATAGTAAAGGAAAGCTTTTAAAACATTTTGGGGAAAAATATGTTAAATTCCAAACTCCACTGTCAGCTGAGCAACTAAGAAAAGAAAGGAAACAGCTGTTTGATGTAGGCAAAGACACATTTCAATCCAACAAACAAAATTCCAGTTAAAGTATGAGATGAGGATGCAGGAAAAGTTACTACTGAATGATTCTTCCTGAGAGGCAGGGAGGAGTAGGAGAAAGACCTTGCATTTGGGGAAGCACTTTTGGAGACACATAGAATTGAATTTCTTCATTCAAGGGAGAAACTGCATTATAGTGTGACTAAGGCAGAGGGTGTGGGGGAGCAAATACTTAGAATCAGCCATGATTTATAATTTGGTTTATAAACATTGCAGCATCTTTTTGTAAGTTAATACGTGAGCACCTACATGCAGATACATATAAAATACAATCACATTGGAAAGTCAGGGAAAACGCATGACAACTTCTGTATGTGGGAAGTTGAGTATTTTCCCCCAGCGAGTCCATAATTCTTCAGCCTGGTGTCCGACCTTACTAAACAACTTCCTAAACAGCTCGCTCCTCTCTCCCACCATCCTCTTTTATTCAGTTTTTACAGGAAGCCAACCGCCAGTTCCTAGAAATACCTGAGGATTCTTTCTTTCTCGAAAATATTATCATAATATTTTCTAATATTATTCTAAAAAGAAGAAAGGAGTTTTCAACCGTCTGAGATTTCTTTGCTTTAAGGCAAAGGTGCATTTAAAAAAAAATAAAGCATTTAGTTAATTTCTAATAAAAATCTTTTTACTTATTCTTTGAGAATTTCATACTGTATACGACCCGCGGGCATGTATTTTACTTCTCACTCCCCGTCCCATCCCATGCCAGAGTCACCTTTACCCTTTGTAAAGCCTGTTGCAAAATCACACCCATCCTAAGCTGCCTGAATGAGCCTTTCCAAGAACAGAAGTCTACAGAGGAAATATTTTCTGTTTAATTGCTTCATAAAATTGATGTTTTATCAAAGAAATCAGATTTGATTTTGCGACTAAATTTGCATTTGGCATCCCTATGCCTTCCTTCCCTGTACCTGTATCGCCTTCTACCTTCTTCTGTTGTATGATTCTCACAAGGTTTCATTCCCCACATGAAAGACAGGTGGATTAGCGTTCAAAGTCAAGAATGTTCTGATTTTATTCAGCCAGAGATCCTGCTTTCTCTTGGTTATCATTCAGACCTTAAAAAAAAAAATCGGACTTTTCTTGCAAACCTGAAAGTGAAACCTAAGTATAAGAAACAGAAAAGACAGAAGAGAAAGAAAAAAAAGACAGAGGAGAAAGTTTAGCATAGTTAGCGCAACGCAGGATATTGTCAGTGAAATAGTTAAATTATTACCTTTCTTTGGTTTCTTTTTAATGACTTCCTGGAATTCTCTGAAATGGTCAGGAATTGAACTTTAGGGAGAAAGGGGAGGAACGGGCTGCCGCCTGTGGTTTGAACTCTGGAAGTGAATGAGTTAAGCGCCGCAGGAGCTCAGCCTAGCCCTCCAGGAAGAGTTGCAGATCCTTGTAAACCTGTCAAATAGGGGTAGTGTGTGGTCAAAGACTTGGGATTGGGGGTGAGAGGGGAGGTGGAGACTGAGAGTTGTGGGACCGGACTCCGAGGACGCGCGGGGGGGGGGGGGGGGGGCGTGTCTAAGCAAACTGAAAGTCATTCCCTCTTACTTGGCTTTATTTTCTTTGCAACCTTGCAAAATGAGCAGAGGTGAATTTAATCTCTTGGTCAAAATGGGCATCCGGTTTTCCAGCAGGAAGAGGTGAGGACAGCCAGGGCACGGGTGGAGGTCCTGTCTCAAAAACAATAAGGAAACTTCCAGAAACAATGAAAAAAAAAGGATGGGGAGGAAGGGAGGGACAGAGGGAGGGAAGGCAGGCAGAGTTCTTCCAGCACTGGCTGTCACAAAGAGCCCTTCTTGCTCAAGCAGACCCGGTTCCCCACAGTATCCACAAATTAAACATCAGCAGGCATGGAGCATGTTTGCTCAGAGGAGAGCTCGGAATGACTCTTTCCTTCTCAGTTAGCTTCGAGGATTCCTGTTGGTTAAAGAAATGTGACTACAAAGGAATGGACGCAGTTTCCTTGTCATTGCAGACACACAATGACATAACAGACTGATATGTAGTAAAAAATGTAATAAAGTATACAAGAGGCAGATTCCCTTTTCTGAAACCTAGAGCCGGGGGTTGCCTAAGGACTCACCACAAGTTACTACGGTGCTTCCTCCATCAACCAGTAATGAAACCGCCCTGGGTTGAGGTGAGAGTGAACAAGGTGAATGGGAGCAGAACCGAAAGCAGGAAGTAGGTTTGGTCTTGTGGTGCAATTTGCCTTTCCCTGGGTCCAGTGAGTTCCTACCTGCGGTTACTGGGCTTGTGATTATACTCTCCTGACGGCCAGTAGTAACATTGTTAGTTCAACACTGTAAGCACCTGTCTTTAGTAAATAATTGTCCCCTACATTTATCCACCTGAAGGCCAACAAAACATTATTAACAGTATTGACAAGATTTCTTCTCTGTGAGTTCTTTGAAAACAGGACAAGCTACATTGTTTGTGTGTGTGTGTGCGTGTGTGCGTGTGTGTGTGTGTGTGTGTGTGTGTGTGTGTGTGTGTGTGTGTGTGTGTTATACATCTCTAGTCATCAGACCATGGTGGAGTACCTCTCTTGCTAGCCTTTGAAGGGCTAGTCCCGGTAACAGGATTCAGCCACTGTCTGGTGCTCTCCTACACTGACTCTTGGCTTCACTACCAAGCTAGTTTTGGCCAAGTGGATATCGGCATGAAGCAGAGTTTGATTTTGAATCAGTTATTAAGACCTGCTAAGTGCTTGCGTGCCTTAGCACGTCAACCTCCCTTAGGCTTCTTTGGAACTGAGTTGCGATTCAATAAGGCTGGATCAGCTGGGCAATGGGTGTGTGGGAACGAACACGCTAACTGAGCACCTGAGAGATGGCTAATGCAACTTTCTGGATGCATGGGAGTCAATCCTCCAATCCTCAACAACTTACTGCAGTAATGTCTCTTGGGGAAAACTTCAACAAGTCCTGCCAGCACTGCAGAAAAGCTGTAAACACCTTGCTACCATTTTACCGTTTAGAAATGGGTGGAGTGGGGTACTATGTGCCATTAGAGAAGTAAAATATACTTCCTCTATAATCTCTCATGCTTTATAATTCTTTATAATTACATTAGCTAGGGTGTTAGTTGACTAGTAAATGGCTTTAAATAGACATTTTTTTCAAGTGTATGTTTTGGAATGTGTACGTGTGTGTATTATGGGGGTTGCACATGCACATGTATACACGTGCGTGTTGAGGCCTGAAGTTGATTTGGGGTATTTTCCTTGACTGGTCTACACTTTATTCATTGAGTCAGGGTCTCTCAACTGAACTCACAACTTATTACTGCTGCTAGCCTAGCTAGCCAGCCTGCTCTGGATCTCCATCTTCTGGGCCCTAGAATTATAAGACAAGCCCCTTTATCCACCTAGCATTTATCTGGGTTCTGGGAATCCCAGATGTGATTCTCAAGCAGACTTGTGTGGCAGGCATTTTAACTGCTGGATTACCTCTCCAGTGACTCAAAATCAAAGGTATTAAGTAATAATTGGAAGTTACATTGTGAATATAGGCCATAGAACTCAGGTCAGAGAGAAAGAATGAATAAAACTCTTAAGGAGACTCACTAGATTATCAGTCCGGAAACCTGGTCAACATCCTTCCCTTCTTCCTGCTCAAGGCCTTAACAGAAGGAGCTTCCTCCTTTTGAAGACATATTTGGGAGACCACTTTCCATCCTCCCTAAACTCAGAGATATCCCCCCGCCCTGGCAGAAATGTCTAAGCACTTTCCTCTTGAGTACTTGTGAGCTTCACAGGAAGTTTGCCAAGCCATTGATCAGACTGTGAAGGGAATCCCACTATCTCCCATCTCTGAACCCACCTACCAGTCTTTCAGTTTCCTGCTAAAAGACCAAACTGACAGCTTCCCATGAGGCCAGGTAAAGCAATCCAGAAGTAAGGTACTAGAGGAGAAAACTAATATACTTGTTGCAGTCATTTCTGCCCCTAATGGAGCCATAGTTTTCCATAGGCATTTCTTAATTGTTCATATGGGTTAGCCTTTGCCCCCTACAGTGAATAAACGTGGCCTCACCTATCTAAGGTCAGACCTCTCTTTCTGCCTCCTGTTTCTTTGAAGCCATCTCATAAGTATTATGTTATTAAGCTACAGACATATTGTTTTCCTCTGCCTGTGTGTAATAATAATTTTCAATAAGCTGGGGTATTTTTTATAAAGAGTGTCTACGACTGTTTAAGTTACAAACAGTTTTTATGATCAAGGGCACTATATAGCTAGTAACAGGTCAAGTCAACTTATTGTAAAAATTGTTTTAAATTGAAAATCATTCTTCATTTAATGCTGAAGTGACTAAGGCAACATCATCTTGTCCTGACACATCTTGTACCTACTTAGATATTTCTCAGCCTCTACCTGCCTCAGCAGCCATGTCCACCTTGGCAGCACGTTTGAGATTCTCCACGACCCTGACTATGGTCCAGGTGTAGGAGCTTGTATGTTCGTGTTTGTACAAATTAAACATAAACTAAAATAACGGATCAAGGTGTAAATCAACATGGATTGTCATGGCGTGCCTGAAATAACTGCAATGCTCCTCCAAATCAGATGTTGCAAGGACCCTCTGAGCATCATCGCAGATTGACGTGATTGTAGTCGGTGTGATCTTCTGCCTTTAAAAACACTGTGCCCCTGAGATTCAGCACCAAGAAGAGTCCTTCTGAAGTGCTGTCCCTCTCTTGGTTGCTAGGCAAAATAAAGAACTCTAATTTGGCCTTTTATGAGCGATGGCCTGTAACTTTCTCACCTATATTTATGACAATGTATGGGAATAGAATCTACACATTAAATAACACAATAGCAGAATGATTTGATAACCCCTTGCCATAAGAATTTTTTTTTAAAAAAGAAAACAATCATTTTTCTGAATGGATCAATGTAAAAAGTGTATTGTGATCACTTTAGGGAAGATTTGATTATCCCTTTCATTTTCTTTTTTTATTGCTTTATAAATAATACCATTCAAAATTTCTACCTTCTCCCCTCCTCCCATTTCCCTCTCACTCTTCCCACTCCCCATCCCCACCTCCAGTCCTAAGAGAAGTTAGAGTACTTGCCTTGTAGGAAGTCCAAGGCCCTCCCCCCTACAGCCAGGCCTAAAAAAGTGTGGCCTAGGATCCCCCAAAAAACAGTATATGCAGTAGAATCAAATCTCAGTGCCATTATCATTGGCTTCTCAGTCAGCCCTCATTGTCAGCCACATTCAGAGAGTCCAGTATGATCACATGCTCATTCAGTCCCAGTCCAGCTGGCCTTGGTGAGCTCCCCTTAGATCAGTCACACCATCTCAGTGGATGGACTAACTCCTCGCAGTCCTGACTTCCTTGCTCATCTTCTCCCTCCTTCTGACCTTCATCTGGACCTTACCTCAACCCGAGTCCGAAATGGCAACTGTGCCTTCAGGAATCTCAGAATGAGACTGTGTCTGTGAGCTGTCCCCTCCTGTTTTCTATTCCTTTCTAGTTCTGGGATTAAAGGTGTGCCCTATTGCTTCCTGGTTTCTATGGCAAACTAGTGTGGCTTGAAAGTGGGATCAAAGGTGTGTGTCATTGCTGCCTGGACTATAAGGCTGGCCAGGGTGACTGTTTTACTTTTCTGATCCTCAGACAAGTTTTATGGATTAAAATACCAGAGAAATGCCACTGTAGCGCATGTCTTTCTTTCCAAATTCTTTCTTCAAAACAGCAGTTCTCAGTCTGTCACGACCCCTTGGGAGGTCACACTTCAGACACCCTGCATACCAGACATTGCAATTCATAGCAGTATTGCAGTGACAATTATGAAGCACTAATGAAGTAATTTAATGCTTGGGGTCACCATGACATGAGGAACTATATCAAAGGGTCACCTCCCTAGGGAGGTTGAGAACCACCGCTCTAAGGTAAAGATACAGTTCCTCTCACCAAAGCCACTAACATTTCTGCCCGTCACACTTCAGCTAGCTCAGCTAAAGCCATGCGCCTACCAGGACTTTCAAGGAGAGGAAATGGTTTGTTCCCTTCTTTCCCTCTCGGTCCTGCTGCTAATCAGAGCTGCACTTGAACTTCCCTTCTGAAAAGAAACCATTGTCTGCCACACAGAACTTGTGGTTGAGCCAGATCTTCTATTTTGTGTATTTCGATACAGTGGTCCACATAGTTGTAGCCCATTTGATTTGGCAAGAAAAAAGGAAATAAAAGCAATCCAAATTGGGAAAGGGGAAGCGAAATGGTTTCTGTGTGCCTGTGACATGATCTTACAGGCAGAAGCCCTGAAGATGCCACAGAATCCTGGTAGACTAACAAATTTGGCAAAGTCACAAGATAGACAATTAGCAGACACTGGCCAGTTGTGTACATGAACACATCCAGTGAGCAGCAGGAAGAGGAAATTGGACAGATGTCTGATTAGAAAAAAGCACTCTGAAGAAACCTAGCCAATTATCTTAAAAGATCATATACCCCAAATGAGAAAAACGTTGCTTAAAGAAATTAAAAAAAAAACACTTAGAAAGACATTTCCGGTTCATGGATTGAAAGACATAATTATCAAGGTGACAATATCACTCTAAGTGATTTATAAGTTTAGTAAAGACTCCGTGAAAATCCTGTTGATATCATTGAAACATCAAAACCTTGTGGATTTTTCAAGGATTCCAACAGCTAAATCGATCTTTAAAAAAGATCACAGCTTGAGGAATCAAACTCATGGATACCAAAACTTATAACAGTAATTAATCAGTGTCAATTGCTCACATGAAAACACAAGTACATGGACTCTCATAATGTAATGGAGACTCAGAAAGCATTACATGTATTCAGATGGTTTTTACACAAAGAGGACAAAATTTGCCTATGGAGAAAGAACAGCTTGTCTCCAACTTGTGCTGAACGAAACATCCCCTCCCCAAGTCCCAAGATATTAACTTACAACACAGAACACCCCGTCCCCAAACCCCAGGATATTCACTTACAAAAAATAAAACAGAATACTTATACACAAAATCTAGCTCAAAGTGGCTCAAAGTCTATTTTTATGTGTGAAAGAAAGAAACTTTATTTCTTTATTTGAAAATCAGTTATTTTTGAGTGTTAAAATCTTTTCTTTTTTAATTGATTTTATTGAGTTCTACATTTTTCTCTGCTCCCCTCTCTTCCTCTCCCCTCCCCTTCAACCCTTGCCCATGGTCCCCATGCTCCCAATTTACTCAGGAGATCTTATCTTTTTCTACTTCCCATGTAGATTAGATCCATGTATGTCTTTCTTAGGGTCTTTGTTGTCTTTGTTTCATCCAAAACAAAACCTTTGTGTATCAAAAGACACTCTCAAGAGACTGAAAGACAGTCCAGCAAATGGAAGAAAACATATTCAAAATATTAGATAACAGATTGATATCTAGAATACTATAACCCAACAATAAAATAATCCATCTAAAAAGTAGGCACAAGAGATGCAGAGCTGGGATGGGCCATAAAGTTCTTGCCACACAATCACAAGGACCTAAGGTTACAATACCCCCAAGTACCCACATTAAAATAGTTAGCAGAAGGCATGCCGCTGTCATTCTGGTCTTGGAGAGGTAGAGATAAGACAATCAATTTCTAAGGCCTTACGTTCTTGTTCTCCAAGCCACTTGGCAGTAGCTTCAAGGGCATCAAAACTCTTAGGGAATTGTTGGCCAATATTGGTTTGCATTTGTAATTCAGTGGTAATGTTTTGAAGATAGGAACTGACATTTGCTCTAGTTTGGGTAGGTTGGATAAGGTTACTGCTGCTGTGACAGTAATAACCTCAACAGTTGCGAAAGCTATAATAATCATTCAAATGAATCTTCCTGTGTTTATATGTTTTCAGATCGTAAGTAAGTTATTCTAAAGCAGGTATCCCCATGTTATTGGTAAGTAAGATTAGCAGGAGTTCAGGTATGAATTTGTTATCTTAGAAGTAAAGCCAGGAGATGTCACAGTATATATAAAGACAGAGAGTTTGGTTAGGGGGTAAGAATTAGAAGTGACACTCAGTTAGCATGCTTTCGATAGTCAAGCAATATCCCTCTTTTGTTACCAGGTTGTAGTCTCCTGGTGCCAGCTTACTGGGTGGCTTTACCAGTCATGTTGGTAGTCAGAGAAAACCTGCAGGAGAAAGCACAGCTGTGGAGTCTCGACTCCAAGTGATGAAGGGGACAAGACTCAGACCTAGGTTACATTCTTATGAGAGTTTATATAAAAACATGAGTTTGGATGGAGCTTCTTGTGTTTCTATGATGTTATTTTTTTAATAGAAGGAAAAAATAGGAGTAGCAATTTTAAAATTTAAAATATAAACTCCTTTGGCAAGTTGCTCCAGAGCCGTTATCTTATTTCCCCCTTTTCTGTTTGTGTGCTTGATTTTTGAATAATACGTGAACTCTTTCAATTACGACTTGCCTTTGGGATTGTGGAATGTCATAATGTCTAAAGAGGCACATGAGCTCTTTAGAGCTGACAAAACATGACAGTATATAAGCAGAACCATTGCCCACTTCAAACTCTTTTGCAATCTCATCATAGAGAAAGCAATCCTTAAACAGCTTGAGCAGACTCATGTTCAACTGAACCAAAACAAGAGCCTGAAAATTTATCAGCATAGATGTGGGAAAACTTTAAATGGCCCAAAGAAATTCATCTTTCTGAACCCGTGTCTTTGGCTTTTTTATTGTTTTTGTAAAGCTCTAGTAACCAGTACCTGTAACTGTCACTGGTAGGAGATTACTAACCTATGAGAACTCCTTGACTTTAAGTATAGGTTTAACACCAACATGTTAAATTTTGGATTTGAGAAATTTATTATTATATGTATCTTCTCTAAATTTTATTTTTTACATACCTTAGATCACTTACTCAGACTCTCACAACTTGTATAAATCTCCTACCTTTCCTTTCCATTCTGGAAATATCCCACCATCATTTTTTCCTTTTTTTTTATTTAGTCAATGTGCTTTTCACATCATGCATCTTGATATCATTCATTTTCTCATCCCTTCACACCTCTGCCCCTCTAAATAAAATAAAACAGGAGAAAAAAAAGAAAAAAATGGAAGGTACTGTGTGACACATAAGTCACGCAGTAAGTCCCTTTTTCTAAATATCTTTTCTTGCAAGTGTTCGTTGCAATGAGTCCTTGGTCTGTCGAGGCCTCTGGTTTCTGCCACACCCTTGATGCTGGGTCCTCACTGGGACTCTTCTTGGATATCCTGCTATTGGCCTGTGTTGTGGAGATTCTGCAGCTTTGGGTCTGTGGGTCAGGTCCTTCACACGCTCCAGCAGATCATAGATGGGGTGGATGATGGGACAGGCCAAGTCACAACCCTGGCTCTAGG
Source organism: Microtus pennsylvanicus (assembly GCF_037038515.1). NCBI lineage: Eukaryota > Metazoa > Chordata > Mammalia > Rodentia > Cricetidae > Microtus > Microtus pennsylvanicus. The sequence continues at coordinate 84,509,295 of NC_134587.1, forward strand.
CCTGGGCAGCTGTACAGTTGCTCAGCCAATTTTCACCTTTCTCTTCCATCTGGAAACGTCCAACAGTTTTAATCTTCATACGTCAATTCTTTTTATTTGCTAGTATCTTTCCATCCTTTTCATTTATTTACAGATTTCCCTTCTTAATACAATGCGATAGAAGTGTTGGATTATTGACAATCATTATTGGAAGGACATGTCTTTTGACCCCTGTTTTTATCAAAAGAAAAGCCAAGGCCTGAGTTTTACATTTGGAACACTTAGAGACCTAGTCAGAATTTGCGTTAGCATAACATGGAATTCATGGAAGAATATGCCATGTAAGGATATAGCTACGCAGTAGCTGTGGATATTGATTACATGGGAAGTCTAAGTCAAGTAAGGTTGGATGTTAAACTGTTCTCTTAAGGGCAGGTTAAGTAGATAGTCTGAGTACACAGTAGGACAGCAGCTCAGATCTTCATGACTTCGACGTATACTATTTATTAACTGTGGTTATGAGGTCTAGAGTCACATTCATGAAAGATATCTTCATAATATTGCATCACCACAGAAAATAATGTGTGAAAGTCTCAAGATTACCGTGTGATTCTGAAATTCAATGTCTAGGTATATCCGCAAGAATACAAGGAGCTGCCGGGCGGTGGTGGCACACGCCTTTAATCCCAGCACTCGGGAGGCAGAGGCAGGTGGATCTCTGTGAGTTCGAGACCAGCCTGGTCTACAAGAGCTAGTTCCAGGACAGGCTCCAAAACCACAGAGAAACCCTGTCTCGAAAAACCAAAAAAAAAAAAATTATTTTTCTAATGGAGCTGGAGAGATTGCTTAGTGGTTAAGAGTATTGAAAACTCTGGTTTATTTCTCAACATTACATGGCTTACAACCATTTATATAAGTCCAGTCCCAGGGAATCCAGTGCCCTCTTCTGGCCTCCTTGAACACTGTGCTCATGAGATGCAAAGATATAAAATAAAAATAAATAAAGCCCCAAAAATATAATTAAAAGAAAAAGAAAATTCAAGTTCCCACCTTGGAACTTTTCAAGAATACCATGTCTTCCTTTCGTCAATAATACTTTTTGCCAAAGTCTATTGTGTCATAATTTATCATATTTTATTCATAACCACATTGACCACCAAGTTGCTTTCCAAAGCAATGTTGTTGATCCCAAACTGCCTTGAGACTTGTTCTCTTATTCTTTCATAGATTTACATTTTGATAATAAAATGACTGGGAAATAACATACTATTGTTGGCCTAGTTTAAATGAACAAAGCTGAACACTTTTTTCATGTTTGGTTATTTGTAATTCCTGCTCCCTAGAGCACCTGCCTATGTCATCCACCCAGTTTTCTACTGCTTTGCTATATCTGCCCCCTTATAATTCATAAAAAGTCTTTTTTCCCCTGGTAGTACTGGGAATTGGACCTTGGGCCTCACAAATACTAGGAAAACATGGAACTATAGCTACCATCCAGTAAGAAGTTACCTTGTCCCATAAGACATCCTTTACCTGGTTTATTGTTTTGTTATTTTAGGTTGTTGAGTTTAACCACACCAATCTGAAATATCAAATATAACCATGTTTTATTCATCTGTTTAGAGTGAGTTTTGTTTTGTGCTTACAAGGAATTTTTCATAATAAAACTTTAATTTAGAAAATCCCTTTCAGAGAATTTGTCTCATAGATGCAACTTTGAAAACTGAGGAAAATAAGTCCTGCTAAAAATGCCTTTATTATATTAATAGGCAGCTGCCTGTGCTATTTCAATAAGCAGAATACTCTTTAGAGCGGTTATAGAAGTAAATGGTTGCATTTTTTTCTTTTCAGAAAAATTTTAAAGTTACAGAATGATGTCTAGTAGAACTTGATTTTTAATTAAAAATGAAGAAAGAAGGAAAAAAAATGCATGTTTGAGGAACCGTCTTCTCTAGCACTTTTAATAAATGCCTAGAAAGCCTTGGAAGGCTCCATGAGCAGTAATAGCTTCTAAGCAGCCTGGGAAGCTCCAGGTAGAAGGAAGATTACATTTTCTCAGTACATGATGATATCTACCTTAGAGAACTATTGCACAGATTAAATAAAATAATATAGGGACATATTTGTTATATAACAAATATTTAACTCTTAGCCATTGCCACTCTCTTGCTTAATGGAGTTTTGACCGACTTGCTATAATAAAGAGGACTTACAGCAATGTGTTTTCCTGAATTTATCCATTTGTCTTCACTAGATATGATTATATGGATTGGGAGAAACGGGAGGGCAGGTTCGGGAAAGGAGCAGATACAATTACCTTTCAGACATCAGCCTTAAAAATCACGAAGGCCGTGATTGGGCCCAGAGGTAAGGGAGCGTTATGAAGACAGTACATCACACCCAACGCAAAATGATGGAACCTTGATGGTAAGAGAATTATAGACATTATGAGAACATTGAGGGAGATAGCTTAAAGTGAAAGATGAGGACTTGGTTGCCATGGACAGCATGAGGCAGGGGAGGGAGCGTGTCAGAATGTGTGGGACAGAAGGTGATACAGAAATCCCTTATTTCTGTTTCCTTGCGGGTGGGAATAGCTTGGTATAGCTCAAAGCCAGTTCCGGGGCAGACATCGGAGTTGTTGGACGTAAGGAAAGACATTGTTTACAAATCCCTATTACCTCCCTGATAGAGACCAGAGCTTCAGGGGAGGTGGAGACCGTAACTGCACAGGAAACATGGCCGGGCTTCTGAGAGGCAGCTAGGGGTCTATCGTGAAGCTGGCAAACTGGCATCTTTTGCTCTGAAACGCTTCTCACGGTTGCACACAGAGAACTTGATTTGATCCCGTTCCTCATTCGGTTTCTGGGTAGGGAACTTAGGAAGTGAGAATTGTCAAGACGCTTGCCATTTCAAAATGTAACACTAGGTGGAGCAGGGAGATCATTTTCCCCCTTCATCTGCTTAGTCCCCTACATTTAGATGCTGTACTGGCAAAGTAAAATGAGATGACTAAGTAAGTCGCATAGAGATTAGAACAAAGAGACAGCCACCCCAATTCCCTCTTTTCCCGTCCTCTTCCTCTTCATTGTTTTCTCTGTTGTTGCATTTTCTTTCTTTGGTCCCGCAGCCTGCTTCTCTGAAGGGCTACAAATGGCCAGGCGTGTATGTGTGTGTGTGTGTGTGTGTGTGTGTGTGTGTCTGTGTGTCTGTGTGTCTGTGTGTGTGGTGGGTTGGCTGCTCGTTCATCTGCTGTGGATAACAGGTTCAGTAAGGTGTGACTTCCGTTTGTGTATAGAGACATGGCAATGTCAGCTGTCTGAGGTACAGACAGAATCCTTCTGCATCTCCTCAGTCTGTCAAGTTAAAGACTGTGCCCATGTGCGATTATTCTAGTATTCTTGTTATCAATTATTCTGCAATCTTGCCTGAAACTTCTCTCCCTTTTTCTAGACGAGGAACCTTTTAAGCCCCTCTCTCATATGTGCAATAAACACATTGACTCCTACCTCTAAAATCGTTTGCCTGTAATAGGAACCTTTCTAGTTTCTAGTTACAACTTCTTAGTCCCTTGTTCCTTTTTCTATTCTCTGAAAAGTCATATAACTTTCTGCAACGTTTGTTCTAAATCAGTTGTTCTCAACCCTTCCTAATGCTGCGACCTATTAATACAGTTCCTCATGTGGTGGTAATCCCCAAACCACAAAATTATTTTCGTTGTTGCTTCTTAACTGTAATATTGCAATTGTTATGAATTGTGATGTAAACATCTGTGTCTTCCAGTGGTCTCAGGCAACCCCTGTGGAAAAGCTGTTTGACCCCACAAAGAGGTTGCAACCCACAGGTTGAGAACCACTGTTCTAAATAGATATTTCAGTTGATGACTGAGCTGGAAACTAAATGAATGATTAGTTTCCTCGACCTCACTAGTCTCCAATGTTTTCTTTCCTATATTCACCTCTTACTATTTAATTGTTTTTATCATTTAATTATCCTTTGCTGGTAATTAAATTTAAGGATTTTATTCAAATTGCTTCATTATATATAGATTCCCTGATGCAATCCTTCTGTTCTGTGGTTATGTCTTGCTGAATCATTTTAATGGCTAGAGTTCTATACTTTGTTTCCTATATTACCTCTTTGTATGTTCTAAAGTATGAGACAGTTTTCTTCAACCCAGGGGCGTCTAGAAACTTCTATACCCTCAGGGAAAGAGTATGGGCTTGTACGAAAATTAGAGGAGAGTAAGTGATTGGAAGTAAAGACAAACAAACCCTCAGACGTCTAGGAGGTCGTCTGTGACAATGTCTGCTTGGAAGTGTCATGAGCCACCACACTCTTCTGTCGGCCGGGCTCATCTTCACTGTTGAGGAGATTCCTGGGAATAAGTGACCTCCTTTAGGAAGGTTTGACTTTTTATGAGAAAAGTTTTATATGAGAAAAGTTCAGACTAAGTCATTCCCGGCATTTACTCTTTATCAAGTGACATAGTTTGGGTGTTAATTGTCCCCCACAAAAGGCCCATCTGTTGAAGGTTTGGTCCCCAACCTGTGGTGCTCTTGGGAGATAACAGAGCCCTTAGTAGATGGCAACAAGTAGAAGGGATTTAGGTTATTGAAGGCTCGGCAACAAGCAGGATAGTGTGATCCTGGCCTCTCTTTTTCATCCCCGTTTCTCAGCTACCACAAGGTGGACTGGCTCCTCTACCACATACTCCTGCCATGATGCGCTGCCTCCCACCAGCCTAGGAGAAACAGAGCCCCTGAAACAGGAACACAGATGAACCTTTCTTTTTCTCTTTCTTTGAGTATATGTATGTGCTCCTGTGTGTGCAGATGTGTGTGCGTGAGAGCCATGTATGCTGACAGATGTGCATGTGTGCAGTAGCGTAGGGAGGGAGGCCAGAGGTTAGCACTGGGTGTGTTCGACCACTGTCTTCCACCTTAAATTTTGAGACAGAGCTCACTTGAGCCTGGTGCTCACAGGTTTGTCCAGTGAGCTCCAGGGAGATGACTGTCACACACACACGCACACGCACGCACACGCACACACACACACACACACACTACCCCAACTAGGACTACAGCTATGTACTCCTGCACCTTGTATTTGACAGAAGTTCGGGTCTCCCCATGTCAGACTCCCCATGCTCACAAGCCCAGCACTTTATTGCTGCGCCAACCTCCAGTCTCAGCATTTTTTCTCTTTGTTTGAATATGTGAAGTATCTTGTCACCTAGATGCAGAGCTGATTAATACACAGCACCCTCTGATGTCTTCATTACCAGAGTTCTCTATGTGTGTGTGTATGGGGGGGGGGGAGATTGCCTGAGTTTCTTCACCTGTGAACACGCGCCTATCACTTCAACAGCCAGGGGTGTCCAAGACATTATGATTGATAGGAAATCGACATATACCCAACAAGGAATGCATTTAAAAGTTATGCTCATTATGAACCACCCCAAACACGAGAGATGGGGACACAAAGAGAAGTTACACAAAGTTCCCCTCCTTGACCCCTGCAGGAAGATCCCTCTCTCTCCTTGTCATTGGGGAAAATGAGCTTAAGGTATGCTAATTTGGCAAGATTACAGAACTGTGCAAAAGAAAAGGTCATAAGACAGCATTCTCCGAGGAAATGAGACCAGAAAGTAGAGAGAATGTGGAACAGTTTTATTCACTTGCTGTCTTCTGCTGCCTTGCCCTTGAACTACAGAGACCGTCTATCACATTAATCACCAGAAGGAGTTTTTCTTCATGTCAAATTGAAGTCTCTCAGCAGCCACAGAAGATTTACTGTTCCCCGGGGCAAGGTAGAAGGGAGCCAAGCAAGCAAGTCTCTCCTTTTCCCCCCAACCAATCTGCCATGTGATGTCCTGCTCTGTTTCCAGGATCCCGGGGGAGGGAGAGTTTCAGACAAGCCTCACCATCTCTGTCCTTTAGAGGAGAAAGAAAGAGGCCCGGGGGCCTCCTGGGCTCTGTGGTGGGTCATAGCCACTGAGTTAGGCAGTTGGAAGCACAGAACACAGAATTCTTCTCTTGCTCCATCCAAGACCAGCGCAGCTCTGGAAGGAGTCTTGCTAACTAAACTCCCTTCCTGGCTATCATCCAGAAATCGCATATTCTCCTCTAAGCCTCTAGCAGCATTTTAGCTGTAGAGAGGGAATGAAAAAAAAAAAAGCATCCTAAGACCTTGGTTGTTGGGGTTTCTTTTCCCCCAGCTGGCACAAGTTCTAGGAATTTGTGCAATGCCGACTGGAGATGCACCAAGAAGTGCCTGGAGGCTGCCAGGCACTCCTAAACATGGCTCTCGATGGTATGTTGTACTTTTAGGGTAATGGGTTGCCAATAAAGCATATTCCCCACATGTAGAAGCTTGGAACTTGTAATGTTTTAGACCTCTCTCTCTCTCTCTCTCTCTCTCTCTCTCTCTCTCTCTCTCTCTCTCTCTTCACTGTCTCTCTCTGTCTGTCTCTCCCTCTGTCATGAAGGGCATTGTAAGCTATATATATCTTCCCAGTTCATGCGCAAAGCAGATGCATCTCCACGACAACTTACACTTTCCTCCTTGGAGTCCCAGAAAGGTAAACATAAACACGTATGTGCTTTTCTGAGGAAGACTAACCATTTTTAATTTAGTACTAGCTGAATTCTCAGAATCAGATCACATACTAAATAACCTGTAGCAAATGCCAATTATAGGCTCTTCAAACTGGGACCCTCAGAAGAACAAAGGAACACAGAGCAAGACAGCCCGTGCTTCATCTTTATGCCTTTATGGAACGTTCGTCCATTCTCCTCCATCCTGGTCTGAAGACAGCTTCGTCCCCTCCCCCAGCCCCTCACACAGACCCTTCCACAGAAGACACAGTGTGTGCCAGCCATGTCTCCAGACTTGCCCCTCTTCAGAGCTGAGAAACTTGGGTGCTTTGCACCCTCAGCTTTCTAGTGCCCTCGCAGAAAGTCACAATTACAATTTTATAGGTTGCCTGGCTTCTCCATCTTGCTAAGATAATCTTCTTCAAGCTATATTTGTCCTAAACAGAAGCTAAACTCTGTCTTCTTAGATAGTCAACGTGCGTGGTCAGGAGTTTGGTCCACTTCCCCAAAGGCAATCAAAGCTTCCACACTTTCAAAGCCCCCAAAGTGAACTATGTGTTCATTCAGCGAACACTGGCTAGAAATCTGGACTTAGACGCTTATCATGTCCTTCATCTGACCTGATTAGAAGTTTAGATATTTTTAAGAACTGTGAAATATTTACAAACAACATAAAGAGTTGTCTTGGGAATGAAATACAAGCCCAAGCACAAAATTTGTTTATGTTTTATATACACTTTCTCCAATAGTCTGAAGATAATTTGGTACAGCATTTTCAGAGTGTCTGTGTTTTGCCTGTTACCTGTCAGGGGTGGAAATTTTTTCGCCACAGTGTCCTGTTGGAACTCAACATGGTTTGGACTTTGGAGCTTGACCTTAGATTTTTCAGATTTGCTTGTCACTACGTAAAGAGCCGAGGGGACAAAAAATGAATGAGGTACAGTCTTTGTTCTCCAGTCGCTGCTAAGCTAAAGGAATTCAGGCACATAAGCAAAAGGATAAAGCAGTGTGGTGAATGCCATAGTGAGAATGGGTGGGGGACACTATGGTCCAGAATAAATGGGACCCAAAAAACAATGACAAGGCATAATTGTTTGCTGTCTGTCCTAACTGGCTTTCTGTAGCTATGATAGTGTCACTACCGAAAGAAACTTGGAGAGGAGAGGGTTTATCTTATCTCATATTACACCCTACAGCAGGCTTCTCAACCTGTGAGCCACAAACATTGTAAAACATAGTTCTGATGGTCTTAGAACCCCCAACCATAAATTTATTTTTGCTGCTACTTCAGAACTGTAATCTTACTTTACTACTGAGCGGTGTCTCGGTTCCCAAGACCATAGGAAATATGCGTTTTCCCACGGTTGGGACCGAGAGGTTGAGAAGCACTGCCCTATGGTCTAGCATGAAGGAAAGTCAGGGTAAGTCCTCCCGTAGGAACCTGGAATTAGGAGCTGAAGCAGATGCCGTGGTGGAGTGTTCTTTATTGGCTTGCTCCCACTAGCAGCTTTCTTATACAACCTCAGGATTGCCTACTCAGGAGTGACATCCCCTAAAATGGTCTGAATCTTCTCCCATCCTCCTTCATCAAGACAGTGTTCTACAAAAGTGTCTTCTGACCAGTGTGATAGAGGCAGTTCCTCCGTGGAGGGTCCCTTTTTCAAGCTGACAAAAACAAAACAAAACAAACAACAACAATAACAACAAAGCAAAACAAGCCAACCAATATGCTCCTGGAATTTTAGTAAGAATTTTCCTGCCTGCAAAGGTTGTGTATTATTCTCTGTCTAGGTCTAGGAAGGCTGGCTGGTCTCAGACATTTTGTCTCCTCTGAGTCTGAGTCCCCCAGCTGACATTAGCCCCTCCCTAGGTTAGCAAGTTCTGGACTATAGCAATAACAACAGAGATTCCAACATGTCAATCTGACTAAGGTGTATTTTTCTATAAGAAGAATTTTGACATCAGTACCTCAGATGCTGCCGTGTACAATTTCCCTGTTTTTATTTATACTAGCCTCGCATATTCTGTGCTGCATCCTAAGGGTGTAGAGATCTTACTTTTAGTTCCCGGGAGTGTGTGCGAGCTTCAATCTGAAAAGAGCAGTGGCCCAAAGCTCTCCTATTTCGGTCTCTTAAGTGGAGTCCAGACAGCGCATACGTCAGTGCCGGGCCCAGAATAGCACAGCCCAAACAGAGGCTTGTTAGAGCAAGATGCCCAGAAGAGCATGGGACACCGGTCAAAGTTTGGTTCTGATGGTCCGAGGAGAATCTGCGGCAGACTGAGTTTAGACAGCGTCTTATGAGAAGACCAGTGGAATAATGCAATGTGAATTTGTTTTTAATTTAAATTCCTTTTCTTCAACTGTTTACTTAAAAAACAAAAGAAACCAGTCTATAAATGGAAAAATTTCACAACTGGGTCAGGTATGGTAACAAACTTAAAATCCCAACACTTGCGAGGCTGAAGGAAGAGAATTGTGAGTTCTAGGCTAGCCTAGGATGCTTATGATTTCAAGGCTAGCCTGAGCTATCTAGCAAGGAGATGTCTCAACACGAACAAGAAAACACTGGCACATGGAAAAGGAGGAAGTAAGAATGGGGAAAGGAAGGAGGGAAGAAGGAAGAAGGCAGATGGAGGAGGGGAGTGGAGAATGAAAGAAAACCCCACAATTTGGTCTGCTTAAGCCAACATAGTATGTTGGGCCAACCAGAGCAAAGATGGTGTCCTGAGCCCTGAAGTATGTTAATTACACATGCTAATTAAGTGTCCAGCTCATTTTGGGCTATCTCAGGATCAAAGCCTCCGGCTCATTCTGGATTATCTCAGGGTCAAAGTTTCTGTTATTCTGACTTTTCACCCAAGGGAGAAGTTAAAACATTGTCAACATTTGTCAAGATGTAAACTCCCTTGGTATAGTTACATATCCAATATCAATTTGTGTGTTAAATATCTTTAAGAACAACAGTGTTTGAAATCAGTCAATGTCCTCTTAATAGACATAGCCCTTCATATCCGGTACTGCTAGCGCATAGGCGGTAGCTTCTGTTGTTTTGTCTCCTAGTTCTGATATTTTTATTTTTCTGGCAAAAGCATGGTATCATATTATACGGTTTGAATCCAAGTGTCATTGCCTAAGTCTTACCCCACAGAGTGGAAAGGTGACCTTCTCGCTCCTCCTTTATGACGGCCCCTTCTTTGAGCTTTAGCGCCTAGAAAGTGTCTTAAAGCAAACTGCAGTCTGCATCTCATGGGAAATTCCCCTTCATTGCCTAAGGGCCACAGTATTCCACTGTGCTGTGTTGTCTCTGCCGAGCACATCTTTGTGACTGTGATTGTGCAAAGGCTAGCTATACCACATGGGTGTATTGGAAACGCGGGGTGCATAATTTTTGAAGAATCATGAAGATAAAAGCATGTGTTTTCCCCAAAGTCACAGACTGTACATTATTTTTACAATGAGAATTTTAGAAGTAGGAATACAATGAAGGCAATTACATATTAAAATATAACATGGCTTTCAGACAATTACATATTTTACTGTATGTGTTTTAATATCATTTACCTATATTATTGATACAGTTTTAATATAAATTACCTATAATATTATACAATATAATTTGAATTTAATTTATAATTTAATTTTATTATAACATATTAGGCAACATAATTTTGGTATAATGTGACATAATTCAATTTTCAAGTATAGTCACTCACACATATGTATATGATGAGGGATTAAGAGAGATTGGATGTCTGGGACAGGTCCTAAAACAGAAATTCAAAGAAGTGTTAACAGAGAAGCATCCTTTTTCCTCACTGGCAACACGTTTATTCAGAATTTTACACTTTTCCGCTTTGTAGACAGGTGCTTGACTCTAGTCTGGGAAGCAAACGAGGGGAAATTGACACGGATTAGGGAAATTAACGGATGGAGAGATTTAGTGGGGACAGAGCGTCTTGAATTTGACTGGAAGAAAGCTGAATTATGAATGGGGTAAATGCGTGATTTACTGCCTATGCAGCTGTAACCACCCAGATAAGTCAGACAAAACCAGGATTATTTGAGTCTGGATTCTATCCAGTGAATTCTCCTAATCATTTCCTTCACTTTGGCAAGCAGCAGACCGCCTTGGAGACAGTCCTGGGAATCACAAACAGGGTCAGGAAGGAGCATTAAAATCAATTCCGATTTTGTTCACTGGCCACCAGAGGGCGCCATTGTTCTCTGTATGTGTTGCCAAGAGTCCTGCGCGGAAACCTAGGAAGCCTGAGGGCAAACACACCCCGCCCCATCTCAGGGTACCTGTAGGAGACCTGGAATGCCAGGGACGTGCCCATGCATGTCTTGTTCCAAATGGCATCTCAGCTGCCAGCCTGAGTGCCAACAGACTATCACCCGCATACTGAGTAGTGCAGTGTATAACAAGGTCTCTTCATTAGGCACTTTGGTCTGGTCTACCTATCGGGTCTCTTCCTGTGTGTTGAGCTCTCAGTATCTAACTGCAAGCATAATATTTTAAGCCCACAGGTCTTTTTCTTTCTTTCTTTGTCTTTTTAAATTTTATTTTAAAAAAAACTGTCTTTTTTCATTTTACATACCAATCCCAGTTCCCACTCCCTCCCCTCCTCCTGTTCCCTCCACCTACCCCTCTCCCAATCCCCATTCAATCCTCAGAGAGGGTAAGGCATATTGCTTTGAGGAAGGACCAAGGTCCTCCATACTATATCTAGGCGGAGCAAGGTATCCCTCCAAAGAGAATGGATTCCAAAAAGCAAGTATAAGCAGTAGGGATAAATCCTGGTCCCACTGCCAGAGACCCCACAGTCTGCCCCAGCCACACAACTGTCGCCCACATTCCGAGGGCCTAGTTTGGTTCTATGCTGGTTCCTTCCCTGCCCGGCCAGAGCTGGTGAGCTGTTTCAGTGGGTGTCTCCATCAGGGTCTTGACCTCTTTGTTCATGTTCTCACTCCCCCACAGGTCTTTTTCTAAGGGTTGAGCTATCAGGCATTAATGGTTATCATAGACTCATAAATTTGGGGATGGATTTATTCAATCTCAGGAAAGGAAAACTGGCTGTCAAAAATTTACAAAGAGAAAGATAAAAACTCTGCTCCTGTGATAAATACTCGCACACACACACACACACACACACACACTGCAGGGCCCTTTGCCCTTGGCTCTTCTGCTGACTACACAGGTTTGTGTGTAAACAGACATTTCTAACGTCTGCAGAACAAGCCCTGTTCCTAAAAGGATAGAAAAACCCTATAGAAGTTGTATAGTGGAAGAGAATGAACCCTAAGTTTGCCTGGCTTCCTGGCCTATGGGACTGGTGCCCCCACAATGCTGACAGAAGTCATAGCTACTGACATGTGGAACTTCTGCAGGAAGACGGAGCCGCACATGGCTATACACCCGCCACACAGGAGAAGCCCATTCACGTCCTCTGGCTCAATGTTTGCCCCGTCTAAGCCAAGCACCCACTTTCTGTGAGCACTTTCTGCCTCTCTATGATTCAATCCAGTTTCTAAAAATAAGATAATTCTTTTCAGTCCCATCATATTTGGAGTATATATTATTTGCACTGTGCTGGACTATGTAGTGAAATAAACTTACGTATGATGCTGGCTTCCACAGAGCCTCTTTCCCACAACAGTCTGGTCCACTGATACTCTCCCTTCCTGGTTCCTTCTGTTGCTGTACCATCTTATGATATCCACTGCTCCGAGCAGGTATCACTAGGAATGATGTATGACATAGTATGTCTCACGTGTATTCTCCCATGGACATTCCATTAGGTTACATGTTCATTAGGTTTGCGGCTCTTTTCCTGCAAGTCCTATAAAGGGGAAGAACTCCTTAAGTGTCTGCAGAAATGGATGGTGTCAAGGAAGCCGTCTCCTGGTGAGCCTGAGCCGATGCCCCCTTATGGAGAGTAAGACAGGGTTGACCTCTCCCATGGCCCCTTCTCTGAATACATCTCCGTAAATGTAGGAGGTGAGCTCTTGAGGTCAGAACCAAGCTCTTCTCATCCTCTTACACTCCCTGAGTGGGGCCAACCCTCTCCCTCTCATTCATCACAAACCTACAGCTGGCCCACTCTGGTCAGGCTCTTAGCTGATGGCCATTGCCAAGGCCTCTGGGTTCCAGAACAGTTTTGTTGAGCCTTCTCTGGAAAGGGCAGATGGTCTAGGGCGTGCTCACATAGCCAGTTCCCAAAACTCAGCTTTGTTTGTGCTGGTGGTACTCAACAGGCTAGATCACACAGAGGAGGTGATGAGAAGTGAGGATAACCGTGGAGACTTTCCTTGGTTTGTGGGGGTACCAGTCCATACTACCATCTGGCTATTATTCATTGCAATAGGAACTGGTCCATAGCAGTGAGAACCTTAATAAATGAATTTGCTCATTGTGTGATAGAATCCATGTGGATGGTCTCTCTGTGATGAGACCACCAAGTCTGTTGGGCCAGAGAGTCCATCTTTCACTGTTTCTTTCTCTCTCATCACTGCTCTAGAGCACCTCCACACTCTCCATTTCCAGCACCCCAAATCTCAACTGTCCCTTTTCTCGCAACCTCTTCTAGCTTCCCGTGTCCAACCCCCTCTCCAGCACATCCTCCAGTCTTCGCAAAAACCTTCCCTTCTGCTTTATTTAAATCTGCAGGCCGGGGCCCCTGCCTCTGTAGCGCTTAACTCCACCTCGTTCCCACCATCTGACATGCAATGTATTTTTACTTCGCCTGTTGCCAGTTCCTCGCAAGGCAGGAAGCTCCACAAGGGGGCCTGTGTCTATTTTGTGATTTTGTGCATGACAGCATCCTCAAGGCTTGCGGAATTGCTTGACACACAATCAACACTCAATAAATGTGTGTTGGATGAATACATAAAGTATTTAGCGGAGCATTTTTCCCAAGCCTGCGCTGTAAAGGAGGACTTGTTAATTTGAGCCACCATAGCTGTTCAGGAAGTCAAAAGTCACTTACAGAGGGAAACATAAGCGCCTTCCGTAGGCTAACAGCTACTAAAGATCTACAGAACTGGTACAAATGAGATTTTCCTTGAGCTGCAAAATAAGCCAAGAATTCTTCGATATGAAGTCCTTCAGAAATTGAATCATACAAGTCTTCGGAAGCTGAACTTAAGGATGGTCAGTTGGAAATTTCAAAACCACCTTCCCCACAGCATGGCCTTCCATGGTGCCAGCTTCTGAAGTGAGCGCGTGCCTGTAGATGCAGGAGTATGCTCAAAGGACAGGTAAGAGCGACAGCCAAAGCCGCGGGCAACAAGACTGTGGCAACTTGCAAGGCTCAGCTTGTAAAACGCATCCTGTTTAGTGCGACGGTGCTTTGTCATATTAATTATTCCTAACATTTCCTTTTCATTTTACGGATGGAAGTGGCAGGTAGGAATTGTCCATTTTACTCCAGGTTTGACACTGAAGAGTGTTTGCACATTACCATGTGTTCTTATTTCCCGACTTGGCGCTTTGAAATCCGAGGCCTTTGCTGACTCTCAGGGTTTGCTCCCCTACCTCAGCATGTGACTCCCCATGAAAGAAGAGCTCCAACGTACATGAGCCAATCCAAATCCTCCTATGTGTGGGCTCTCAGGTTAGGCTCCTATTCTCCTGCTCTAATGACTCCAAAACTGGCTACCAAGCACAGAGCCTGGCGAATGACCTAAGCTAGCCAACCCGTCTGCTTGCCTTGGCTCCCATATCCTGCCCATCCCATGAGCACTGTAGCAGAGGCCCTTGCTCACCCGTGGCTTCTCTTGTACCCAGCTTTCCCCTATGGATGCCCATGGGGGACATGCCCCTTCCTTTTGCTGTCTGTGAGAAGTAGATTGAATATCTTTTCAAAGGGAGTTGTGTATTTGTTTTTCCTCTTCTTATCCTGCCTGAATAATGACAAGACATATGTTCTAAGATTGTGGGAAGGAAAAGACGTTAACTTTGGGTTTTTAGAGTCATTTATACTGTGGTTTGGCATATGAATGATGAGAACTGGGTCTGAGTTGATTAGGATGAGTGAATCTTCTGTACTTTCATGACAAAGAGGAGACTGGATGGTGACACACTGGGACTGGGAGTGGGCGGTGTTCCAGAAGCTTCATTTCTTCTGCCTTACCTGTTGATACCTGGTTTAATAAGGCTTGGGCAGCTATGACTACAGGCAAACCTGTACCCCTCTTCTCTGGAGTTCGAGATTGCCAATCTCAGACATCTCTCTAATACAAACCAAAAGGGGTTGAGGTAGATGTTGTTACTAAAGACATGACGAATGAGATTCAAGAGATTAAGACGATGCTACTAATAAGCCCATGGCATAAACCATGGCAGTGCCTGTCACCGCTTCATTAGTACATTTCAGATTGCTATTTGTTTGCAATTTGCTTTTAAAATTTGTTAACACGTTAAGTGCACAAAATAAAAATATAAGGCCACAAATATCCCTACAGGCATTAAGACATGTGATGTGAACACTGAAGCCTCCAGCCTATTCCCAACCCTCCCACCACCCTGATCCTCAGGAGAAACATATGTTACACTTTTAGGTGATGCATTGGAACAGACACACACACACTCACACAAACATGTATAAACACACGTATACACACACGTATGTACACACATGTATTCACACACACGTATACCCCCCACATGTATACACACACGTACACACACATATACAATGTATACATATACACACAATTCAACACATGTAGGCATATACACACATATACATGTATACTCATACATTTACACACATACACACAAATATATTCATAGACACACAAACAAATGATACTAAGTAAATGAATATCTATGAGAAAAAGAATCCTAATGTCTAACTAGTAGCTCTACAGCAAACTAAGGATTGAGAAAAAATAAAAATAATGGATCTAAGGGAGGACAGAGAAGATGGAGCTAAGATGGAAATTCATGCAGTTCCCTGTCTGATCCCATTAGCTTAAGGTAGAGAAGAGGAGCCTTAGGAGTGCCAAAGGTGATCTCTTAGTGGGTAAGAGCTCTGACTGGTCTTTCAAAGCACCTGAATTAAATTCCCAGCATCCATAAGGCAGCTAACAACTCTCTGTAACTCTAGTTTCAGAGCATATCATGTCTTCTTCTCTCCTCCTTGTTTATTATATACACATAACACACAAGCATACACATAGGTGAAAAATACATGCAAAATAAAATAAAGAAATCTTTAAAAATAAATTTTATAGATGTAAACATTTATAAATACCAAAAACTTTGTTGACCTTTGAATGTTCTGCCTTGTAATTCTAATTAAGGTGGGGTGGAATTGTACAGGGATTAGGGTACATTTCATAAAATAATGGGTCAGTGTTAGAAGGGAATCTAAATACTATTTGGTCTGTTCCTTCTACCTTTTCAAAAGTTATTTTTAGTTTTAAACAGAAGTCAAAAGATGCAATCAAAATCCCCTGGAAAACTGAAGAGTTTCGGGTAGTTGTGAGCTACCATGTGGATACTGGAAACTGGCCCAGGTCCTCTGCAAAAGCAGCAAATTTTAATTTCTGAACCACCTCTCCAGTCCCGTGTTTCTCACATAATTCTGTAAGTGGATATCAGTAAAAAAAAAAAAAATCTTCCTGTCAGTACCAACTAGATTTATCCATGTCCTGTGACCAAAGTGGGTAGTGTCTTCAGCAATGAATGAAGCTAGAAAACATTACATTGTGTCAGGCAACCCAGATCCAGGAAGAGCAACGTGGCATCCTCTCATTCATATATGGAGATTAGTGTCAATCTTTAGGATAATGTGGTTAAGTTGTCGTATGTGTAGAATCCAGGAAACTGAAAAGGGACCATTGGTGGAGAAGGCAAAGAAAGAGCTTGGGATGGGGGCACACTAGATTATAGATGATATGAAGGGAAAGACAGGGAGGGAGGTTTAGGTGGAGATATGGGTAGAAGGGTGGACAGAGGAGGGTGGGAGGGAAGAGATAACTAATAAAGAATATTTGGAAAAGCCATATGGAAACCTACTGGTTTGTAAGTTTCCTCACAGAAGTCAAAAGTTGACGAATAGAAATCCCAGTGACAGATGAAGGATGCTTCTTGAGTTGTTGGTATGGGGTGATGTTGGAAAAAGTACAGGTTATTACCATTGCTCCTTTGGCCTGCAAGAACTTTATAATAAGACTCTATTTCTGAAGTCTGACTATAATGGCATCTAGTCACTTGGAGAGATGACATGCTTAGCTAATTGGATGGATAATATGGAAGGTGTATATATATTATATATCTTACATATTACTGTGTAATAGGTATATTATATATATATTACTGTGGAAGATGTATATGTAAGTATAAATGTGTGATATATATACGTATATGTATGCGTATGTATATATTGCTTGTTGTGGCAGGTGGCAGATCTTCCTTGGCCTCCGAATTATGCAAAACTAGATAGGTAGGAAATCTGCAAACAGATAGCAGATTCCTCTGTATGTGTGATGATATTCTTTATCAAGAAAGCAGATAGTTCTTGACAGGTTGATTAAAAGAAAAGCCCTTGGCGAGTTCATAAATATAGCTCTAAATTCAGTTTTCAACAGCTAAAAAAAATTGTCAGCACTAGAAGCAAACTCTATAACTTATGAGTGAAAGAGAGAGAGGGAGAGAGAGAGAGAGAGAGAGAGAGAGAGAGAGAGAGAGAGAGAGAGAGAGAGAGAGAGATTATACTCTTTGTACTTTTACTCAGTTGTTGCATATCATGGCTGTCCTTGCATTGGAGCAGAACCTGGAATACAGAGAAACACTGTAGTATTAGCAAAATGTGCTGAGCTCTAGGTAGCTGCCTGGACAGCACCACCGCATTGTTTCCCCCTCTATACTGCCTGCTGCCACACATATTCCTAGGGATTTTTAAGAGTGTGGTAGTGCACACCCTTACCCAGTGACTTCTGTAAGAATTTGACAAGATGCGTATGTCCTATTGACCAGGTAGATTGAACGGTTGCTGCTGTGCCCAGGATAACCTGATCTCTTAGATAAAAACACAACCTGGAGGTTATTGATACACAGGCAGACACATTGGCCTTTTCTGGAAGGAGTTTGCAAGCTCACACTCCTGGCAGGCAGAAGCCCTGCCCCTCTCCTCTACCTACCCTCCTTTCTCCTCCTTCCCCCAAAATAAGGTGTGTGGAACTGAGATGGAGACGGGTTGGCTGCTGAGCACTGTGGCCCTCTGGTTCACCTTCCCTCACTTGTGTCTTAAAGCTATGCCCATAATTAGCACAAGTTTCTGGATGCTTCTTTTCTTACAATGGGCACCCTCAAGTAAACAGACCTCTGGGGAGCTCAGCAGGGCTAGGTCATTCCCATCATCATTGCCTCCCGGCTGAGGCTCCAGAAGAACCCATGAAAAAATGTGTTCCTACTGCACATGTGCACACATTTCGGGAACACTTAGGTAATTAATGTACAGCCCTGTAGCCATATGGTTAGAATCAAAGCCCTGGGTAGTTTTTGAGTCATATAACACTGATGAACCTGGACGGTGCCAGAGTCATTATGAATCTCACCTTAATAGTTTTTTTTTTTTGACAAAAATAATCCCCTCGACAACTCTCCTTTTGCTGATTCTCACCTCTGACTATGTCATTACCTGTGAGGCTCCCAGAGTTCTACACTGCAGATGCATGGCTGGAAATGTGTAATCTCTCTTTATCTTTACTTAGTTCTGCCTTTAGTTCTATGTACGGGTCCCATATTAAACTCACCATCTAGACGGCTTTAGGTTTATATACTGATCAGCCAATGAAGGAGAAGCCTCTTCTAGTGCGGGGACAAACAGGTAGTGGAGGACCCACTGAAGGCTGTCAGTCATAGGGAGAATGGCATAAAAGGTACAACAGAGAGAATGCTGCTGTTATAATCAGGACAGGTAAATACCTTGGGGCGTACCTCTCAAGGAAAAGAAATCAGTAGAGGTGCATTTGATACGGAGTTAGTGGAAGAAAAAGAATAACATGCTGACCCCAGTAAATTAGTTAGATGACTCTGGAAACACCAAAAATTCTATTACCTGTCTGACTTTGTACTAAAAGTAGTTTTAAGATGTAACTTATGAGCCCAAGAGATCAATGCTCCATGGATCAATGCATTTGTCACAAAGCCTAACGACCTGAGTTCCATATCCAGGATTCACAGGGTGGAAGGACATAACTGACTCCTGGAAGTTGTCCTGTGATTTCTGCATGTGTACACCTCAGCCCCCAACACATACACACACACACACACACACACACACACACACACACACACACAGACACATACACTCACACACACACATACACACAGACACACACACACATACACACGCACACAGACACACACATGCAGGCATGCATATACTAAATAAATGTAGTTAAAAACCAACAAAAAACATATGTTTTGTAGAGAATGAGAATCTTTAAAAATAATGCCACTAAAACATTATCCTGTATCATAACATGACACAAAATATGGACCATGAATTAAAAATAAGCGGGATTTGGGTGTGGTCAACAATGTGGAATCCCGACCAGAACGGAGCAGAGAGAAGTCTCTTCACTCTGCTTAGTGAAAGATAGTTGCTCCATATGGAGAAATTCAGTGTTTAAATAAAAACTTGGTTACCATTTATAACTTATATTGAAGTCAGTTATGTAAGAATTTAAATATAGTTATTATTCCAAAGTACGGTTTTGACCATTCTCACAAATATTTCCACTGGCTTCCTGAAGCACTGAAATCAGCATTGATTCAGCTCCTCACTGAAATCGCTTTCCCTCCGGTCTAGGTAGCTTCCTCAGGTGTAGCGGCTGCAATTCTAGTAGACTCAGTACAAAACCAACTTCTCCATTAATTTCCTTCCCAGTTTTATTTTACTTTGGTGCTGTTTCAGTCATAGATATTTTAAAATGGGAAATAAACTGTGTAATTATTTACTTGGAGACATGCTTCCCTTAGCTCTGGTAGGACAGGTTCTGCTTGTCCCAGTGATGTTTGAAATCAGGCAGAGTGCTAGATGCTTAATAGGCCGCAGCTTTCCTCTTTGTTCTTCCTTCAGTTTTTAGCAACCTCTGTAGACTTTTTCCCCTCTATTTTTTTTTTATAAAGTCAAGAACTTTTACCTTTTTCTACAAGAAAACTCTGTAAGCTTTGGGAATGACTAATGAAAAAGCCCAAGGGTTATTTGAATACACACACTGCAGTACCTGACACCCGAGAAGGTTACTAGGTGACCGACTAACAGACAGGTAGTATATACCATAGGATGCATGGACAAGGGGCGGGGCATTTGTGGTCTAGGCAGGACAGAGAAGGATGGTGTGAAGCTTCACTACACTGCTCAGAACGGCATGGGCTTTAAAACGTACACACTGCTTATTTCTGAAATTTGTCTTTTAATGGTTTCAGTCTACCTTGCACCGCAGGTAATAAATGACAGGAAAGGAAACCACGGTGGAAAGGGGACTGCTATATTTATACATCTCAGAGTGCTAACAACACTCAGAGGTGAGCTGCACAGATTATTGCACTAACACTCAAGGAAAATTACCTTCGACTGTGATGTTTCTATTTTCACACGTCACAGCTGATATAGTACATCACATCTTAAACACATGTAGAACTTTTTATGCACCAGCTAAAAAGGTAAGTCTTTAAAGAATGGGGAAAAATGAATGTGGTGGCGTGTCAACTGTCACCTGTCATTCTTAGTCACACAATACCAGGTATTTTTCTAGAAGTAGGGGAATAATCAAAGGTGAGAAAAAATCAAATATGGGAAGTGTTATTACAAAAGAGAAATTATTTTTAAATGCTGCAATTGTTTGAGAATCTCATCCAATATATTTTCGCCATACTTACCCATTTCCCAACCCCTCCCATGTCTACCTCTCCCCACCCTCAACTTCCTACTCATACAACTTTAAGATTTCTTCTTTTTTCCCCACATTGACTCTAAAGTTTATTTTGTGTTGCCTAAGTAGTCTTGGGAATGGGACCTGCCCTTGTGGCTGACCTACTAAGAGTCACATCATTTCAAAAACAAAAAAAGAAAGAAAGAAAGAAAGAAAGAAAGAAAGAAAGAAAGAGGAGGAGGAGGAAGAGAAGAAGAAGAAGAAGAAGAAGAAGAAGAAGAAGAAGAAGAAGAAGAAGAAGAAGAAGAAGAAGAAGAAGAAGAAGAAGAAGAAGAAGAAGAAGAAGAGGCGACTCTCTCTACAAGAAAATCCTAAGTCATCTTGGAGATGTTTTGCAATGTAGACGAGATCAGGGAGCACTGTAGCTTAACAAAGCACTCAAAGGTGAGAGCTAAGCATCACTTTTCCTCTAGAGACAGAGTCTTGTTGTACTTCTCTGGATTATCTTGAATCCTGTACTCAAGCGCCACTTTACTTCTGCTTCTCAAGTAGCTGGGAGTACATATGTGCTCTCTGGCTCTGCTCTCATTTGCTGTGTCCAAACCATAATTCTAATAAAAACCACTGTTACCTATATAGGACATAGAGTTCATGGAAAATTACCATTATCTACTTACTAATGAGCCATAAAATTGGGCTGTTCAAACCATAGCTGTCATTTACAGTTGAATAAACTAACAGAAGTTATCCTGGAAAAAGAACGTCTAGAAATGACCTGGTACCGATGACAGATCAACTAGAAGACATCAGGCCCAACCTAATCATTGAGGAAAGAGGCAGAAACCCCTGGTTAGTAAATTGGCTCTCACCAGATGCCCAAACTTTCTCCATCACAAGCACAATTATACCAGTGGGAGAAAGGAGAACATGCCACTGTTGGCTGGGTACTGAATGCCGGGCACATCTCTTCGTGTTTCACTACCAACCCCGTTACACACATGTGGAACTTCAGGCTGTGGAAGGTAAAGATATTTGCCTAGGATCAGCGGGTCAGCGATACAAGCAGTCTGAAATATGAGCGTAGGCCCGGCTGGAATTTTACTGAATGTACACACCTTGTCGCACCAAGGGATTGAGGCACCACTTTTTGTTATATTAACGCAAAGCAACACTTTAGATTTGTACGCAGATATACATTACAGTAAATAACTACCTCAAGTACTATGCTTTTTTCTCTTTAACCCATGTGCGTCTTATCATTTATCTTTTATGTCAATGTTTATGTGTCTGGCTTTCATAAGTGAATTATTCAAATAAATTAATTCTTTACACTTGGCAATTCTGATCTGCTTCTCTAGGAGACGATACATAGAAAATCCTTTTATAATTAGGTCACTCTTACTCTGGGGATTTCCAGGATTCTCACCTTTGATTAAGTCGGTAGTCTAGTGCTGCTTTTGCAATTTATTTTTACCTATAGGCATGGTGACCAGTCTTCTGACAATGTACTCAAGGAGATTGCAATGGAAGCTGTGTGTAGCCTGCATAGCTCGTGTCACATATAAATGACCGCTTTCTAGGAAAATTGTTTTCCCTAGATATTATTATATATCTAAATTAAGAGTTAATTTAGTTTACAGTCCACCAAATCTAACGCTTCTGTGTTTGGTAAATTCTCTTTCTAACTAGTCTACTACACCACCTGTTAACAGGTCCTAAGCAGGATAGCCAGACTCAATCCCAAAAAGATCATTTTTAATTTGTAACCTTATAGCCTCCCTGATGAGTACAGATTCTGCGCTTTTCTTCCCCCCTCAAGCCGTTTCCATTTTGCAAACACCAGTTATGGCTCAAGCCCAAGGTTTCAGAGGAATGAGGTCACCAAATATCACTTGCCAGATCTCTCCAGCAAAGGACAATAACGAAGAACCTCATGGAAAATCTCACACAAAGCCAAAGCAGAATTTGTGTTAATGAGGCAGAAGTGTTGGTTACCTCGATGCTATCTCTCAAAGGCGGCATAGTTACTGTCACTGCCCTGCCCAACCCCTTCTTCAAGCTCTCCTGCACAGACCCAGAGATTCCGAGTCTAGATCTGACCTCATTTTCAAGAACTTTCTTTCTTACTTACTTTTTTTTTAAAACAAGCACAGCAGCCAGTGCTAGTCCTGAAAACTAAGGCAGAAGGACATTAAGGACAATCTAGCCTTTCTGGATGATTATATTAAAAGCAATCTATCATCTCATGTCAGCCACATTTATTATAATGCAGTGCATTAGTAGAGATGGATTTCAGTCAACAAAAACCCTTGAACTAGGAGAACACTTAGCAGATATGTGATTTCAGTTCAATTCACTTCTTTTTGCTTTTCCTCCTTTGTTGCTAAAAACTGAAAAGACACTAATAACCATATCTGCCAAACTTCAGACACATGGACGTACTCCATAAACAGAACAAATTATTGTTTAATGTTAAACCAGATAAAAACTTTAACATAAGCAAAAACTATAGCAATGGGTTAAATAGCAATAAGAATTACAGAATAAGCCAAACCAACCTTTCTGAGGTGTGTGAATCAGTGAAGAGTGCTAAGCAGGTGATTTTTTTTTTACACATCTGAATAGACATAACACTCAAGAAATTATGCCCTTCACGGAAACTGTGAGCATATTAGTTTTGGCAAAGCCTGAGAAATATTTTTGGACCTCTGAAAGGGCCCTTTCATTTTAATTCCCATGAAAAGCTTTATTTTTATATACTGTATTAGAGAAATCCATGCAGGAAAAACCTGAGGCCCATCACGCCCCTCATTATGTTTTGTGCATCACAGGGGTTCACCCAGATGTCTCCTTGTCTGAGATCGTTATGATCTCAGAATGTAAATGAGCCTTTCAGTCTTCATTCATTGAACATTCATCTCACACTTAGTAATTTTATAAGCTCATGCTTAGGCAGGGCATTAACAATTTGACATGTATACCTGCGAGCAGGTTCTAGGCAAAGAAATCTGTCTCCTGTAGCAATGTACCTCCTTGAGTCAGACTCCCTCTAGCTCTCCTCTACTTGTAGAAATCATAAGTCTTATAGAACGTAATGACTCTTCGAAGCTATAGCAGCAGTGACCTATTCAGATTCTGAATGTTGTTATCTTTCTCTAAGAACTGGTTGAATCATGAGATTTGTGGATAAACTCGAAAGAGCTTTTTTCGGTTGTGTTTTTTTTTTTTTCAGAGAGGGTCTCATAATGTAGCCTTGGCTGGCCTTGCATAAAACTCATTATATAGACCAGGCTGGTCCCATGCTCACAGAGATCTGTCTGCTTCAGCCTCCAGAACACTGGGATTAAAGAATGAAGGAGCTACCACTGAAGGTAGACAAAAGCATCTCAAAGTACAAGGTAGTCCATACAATGTTGGACAGGCGACCCACGTCAAAATTTTAGGAGACAGTGGTAGCTTTTTCATTCATAATAGGAGAAACAATGTTTGGAAGGTTGAAGAATTAAAAAGTACAAAAGACTGAGACCCAGAGCTCTCTGAATATGGTGTTATCATAAGCCACCTGCCCCCTGTGAAAATTGCCTTCGAGTGGTCTTACTAAATGAAGTCTCTCTCACAGTAGGAGACTGTCAAGGCTCCAATTAGCAAAACCCTCTACCACAAAGTTAATTATGTGGATCTTGAAAACAGTGGAAAAACTCATTCCCAGGAAATGAAGAATCGATCAGGCATTAGCCACCCTGGGTGCAAAGAAGGATTGGGAGTCACCATATGAAGTGCCCACATGTGATTATCATTGATAAATAACTTCAAGGAAATTTTTAGAAAGCAGTAAAAGATTATAGAAGATACTTCGATGTTTATTCCTCTTAAAATAACCCTTAAACTCTTAGGCACAGTAAGGGAAAATATAAAAATCTATTTCAGATATTAAGTAAAGGGAAGAATAAAGACAAGAATCTCTCCTTTGTCAACATCAGAAATTTATGATTGATGTAGTAATAAAAACTATATTAGTCATATCTGAGCCCAGCAAAAGATGCCTGATCTATATCAAAGATATTGAACTATTACAAAACTAAGCACAAGTATGAAAAATAAAGAAGGATCATAGATGTCAAAGTCTTTTTAAAATTGAGCCATTGAGTCTAGCAAACCAGGATCTTTAAGAACTGAAATGGAGTTGAGAACTGTAGATATCATAAGGGAGGAATTTCTAAAGGTTGCCAACAGCAAAATATTGCCAACAATATTTTGTCCTTAAATGGCAAATGAGCAAATATTTGCTTGTAAGGAAGATTGCTATTATGATGGCAGCTTCTGGGTATCCGTCCAGTTTCTGCTTCCTGTATTCTGTAGTACTGAATAAGTTTCTGTTCCCATTGGTGATCATTCAGTCACTGTGTCTCCAAGTCTCTCATGAAGATGACTAGCAATGCCCTTTCCATGGTAAATCTGGATGGGCATAGTGACTGAACTGAACACCACCTGGGAAATTCTGGGCTTGTCATTGAGGGTATTTACAGGAAGAATTTGATCACAAGGGTCTGACCTCAGCAATAGTTCAACCTAATTATAACTCAGACATTGAGTAGATCATTGGGACGTGGTAGATTTGTGAAAGGGTAGTGTCTTAGGGTTTCTGTTGCTGTGAAGAGACACTGCTTGGGTTCCATACACTGGAAAGCCAGCTTTTCAGAAACAATTCATTATTCAGAACACCTAGATGTTGAGATGGGTCTAGTACAGGTAGGACTTGAGGTGTTTCCAGGATAGGACAAGTTCATGTGTTCCGGTGCGGGGCGGGATTTAATGTCTGGGTGAGACCTGGAGGGGTCTAGATAAACACAGCAGTCATATATCAAATTCCTTCCCACTTTTTCTTTAAACATTGCTCTGCACCCCGATTCATCACTGGTCTTCTGGGGACATTTGTGAACTGCCTTTGCTGATGGTGACACCCTCTGACTAAGTTCTCCTGGCAGGGGCTTGAGTGGAAGTAACATTTATGAGATCAAGGATTTCAGATAAAATGCAAGTAGCCCTTGAATCCTCTCCCCATGCTACTACTGCCTTGGACTTGTGTTTAGTCACGAGGATGAGGATTTCCTGGCAGAATGGAAGCGACCTTGCTCTTGGCTAGCCTGCGTGACTCAGCTAGGCAAGAATGCTGGAAGAAAGGGAATTTAAAATTTTTGCATTGCAGTTTCAAGGGATTTACTTATGAGCACTGAGACTTGATCTTAACCAATCAGTGATTTGTAAACTCAGTTCTCCTATCTGTCAGGTAAATTGATGAGTAGCGATCTCCAACTAAATGTCAGACGTTGGCCTAGACTGTTGGGTCATTGTGCCACGACCACCAGCCATTCATTGATATCCCACCACTAGGTGTGACCCATGTCCCCTGCAGTCGATGGCCTTACTACACCTGTTTGGACCACTCGACTGGGAGTGGAACCTAAGGCCATCTCAATCTACAGTTGCTTGTCTTTCCATTTATAGACATTTAATGTTGTATCTGAGTTATAAACATACTGAAGTCTCTCTGGGATTTAGGGTATGTGTCAGTGTGTTTGAGCATGTAAACATGGTAGATGTGTGTTTTCTGCTGCCTTTCTTGTTATGTATTGAAAGTATTTTTCCCATTCCTTGGGTACTTGTAATTGTGTAAACATGAATAAAGACAAGGATGCCCGTTTAACTTCCTTTGCTTAGGCACTGCAAATTATACTTCAATCATAATTGGAATTTTGGTAAAGTGATGTATTAGAACTCTGGGTTACATGACAGAAATTAACACCAGGTATGTGGTATCTTTTAATATCTTGGCATGTATTAAACTTGGTGAGGAAATTGAAATTATAGTTTGGAAAAAACATACTTCTTAAGAAATGTTCTTGGGTTCACTTTAGTAAATTCACTCAAACATTTATGATAAGGCTGTTTATTCAATTATAAAGAACAAGCGTAAGGAGGTAGAGTTTACCCAATACATAATGTAGAAGACATTTTACCTCAAATTTGATTGTGTCCCAAATGTTTTCCATATCATGAATATCAAACAGGAAAAAAAGAACAATTTACTAATTTTAAGGTATAAAAATATGCTCTGGAATCATCCATTCACTCTTGCTTCGCTATTTGTGGAGCAGTTATTCTGTAACTGGCACTCTTGCTGATGCTAGGTTGACAACAGAAGCCCGGGAGCCTGCCTGTGGGCTTATTCATAGATTAGCGCCCATCTCCAATGCTGACCCTTAGGCAGGGACAGGCTATGTCAAGAGAAACAGTCAAGGCCTTTGTGACAAAGGCATAAAAATCTCCTTTGAAGATACAATCTCTGGGACAAATAATTTCCTTTCTTTCATTGTGGATCTCATATTTTAAGGTTGGAAATAAGCATCAAATTGTTTACTCTTGAGGCTTTCTCTTCAGAATCATATAGTGTATGCCGCTCATAATTCCCTCTGCTCAGCGTTTGGATACTAACTCAGTGCTACTTCCTTAGGTAAGGCTGTCCTAAATGTGTTCCCTACTCTTCCATCGCTCCATCTTTTCCTTCCTCCCTCCTTCCTTTTCCCTCCCTCCTTCCCTTCCTTTATTCTTTCTTTCTTAGACAAGGTTTCCTCATGTATCCCAGGCTAACCTTGAACTCTCAGTCTTCCTGCCTCAACCTCTCACGTACTGGGAATATAGGTTTGGGCCACCATGCCTACATCAAAATTGCAGAGATTCTTTTTATCTATCACAATAATAATAAAAAGTGATACTTTCATATATCCATATGGTAGCTCAGAGTAAGTAAATTGCCTTAAGAAATATCACATAATTAATATGAAGGATATCCCAAATTATATTAAAGATTCATAAATTAAAATAGTGAGAGACAATAAAAAAAGAATCGGAAAGAACATGTTTTTAGCTTCTTGTTTCTCTTGAAGCTCTATTATTATCCAGGATAACATCAGATCTTTAAAAATTTTTATTGGTATGTATTTCTTTGTTTAAGTGTATGTGTGTGCCTAAATGTGTGTGCCATGTGTGTCCAAGTGTCTCCAGAGGCCAGAAAAGGGTGTAGGACCCCTGGAGTTGGAGTGATAGACAGTTGTGAGCTGCTTGATCTGGGAGCTGGGGACCCAACTCAGGCCTTCTGCAAAAGCAGTATGTACTCTAACCACTGAGCCATCTCTCCATCCCCTGTATCAGACTTTAATAACCAGCAATAGCCTTGCTAAGTTGTAAACAAAGCACAATGACTGTAGGTCACAAGGGGGACCAAAGTGTCTGTTTGTACAGCAGCTCCGACAAGAAAATTCAGAAACAAACAAACAAACCTGTAACTTTCTGGGCTTCTGCTAATTCATTGTAAAATGAGTCATAATGTATGCATTGAAACCCAAAATAGGGTCTGGGGAGATGTTAGTGTTTGCAGAGCACTTGCTATGCCACCAGGAGGATATGAGTGCAATCCCAGGCATCCATGGAAAAAGCCAGTGAGCGATGCATGCCTGTAATTCTAGAGGTGGAGTGTGAAGATGTCTGGGTTCGGTGGCAGTCCAGCTTGCCTAGTCAGTGAGCTCCCAGTTTAATCAGAATTTTTTATTTCAAAAACTAAGATGGAGAGTATGGAGGAATACACCTGACGTCCTTCCACACTCATACACATACACACACAAACACACACATTTACATACATACACACACAAACATACACATTTACATACATACACACACAAACACACACATTTACATACGTACACACACAAACATACACATTTACATACATACACACACAAACACACACATTTACATACGTACACACACAAACACACACATTTACATACATACACACACAAACATACACATTTACATACATACACACACAAACACACACATTTACATACGTACACACACAAACATACACAGTCAGTCACACACAAACCATACACATACACACACAAACACACACATTTACATACATACACACACAAACACACACATTTACATACATACACACACAAACACACACAGTCAGTCACACACAAACATACACAGTCAGTCACACACAAACCATACACATACACACACAAACACACACATTTACATACATACACACACAAACACACACATTTACATACATACACACACAAACACACACATTTACATACGTACACACACAAACATACACAGTCAGTCACACACAAACCATACACATACACACACAAACACACACATTTACATACATACACACACAAACACACACATTTACATACATACACACACAAACACACACAGTCAGTCACACACAAACATACACAGTCAGTCACACACAAACCATACACATACACACACAAACACACACATTTACATACATACACACACAAACACACACATTTACATACATACACACACAAACACACACATTTACATACGTACACACACAAACATACACAGTCAGTCACACACAAACCATACACATACACACACAAACACACACATTTACATACATACACACACAAACACACACATTTACATACATACACACACAAACACACACATTTACACACATACACACACAAACACACACAGTCAGTCACACACAAACCATACACATACACACACAAACACACACATTTACATACATACACACACAAACACACACATTTACATGCATACACACACAAACACACACAGTCAGTCACACACAAACCATACACATACACACACAAACACACACATTTACATACATACACACACAAACACACACATTTACATACATACACACACAAACACACACATTTACACACATACACACACAAACACACACATTTACATACATACACACACAAACACACACAGTCAGTCACACACAAACCATACACATACACACACAAACACACACATTTACATACATACACACACAAACATACACAGTCAGTCACACACAAACCATACATATACACACACATTCACACACACATTCATACGCACACATACACACACATTTTCCTTTATCCAAGTTTTGTTTTCAAGTGCAATGGCAATTACATAATTATAATTGGCTTATTTTTTTAGTTATTGACATCTAATACATCCATTTATCACACAGCTACTGAATATTTATTACATCTCAGACTATAAATGAGTCTTAGAGAGGTGAACAAAGAGACATGAAACTTGTCATCTTAGATCATAAAAATCTAGCTGAGGAAGCATCATTAAGGAAAAATACAAGGAGAAATACTTGCTTAATGGTTTTAATCAATTGGTGTGAAAGGTAACTATTAACTACACCATAAAGATTCGAGCGACCCATCTAAACTCAGATCTTTCAACTACTGACAGTCTTCAGAAAGAACTTATACAATGGTGTTCATAGCTATTATTGGACAGCTGGTTTCAAAAAGTGTCAGAAGAACAAAGAGAGATTTTAGTTTGAAAGTTAACAGTATACTTTGCACTTGATTCGTTTAGTTGGAGTTTAATTCAACGTCTCTCGGTTTGACTTTGGACATCATATTAGCGTGGGAGGAAATAGTTTTCTCTTAGTGGCATCAATACAACTCCTTCATTCCCTAGGCTTGGCTTCTTCCTACTACCTAATGGACCCTTAGAGAATGTCCTGGCTAGAAAAGACACTTGATTTCTTTCTCCAGGAGTGCTGAGTTGGGGCTTTAAAAAAATCAGGAGGGTGAGTCACTTGTCCAGCTGAAAGTCATACATGATGATTTACGTTCTGGCCTTTCCTATTTCTGCTTCGAGAAGGGTGAATGTTTTCTGCTGATAAAACCGGTAAATCGAAGCAAAAGAAATGGTACCACCCACATCTCAGAATCCCTTAACTGTTCTGGTTCCCACAGCTGGGAAAGTATTGTTAAATAATAGATAGAAGCTTCACAACCTTTAATTCAATCCCATCTCTCTGAAATATACTTTTCATTTTCTGCAGGACTGAGGACCAGATGGCTCTTAGAAACCATTTCCTGTAAAAATCAGTGATTGCTTGGTACTAATTCTTTAGTTTGAGCCTTGATCATTTTCTAAGCAGGATGAGATCTTGGTTGCTGTGGGCATGAGCCGCTTATTTTGTTTGAAATTAAGGGACTAAATCTTTTTCATGTCTCCATCATGTTAATCTGATACATCAAAACCACTTAGTTTGCAACTAAAGGAACAACAAAAAAGCATCAGAAAAATTCTGCTAGGATTTACCCATGCTTGAGAGTATTGATACTAGTGTGCGTTTATTTGTTTTCTCTTGGAAACACGATCACGTGACAGAGACAGAAAGCCCAGTTCAAAGTGACTTGAAAAATGCCCATTAGCCTAACTTCATCTTGACATGGCAGGAAGTGACAACTTTTGGGTTTCAAGTGTTATTTTATTAGCTTAAATCTGATGACTTCATTGGAAAACTGTTACTACAAAAGGACTAGACTCTAACATATACACCAGGGACCATCTGTCCTGGGCTGTTATGCTGTTGCCTCATTTGGGGGTGTCATAATTATTAGGGAAATACAAATTGTGATAAAGGAGTGCTTAGAATTATATTAGCTTTTTTTCAGTACTAAAAGAGAAAATGTCTTTTCTCTGACACTTAAAAATCAAAAGTTGAAGCATTTCAAAGACCTTAAGTTTGTGGTAAAATTTCAGTATTCCCTACTAACCTGTTGTAGAATGATGTTCTTAGCTTTTATTGAAGGGCTGGTTTCAAACATATTGAACGTTTATATTTTAGAACTTTCTGTTGACATCTAGAAATCCAGAAACTTCACTGATTTATTTTCTGTTCAATTTCCCATTATGTGGTTTTTCAGTTAAATAATTTTTTTGCTGTATTTAAAAGGATTTCATATTTTAGAGGCATTTTCAATAATAGCCAACCTATAAAATTTTGGATAGCAGAACTTTATATATCAAAAATGATAGACCTTTATTATAATTATCGTAGGTCACAACTATCTCTAACCCCTTACATCCATGACTATACACCATTTACAAATATTATTTGAATATTCCTTTAAGGAATTTGACTTTAGACCACTGGCATCATTGGAAATGTAATACATTTATGTGATATTTTGGTAAAGGATGTGGCTGCTTTCTGCCCTTGTCTAAAGGAAAAAGAAAGTCTGCCAGAAGCTGGATTGAAGAGTTTTGGACTATTGTCTTTGGCTGCAGAGATTTCAAGACAAACTAGTATTGGCTGTGTCGTGTGATTATTAATGACTGCTCTACAGACCTCCAATGATAGAACAAGTAAGGCAGAAAGAAAGACAAAATGCACAGTTTGAGGAGAAAGAGAGCACCAAGGGTTGCAATGTGGGAGCCAAGTCCTGTGCTGTATAAAGCAAGGCTTGATGTTAAATGGAATAAAGAGAGGGGTGACCTCAGAGGAGGACCCAATCCAACTAAGCTGCCAATTTGTCAAAAGCAAAGCGTATTCAACAGAATAAGCCATCAGCAAGTCAAAGCTTGTGGGGCAGGTTCCAGCCCCGGCAGACAGCAGAACTTGGTAGTACCTTTTCTTTCTGTTCTTGGGGTGATGACAGCTCTTCGTTGTTTTTATATAAAAAAAATTGCTTTTATGTTTTCTATATTGCCTAGGGGATATTAATTCTTTATGTATTAGCAACAAAATCTGGCACCCTTTGTTGTTTAAACATTGGGTTTTCATTTTTCTTTATTTTGGAACCTTTTCTAACTTTCTTTGCTGTTTGGTTATATGTCAAAGAAAACTATTTTATCTTTTACCCCAAATCGTTGTCTATGCTTACCCATCCTTTTCTGGAACAGCGGGTTTTCTTTATGGCACCTCCATATTCACACCTCCCTTCCAAAGCAAGTGTCTCAGAAAGGCACAAAAGGAACTTGTCAAATCCATTTTTTGACATCTTGTTGTTTACACCTGCAATCTGTAGGCTCCTGAATTGCCGGTCACAAAATCTCTGTGCAAAAAATCTCTCTCAGTCCCTCAACAACCTAAAAATGAGGCTTGTGGATGCAAAAGTATTTGCAAAAGAATGGGAACCCTGATTGCAAGAGTATCTGGCAGGTTTGCTATACTTGAAGGAAGAGTTGAAGAGAGAACGATCTCGGGATATGTCCTGATATACACGTCTATCAGATCACATCTCCTTCATGGCCTCCCTCAACCAGTTTTGTTTTAATGCAGACAGAGGACAGAAGAACATTTAGCCTCAACATACTCAATGAAATGATGAGTTAGTTTCAATATGACGCTATAAGGAGTGTGAACTCATGTCAAATAGAGAGAGGAAAATATATATTTAGATAAGTGATTTTTTAAAAAAAATGTCCATTAGACATTGTCTAATTTAGATCTTTAAAGTGATTTTGTGGAAATCACAATGGAACATAGTGTTAAACCTCTATAATCCTAGGACATGGGAGGTTGTAGGAGGAGGATTTTCTCAAGTTATACAAGCCAGCCTCTCACAAAACACCATCAGCAAGGGAATAAATATGTTTTATTGAAACAATAAACAATGTAGATTTCTAGTGCTAAGATACTAAAAGCTGGTAGAGAATTTGAAGCCTAGCTGAGCAAACTGTGTCCAGGTGTGCAATGATGATGTGTACTTTATTGGTAAGTTATAGTTATATATAATCTATTAAAGAGAAGAGGAGTGGATTTTTAACCTCACCATCCAACTGTGGCAACCACTTAAGAAAGCAATATAAGGAAGAACATGGAAGAACAAGGAAGCTGATGCTCAACGACAATTTTGTCAGGTTTTCAGCCCCTCCAACACATGGACCCGCTATGGGTTTTCTTTCTCTCTCCTTGCAGACTAGAAGTCAGGAGAGCTCTCCCAGCCTTCCCTCAGGAACTCAATGACCTAGAAGCTATGTCATCACTGGTCAACAACCTTTATAAAGTCCCCACCAACCTAGACGGCTCTCTTGTTCTTCTCTCTTTGTCTTTTAATCTCTCTCTCTCTCTCTCTCTCTCTCTCTCTCTCTCTCTCTCTCTCTCATGTCCCCACTTTGAGGCAGCCTTCCACACACACCCCAATAAGCCTCTTAAGTGAGATCTGTTGTATGGTGTGATCTCTTTGTGACACACTTTGGCCCCAACACAACAAGGTACCCCCACCACTTAATCCTAACACTGCACAGTGCATGATTTAGTCTTGCTTAAGCTTCTTCCAACAAAAGCGTCTTTCTAGCCTCTTATCTGTGAACCAAAGTATAAGGAAATAGAGGAATTTGGGGTAAAATCATTCTGTTCAATTTCTTCCTTTAATTCTCCATCTTCCTTTATTCCAGTTGAGGCCAAGTTTCAATAAGAGACAGTGATGATCAAATGTGCCTGAAATGGATGGAACCAATAGGACAGTTGGATGAAGAATGACTTATTTATATCAGAGATTGAAGTAACACATTGAAACATGCTTTAAAGCAGAGTTACTTATGAAGATGTAACTAGTTTACTTTCTTGCTCATTGCTCAGAAGAGTCGATATGAATGGTTTGGCTAAGAGAGGAGGATTATTTTTTTTATCAGGACTCTAGTCTATTAGACACTGTCATGGGAATCAGCCCTAGATATCTTCATTTTCCTGAAAATAAATGAACAAAGTAGGTCACGGTGGTAAATTTAGCCCAATAAGGTTAGCTGTGAAGGCAATTCTCAAGCAAAATGGGTTTCAGCGCTGGTAACTAGACACCAGCCAAGTGACTGTGGCTTTGAAGTGAGCAGACAAAAGCAATGACGGATGGAAAAGAAGGAGGCTACTGTAAACAGAATGAGCGCATAGAGAGGCCAGGGGCTGCCTTCTTGAGCCATTGGCAAGGTCTCAAAAGTGCACTTCGGATCTCGGGCTTTTGGAATTTGAACTGGCAGCTCATGTTTATATTCTTGAACCTGAGGGCTTCCTTTCTATATAGTCTAAAATCTGTTGTAAACATGCAAATTTAATTAACCAGACAGTCTGCAATAATTATTTCATTTCTATACAGCATAAAAAGCTTTTTCAATTGCTTTATAAAAGAAATGGTTTCTTTATTTTTATTATATGTATATGGATGTTTTGCCTACACCTGTGTCTGTGCCTTATGTGTGCCTGGTGTCCGCAGAGGCTAGAAGAGGCCATCATAATTCCCTGGAACTGAAACTATGGACAGCTATGGATTGCTTTTATGGGTGTTGGGGAAACAGCCAGAGCCCTCTGGAAGAGCAGACAGTGCTCTTAACTGTCTTGGAATAATTCTTCTGTACATTGTGAATATGTATTACTCTCTTTGGTTAATAAAAGCTGGCAGGCCAGTAGTTGGGCAGGAAGTTAGGTGGGAAAGCCAAACTTGATGATGGGAAGAAAATGAGCGGGGTCAGGGAGACGCCAGCCAACCAGAGAGGGAACAGGACATGCTGGAGGATAGGTAAAGCCACGAACCATGTGACAATATACAGATTAATAGAAATGAGTTAATTTAAATTTAAAAGCTAGTTAGCAATAAGCCTGAGCTAATCAGTCAAGCATTTATAAATAATATGAGCCTCCGTGTGGTAATTTGAAAGCAGCTTCTAGGACTAAAAAACTCCGCCTACACTTATCCACCATTCTCAGAGGATCTGATGCCCTCCTCTGATATCTAGTGGCAATGCTTACACTGGCACACAAGCCAGAAACTCACATACGTGAAATGACTAAAACTTGTAAAACATTACTAACTAGTAAAAGGCTTACTGCTAAATAGCAAGGACGTGTCTTCCCACTCCTGTAAGAGGACATCTAAGTGGGCTAATCAGTCACCTGGATAGGAAAGCATTTCTCAGAAAAAGCTGTTCTGGGAACTTTCAAAATAACACAGAACCTTCCTAAAGTGTGGACCAGCTCAACGGTCTCCTTTACCTTGTACCCAATGAGAGTGTGCAGCCCTCTGCTGTGCGGTGAACTCTGTCTGACTTCCACACTACCACCTGTATGTCTCGTCTGAGCTCTCTGAATGAAGACCAGGAACTGGGGAGCAAAGCTCCCAATGACACACAAGTGACTTCGATGATGTACAACTCTTCTA
Source organism: Microtus pennsylvanicus (assembly GCF_037038515.1). Taxonomy (NCBI): domain Eukaryota; kingdom Metazoa; phylum Chordata; class Mammalia; order Rodentia; family Cricetidae; genus Microtus; species Microtus pennsylvanicus. Next base: position 84,544,814 of record NC_134587.1, read on the forward strand.
CCGAGCGGGGACAAAAAGACAGGGCAAACCTTAGGGACACGGGAAAGAGAAGAGCCTCGGGATGCATAGTCTACTTGAAGTTTGTGAGATTAGTATTTTTGTAACTTGACACCAGCCTGAGTCATCCGGGGAAAGGAACCTAAATTGAGAAAATAACCCCACCAGATTTCCCTCTAGACGTGTTTGTTGGGCATTTGCTTGATTAATGATTGATGTGGGAGGTCCCAGACCACTGTAGGCCGTACCTCCCCTGGGTAGGAAGTCTTGGAGTTTATAAGAAAACCAGTCAAGGCAAACATGGAAAGAAAGTCAGGAAGCAGGGCTCAGTTTTCCTTCCTGGCCTCTGCTTTGTTCCTGACTCTAGTATTTTGCCTTGAGTTCCTGACCTGACTTCCTTGGTGAGGGACTATAAGCTGTTAAGATGACAACTTGCTTTTGGCCACAGTGGTTATCACAGCCACAAATGCAAACCAAATGCAAATCAGTCAAAGGTCAGGAATTCTAGCACAATTAAAACTCACAGTGAAGTTTGCCTATACAGAAACAATAGTTCTTAATGCCTGCTATTTTAATGTAAATGTTAAACTAACAATGTTCAAAACTTAAGGCCACAGTAAACATTATCTTTGTGTTTAACAATAGACTTTTTCTAACTGCAAACTCAGAGGTTTTAAAAAGTATTACAAACTGTATTATAAATGTTAATTATATAAAAATGTGTCTCAACTCTCCTGTAGCCTGTTGATATTGACTCATTAAATTTGAAGCCGTGTATTTTTCTCTTACCAGCCGAGGTGGGCAGGTGCCACTGCAGTGTACTGAGGAGACTCCTTTGCTCATAAGCCTAGGAATGCTATAGTGAGATTATATGATGCTTTTATTTTTAAGTTTTGTTTTGAACCCTAGAAGTCAAATTATCTTGAAAAAGTAGAGAGTAAATGATAAAATGATCAGATGTGGGTTTCCTTTATTGACTTCTATATTTGCTATATTAAACAAAGTAGCCTAGAAGAAAAGCCATTACGAAGCAAACTGTCACACTATGTGAAATATTTTTAAAGAGTCACGTGGAGAAATCACAATCAGGTCATAAAAAAATGCTGCTGTGTTTCATAAAGAGCTCTACTATATCTTAATACTATTCTTTAGACTTGTTTATTATTTAAAGAATAATTTTATGGTTTACAGGTATCTTGTTTTATGTGTGACAGCCAAGTAGACAATGTTGAGACTCTAAATGTTCATATGAGCCACGTAAGACTTACTCATTTGGTAAATGATGGCATAAACAGTACAATTAAAGCTTCAGCATGCCTAAAATATTCACGTCCATCCGTTTAGTAAACAACAGCCCATGGTTGTTACGGCAGTCCCACCTGTGACCTTTAAAAATACTCTGTGTGATATTTTTTTCCCTGTTTGTGCACCTTCTGCTGTGCTAAGAAAATGGTGTGGCGCTTTGTCAGGCTAAATACAGTCTGGTGCCTCACGGTGTTTCACTCAAAAAGAGACTACATGTATAATGGGGATCTCATAAAGTTAAAATAAAGCAGAAAAATTGCAGTCACCATGACTACCATCAGTGCTTCCATAAACATCGTATGGTCATGGTACACTGCGGAGCTCACGTATTTGTGACGAGAGTGTTATAAATAAACCTGGTTCCTTGCCAAATCATATAAATGTATAGTGCATGCCATTAGATATGTAACTTATTCCTGTTAATAATAATAACTAGTAATAAAATATCTGCAATGGTTCATTTTGACGGTGTTTTATAGACTTGATTTGATAAAAAGTATCTAGAAGATTAGTGAAGCACCCTTCTGGGTGTTTCTATAGTGGCGTTTCCAGTAACGATTAGACTGCAAGGGCTCTGATCAATTGCATGGATCAATCAACACCATGACGGATTCCCAATAGGCTGGCATTATTGGTAGGTGGTAAAAAGTACGAGGGGGATCCCGAATGAGAGAAATGAGTCATAGAAAGTGTGTCCTTGGGGTTCTTTTTTGCTCTGGCTCTTTTAGCTTGACTACCTATCATATTCCTTCACTCCCACCCCATCCCCCATCTCAGTGTAGTGCAGCCTCTGAAACCATGAGCACAATAATTCTTTCTTCCCTTTTGTCTGTTTATATCAGGTATTTTGTAGAAATAACAAAGCAATAAGCACAACTACTGTGTTACTGACATATGAATTCACTATACTTGTAGGTTTTGCTTTATTTTAAAATATACTCTCACCTATAAAAAAATGTTAAATGGGATGAGATTGTGGCCCAGTAAGAAAGTACCTACCTAGCGTGTATGAAGCTGACTCTAACCTCCAACACACTAAGAAGGTTTTACTGTGAATGAGTCTCCTGTGCTAATCAGAAACAGCTTTACACACTTGTGTTTAGAGCTTCTCTTGCCTGGGTCCCTTTCTCTTGTGCTTGACTGAATTTCACATTTTGTTCATCAGGACACCTGCGTGAACAAAACCCATAGTTCATGTTGAACAGAGGCTACGTCAAGTTATTAGCCTGGACACTAAATGTTAAAGACAGTGGAAAATCAGTGGTGGCCACGGCTTGGCAGGCACAAGTCATTCCCCCATAGCAACAGTTGTGAGGCCGAGGAGCAGTGAGACAGAAGTAATGAGGGATCTGTTTCACTGGAATCCAGGAGCCGGCAAATATCTAAGGAAGGCCTCCCTCTTGAGATGTGGAGAAATGTCTAGTGATGTGGCCTATAGACCCTAATGACCATAACCAAATTTTTTAAATCAAGTATTAAAATGGAAGGCTATACCCACCTATAATATTGCATTCACTGCTAGGTCTGAGTAGTTTGAATGACTCAAGAATTACTATTCTTTATATAATATGAAGGTGAGTCTTTAAGTCCCAATATTAAGACAGTTGAAAAACTTTTGGCAGCTCTAGATAAGCAGATTGTGAAGGGGAATTATTTACCTGTGGATAAAAGCATCCTGTTCTGGAAATGGATTCCTGAAAAGACTTTCATCTATAGAGGAAAGCTTGCCAAGACTTAATAAAGACAGAATAACATTCTTGCTTGGGGTCAATCTCCCAGGCTACTGGTTGGAGCCTTTTGTGGTGTGTTTCATTGATAGACTTTGTGTCTTCGAACTCAGAAATCACCATGCACTGCAATCGGCATGTGTTACCTGTTTGATACAGGAGCTATAAGAAGTCATAGATGACCTAGTTCCTCATCCCAGATGCTCCTCGAGGCACCTTTCAGAGAAATGGAGAAATGCTTCCAGGTTTCTGCTCCGTGTTGACAAGTCTTCAGCACATCCTCTCCTAATATCTGTTGTCTATCCCAACATGGATATGATTTTTACCTATCCAAATCCAATTGTTTTGTGTGCCAGAGCTTCTCTGTGTAGCTCTGGCTGTCCTAGAGTTCACCATGAATAACAAACTTGCCTTGAAGTCTCTGAGATCTACCTGCCTCTGCCTCCCAAGTACTAATGTTAAAGAGGAGTGTCACCATGCCTGGCCAAAAGTCCCTTCTTTGATCCAACCAATAAAAAAGGAAATTACAGCAGCATTCCCACTATAAGAATAGAATCCTTGCCTAGATCTTGTTTCAACTAAAGAAAGTACTTCAATAGTATGGTACTGAAGACATTCTGGAAGGATCATAATACCTATGAGTGCAGCATCTGAATGAGTTGGGGTGATGTCACCAAGGATTACAAAAGGGTGCCTAGAATAAGAAGTTCATCCGTGACTCAGTGAGTGACTAAGCATGAGGGAGATTAGAGAAACCAACAAGGCTGTGCTAAGATGTCAAACTTCCTAATGTGGATGAGTATGCTACAAAGTAGCTCCTAGTGGTGCTTCCAAGGAACTGCCCAGGGAGGAGGGATTGGCACACTATGGGAATATGCAGATATAGAAGAAGGAAGGAAAAGGAGAACTGAAAAGAGTGACTGCCACTCAAGGAAACTCTGTAACAGCTTTAACTAAAGCTTTTGAAGACCTAAACAGATTCTTCAAATGGTTTAAAACGTGTCCCCTTAGCATCAACAAAAAACTTTTATCAACAGAGAAGGAGGTTCATGTTTTATTTTCTGCTTACAAGCAAATCTAGGGAAAAAAAAAGAAAAGAAAGAAGGAACGAAAGAAAGTCAGTCACCAAGGACACATTTCTGAGAAGTTCCATCTCTTCAGCCAGCCTCTGGAGATGTTCATGAAGAAGCATCCTCATCATTGGCAATAACAGCTCCATGTGCACATCGTCTCTGAGACCTTTGAGTGAGGAAATGGCAGCGGTAGAACTGACGATCTGGCACACATAGGATTAGAACAATGTGTACTTGGGTATGTCTTAGCTTTTAACAAAAGTAAAAAGTCAATAAAAACCTAACAAAAGTCTTATACAGCAAGGTTATGAACAGAGAAAGCAGTCATGTTTGGGGATAGACACAGGCTTGCAATTCCTGTTGTCTAGAAAGGGTGAGGAAAGACATTGCAAGTTCAATGCCTGGTTGGTTTACAAATATCATTCAAGGCCAACACCAGCAGCTCCTGAGACCCTATTTTAAAATAAAAAGTGAAAAAAATCACAGGAGAGATATAGTTCAATAGTAGACCATTTTTTAAAGCATGGTTGAGACCCTAGCTTCAATTCCAAGTAAGAAAAGAAAGGTAGGAAGGGAGGGAGGGGAAGAAGGCGGAAAGGAGAGGGAAAAAGAAAATATTTTGTGTAACTGTATAATTCATTTGTAGTTTAAGCTAAGTATTACTATAAAACTCAAAAGCTTAAAAACTTTCAAAGTTTATGAATTTAAAAATCAGAGCAAATTAGTTATTTTATTACAGACAACAGAATAAACACTGCATCGTCCAAGTGTTTATAATTTCATGTGATCACAGTTGTGGGCAGCAGTGCTGGGCTTTCACACCTACCCACAGTTCCCTCTCTGACTCAGCAGACAGTGTCCAGGTCTTTGTATTTCCTTCAGAGGAAGTATTCTAAACAGACATACCAATTTTGTATTTCTTCTTTATTTCTTCTGCATGACTGCATATGTTTGCATGCACTCTTACAGTTACATTACAATCATCTTCAGCGTTCAGAACCATGCAGGACAACAGACCATCCCATATTGCTAGGTGTGCAGTAGGGTACACCATTGCAGTTATAAAGTATGCACACTAAGATGTTCATAAAACACTGCCTAACACCTTAAGTTAAAGAATTGCCAACTTGAATAACACATGGCTATATTTCCAGCTAAAGAGAATAGACTCCAGAGGCAAAACTGAAATTTCTGGCTCAATTCTCCTTCCAAGAGAGATAGCAAAAACAAAATTCTTCCCTCTCAAGATAAGCTATGGAAATTAGGCTCTCTCCCCAAAGCAAACTATAATAGTCTCAAAGCTCAGGGATTTACTTAGACTAGGGGGCAGAAAGATTGCTACCAGCCAGACCAGTGGATGATATCCAGGACACAGTATTTTCCAGACACAATGGGGCAGATGCACACATGAACTCACAAAGTTTGTAACAGCATGCAGAAGACCTGCATGAGCTCAAGTCAGACAAAAAGCCGGCATAGAAGAGCAAAGGTGGGCACAAAGTCCCAACCCTAGCTGAGGAGTTATTGGTACTTGAGTGTTGCCAGGGAGATTTGGAAAAGCCAGTTTCCTTTGCTGCTGTACCTTCTGCCTATACATGTGTTGACATTGCTGCAGCCGTAAAGAAAATACTCAAAGGAGAATTACAGGCATATTATGAAAACTTTTCTTAATCAATCACTTCTTTCTTTTTGTTACTCAGCTGTTTTATGTACTTAGTGCTAAGACATCTGAGAGTATTCCCCCAGTTATACAAATCTTTTCTCAATATACCAAATACACATTCTATCTGACTGAAACCACTTATCCTGGAAAGTTTTGGTCTGTTCCAATGCAACTTCTGCTATATAGTCTTTTTAAAAATATTACCCCAATAATCCCAGCACTCGGGAGGCAGAGGCAGGTGGATCTCTGTGAGTTCTAAGTTAGCCTGGTCTACAAGAGCTAGTTCCAGGAAAGCTACAGAGAAACCTTGTCTCAAAAAACTAAAAAAAAAAAAAAACAAATAAAAAAAAATTACCCCAAACTATTCTAAGAAGCCATTTCTTGACTTCTTGATCATATTTTTATGTCCTTGTCATATTCTCTCTCCCTGTCATACTGTGTCTCTATCTGTCCTCTTCCTGCCACGTGTGTGTGTGTGTGTGTGTGTGTGTGTGTGTGTGTGTGTGTGTGTAAGAGAGAGAGAAGAGAGAGAGAGATAGCTACAGGGCACACACCTTCTAATAAACTCACAAGAAAGATCATTGAAATAAAAAATTTAAAGGCATTCATAAACCCCATAATTACTCTATTTGAACTGAGAGATATTTTAGTTGGATATGAGAATCTAAGCAGCCAGTCATTTCTCTTGGGACTTTAAAGACATTTTCACTTTGCCTTCAGCTTTTAATCTTATTATGAAGAGAATTGTTCCATTTTAATTTTTGACCCTTTATAAGGAATATATAATGTTCTTTTTAAAAATGGCAAACTTTATGCCCCCAAACTTTCAGAAAGTCCTGAATTACGAGCCTTCATGTCAACAATCATGTGTACTCAGACCAGGCTTCCAATCCAGAAACTCAAGCTAACTGAGTTATTTTTGCAGTGATTTTATTCCCTTTGTTTTTGGTTTGTTTGTTTTTACAGTCTCTCTTGATATCCTGTTATGTTAGATCCCAAGACTATATTTCTAATTTTGTGTTTTAATTTTCCTTTTTTGACATTTTATTCAGCTTTTAAGATCACTTTTCTAACTTGATATGTAAGCCCCACTGTTAAAGGACTCTTGGTGTCTCTTGTATTTCTTGTAGCCCTTCATTGTTGTTTGTTGCTTGTTGTTACTGTTGTTGTTATGACAGTATCTCACTTTATAGCCCAGACTGCCTTGGAACAGTGTAGTCCATGCTGATCTTGAAACACAGCAGTCTTTCTACTTTAGCTTCGTGAGTAGAGCGGATTACAGGCAGGCACCATCATAGCCAGCGTTTGGTCTTTCTTCATGCACGCAATATAATCAGCCCTTAGCTGGTGTGGAGAAGGAGGCTTGTATGAATGATCATGTGAGCTGAAACTATGACAAATAGCTTTAACAGGAAACATTTTTTTCATCTTACTAAAAATTCTTACGGTATCAATTACAAATGTACAGGGAAATAGAATTCTTAAACTAATATTTAGTTGGTATGCTGTACTTTAAAACATTGAAAAATATTATGATTTCTTTCTTGGCACAGACTTGCTCTTTCTTGATTTAACTTAGAATGTGTTTCTTTTCTAGATTTTGGCAAATTATAGTACTGAGTTTGGGTCAGTTTCGAATATGCATCTTTTGTGCGTTTAATTCTATGAAATGTTTCCAAGGGTCCTTTACTGTGCATCCTTTTTACCAGCAGCACCTCCTTTGAAACATCTTTACTTATTTTTACAACAACCATTTCATCTATATGAAATAATTTTTAGAAATATCGCATCTTTGTCTTTGTGATGATGGTATCAAGAAGGTCAGGAAGTTTTATATCAGAAACATGAATAATAATAAATCTATCTCTTTCTTTTTGAGGTAACTTAGTACTGAGTTATTAGGAATAGAAAACAGGCTACGATACCATGTTAAATGAGAGCTGTCTATACATACCTTTATATATATGTATATATACATATATATTGTTATCTCAAATTTAGTATTTTTTCCAACTTGTATTTGTGATTTGTTCCTTTCTTTGCTTTTATTTTAGATATTTGATCACCTTACATATAAGAGCGGGACTCTGAAAATTCATGTACAGAGTTTATTAAGGTGGGATTAAGTAGTAGCTGTCTGGACATAAAGCCTGCAAGTCTTATCTTTTGGAGACAGAACTAGTGTTACAGACCTATAATCCTAAATACTACAGAGGCTGAAAAAAAGATTCCAAGTTCAAGGCCAGCCTGTGCAATTTAACAAATGTACCAACTTCAAAGACCCTGGAGTCAGTCTACAATACCCCCCCCCCCAAAAGTCCTATCTTTTGAAACAGTCACGTTCCACAGAAAAATACTCTTCAAATCATCTTTCTGTAGAGTGAGCATCCTGCTACCTGTCCCTCGGGTGCTTAATATGGGAAGGAAGCCCTAGAAGCTGTACGCACATTCATTTCCCATTATTTCTAATGTTTATTCAATTTGCTACCTTCATTCTGACCCATGTGTGCTCACAGTCCTTCTGGTCAAATCTCTGCAGAGAATAAAGTTTTGGCATTCTACTTTGAGGGGCAGACAGTCAAACCACTTGCTGTTCTTAAGGTATGTGCATGAGTGTGTGTGTGTCTTTTGTTATTGTTGTTGTTGTTTGTTTAGGTAGATACGGTTTCACTATATAGCCCAAGATAACCTGGAACTTACTACGAAGCCATTACTGGCCTCAACTGTGGTCCTCCAACCTGTATCTTGTAGGCTGGGCTAACATGCTTGTGCTACCACACCTGAGCTGAGTGCCATCTACTGTGGTTTAGCCCCCTTCAAACCTTCTTTCTCAGGTCTAGTGTGCCATCAATCAAGGCTTATGGGGTGGGGAAACGGGGCTAGTAGCTGTAAATGTCATTGCTTCTTGGTTTCCTCTTTTTGGCTTAAGATTCCTCTAACCACCTGTCTATCAGCCTCCTGCCTTTCTAAATCTCGTTCCTACTTTTCTCTATTATTTTATGCTTCTGCATAAAGATTTTCAAAGTAAAAACTTTGTGATCCCTTTGGTGGGGTTTTGAGAGGGAGAAAACTTTAAATGTGTGTGGTCAGTTCACTAGCTCCATTCTAAAGTCTTTTTACCTAATGTGCGTGTGTGTATGTGTTTGCATGTGTGCATGTACATACATGCATAAGTATACACACACACATATATATGATTATTTTTCAATACCTGGAGCTCTTGACCAATTCAAACCTAATATTTATATATACATGCATATATAATTTATATAAATATATAAACATATACATGTATGTTGTATAATTTGCATAAATATTTACATATGCACATACACATATATATTTATATATACACATATATATGGTTGATAAAGATATACTTTTTGGCTCTTTTCTCAGTTTTAGTACTTTCAGAAAGTAACGATATATTTGTCTGTTATGTTTTTTCTAGACACTTTAATCAAGTTATTATATTTAGTTCTTGTCATTTTTACAGTTTTTTTTGTATCACTACTATGTAAAACATCACAGATACTGTAAAGAGCTTCTGTGCAAACACTTTCTTGAGATTGCTTCTGTAGAGTTATCCACTGCCTCCCCTGGCATTTTTAATAACCTTCTTGATATTTTCTGTCATCCCCATCTGTTTGGATTTCAGGTTGATTATCCAGACAAGCTGCGCTGTGAGGAGCCACCTGATCACTTCAGTGTGTGTTATGTCGGTATGAGACACATGACATTTTCAGGAAGGAAACATAGAACCTCTGCTGTTAAATTATATCCACCTCTCTTAGGTAGGTAGATTACCCAGAACTCTGGGGAAAAAAAAAGCACAGACCCAACCATAGAGAATTCTGTCCCTGCTTCTTTAAACTAGCTCCATTTAACCTGGCACAGAGTCCCTAACGGGCAATTCTCTGACTATATCCCTAGGGAAAATATATTGAGCCTAGCCAAAGGTTAAGGCAGAGGAGTACAGCGAGACTCGGAAGCAGCCAATCAGATGAAGAGGGTCTAAAGATCCAACGCCCGCAGGCGAACAGCACCAAGCCCAGCTGCTTAGTCTCCTTCGGTTCCAGATGAACAGTGCATATGCGTTGCAAAGGCTTCTTGGGTTGATTGTAGCCACAGAGCAGCCCCGTGTCTAAGAGAGGGACGGATGCCCAAGCAACTCATTCTGCACAGCAACCACCAAGACGACGCTCCTGTGCTGGAATGTTCTCGCTTGAAGGTATTGGTCCTTTTCCTTTGAGCCCCTATGATTTTTAAGAAAGAAGCAGAAAGACTGGCGCTGGGGAGGCTTTCTGCTTTCTAGTAATGCTTTGTCCGTTCTCCGGCTACTGCCTGCGTTAAAATAGTCAACCTCCGGCTGAGCCGGTGCTAGGCAGAATAAAGGGACACTTTCCACTGCTTAAGCGGGCTGAGCGCAGACCCTTTATTAGGACAGCCCCTTTGTTAATGTTGCCATTGTTCTCAAGGTAAGCTGGTTAATAATGCTGCTTTCAGTCATCGCATTCTGTTACATTCATAACTAGGAACGCAGGAGGGGAAGGATGGGGCTATGTGCCTTCAAGGTTGTTGCAATTTCTGCAATTATCTACCAGCCTTGGAGACAAAAAGCTCCAAACTGCTGATCAAACAGAGAGAAAGAATTCCACTAGTAATTGGATTCCTCTGTGATTAACATACAAGGTTTATTTAAAAAAAAAAACACTTCTCAATTCCGCTTAATAATTAAAATACTTTAATTATCATCTATTTTTGGCAGCTAGTACCATCATCTCAAAGTCATCAGCATGTGAGGGGTCCTTGTTTGAGTTGCCAGGGTAATGGGAAGGATAATTCAGTGTGCCGCAGAGTAACAAAAGACCCCTGAGAAACATAGGCGTTAGGTGAGGCATGTGATTGCTTCAAGGAGCGTTGATTCCTAAGAGTGTCTTTTGTCTCTCGTCCCCGTCAGTTATGTTAGCAGAAACAGGCAGCGCGGGGGCTTCCATGGTTTTCGCCGTCTTTAAACTCACACAATTGTTTATCCTATATGTCACCGGGTGCTTAATTTGTGTCTAAGATGTTAAATTGCCGGTCACAGGGAAGGGTTCACTGGTTAAGCCGTGTGTCATCCTCCGTGGGACATCTCAGGCCATCCGTGCATCCGTGGGCTGCGAATGGTGGCCTGAGAGAAGCAGAGATTTGCGGATGGCATTGGCCACAAATGCCAGGGATGTCATGCTGCCCTTTGCGGCTCTCTCCAAACAGCAGGACACACGGATAATGCACTCTTCATAACAAATTGCCAGCGCTGACTTTTTCGTGGAAGTAGTACAGATTATTTGTACAGTTAATTTTTAAAGTTTTTTCATTTTTAGTTGTTAAGGCATTGGTAGAGTTTCTAAATTTCCACATCCAGTGGGGGTATTTTATTGTTTTTAATTCATTTAATTCTTACCTGTCGAACTAAGTTTATTTACCTCTGTAAAATTATCAATTATGTTACTATGATAGACTTTGGTATTTTGGGTTTCTCTATTCAAATGTGGATGATTCTACTTATAGAGTATAACAATTAAGTCCAACCAGTAAGTAGAGCCAACATTTTTTTAAAATCACTGCTTAATAATCATAAATCGTACAATATATTAATGATAAAAATGTAAAAATGTACACTCTAATTTATAGCATTCAAGAATCAGCTATAAAGTAAAATGAGTATTTTTTTCCTATGTGGGAAGATCTCATTTCTTAGTATTTTTAAAGGACATGGCTTTTGAGAAAATAAACAATTGACTAGATGACCACAGGGCTCACAACTTTGAGGAATGGCAATGGGGTATAGGACCTGGTATCTGCTAGCACATGAGATCCCAGCAGGACAGCATCTTGCGCTCGGCTATCAGTAAAGTTGTACTTAAGATAGCGTTAGTCTGTTCTTGCTAATGGGAAATGGAAAAGAAAAGCAGGAAGTCATCCTGGAGAAACAAAGTCAGTGTATATGAAGCATTTCGGGGCAGCAATAACGGTATAAAAGACAAGGACATGGCATTTCCCAAGTGGTATTAGAAGTCTGAAACTAGAGGTGGGGCCTTGACCCCAGGAAGCTCCACTTCCTGTGAAAACCAAGGGGATCAAGCCTACACAACTGACTTATGAGAATTACCAGCAATACACATAATAACACATAGTTCTTGTAAATAAAATAGAGACATTATTATGAGGGCATGAGAGCGCGGACACAGACAACATTCTTCCATGGAGAACCCTGGCACTTCCCCTTCCATGTTAGAGGGGGAGCAATGATCTTCCCCAGGAAAGAGTACCCTAACTGGTTTTCCACTACCAAGCAGCCAGCTGTGAGATCACATACATACAGATAACTCTATATGGACTGAACAGGGTGGATTCACATATTCAGGCATCTATGCATCTGTATGTATCTATAGCAAAAGAGGCCACGAGTTTGAGAGAGGACAAGAGGGGTGCATAGGAGGGGTGAGAGGGAAGAAGGAAAGAGAAGGGAGGAAAAGACCTAATTACATTACAATTTCAAAAACTAAATAATTATGATAAAAAAAATCTCTTTTAGACTAGGGACTTTTCCAGTGGAGACCTTAGGAAGGCCTACAGAGTCTCAGTATCTGTCCCATGCTCCCCTGTTCTCTTGCATCTCTTACCTGATACCAAACTTCTACTTCCCTAGAACTTTCCTTTCAGTCTGGTGCCCTTGAATCCTATTTAAATGCAAATTGCCTTGGGAAGAATAGAGTCAGTGTTATTTATTTCCTGGTTGGGTTTTATACAGACCTGAGCGTAGGTGCCTAGCAAACAAGGCTCCGTAGATGGCAAAGTTTTAAGAAGGAAGGACAAAAGGATACCCTTGAAGGGACAAGCTATCTGGAAAGCAAAGAGTGTGACAAGCACATTCCAGGATGCTAAGATAACAATAAATGCCTACAGACAGAGATGCTTAACTCAAACCATGCTGTTGGGTGGAGGGTCCAAAATAACATCAAAATCGTGGTAGGCAGCAGTGTTGAAGAGGAACCCAACATTCACATACTTTGTTTTTTCCCTCTTGGTTGCCTATAAGGAAGCTGAAGCAGTCACTTCCTGATGTTGGTAGCAGAAATCGACCACTTGCTTGACATGGAATAATGCCAAAAAAGGGAACTTAACTTTAAGAGACAGAGCAAAATTTTAATTTTGTTAATAGCAACTTTTGTCAAAGGGCGAGTAAGGGGACACTGTGAAGAACAGCATCCGTGAAAATTAACTCAGGTCCTGGGTCAGCCAGACTCCAATTACAACAGAGGAGTCTGGCTCCCGGGCAAAGATGACCTTCAAATGTGGGTATCTCGCCAACTCTTCGTTCTCAGGTTTACTCCCGTATGCCCCTTTGATCATGTCCAACTTCCAACCAGTTCTCATTCCCTCATCTGTGAGTGTGAGCTTATTAAGAGAAGGCCTCATTCTAATTGGACAGTACAATCTCTGCAAAGCAGAGGACTTTGGATGAAGGAACACCATGACAAGCTATCAGCTTTCCCTCTTCTAGAGGTATGGCAGTCTGTCTGCCTTACTTTTATAATCTTTATTTCCTTACCAGATTGGGGTTCTTCCAAGGAAAAGAGAGCGTATGCCTTTAAATCTACCACTGTGACTTAGGATAGCCTGGTTTTTATTTAAGACATTAGCACCATTCTTTTCTCAGGAGGCACACTGCTCATTGGCACCCAACTACCACCTACCAAAGTAACATGAAGGATAAAGTGAGTCGGCAGTTACATGTGAGGAGGATCCAGGCATGATGGCGTATGTCCATTCCCCAAGTACTCAGAAAGCAGAGACAGGAGGATCATACGCTCCTGGCCAGCTTGGCTTGCGTATAGAAACTTGGTCTGAAGAAACATTTAAATCTGCATGTCAGGAAAAATGTTATTTAGGTTTAGCCGCACTCATCAACCCTGGGCCACTCTGTCCTGGCATCCTTGTGATCTCACTAGCGCCAGGGGATTGAGCTGACTCTCAACAAAACCTTATAAATGTGCACTAAATAAATAATAGGTTGATCTTAATGTGCACCGATTAAATAATAGGCTGATCTCATTGGTGTGGGAGCCAGATCCAGAATGTGCATTGGTGGAAAGGGTTGCTAAGACCAGGTCAAAGGGACTCCAGGGTGTTTGTTACCTACTGCGAGGTGGGGGATAGCTTCTAACAGTGGTGGAGAGATCAGGCTGAGGCATTAACAGGGCAGTAAGTTGGACCTTTGGAATCAGTTGAAGGGTCTACAGCATGAATCATGTGATTGACCCTATTCAATACCAGAGAATATATAAAGTATTTCCAAGACTTCTATGAGCAGCCCCTCTCCATGCCTTACAAGTATCTAAGCTCTCTACTTGTATCTCCCCTTCAAGTCTTTGTATATACTGTGGACCAAGCCAAGTGCATGTTCATTCTGATTTGCCCAAAGGGATTATGTGAAGTACATACCTGGGAACAGCCAGCAGCAGCCGTCATAGCATCCCTTTCAGGCAGGTAATGGAAAACAATGAAGCTCTTCTCTTGGAGTGCTACCAAAGCTGGCCTTGTTTTGTTTAGGATGATGTCAGTGAGGGATCGTTTGAAGGCAGAATCTGGGTTTATGACCTGTGAGTCAATCAGTCTAAGATTCCTTCCTTCCCTCCCTGCTTTAAACATGACCAGTGCTGTTTTCCTCCCAGCAGACACAAAGGAGACATCTCAATGGGTTCACTGGGTGGATGTTCAGCTTCTTTCTGGAGCATCTGGGCCTCTCTTCCATTTGTATTCGGTTCACAGAGACACTCACATTCCCTTTACCCAACACCAGAGAACAGAGATAGTCACCCGCTGTCATGACACCACACCTCAAATGTCTCTCAAAAGTATGCTCAACTTATTCTTAGAGAAAAAGATGGACCATGTTAATAAAAAAAGACTCTCAAGCCAGCTGGTGGTGGTGCATGCCTTTAATCCCAGCACTCGGGAGGCAGAGGCAGGTGGATCTCTGTGAGTTCGAGGCCAGCCTGGTCTAGAAGAGCTAGTTCCAGGACAGGAACCAAAAGCTACGGAGAAACCCTGTCTCGAAAATTAAAAAAAAAAGACCCTCAACAAATAAAGATACATATTAAAAGTGAAAAGATTAGGATTAAGAGATTGGCTTCTTTGTGTAAACACATTATGGCTTCAGTTCAGTGTTCTCAGGGGACCTCAGAGTGAGAAAACAAGGGGTCTCTGATTCTTGATTTGCCCTACTTTAATGTGAGAGTTTTTGTTTTATCTCATTGTATTTTATTTTCCTATATATACATTTTTTTAAGTGAATGAATGAATGAATGATAACCTAGACACTGGGATAAAGGTTAAAGATTGAGCCATCACTTATATCTGCTGGGAGAGGGAAAATCAGATTTCTCTAATAGATTGACACAAGGTAGGTATATCAACTGTTTTATTGGACTCCACAGATTTTTTAGTTGGGCTTTTATTTGATTATAGTTAGATCATTTTTTTTTGGATGTGGTTTTATTTTGTTTTCTTGGTTTGGGTATTTTTGTTGTGGTATCAAGTTTTATGTGTGCTTTTTTGGGGGGAAAGAACTTAAAGTTAGGCAGGGAGGGAGGGAAAAGATCTGGAGGACTTCAAGGAGGGGAAGAATATGGTCAAAATATATTCATATTTGAAAATTGTTTTAAATAATGAAGAATATAATGATGATGAAGATAAAAAAAGAAAAGAACCAGTCACATTCAAATTAATAATCACATCTTGAGATAGAACTTGCTGTGGGTTGGACTATGTTCTAAGTATATTGCATAAATTAAACTTGTAAACACTCAAAAGAAAGGGTTTTTGTAAATCCCGTTCTGTAGAAGAGCCAACAGAAGAGTGCGCTGGGACTTGTTTCACACCGCATATATGGAGCCTGGAGACCTGGTGAACAGTGCCTATACCGTCTATCACTCTGCTGCGGTGTGCCTTTCTCACCTGAGCAAGAAAAAGCTGAATGTGTTGCTTTGGTAGAGAAGCATCTGATGTCACCCCCAGAGTTTGAAACTAGAGGCATACTAAGATATTCAAAAGCAAAGAAAATTCAGCAACTAGAAGAAACAAAACCTTTCCATTCCAGGCTATGAGAATTGAAAATTGAGATTTCCTTACCTGAGACCAGGGTTCTGAAATGTCTCATTACTACAGCAGGGGAGTTACTATTACTGAAATCTAGCCATACGCTCAGGTTGCATTGTTCAGGATGAGGAGAGAGGGTAAAGAAGAGAAACAACATTAAAAAAGGAAAAACTATAAATGCCAAGGCCATGACCCTTAGAGACAAAGGTCTTCCTTTACCTTTTGTCCCAATACTTATCCTGAGTCTGTGGCATTTAAACGAAAAATAGGACGCCAAGTTAAAAGCTATCGGTCTGTTCAGTGTCCAATGAGAAGCATCTGACCTTTTCACTCAAAACCAGTTATTTTTAAAAATTTTTTAGCTGAAAAAGAATTTTATTACTTCTGCTCTTCCTTTCCTCCCTCCAGCCCCTCCCAGTTTTCTTCCTTCAACTCCTATTCCCCTTCCTGACCTTCAAGTTGAGAACCTTTTTGCCTTTAACTCCGCTTGTTAGACACATTGTATAAAGCCTGCTGAGTCTATTTTTGTTGTTTGTAGGTATGTGGTTTCAAGACTGACCACTGTGTATTGGACAAACGTGCAGTTATATTGATAAAAAATGATTTCTGGACTTGAGAACAACCCAGTAGGCTATAATTTTGTATTTTATGTAATTAAAGTAAATGTTTCTTCCATTTCATGAGATAATATGCCAATTGCAAGTTTTCTTGGTAGCCTCCATTTGAAAAGTCTATGCTGTAACCTATGTCCTATTTACAAACTTTGGTTAACACGTGCCTAGTGACTTTATCCCATTGTTATATTTTTTAAAAGAATGAGTGTATTATTTAAGAAGACATCAGAATCTAGGGAGATGCAGCACTGCCCTATGTCTTCCTTTTATTTGCGTTATATTCTCTTTACTGATATTTTAATCAGAAAACCATCTACCAAATTCAAATGTCTTGAAACATGACTGCTGCAGGAATGCCACATCGCAATTCTTCTCTACTTCATATCCATATTCAACTTGTGGTTCAAATTGTATACCTTGTATATTTTTAGCTAACAACATTTAGAAGGAAGATGTGGGTTTATTGCTCCTTTCAACTCATTTTTCCCCAGCTTCTCCACTGCACCAGTTCATAGATACAATGAGTATTTTTGGTTGTAGACTTGACACACCTAGGGAGAGTGAGTTGAGGGGTTACCCCTGTCACATGGGCCTACTATAGTCATGACTGTAGGCATTTTTATTATTATTGATAATTGATGGAGGAGATCCTAGGCCACTATTGGAGGTACCAGTCTTGAGCAAACAGGCCAGAAGCACAAAGTAAGTCAGTAAGGTGTGTGCTTCAGCTGTGATCTCTCTCTATGATCTCTGCCTCAGTTCCTGCCCCCAGTCCATGCCTCAGCTCCCTTTTATGATGGACTATAACCTGTTAAGCCAAATGAACCCTTTTCTCTCTGGGTCATGGCATTTATCACACCAGCAGGAAAGTCACTGGGGCAATGTATTGTGCTTTGTTCTGTCGTGGTTATGGCAATAGCCTTCTAACAGATCTCTAGGCCCCGCCCCCTCCAGGATCTACACACATACCAGCTTTGAAGAAACATTTATTCAGGTTAACAACATTCCTAAAGTTTTCTTATATCACCTTATGTGCTCAGAATAGATTCCAATTCTCCTTATGGATTAATTTGTCTTTCTGGATTATGTCTTAGTAGATAAACTGGCTATTAGTTCTCTACATCTTGTTCTGTGTTTCATACATTTTGACCTACTTGAGCTGCTAAATGTTTCTCACCCCAGGCTCTTCTGAACGCTATTGCTTCTACTTAGAACATAAGCCTTCTTATCCCTCCATCTGGCCACCCGCGTTTGTCCCCTAACACTTTTTGCAATCAGGATTTCCACTGTTGTTTTATGACCACAATGTTTACACCATTCCTCATTCATTCCCTTTTTAACCTACTAAATGGATGTTATTTCCGGTAGCTTGAGCAGACCTTGTTTACATATTTAGAAGAATGCGTCCTAAGTGGGACTCTTTGTGGCCTCACATCTGAAGGCCTCATTCCATAACGCCAGACTGTGCTGGTGCCATGTTTGGCTTTTGGTTAAGGAGAATTACAATGATCCTTCCATGATAAAGAACACATCTTTTCTTTTCAGTCATCAGTTACTTCGAAGAGGAGTAATTTCTCATTTTATAGAACACCATGTTCTAAATGGCTGCAAGGCTAGTCCACATTGTGAGCTTAATGAATCCAAAGAGCGTCTCTGGATACATCTGCTCTGGATGTGTTGAAGTGGTGGTGTATGAGTCAAGCAGTTCTCCTCGAAATGCTACAAAAGTGGCTCTGAACTTGAGAGGCAAGGGGAGCAAAAGAGATGGAATGTTGCTGCCTGCGAGACATCTGACACCTGTAATACACACCTGGGACCGCTGAATCACCAGTCAGGCTCCGAACAACTCTCAGAAAACAAGTGGATGTTCTTTTGATCAAAGCAGTGAAAAGGTGGTTTATATCCGAGCATCTGGGCTCCAAGATGCAGCAAAACAAGAACCAGAAACTGAGGTGCACAATGCAGGAATGCAGAAGGAAGTGTTCTAGGCGGTGGAACCAGGTTCTTATGAAGCAGGACAAACCCAATCCACACCGGCAACTGGTTAAACACAATGGTGATCCCTCTTACCAAGTGTTGAATTTAACCACTTACATTCTAGAAAAGACAAATGATGCCACCAGATTAACTTCTCAGTAACCCTTCTCTTGTCCTGATTATTAAATATATAACATTCTGTTTAATATCTGGGGAATAACTAACCTGTATTAGATACTGTTGCATGGCTGGGACCAAAACACTTAGATTAAACAATATGTGGAGGGGAGATTGATTTGGGCTCAAAGTCTCAGAGGACTGGAGCCCATCAGGGTGACATCAACATGGTGGCAGGAGCATGGAGCAGGGTTGGGGTTAGAGTTAGATGGACTGGAAGACAGACAGACAGGCTAGAACTGGGACCTGGATTAATTCTTCAGGTTCCACTTATAATAACAAACTTTCACCAGACAGGCCACAGCTCATAAAGGTTTCAGAGCTTCTCATCATAGCACTATCTGCTAAGGAAACAAGGATTCAAAATGGGACCCAGGGTGGGACCACAGTCCCAGACTTGTTTGTTTGTTTTCATTTGTTTGTTGTGTTTTGTTGTTACATTCCCCAAAACATGGTGAGCAATTTGAAGAACTGTGACATTCCCCAGTAATTCTCTCCAGCTATAAACCAGTTGTACCACAATGAAGACTCAAGATGAAAACAAACGATATCTTTCCCCCATCTATATAACAAATGAACCGAGGGCAAGAACCACAGATGTAATGTTTCTGGAATAAAGGAAGGGCTGGGATGGTGGCTAATGCTTGTGATTCTGCACTCTGTGTGCACACAGAAGAAGAGTGCCCACATTAGAGGCAAGCCTGGAATACAGAATGAAACCCAACTCAAAAGCAACACAACAAAAACACAAGCCATCAAGGAGTTCTAACTCCTCAACCAATGGTAAAGAGAAATAGTATTTAAGAGATAAGAGCACCAGGACACATTGGCCTGAGGGCTGGGAATGAAGAAAATATGAAATAGGGGCTAGAGAGATTGCTCAGAGGTTAAGAAGCTTAGTAGTTTGTGTTGGTTTGAATAAGAATAGCACCCATAAACTCACACAGATTCAGCCTTGTTGGAGTAGGTGTGGCCTTGTTGGAGGAAGTATGTCACTACAGGTGGGCTTTGAGGTTTCAAAAAAAACCCATGCCAGGTCCAGGTTCTCTCTCTGTCTCTCTTTTTGTCTCTCTGTCTCAGTGTCTCTGTCTTTCTGTCTGTCTCTGTCTCTGTCTCTCTGTCTCTCTGTCTCTCTCTGTCTCTCTCTGTCTCTCTCTGTCTCTCTCTGTCTCTCTCTCTCTCTCTCTCTCTCTCTCTCTCTCTCTCTTTCTCTCTGCTTGCTGACCAGTAGATCTCAGCTACTGCTCCAGCATCATGCCTGCCTGCTGCCATGCTCCATGACGTGATGATAATAGACTAAGCCTCCAGTTAAATGCTTTCTTTTATAAAGGTTGACTTGGTCATGCTGCCTAGCCACAGCAGTAGAACAGTGACCAAGACATAGCTATTCCAGAAGATCTAGTTTGTATTTCCAGCACACATATGGCAGTTCACAACCGTCTGTGATTCCAGTTCCAGGGGATCTGACACCCTTTTCTTGTCTCTGTGTGTACTGCATGCACAAAGTGCACATGCAGGCATGCAAGTAAGACACCCATCCAGTCCACATGAAACAAAATTTAAAGAAATAAAGAAGATATGAAATGTAGTGATGAACCAACTGAAAGTTGTACATGATTTAAGAGATAAAATGCTTACCTGAGTCAGGGATGGAGGACTTTGTTTCCTAATAACTTCCACAATCACTCTTTTTCCAC
This sequence comes from Microtus pennsylvanicus, assembly GCF_037038515.1. NCBI lineage: Eukaryota > Metazoa > Chordata > Mammalia > Rodentia > Cricetidae > Microtus > Microtus pennsylvanicus. The sequence continues at coordinate 84,565,190 of NC_134587.1, forward strand.
TAGCATTATAATTAACACCATATAAAAACTCTCAAGATAAAATTGAATTTTTATCATTGTACTGTGTAATTTATCTGAGTCTTATTTTTCTCTGCTGAAACATGTAACTAGGCTCGACCTCCAAAAGTTGCTCTAAATTCTCTTTGAGAACCACACTGTGGATCTATGGACCTAAAATGTATTATGTAGGATTTGAGGCAATGGTGGAAAAGTGGTACAGTTGTTCAAGTATTGATGAAAACACTAAGATGGAAAAGCCAGACCTGGGAAGGGGTGTGGGCTAAACTAGAGAGACCAAAAACAGAATGTCTCAGCAGTAGAAAGATGTCATTAATTGAGAAGTGGGTTTTATTTAAGAAAATCCTTTGAAGTGAGGCTGGGAAGGCATTCTAAATTGTTCATTATTCAAGGTTTTTTGATAGCTTACATGTCTAGACAGAGAAGATAAAAGAGGAGTAAACAACACCAACAAATCCACGCTCCTCATAGAGATTATACAGTAGAGAGAGAAGACAAATAATACATAGGAAAAATATAATTTCACGGCCCTATAATATAAGGGTGAAGGAAGCTGAGCCAGACAGTCTGGATGCAAATCACAGTCCTCCAGCATGACCTAGAGAAAGACACTTCGCCTTTTCCTGCCCCAGTATGATCAGTGTAACACAGAAAAATAGGACCTTCTTACAGTTGTAGATATGTGAAGATTAAAAAGAGTAACACATCAACAGTTTTGACCTTGTATGATGCCTGTAGATGATCCTAAATAAATGTTAACTCTTGCTGTGCTGGTCAGTAAAGGGATGCTAATCCAGCAGCTATGCGTGGCTTTCTGTGCCAGTCCAGTTGGCATTTGTGCAGTCCAGATAAATCTTCCCCATGAAGGGCTGTTCTGTGCTTCCTGAAATGTTTAGCAGTGTCTTTGGCATCCATTCCCGAGTGCTAGACACTCTTCCTGGTAATGATAACCCCTAATGACTCCAACCTTGGGAACAGATCCACTGGGAGGCAAAAATCTCTGCTGGTTGAAAACTGCTGATTTAGAGAGTAAGGAGCTGCAGTCACGCAGGAACCCTCTCTGGAGAGCAACAGGGAAGATAACCCTGAGTGATGAACAGGAAGCATTTGAGCAAAGCCACGGGGAGTGGGTGGGGATTTAGCAGATGGAAGAGCAGGATAAAGACCCCCAGAGCAGGAGCACAGTGGTGTCCCCACCTTGGAGTGGAATAAAGATAAATACTGAAGTATCCTGGGTCAGAATATAAAGACTAGAAATGTCAAGCAGGGATGGAGGAGTAGCTCATTTGCCTACCATTCATGAAGCCCCGGTCTGTCCCAAACACAAGGTATACCGGGTGTGGGAGTACACAACTGTAATCTCCTCCTTCTGATGGTAGAAGCAGAAGATCTAAAGTTCGAGGTTATTTTGGGCTGCGTAGTTTGAGGCTAACCTGCGGACACAAGACCCTGTCCAAAACAAACACTCATTATGGTAATGGATTTGGGTTTTATTGGTTCTGTACCGAAAAACCATTATAAGATTTTAAGCAGGAGAGTGAAATGTTTGATTTTTGGAGTTTATTATTTGATGATAAAGCATGGGAGTGAAAGAAATACAGTCAGAGAGTCCAGTGGGGAAGTAAAGGCAGAGCTCGGTGAAGAACAAAAGGCTTGGGTAGAGGCGGGAAGGTCATGCCATAAATGTGGGCAGGTGTAATGGAATTCTAACGCACTGTGGTGAAAGACCCTGTAGATCAGATCGGATGTGGCGGGGAAGAGAGTGCTGAGGAGAGAGGAGCATGTTAATAGGGAAGAGTTCCCAAGGCCAGTAATTCTATGGCGGCAAAAATCAAGATTTCTGGGCAGGCACTGCTAAGTTTGAGCCTCTTCTAAAGTTGGCCATTGACCAACCCTTCTGGAGATGAGCTGAGCCGTAGGAAATGGAGATGAATTAAGCTGTAGGGACTGAATATGTGTGTTCAGAAGTCATTGTCTTTATGCAGCATCTACTACATCATATCTTTTGAGATCACTAAAGGAGACAGTAGGTGAAAGGCCCAGGACCAGAGCTGAAGCCTTCCCACGTTCTGTCTAGAGGCAGAGAACGTGAAAACTGACAGTGAGATGCAGCAAAACTCAGACACACACACACACAAAGTGGTCATCCAGGGTTAAAGTCCACAGAAGCTCAAGCAAGGACAGGGTTTTACATATATATTCAAACTAGATGACAGAGAACTTGTTGGTGGCTGTTGTTGAAGAATGATTTCATCGGAATGATGGAGACGAGGCGTCACTGGAGTGTGCGTGTAGAGAAAGGAGGTAATAAAGTTGAGAAAGAAAATATAAGCAATTCTTCAGAGTAACAGGGAAAAGGGTGATCTAGCCAGGGAAGTCAAGCTTGGCCATTGCTAGTGTGGAAAATTACAGCTTCTTTCGGTGTAGACACTCAGGATACAAGAGCCTGCTGTTCTTCAAAGCTGACGAATCCAATGGAAAGGGAGAACCTGGCCATGTCGGGGTTACATAAATAACAGCATGGGCAATGGAATAGCAGAACAACAGACTATGAACCAGACAATGGGTCCGCTTGCCTTGTAGAGAGACAGGTGAATAAAATGGTAGGAAAGAAAAATTTGGGTAGGATTTATTTAGTAAAGAAAATGAAGTAAAATTTCCCCTAATATTTCTATTTTCTTACAAAGCAAATTGTAAAACAAAAGCGATTGGTTGCATATAGTCAGAGAGCAGAAACTGAAGGTTAAGGATAAAAAGGGCATCCTGTGTCAAGCGTCAGGTGGACGGTAAACAAGAAAGTTGATTAAGGGGTTGAAGAGATGGCGCGGAGATTAGGAGCACTGGCTGTTCTTTCAGAGGTCCCAGATTCAATTCCCAGCACTTACACGGTGACTTTACCATCCCAAGAGACTGGATGCCCTCTTCTGAATTCCAGAGCACCAAACATAAATGTGGTTCACAGACATAAATACATATGCGTAAAAATAAATAATTTCACAAAGAGTGTTTATCAGGAAATGTGTTAGAACTGTCCAGTAATGTGAACTCTACTTGTCATATATAGCCATATATTTAGCTGAGCTCCATCAGAAAGTCGGCAAGCTTTTAGGCCTAATTTTTGCCATGAAGCAGACATAGAGAGCCAGGCTGGGAGATACAGTGACAAGGAAAGGAGTAGGCCAAGCAAGGAAAATTGAAGCCATGGCTGCCGCTGAGTTATGGAATCCATGCAGGTGGGTAGAAAGGTAATCCCTGGAGAGCTGTGCTGATGGGAGTGTTGGTTCCCCTAGGATGCTCAGGGACATTAGAGGTAGCTGCAGTGACAGTGCTAGAATACCTTGCCTAAGACAAGGGACGGTTATCAGAGTGGAGACTTAAAACTGGGATTTTAGAAATGGCCAGGCATGTGGTAATAATGGCATATGATACAGAGACCAGGACAGGAAATTGGAGTTAGTTGTATAACCTGGAGTTCATGCACAGAATTTGAACACTGAGGTAGAACAGAGTGTTGAAAGAGAGAGAGAGGCAGATACACACACACACACACACACACAGAAAGAGAGAGAGAGAGAGAGAGAGAGAGAGAGAGAGAGAGAGAGAGAGAGAGAAGGAGGGAGAGTGAGAGAGAGGAGATAGACAGACAAGACAGATATAAAGAATGACAAAAACACAGAAAAGAGAGACAAAGACAGAAACAGAGAGACATAGAGAGAATGAATCAGAATGGCAGATTCCCTCAGGTTTTCTGGCACCTCTGAGCTACAAAGTGTTAGCTTTTCCTCTAGGATCTGCACGCAGGAAGTCATTGGAAGTATGTGACCAGGAATGATGCTCTTTAGAAAGCCGGAACTGACACCAGAAGAGGAAATGGACTAGAAGGCATGAATAATCTTCCAGTTGCCCTGATGGAAAGGGATCCATGAATGAGCCAACACCGGAGCAATACAACCAAGACTGGAGGCCAGTGCTGCTGACCTGTCCTTCCTCCTTTACAGTATGTCACACTCATCACTTCTTCTACCTCTATTTCCCCATCTCTTTGCTTCTCATTGAAGTGAAGCCGTGGCCTGTTTCATGCTTTCATTGGGCATCTCCAGGTGAACTATAAAGTCAGAAGCCAATAGCAGAGTTTCATCAATGGATAGTCTTCAGTGCATCTCTTACATATTTTAACTCAGGACAGATCTAGACATACATTTTAAGGAATGAATTATTATCTTAATTCTTGTCCTCGGGAGATGTGAACTTCTCTTTTCCTGAAGTTGATCACCAGAGATTGAGGTTATGATCTGCTGGTTCCATTGGACCTGAGCTCAGGTAGGCTATCACAACAATAGAAGCATGTGGCTGAGGATACTCTCCTCATTCTGTGAGCCATGATGCTGACAAGTAGAGAGAGGCTAAAAGACATGGACCCCAATAGTGTCCCCCTAGTTGCCAACTTCTTCTAACACAGCCCTACCTCTAAAATTTTCTATCACCTACCCATAATACCAGCAAATTAAGAACATATCAATAGTTTAACCCATTGATTAGATCACATCTCCATGTCTCAATTATGCCTCAATGATTAGGTCTATCAGCTGAGGCTCAAGGCTTCAATCCCCCAAATCCTTAAAGGTCTCCTTCATAGTCATCCTATAACAAACAGGGGACACCTCCAAACAGTAGCTATCCATGTTTACTGTTCATGTTCGCCAGTGGTGATTTGCTTTGATTTCCAGTTATATCTTTGTTTGACTTGTAGAGTTTCTGGAGAATAAAATGCCCTTTGACCATGTCCCACATCTCAAAAGCAGCTTACCTCACTAGATATTAACTGGACTATTTCTCAGTGATGATGGTGAAGGTGTGGATAGAGCTCATAAACTCCCACAGTTGATGTTCCTATGTCTAAGGAGTTAGCTTGGGTACTCACACTGGCTACACGATAATGAAATGGTGTCCTTTTCTGTTGGGGCTTGTTCTGGTGATCTGAAGCCCTGACGTCATCACAACACTTGGAATAATGCTGCTATACGATGGGTACAACTTATGTATTTGATATCCTTGGAACATATTGAAACTCAGATTTCAATAAACATAGGGCAGAGTAAATTGATAAAAAATTCAAGGAAGTTCTGTTGTAAGACATTATCTTCCACGTATTGTACTGTAGTTCTTATAGACAAGTGAGATTTAAACAGGGAATAAATAATATGTTGGAAATTCTGCTTTTGCCACAGAAACTCTGGCCCTTCACAGTGGAGCAGAAGCATGTGGAAATAATAGCTGCGTTGGATTAAATCCCTTGTGGCTTTATGACACAAACGCCTCTGCATTATTTAATTTGGCTTAGGTTTTCTTCAACCACCCACTGGGCAACTGATACATTCCTCATTAGTTTTGGTTGTTAGTCTATTTTGACATCTATAATTTTTGGATTTGATATTAGAGACAGAAACTATTTGATACATAAAAGGCACTGCCAAGTACAAATCGTGCAAAAGTTGCTTGATTCTGTAAGAAACTCCCTGAGAGAGTTGGGATAGAGAAGTCTTGCAGTTAGAGGAGTCTAGAATGCAGATGGAGAACTGACTATACAGACAGTCCTTAGGAGAAGAGGACCACATTTTGAGTGTATGGTCTCAATCGAATGTTCACAACTATTTTGCTTTCTCTCTCCAAATATTTTTTCTATGTGAACTCTCACATGGCTTTTAGAAAGACAGTAAATTTTCTAAGTTAAGGGAAATTGGACCTCTTTATTCTAGAAGAGTATTTTTGTTTGGCTCTACCAATAGAATAGAAGTCCTTGGGTGCCATGGAAAATGCCTACACATATTTCTGAACATAGGTTTTACAGATGTTTACTCCGAGGACTAGTATTCAAGACTGCTTTTCTATAGATTCTCACACAGACAGTTCTGAGTTGCTAGTACCGAAAGAGGCCATGAGGAAAAAGACACAAAAGCTAAAAGAAAAGTTGGCTCAGTCAGGGGTTGGAGAGGGAGACTGAAACGAACCCACTCGAAAAGGGTTGAGGATGCATCTTCCCTATAGATTGCCTTTTTTTGTAGATAAAATGCTTTGAAGAAAAGACTTTTGATTTAGAACAAAGCTAGAATCTCTGGGAAGCATGTAGTCTCATCCATCAGGTCAGATATAGTGAGAGTTAAAAGCCAGTTTAAGGTCAACCCATGCAGCTAAGTTTTATTATCTTTTCAGTAAGGATCTAAATTCATACGACCCATTATCGCCAAAGCACCATTGTGTTGGTTAAATGGTGTCCACTACCCTCAAATGCATATTTTGCAACCCTGACCTTCAGTATCTCAGGATGTGATCTTTTTTAGAAACAGGCTATTAAGTTAATCAGTTAAGATGAGGTCATGGTGAGGCAGGGTGGACTCTTAGGCCATTGCGAGTGATGTTCTTCCTTACGAACAAATGGAACTTTGACACAGACAAACAAGGGAAGAACACCTTGTGAAGATGAAGGCAGAGAATGCAAAGTAGTTCCAAGTTAAAGAATGCTAAGCATGCTGGACAAACCCCTAGAGAGCAGGGAGAGGCACAGAACAGATTTGCCCCCATAACCACAGATGGAAACCACCTTGCCCCTAACCTTCTGGCTTTCATATATATGAGATAACGTCCATTGTATAAGTCATTCAGTTTGTGTTCTTTATTAAGGAAACACATAAGCATGCACACAAGCTGATAGATTCACTAAGATCACTTAAACACTGCCCTACTTCAAAGGCTATGGTAAGCACGACAGTTGATAATTCTACAATAATACTATTCAAATCCTGTAATGTTCCAGCAGACATAAGATCACTGGGTAGGTGGTGTTTTCATCAGCACGTGAAAATATAATTACCCCGCACTCGGCTCTGCCTTTGAAGTCACTGCTGGTGCAAGTCATTCTGATCTTCGTCCAGGAAACTGGTCATTAGCACACACACGTGATGATAAATCAACTTTGTCTCTGAAAGCTGCAAATGCCCATCATAGCCTTGGGCCTGAGAGCCACACACTTTCTCCACATTGTAATGACACAAAAGGATCGTTTAGGTTTAGATGGATTTCGAACCAGCAGGCTTCGATGAATTCGGTTTGTTTTTCTCCATGACTGTTAAACAGTTGATTATCGAGAGTTGTAAACATTGTAGGCTAATTGACCAAGTGATACTGACAGCTGTATTTCTAGTGGGTGATAGAAATCTGGAGAATACTTTTATTAGCTTTGAGGGCATGGGATGTGTCTTTCAGAGAACAAATCATGGGATGACCAGGCAAGGTTTTGGCCTCATCTCATCTGGGGCTGGGCCTTATTTGTAGCTGTTGATTGAGGCTGGCCTCAGAGGCTTGCCAACAGTGACGTCACATTCAGCTGACTCTGTTCTCTTTACATTTTGCCATAAAAACTTGGCGCTATGTGGAGAAGAAAGCCCACACAGTTGGCTTCGTTCAGCACGAGTTGTTGATTTGAGATAAATCTATTTTTAGCTAACTTAATATTTTAATGCATCTGGAGTTTCACTTTTATTTATTTTTTAAATGGTGACAGTAGTCACTGGCCAAGGTACATAGTATCATCTGTGTCACCCAGAAGAGTGACGATGACAGAATCAGCCAATAATGCTTGCTGGTGAATGGCAGAAGGCCACTGAAAACTATGTGTGGGTTATTAAAATTTACATCCCTTTCTGTATCTGCTAATGTCTCTGAGATTTCTCCAGGTCCTCAATAGTCAACTCTCTTTTTTCCCTTTGTCTGCCGCTGTTCCTTAAAGACCCTACCCCTACTTTCTCCTCTAAGCTTAGTTTTTCAACTGTTTTTAAGCCATTTCCTTCCTTTAGACTCTTGAGGAGCCTTTCTCCTGACAATTGGTTTGCAAAGGTTTTAGTGTTGGTCTGTTAACACTTAAAGAACATTCCCAAACTAAGGTACGCTGTGGGAGGGGGCAAGTTCATCTTACAACTTTTTCCACTGTTTTTACTTATTGTCATACACTTAGATACTTCCTCGATATACCCTCTCCTTTCTCTTTGAGTTGACGAAGACTGTCTCTGTCCTGACTTTACCCAGGTCTCCGACCTTGAGTTCTGCCTTGACACACAGAAATCCTGACAGTAGATAAAGCGGGAATCTTCTGCTCCCAGTCATCTTTATTATCTGACCAAGTTCCTGAAGCCCTACCCTTCATATCTTATCTGGTCTGCCTTCTGCAAGGTCCTTTTGGGTTTAAAGAGTTCAGCAAAAATCTGTTTAACCTTGATGCTTCCTCTTACATTTTCTATCTGCTGACCCCCAACTCTGAGGCTGAGCTACAAAATTCTATTTGCGCATGTTCTGGAGTCGCAGGTATGACAAAGCCACAGATTTAGTTGTGCTCTCAATAAATTTGGATCAACAATTTGGGGAATAATTTTCAGCAGTAAAAGTTCCCTCATCATAATAAACTGTAAATGTTTCAGGGTGAAACTTTGTTAGCTCTTTACAGAGTGCTGGGTTTGAATTCATTGCTCTGCAAACACTTAAGAGATCACTTGTTTTCTTTTATTTTTTCTCTTTCAGTCTTTATTCCCATATTGGATAGCAATAAAAAATCCTCTTTACACATTCTTTAACATAACCATAACAATGCAGTTATGCGCAGAATTGCTGACATAACTATTTTGTATAAAGTGAGGGTACTTTATTCACCGTAAAGCATTTCTCTGTTATTATTCACTTAACCAGTATATTTGCAACTTCACAAATCATGAAGTGATTTTTCCTATTACGAGATATAATATTACGGGGAGCTTTTGCAGAGTCATTCATTTCACAGCATTTGGGATTTTAGAAAAATATTTTATTAATAAATGAATTAATTAAGGATAAAATTCGAAGAATTCTTACATGTGTTAGTGTTCTGTTTTCTCTCAGAGATGTCAGCCTACTTTTAGAAAGAATTTAGAAACTACGATTTTTTTTTTTAAAAAAAATTTGCTTTGCAAACCAAGAGTGCCACTCAGAGAACAGATCATGTTTTATGGGTTGTACTCTCAGAATCAGGTGATGTGGGAACAAGGAGAGACACTTTAACAGCGAGAATTCAAAAGACTGGAACTACCCAATGTAAAAGTAGCATTGGGAAGGTGCTGGCTTTTAAACACTAGCATGATACAAACTAGACTGTGGGTTCTTTTCCCTGGGGACTGCATGGGAGATATTTAGAAGGCCCCCTAAAACAAGTGCAAAATTCCATTTCATAGGGCTTTAGTAAATGGTGTAGGGTCTTATAGAAAAGCAATGACAGTACCAGCAGGAAGCATTTATTCTGCAGCCCGTGTGCCAGGTGAAAACAATGAGCTCTTCTCACAACCAGATCACCCACCATGCCAGTGCTTTTGTGTCTCCATTTTTACAGTGGCTGATGTAAGATTTAAAAGACAAAGCAAACTTCCACAGTTTATCATCCTTTTATAAATCTTTAAAAATTTGAAGGTATTTGTGTGTGTGTGTGTGTGTGTGTGTGTGTGTGTGTGTGTGTGTGTGCCTGTGCCTGTGTGCGAATGCTTTTAAATTTTTCTTTGAGATCTTCAGTCAGGGCGGTGACCTAAGGTAGAACATATTAATAAAATATTTGAGAGCACTTGGCCTCAAACTCAACTGTAGAAGGCTTTAGTAAAGGGAGACAGAGATGAATTAAAGGCTGAGTGTTTTCCTGTCACGTGAGACTGAATTGTTGAAGTAACCTAGATTTAACTAGCCATCTCTGAATGTGCCTGGGCAGAACAAATCCACTGTGATTGATAAAGTGTGCAAAAAAAAAAAAAACACTTTACCAACAGCCCACAAACGTTTACTTCTGATCTTGTTTAGATTTAGACCTAGAAGCCCCCCCACCCCAACACACACCACCACCACCACCATCACCACCACCATCGTTACCACCATCAAAGGACCGATTGTTGAAGGCTTAGTCTTCAGTGCTATGCTCAGAAGTAGGACTTTGGGGAAATAAGTGGGTCGTGAAGGAATTGATATAAACAGGGGAATCATCCACTGGGAAAGTCTTAGTTGGATGGCATATTATTGAAAGAAGGTGGACCCTAGAAAGTGGGATTGGCTGGAGGAAAGGAATCACTGAAGACATGCTTTGAGGGGACCATCTTCTGCCTGGTGGTGGCTGCTTCTCCTCCTCATGCTTCTACTTCACCACAGCCCTCTTATTCCCACCTGCCATGAGATGAACAAGTTCCACTACCTGAAGCACGATTAATAAAAACAAAAACCTCAGGAACAGAAATAAGAGTTTAATCTTGAAGGTCAGTAAAAGAAAACAGACAGCCACTGGCTCTTACCTCGACCCCAGTCTGAAGATGGCAATCCTGCCGCCAGGAATCTCAGAATGAGACTGAGAGCTGTCTCCTCCCATTTTATAATCCTCTCTGGTTCTGGGATTAAGGGTGTGCACCATTACTGCCTGGTTTCTATGGCAAGCTAGTGTGGCTACTGGGATTAAAGGTGTGTGTGTCATTGCTGCCTGGTCTGTAAGGCTGACCTGTGTAGCTGTTTTACTCTCTGATCCTCAGGCAAGCTACTTTTTCATTCAAATACAAAAAATGAAATGCCACTGCAACTACCAAATGCTCTCATTACTGTTTACTTCTGCCTCTTCACAGCCCAAATGAGATGAGCTAACCAACCATGGGTTGAGCCCTCTGAAATTGTGAGCCACAATGAATCTTTCCAAACTAAAATTAATTTTAGTTCAGTCATTTTGTCAGTAAGAAAATGTAGTGCAGAAATGCCAGTTCCTGTGTTTAGAGACTGTCAGTGTTTATTGTCTGTGCGCCCAAATATGGCACAAAGCCTGATCCCTGCAATCAAGCATTTTACTGTTTTGTGATTTGTTTAAAATATTTCCTGATAAAATGAGTATGCTAGCACATGCCTTGAATCCCAGCATTTGGTTGACAGAAACAGGTGGATATCTATGAGTTCAAGGTCATCTTGGTCCACCCCTAAGTTCCAGGCCAGCCCAGAGGTGCATAGTGAGGCCCTATCTCAAATAAAATATCATCATTTGACTATAATATCTATCTTGCTCCTTCGATTTTAACCTTGTGATGTGGGAGTCTTGGCTGCTTTCTTTCCTGGATAACCACTGCTTACCTGCAAATACAATGCTGAATCTTACACATTTATCACTCAATAAAATATTAAAATGTGAAAATAATATCAATGTTTACTGATTATGAAATATCAAAATGTAGTTTTTGATATATGCATTAGCAAATATATATATTTGAGGATGCATATGGTGATTTCTGGGTACTATTTTGCATCCTATTCTATATTCTTTGCACCCTCACTTCAAGATGATGAGGATATTCATTTAAAATCCAAGTTAACATTCATGCATTTAAATATGAATAACTTTAGAGGAAGTGTTCATCCCTAAAATAGAACAATGACTGGGGGGGTTGAAATTGGGATATGTCCTCAGAAAATTGAAGAGCCTACCAGAAGAGTAAAGATTATGCCTGCTAGTATGTCACAGATGCAAGCAAACTGTGCGCCTACATCATGATGAATTACTTCTGTCTTGGTTTCATATGAATTTAAATGTGGCAGTTTTTTAGCCTGACTATGCGCATCATTGGCATGCTGTGTAAACCCCCTTCATCATCAGCTGCCTACAGGGGCAGGAAGAAGTGAGGTCTCTGTCTCTGCCTTTCTTTTGCCAGCCTTCTGAGAGATGAGCCCTTCCCGGCTGTTCACTGACAACGTCCATATTCACCAATTCTGTGCACCCCTCTTGAAGTTCATCTCCTGTGCAAGTTCCTTGAGGGCAGGCATGCAAATCTATACTTATTTACCCGTCCTCACATAAATAGTATGTTCAGCCCACCCGTGTGTTCATGTCACAAACATCCGCTGGGACCTACTAGATTCGCCCTCTGCTTTAGGCGATGGGAATAGAGTAAAACAAGCAGCAATCCTATAGCTGCTGCTCTGCCCCAATGGAGACAACACACATCACTAACTAACACACTAGTGCATGTTCATTTGCTGATTGAGAGTTCATGGGAAAATCTTGTGTTGAGAATCAACTGCTTCTAAAATTTGGGAAGGCTTCCAAGGAGATGTGGGAACTTTTTTCTTTTTCTTTTTCTTTTTCCTTTTTAGTTCTTTCAGGCAAATTTTCGATTTCTTTTTTAATTTACAAAGTTAGTTTTAGGACCCCAAGGCATCCCTGTTTGTCTTTTTTTAAATATTTATTTATTTATTATGTATAACAATATTCTGTCTGTGTGTGTTTGCAGACCAGAAGAGGGCAGTAGACCTCGTTACAGATGGTTGTGAGCCACCATGTGGTTGCTGGGAATTGAACTCATGACCTTTGGAAGAGCAGGCAATGCTCTTAACCACTGAGCCATCTCTCCAGCCCCATCTTTTTTTATTTAAAAATGTAGTGGGTTATTTTTGTTTTGTTTTGGTTTGGTTTTTTGCTTTGTTTTTTCAGTATAGGTTCTCACTATGTATCTCCGACTGTCCTGGAACTCATTATGTAGACCAGGATGGCTTCAAACTTAAAGAGATCCATGAGCTCCTACCTCCCAAGTGCTGGGTTTAAAGGCGCATTCCACTAGACCCGGCAGAATGTAGGGTATGCTTCTGGGCACTAATCACCATAGGAATGAGTACTCATTGCCAAGAAGATTTCAGCTGAGTTCCATAAGCACGTCAAAATGCTTATGGAAAGAGGTGTTCCGATTGGCACAAGAGAAAAGGGTACTCCAGAAAAAGAGGCAGGCTTGTGGCTAGCAAAAGCAACACAGATCCAAAGTCAAGGTGGAAGAAGACCCTGTTTAATATCTATTTGAAATCTGCCAGCCTCTGTGAACCCTCCAACTTGAAGATTATCACCCTCCGTCCTCGAACCTCACTGGGCACTCATGTTAGCATTGCTCTTGCACACAGGCAAAACTGAAGCTCAGAGAGGTGAAACAATCTTCTCAAAGGCCCCAGAGAAAGCTGCAGCCAGAATTTATACTTTGTTTCAAACTAACCTCTGTCAGTAGAAGTCTAAAGGCTATGGATCCTCGAAGTGTTAAAGAAAGAAGGACTATGCTTTCTTACTTCATTTCATTTTGTTTTATTTTTTAAGAACTAGAATCAGCCGGGCGGTGGTGGCGCACGCCTTTAATCCCAGCGCTCGGGAGGCAGAGGCAGGCGGATCTCTGTGAGTTCGAGGCCAGCCTGGTCTACAGAGCTAGTTCCAGAACAGGAACCAAAAGCTACGGAGAAACCCTGTCTCGAAAAATCCCCCCCCCCCAAAAAAAGAACTAGAATCATTGCTCTGGGATTCTGGAATGCTTGCAACTTATTCAAAATAACAGCTAGCTTGGTCTATGGCTGATAGGACTGCGTTCTGGCAAAGTGAAGACCGTGGCCGATGTACTCCAACTCTTTGCAAACCTGTCTTCTCGTGGGTTTGCTTCTATTTCTTACCTGCCAACTAAAACACCTCAAACCCTCACTTAGAATGTCTCCCACCTTTATCGTGATGTCCTCTCTCCCAAAATAAATTCCGTGCTTCTGATGCAAGCATCTCACAAGCAAGCTTCAAGCTGCTTTTCCTTGCCCCTAAAAGCAGGTTCCCATCAGGGACTAGTTACCTTGCACAGCTCTGCCGCATTTGTTTGGAAATGGTGTTGTATATTTTGAAGACCAACCATGACTCTCAGATCCTTGCAGACATTTCAGCTAAGCCCTGCGGTACCGCTATCATCCTCGATTTGGGAATGGCTGAGTGTAGGGAGGAGATTAAGGCTGCAAAGGGAGAGATAAACAGAGTTGTCTAGTGTCTATGAGAACAAGAGCCATGAAAAATTGAAAAGCACACACAATTCAAAGTACAGCTGTGGCGGGGGCTACGGCTTTCCTTTTTTATCTGCTATGACCTTCTGCTCGCTCACTGAAGAGTTAGGCTGGTAAATGCCAAGAAAGGTGACATTTGTCTCCAATCCTGCCTCTCACACAGAGGGGCTTTTGTCAAAGGATAAGCCCACAGCTTCCTTTCATATTTAATATTCAGATCCTCATGACAGGGAATCTCGTGAAGGGGTGGGTCTCCCTTGTGCAACTCTTACTATCCTGCCTTTGTGGCCACCGCATTCTGTGAGCTCTCTGAAGTGTTTTTTGTTGTTTGATCAGGAAGAGAATGGCAACACCCTCTCTCACCTTTTCTTCAGAGAAGTAGAATTCACTTTATTTGGTGTCAATATTTAAGTGTTAGATCTGGACCGTCCCAACTTCTTGAGGGAATCTAGGAAAGCCTCACAAATATTTTCTTTGAAACTGCTTTCAAGTTGCCCATTTTCTTTCAAAAACACAAACACTGAAGAGTTAAATTACATCCCCTTTGCGGCGCGCCGAGTGGTCAGAGCCTCTGAATACACACACTCCATTCTACTAGTTAGAGTGTTCTCCATCACTCGGGCACTTCTAAGGAGGACGGGTTGGGGGGACTTTGTGTGGTAGCTCTGCATGCAGAAGGGATCTGTTACAAGTCCCCCGGCTGAAAAAGTGCGCTTCTTTCAGCACCATTGTGCATCAGCTGTCTCCGGTTACAGGCAGAGTAGGTGTGTAGTAGATGACTGGACTCGCTACAAACGCAGGTACACAAGTCCAAGCACAGAGATGCCTTGTTCCGCGGTAAACTGATCTGCCTCGGGCTGCCATTAGGTCAGCCAGCACACAGAATGCCAGCCCACATCAGAGGTGTGGGAACTGGCTGGGGCTCTGATTTTTATCTGGCCATTTAAGAGCTGGACAAAAAAAAAGGGGGGGAGAGAATTTAGAAGTCCCGTTTTGTAGCAGTCATGAAGACCATTTAAACACCCTTAGCATTCTCAATTCAGAATTATGACTCTAAGATTGCTAATACTTAAAACAATCCAACAATTATAATCTTATCCCCTAACCGTATTTAAATTGATTTTCTAATTTTTTTGTTTTGTTTAGATTTATTACTATCTGATATCAATGACAGGCTAAGTCACCTTCTTGTGTGATAATTCACAACAGCAGCAGTTATATTTTTGGATGTTTTCTTATAGTGTAAATCATTTACTGTGTTCTTTTAAGTTAATATGAATCTAAGGGGAGTAACATGTGTCCTATTAAGGAGTTTGTAGTTCCTCTGGAAACACTGTGATGTAGGTAGGAGATGTTGTTGGAACCGTGGAAGCAAAGGAAGACACAGAGAAAGCAAAGCCAAGGCCTCGCACGTATCCTTCAGCATGTATTTCTCATTAAACATCCAATGTGCATTGTCTTGGGCAGATCCCTGAGACATTCATATTGTGTAAAGATGGAAACAGGGGAGAAAGATACAATGGAAACAAAGATCCCTAGTACACACTGGAGCACACCCACTGCATGGTCTGCAGTTGTGTCAGCCCGAGTCATTGTGAAGTAGCCTCCTACTAAATGACATCTTTTATGATGTGTTTTCCTCTTCTTGTTTTGACTGCTCTCTCAGGGGAAAAAGGAAAAGAGAGAAAGGAAGAAGGAGAGAGAGGCAGAGACAATATATTGTGCTCTTCAAATGTCACTAAGTACCTTAAATCTCATCCTCTGATCCTGAAGCTAAGGCATAGACATCTTAAGGGGTTTAAGCATGGTCGCAGATGTAGCAAGCAGCCTCGATGATGTTTGAGCCTATTTGTCCTGATAAAGAGCTGTGGCACAGAGATACCTAACTAGGAATTCTCCACAGCTGCAGCCGCAGCTGCATGTCTGCCGAATCTGTATCAGGGATTTTCAAGAAAAATAGCTGAATCTGTGCTGAACGTGTATTGAATCTTTCCTGTCACTGTTCCTGAAAGAAAACAGTCTAGTAAGTGTTTACAAAGCATTTACATTGCATTGGGTGTTATAGACAATCTCGAAAGGATCTGAGATGCGTGTGATCATGTGTGCAGGGTATATGTAACTTGTATTCTATCTTAAGGGAGGATCTGGAGAGCAAGCAGTAGCCCACAGATGCTGAGGGTTGACGGTACTGTCGCCTGGGACTATGGATAGCTGATGATGTAGCACTGGTTTCTATACAGAACATAGAATAAAATAACTGAGCAATATCTTTTAATGTCTAATTAAGTGGGAGATTGAATTAAACAATAATAAATTAATGTTCTGGGAGGTGGGTTAACTGCTGGCTCATAAAAGAGGGAGTTTTGGTTGCAATAAGGATTGAGTTCTTGAGGAGTCTCCCCATATACCTTGTAATATAGCTGCGTAAACACTTTACTGACATAAAAAATTATCTGTTATCTAGGCAGTTACAATGTTTCTCAGTCTTGTGTTTTGATTTTATGAAGACTCTTAGGTACCAAGGCCACGTCTGATGATTCATCCTATTTGGCATAGATGTATGCATTATCTTATACCAATTGCAAGGTGCTTTATGATAAAAATATGCAATCTTTGTCAATCCCTAAAAACATGTAAGCTATAACAACATGAGTTGTAGTTATCAGGCTACTGGCAGAAAACAATAAAAGCTGAATATATTAGTGAGAGCTGGAAGCAAGACTATTTTCTTTTTTTTTCTTTATTTTTTTTTCTCCCCATCTCCCCTTACCCCCACCCCACCCCCAAGTTTCCAATTTTTGCCTGGCAATCTTGTCTCCTTCCAATATCCAGGAGGATAGCTATATGCTTTTCTTTGGGTTCACCTTCTTATTTAGCTTCTCTAGGATCATGGATTATAGGCTCAATGTCCTTTATTTATGGCTAGAATCCACTTATGAGTGAGTACATACCATATTCATCTTTTTGGGTCTGGGTTACCTCACTCAGGATAGTGTTTTCTATTTCCATTCATTTGCATGCAAAATTCAAGATGTCATTGTTTTTTACCGCTGAGTAATACTCTAATGCATACATATTCCACACTTTCTTTATCCATTCTTCCATTGAGGAGCATCTAGGTTGTTTCCAGGTTCTGGCTATTACAAATAATGATGCTATGAACATAGTTGAACAAATGCTTTTGTAGTATGATAGAGCATCTCTTGGGTATATTCCCAAGAGTGGTATTGCTGGATCCTGGGGTAGGTTGATCCCGCAAGACTATTTTCAATGGTGTAACCATACAAATTAAATACCAAAGGCATTGCAATGTGGTGGGATTCTAGTGTTGAAAAATCAGAGCTGTGAGAAGGGCTAAAATGAATTATGAAGGATGGTACCAGTACTGTGGCCAATCAGAGAAAATCAGGGGAAACAATTTTTCACACACCTTATTTTCATTTCTCATTTCTTACTGTCTAATGCCTCTTAAGGTCAGAAAGGAGGACTGTATGTTGAAACAGATATCGAGACCAGCGACCCATAAGCAGTGTACAGAGAAAGGGGCTCTGGTGTCTCAAGCAAAAGTTATCCAGTGTGGAGGCAAACCAAAATTACGTAAAATCAGAATGGGAACCAAAATCGTTAAATGCTAAAACCACAAACTCATTTTACCATACATAATGTATTTCTTCCTTCAACTTCAAGTGTACAAAGAAAGTAAATTGCATTATCTGCTAATAGGGTCAAATAGCATGTCGTGTTTGAAAAATGACAAATACAGTTTTTGAAGAAACCCTTTACAAAACTGCTTGCGGTGAAAGAAATATTACAAATTAATAAATCTGGAAAAAACACACACAAGGCATTGTCTTCTTCTCTGCCAAGCATTTCTATTTGGTATTGCACTTTATAAATACTGATTGAATATATATATATATACATATATATATATATATATATATATTCAAGTTACAAATAACATATGTTGTTAGCATATGTCAACTTCTTCCCTTTAAAATTCATTTCCATGACTGAAGAGTTTTGTCTGCCAGGTCATGATAGATGGAAACTTTATCAGCCTGTTTTGAAAGGTCAATGCTTCGCAACCTTGGCACTTTGAACACTTGGAAACAGATCATTCTCTGCTGCTGGGAGGGGCTGTTACATTCATCGTAGGATGCTTAGCAGCTTCACTCTCTTCTGCTCAGGAGATGCCAGTAGCTCTCACCTCCAAGCTGTGAGGATGTGGACAATGTGTCCCAGGAAGTGCAGCTGCCGCCAGCAAGAACCACTGTTGACAAGGGAATGTGCTGAGAGTGTCAGCTCTTAGACATCAAATTCCTCACTACCATACCGAGCCTCTTTGCCTAGCAAATTACTTCAAGAACTAGCCCATAAGAAGAGCTGTTACATCCCATGACTAGCTTGATCAATTCAATGACTAATGTTCTTAGTGCTTCCCTAAGCAAGTGACTACATGGATTTAACTCAAAGGTAAAGTTAGGCAAGATGATCAGGGAAACTCGAATAGTCATAGCCACAGAAAGCCATCTTCCTCACTGTAATTTCCAGTGACTGCCTTGAGGGGCTCCATTGATATAGATTTTCTGGCTGGAAATGGACCAAGAGTACCACAACATCCCCCTTTTTCTAATTTATGTCCAGTTCTTTTTCCATAACTTTTCCCACCATCCTCAGTCTATCCTCTGAAATGACCTCCTAGTTTAGACTCGTCACATCAATTCTTTTCTTCTTCTGGTCTATGATTCATCCTTTAGTCTTAATAGATCTTTAGAAATGAAAACAAAATCCTGTTACACTAGTTTAGGTCTTCAGTAACTTCCTGGCCCAATACACCCCCTACTTATTCAAACTCTTTGAAACCACCTGCCCTTTAGTTCTCTGCCTTTTTATTAGACTTGTTCACATAAATCCTTGACCATGGGCCTTGAGTATGACACTTACTCCTCCAGATTCCTTCCCTGTAGTGAATTTGCATTCTTCAGATTCCAGAACACATGGTCCTCCCCATCCAAGCTTTCCTGATCATGAGACGTAAAACCTTCAACACAATAGGTCAAAGTTGAGTTCCTTTGTTTGTTTAACCCCTTTAAGGGGTTGTGTTCCTTTCAGTGACAGCATTTATCTTTCTTTGCAGTGACACATCCGTAAGGTAACGATTTGATTGATGCCACTCTTTCATTCAACCTAATGCCCCTTAGAGGCATGATTTGATACATTCTTTTTCCCACCAGCACATAGAAAATACTCAATCAATATTTCTAGAAGGAAGAGAAAGGCAAAAGAGATAGAAGTAGGAAGGGGAACAGGAGAAATGTAGAAAAACAACCAGAAAAACTAATACCAAGCATCATTGTCTGTGTATTTCTCTCTCTTCTGACATGTCTGATTTCACAATTGCATTTCTTCCCCATGACAATGACTTTCCCATGCTGGTATAGTGATCTTTGCAGTTGATCATCACTAGGCTTCTTACCAAAGCATCTCCAAGGTTCACATTGTATGAGAATGCTTCCTGGGGCGTCAGATAAACCATGGGCGAGCAAATATGCCTTCCAAACAAATGCTCCATTCAGGCCTCTCTGTTAAATTCACAATTCAGTTCATTACATAAGAAGGTTGTTGATACTGATATAAAGGAGGGGAGGAAGGGAAAGAGAGAATTTTATTTTATTATTTATTCCAAAAACACAAGAGAGAACATGATTGTATTTCAATGCATAATATATGTACAATCTGATATTAAAACAAAGTAAATAGAAAACATGTAGTATTTCATCTGTCATGCATGAAGATCAAATGAAAGGTAGTATTATGACCTTGGTCCACAGGGCATCCCAGCCTTTCCTTTGACAACCTTTTGTTTTCCTTAACTATTCTTCCCATCAGTCTTTGGAGCCAGAATCTATTACACAGCCTGTCTTCCTTTACAATCCATTCGCCACACGCCTCCACTAAAGGATATTGGAAATGGTCAAACAGACCCTGGAAAGCCATTTCCTATTAATTACAAAGTGATTGTGTGTAAACACTATAGCACTGGTTTTCAAATGATAACCAACCCGTCGGGATCAATTACAGAGGTTAGCTAAAGATGGCGAGACAGGAAGAGGGGAAGGGAGGGGCAGGTGGAATGAAAAGATGCCTGATAGTTGAGCTCTGTGGTATTCATAAGCGTCAGTCGGGACTGAATGATGGATGAGGTTCAGAAACCTCAAAACCCCAAGAATGCATAATGTTAGCTTAATAGATTCTTTCAGGCCTAGCTTTCTGCAGTATTTACAGTAGCCTTATGTCCATGGTAATAGCATAATGGTGCCTTTCAGGCCCAAATCTCTGATAGCTGCACATTTAGAGGCTACCTATTTCTAAACCAGCCGGCTAATAGCGCTCTAACATGTGCCTACATAACCTGCTACAAGACAACACACTTAGGTGATTTCTCAAAGTTAACGTTGCACGGCGGTAATTCTGCAGACTGAATTATAAAGGTGGAGTTTTTAAGAAAGGAGGAAGTAAAAGCCATGCAAATTACGCTGGTGTGGTCAGATGATCCTTTAACAAGCTGTTGGGAGGAGGGATGTTGCAGCAATGGCGACTACAACCCCACAAGTAGTGGCTTTAATAGAGACTAGTATATGAGTATTTATAATTTTCCTAGTGAAGAATGGATCCTTCCATGAAGTATTTTATGGTCAGTTTTCATGCTTACTTGCTAGTAGCTGGATGCAGTAACTTTGACCTATTATTGTCTGCAATAAAAACCCATTTATATAATCGAGAAGCTCAGGCTGGAGAATCTAAAGTATGGACTTACTTTGTTCTGTAGAGTTTTCATTTTTTTTTAATCTCCAACATTTGATGTCAACAGTAGTACATATAATGCCCCTGGGCTGCAAATGTGGAGAAATGTATATAGATTTATAAAGGATTGTTGCAATGAAATTTTATGTGACTTGAGTTAAGCATTTTCTCAAAGCCATGTATTACAAAGAAGTTGTTTTCTACGTGAACATGGTTTTAGTTTGACCTTCAAATCTCCAAATAAAGTGTTAGTGGGAAGAAATTCAAAGTAAACCATTGCAATAAGTGAGTCTTTGAAACTCACCTGGGTACTCTAAACCCCAGAACAACAACCTACCACAGGTTTGCTTTTAATAAATTGCTAAATTTCTCTAACTACTGCCTTGTTGAAAAACACCGTCTACTTGCCATGTTCTTTAAACTTCCATTTAATCAGAACCTCAAAAGGAAAAACAACATGGGAAAAATTGTTGGTGATAAATGACTTCTTAAGACTTACTTTGAACATAATGATTTAAAACGCAGAAAAACAGAATCCAAGCTCATTTTGAATTCATTTTGAAGCACATTGGTTCCTATTTGACTTTAAAGAATTCTTCACTTGGAGCTGGAGAGAGGGTTCATGGTTTAGAACCCCAGCTGCTCTTCCAGGGCACCTTGGTCTTGTTCCCAGCTCACAACCATCTGCTCCTTCAGTTCCAGGGATTCGAACACCTCTGCTGGCACCAGGCATCCATGTTGGTATACAGACACATATGTAGACAAAACACCCATAAACATAAAATGATAAATTTTAAAGTATCATGAGTGAATCCTTGGGTAAAGTTTTAGCACAGACTTTTTAAAAGTCGCTTTTGGTTTCTTGGGTGAGTGTAAATCAAAGTATATATAAATATCTTTAGGTTCTGAGTAAAATGAGGCTTATTTGTAATGCTTTATTGAATGCTTTCTTGGGAAACCTGACTTTATTTGTTCCATAATTTGATGTGATAATTATGGCTTTGTTTTATATAACAGTTGCTTATGTAAGAGGACATCACTGTAGAATGGGTCCCAGGAACATCATTTTGTTTGCTTTTCTTTTTCCAATTAGATGGTGCAAGTGAAACAGCCTTGTGCATTTTTCAAGTTCACCATCGTTTTTGTGTGGCTGTTTAGGCAGCCCCCGTTTCCACACAGCAAGATGTTTCTCAATTCAATCCCACAGTTCTTTAGCAAACAAAAACTTTATTTTCCATGAGTCATTGTTTGAATTTCAAGATGTCATCATCTAGAAGAACTCACTATGTCCCTAAGACAAAATTGGCGCAATCACAGGTGTTAGTGTTAACAATCCCAACAACTCATTAAGTAGCCTCCAGTTCAGGTTAGTGTGTGCCTACTGCTTTTATTTGCTGTGCAGCATCTTAAGTTGCTCACACTGTCAAATGCTTAGAAAATGAGCCAGATTTGTTTTCTCAATAGCCAGCCTCCAGGTCAGTGTGTGTGTGTGTGTGTGTGTGTGTGTGTGTGTGTGTGTGTATGAAGGTTTCTTTTTGTTTATTGTGAACATAGTGCATTGAAAAGTGAAACTTCCGCGATGCCTAAGGTAATCATGTTTTTCGAGCTAAAGACAACACCTTGCTTTGTACATCTTCCCGTTTTCTTCTGCAGTGGTGGTTGCTAGGGACGCTTAGAGATGAAGGGGGTTCATCTCCAGGGACCATAAGAATACATCAACCGAACTGTGTTGAAGAACTTACTTTGTGTCTACATGGTCCTTGACTGTTAGGGCATCTGAGCAGGGGTTACATTTCAACATTTTATTTTCACATAGCCTAGAGGTTTTGTTCTACTTAAACCAACCCTTTCCTTATTACCAGTAGGGACAAAAGAAGTGTAAAATATTGCTATGCCCACGTATGAAATGACTGCCCATTTGTCAACAGGATACACTTAAATTTGAAATAAATCAAAATTAGTTCTTCATAAAAGCAACACAGATTTTCCCCCCAAAAAATGTAAAAGGATAAATATATATCACTAATGTCTAATTGTACTTTCTTATTAATTTACTTTTTTTCTCACAAAGAGATGAGAAGAAAAGAGCTAAAAAATGTTCACATTTAATATTGCTATCATTTTCTTGTTGGATCAAAACTCATGCATTTCATTTTCCTCATTTGTTTATTTAGGGGAAATTGTCTCCCATATAGGTATTCTGAGAGCAGCAACATACAAGTAAGTGAAATGATTTTAATAAAAAAATATGATACTCTATTAGTGATGTTTTAAACCATAGAGAAAGCAGACCAACTATTCATTGGGGCAAGCAATAGGAAGTCCAAACTCTTTATCTTTTAATAAAAAGTCACTTACTTTATGTGTCTGAGTATTTTACTTGCATATATGTCTGAGTACCTTATGTGTGTCTGGTGCCTACAGCAAGTCAGAAGAGAAGATCAGATCCCCAAGACCTGAAGTCATAGACAATTGTGAGCTGCACATGCATGCTTGAAATCAAACTTGTGTCCTAAGAGCAACGTGTGTCTTAGTTGCTGAGTCATCTCTCCAGCCCCAGGCTCTTTACTTTGTTTTTGATGTATCTTTGGAATATGATTAAAACATAATGTGTTAAGCTAAGAGCAACATCCTATAGGCTTCTGAATTGTAGAAAAAATTAAAACATTAAAAAAGTTTGTGGAGAAAAGATACAACCAAGGAATGTATGTTAATATACAGACCACTAAGCACAAAATCTCAGTAGCGATTTTTTTTCTAATAAATGTTAAAAAAAAAACATTTTGGAGAAAACATGAGAAAGTATCACTGAGTACGTTAAATATGCATATTTGAAAGTGTTTAAAGCAGAAAAAGAACATTCATTTGTACTTGAACGTAAACAATGGGGTGATGCTAAGCAAGACTAGAGGCAAGAGAAGAGTTGAACACTTTTGAGAATTAAAACAATATCCTAAGGTATCAGGCATAAACCATACTATCAAGAATAAAGCGGGACCCTACTTAGGATAGAATGGGTTATTTTCACGATCAATTGAATATGTCAATAAACTATAGGAAGGAGTATTTTCAAAAAAAGAAAGGGATGCTTAATCAGATTTAAAAGTGTATATTATAGGGTGGTATAGATATATTAGGGAGCAATAATATAGCATTTATAGGCAGTTATTCTAACTTTGACCAAGAGCCTCTAACCCAGTGCTCAGATTACTTAAGAGCTAATATAGATGGGACTGTGTGGAACCAATTGTATTGTGTAAGTATATTATGATCATTTCAAGGGAAGTAAATGCACATGGGTATTGTAACATTCTTCTTACTTCATCTACAAAATAGCCCCTGACTCTATGATAGTAATGAAGCAGACGGTCAGCGTCAATGATGGGCAGGATGCATCAGATCACCTAAGAGCATCACTCCAATCGTCCTATCTTCTTGCAGAGCCACAACCAAAACAAACCTCACAGAATTATCACATCAATCATAAGGATATGGTCCAACAACTCAGACATTAGATTCCAGAGTAAGTTTATTATAGAGGTTCCAGTGAGAAATAACTTTGAAGTTGACATATATAAAAATTGTTCGGTTTCCATCTCAAGAGTACTAGGTTACCAAAAAGTGAGACGATTTCCCAGTGGCTGCAGGAAAATCTGACCTGCATTAGTAACCTGTCCTCAGAACCACTGAGAATATCACAGTGTGCACTCTGTTCCTGGTGTTTGCTTCTTGGTTCCATTTTATTCTCATCTTTGGCTTATTTGTTGGTTAGTTCTTCCTTCTCCTTCCTTAAGCGCATCTCAATTTCATATTGCCATGACTTGTTTTAATGTACATAGACATTTATCTGATGAAGGAGGGTCATCTTTCTATCTGTTGATTTCATTGGTTAAGCAATAAAGAAACTGCTTGGCCCTCATAGGTTAAAAAATTAGGTAGGCGGAGTAAACAGAACAGAAGGCTGGGAGAAAGAAGTTGAGTCAGGAGTCGCCATGGTTCTCCCACTCCAGGCAGATGCAAGTTAAGATCATTCCTGGTAAGCCAGCTCATGGGCTACAGCAGATTAATAGAAATGGGCTAGTCCAGGTGCGAGAGTTAGCCTAGAAGAGGCTAGCTAGAAATGGGCCAAGCAGTGTTTAAAAGAATAGAGTTTCCGTGTAATTATTTCGGGTAAAGCTAGCCGTGGGGGTGGCCGGGTGCTGGGGACGCAACCCCGCCACTCGTACTACTACATTTATCAAAAATGGGGCTTCTTCTGTAAAATTTTTAAGATTTTTCACAGAAGAAAAAATGCATTAAGAAATTATTTATGTTGCACATAAGAAAATATATAGTTATATCTCAAGACAATTTAAGAGGAAAATTACTTAGTAGAATGGCTAATAAATACTACGGCAAATAACCTATATAAAAACAAATAATTAGTCCTATATTTTACGTAACTTGCCAATATAATGTTTAAATTCATGAGATAAACCCCAAATTTAATTGATCAAGCCTTGTAAGATAGAAGAAACCACAAAGACAATTAAGTTTATAACCTATATGCTGTGAGAACAGAAGCAAAATAAAGGAAATACTTATAGAATAATTTTTCAGTTTAGGTAGATGTTTACATACATGGGATGGAGGGAGAGCAAAGAGGTGAAGGGAGATAGAGAAACTGCAATTTGTATCTAAATTATGTCCTCATCTATATCCACACATTGTCCGGCTAGAGAGGTAGGGTGGTTTAACCACCAAGACACAGAAACTAACACCAACTATGAAGGCATAACATGTGATTTTATGTATAATTCCAACAATAGAGAAACAAATTAAGAGTAGGCAGAAATGAAAGCGTTCTATGGGAAAAAAGTACTGAACATAAATATTCAGGCCATAAAATTTATTTCCAAATAACCAAAACTAATGAAGCCATGACGATTACCTTAAAAAGACTGTAAACAACATCCATCCAGAAAAAACTGAGCCTTCCTATAACTAGCTCACAAAAAAAGTTTTTTAAAAAGAACTTTGCCTTAGGGCATCCTAGATTAGTTCATGGATATATATGGGTGGACACACATTGAGAGAGATATGTAATAGATAGATAATGTATTACGAGTTTTATCATGTTCATATGTATTACAGCCATGCATATAGTCAAGAAATGTATGCAATTTTATTAAGAATAGTCAGTTTCATTTAGTATTTAATAAATAAATTTTATTGCACAAGAGCTTTCAAATGAATAAAAATATCATATACCCACGTCCAGCAGCCCTAATGTCTATACAAATCGCTGAGCTTTCATGCAGTTAGAGTAGCCATTGAGAAGCAGAGCTGTGGTGCCTCACATTAAATGCTACACTTTCTGTGCAGAATATATCTGTCACCAAATGCTTATCCATCATCAAAACCAAAAGTTCCATGACAGACTTAGAACTAGAGAAACACTTAACTTAATGCCCTCTTTCGTAGCTCACGTCCATTACCTTCATTTAGTCTTTCCACAGTCCCTAATATTTCGCCTTTCTTGTTTTCCTTTCTTCCTGTTCTCTGTACCTGCATGTACATTTGCTTACATATTTACCCATATGATTGGCTAGATTCTGCACATGAACAAGAACATGCAGGTTTTTTTCTCTCTAAAAGAACTGTCATCTCCCTTAATATTATAATATAAAATGCCTATCCATTTTCTTGCAAAAAAAATTAACCCCATTTTTGTTTAGAGCTGAAGAGTATTTTGTATGTAGACCAAATTTTCATTTTCATGGAACACTATTCGTTTATTTGTTCATAGGTTTTATAGAAAATAAAATATTGTTCTTAAGTCTTGCTTTGTGAATGGCAGTTTATACATCATGCCAATGAACATTCAGTTCATGTCAAAATAATCCTTCTAAAAATGATTGAATAGTTTCCTGTTTGAATCCAAACATCTTAGCAAACAAACATTAACTTTCCACAGTCTGAAAAGTGTTCATGCAAAAAAAAAAAAAAACTTTGATAAATAAATAATAAAAACATCCTATTTTTACAAGCAGGGTAATATTAAATCTAGAGACTATAAAATAACTCATGGCTCATAAAAATAAGTAGAGATCATTTTCAGCATCTATATAGATGATACAGTCTGTGGGGTTTTTGTATAAACACTTCACATAAGCCAGGGTGAGTGGTTCCTTCTACCCATGGCACCTGTGACCACCGCAGTGTTTGCTTGAGTCTGATGCCAATGCTCTACCTTACCTGTCACCAGTTTAGAGCCGGATCTTCACTTCATTGTCCACACACCTTTCTGCCCTTCAGAGCTTTATTTCTAATTATCCCCCCCCCCCCCGCTTTCTTCTAGAATGATTTTGGAAGATAGCTTGCCATGCTTAGTTAAAAGGAGATTAGTGAGAAAAGTGTGGTTTGCTGCAGGTAGTTAACAATAGTTCAAATATTTTTACTATAGTTCAGATTGCCTCCTGAGACTCAAACTGAATATGAGGAAGAAGCCTAAGACCCCAGCCTCTCTGTGGAGATCAGAAAAATGGTGGTTTCCTTGTGACAACAAAGGACATTCATCTTTGGCTGAAATACCCTAGTTTACTTGTCTTGGAGGGCCTTTAACTTGGAAAGTTATATAATGTCATCATTAGCATATTTATAAAAGAAGGAATAATTAGGATCTAATTTAAACTCAAAGACTGATTAATTTAACAGTGTGTCTTTACACTTCAGAAAGGTTTATTATGAATATTGTGAATGAAATATTCTATGGCTGGAGAGATGCCTTGCTGATTAAGAGTACCGGCTATGAATTTCCAGAGAACCTAGGTTTGATTCCCAGCACCCACACAGTGGCTCACAGACCTTCTGTAACTCACATATATGATACACAAACATATATGCAGACAAATAATCATATATATAAAATAAATGATTTTTAAAATAATGAAGTTTTTTAAATATTAAATTTAATTAAAGTTTTAAAAGTTAAAATTAAAAAAAACATTTTTTGTAGACTAAAAACAGGTAGCTGGCCTTGGTATGAACATAATACAACTTTTAGTACCTCTTAAGTGAAAAAAACACTACTATAAAATAACCAGCGATGGTGGCGCACGCCTTTAATCCCAGCACTCGGGAGGCAGAGGCAGGCAGATCTCTGTGAGTTCGAGACCAGCCTGGTCTACAGAGCGAGTTCCAGGACAGGCTCCAAAGCTACAGAGAAACCCTGTCTCGAAAAACCAAAAAAAAAAAAAAAAAAAAAGAGCTCTCCTCACATTTAAATTACAATGCATTTATACTTATAATTGTATGTATATATGAATAAATAGCACTGAAAGAAACCTCATCTTTAAGATTATTTTATAGAGTCCTTGACTTTACTTCTTAGTTCTCCATGGGTTTGAATCCATGAATGATTTGGGTCAGCTAGTCCACTGGGAAGATGGTCTATTTGAAAACATACGTCCTCTTCTTGAAATTTCTTTATCCTTTGGAGATGGCTGTGCTTTTCATTTGGTTGAGTTTCTATAGAAGACCTGGGCTCCTCTAGGGCTTTCTGGAAAAATTAAATTCTTAATATGTTTATACTTTTTTTCCCTTCTTCATTGTCGAAACTTGAAGTCCACTTCACAATACCAAGGGGCAGACTTGAAGTTGCCTTACCCAACACTTGATGCTTCTGCTCCTGATTTTCTTCAGCAGACCATACTGAAGTCAATAAACACAGAAAACTGACAAGTTGGAGGAAGGATTTTAATTTCTTACTATTTTAGGTTCATATATACATACAGGTAGAAAATCATACGAGGCAGGTGTCTCTCCATGATCCCAAGATTATAAAAAGCCACTGTCATAACACCATCCTCTTCCTTGCTCTTCTGCTCACCCAGCATCACTGGACTGAGGTGAGACACACTTCAACAAGTTTGTACAATCTCTTCCTTGTGGCTAAACACAAAAATGTATACTCCAAGTCCAGTGTCAACAGTACCTGCATGAACACTGGGACCCTGCTGCTGTTATCCTGGGAGAGAGTAGATATTTACTCTAGAATTTTCCTTCCATAAGTGGTGTTCACTTTAATTAATAAGACTATAGCACACAAAGATTAAATTTAGAAAACTGAGGTCACAATAAGAGGCCACAGTACTCAAGTAATTAAAATTTCCATTTTTCAAGTGATTTTAGGTGAATGTATGGTACTTTCTAGTTTTTTTTAAAAAAAATACATAATATTATGGTCAAGGAAATATAGTGAAGTTATCCTGGAAGCAAAGCCACATAGACCAGCAGTTTTCCACATCAAGTGAGATCTTGAAAGAAGAGCATTGTAATTATCGACTTGCTGTCTACATGCCCTAGTGGTTTTATTACTTTTGGTACCGCCCATAGTGTGATCCCTTAAAACCAATTTCTTTCTGACCAGAGCCAGTTTTATCAGATTCAAGGTTGTGGTGGACTCTGACAGGCTCCGGGAAAGATCAGCACTACAAATGCAGAACACGGCAGCATTGCCTTGGTTTCACGAATTGCCACTCACTGTTCAATTTAGCATGAAAAGCCCATAGAAAATGAAATTGGTTTTATTCTTTAGTCATACTTTTCCAAACTGTTCTAGATCAAGGGTCAGGGAAGACTGGCGGCTATGTAGGGGTAGCTCCTCTTGAGGGGGCAAGGGAACTTAAAAGGGTACTGACCAGAAACTCGGCCTTCTCCGCAATATTGTCCTGGGTGACCATGGATAACTTCCGTGGGTCCAGCCGAAAGTGAACAGAAAGTAATTTGGACAAACCCAGCAACAGCAATTAGAGACTCTCCTACCATGTACTAAGCTACCATCAGACACAGTGTGGCATGTTAGCATTTGGTTTTTTGTAAAGTCCACAATAATCTGAAGGAATCAAAAGCTCCTCCTCTGAAGATTAAGGATTTCTAATTCAAAATTCAGAAATACCCATTAATTTCCTATTTCATACCTCTCAAAAATATCACTGCAAGAAAATAAGCTATGTCCATATAGTTCCTTTAGCTCTTTAGTATAGCATGGTGTCAGACATTTGTCTCATACATAGAATATTTCAGGCAGGCAACTCACTGAAAACCCTCAGTGGGTTTGGTACTCTTGCTGTTCTCCAAGAAATGGGATATGCAAAAATGAACAACTGGAGACTTGGAGGAATTACATAATTTATGGTAAAAGCATACAACTAGCAGATGCCAAAGGCGGCTTCCAGCTCAGCCATAATAGCTTTAGAAAGGAGCTTGGCATCCTTGTGCCGTAGAATGAATGCCACAGCTGGGAATATCTCACGAACCCAGCTAAACCATTTGCTCTTCACAGCAGTAAACTGGAATACATTGTAAGTCAATAAGAACAGCTCCAGAAAAATGCAGGAAGTATCTGGGCTTAAACATGCACAATGCTTTTAATAAAAGGCTTTGCTTTTATTTGTGTGTATCTTTGTGTGCGCTTCTCTGTTCATGTGCATATGGAGTGCGTGTGGATACCAGAAGAAGGTATTGTATCCCCGGAGGGAGTGCTCTTTGCTTTACACACTCTCTCTCTAGCCCAATGTCCTCCCTGCCCCATTGTTAAAAGACGCTGCTCCTATCTTTAATTTACTCCTGAATACTTTTCAGCTTCCCTACATAACCGCTATCATCTCTCCATCTCTGAGGACTAGCCAGAGGAACTTTAGCTGGTGTGCAGTTTTTCTACGTATTTGTGAGGATACAATGTAAAGCTTTGATAAATATATATATATATATATATATATATATATATATATATATATTATATACATACATGCTACTGATATAGGCACTATGAAGAGATAATTAAAATGTAGGATAAGCATCAAAGTATTGATTACCCTGAATTATATTCTTGGTCTGAAATGTTTGGTATATCCCTCTCTCAATACGTACAGAGCACTGAGACAGTTCCTGGGCACTTTCTGCCTTCTAATAAATTCAGTCCCACATTTCTGAGCAGAACTATTTGGGCTCTATAATTCACATTTCCTCTGGTTGAACTGGCTTTCTTGTCTGTTGTGATTCTTCTTTTATTATTCTCCCGACACGTGACCCACCTGCGCCATCTCCCAGTTTCTCCCTAAATCATTTCAGTTATAGAGGAATGAGGCTTCTACCACTTTGGGATAATCAACCCTGCAGCCTCACAACCACCATCAATTTATGTTGTGAATAGTTTTCAAGTGAGACTTTCAGAGCTGGATTCTTTGACCTCCATATAAATTCATCTTGAATTTGCTTAGAAAATAAGCTGGTTCTGTGCCTGGAGAGGCAGCTCAGTTGTTAAGAGTACTTCCTGTTCTTCCACATCTAATAGCTTATAACTGCCAGTCATCTAGCCAGGGGATCCAACACCCACTTCTGGCCCTGGAGGATAGCCGCATCTGTGTGTTATACATTCACACACACAAACGCACACACACACACAAATCGAACTTTGTATTTATTTATTTTTCCCAAGACTGAGTTTCAGCCCTGGCTGTCCTGGACCTTGTTTTGTAGACCAGGCTGTTCTTGAACTCACAGAGATCTGTCTGCCTCTGCCTCCCAAGTTCTGGGATTAAATAATCTGGTCTTGAATTTTCCCAACATTTAAATTCCTATTGCCTTACAGGTATTAGTTATTTGCTAAGGTCTCTAAAAAAAATGATGGGTAGATCTCTTGTAATTCAAAAAACAGGATCTCTCTAGTTTGTCCTCTTACTTTGAAGCATGAACATTTGTTTATCCACTACCAGCCTTCATCTAGCTTTGTTTAAATTGGGGCAGCATCCTAACCACTGTTTATAGTTCCAACTTCCCCAACTGTCCAGTATGTAACCATTTGTAAATCATTTACTCATTGAGTAAATGAGTGAATTCATACAATTATCAAGAGGATGCTAAAACATCAAGGTGGATTACCGTTGGGCTCTTACATACTACTTAGCTCAAACAAGAACAAGTCTATTAACTGAGGGAGAATTTGCTAATAAGATTCTTCATGTCATATTTCTAACCCTGAATATCAAACCCTGGCTCAACCAGATGAGGTTAGCTCTGGGAATCCCTAGGGATATAATTGGTTTGGTTGCTTTTTAGGTCCATTTACTTAGTGTTTCATAAAATGGAAAAATGAGATATTTAATAGTGATTGAACCTCTGCTTTGAAATGAAAGAGATTCAACATCCCTGTGCACACTTCAGTACAGAAGTAAGATGGGACAGGTCTGAGAACAGCCACCAATATTTTTCTCATCAGAGTACCACAGCTAAACCGTAATGATCCAATGAACATTTTCTGTCCAGTTGAGCTTGGGTCATCCCTCATGATTTCTGTCCAGGACCAGCTGCTGCTTGTGTCTGCCCACTGGTTGGGGAATCTGGGATTGGTTGTGCAACACTATGCCACCTCTTTATACCAAGAGCACTCTGTGTGAGAGCCTGTTCTGCTTCCTGTTTCCCTTGGACCAGAGCAGACAGCCCGTATTAAGTATAATCTCAGAACATTGTCAATGAAAGAGACTATAGGCTCCTGTAGGCTCCCTTGGCTGTAAAAGCATCCTTCCAGTTGAAATATGAGCAAAATAGAATTCCTTCCAGAAACAAAGCAGAACATTTTTGTGTGCAGCTCCATTAAACATCCCCTAGGCAAGACTGGCTCAGGATATTACCATTAAATTTATCATGCAAAATACTGTGCAATTGTATGGCTGTAATAACGTTTAGAGTTATGTTCCGTACACTTTTATTTTCACAATGCTTTGCAATGCAGTGAAGCTCAGAGCATCCAAGTTACATTCTCTTTGCTTTTCCTGAAGACTTGGACCTCACCCCACGCTGACCTGACTCTTTACACACAGCTCTCCATTTTATTTATACCACATCTTAGCTCTTTTCCCATGGATAAAGACAAAGAATTAAAGCTAACCTGCAGTATGCTGCCAGGATTATTTAATTTTTGCTCATTTAGTCTTCGTGTGTTTATCTTGCCACTAACTCACTTCAAGCAATGCTTTCTTTGAAATGCCAAGAAATTATTCCTTACCCATCCAGGGTTCTATTATCAGTCAAACAGGTATGGTTGCCTTGAATTCTCCCTGATTCACAGAACTGAATTTTTATTTAGAACATACATCATACCATGTCATGTCTTAACATATAAAGAAATTTTGATGGATATGATGCAAGTAGAAGTATCAACAGAACCTTGGCTACTTCAGTCTACTTTCAGGAGTAAATAAGATGTTAGTAGAACAATATTTAGTAAAACATCGAGATTGTCCAAAGATTCATGATAATATCATCAGTCAATCTAGATGAAATGTTAGCCCTACCCTCAAATCAATATACAATCAGCCTTCCAACTCCCAATTGCTACAGAAGATAACGGCTTTCCCAATGGTTCAGTAAACACACAATAGCTTGGACATTGTGTGATAGCGCCTTGAATTATATAACTATTGCTGTGTGGCAAATTGTCCCCTGCCACATAAGTAGTGTTTCTAGAGGAGGGCATCTTGGCACTGCTAAGCAAAGCTGAGAGCAGGGTACCAACATCAGCCACTAGTTCCCAGTGATGCCTGTCAGCATCCTTCAAGGAAAGACTTGCTCTCTGTAGCATCTTCGGAAAAAGGTTTGGGGGTTTTGTTGCTGGGCAGATGCTCTGGACAGGTGCATAAGAGAGGGGAATGAAGCCCACCCTGCAGGGGTCACAGAGAACCACACAGTAGTTGAGCAAATGAACAGTCATTTGAAACGGGACATAAGGGATTTCCATATGTCGAAATCAGAAGGTTATCTGCTCAGAGAAAGCTCCGTGAATAAGATGGCCACAGCACATCTGACAAAAGATAATGTTCTTTGAGCTGAATTGTATCTGTGTTTCAAAATTTACAGCAACTTGGGTAATTTCCATTGTTTAAAGTTTTATCTTTTCAGTTTATGAAGGTCCAAGTTAAACTCAGTACAATCTCTCAGGCATCTATTCCTGTCATTTTCCCCTGTTCTGAGTTCTCCTCTTCCAGCTTCTTGTAATTATTTGGGGTGTCAAGGCCTACTCTTTCATCACTGCCAGAACTTGACCTTGGCATGCAAAATTAGTTTTTGATGTTGCTGTCCTTGATGAAGTGAAAACATAACACTGCTGGCATTTCCTTTCCTCTGATCTACGTTTCCAGCCCACAGAGGTCAGTGCACACGACTGCCTGTGCCAGCTGCAAGTGCCATTTCAAGATACAATCCAGACTCTGTGTGAGGCCTTTAACACCACCATCAGCTACTGCCTAACCAGAACCGCACTGTTACACAGGCCACACTTTCAATGGAATATGCCCATTGATTCTCAAACCTGCTAAATGCTCATGGTCACCAGTTTGTCTAAATCTGAGAGTCAGTATCCATTGAAGAACTCATAAATTTTCATAAAGTGCCCTTATTTTAAGGCCATTCCTTATATGTGAATCATTTGGAATCTGTCTTCTTCATCTAATATATCTCTTTAAAAAAATCAACATGGACTCCTACCACTTACCCATTTGCAGTGAGTGATATTATGCCTAACACAAAGATAAGTGTGACTTTTCTTTTTTCCTTCCTTCCTTTCTTCCTGATGACAATCCATCTTCATAAAGGACAATTAAAGTTATTACTATTCACTGGGATGTCAAACTCAATTAGTCTAATATATTCCAACGGAGCCTTACTGATGAGTCTTCTTTTTAAATTTTAACCCAAATGGAGTTTTGTGATGTGAATTTGTGACCAAATATTTTCAATAATGGTAATTTTTAAAGAAAGTGATGAGTTTGGCCAGAGACACTTGAAAGTTAGCTATACTTTTGTCCAAAGCAAACAAAACCATATAATTTGCCTACACATTATATTTCCAAAAAGAAATTAATTTACATTGTTACATTGTGATGATACCACTATTATTCAAATTCTTAGGGCCTGGGCAATGGCTCAGCCTTGCTGTAGAAGCTTAAGGACCTGAGCTCATATCACCAACACCTATGTAAATGGCAATGGTAGCTATGTTGTGTCTATAGTCTTAGAGTCTAAGAGGCAGAGACAGGGGAGTCCCTGGGGCTTGCTGGCTAGAGAGTTCCAGCTTCAGTGAGAGAACCTGTCTCAAAATGATACCAGACCCGCGATTCATAACAGCAGTGGTTTCCTCCACAAGAATTGCACAGGCCTGGGTCCACTGACATTACTTCAGGGATGGGGAAGGAGCTCATAAAGCCCCACTCCTGATAGAGGACCTATAGAAAATTAAACATTGCCAGGGGGGGGTGACATTCCTTATTGGTGAAGCCACAGGTATATTACCCCCATTCAAGGGACAACACCTCACTCATGCTCATTCAGACAAACCTAATCAAATGCATGGGACACACACACATAGAAAAAAACAACAGATTTTTGCTATTAGGGATGATTGTTCAAGTATGAACTCTAGGTTTTCATTCTATGCTGTCTTACCTGTTCCAGTCATGTTCCCAGTCCTGTCCGGGGATAGGAACATTATTAAGATCTGGTCACAAAGCAGGCAAGTGGCCAGGGATAGGACAAGAGTTTTTTTTTTTTTTTTGGTTTAATTTTTTTTTATTGATAAAAGAAGAATAAAGAAAAAAAAAAACAAATTTCCACCTCCTCCCAGCCTCCCCTTTCCCTCCCCCTCCTCCCACTCTTCTCACCCTCCTCCCACTCTTCTCACCCTCCTCCCACCCCTCTCCCCTTCCCCCCACTCCTCTCCCCCTCCCTCTCCAGTCCAAAGAGCAGTCAGAATTCCCTGCCCTGTGGTAAGTCCTAGGTCCTCCCCACTCCGTCCATATCTAGGAAGGTGAACATCCAAACTGGCTAGGCTCCCACCAAGCCAGCAGATTGCGTAGGACAAGAGTTTTTAGGGTTCCAAGCTTGAACAATGGACACCATCCGGACACCATGATCACTGCAGCTTGGCACAGGGTTGTTATTCCACTGGCTTTTACTATTCACACTGAAAATTTGAGATTGTCCCCCAGGCTGAGACTGTGGACAACTGTGCCTGCCTTTATGTGTTTTCTTGGGATAGTTCAGTGGAGCAGAGTTCATATAGAAGGGAATTGTTCAGACACAAGCACTGGGTTCAGAAGACAGTGTACAACCAGAAGAATACCCTCTCTACCTTGACCTTCATCAGTTGACTGCCTCTGCTTCACTGATATCATGGCTCGCCCTGTCACTCAAAAGATTGTGTGTGTGTGTTTGTGTTTGTGTGTGTGTGTGTGTGTGTGTGTGTGTGTGTGTTAGAATTTGGTCCAGAGAGAGCCTGCTGCCCTAATTAACTCTTTTTTTTGGGTTTTGAATTCTTGGGTGCACACAACTAAGTCACATTTTATTGAGTCTAAAATGAAGTATCGCTGTACAAGGAAAGCAGATGCTGTACGAAGGGGGAGGTGATCTCTAGATCCCATCCCTTACTGAGGAGCTATTAGCAGTCGATGGCTAATTGGGGAGAACAATTCTTCTTTGAGGGCATGACCACTGGGAGGTATTTCATAATTCAGTGGGTGGTTCCACGCCTTTGCATGTTTGGGCAGCACTAATTGGACATTGTGGGTTGGTAGGGGGCATGTTGCAGGAATATTGAGGGAGCTGGAGGGAACTGGAGGGAGTTAAGGGGGTAGCTATGGGAATCAGGAGGCATATGTAGATTCCTAGGTCTGTCCCTAGCTCACCAGGCAATCATGGTCCTCTTATCTCTTCTTCAGGCAGATGCTAGATTGGCGTTAGATAGTCTGCAGGCTCTCTTCATTCTCCCAGCAGTCTGTGATTTTCAAGTCATGGTGAGGCTTGCTGTAGCGGTGGGGTGCCGTGTCTGGGATGACTGTGTTTTGTTCCCTTAATGGGGACCTCAGCAGCAGTCCTGTTTGGCATCAGCTGGGCTGTGTCAGCACAATGAAGCTGATTGGCTGAGCCTCAAAAGCAGGCCCTAGAGAGAGATTGATTCTGACAGGGAAATAATTAAAGGGGGGAAATTGGTGCCTTGCACGGTGAGACATCTGCACACTTGTGATGCTCTTGGTCAAGTCTTCAGTACAATAGGTAGTTTAATGAGTATGGACAGTAATGTCCTAGGTGAAGACCATTCATGAAATCAAAAAAGAAAAGAACAAAACAGACATGTGCAGATTATACACAGGCAAGAAAAAATATGTTTTAATGTTTGAATGACTAGTTCCTTTTGATTTCTGCATTTGGAGCCAAGTAATTTGTTGGAAAATTAGTCAGGCTTTAATTTTAATGTTATGCAAATACACCAGCAGCCTGAAGCAGTTGGCAAGGGTTGCTCCCACTTTCTCCAATACCTCCTGCCAAGATTTCCTTCTGCATTAGTCCTTTTGCTCTGTTTTTTTCTTGCATCTTCTACTTTAGGATGTCCCCATACTTTCTTAGCCATTTGAAATTATGCACACCTCCACGAGTCTACCAAGTCCGGACTTCACATCCATGAATGTGCTGCCCAGCAAACCCAGCACCTCTCTCGGTATCAGAGAGAATATTGAAGTCTTCTGCACACCAGCCCTGTCAGTGGCTGCCTGCCAACATCAAACTCAGTCCCTGGCATTTTACCCTCCATGTGGTAGAGGCTGCTGCCTCTAGTGTATTCCAACCTGTCCATCCAGATTCAAGCAAACTCAACTTGGCAATATCAGCCCCTGTCATCTAAGTAGAGGGCAGCACTAGGAAGCCCACATCCTAAGTACAGCAGCTTCTCAGTGCATTCCCCTTCCATGTGATACACAGAAATCTTAGTTCCTTCTTCTAATCTATGAATCCTAATCCTGGTCCTCAACAGCCATCATCCTTCTTCTAATCCATGAATCCTAATTCTGGTCCTCAACATCCAGCATCCTTCTTCTAATCCATGAATCCTAATTCTGGTCCTCAACATCCATCATCCTTCTTCTAATCCATGAATCCTAATTCTGGTCCTCAACATCCAGCATCCTTCTTCTAATCCATGAATCCTAATTCTGGTCCTCAACATTCATAATCCTCCAAAAATTCAAGGCAGTCATGTCATCAGCTCCACACTTACTCTTGGCAACCCCCCACTTAATCTTGGTCACAAGGCCAAGGAATGATATGTGTGTTATTAGCTCTGAATAACAACTTGTTTGTATATCTGGGCCAGAGAAGAATGTGTTCTGAATTTCCCTCATTCTTGCTTTAGGGTGCTGTAGTTGTCTTTCTACATGACAACGTCCTCCGCTCTCCTTCTCTTTTTAAATTGTGGCAAGTTATAAATAATATAAAAAGCTAACCATGGTAACCGTGCAGTCCACTGGTATGAGACATTTACATGGGAGTGAGTCAGCACCATCTGTCTCCTGTGCCCCGTTCATGTTCCCAAACTCACAGTCTATTTCCACTAAGTATTACATTTCTTTACGCCTACCTTCCCGACTCTTCTGGCCCTGTTCACTTCACAATTCTGGGTAACTTGTCTAACTGGAACTGTACAATGTTTGTTCTTGTGTGTCTGATTTAAGCTCCTCACGATCCATCCAGGTTGTAGCTCATGTCAGAATGCAGCCTCTGTTCACACACTTATTAGTAGATTTAGGGATATGTGTATACCATCCTCAGAGCCAATTCATTTGTCAATGGATACTTACTGAACTGCTTCCATTTTTTAGCTATTATAAATAATGTTGTTATGCACATCAGTATATAATCAAAATCTTTATTAATTACATGAAGAGCTTTGGTTAAAAAAATTGAATGTTCCAGTTTATGTTGCTTCATTAAGGTTGCTGATGCAAAAATAAGAATAAAGTAGATAGATAGATAGATAGATAGATAGATAGATAGATAGATAGACAGAGTAAAGTTGTGTGAGCAGGGAGGTGGGGAGAATCTGGGAGGAGATGAAGAAGAGGGAAATGAGATCAAAATATGAAATATTAAAAAATTAAAAGAGCAAAAAATCCATGCAATAAAACAAAGTGTAGAGTGGGTGGAAAAAGAAAGAAGGAAGGAAGAGAGAGAGAGAGAGAGAGAGAGAGAGAGAGAGAGAGAGAGAGAGAGAGAGAGAAAGAGAGAGAGAGAGAGAGAGAGAGGGAGGAAGGAATGAAGGTAGGAAGGAAGGAAGAGGGAAGGAAGGAAGGAAAAAGGAAGGAAGGAACGAATGAACGAAGGAAGGAAGGAACGAAGGAAGGAAGGAACGAAGGAAGGAACGAAGGAAGGAACGAAGGAAGGAAGGATGGAAGTTGTCATCTAAAGTTACATAAAAATATAAAGGTGTTCCTCTTGGAGTTTTCTGGCAAACTCATTAAGTTCCCTTACTTTTGCTTATTGAGTAAAAGTCATACTAGCTGGCACAAGATCTCAAACTGGTGTTGTAGACCTGAAAGCGCTCTTGGGGACCGCCCATCTTAACTCCTTAATTTGTAATAAAACGACTGGACAGTTAGCAAGATTTGTTATTATTCTGTTCATCTACTTAGTATTCAGTCAACTACCTATATCATACTGGGCTTAACACTGCAACATAAAAGACGGCCTTTGTCTCCGGTCTTAAAGGTCTCCCCCATCTCCCCCTTTTAGCAAAGAAAATAAACAAAAGCATTGAAATGCAACAGGCCAGTGAGAAAAATACAGAAGGCCATATGAAGAAAAGAAAGAGCACTCATAGTCGGGAGCATGCGAGCAGACAATGAGGGAAGATGTTTGCACATTCTGGTTTGTAAGCACCTAAGTGAGGCACCGAGGTTCAGTGGAGGAAATCGAGGATTGTATCTATGGGGGAACATGCTCTTCCACACAACATTAGCTCCAGCCTTGGATCTCACTCATAGCAAATAGGGAACAGCAGAAACCATGGAGGATGCAATTTGCAGGCTGGCTCGCAGGCACGTTCACACTCAGCTAGCTTCCTTCTACAGCCCAGGATCAGCAGCCTAAAGCGGTGGTTCTCAACCTTCCTTGCTGCGAGCCTTCGGTGCATTTCCTAGTGGGGTGGTGACCCCAACTATAAAATTATTTCATTGCTACTTCATAACTGTAATTTTGCTACTGCTATGAATCATAATGTAAATGTCTGTGTTTTCTAGTAGTCTTAAGTAACCTCTGTGAAAGGGTCTTTTGCCCCCAGCCTGAGAATTGCTGGCCTAGGATGGCACTGGTTGCAGTGGTCTGGTTTTTCCTCTATCAATTAATGATCAAGATAATCTCCAACAGATGCCCACAGGCCAATCTGATATACTCAGTTCCTTGCTCAGACGACTCTAGGCTATGTCAAATTGATAGTTAAGGCTAAACCAGGATATGGGACATGTGCTAGACACAAAATTAAAGCCATGTATGTATGGTTAGGCAGAGGGAAATAGGTCAGGTAGCCCTGCTGTACTCCAGATACCACATTCAATAGCTTTAATTTATCCCACATAGCCAACCATCGGGAGACAGTTTTCAGAGGAAACACACTGTGGGTGACTTCCTTTGTGTTGTGTCTTGTAATGGGGCTGTGTGATTCCCTTCATTGTACTGTCTGGTGTGGAGACAAATGCCTGCTCAGTCCACACTGTGGGAAGCCTACCCTTGAAGAATTAGCCGAGACTGAGCACAGAGAGATGGAGAAGGACTTCCTAGAACATCTTAATGAGAGCTCTGACCAAAGGTGAAAATACTGTGTGGGTTCCCTATGAATGCTATAACAAACCCAATGCCTTAAAGTACAGAAATCTATTCTTCAAGTCAAATCTGTAAGTCCAAAATCATGAACGATAAATGAACCATTTTCCTGGAGTCTCTAAGCAAGAGCTGGTACCTTATTTCCTGTTTTCATGGCTACTACCATTCCTTTGCTTATGTCTTCATAATTCTACTCTCTGCTCTCCTCTTCATATTAACTTCTCTGCATGTTAATCAAAACTCCTTGGCCTCCCTATGAAGAACTACATGAGTTCATAGAAGGCCAATGCAAATCATCTAGACCCTTCTTCTACTTAAGGTAACATTCACAGGTTCTACAATAATTGATCTTATCTTTGGGAGTCATGACTAGATAGATGAGCGAATCATATTAAGTGTAGCAAGAACTCAACATACATGGCTTAGGATCCTCAGTATTTCAGATCCCAGAAGTAAAATAGAATCCAAGATGTCAGCTTCTACACAGTTCATCCTGTGTTACAGTTACAGTGGAAATGCATGACAGTGAATGTAGACATGGACATATGCAGTATGGTTAACTTGTAATAATTTAGTAAAAAGTCAAGCAAAAAAAGCAGTGAGCTGTATTCAACAACTCCAGGATGCAAACTTTGAAGAAGAAAACCAGACACATAGTTGGATAACTGGTTATTGAGGAGGTCCGCCACCGTGTCTCAATATCCCCCTGCCCCAGAAAATTATCCTAATTGCAACAACTGCAAATAATTGAAGTAGAGTTTGCCAAAGTGAGAGAGTCACTACACCTCAGGCTTTGCAGAAATCTCATGAAGCTGTGGTTTGGTGTCCAAACAGTAAGCACCCTGTTTAGCTGGCTTACAGTAGCTCCTTCTGCTAAAATATTTACAATAGCATATTTCAAATCACCTGCGAAAATATTTTTAAGGGCGCCACAAAATATTTGGTTTCTAAATCTGCACTCTCTGGTGTGCATTTACAGCGTTCACCCCTCTCACCATCAGGGCCATGCTTTGAAAGAGCCAGGAAGTGAAGATTTCTCCATCCCAAGCTACACCAGAGTCTTGGTCAAACACTGAGCTTTCAGGACTGCAAACAAACCAAACTTTGTATCAGACTCAGGAGTGTATAAAAGAGGAAAGTATATTTCTTCAAAGACTCTTGTTTTGCTTGATCAAAAACCTCACAGACACACAGGGCGTTCTCTTCCATGCAGCCCACTGGAGGAAACTGACATTTCCCCTTCGTCTCTTGACTGTAAGTGTTCAAGAAGGTGGGTTTATGAACATTCTCAACAACTGAGCTTTGTTCCATGGGCTCTTAGCCTTCTTTTGACTAGTACCCCCTTGACCTCTAAGTACCTTTCCCACTTAGAACAGCATAGCTAGCCATGGCAAACCCAACATATAACCTTTCAAGAGAGACTGTACTGTCTTTGAGCTGGCTGGGAGGCTCCCCCGTTACAGAGAATGCATTTCTCTCTTAGCGTCTAACCTCAGTTACCCCATTTGAGGAGAGCTACTCTACAGGCAGCTCTCTTTAAGGGGCAGCCTTAAATCCCTGAAGGTAGAAATGCCCCTTCCTGTGTTTTCTGAACTGGCCCAGAGACCGTCTTTCATCACTGCGTGTCATAAGTTCCAGTCTTTCTCTGCCTTTTATTGTTACAAGTCTTCTTATTTCCTTCCTTGTGGCTTCCCTATGCCAAAGTCCGTGTCCCCATTTGTCCCAAGCAATGGCAAACAGGGCAGACCCAGGCCGTATGACATCCACAGCACACTCCTTGACCACAGCCTAAGGTGCCCTGGGCTTCGTGGTGTCCCCTTCTCGCCTGATCTGAAACACTTTTAATGGTCATTCTCAGTTCATCCACTGTTTTTCAACTCTGCCTGTGGACATGATGTGCTTCTTTGTAATCCATGGCATTTGCCTATAAACACTTGGAGTTGAAAACCTGTCCTGTGGGTTCCTAGGTAGCCCAGTAGGGGAGAAATGCTTAGTAGTGTGATTTTCTTAGAGTATTTAAATGAGAGAGAAAAGTTGAGAAAGTTTCCCTGGGTGCCTGTGTATCAGATGAGAAGTTTCTGAACACAGTCTAATCTACATCATGGAAGCTTAGTGATGAAGGCCTAGTTCTAACCGCTCCCCACCAAAGTGAGATCCTCAAAGAACATAATAGAATTGGAGACCTGTGTGGAACACGATTCTCCATTCACTATGATATTTTATTTTTCTCTACATCAATGCTGAGAATGTTCTAGAAGAATCCTAAACAGAGCCAAATGTTCAAGTTTATTTATATATACTTACATGTATTTTTTTCTTTTCTAAAAATTTTGAAGAGCGTGACAAGTGGTTATAAAAATAACTGGTTGATTCTTTTTCTCTTGAGTCTATACATGATGGGGAGAAAGGGCCTAAGGAGAACTTGAGCAGTAACCCATGGATTTTCATGAATATTCATTGGCGAAGGACTTGAGCTAATAAATTGGGGTCTATATCTGTGGAGGTGACCTTGATTAAGATCAGCCATGTGCTATAGTTGGTGGCTATGGTGATTTGAATGAGAATGCCTCCCAAAGGCTCATATGCTTACATACTTGGTAGAACTGTTTGGGAAGGATTGGTAGGTGTGGCCTTTTAGGAGGAGGCACTTTACTGGGTGTGGGATTCAAGCCATTCCTACCAATTCTCTCTGCAGATTTTTCTGCTAAGGTTGAGTCGAGAAGCCATCAGCAAGCAGAACCTATCTGAAAAAAAAAATGCAGCTACCAAGAAGTTGTGCTTGGTTCCCATTTTTGTGAGTCTAAAAGCCCTCTTTTTTAAAAAAAGCTTTTTTAGGTCTTATGTGAATCCAGGCCAGCTAGTGGGCACCACTTGTAGACAGAGATTGCTCTGTAGTTTCCCAGATGCCCAAACACAAATAGTCACACAAAAAACTATATTAATTACAACACTGTTTGGTTGATGGTTCATGAATATTTCTAGCTAGCTCTTACATCTTAAATTAACTGACTTCTATTAATATGTGTATCACACAAGGCTGTGGCCTACCTGTAAGTTTCTGGTGTCCTCCTTCAGCAGCTACATAACATCTCTTTGACTCTGCCTACTCTCTCTATATATCTCTGTTCAGATTTCCTACCTGGCTTTACTCTGCTAAGCCATTGGCCAAAAGAGCTTTATTCATCAACTAATAAAGGTAACACATACATAGAAGGGTATTCCACATCACAATTGGTGTATTCTTCCCTGAGAAAGAGTATTTTTTGTACAAGTTTTAGAATTCCTTTGCTTTCTGTAGTTCTTTGTGTAGGACTGAGTCCTCTTAGGCATTCCCCCTTCCATAGTATCATATTTAGTGTTGTCTGGTTAGGTTATGTTTAAGCAGTCATATTAGTGAGACTTTATGGTTGTAGCATCTACAACTAGACAAAAGGCAGAGTTGTGGGGCCCTGTGCCAACGGTTTCATCTACAGAACAACTTCTGCCCGTAAGGCTCAGGGGTCATTGCAGAAGAGAGAATAGAAAGACTGTAAGAGACAGAGGGATGGGGAACTTGCTCTGAGATTGTGTCTTCTGGCGATATCAGAATGAAGATGTTAAATTTAGTATTAGTAATTTTTAGAGAATTTCATGTGTGTATTCAATGTATGAGGGAAGTTTTGAAACTGTTTTGTAGTATAGATGTGTTATTCTTCCTGATAAATGCTAGTAAATCATTTTCTCTTTTCAGTGGGGACATTCTATATTCTTAGCAGTGAATTCCTAGCAAGAGTGTTTTTAACTTTGGAAAACCTTAATTTATTCATTTATTTTTCTTCTCTGAATCATAGTTTGTGTAGTATTTTGAAATTTTACTCAACATGAAATCAAAGTTTTATGTTTTATTCTGTAAGCTTTGTATTTTTAAGATTTCTATGGCTATAGTCCTTTTGAGTTTATGATATAGAATTGAATGAAATATAGAATTTTTTCTAATGTACAAACTATTAGTCTCAAGATCACATCAAGAAAATAAGAATAATTTTTTACAAGTAAAAACTAATTAGACCCACTAAGGGTTTTATAGTTCTATTTTAAATTCATATATTAGGTATTAAAAAGATTAAAAGATATATTAATAACTTTATGCTTCTTTTTCTCCCAGCCTGTTTTTACTTTTAGTATATTACTAAAAGTTCAACAATATCTTAGCTGTAACATTATAAAAGAATTATATTCACTTTTCATGCCCAGTGTTTCCCCTACTGCATCTGTATGCTTCCTAGCATTCTTTTTGGATTAATAATACACTT
Organism: Microtus pennsylvanicus; assembly: GCF_037038515.1. NCBI lineage: Eukaryota > Metazoa > Chordata > Mammalia > Rodentia > Cricetidae > Microtus > Microtus pennsylvanicus. The sequence goes on from NC_134587.1 coordinate 84,609,856, forward strand.
CATAGTCAAAGGCTGTTATTTTAAAAAACTAATTATTCAGTCATACATTCCCTGAAATCTGTTGAGATCTATAAGAATTCTAAAATTGTCATTTCTAAATGACTTAATTTTGTCCTGTCTGTATATCCAGAGTCTTTTTCTTATTGACAGCATTAAGTTGTTTAAAAGAAAGGGTTTTGCTATATGCATTGTTCTGGATCCATTTCTCTTGGAACACACTTTCTATCTCTGACTTCAAAGAACCACCTTGGAGCAAAATCTTTTTTTTTTTTTATTTTCGAGACAGGGTTTCCCATAGCTTTTGGTTCCTGTCCTGGAACTAGCTCTTGTAGACCAGGAGCAAAATCTTTATACATAGTCAACGTTCAGTGCTGTAATTTCTTGTCATTATTGTCCAATCTTCCTTCCTCCTCATTTCCATCCTCTATAGAATGTTCTGTGCTGTAATGTCTTGACATTATTGTCCAGTCTTCCTTCCTCCTCATTGTCATCCTCTATAGAACATTCTATGCTGTAATGTCTTGACATTATTGTCCAGTCCTCCTTTCTCCTCGTTGTCATCCTCTTTCAGTTCTCTCTTCCTCCTTCATGGAGTTCAGGCCTTGCAGCTGCCACGCTAACAGCCATCGTCATTAAACCCACCTGAGACCTTGTCTTGATTACTGTTCTATTGCTGTGAAGAGGCACCATGACCAAGGCAACTTATTAAAAAAAAAATCATTTAACTGGGCCCTGTTTACAGTTTCAGAAAGTGAGTCCATGATCATCATGGTAGGGAACACAGTGGAAGGCACATGGCACTGGAGCTGAAAGTTTGCTTACATGTTGAAACAACAACCACAAAATGAGAGAGAGAGAGAGAGAGAGAGAGAGAGAGAGAGAGAGAGAGAGAGAGAGAGAGAGAGAGAGAGAGAGAGATCTGGGAGTGTTCTGGGCTTTTGAAATATCAAACCTGAAATATCACTCCCAGTGACACACATCCTTCAACCAGGCCACACCTCCTAATGCTACCCAAACATTTCCACTAACTGGGAACCAAGCATTCTAATATATGTGCTTATTGGGGTCATTTTCATTCAAAACATGACAGTCTGATTTCTCTAGACCTTACATTTGTTCAACCCAGGCTGGGGTATTCTATAAGATTGTGTAATGGTATTTGTTTGTGTATTTCCTGGTAATATATAGCTTTTTAAATTACATTGATAGTTTATTTCCCACACTCATATTTCTACTTAATGTTAAGTACAGAAAACTTACTTATATTTTCAAATCTATTTATCTGATATACATATAAATTTCTGTTCTAATTCTTGTTTTATTTTTAAGCCAGAATCACTTTGTTTGCCTGTGTAAAAAAGAATACTACCAACAATTTCAGTTAATTTAATATTTTTCCAATACTTAGGCAATTGCTTTCTTCTTTAAATGTGTATACCATAATCTTTGACCATAATCTTTGAAACTAAGACAATTGGGAGAATATTTTCCTGTCTAGTTCCTAGTTCCTGTTTTAATATCATATCTCTTAAGATAATATTTTGTTTTAGCTTTAGAAGAGCAGTTACATTTGATTGTCTCCACACTTGTAATGAGCAATGAGTGCTGAATTCTAACCACTTAACATATGATTATTTGATCATTCATTTGTGGATTCAAGATAATTGTATTTATTTTCTGTGTGTGTTGTGGTATGTGTATACTCAAGTTTGTGTAGGGATGCTTACCGTGTGTGTGTGTGTGTGTGTGTGTGTATAAGGCCAGAAAGATTAATATAGTAGATCTTTCCATCTTTCTTCTGGTATTTTCCATAATAATTTTGAGACAGGAGCTCTTCCTGAACCCAGAGAAGGCCATTTTGGCTAGCCTGGCTGACCAATCAGTCCCAAGGATCTGTCTAGCTCCTCCTCTTCTAGCTCTGCAGTTGGAGGCACATACTAACTTTCCTGGAGTTTTACATAGGTTCTGGGAATCCACAGACCCTTGTGCTTATTCGGCCAGCACTTTACCCACTGAGCCATTCCTGAAGCCCCAAGAGAGCTGTAATTTAATAATTATGTCAAATGCGGTATTACTTACATGGGTATTGGCTTATTCTGAATTAGAGAAATGATGTCTGAAATGATTTGTAAATGAATCAAACTGTTAAATATAGTAAAATTAGTTTCCTGTAAATAGTAGCCTTATTACATAAATTTTCATTTTCATTTCTTTCTTGGCTCTTTTCAAGCTTTTTTTGAAAGCCATCCTTCAATTTTAAAGCTAATGTCTTTAATAGACCTCAAATTGTAATAAAAGGTTATATTTTTCTGATCCTTTTTATAGGTAGCTTATGACATTATGACAGCTGTTTATTTCTGCCCCTAGGAAGCCCTTTTAAAAAGAAATGTAATTCTGTGTGTTATCATTTTATGCTTGTATTGAAGCCTTTCTCTCACTTGAGGCTCATTACCTCTTTCCATTGGATATAATGTTTTCTACAACCAGAGCCACAACAATTAACCACTTAAAGCAGTTACTTGTTATTTTAACAATATCAGCATATTTTCTGCTTCTTAGATTTCAGTTTTGTTAGGCCGTGGACAGTGTATCTCACACTGGGGAGTGTTGCTGATGGAGTTTATAGTTCCCACACCCTTTCTGGACTAGCTTCTGTTCTTCAACTTTCATTTAAGCCAAATTAACATGTGTTTTTCAATAAACTAGCAGTGGTTAGATCAGCCTGTAAAATGCACTTCCAAAATCTTCAGAGGCTTGTTTTACTGGGGTATGGGATGTGTGAGTAGAGGAAGAGGGCTCCCTGGGACAAGAGCTCTGCCCGAGAACTGATTAAAGACATCTTTTCCCCTTAGAGACTCAATAGATTATGCCTTACATCTCCTTACAGCCTCTCTTCCTCTGCTCTTTCCTCTCTTATATTTTCATCAGTTTTTGTTTGTTCACGTGTTTGGGTTGTTTTGGGGGTGTGTACTGAAGACTGAAGCCAAGACTTTAAACACGTTATGTAAGCACTGAGCTAATGCATGAGTATCTTTTTGGATATTCAAATCAGTCCTTTCTTTCCACTATAGGGTTAAAGATTCTTAGCAGTCAAATGCACCAAGTACATACTCATCTAGAATCTGCTAATTCTCTAAATTAGTAACTAGCTTTTTATGGATGCAGTAATTTTATTAGAAAAGATAAATATTTTAAGCCTTAAACCTTGAAATTTCTTTTAAGATTCTATTGTTGGATATAGGTTCTATGATGACAATAAAAATAGTCATCAATCTGCTTACTGGGGAAGGAGATCAGTTCAGGTACCCTCTCCACTATTACCTAGATTCTTAGCTGGTGTCATCTTTGTGGATTCCTGGGAATTTCCCTAGTGTCAGGTTTCTTGCTAACCCATAATTATTCCCTCTATCAAGATATCTTTCCTTGTTCTCCCTTCTGTCCTTTCTTTAACTCAACCATCCCTCATGTTCTCCTACTCTCTCCCCTTCTCCCCTCCTCACTCCCTTTCCACCCCCCTCTTCTTCCCCTACACTCCCAATTTTCTCTGAGATCTTGTCTATTTTCCGTTCCCAGGAAGAAACCATGCAATGTCTCTCTTAGGGTTTTCCTTGTTTCCTGGCTTTCCTGGGGTTGAGGACTATAGTCTGGTTATCCTTTACTTTATGTCTAATATCCACTTATGAATGAGTACATATCGTGTTTGTCTTTTTGTGTCTGGATTACCTTACTCAGGGTGTTTTTTTTTTCTAGTTCCATCCATTTGCCTGCAAACTTCAAAACATCACTGTTTTTTCACCACCGAGTAGTACTCCACTGTGTAAATGTACCACACTTTCTTCATCCACACTTTGGATGAGGGGCATCTAGGTTGCTTCCAGATTCTGGCTATTACAAATAATGCTGCTATGAACATAGGTGAGCAAATATTCTTGAGGTATGAGTGTGCATCCTTTGGGTATATGCCCAAGAGTGGTATTGCTGGGTCTTCAGGTAGATTGATTGATTGATTGATTCTGAGTTTTCTGGGAAACCGCCATGCTGATGGAAGTAGATGCAGAGATCCACCGCTAAGCACTGGGCTGAACTCCTGAAATACAATAGTAGAAAAGAGGAACCATAATATGAGCAAAGGGGTCCAGACCATGAAGGGAAAATCCACAGAAGCAGCTGACCCAAGCAAATGGGTCAAGCTCACTGAGTATGGACTGACAGCTGGGGAACCTGCATGTGACTGAACTAAGCGTCTACCTCTGAATGTGGGTGACAGTTGCATGGCTTGGGTAATTTGTGGGGGCCACTAGCAGTGGAATCAGTATTTATCCCTAGGGCATGAACTGGTTTTTTTGGAGTCTATTCCCTATGGAGCAAAACCTTGCTCAGCCTTGATACAGGGTAGAGCGCCTTGGTGCTGCCTCAAGGGATAAGACAGACTTTGTTGACTCCCCATGGGAGGTCTTCCCTCTCTAAGGAGTGGATGGGGGTGGGGTAAGGGGAAGTTAAGGGGAGCGGAAAGAGGGGAGGGAAAGAGAACTGGAGTTGGTATGTAAAATAAGATTGTTTTAAAATTTTTAAAAAAATGACCTGCTCAACAGAAAAGAAGGTTCTATTGCATATAAGCACTTTACACTAAAGTCAAAAGTTGTATGGAGAAGGGTATTAAATATAAAATGTTGTTGCTGTTATGTGCAAATAAATATCAGAAAAGAAAACAAATGGCCCCCACTGAGGGAGACTGGGAACCTAGATTAGGCATATCAACTCTTCATTGCATAACTTTAAAAAGATTATGTATATTCTAAGGTTTAAAAAGTCTTACAAGTCATATTATTAAATGACCAAATGCAAAAGAAAGCAAGTAAAGACAGGGCACAGACCTTAGGATGCTGTTTATGCTTCCCAGGGCAACAGCTGTATCTGTGGGCATATGTGCAGCTTTTTGTATAAGCAAACGCCAGGACAAATCTAGGAAGGATTAGGGCAAAGCCTTCCTCTAAAGAGAAAGGAGGGCTGGCAGGCATAAGAAAATAGAAAGGCTGTCCTCTTTGTCTTCTCCACATTGTAGTCATTATGCCATAAACCATATGTAGACAATATAGAGCATTGTCACATATTGTATATGTAGTTTACAAAGTGAGCACAGTAAAGAAAAAAACATTCTCATTCTATTAACTGTGTGCTTCAGCCAATTTAACAGACATATTTGCTCAATTATAAAGTGATAGGAACTGACCACAAGAACAATTAAAATACCTGTCTCAAAGAAAGTGTTTTGTTTTGTTTTTATATTTTGCTTATTTTTAACCTAGAAGTAAAAATTAGATACATATATATATACATACATACATACATATTATATAGCATGGTATATATTATGGAATGACTAAGGCATGCTAATGCCTGGCATATTGGCAAATGACCTCAACCCTAGCTTTGGGAAGCTGGAAGTTTCAGACTCAAAAGCAAAGCAAGATGCATAGGTGAGATATCACAGATGCAAAAAATTCATGTAATTATCATCGTGTGATAATTGCATTTAAACTATTTTCAAGTCATATAAAATATTCCATTTAACTGAGTCAACAAGTAGAACAACAGGTTCTTTGGACTCCGTGATATCATTAATTTGTTTTAACTAGGGGACGTTTAACCTCACAGCCAAGTATCTTATAGAACAGAGTTTAACATGGGTTTCTTGGTCTTAGATGTTTCACATGACCCCCACATGATGACCTCACATTCTCTCTGAATCCCTCTTATACATTCCCATTACCTAATCTGCTGAATCTACCCAACAGATAATCAGTATTAAAAATGTCAAGATTCAGATTTCTTAAAATATAAATATTGATGTGTATACAGCCAAGTTTAATATTCTATTGTATGCAAAAAAGTAAACACAGCTCTTTCACTTTGGACTAAATGTTCTTTAAATGGCCTTGTCCCTCTGTTAGGAGAAATGTCATTCCCACAATCACAACCCAGGGTGATGAATGCAAGGACAATGACAATAAGTATCTGAAAGTGAACATTGAAATGCTTTATTAAATTAACTTAAAGTTTACTGTAAGTTAGAAAAACATCTCATAAAAGTAAATGTCTCTGCTTTGCATAACTAAAATAAGAGGGAAATATATTACTAAACTTATATTAGTCTAATTTAATTCTAGTTAGTTTAAACTGTCAGTTTGACACAATCCAGAATTACCAGGGAAGAGAGCCTACATTGTGTTGGCCTGTAGTCATGTTTGTAGTTGGGTGTTATTTTGATTATTAATTGATATAGGAAGGCCTAGCCAACTGTGGGCAGAATCTGAGCTTGGCATTCTTTTTTTTTTTATTGATAAAAAATTTGCTCACCTATGTTCATAGCAGCATTATTTGTAATAGCCAGAATCTGGAAGCAACCTAGATGCCCCTCAACCAAAGTATGGATGAAGAAAGTGTGGTACATTTACACAGTGGAGTACTACTCGGTGGTAAAAAAACAGTGATATTTTTTTGCCTCTCTGAATCTGAGCTCAGCATCTAATTGGAAACATAACTAAGGTTGTCACACCTACAAGCAGCTTAAATTTAGTGTTGAGAAATTTCATATGCTAATGAATTTATGTTGCTATCAAATGGAAATTCAAGGGTGAAGTAGAATTGGCAGCTACCACTCAGGGAAAGAGAAAATAGAAGCAGATATCATTAAGAACAGATTTCTATATTCCTATTACCACTGGTTCACATAAGGTGAGGGACCTATATAGGCTTCTGAAATTCACTCAATCTATCACAGAAGATTTAAGATCAGTTTATAAATAAAGTCATTGTGGCTTAGAAAATGGTGGGTTTCCTAATGAGAGAAGAGTATCTGGCTAGGTTCCCTGGGAGTCTTTCTCTGGGAGAACTGATTGGGATGAATATATAAGATGGAGATACAGATAGACAGGGAGACGGAGAGACAGACATATAAGCTATACATACATATATGCATTCATACACACATGAGTTATATATATATATACATAGACCGATACATAGGTGGATTACACATATTAGATTATATATATATATGCATGCATACATGGGTTAGATACTTATGTGGATGAATTATGTATACAAACATAGATGACTTATACATAAATACATACATAGGTAGGTTATATATACATGCATAAATAGAGGGTTATATATACATACATACATAAAAAGATCACAAATAATACATATATAGATTATATATTTACACACATATAATTCATTTTACACTAGTATTTATTTACTCTTTCAACCAATAGTTGCTATGTGTCCTCACTTTGTCAACCTATATGCTAAGGACTTGGGCATTCATTAGTGAACGGAAGCAGATATGTCCAGTTTTCCTAGCACTGACTGACCATTAAGCCTACCGCCAATTCTTATCACAATAGATCCTCACACCACAGATAATGATAGGTGTGGATAGTATAACTAGCCCTAACAGCCACTAGAACAAGAGGAATTATGAAATAGAGAGAGCTCTCTCCTTTCCTAGCACTTCCCAACATAAGAGAGTGGTCTGTGGCTCTCACATTATAGGCTGATACGGGAACACTTGAACAAGGATGAAGCAAGGTGTCTGTGTTCCCTTTCCTGCATATTTCTTCTGCTTTTTCTGTTTCTAAGCTGACCACTTAAAAAATCTTGAGTGGGTCCTGATCGCATAAACAAAGTAGAGTAAAAGACCAATTTCTTTTACTTCATTGATTTAGTATGTGCATGTGTGTATGCGCATGCATGTCGTGTGTGTGTGTGTGTGTGTGTGCGTGCGTGCGTGCGTGCGTGTGTGTGTGTGTGTACAAGTGCCATAGAATGTTTTTGGAGGTCAGGAAAGGTAGAACTTGCAGAAGTCAGTCCCTTCCTTCCACTTTGTGGGTCCCAGGGATCAAATTCAGATCATTATCTTTGGCTAAAAATTCCTTTACCTGCGAAGCCATCTTGCTGACGCAAGATCAATTTCTTAAAGTTTTGGTTTGGTTTGGTTTTCTATTACGTAGCATCAAGGAAAGTTAGGGGATGCTTTCACTGATGACTGTAGTCATCCCTTCATTGTCACCATCCTTGATCATTTATTGGTGTTTGGTGATTGCCATACACAAAGATGTTTGTATGAACAGCTTATAAAATTCTCAAACATAGTTCTATGAAGATACTATTGCCCTCATTGAATGAATAAAGGGAAATGGAGATATGAGGTATAAGCCCAGAGGCCCACCTGAAATAACAGGCAGAATCCAGGTATTCAGTACTCTAGGTTATGTCCCTGATGCCTGAATTACCTGTACTTGCTACACCTTACACATCTTTGAAGAAGTTGTCTGTGGGAAGAGCCGATGGCTTGGCTACTTCCTCTTTTCCAAGTATCCACTGAGAAAAGTGAAACCAGGCATTCTACTCAAAGGTACCTTCAGATTGTGAAAATGAAGCCAAACTAAGGCCAAGCAAAAATACTATTTTGATATCTGTTGTCCTTTGGTTTTTTTTTAAACATAAAATACCTAAACCTAAACTTTCTCCAACTTCAGTGCTTTGAAAAAGGAGATTCCACACAGCTGTCTTTGATGATCACTGCAACATTAACGATGGCAGGCCTGAGAATGAGGTTATATCCATCTATGCACCAGGTCAGCACAGACAGATAACACTGACTAAGATGGTGTGCACAAAGAAATATAAAATTAGATCCAGAAAGCCTGCTTCAGGAGCTTTGTATCAAAATGAGTCGGCCGGGCGGTGGTGGCGCACGCCTTTAATCCCAGCACTTGGGAGGCAGAGGCAGGCGGATCTCTGTGAGTTCGAGACCAGCCTGGTCTACAAGAGCTAGTTCCAGGACAGGCTCCAAAACCACAGAGAAACCCTGTCTCGAAAAAGCAAAAAAACCAAAATGAGTCAAATCATGTTTCAAGAGCATGGCATCCTGACTACAGTCTTGCAGTCTTTTGTAAGGGCCCTAAATACACTCATGATGCTCTGCCCTAGTGTCTCAACAACCCCTTAGAGGGTCTTAACACAATCGCATTGGCCCCATGTTGAGATATGAATGGGGGGTCACATCCAGACAAGAATAGCATGGAAAAAACATAACTGTGCATGGCTTTGTTGATTCAAAGAGTGTCCACTAATTGCTTTCTTGATAATTGCATTAGCTTCCACTTTGGAAAATTATTTTTACTGACTCCCTAAAATGTAGCCAAGAACTACTTATTCCTAGTGTGCAAATGAGAAACTTTAGAAAGAGAATGATCAATGTCGCTTTGTTTCTTTCCCTCTGCCTCCACCGCTTCAAAAGCCATGGAAGCTTGCCGGGTGCTCAGAAAGTTTCAGGAATGGATAGGGCTTCTCTCTGTACTATCTGCTAGTTCCTCGGACTTTATTTTTTTTTTTAGGTTTTGGATTTTGGTCTTTCAAGTAACTTTGAAGTCCTGGAACTGGCTCTGTAGCCCAAGGGCTGGCCTTGAACTCACAGAAATCCACCTGCCACTGCCTTCCAAGTGCTGGGATTAAAGGCGTGCGCCACCACTGGGGCCACTCTCTGGATCTTACTCCTCACAAGAAAATAATTCACTGCAGAAGGCAAAGAGTAAGGGACACATACATTGCACTTTCTCCCTGCATGATCCCTGCAGCCTCAGTCCACAGTGACCTCAGACACTTGTTAGGCAGAGCCTCTGATGTGGCCAGCAGTTTGGTCTCATTGGAGGCACAGTCATTGTGACCAGAGTTCATATGAGATGGAGACAAACTGTTGAAACGTAATACTGAAGAGGGGTTGCAGCTTCCAATTATTTCAAAGGAGTGGTTTTTGTTGGGATAAACTTAGAAGGCCATACTGGGTCCTGAACAGAAAAGAGGCAGGGTGCAGAGGCACATGGTTTTCTGTGAGACTCCCGTGGGGGCAGGCTGTGTTGTCTAAGGCTGTGGATATGTTCTGTCTCCTGAAAATTTCGTGTACCTGGTAATTCTGCTGTGCAAGGAAGTTAGCTTCTCCTTGATGTCCATTTGAAATACATAGGAGCTATACAATAACCATGGGGTCAATATAATAACAAGTATATATATATATATATATAATATTTAAGTAATATATATTTGTAATATATTATGCATATTTAAGATATATGTCTTAATATATATTTATATATTATATTTTATATATTACTTAAAAGACAGTTTAAAGTCAGACATGGTAGTTTGAACTTGGAATTCCAGCACTGGGGAAGCTCAAAGCCAATTTCAGCTATATAGTGAGTTCAAGGCAAGCTTAGGCTACAGGAGACTCGGTCTCAAAAACAAACAAAAGACAACTAAAAGTGGAAATTCAGACTAAACAATGGGTGGAAAGTTTGAAAATGTAATGATTGCTAACAGTTTCAATTATTAGAGTGGTAAATCACAATTATTGCATACTAGTTATGGTACATCTGATTAAATCTCTTATTCCCTCAGGAAACATTTAAGAAAAGTTTCTTAACTTTTACTTTTTCTCAGTCTTATTTGTAAACCAAGAAGGATGCATGTGATTTATAGTATCTTTTATTTAGAAAATGTTAATAAAGTTATACTTTCGTATTTTTCTCCAATAAATTCATTCTCATGGAACTAGAAAAAAAAAGAACTTCACTTTGTAGTTGAGAAATATTTCACAATGTTTTAAACTAAAACATTTAACAGTGATGAAGTACTTTATTTAAAAGTTAATTTGTCTGCATTGTCTCTCTTTTCTCCTTCCTTGCCCCTCAACTCAACACCAATCCTCCTTGGGTAATGTCCAACCCCATGGATTTGTCCATGAGACTTCATTCCTACCGGGTGACTGTGGCAAGCACTCCCAAAACATCTGCTCCATACCCAGCCATTTCTTCTACTAAAAGAACATTTCCATTAGACAGGACATCATGTCCAAATAAATACTCCTAGCAAATACCAAGTAAATGTCCTAGCAACTCCTGCAGCCAAACTGGGTCAATAAAATATCAACATCCTTCAATCCTGTTGGCATGTGCTTTATCTTTTTCCTTTTTGTTTCCTTTGCATTTTTGACTGGCACATGGAGGTGACCACTAAAGATGCACAGTCTGTCTGTGTGAGCCAAATATGAGGGCAGACACCCAGGGCAGCAGAACATCAGGATAGGAGTCTAGGTTGTGGGTGATGCGGTAGGCCCTTTGGAGACGTTCTAATCCGCTATGAGGTATTTTCAATAGAAAAACAAAACAATAAGGGCATCGACCTTGATTTACATAAGCAGGAGCTCAGGTTTCTTCTACCAATGGAACACTGCACTGGTTAATTTTAGATCAACTAGACAGACGCTAGAGTCTTCTGAGAGGAGGGAACCTCACCTGAGAGAATGCCTCTATAAGACAGGACTTTAGGCTAGCCTGTAGGAAATTTTCTTAATTAGTAAAGAATGAAAGAGGGCCCAGCCTGTGGTGGGTAGTCTCTTACCTGGGCTGGTGATCCTGAGTTCCATAACAAAGTAGGCTGAGCAAGTCATGAGGAACAAGCCAGTAGCAGCTCTCCTCTGGGCCTCTGCATCAGCTTCTGCCTCCAGGTTCCTGCCCTGTTTGACTTCTCATTCTGGCTTCCTTCAATGGTGGACTACAATGTGGGAATGTAAGGCAAATAAACCCCTTCCTCCACAACTTGCTTTTGATCATGGTGTTTCATCACAGCAAGAGAAACCATAAGACAAGCTGGTACCAGCATAGTGGGTATTGCTATAACAGACCTGATCGTGTGTTTGGTAGGGCTGTGGAAAGGCTTTGGAACTTTGGGCTAGAAAAGCTTTTGAGTTTGAGAGCCCCATGGGATGTTCTCTAGGAGCTGAGAAGATAAGAATATAGAGAACAGTGTAGAATATGGCAGCCTGGCTTCTGAAGTTTCAAAAGGAAGATTAAAGACTCTGTCAGGGTCATTTGCTATTTTGAATTAAGATTCTGTCATTCTGGTTAGCTAGGTGGAAGAGTTTTGTTTTTAATCACATTCAAGCAAAAGCAGAACACTGTGTGCTATCTATCTTGAGTGAATATCATGTGTTTTTCTGACAAATTGTCCTAGCACTGCCCATGACAAGGGGTTTCCATGCAGACACAGAAATAGTGCTCTCCACGCAGGGCGGCGTACTCCTAGTTTGGCTACAAATTTCTGGCCAGTGAGATTTTCCAAGCATCTTCTGCTTTTCTCTGTTTCGCTAACCTGTGTTTTTAGGGACAGTTTGGCATAAAAAATTTACAATAAGTGAAGGTTCAAAGAAGATGGCACTTGGCCAACAATCACGATATTTAATAGTAGCCCTGGTGAGATAATTCAACAGATAAAGGCCCCTGCTGCTGGGCCCGAGGACCAAGGTTTGATCCTCAGAACCCACATGATAGAGGAGAGGGATGATTCCCGCACGCTGTCTTCTGACGTGAACACATTCTGTGATACACATATACACATACTTTTTTCCTCAAACACACACACACACACGGAGTCACACACTCATTCACACACACACAGTCACACACCCAGAGAGTAACACACTCACACAGTCACACATACACACACACTCACATGTTCACACATACGCACTAGCACATTCACACACACATTCATACGCACAGAGTCACACAGTCACACGTACACACACATTCATACACACAGTCACACATACACGTACACACACATACACACACATTCACATAGTCACACATGCACACAAGTGTTTTAAACTAAAACAAAATACATTTTATAGGGATGACTTACTTCGTTTAAATGTTAATTTGTCAGAATTGTCTCTCTTTTTCAATCTCTGCCCCTTAACTCCTTACCTGAAATACTAGTGGGTAAATGCTGTCTTGAAGAAATAGAAACTTTTAATATTTAGTGTACTATTGTAATTGTTTTTATTTTCTGTTAGAAGTAGGGGATGCTTTCTGTTGTTTATAGGAGTATGTGTTAGTCAGTTTTCTATTATTACTAAAAATTCTTAGCTAACCAAAGTATAGGAAGAAAATTTTAATTAGTTGAAGGTTTCGGGCTGTCAGTGCATGGTTGACTGACTGCATTGTTTAGGACCTGTAGTGAGGAAATATACCATGGTTAGAAAGGTGTGGTTGAGTAAGCTTCTCACCTCTTGGCAACAGGGAAGTGAAGAGAGAAAGAGGAAGAACCAGGGTCCCAATATCCCTTTAAGAGCACAGCTGCAGTGAGTGATCTGCCTCCCACTAAGCTCCACCTCATAAAGATTGGGCTATATTCCAGTAATTTACTCTATGAAACAGGATTTCAACACATGGACCTTGGAACCATTCCAGATCTATTCCAGAACTACAACAAGAGGCTAAAATGAACTATGATTAAGTAGGTGTTCTGAAAAAGGGGAAGGAAGGACTTGGCCTTTGGAGGTGGTAAGAGAGTGCTCTCCTAACAAATAAGACATGGAGGAGGTGGTAGGCACACACATGTATCCAGTGAGTAGTTTGTAGAGTTAGCAAGACTTTGGAGAATTAGCTGTATACAATCACCTACAGAGGGTGTTCCCTCAATATATAAACACTCCAGCCCCGTTGGAGACTTCCAGACCCCACTGTAGCAACAGGAGTCCCTACGCCTGAAGGCAGCATAGAAACGATTAGTAGAGGATTGTATTTGTGCTAGTGACTGGTCTTCCTTCAGAACTCCTGGGCCTAGAGGCATACAAGAGCACTTACTTGCCCAACAGGGATATTCCCAGTGAAGCAAAACAATAACTTAAGACTACATTTCCTGCCAGCCTAAGGGTTTGAGTCAAATTTAAGTTGACAAACGGAAGAGAGATGTAAACGTTTTTGCCCATTTAGTGTCTTGGACAGACATTTTGCCTACTGTGTTGTTTATAGAGGAAGTGAAGGTCACGCATAGGTTTTGTAGTAATGATCTAACAACCCTTACACCCCTGCTGCATTTTCAGCTCTAACTGTGATTCTTATCAGAATTGTTGGGTCATCTTAACATAAGCTAGTGTTGAGATTAGTCAAAGATGACTTTTATCTTGAAAATGGACCTGCCATGTTCTAGTGCGTACAGAACACCTGAATAAGATCGCTCATGAGAATGCTGCCAATGGTGTTATCTCAAGACCCAGAGGCCGGTTTCCTTCGTCTCCCTCAGGGCACCTCTTTCAGTAAGCCGTGCAGATTAACCAATTAGCATTCATCAAATTTAGCCAACCCAAATGTGGTACTCCTCCTAATCAAATTCTTAGGTAGCAAGAATCTGCATCTCATGTAGAGATTTCTAGCTGACCAGCAAGATGGGAAGCAAATACGTCTGTCAGCAAATATAACGAATTACACAGTTGAGAACTGAGAGCTTCAAGATTAAAGAAAAGGGGGAACCGGCGAACGAAATTGACTCTTTCTCCCACAAATAATGTTTTCAATTGATTAAATGAAACACACTAAAAAGAATTGAAACAGAGCAACCATAGAAGCTAATTGAATCTGTTTCTTCCTCTAGTATGCATGCTAAGACAAGAAAGAAAAAGAAGGAAAACAGTGGCCTTGCATGGGCTCATAGTTCTTACAAAGTCAAACTGTTTAAGTGTGGCGTCTGTGTATAAATGTCTAATTGTTTTTCATCAATGGCAGTTCTGTTGAAGCAAAACCCATTGCTGAGGCAAAGTAATTTATTTTAATTAAGTTTGTTTCGAGCAATTAGTAAATTTCAAGTAATTGAGTTAGAAGTGAAACGAAATCCAATTTTAGAAAAGTTCTCCTTGTTGGCTTTGCAACAAACATGAATGTGGTTTGTTTACTGCAAGCTGGGGGACACTGGCCTCTTTAGTGTCCAGTCCGTTACTCACCTGACATCGTCCTCCTCCAGCCATTCCCTGGTAATGATTACCAATATCTCATAGGGGTAATAGGATGGTACTACACACCTCTGAACTTCAGAAACCAGTTCAATGATTACAAAATGGGATTATGGGGTTGTGTAGAGAGAACCACCAAAACCTCTCTCAAATATGACTGCATAGTTGAGGCTTTCTAGGCCTTCTGGAATTTCCTGTGGCCATTTGTAGAAACCATGACAAGCATTTCCTGGGTTAGAGTTCAAGCATGTGCGTGGCTAAGAGCCCACTCAGGTCATGTCACTTGAAACCAGCCTCTGGACAGTTTGTGCCTTAGAGACAAACCTGTGTCGTCACTGAAAAAAAAAAAAACATTCACAGCATCAAAGAAATGAGAAGTTATGTCAGTTAAGAAAGAGCTGGAAAGGCTGAGGATTTAGCTCAGTAATGTACAAGGGCTGGGGTTGACCCTCACTTCAGTAACCACCACCACTGCCCCCTAACAATGAAAACAAAGGAAAAAATAACGAACTGACATTTTCATAATACAGTATCTGACAAAAGAATTAGAGCAAAATTTAAAAACTTTTTGGTGCCACATTTAACTGGGGTTCTTGGAAACTGGAACCGAAGGTCACACTGGAAAGAGAGATACTTGACTGCTTGACATAAAAGCAAAGTTTTTAAGGCTAAACTGGAATATGGAGGATGTCTAGGTAAGTTAAGTCCTGGGGTAAGAACGCACTTAAAATATCTTCTGCACAGACTATAGCGTAGACAGCATTAGGAATTTACCCCTCCAAGGGTTTTCTTTATTTTTGTTGATTTCTATTGGTGTCTTTACTGGATCTGGAGAAAGAGTAAAACCCAAAATCGTAAATCTGGTGATTTTTGATCCAGGGTTTGTATCTGACATTTCAACACATAAACAAAGCTAAATTTCAGTGTGGAGGGATTCACTTGAGGTTTTGGTGAGGGTAGGGGCACCGGGACTGGGTGAAAGGATGAGTAGCAGCAATAGGAATCCGGAACTCCAGTAGGAGCTCCACCCTTTCTTGTCCCCCTGCAGAAGAACGGCCCCTGAGTTACGACTGTCACTACCCTCCCTTGAGTTTCAGTCACGTGAGTTCGAGGTTGAAAATTAAACTTATGTGAGATATTCTCTTTGAAAAATAAAAGGAATTCTAAATTATTCCATCTTGGCAACCACATCAAAGACAGAAAAGTGCGGAACCCAAAGATCCCTCAGGTAATATCTAAGCCAAGCTTCTTTTGAGGAGGCAGGAAGAATGTTAGGCAGGCTGAGCAGAGCAAAGCGAACAACTTCTCTACCCCCAAGCAATATCAGCTTTTCCTCCCGTTCTCGTTGTCTACCACCCTCTGCCTATAGGATATTTTGTTTACTCATGCCAAGTTATTTTCATTCAGTAAATCCTTAATTTATATGTGCATGCCTGATTTCCAAGTTCTTAAGACTTTATTGATAGAGCCAGTCCAAGGGTGGGTTGATAATCTTGAAAGGTGATAATAATCAAAATTAGATAGACGTCTGTCCTAAGTTATATGCTGTGTAGAAGGCACACGTCAAGGAAAGTACTGCTAAGCAACTATCAAACTGAGTTCCCGAGATACCGCGTGAAATCTCTTTCTTTGAATTTAAATGATGAGTTGTAGAGAAAAGTCAGCATTCAATGCGATTCTTGTTCAATTTAAAGTGGATCTCATTGGGTGCAGGAGATTCTTTTCCAGCCCAAGGTGTTCTTTCATCCATCCGTCTGGTACATGCCAGATTTTTATGGTTGGGTTATGAGAACAATGACCTCATTCTCTCCAGTTGATAACAGGAATGGCACACTTTTTTATAACTTGAAAAGGCCTCTGCTTATTGATATGGGGGTTAAAATTAACTATCCCACCGGCGTCGCCCATTGCATACCTCACCTTATCTTGCGGAGCAAAAAATGAAGAGGGTGAAAACCATGTCCAACTTGTGGCCCATGGCTTTGTCTGGGGTAATCTGTGTTCCCGTAAGAACCTTTATCTTCTCTTTAAGCACACGCACAGCTGGCTAAACTAATTTCTCTTTTCGAACACAGCCTGGTTAAACGGAACAATCACACAAGATAGGTAGACCCAAAAGCCTGTGCTGAACAAGCCCTGACGTTTAATTCGCAATAAACCTTTGATTGGCTAATAGATGTGAAAATTAACAGCTGAGCTTTTCCTCTCAAATGTAGCACGCGTCTGTCTCTTAGGTGCACACCCCAGTTGCATTTTCTGGGTTGAATTCTGACTAAAATCTACAAAAAGGGGCATTTAAATTAGCCGAGGGTTCGACTCTCTCTAAACTAGAATGATAACTGAGTTTTGTGCCCTGGTCTGATAGGAAGCCTGAAAACGGAATTCTAATCTTATTTGACCACACCAGTATTTATGAAACTAACCTGTAAAAATGGTATCAAAATGGGAAAGGAAGTAGCACAGTTGCGTGTGGACTTCTACACATGAATTGCTCGCTGCTAGTGTGGTAGCTTCAGATAAGGATTCCCATCATGACAAGTGACTAATTAAAACTTAGCATCTTATTGCAATTGTATGCGTTCTTATCACTCTCCCCCAACTCAATTCCCATGACCTTGTAGGATTGCACACTATTTTTATCTCATTTTCAACCTCTCTGTTGGCAGGGCAGATTACTGGCAAGCGGAGCAATTGCTGGCAAGCATAGACGTTCTCCATCAAGGTTTCTTGTTATTCAGATTATACACAGTATAATGAGAGGGGAATATCTCATCGTTCCTAGTTTAGCCTGCTGCTCTTTTTAAAAGCATGTAATGCTTCTAATGTGTAAACGCCAATGTCATATGGAAGAATTAGTCACTTATTCTATTCATGGACTGCACCAGAATAACATACATTAATCCACAGGAGAGCTTTTTTCCACTCTGTCTCAGCCCACTGCTCCCCTGATGTATTTGAGGCTATATGCATAAACGTGACATCATGGATTTAACTTGGCATATTTTTTCTTTTAACCACCATGCAACTGGCAGGGGAAAAAGAGCTGAGGGTGAAGAGCAGAAGAAGAAACAGCTTCCCCAGACCTTCCCAGGGCAAAACCATTTGAGAAATAAGTGCTAAGGATTTACTGAGGGAGAGAGACCCGCTACTGCTGTCACATGAGGGATCTGGTTACCCTTCCTGTTAGGTTTGCACAGGAGACCCCTTGGAAAGCTCTACAGCCTGTAGTGGTGGGCTGAGACCCCACCCATGGCCTTTCAGCAAATTCTTTGCATTTTAGTGAAAGATATGCAAAGTTAAAATCACGAGGTCACTTTTATGCTTATAATCTCAATGGCCACTTTGCTCTGCCGAGGAGGAAGGCTCCGCACAACCCGACTTTGTACAGCGTGGCCTCTTCTGACCTCATCTGTTGTCGCTGCCCGATTCCCATTCACCTCTGTGTTGCTACCGCCCTGAAAATTTATCTAGCCCCATTTCTTGTGCACACGCAACTTTCTACTCAATTTTTACGTTCATGGAAATTGTGTTCTTTTCCGTGCCCTCTAGTCAAATAATCACTATAATTTTGATTTTCTCGTTGTCACTGCCAAGATCTGACTTGTGCAACCGCCATCTCTCTTTCAAGCTACTGTCCTCACTGGCCTGCTTCAAATTACGGTCCTATTATCAACTCTGCCACACAGCAGGCAAAGCGTCAAGTATAAATCTGTTTTCATTCCAAGAAGGAAATCCAGATTCCAGTGTTTGACCCCTAAAGCACTGCCTGGCTGCCTTTGCTCTGTTTCTGCACGCTCATTATGGGAATGGCTTCTGTTCTATGTCCCACCCACAGTGGCCTCTTTTTGGATCTCTCAGACACTCTGAACTCCCTCTGATCTCAGGGACACATCCCACCTGCCCCAAATCATTCTTCTCCCATGTGTTCTCACAGCTCCTCTGCTCGGTGAGGTCTTAGCATTAAATGCTATCCATTTCAAAGGCTGCATCTGAGCAGGTATGCTGTTACAGTCATTCCCCAGCCTCTGTTTCCCTCTGGCACACTCTACACGCTCCGTCTTCCTTCATTTCCTGCAAATAACTGTAACTAGATTGTTTACTACCTGATCTGGCTCTGGAAATCTCAAGATGAAACACACTCTTCAAGTCTCTCATCCAAAGCCTGGTATGGATCTCACAGATTTAGTGGCTGCTTCCTTATTCATGAGCCAATTTTCTTCCTCTGCTCATTTGTCATAGCCACCTTTTCAGAGTGACTTCTGCCCGGCTCCTAATGGTGGGAGCTTCATATGTTCCAGGGTAGGAGCTTGAGGATTAGAATTATTAGGCAAAAGGAACATAGATATAGGAGAAACAAGAAACAGAAACAAGATAGTATCAGTGAATGCCAAAAGTCGCCCATGTTTAATTTCCTTTGGCTTAAATACCCAGACTCCAAAAGGTAAGAGAAAAACTGCATACACAGAACAGGGAATGAACAGACCAGTAGAAGGATTACTGACTACGTTCTTGTCTGTTGCCAGAACAAGATAAGTAACACCTACACCCTAGACCAAAACATTCTGTAGGCAAACCACTCCCTGGGTGGAATCCATAGTTATGCCCCTAAGGGAGTGGAACCTAGTGGGATTCTTAGACTTTTGCTCGGGAGAGAAACAGATCTACTTCTTAATACCTGAAATACCAGGTCTGGCTATTAGCCACACCTGTTGACAATAACCTTGAGAGAACAGAAAAAGGTTCCAACTCTCTGGCCTTTAGTTAAGACAGAAGGAACCCATACCTATGGGCCCTGTCTCTCATTGTTTTGCTGGGTAATCCTATTACATATTTGGTAGAAACTTTTCCAGAATCTCTGCAGGTACTTATAAAATCACCATTGATCTTTGATTGAAGGAGTACCTTCAAGCAAGCTCCAAAGGGGGAGAAAAGATTTATATATGAAAGGCGCCATAGCATGTGGTTAAAATTTTACTGACTCAATGTCACTTTTCCCTACTTCTCATCTTTCTGCATGACTAACAATATTTACTTCTCTACTGACTCATTATCTTTGTGCACCTGTTCTTGAGAATAACAGCCACCAGCACCTCAGGTTTTGTTGAGTAGCCACATTTCTTCTTGCTTCTTTGTTCCGTTTACTCCCCATCCTTTATGGCTTACCCATTATGTTCCGGGTACTAGCAACACAAAAGGGACTTAGAAATGCATGGCAGCCTTAGGAAGCCTGGTCTATCTATGAGAGAAGATTGACAGGTAAGGCGGCATCTAGAATACAGGTACATGCAGCAAATGAGATGTGAACAGTCAGAGCCATAAAACCGGACATCCTGGAGATGCTTTCTGAGGGAGGTGGCTGTACAGTCACCCCACAAAGGAAAACCAGGATGTCCTAGGAAGAAAAGTCAATTCATTAAGGTAGGAACTGTCAAAGAATCTAGAGTTTTGGGAGACTGGCCTGCTTGTGTGTGCAGACAGAGTGTGCAGGAGAGGGAGAGAGAGATTAAAGAGGGAGGGAACATGAACAAAGCCTAGGAGACTTTGTGCAAACGCCTGAATTTTATTTCTTTGTGGAAAAATGGCCAGAGAAGGTATTTACATCTCTCCATGTGAAATAGCAAGAAACCAAAGTCCATTCACTATTTTATCCTGCTTTATCAGTGTTTCTGAGTAGAGAATTCCTATTGCGGCCAGTACTGTATTTTTTATAGTCTTAGGAGAACCCTCCTTGCAGACAATAAAAAGATAACTTGATTTATTGTTTTAATTGCATTTTATTCTCCTATTTTCTTATTTTTATTCCCATTAGTCTTTTAAGTTCACCAAAATTCATACAAGTTCATTAGAATGTACAAATAGACTCATCTCAATGAATAGAAAACAATTAACTTCCAGAACTGATAATTACTCCCAAGTATCACTAGACGGGGTAACAAATATGTAGACCCTCTTGAAGCCTTCAGCCTTGTTTTGCTTTTATGTAAGAAGTAGATGAATATGACACAAGAAAAGAAAATGAAAATTACTGCTTTCTCTTGTCATAAGCTTTGAATATTTCTCTAATTGTCATATGAAGCTAATTAACTCGTTAGGTTAGAATTCACTCACTTTTCTGTTTCTGGTGTATTTTCTTCTCATTTGTCCTAGAGGCGTGGGCTTCTTTACAGTCCTTTTATTGAGTCTTCCTTAATGGAGCACAATGAACTGCTTGCCTGTGGCCCACCAGTTTTCATGCTGACTCTGGCCAAAAGGCAGTTTATGGATCCAGAGGAAAGGAAATGGAAAACCATGATGTACTTTATTTTACCATGACATCTCTATTCCCAGCACATAAAGGGAGGATGGGGGGGGTTAACAATGGGAAATAGGAATGTGTACATCAACAAGAGTATTTTAACTTTCAGTGCTGGGTTGCAGGGTCAGACAACAGTGGCTAGAAGGTCCCCAACCGTAGAAAACATCCGGGATTTAAGCGAGATTGCAAAAGTTTTACCTGTGGATACGAGCATGGTGACAATGTGGAGTCTGGAGGAAAGAACAAGCCACTCCCATTGTGCGGATTCCACAAGCCAACCATCACCATCAGGGTATGAACGCATGATCTTATGTTTTCTTTTGTCACAATTTCTGATAGTGTGATGAGGCTTTACCTGCAAGGAAGAAGTAAAAACTCACAACCAGTTAACATGACCTGTAGATAATTTTCAGATGATGTCAATGGGAATCAATGGACAGAGGAACACGGCCATGGCAGGTGGCTATGTGGGAGAGAGCAGAGCGAGGATGGAGACTGATCTTTGTAGCGCAGGACACTTCTCTTTATTCTGCATGAAGAGCATCCTAGCTAAGAACTATGGTTTGAGTGGTAGAGACATGGCTCCGCAGTTAAGAGCATTGCTGCTCTTGCTTTAGCTTCCAGTCCCCACATCTAGGAACAACCGCTTGTAACTCCAGCTTTGCAGCATCAGGCTCCCTCTTCTTGTGCCTGCACGCACCTGTGTACATACAAGCACACAAACACACACATACATGTGCGCATAAATGATAAACGTTTTAAATAAATTTTTATTTTAATTATTTGAAAATATTTTTTCAAACATTGATTTGAACTGGACTTCAGATGAAAAGAGCCACAGAAGGGAACGGGAGACACACATTGGTTTGTGTTCTCGTGTTTATTTAACTTTGCGCTTTTTCGGGGAGAGTTAAGTTTGAACAGACATTGCAGTGCTGCCCACTGAGTTTCATATCTCACTTACATTTGCTAAGTACTGACTCTGTGCCTGGAATTACAAATCCACATTTAAACATAGTGTGGTTCATTCTTCAAACCGAGTGACCCAAAGCGGTGCCTGGCTGTCTTCTGATATCTACTATAGTTTACTGCAAGGGTCTAAGTCAAAATGGAATCTTAATGTTAATGCTGGCCTGGTATTCTTCTGCATATAAATCACTGCCACAAGCGTCTGACAAATAGGATGCTCAGAGCAATGGAGGGCCTTGATGGTCATCGAGACTGGTAAAGGATTCAGTCTGGTCAGTAACATCACATCAGAGAAAAGATGCCAGGCTTTCATTTCGCTTGAGTCCTAGGTAATTTTGCCATGTTTCTATTTGCCCAAAAAAAAAACAGGTTCTCTAGCTGTGTTGTCAGAAAGTGCCTCTTGAACTGTTTGCTTTTCAGAGAAGTAAAGTTGTTCCCAAATCAATATGCTTAAGGAAATGGAAGGCTCTTGATTAGCAGCCAAGAGGCCTCCTAATGAAATGACATTTCCCTCCAGGGACTTCAAGTGGTTAATGGAGCCTGGCACTCTCTGTGTAAAGTGCTTGTGTTTGCTCTGCGCTGTGCTGAGCTGCACTTTATAAATGCCAGGACACCAGAAAGTGACCCCAGACAGACACATCGCATGTCCGTGTACGTCTTTAGACCAAAAAAAGAAATGTGTCTATGTTCACACCTGGGTTGTGTAGCTGCAAATAAATCCACCATGTGAACAAACTCAAAACAATACGCCGTCAGCCCTGAGAGAGCAGTGGCCAGCTAGCAAACCTGAATACACTAAAAGCTCATGTAATGAAGGACACCCGAAAGCACATGAGATGATCACTGTGCCCTGGATCATTGCAAGCAGTTGATTCTTGAAAGAATGGACAGGCGCTGTTTTGTTGTTGTTTTCTGAAGAAGGTAAACAGACTACGGTCTTTCTTGTGCTGTGATTCAAATGTGTTTATATATATACAAGGGCATCGTCAGTCTTTACGGTATCTTCACGTTATCCGTGTGTATAAAATGCCTTAATCTTAGAGCTCAAAGCCCCATTGATACTTGCAGAAAACATTTTGGTATGACAGGAAAATTTTCTGGCATCCAAGGAAGGGGAGATATACTTACAATTAGGGACTAGCAAATTCTCTCTTGTCAAGATGTCTGTATTCTTTCCTTCCCCCTTTCTCTATTTCCGACACTCCTCACAAATGGAGATGCTGTCCCCTGAAAGCGATCACAGATAAATCTACTTATCATTTGTAATCACAATGTATTTCTTGACTCGAACTATGAAAAGGAAAATCCCTTTAGATCTGTTTTTAAATGAACTTGTAAATAAATGGGAAACCTTGGTCATGGTGCTATTTTAAAGTGGATTTCTTAATTTCTGAGGAAATAGAGGCTTTCTGAGTTTAGCAGCAGCAATACTAAAAGCAAAATACATAAAAGATAAGCTGTTTATTGTGTCTCTGAACAGCTTTTTAGATGCATGCATATGTGTTAGTGAAGGTTTTCTGGAGAAACAGAACACATGTGTGCATTCATGTGTGTGTACATGCATACACACATTCACACACACACACTTATAGAAGATGCCTTATGGAAACTAGGGAATTTCATGATCTGCTGAATGCAAGCTGGGTGCCCAGAAAAGCCAGTGGTATAAATATGAGTCCAAAGGCCTCAGAACCAGAAGTGACATCCTAGGGCAGAAGACAGATGCTCCCAGAGAAGCAGAGAGAGCGACTCCACGCTTCTCCTTGGCTATATTCAGTCTCTGAACAGATGGGGCGGCTCCCACTCACATTGGTGAAGGCAGATCTTCTTCTCTCAGTCTTCTAGATCAAAGGCTAATCTCGTCTGGAAACACCCTCACAGGCACACTCCAAAGGTTTTACCAGCCATCTGGGCATCACTTCGTCAAGTTCCCCTCTAAATGTGACTATGACATGTTCTGAGTTGATTCTGACCACACTTAATACAATACAGAGAACAATGGTCTCCAGCACAGGCACTCCAGACATTACTAGTGCTACTCAAAGGGGATGAGGCAAAGGGTTTGTTTCGTTTGAGAAGACAACTCATGAAACAAAGTCAGCACATCCTTTTATTTGATTCTTTTTCTGTCTACACACGGAGATATCACTTGGGGTACACGTATCTGAAGGACAATCATGCCAGACCGAGAAGCTGTGAATGCATTTGCTTGAGTTTTGGCACGGATGAAGAAACTGCTCTCTTTCCCTCCAGTGACTTCCGTGCAAAAATTGGTAGCCTCTTAACATGAAGGCTAGGTCAGTGAAACAGAATCTCAGGTTCCAGCATGGTGTCTCAGGATCTGAAAGATGCTCTGAGGACCGGTGGCAAGCGGATGGCCCAAGATGTCCATAGTCCCTAACTCGGACCTCACCAACTGGGCATCCCGCATAAAAGTCATGTTTAGCATCCCCCCCACCCCAGATTTGGAGAGGAAGTGGTGAGTCATGCCTGTGAGCAGGCTGAGAAGAAAAGTCTCCCAGGGATCTTCCAATCAGGTCGCTGCTTCACATTTATATCATGAAAGAGTTTTGTATTACCATAAACCAGAGACCAAGTATGAATTAGCATCACCACAGTCATGGAGACTGTGAGATTTATGCAATGACCATGGTGGCTGTGGATCAGAAAGCCACCAAGAAGCCCTCGTGCCACTTAGAGCAGACTGTGTTGAGCATCCAGTTGTTCTTGCCATATTAGGACCCGTTTGCCTGGCTTCTGTTTCCTGGCAATCTAGATCTCTCTTTACTCCTTTTTTAGTCTCGATAGAATTGAAGTGGTCTGGCCATCAACAACCCTGTCTTCTCTTGGTCGCCTGTGAAGACAGCCAGATGGAATGGGGCCTTTTATACTTACACATTTATCAGAACCAAAAGAATGGCACACTAATTTTTCATCTTTTAGGTAAAGACCCAAGCCTGCCCCCCAGGAAAGCATGGCACGGTGGGCTACAATCTTATTCTACAAGGAGGGTTGAAGCATCAAAAACTAAAGACAGAGTCGAAAAGACTAATTTTAGGGATGCGGGGGTTTATTTAGAAGGAAGAGTTTTGGAGTCCAGGAATGAATTATCTTCACACCGTACTGGCGCATTTTTAGTTTAGCTTCTCAAATATGTGTATTTGAGGGAAAGAGGCGAAAGACAATCCAGCTCAGCCAGTTTAAACAGTCAGTTCAGAATGTCACTTTGAATTTATGAATTATCTCCTTGACAAAGTGAACTGAAATAATGGAGAAAGATTTTTTTTTCCACTAAGGAAAATCCTACTTCAAATATACAATGGGCTGAGTCTTTCAAAGTCTCAAGCCGGAACTCACAGATCAGTAGAGAATTCTCCTTCTCTGGAGTGAACCCAGAATCAACAGGAGCATGCTGAGGTGCAAAGAGCTCAACCAAATTCAAAGTAGGAAGGGGTTGCTCTGCCAGCCTTAAAGGGCCCTAACCTAATGGGGTCCTGAGACAGTGCCTCTTGTTCTTGAGGATCAGCCTCTCAACAGGTCCTCTCGCTATCACGGTCATGATTGAAGGTCGCTGTCTGTGTTCATTATTTTTCGTGCGTCCTAACCAAAATACAATGCCCAACCAAAGCAATGTGAGGAAGTAAGTGTTTATTTGAGTTCACAGTTTGGGGGGTCAGACCATAAGATCACCAGAATCTTGAGGCTGCTGGTCCCATTATATCCACACAGACATGAGGCAGAGAATCTGGACTGTTCTTTACTCAGTTCTTTTTCTCCTTTGTAATCACATCAGCCCCATGGTGCGCACATTAGGATGGGTCTTCTCATCTCAGTTAACCTAATCTAGACAAGGGCAGAGGTTGTTCTAAATCCATCAAGTTGATGTCAAGATTAACCATCATATTGTCGGAAATCAAGCAACTTTTTCTAGACAAACCTGCCATGGTCAAATTTCTGGGACACATCTATGCCACAATCGTATGCATCTCTGAAGGAAAGAAACCACGGTGGTAAAGGTGCTACAGAAGATAGTTGACTCTGTTCCATCTACAGTTTTCCTAAACTGTCTCAATCAACTTCAAAATGATTAGTGCGTATTTTCTGTAGAAATGAAGCTTAAACTTAAGATTCATATCCAGTGGACTCAACCATCAGATGAGATACTAAAAGCTTCTATCAGGAATTGTCTTTCTATACTGGACATTAAAAATTTGGGTTTGTGTCTGAACAAAAAAAAATCCATTTCTGAAACTTCTTCCTAATTTTTTTCCCAAGCCTGTCTTCCATAAATTTATGTTCCTTTTGCATTCAAGTTGATTTCTTGGGTCCAAGTTGTGATTGTAGAGTCACAGGGGTTATGGACATGAAAAATATTTACCAATACAAAATTTAAGATAAATGTTACAATGTAACTTCATGCGACCTAAATCACCATTGTTTGGCCAGCCACTCCCATTTCTCTCTTATTTCCTCAATATTACAGTTCCATGGGTAATATTTAGCAATTCTTGTAGGTTGACTATTATCTATATGCCACAGCTCTTTCCCCATAATGTTCTTTTTTAATTTTTTTTTTTTTTTTTTGGTTTTGGTTTTTTCAAGACAGGGTTTCTCTGTAGCTTTGGAGCCTGTCCTGGAACTAGCTCTTGTAGACCAGACTGGCCTCAAACTCACAGAGATCCTTCTACCTCTGCCTCCCAAATGCTGGGATTAAAGGAGTGTGCCACCACCACCCAGCTTCCCATTGTGTTCTTAAAGGCCTGAATCACATAGGAACCACTGCATACTTGGCCTTAATCCCACAGTCTTTATGAAAAAAAGTTAAGAAATCTACATTGTCTTCTCTATCTCCATCCCATGATATTCCTGTAGTTTGGGGGTGTCTGAGCCTAGAACTTAAAGTGTCATTCCTACCGAGTCCCCGAATTTAAACAAAGTTGGCAGACAGCCCAACAGCACACTATGATTTGAGGATCAGTCTGGAGATTCTCTTTTTTTCTTTTTTCTTTATTCCTCTCTCATACAACACATCCCAACCTCAGTTTTCCCTCCCTCCACTCCTCGCAGCCCCCCTTCCGTCTGCCCCAGATCCACTCCTCCTCTGTTTCCCTTCAGAAAAGAGCAGGCCTCCCAAGGGCTATCAACTGAACATGGCATAACAAGATACAACAAGACTAGGCATGCACCATCAGTTTGGACAGTCTAAATTTCCTGGAGAGTTTCGATCCCAGAGTATACGACAAACCATCCCTGAGTTTTCATGAATGTGATAAGTTATGGAGTTTCAGAGATCCAGTTAGTTGTCATATGGAGGGCAGGCCATTTGTTGTTTGAGGAGAATAGTCTTCAAAAACATTACCAGAGGACTAGATGGTAGGACTGAGTGAATAGATTATTTCAGTCTCAGGTTTGGTCCTTAGGACAAACGCACAGTCAAACAATCAAAATGACACCTGAGAAATCTTAATATGAAGTTCGTTTCTGCCTCGTGAACAAGTCTCCTTAGATGGGTTCTCAATGCTTCCACAATTTAGTCATCAGCTCAGGCCCTAGGGTACAAATCCGTGCTCTGGAATGACTCACTGCTAAGATTCAAGTTGTCACATTCCTTATGGAGTCAAGGTTGCTATAATTGTCACTGACATCTACAGCAGCCCGGGAAGGGCAGCGGAGTAAAGGGAATTTCACACATGCCATGAGTCACTTACTGATCCTTCTTCGGGGATCTGGCTGGAACTTGGTGAGGTGAAGGAGGGGGAGATCTGTCTGGCTGATGCAGACACAGAGACCACAGAGCCTTTAAGAGTGGAACCTGCACTAAAATTGTCCACTATGACGCATGTGTGTGACAATATTTCATGGCACCAGCATTTTGGCACTCAGTAGCCACCTCCACCAGGCAGAGGAAGCTATTGTTGCATCCACCCAAAAGATATTGCACGTGTTTCCAAAAGGGAGACCAACTCAGATCATTACTCCCAAACAGCAACCAGTCTTATGCTTTGCCTTCACACAAAAAGTAGAACTAACAAAATTAGTTTCTTTCCCTTCATCCTAGAATGAAAACATATTATTAAGTCTTAAGATAGTACAGGAGAAGAATTAAAATAATGTCAATATTGCATTCTATCACTAAACACAAGTGTAAGTTTGTAACATAGGCTTTGTTTAATTGTTTCATTCCATATCCTCTTTTATTATTTAAAAAAGCATCCCCGCAGTCATTCTTACCATACCAAAGCATCCCTGGGAGCAGGGGCCTATCATGAGTCACTTCCCAACATCTTGGTTGTCATCAGATCATAAGAGTTTACCAAGCTTTCCTTTTTCTAGCTTTTTATTTGACATGTAGGATTTTTTTGCTCTCAAAATTAAATATCATAACTCATCAAACACCAGTGTTTTTGGAGATTCTGACTCATCCTCACCAACTCCCTCCTCTGCCCTATCTCTTCCAAATGTTCCTGAATTTGAGCACTGGACTGAATTAATGACAGACTCATGAGTGACCTACTTGTCCTATCCTTTGTCTTGCTTTCTTCCCCACTGAATGTGTGCTATGATCGCTCTCCTAGGCTTACCCAGAGAGGCTGCTCTCAGGAGGATTGCCAAAGTTTTGGGTTGCCTTGGTCTTAGTCACTTTAAAGCTGGGTTTGTAATCATATAATTTGGGGCTGGGATGTAGCTCGGTTCATAGAACACTTGCCAAGCACCTATGAAGCCCAGGGGTTTGATTTCCAGCACCACGTTAGTCAGGTGCGGTGGGAGGAGGATTAGAAAGTTCAAGGTCACCTTTGACCCCTAAACAGAATGTAGAATGGATTACATGAGATACTATCACAAAAAAGCATACAAAATAATAAACACGTAATTTATAAACATTCACTCTTTTAAGGTATACATATAAAAATTGAAAATTAGAGGGAATCCTGAAACATCTATCACAGAAGGATCAGAGCGTTTGCATCATCTTGCAAATATCCTCATAGCCGTTGATACTCACTTTCCTTCCCTGTCCAACAAACCTCAAATGCTTTCCCTGGATTTCCCTTTTCTAGAATGCTGTATTGATAGAACATGTCTTTTTGTCTGTTCTTTTTTTATTAACAAAAAACATTTGAAAGTCACCCATATTTTGTTTTGTTTTGAGGGGATGGGATTTTTTGGGGGGTTCGAGACAGGGTTTCTCTGTATAGTAGTCCTGGCTGTCCTGGAACCCTGGAACTAGCTCTTGTAGACCAGGCTGGCCTCGAACTCACAGAGATCCGCCTGCCTCTGCCTCCCAAGTGCTGGGATGAAAGACATGTGCCACCACCGCCCAAGTCACCCACGTTTTCTTGTGTCAGTAGTTTTTGATTTTCCTTGTTAATAGTGCGTAGGATCTTATTGTCTTGATATAACGTTGTTTCTTTAGCCATTCTTCAACTGAGAACTGTCTGTGTTCAGGGCTATGTTGACTAATGCATCTCTAAATTGTTCCATACAGGTTTTCACACAGATGGCATGTTTGGTTTCTTTGAATTAGCAGCGAGGAGTAAGATGATTCATTGTGCTTTTCAGTTACATTTCTCTGAGCAATCATGCTGTAAAGATTGTGTTCTTTGCGTCTGCACCTCCATGCTGACGGACTGTCAGTTCAAACTTCTCGTCCAGTTTGAAAGTGGAGTTGCTTGCTTCCTTATCCTTATTGATCTGAAAAACTCCTTTACATATTCTAGATTACCGGCTTATTACATTTTGTAAGATTTTCTTATGGCTTATGGTTTTCTTTTCATTTTTAGTGGTAGAAGTCATAGAAGTTTTATTTTTGATTATATTCTATATGTTAATTTTATATAGCATGAAATATGAGTAGAATGTAAATTTTTTATAACCTGTGTTCAAAGGTCACCTCCTTTATTTGTTCCTATATATTTTACAACTTTTTGTTTTTTAAAACAAGGTTTCTCTGTATAACAGCCCTAGCTTTCCTTGAACTAGCTTTATAGACCAGGCTGGCTTCAAACTCACAGAGATCTTCTGGCCTCTACCTCCCAAGTGCTGGGATTAAAGGCATGCACCACCACCCAGCTATTTTACAACTTTTAATGTGGTAAAATACACATAATGTAAAATATGCTGTCCAGTGATGATTATCTGATTTACACTCTACAGCCATTGCCAGTCTTAACCATTCCCAAAGAAAGCCCACGGTCCCTAAGCAGTCAGTCCATTTTCCAACCACCCAGGCAGTGTTCACCATGTTTACTCTTTACATATTTGATTCCAGGATTATCTGCTCAAAAGGCAATCATTTCTCCATTGAATTGTTTTGGCGCTTCATTAGAGATGCAGGATTTAATGCATTTGTTCTCTTATTCCAATGTGTGTCTTTCCTGTCTCCAATAAATGATTATTTTATCTCATAAGTCATGGAATATACAGTCTTGGGCACAGCAACAGGATTATAAACTGTCCTTGTTGTCTTATTGTCTACTTAACACAGCCTATGGTCATCTGGGAAGAAAGTCTTGATTACTGAGTTGCCTAGATCACATCAGCCTACAGGCCTCTCTATAGGGAATTGTCTTGATTGCTCACTGATGCCTGAGAGCCCTTCCTATTAAGTGTTTCACCATCCCTAAGCAGGTAGTCCTGAGGGAATAAGCCAAAGAGTCAACCAGCAAGCACGATTCCAATATGGTTCCTGCCTTACGTTCCCTCCCCACTTCCCTCCTGATGATCATGACCTTGAACTTTAAGTTGAAATAAACACGTCTTCCCAAAAGTTGGTTCTGGTCAGATTATCTTATTACAGCAATGGAAAGGAAACTAGAACACACAGGGACACTACTGTCCCTAGTTCGGCATGAGTTTTGGGAATATGAACAGCAAGCACTTGTCCACTGAGCCATCTTTCCATCAAACTGTCTCATCCATGAACTTGATACCCCTCCCCCACTCATTTAGGTCTGCTTTAGTGTCTTTCACTCATAATTTTTAGCTGTAATAGATGATTCCTGAGTTTTTGGTGTGATTGCAAATGATACTTTTGTTTGCAGTTTTCAGTTGTCCATTGCTAGTGTGTACGCTTATGACGAATTTCTATGCATTTGGTGTATATCCCACAATCTTGTTAAACTCAGTTCCACAGCTCTTGCGTATTCTTTGAGATATCCTTTGCAGATAATTCGTCCTCTGTGAACAGAGGCAGTTGGGTTCTTTTGTTTCCACCCATGCATCTGCTCCTTCTTTTCCTTTCCTTATTGCTCTGTTGAGGATATGTAATACAATAAGAACTGCACAAGCCAGAATCTTTTCCTTGTTCTCAACCAACCACATTTGAGCTGCTCTTTTATTTTCCCATGATGAAACACTCTTGAATTTTATAGTCCCTGCCTAAATTTCTCTGCCTTCCTCCTTACATGGTAGGCACCTCTTCCTCCAGTTGCCCTTATTGGTTGTGTCCCACACAGTCAGCAAATCTCTCATCATTTTATATACTCTTACATTTTGATGTCTTACCTGTGTATAGACTCCTGAATGCTAGATCTTTCCTAGAGGAATTTTTTATGAAGTTCCATGACAAATGTATCTCTTAGTGGCACATCAAATTGATATTATTAATATTTACCCATCACCACTACTCTTCCATGTACAACATAGCTTGGTTTTCTGATACATATTTATTTAAAAAAATATGAATCTAATTACATTGGCAACTGACTAAATGTCTTCATGCCTTATTTCAAGTTTGTAGCAGAGCCAAGCAGGCCCTGCTTGGTACTTCTATCTCACTGTCGGGCTTACTCATCTGCTAACACTTCCCTTCGCGTGCACTGCGCTCCACCTTGCATCTTTGTTCTCTTCTGAGACAACCAAGCTTTCAGGATCAAATGTGACCTCCTTGGCCAGCTTTTTTCTTCTACTCAGTGTAGGCTATACTACCACATAGATGTTTCCTTTCCTCTGATCATCTGCTATTTTTGTCCTGCTGTTACTATCTGATATAATATTGCTTGTTTAATCATGTGTTTATAGTATCCTTTTAGCTGTCCCTCTTGAAAGCAAGCCCCTTGAGGGCAGGGATATTGACCTTGTAACTATATTCCCTGCTTCCTATTCCAATGACTGAACTCGTAATAGATGTTTAATAAACAATGAATGCTGTGTAAATGAAATCTCTAAATTCACATCTACTTGGTCACTGAATATGGAAATCTCAGAATAGTCTTATTCCAACAGTAAAATGGAAACCATTCTTGACGTGTGAATGGGTGGTGGTGGTGGTGGTAGTGTTTTTGTTACAGATTGACCCCAAATCTTCAGAAATGTTAGCCTAAAATTATACGACTAAGTCACATTACACCCACGGTACAAAGTACAGATTTCTAGGTTCCTCTTTTGGAAATCCTGCTGGTTTCATAGGTATGAGATGGACTCTGGATTTAAAAACTTTAGAATACTCTCTTGCCCCTTCCCTCCCTTCCCCTCCAAAGTGTGTGTGTGTGTGTGTGTGCGTGTGTGTGTCCCTCCCTCTGTCCCTCCTCCTTCCCTCTCTTCCTCCCCTTCTCTCTCCCTCCCTTCTTTCCACTCCCCCTCTCTCTTCCCCCCTCTCCACTCCTCTCTTTCTCTCTTGGGCTGGTAATCAAATTCAGGCCTTGCAGACTACAGGCAAACACCCTACCTCTGAGCTACACATGAGACTTTTTCATCAGAAAATGATTTCACACAGAGAATTAGGACTCTGTGGAATCTATTGTAAGCACTAAAGGAGTAAAGGCCAGAGACACTACTGGTAGCATTTAGTAAAACAAATTTCAGGAATTTTGGTGAGCTCCTGCCAAAGGTCTCAGCTGTTTGTGGCACCAAAGATTCTCAAGGGTTACGCAGCAGTCCTGGCAAAAGCTCACTCCACCAGCTGCCATACCCATTTGCTTACTCATCATGGCTGAGTAATAACAGGGTTCCTTTCTTTTCTGTCTTCCCATCCTTCGTCAGTTTTTTTTCAGAGCAGAGATCTGACATGAGGTCCTATTGGCCAGCAAGGAAGAAACATATTTGCCCAGGACCCTGGCCACCTCTGGGAAAGCAAGCAAGAATAGAAAGAAAAGAAAGTAGGAAGAGGGGTAGGGAGGAGAGGAGAGAGATGCTAACCGCTAACTCACATGCTCATCTCCTTCCACTCTATGGTGAAGCGCACTTGTCTTTCCTCATCTTGTTCTGTTTCCATAGTCCCATTGTCTGTCGTATACTAGCCCCTCCCACCTCCACTTCATAGGCCATCGTCCTTGGCAGCAGCCTAACTGGCATTCTCTTATTCATTCTTCTCTCTTTACTCTGCCTAAAATACATATAACTCTCTCACTCTCCAACTTAAAAGACTTGAGTGCTCTTACCTTGCCTACAATGGTAGGTTCAAGTGCCAGGACTTGGGAAGAAAGCCCCAGTGGGTGCTTTGACCTTTGTTCTTCAGCAGCATCCTGCAGGTCACACATTTCCTCACCTCTGTCGCTCTTCACCTCATCCATTGCCTACTCTGCTTCCCACACTTCTCCACTTGAAGCCTGCCAATCCTGAGAGACAGAATCAGATGTCACCTTCTCCAAGGGACCTTATGCGGTATTGAAGGAGAATGACCCCCCCCCCAATAGGGTCATCTATTTGAATGATCTGTCCCCAGTTGGTGGAACTATTTGGGAAGGATTAGAAGGTGTGGCCTTATTGGAAGAGGTGTATTGCTGGGGTGGGCTTTGAGGTTTGACCAGAACACACCACTCCCAGGCAGTTCTCTGTCTTGTGCTTGAGGGTCAGAATGTAGGCTCTTAGCCACCACTGTAGCTCCATGCCTGTCTGCCTCTGCCATGCTGCTTGCCAGGGTCGTCATGGACTCTACCCTCTGGAACCATGAGCCCCAACTTAAACACTTTTTTTTATATAAGTTACCTTGATCATAGCCACTGAAAAGTAACTAACTTCATTCACTTCCTTGCCCTTTCTTCCCTCTTGACCCTCTCTAATGCCTACCCTGTCACTGAGTTGGGACCCTCCCCAGAGTGACACTACCATTCGTAAGGCAAGGATCTGTCTGGCTATAGGATTTATAGAAGAAGAAGCAGTTCTAGGGCTATGTCATCTCTTCCCCAGAGTTAACATCGTCAAGATCACCTTTTGTCATGTCCATCTCGTACCAAGTAAAAGAGACAGCTTTGAAGAGTCTCAACATCTTATTCAAATGTCCACGTCTCTGCCTTGAGGCCATGGCAGACTGAACCAGGGAGTTTGTTTTAGACTTTGCCATTTTTCTTTGTCTTTGGGTTCAGCTTCTTTCTGACAGCTTTAAAATCCTTGTCCACACGGGAGCACAGGTTTCACAGATCTGAATCTCTCTCAAAACAACATAATGTGAGAGCCGAAAGTTCTCCCCTAGCTTGCAAAACAACATCACGTGGCATTTGTGACTTTGAAGGTCTGGTGTCTAAAAGGCAGAGTGGGGGTGATGTCCTATAAGAACACTTACAAAGGACTCTGGTTTGGTTCCCAGCAACCACAGGATGGCTCACAGTCACCTATAACTAGCTCCAAGTGATTCAACACCATCTTCTGGTCTCTGCAGGCTACTGAATGCATGAAGTACACATAAGCCCATGCAGGTACACATATACACATAAGTAAATTTAATTAAAAAGTAAAGAAAACATGGCTGTCTGTCAGGTCACATGGAATGAAGCTGTGTATCTTAAATAGTCTCCTCCTCACTGCTGTGTGGTGGTCATTATTAATTTTTTTTTTTTTTTTGCATTTGAGGCCTTTAGG
Organism: Microtus pennsylvanicus; assembly: GCF_037038515.1. Lineage (NCBI taxonomy): Eukaryota > Metazoa > Chordata > Mammalia > Rodentia > Cricetidae > Microtus > Microtus pennsylvanicus. Next base: position 84,644,778 of record NC_134587.1, read on the forward strand.
TAGACTCTGATGAAACCATGGCTTCTATGATTTCAGTTGTACTAGCCCTAGGTGGCAAATTGCCATAACTGAAACTCCCCTGGACACAATGGTGGCCTTGCCTGCCCCCAGAGGAAGTGGAGGCAGCCTGTGGAGTCAGAAGTAGGACGGCAGAGGCTCTGTTATGGTTTTACAGCCACAGGAATGGACTGAAATTACAGCTGAGACCACTCCAGCTGGGAACTGAGAACGACGAAGGCAATGGGAATAGCCAGACCTCCAGTGTGCGCAGTTTTGAGCCCTGTACACACTCTAGCGTGCCGTAATTGAGGGAGCGTGAGGAAACACTGGGTACACGCAGGCTTTACAAATTACAAGTACCATAATCTAATAGAAATAATCTCCACAGGGAAATGTACAGAAAATTGTGGGATTTCAATGAAAATACAGAATACAGATCTGTGGGCTTGGGGGGAGGGGAACGATCTCTTAAAGATCATCTCCAAATTCAAAACAAATACTTCAAATAGAAGAAACCGGATGACTTACCATCTCAAAAAATCCTCAAGGGAATCTAGATTCCATTATTTTCTCTGTCAAAGAATTAATTGATTTTTTTTTATCATTATGAAGATATACACTAACCAACATAATGGCCCACACCTGTGACCCCACCACTTAGGAGGTTGAGGTTGGAGGATCAAAATAGTTAAGACCAGCCTGGGCTACACAGGAAGATACTGGGTGAAGACACAAAGAGTGGACAGAAGCTGTGCCCCTGCAAGACAGTCGATATCATCTTAGAGGAACCTAAGTGCTTTGTCATCCACAGCCTTTGCATTATCATCTTATATCTCCATGCTCTTATGCTAATTAACCGCCTAAAGATGTATAGGCTTTTCAGACGTATTTCCATATGTCTGCGGGAAGCATATTTATATAGAATGATCTTGACTACACACTAAATGGAGTTGCATATGTTCGTATCGACTACAGCCTGAGTCAAGTCGCATATGTTAGTGATTATGCTCTAAAGACAGATCGTCTACCTCAGGCTGCTTCATTAGAGCGAAGCCCACCAACGGGGTCCAGTGCAGTAATAAGCAGACATTTTCTTCCAACCCAGGTGCATCTGATGAGGGACTCCATGAAGAATCCTTCTTGTGCTTTTCTTTTCTTTCTTCCAAAAAAACACTTTTAAGATTATCTAACAGGAGAGTTTTAAAGTCAGCAACTCCCCTGAGAAGTAAGACACATTCAAGCCCCCACATAGACTGTTTCAAGAGCATGGTTGACGCTCATCTTCCCCAGTCTAGCTGTGCCTATGAAGAAATGGAATTGCAATTTGCAGGGAAGGCTTTGGCTTCCAGTGGTATTTCTTTGGACTTGTGCTTCTCCAGCAACAAGTGGTTGATGACCTCTGTTAGAGTCAACAGTCTATATAAGTTTAATATTTTTCTGGACATTTTCAAAAGTAGCAAGCTTACTTAGATTTACATAATTTTAGTTTGTGCACATAATTTTTTTCTCAAAAATATGAAAGTTGGCTCCAGTGTCTTGTGATGGTTGCTGAGAGAGAAATCAGCCCACACCCTTTCCCTTTACTTGTTAACTGAATGCCACTGGAGGGGAAAATGTTGCTCAAAATTTGTAGAAAAAAACTCAAACAACAAGATTTAAAATCTTTCCATCCTTTATTTTTTTTCAAGCAACACTCAAATGAAATTTGTGGAAGCATGATCTAATATTCTTTTGACAAATTATTTTTCTTCTGTAATTTAGATTCCTTAGGAGAAAATGTCATGTTTATGTAACATGAGAAGTGGTTTTGTTTCAGTTTCCACTAAACAGGTCAGTTAAAATCTGAACACCATAGAAATGGATGGGTCTTTTATTTTTCTGTGGTTAAGCAACAACTCTATATTTAAATATATGTTTTATTTCATTCCATCTTATTTGTAAGATGATTGGAAATTACTTTTCGAAGACATCCTATAATATGTTTTACATCTCTGGATATTAGTTGTATTTAATGACTATGGAAAACATCCAAACTTTGGAAATTACCTTGAAAAACAGTAAGATAGATACTAGGAAAAGGATTAGTTTCTTGTTTTGTTTTTTGTTTAGTTTTTGTTTGCAGACAGGGTTTCTTTACGTAGCCCTGGCTATCCTGGAACTCACTCTGTAGGCCAAGCTGGCCTCAAACTCAGAATTTATTCCATCGTTATTCCTTATATTTACTCCATATATAGATTAATTCTAGAGCTATTTGTTGCGAATGTGTGCTGTGATAGGAGCTGGTCTGCTTGCTACAGGCTTACACTCCCTGAGCTGTTGGTCTGGTAAAGGATACACACACTCCTTGGGTGATGAGGAAGCATCACTTGGCTTCAAGTGTTATATTCTACTGTATTTTAGTTCTTCATTAGTTGAAATAGACTGGTAGTGAGGACTGTTGATTAAATGTTCCATATAAACATGAAATTTAATTTCTTGTTACCTGAATTAGATTTCCTGTGTGAATCAGGACCAAAAAAATATGAATTAGATGCTAAAATTTTTATTTTACATGTGGAGAAATTATAATATGTAGACTCTACTTATCAAACTATAAGGTGACCATATTTTTATATTTCATACATATTTGTAATTTATTACACCAACTGTTTCTCTTCCAAACCACTTGGTTAAAAAATCATGCTAAAGATGCATTTTAATTATGGTGCTTTATGGCACTCATTGCTTAATTGCTTACATTTAAAATAGTTTTAATTAGGTGGACACAGAAGCAAGATATTACAGGGTGATAATCCCAGCCACTGTGAACGTGATGTTACTTAATTGATTTGAAATGCCATCTTCCAGAATGCATAACCATTGCTAGATTTTGAGGAACGAAAAGGGACAGTGACCTACCGGAGAAAAGAATGCTATGGCTAAGCCGATCAGTCACTTATCAGCCTGCTATTGTTACTGTGCCAAACCGCCATGTTCACATTGCTTGGGCATGATGTGACTGGTTGTGTTCTGGTCAGACAGCAATGATAAAGAGAAAGCAATGTCGTCATTCTCCGTGGCTAACTTACACCTTGTTCTCCAGAATTAGTCACTGAGGAAAGTGTAAAAACCAAACACACATTCCAGCTAGATACGATGGTGCCCTTAATGCTCGGTCACAGCCAGAAAGACCTTATGAATACAAGTTCTGCTGAGGTCCTTTTTTGAGAAGGAAACAGCTTCATTGAAACAGTGAAGTCTCAAGGCCATGTTAACCTTCAGCCTTACACTGACTTCAGATTAATGCTTAACGATTTGTTGAGAAGTGGCTCCCATCTTCAGATAAGGAAGAGATTAATATTTTCTCAAAATTCTTAATGGAAAAGATTCCATAATTTTCCACAAGAATGCTTGGAACAAATTGAGTCAGTAGAAGAAAGGTTTTAAAGGTAACCCTATGCAAATATGCTTCTGGGTAAATCTTCAGCCAAAAGAGTCACACCTGGAGAAAAAAGATCAACCTAAGTTTGGGATAAGGATAAGAGTAAGAAACAAAAATAAATAAATTAAATAAATAGATAAGTAAGTAAATGTTTAAAAATGGGATAATTTTTTGTCATCAACTCTTCGAATGGCATTTTGATAAATAATAACCAAAATGAATCATGGCTGTACCAAGATGTCCATGTCCTTTTATTTGTCACAAATAATATTTTTTTACTACTAAGGCAAAAATATGAGTCACTTCATCTATAAGCAGCCAAAATGGATAAAGATCAAATAGGTAAATGCAACTATTTGATAATTTCACTAGAGTTGATTTGGGTGGGCTAATGCTTTAGCAATTTATATATACTGGGTGGGTATCTTAAGGAAAGAAACACCCTAAAATATAAGAATGCAACACAGTTATATATGATATGCACATATAACATATGTGTAATATATACTCATTATCACACATTTCTATGTAGAGTTCAGACCATGGCTGCTGGTTTTGAAATCTCACTACCTGCCTGGATTGTAAGTAAAGGAAAAACTACGTGCAAAATTAATAGAAGCTAGGATGCCCTAAGTGGACACATTCGAAGAAGTTGCTTTGCAAGGTATTAATATGAAGAGAACAAATATCTCTGAGTTTCAATTTTTATCAAAGTCTCTTTTTGTCATGACAGGGTTTGAGAATATTTATAACCAGAAAACAAAGGTGACTGGTATGTGCTGAACCCAGTGGTTTGCTCTTTCTTTGTTGAATCTGCCACGGGGCTAGCAAGGTACTGTTACTGATGCTAATGTAGATATGAAAGAGCTGAGGTCTTGCTAACTTCAATCTGACTCAATTGTCCCTAGTTAGAAAAACAAGGAATATGTTTTCTTAGTTGTTTGCTTCCATGCTTTGGAACAGGGGTGTGGAGTTACTGCACACAGAAAGATCAAGGAGGCAGGGTTTATAGTGTGCAGCTGAATCAAGGAGCCATCCCAATCTGGGTAGGAGCAGTCTTTCTTTGTAGGGGGGCAGTCTTCAGTGGTAAATATTTGGTTGCAGGAGAAAGCTATGGTGTTTATTTTTTTACGCACTCTGTTAGAATTCTCACTCAGACCCCCAGAACCTGACATCCCACTGAGTCTCAGCTGGGAAAGACCTGTGGGGCTGGGCACTGGAGTCCTTCACATGGTCACGTCTGTGGCAACATCACCCACTCAGGACTTCGTTCACTTTGGCTTCCTCCACTCAAATGACAGGTATTATCTCCGTGACCCTTCTGGGCAATTCTTAAGTTCTCAGTTGGCTCCTTTATAGAGGGATTGGCTCACATATGAAGAAAGGAAGTGTTGACTCAATATATGATCACCAACAAATTGTGGGATCCCTTTTGGTCCAATCCATATTTCCCCCTCATTTTCAACTTCATTTCCAGAATCTCCTCTGTTTCCCGGAATGATTTGAAATAGCCTAATAAAAGATATACTGCCTAAGACCTTTAAAGATAAGAGGTTGAGGGTAGTGTACTTGAGGTGAAAATAACTGTTTCCTCACCTTGGAACTCAAACTGAAAGTTTGTGCAGAAATGGAGCCCCTGCTTGATTGACTTCACCCCCACCTGCCCACTTTTTATCTGCCCCATTTGGCCAGAGCAGTCTGCTTCGGTGGGAGTCTGGGAGGGAAGAAGAGCAAAGCCCAAAATACCAACTCGGTTGTCTAGTTGTGTTTACTTGTCCAGTCATTCAGGGTCTAGGTGAGTGCCTTGCCTTACGTCTGTTCCAGAGGCTGTGAGCCAAACCCTCAAACAGCAGAAAATCTTGGGGTTTCCAGAACAAAGAGGTTTTGTTATCAGGTGAAATCTGAAAGGTTCTATGGAATGGAGAGTCACAACAGCTCTTAAAATAAGCAGGGGATCTAAAAATAAAAGGCTGGGGATGGGGGGGTTAAAAGAAGCAAGGCCCAATAAAGCACAAACACCCACACAGCAGCACCAGTGAGCCTTGGCCCTACTCCTTGTTACTGAGCACAAGAGAGCCCGTGAAAGACTGGATAGCGTCACAGAAACCCAGTTTAGTGAAGTCCTAACTGCCCCAGGGAGGTTGTTTGTTTGCAGTTTAGACAGAGTCATTTGATAAGAAAAGAATCTGAGAGGACCAGCGAGAAAGGTAAATAATTAACCAGGCAGCCCTTCGCAGGCTTAGAAAGTCCTGTTAGACCTTCAAAGCAGAAGATGGTTTCTGCCAGCGAGACCCCAGCCTGAGGCAGTCTTCCTTAGGCTTCAGGCACTTTTACTTTCTGCTGAGAAGCTCGCAGCTAAAAGCCAGACCAGGTTCCACTTTACAGATCAAAAGGAGGCTTTTACCAACACATTACAGACAATGCTCTAAGTTCTTCAATGCTTATAAATATGTTTGCTCAGCAGCTTCCTCCTGGAACTTCCCTGTTTGCAGACTTAAGTCAGAAGTTAGGCATATATGGAGCTATTTGTTGGGGGGAAAAATGTGCTTTTCTCAGGGGGAGTGATGGCACAGACAGGCCTGTGATCCTAGCCCTAAGGGGGTTGCAGTGGGAAGGCGGCAAGTTCAAGGCCAGTCTGGGCTACTTAAACAAGTCCTGAGGTACACCTTGGGGTCTTGTCTCAAAAACCCAGGGGCTGGGGGTGTAGCTCAGTGATAGAGCACTTGCCAAGCAAAGCAAAACAAGCAAACAAAACAAAACAACAACAAAGAAAAACAAGCATCCCTCTGTGGTCCTATAGTGTGCTAGTTCTCTTATGCGTGGTTGTCGTACAGAATTCCCTGATGGGAAAGTCCTAATAGCGCGATGGTTTTTCCTCTAAATTATGCCCTGAAGCATCTGGGTGGACAAACAAAATGTTTAATTAATCTCATTTTTTTTTTGCCCTAAGTGTCAATCTGTGTATCTGGATGAATGGCAGTCACCAAGGAAATAGGAAGAGATATAGGGGACGTGAGTAGCGTGAGCTTTAATATGAGAAAAATGAAAAGACTAATGCGGACATAATCAAATGATCTCTAATTACTATGGTGCCTCTTAAAATTCTGTCAGAGCTGGGGTTGACAACTCTTGAGGACGCTCAGAAAATCTGACATCTGAACTCAGTTCAGAGACAATCCGTGCGGGGATATAGAGCATCCTCCTCCCCCGTCCAGTTCAGTGAAGTCATCTCACCTGGGGATCTGAATCTGCAAATGAGATTATTTGTTTTAATCTGCTTAAAAGTTGAGTGGAAACACGATTCTGGATTGTGTGGAACCATGGCTTGCCGAGGTAACTGGCTGATAATGAGAAACAGCTGGCCTTCTTTATGATAGATTTTCACAGCTGAGAGGAGGCGCTCGCATTTTCTAAATAAATACTGTGTGGCGAAAACCGGGGGTGCAACTTCTAAAACAGTTCATTTCTTCTTCTCTTGGTAAGCAGGATGCTCCATCTGCTTCATCCAGTCCTCCTAATTCCCTTCCCTGGGGTGCTCATGAGTCTAGCGAGCTTGACCATGGGGGATGGAAATAGAAATTAATTTCTTTCCACTTTAAAATTGTTTTCCTAAAGGTTTGTGTTGTTCTGGTCAATGTTTTTATTAAGTGTGTATGTACGTGTGTGTGTGTGTGTGTGTGTGTGTGTGTGTGTGTGTGTGTGTGTGTGAGAGAGAGAGAGACAGAGAGAGACAGAGAGAGACAGAGAGAGACAGAGAGAGACAGAGACAGAGAGAGTGGGGGTCATTTTAATAGCAATTCAAAAGAAAAATCCTTCAACAAGTCTCCACCAAGATCTCAATATTTTCAAATTTTCAAGCAGAGACAAAACTGAATTGTACTTAAGTCTACACTGAATCTGTCACTAGCATTCGAAAAAAAGAGTTCACTGTGTTAATGGATGATTACAGGAGATTTGGCTTGATGCTTTATTTGTCAACCACATCATTCCATTCACACATGGAGGGTACATACTAGTGTTTTTTAACATGAAACCACCTAGAGGGAGAGACCTAACAGCACGAAAGACATTTGTCAAATCCTTCCTACATGGGATAGAAAACCCATGAGGTGATCGTCACAGTTCAAGAAGGTAGGCCAAGGAGCAAGGCGATGCACTGGTTTTGAAAACATTGCAAATCATTACAAAAAGGAACTGGGCACATTTCAAAACAAAGGACTGTTCAAAAACATGTATGTGTTCATGGAAGATAGATTGATTCTTATCTGGGTTGTCTCACAGTGCATCAATGAGAACAAAAGTAATAGACAATCTGGGAGAGTAGGTTCAGCCCCAGCAGGTTGAAAATGCAGAAGAGTGCGTCTTTATAAGGATTGGGCCACCGAGTTGGGGCTGCACAATGTTTGACAGAGTTCTACAGAGCTCTTAATCACAAGGTGGTACTTTAACCCATTGACCTGCAGAGCCGTCCCCTGCCCTGGAGTCTATCATGTAATACGTGGAATGGAAGCTACAGCACAGTTAGTGTGGAAAGGAGAGAGTTTGAAGGAATCAGTGTACAGCGTGTGCCTCTGGACCGTTGCGGCAGATGGTAGACACAAGCCTTCTTGGGGCCCTTCAAGGTTCAGCTATAACGTGTGCTTCCGGTCATGGCAACTATGTCTTTTCTTTCTTCTTGTGATATGGAAAGGAAATAAAATGACTGTGTGCCCTTAAGGACAAGACTACCCTCAAGGCCTGCCAAGGTCCAGAATGTGTTAATGATATTGCCCTCCATAACTCCCCTTCAGAACCAAGGTGCTTATGTTTCCAGTACTAGGGGGCCTTGTCTTCACTTTGGACAAACTGGAAGGGTCATCTCAGTCCCCTAGCTGCCTGTGGCCTCTGTTAAACCCTGTGCTGGTCAATTTGATTGACAGCTTGATGATATCTAGAACCACCTAGGAGGCTGGCCCCTGGTAATTCAGTGAGGAAGCTTCTAGATAGAGTTAATTGAGGTGGCAAGAAACACGTTAAATATGGTCTATAACACTAGCATCTCCCCCCACATCTAACTATGAATACAATGTGACCTCACGTTTCTGCCACCAAGTCTTCTCTACCATGATGGAAAGCATCCCTTAAACCATTTACCAAAATAGACCCTTCCTTCTAAAGGTGCTTCTGTTGGAGTTTTGTCACAGAAACAAGCTAAGTCACCGACACAAAGTCTCATCAGAGGTTGTCTTTCCTCCTGGACCAATTTTCCCTATCCCACTCCTTTACAGACATAAACTCCCTTCAGGGAAGCCTTTCTTCATGGGTTTCTAGAAAACGGACCTAAGACAGTAGAAATGATGATGGTGCTGATGAGGGCACTGTGGGGGAGGGGAGAGATGCAATGGACACAGTGATGATGGAAATGGCATTCCATGCACATTGTTCTTTGCCTTTCTGGGTGGACAGAGCCCTAGCTTTTCCCAGTCTATAAATAAGGGAACTAAGTAACATGAAACATGACTCATATATAAAGACAGATCTGACGGTAAATCTCGTCGCTTTCATTTTGAATGCTATTTCACCCGATTTCTGTGCCTAAGACATCACAGAACTCAAAACGTATTCGCTGAATAAATGAGCTGATTTCAAGGACTCTTTGTACTTCACTCTACCCTGAAAACTGGTGGATGGGGGCAGGAGGCGAGTAATATACTCAGAGGCCCTGCTTTGCAAGGTAATCAGGGTTCCAAACATTTTGAACTCTTCGGTTCCACAGATTTTATATTCACTAGCTCGCAAGAACAATTTGCTTTATTTAGAAAATGTAATGGCAAAGAGAAACATATTAAAAAGAATACGGGAGAAACTCTGAGGTCTTGGCCTGTGCTGCCCTTGGCTTCTAGGTGTGTGTTTATCACAGACCAGCAGAACCTGAAGAACAAGTATTAGTACTCACTGAGTGTCCATACTTCAGCTAGGCAAGTGCACTTCATGGGCCACTCGAGGTAAAACAGCATTTCCAAGAAGTCCTCACTGTAAAGAAACCCTTCAGAGAAAAGCACCCAGCGTCACCGAGCGAAGGAGCACCAAGCACTGTGTGTGGCCAAAGCACTGACCTGGCGAGGTGACAAGAAAAGAATTCTGTCTGAGTCCGAATTTGCTGAGGCATCTGGTTAAAACGCGGCCAAGGCTGTTTTCCCCACTTGGGTTTGACTTGAATGAAGTTGTTTGGTTTGTGTAGCAGGAGGAGTTAAAGGCTGGAGGGCCAGCTGGTTTAATTAACTATAGAAAGACTCCCCGCCATGACCCGGGATATTTCACCCTGCAGGAGAGCTAGGTGAAGACGTTTGCACAGCTGAGAGAGGAGCTGTTGAGCTAGGGAGGTGGCCTGCTGCAACTGAGAGGAAATAAACCCGATTCTTCTTTCTTCACAAGGCCATGTAAAGAAAGGTTAGAAATAGAAATTTGTTTCTTCTGCCACAGGAGCAACCTTGTAGTTTGGACTTCAAGGGATGATTGTAGCTAGTAAGAAACCTAGTCTATGCCTTGGAATAGTGTTTTCTCTCCTCCACTTGGAGGAGGCGGAAAAGGGGATGGTACATCCTCACCCAGCAGCTGCTGTCACCTTGGTGACAAAGATACAACATTTGTTAACTTGGAGAGGTATTTTTAAAAATGCATTTCATCAAAGTTTGGTGTGTTGTGGGGACCTTCAGAAATGAAGCCTCAAAGACCTAGGAAAAGCTACTCATGCTAAAGAGGACAATAGGGAATGGACCATTATGCAGAGACGTGATTGGATGAGAGGGAATGATGCAATGTGTGATGGGTGGGGGAAGGGCTGCCTGCTCAGATTTCCAGGTCTCTGTGCAGCATTCCTTACCAAGGGGCAGCAACTCCCCAGAGTAAGGATCTTCTAGGAAGGAGGGAGAAGAGAGAAAACAATCTTCTTAATTTTATGGATTGCTTTGAGGAGTTGTCAAAAACCTACCCAATGTGGGTTGGTGGCAGCGCACTCCTTTAACAACAGCACTTGGGAGGCAGAAGCGGGCACAGGTCTGTGAGTTCAAGGCCAGTCTGGTCTACAGAGAGCTCCAGCACAGTCAGGGCCCCACAGAGAATCCTAACCAGCACACTCAGCTCTCTTCCGTCACTAATTATATAACCAATTTTTTACTTATTGAGAGTGGCATTGTGCCATGGGGCACGCCCATGGATTTGTTGCTGCTATTCTTCATTTAGGACACAATATGAACATCTTTTGTGCTTTGAATTTGAAATCTGTGTGTGTGAGTGGGTATGCATGTATAGGACAGAAAGTCAACATTGGGAATCTTTCTCAATCACTTTACACCTTATTTTTTTTCAAGGTTTACTTATTTTTATTTTATGTGTGTGAGGGCTTTACTGGCATGTGTGCACGTGTCTGGTGTCTGTGGGGGAACTGAGATTGCTGAGAATTGTGAGCCACCAAGTAGGTGCTGGGAACTAAACTCAGGTTCTCTGTAGAGCAGCAAGTAGTCTTAACCATTGAGCCATCTCTTCAGCCCTCTGCCTTATTTTTTTGAGCTAGGGCCTCTCAATCAACCTGTAACTCACTAATTTTGCTAGACTGGCTAGCCAGTCAGTCCACAGGATATGCCTGTCATCTATCTGATGGAGGAAGGTCATTGGCTAATAAAGAAACTGCCTTGGCCCATTAACTCTAGCCCTTACGGGCTAATTCTCATATCCCAATCAACCCATCTCTAATAATCTGGGTAACATCAGTCTTACCAGGAAAGTTTCAGCATGTCTGACCTGGCAGCTTGCTTCATGGCGTCTGCCCGGGAGAGGGGAGCATGGCCTCTGCTCCAGAGAGCAGAGCTGTCGAGTCTGAGCTCACTTCCTCTTCCTCCCAGCATTCTGTTCTGTTTACTCCACCCACCTATGTTTTAACCTATGAGGGCCAAGCAGTTTCTTTATTATAATTAACCAATGACCTTCCTCCATCATCTATCTCCCTGAGGCTTGAATTTAGGAGGTTTTCTGTTGTTGTTGTTTTGTTTTGTCCTTAGTTTGAGTGCTGTGGATCAGACTCTGGTCACTCCTCATACTCCACACTTTTCGGAGGTAGCAGGTAGCTCTCTCCCCAGCCCTGTGGTGAGTCTTCAACCCTGAGCATCTCCTATGCTGTGAGGCACAGAAATGGGATTCCCTTGCTATGTAAATCACCACCATGTTTCTAAAGTCTTCTACCTAAACGTGATCAGATTCCCAGCCATCTTCTCTCTCAAAAGACTTTACCATGACTCTGCATGGTTTGCACTTTAACTTCCCAGAAAAGAAGAATAATTTCAACCACAGTGGTGACCAGCCTTGTTGTGCTCATCCAAGAAAACTCACCAAATGCAAGAAGATGTGGAAACAAAAGCAGGTCACTGGCTTAGAAGTGCTCCAATGTTCACACACTGGGGTTTGTGAATGCTTTCAGAATACCAGCATCCTAGAATTGTTAAAATGGTGCAGGCTGACCTTCTGCCATTTCCTCTCTCCTCCTCCTCCTCTTCCTTTTCCTCCTTCTCCCCCTCCTTCTCTTCCTTTTCCTCCTCCTCTTCCACCTCCTCTTCCACCTCCTCTTCTGCTTCTTCTTCCTTCCATTCTGGGAACTGAACCCCTATCTTCTGGAAGAACAGGCCACATTCTAAACTGGTAATCCATCTCTTTCCCACCACCCCAGTATTTTACTTCTATTGATTCCGAAATGTCAAACCTTGAAAAGCACTAGATAGAGAATATTGCCATTCAGAACAGTTCGACTGTGTATGTAAATAATTTTAGGAATATCTTCACCTAGTAATTTCAAGTCTTTCTTGAGCACAGAGTGATAGATGGGGAAATGTAATCTAAATGCATTTGAGAAAGCTCTCCCAACAAACAGTAATAAAAATTCCAAGGTACAAAAGAACATTGTGTTATACTTTCATTGGCGGCATGTGTTTTTTTTCCTTTTTCATTTCAGTAGAACATAAAATATCAGTATGTCTCATAATCTGAGCTTTTCATTTTGTTGCAACTTTTTTGGCACCTAAAATAAATACCTTACATGGAGAATGTCTCCAACAGATGTCTGATAACAACGATGGGTAATAAAAGCAGCTGAAATATAAAGCCCTGTGTGTTGTTCTACAACTTATCACCTAAGTAAATGCTCCCCAAGGCCTTCTTTCTAAAACACAAATACAGGCTAGACATAGAGACATACTTCTCAAATCTTAACACTTGGGAGGTAGAAACAGGAGGATGAGAGGTTCAAAGTTATCCGCAGCTATCTAGCAAGGTGCTGGCTAGCCAACCCTGTCTCAAAAAATGGGGGGGGGGTAGTGGTGTTACATCTCTATTATTGTTGTTGTTGTGGTGGTGGTGGTGTGTGTTTGTATTTATCTCATGATATAACGGATGGAGCGATGGTCTGGCTATTGATTAAGAGTGGGTATTCTCTGATTTCAATCAGAGTGCAGGGACAGTATTCATGACTGTGCTTTCAAACTGTGAGCCCAAATAAGCCTTCCTCCTTCTGGCTGCTTCTTATCAGGTATTCCATTACAGAATGAGAGAGGCAATGATCTATCTGTTCATTTCTTTCAATAGGAGGCACATTAACAATCTTGTTGCTTTTTTCTTTTTAAACCTCTGTTCTAGGTTGATCTAATTTTTACAGATTCGACATCTGTACCCACCACAATCTGCTCACATTATAGCAATGTAATAAAAATGAGAAATGAAGTACCAAAGAACACATAAAAACCATTTAATCCAGTTAGTTGCCATAACTACTATTGTCAGAGTCAGGCAATATCCTCTAAGGCACAAAAGGGTTAAGCCGTTCCCATAAGATGACATGGCTGATGCTGGCATAAAGGCTGGACCTGGGCAATGTATTCACTTATCCAGTGATTGCTGGAAAAATCAATTAAACTGCAATGCAGGTGTGAAACTAGGATGTGGAGTGGCCCAGGCTCAGCTGCTTGAGTTCCTGTTGAGACACCTGCCGGACACCCTGATGAACCAGTGTCCCGCCACACTAGAAGGGATACTTCATCGTCCTGTCAAATCAACCCTGCTTATTCTCTGATGATGCCCAGCCCGGTCAGCAACACAGGAGCTTCCCAGAGACTTATTTCAAGGCAGCAAAGAGGTTATCAATATGTGACACCCCCCCACTCCCCGCCAGCAGTTCACTAGGTGAAGTTTCCATGACAGTGAGAAATGCTGTCTTTGGAAGCCCGGCCAGTAGCACCTGGTGATGGTCACCTACCTAAAGCCCTTCTCTTTTCCTCCATCCACAGCACATCCCTTTCTATTATCACTGATGATGAGCCTGGCTAAAAGACACCATCTGCAAGCTTCACTTGTGGTTAGAGCTTGATCAGGAGCCATCAGGAGCGCTGGATGGAGGGCATGGGAAGATCCTCGAAACAGACCAAGGTGGAGATGTAGCTCAGTGGTAAAGCCCTTGACTGGCATGAGCAGGACATATAGTTTATTTTTCCTGACTGTATACACTGCCATTGGCAGGCCTTTTCCTGAGCATCTCCTGCATCCAGTGTGGCCTTCAGCTGTTTTTTCTGATTTGGTATTGGGCTACTGGTTCCTGAAGCACATAGGATAGTGTGTATTCTGCAGCTCTGTCTTTCTTTGATGATTGAATCTCAGCATCGATTATCAGCAGTGTTGTATCAGAAGCATTTATATCTGAAGGGTAAAAGGTGATGTTTCTTATTTTCATTTTCCTGGGCATTTGCACCTTTGGCTGCTGCAGGATTTGGCCTTTGCCTCCTCAGCATAGACAAACCCTGCCAAGTTTCACCCTGTCCCTCATGGTTTGTTTCAAGGGCTCCGGTGAAACCAACAGCATTTGTTTAAAAGCCTTTCTTGCCAGACTTTGTTTGCTGAAGCTGACGGTTTGTTACTGATTCAACACTCCTGGGAGGACAGAGCCTGGGGTTGCTTCTGAGCTGGAACTATGACCGGCAGCCTGTGGCTACCTGGGAGGCATTGTTTCCACTGGGGACCATGGTAAGTGGAAAAGGCCACTCGAGATACACTCCAGATGTGGTCTGAGTGCCTCCGCTAAAAGGAAGTGTGACTCCCTTCCAGGAAAGGGACCCCTGCCACTCTCCTCTTCCTTGGTCACTTTTCAAGCTGCTTCTAAGGAAACACAAAAGGTCACTCTCAGTGAGTTCAGGTACAGCGTTCCCTGTGCTTCTTGCAAACTCCTAGGGTGGGTCTCGCCACAGCTCTCTGGTCTGGATCTGGGCCTAGCAAAGCTTCTTTGTGCTCAACAGGTTAGTTCTTGGAACCGGAAGGGGTGGGTGGGTGGATAGTATAATTGTGGGTTAGTTCTGTTGTTATTGAATAACAACCCCCACCTCACCTCCACCCCCAGCTCCTCCTGACACATATAAATGCAGCCTGCACGATGAAACTCCCCTTTCAGAGGCTGCAAGCACAGTCATTTGCAACCGCCAGAGCTTGGGAAGGCTGGCTGTCTAGAGGAACCTTATTATTAAGGGGGAAGCCAAGAGCAGCTTAGGCCTTGCTAACTCTACTTCCTGTACTGCTTGCCCCCTTCCCCACAACTTCTTCAGGATGAGGCCAGAGTTCTGGTTATTGAGCATGGGATAGTCTTCTATGGTGCACACACAGCAGTGTTATGTACCTAGATTGCTTCATGTCAAGTCTTTACAAAGTTTTATCTTGCTCTCGCTGGCATTCTCGCCATTTCTGCTGTGATAAGATTTTGTTCCTCTGTGATCGTTTTCTTAATTTGGACTTATTTGATATGTGGATTTCTGAGAAGCCTTCCCTTGGCTGGGCTGGTTTGGGTCTTGGGGACTGGACATAGGAATGCCACTCTGGGTGTTAAAGGGGATCAGGATTCTTTGCTGACTATGAAGGCAGGAACTCAACAGTACAGGCAAGGCGGTCTCTACTTTCCAGTATAGTCTCTTGGAGCGTGGAATCTCCAACCAAACCCAGTTTGCTTTCACTTTCAGTCCCCAACCTACTTCCTGATCCTATCCAAGGTGACCCTTGCCAAACTTCCCATCACGGTCCCACTTAGGATGCACGTTGTTCCTGTCATTGTGCAAATGACTGCACATGTAAGACTGTAGAGCAACCTTTGGCCCATTCCATTTGGTATTAGGAACATCTACACAAGCTTTATAAAACTCTGTTATTCCATCAAACAAAACACACTCCGCTTCATTCCCCACAGTGAGCCTTAGACAGAGCTTCTTTGTTACACTAGGGACGGGATCTTTTGGTAGAACCCAGTGATGGAGGACCTAGAATACATGCCTGTGAGGAGCGTGTTGATCTAAGCAACAATGCTCTCATTGAGTTTTTACAGCCAAGAAGGAACCAAATCAAAAAGGATTTTAACTGGGAAACCGGTGGAAAAGTGGCTTATGATTGAGGCACTGGGGAAGCAGCAAACGCGGGGAAAAAGCAATTGTTTTCAAGAAGGTTCAAAATTATCTCAACGCTTTTGTACCAAATTAGCCCTTTAACAAGAACAATATTATTACCTTCGTTATTCTGTAATTTAATCGATCTTCATTTTTAACTGTACTAGTAAGCTACATGCGAGCAATTAACTTTGACCTTAAAACCACATCTGTTGCAGACACTACATTTTATTCCATTTAAAGGCTTTGTAACCTGGAAAGAAAAGCTTCAAACATATAAAAAAAAACATAAAAAAAAATTTGCAAAATAAAATTAAAGCATCCTTCACGTATGATCCACCAGGTGTTGTTACAATGTTCCATATTTGTATTGTCCTCATTTAAAGAGAGATAATAGCTAATAGATAATCTTAGATAGATAGGTAGATGGGTAGGTAGATTATTGATAGGTAAGTAGATAGTAGACAGACAAAGATAGATGATAGATATGGATATATTTGTACATGTGGTATAACTTAGCTCTTAGATAGGTGATAGGTAAGTTATAGATAATATAAATTTATATATGGTATAACAGCTCTTAAAAATAGATGGCAAGCCAGGTGGTAGTGACACGTGCTTTTAATCCCAGCACTCGGGAGGCAGAGGCAGGCGGATCTCGGTGAGTTCGAGGCCAGCCTGGTCTACAAGAGCTAGTTCCAGGGCAGGCTCCAAAAGCTACAGAGAAACCATGTCTCGAAAAACCAAAAGAAAAAAAATATAGATGGCAGATAATGACATTGTCTAACTTAACTGTTTTATCTAATATTATGTCTAAGCATACAGTGTATTTGTTTTAGAAAGCCATGTTCTAGTAAGGTAGTACATGTTTTCGTATAAGAACATGATGTTCAAGTGGAAATTTCCACCCCGTTCCTCATTTCATCTCATAATAAATCCAAAAAGTTAGTGTACACATCATCTTTAGATGTCAATGGTGAACATCTTATTAACTTTTAATGACATTACAAATGTAACTATGATGTTTAAATATATAGAAATTTGAAAATATTTTGTGACCATATTGCTATGCCTCAACAGGAAAATGGGCAAACCTGTCAATAGGAAGTTGACAGATGAGGTTGACCTAAAAGATTCCCAAATGAAGAGATGTTCAGTTTTGTTAGTAACTACAGAGATGCAAAGGAAAAACCATAATAAATGATGACTTTGTAGCTACTACACTGACAAAAAAAAACAGGAAAATGAAATGATAACATGCATCCTCACTAATGAGACCAAAACAGAGGGCTGCCAGGTTCAAGGCACGAGCAATCTGGAAAACATCTCATCTCCTCACAATGAAAGATGAGCTAGAAAGTCCAGATTTGCCTTCTTGAAAGCCTGTACACTTTCACCAGAAGAAGAAGAGTGAGAGATGGGAATTAGAACAGACCCATAGGACAAGAGAGATCTTGCTAAGCCACACCAGACAGAGTTTGAGGAGAAAGGTTTTGATATAAAGCAAAAGCCAATGGGAACCCAAGCTTTTATACAGATCTGTACTTAGCAAGCCCTCTGCAACATTGGCAGATTCAGCTCCTCACAAATAAAATATATTTATAAATTGCTTCTGTAGGCAGAGTGTTCCTGACCTGACAGCCACTTTCAAATAAACACAGTGGGGCTTATCAATTGTAAATGCTCAGCCAATAGCTCAGGCTTATTACTAACTAGCTCTTACAACTTAACACATTTCTATTTATCTATGTGCTGCCCCAAGGCTCATGGCTTTTCTTTCCACCCCATTTTGTGTGTCTGACTCGTTCTCCATCCTACTGGTGATTCTTCTGACTCTGTCCTTCCTCATTCCTTCATTCTCAGATTGGCTTTCCTGCCTATCTTTATCCTGTTCAGCTATTGGCCAGTCAGCTTGTTTTTTAAACCAATCATAGAGATATAGTCACACAGTGTACAGAAGGATTTTTCCACAGCATGCTTCTGTGTGATGTGATACATAGTAGCACACACCTACAATTCTAGTACTTAGGAGGCCGAAACAGGAGAATCCAGAGTTCAAATTTAACCTATACTACATAGAAAATTCAAGTTCATTCTGAGCTAATGAGATCCTGCCTAATTAAAAAAAAAAAGTATGTGTCCAGACTTCTTAACACTATTTTCTAAGTAATATGAAACAATATACATAGCATTTACATTGAATTAAATATAGATGGTATATGAATACTACCTTATATAAAGGACTTGAATATCTGATGATTATGTTTGTCCTGGAACCAATCTCCAGTGGTTGACAAGGGGCAACTCTTTATCTTTCTTTACTTATTTCTAATTTAACTAACATTTATAAATTAATTTTACGCAACAACCACTTTCCCCTCCCTCTTCTCCTCCTATCCCTTCCCATTTCCCACATACCCCTCTTCATTGTCTCCTCTTCCATCTCCATTCAGAAAGGGACAGGCCTCCCATGGGCTTGCACAAAGCATGGCACATCAAGTTGAGGTAGGACCAAGCTCCTCCCCTTATGCCAAGGGGGGGGGGCTGGTAATCCAGCATGGGGAACAAGTTACCAAAAGTCAGCTAAGCACTGGGAAAAGGTCCTGCCCTCACTGTTAAAAGCCTTACTAGGAGACCAAGCTACACGATTGCCACACACATGCAGAGGACCTGGGTTGGTCCTGTACAGGCTCCTTGACTGCGTTCATGAGCTTCTGTGAGCTTCTGTGAGCTCAGGTCAGCTTAGCTGTCTCTGTGAGTTCCCCCATCATGACTTGCCCTAGCTGGTACAATTCCTCCTCCCTTTCTTCAGCAAGACTATTGGAGTTCAGCACAATGCTTTTCTGTGGGTCTCTGCCTCTGTTCCCATCAGTTAATGGATAACGTATCTCTGATGGCAATTAGGGAATTCGCCAATCTACTTACAGTAGATGGCCAGTTCAGGCACTCTCTGCACCATTGCCAGGAGTCTTAATTGGGGTCAACCTTGTGGATTCCTGGAACTTTCCGTGGCACTAGGTTTCTCCCTAACCCCACAATACCTGCTCCTCATCAAGCCATCTCTTTTGTTACTCTTCCCCTCCATTCTGTCTCCAATACAACACTCAACTCACCAAACTCACTCCCTCTAGTTCCCATCCAGCCCACCCAACCCACTCCTTCTAGTTCCCATACCTCCATACCCCCAACTCCCCCCACTCCCAGTTTACCCAGGAGCTCTTTTTGACTTCCCTTTCCCAGAGAAATCCATGCATCCCTCTATGGATCCCTCTTGTTATCTAGTCTATCTGGGGCTGTGAATTGCAAGTTGGTCATCCTATACTTTACTGCCAATAACCGTCTATAACTGAGTGCATACCATGTTTGTCTTTCTGGGTCTGGGTTACCTTACTCAGAATGCTTTTTTTTTTCTATTTCCATCCAATTTGCCTGTAAATTTCATGAAGTAATCGCTTTTTACAGCTGAGTGGTACTCCACTGTGTAAATGTACCACATCTTCCTTACCCATTCTTCGGTTGAGGGGCATCTAGGTTGTTCCAAAGTTCTGCCTATTATGAATAAAGCTGCTAACCACAATCCCAGAAAACTTAGACAACACTACAGACACTAAGAGAGACTTACATAGATATAATCTACATGGAAAGTAGAAAGTATAAAAAGACAAGATCTCCTGAGTAAATTGGGAGCATGGGGACTTTGGGGGCGGGTTGAAGGGGGAAGGGGAGAGGCAGGGAGGGGAGCAGAGAAAAATGTAGAGCTCAATAATTAGCAATAAAAAATCACACAAAAAATAAATAATACTGCTATGAACATACTAGGTGTCCTTGTGGTATGATTCTGCAACTTTTGGGTATATGCCTAAAATTGGTATAGCTGGGTCTTGAGGTAGATTGAGTCCCAGTTTTCTAAGAGACCACTATACTGCGTTCCAAAGTGACTGTACAAGTTTGCACTCCCACCAGCAGTGAAGGAGTGTTCCCCTTACTCCATATCCTCTGCAACAAAAGCTGCCCTCAGTATTTTTGACCTTAGTCATTCTGACAAGTGTAAGACGGTATCTGGGAGTCTTTTTGATTTCCATTTCTCTGATGACTAAGGGTGTTGCATAATTTAAGTGTCTTTTGGCCATTTGAGATTCTTCTGTTGAAAATTCTCTGTTTAGATCTGTACCCCATCTGTAATCCATTTTTTAAATTGGATTATTTGGTATTTTGATGTTTAGCTTCTTGAGTTCTTTATATATTTTAGAGATCAGCCCTCTGTCAGATGTGGGGTGGTGAAGATCTTTTCCCATTCTGTAGGCTGCTATTTTATCTTACTGACCATATCTTTGACTTACAGAAGCTTCTCAGTTTCAGGAGGTCCCATTTATTGATTGTTGTGCTCAGTGTCTGTGCTACTGTGTTATATTCAGGTAGTAGTCTCCAGCACCAATGAATTCAAGTCTAATTCCCATGTTCTCTTCTATCAGGTTCAGTGTAACTATATTTATGTTGGGGTCTTTGATACACCTGGACTAAAGTTTTGTGTGGGGTGATAGATATGGATCTATTTTCATTCTTCTACATGTTGACATCAAGCTATGCCAGCAGCATTTGTTGAAGAGATTTTCTTTTTTCTGTCATATAATTTTGGCTTCTTGTTAAAAATCAGGTGTTCATAGGTGTGTGGATTAATGTTGGAGTCTTTAATTCAATTTCATTGATCCACCTGTCTGTTTTGTACCAATATCAAACCGTTTTTATTACTATAGCTCTCTAGTAGAGTTTGAAGTCAGGGATGGTAATGCCTTCAGAAGCTCCTTTATTGTATAGGATGGACAACTTTTTAATAATTGATAGAGATGCTTAACAGACACCATGGGGTAACAAAATAGCAAATGATTTGTCTCAGTTCCCACCAGGCTTTTCTAGTCCCATATAATGTGGGGGCTCCAAGCTCTCTCTTTAGAGCAAGAACTGTTTGTGCTGTAATGGATGCAGGAGATGAGACCCCTGAATTCCTAAAGAAAATGACTTTGATGATTCCTATGCCCAACTATACAATCCATGTAGGTGGAATAAGGATGTGCCAAACCACTCAAAAATCCAAAATTAGAATATTTCTTGGTATCTTTTTAGAAAGTGCCAACATTTAATCGGAATCACTTCAGTTTTTCTGAAATGATAGCATCCATAAATGCATGATGTTCAAACGTGAGTTGAAATGCAGAATGCTCATGAAGTCTGAGAGTATTGTAGGCCATCCTTCAGTATCAAGGAATCCACATGTAATGATATACACCTGTAGCCACTCAACAAGCTGAAGCAGGAGGATTCCTTGAGTTCAGATGTTGGAGACCAGCCAAGGCAACAGAGTTAGATGCCATCTTACATTCAAGAATATATATCAATTGGGATACAATATTTAAGTATAGAAGACAATAGTGTATGGGCCAGATTGACTTTCAGGCAGTAACAGAGGAAAACTGTTCATTAGTAAAAAGTTGTGACAAGCCCCCAGACAATAGAGGCAGATCTCAGGCACAGTGGGAGCACTAGGGTTGCCTCTACTTGTAAGTGTCATTGGTGTGATCTCTGTTTGAGCAAGATGTTCATAGATAAATAAAGAGACAGTGTGGAACCTAAGTTAAAGATGCTGAGTAGGGGTTCAGTAAAGAACCTGTCAGAAAACAGAAATATCCAAAGGTCCAGGAAGCATGTTTTTTGTTGTTGTTTTGTTTTTTTTTTGTTTTGTTTTTTGTTTTTGCCACTCAAGATGTTGACATTTGAGATTGAAGAGCAGACATGCTCAAGGAATTGTAGTGACGTATTTGGGACTCGCAAACTCAGCTATTTGATAAGACAAAGACTTCAGTGATGAGAAAACGTGTGGGACTAAAACCCAGCAGAAAGGTTCACTCAGTCTTTCTTACTGGACTTACTGATCCTGTGCAAGTCAATAAGACCTGCTTGGACAGGAAGAGGAAATGGAATCCCCTAATCTACGGCCATAGGATTCCTATCATACTGACCCTGGGAGTGACTACAGAAGGTTGGAATGCTAGCGTGGGCAGCAAAGTGCAATACTTAACAAAACACAAATCAATGTCTCCTAGCCAACGCAACTTGTCTGTTTACAAGTCCAAAGTGCTAACACATGATTTCAAACAGAGGGCTAGGAGCAAACATAAGTAGGACACTGCTTTGAAAATATCTCAAATAGAACATGGCTGGTGACAATACTTAAAGAGTAGAAAAGTCTGGAGAGGGGGAGGGGGAGTTTTAGAAGATTTAAATTGTTAATGGCATTAGCCTAGCCCTTAACAGATACTGTGAGGAGATGGGCTTTTGAAAAAGTCTGGAATGTAGTCCAAATTCCTGCCTTGAAGGTAATGCTTAAATTCTCAAGGGATTTTTTTTATTTGGTTTGGATTTTTTTTTTCATTTTTTTTTTCTTTTTTGGTTTTTCGAGACAGGGTTTCTCTGTAGCTTTGGAGCCTGTCCTGGAACTAGCTCTTGTAGACCAGGCTGGTCTCGAACTCACAGAGATCCGCCTGCCTCTGCCTCCCGAGTGCTGGGAATAAAAGCATGTGCCACCACCACTAGGCCTTGGTTTGGATTTTGAAAAGTATTTTAAAATTAAAAATAAAGTATAATTGAGTTAGAGAGAGTTTCCCACAGGAACAGCAATAGAACTTATTTTTTTTAAAAAAAAAATTCTCCTTTAAACTGTGTGATGTATTAAGATATTAAATACAGTCTATAGATAAATGGATAATTCAGAAGCAATAAACCAGCTCCTCTGACTAGACTATTATTAGGACTAGATATAAAGTAAGATTCACGGGGCTTTGCTTGAATTAAGTTAGCTATAGGGTTGTCATTGGAAAACAAAAATCACAGCTGCCCTCCTTCAGCAGATCTCCTTCCAGCCCCTTTTATGACTCCAAGGTCAAACCTGTTTTTTGCCCAGGTTCCAATTAGTGCCTTCTCCGGAGATATGCATATTTTTAACCTAGATAGATGCGAATGCAGCTTCCCTTCCTCGATCTCACAGCGTAAGATTGACATATACAAAAGTTCCCCAGAAAAGCTGAGTGCATGCGTGTGGGGGGAGGGGGAGTTCAGGGGAGGGGAGGGATCAGGGCGCTTGCGCTCTCGACGAAACATTTAGAAAGGTAACAGAAGCTGCTCCCACTTCGAAAAATGACGAGTTTGATTTAAAAAAAAAAGAAATTAACAAGCTGTGTCGTGCGCTGCACATGATCAGCCATGCTTGCTAAGTCTGTCTGTTGGTTGTTGCTATGGCTACGAAAAGCTAGTGGAACCCAATGAGCTGTCGCAGCAGCGCTGAGAGGACCAGCCATTTTACTTATGGAAAGCAGTGTGGCATAGAGCTTCACGGTGGAAGAAGCATTTTTTTTTTTTTTAAATCTCTTGAAAGAAGAGAGCCACAATGGGCATGCTAGTGCACAATCATTGCAGCCACGTGTGCCTGCAAGCTGCCCCTGCGACAAGCTGTTGACTGCTGTTGCAATTAGCTGATTGGAGAACGGGGAATGCAGGGTGATAACGCCGCGTATCAGCTCGCGGGCAGCAGCAGGAAAGGGTTTTGTCTCGGGAAGGCAAGCCTTCCCCGCACAGTTATCTCAGCAGCTCCCCAACAGAGAGAACCCGGGCTCTGAAAAGAGGGTGCCTCCCTCTGCTAGCACAGGTCCTGCGCGAGGCTGCTGCTCGCAGGTCTGGGAAAGCAGGTGTGTGCGCGGATGGGCACTGGGCTGGAACGCAGGCAGCCGCTCTTGGGTTCACCTGCTTCCTGTGAACAGACTGTTAGCTCCGAGCATCTGCTCCCGCTCCTGCACGCTGAAGCTGAGGCTGAGAAAGGGGCTCGGGGCATCCCACTTGACTGACGGAGGTAAGCTTTTTCTCTCTTTTGAAAGCTCAGCATAAAAATAACTTGAAGCCAAAACTTAACCTGACATTTTTATATTGGTCGTTGTGACCTGAAATTAAGGAGGAAAAACACACATTACTTTCACAAAATAATGTTTAAGATACAGAGTTAACTCTGTGAGTTGAGGTTCCAGAAATTGTGTGATAAAGAAAAAAGGCGCTGCTGTTTTCTTTTAGGATTTAAAATAACTGTTTACTGTTTTAACAGACTATGATGGCTTGTCTTTCTGGATAGACCTGATAGCCAATAACCTTTCTCTCCAACAGAACAATGGATTCTTTTGTGACTTGCCCTTTGACACGTTAAAAGAACTGCACAGTAAACCGACTGCAGGCAAGCTGTGAAGCGTTTGTTTTTTAGCCTCATAAATGTTCTAATTCTTAACACCTATGTACACTTTTAAAGCGAGGAATTCTGTTTCCTATGTAAGTCGTAGTAGCTAGTGGAGTCTGTACTTGCTTACTCTAAACCAAATGGCCTGGTGGGCTGTTTGATTTAGACCTCGGCAGTTATAGAGCAAACACTTTAGGTACTGCAAGTTGCTCACACCTCCTCTCGCAATATCCTGCATGCCGGGCTACCCCAGAGCACAACACCCCCATTGTACTCCCCAGGCTCGGAATCCAGGGAAAGAAAAGAGGTGAATTATCGGCACTGAACCCCAGCACAGCTATAGGAAAACTTCTCTGGCACTTTTTTTTTTTTTCTCACAAGTAGCTAGATTTCACAGGATAGTGAAAGCAAACAAACAATAACAACAACAACAAAAATACCACATTCTTCCTACAGTTCCACACACCAATAATGGGGAGGATGTCTGCCGCTGGCCACTGCCCGAAAGTGGCACAGACTTTGAATTGAAAGGGGTATAATGCCCCTTCGTGAGCATTTCTTTGGTGGATAGTCTCTTAGGAACAAGCTGGTACTCTGAGTTCAAACTGATCAGTCAAATCAAACTCCCCTGGCAAGGAAAGAGCCAAGAGATGATTACATTCTGCCTTAGCACCCTTTCAGCTGCCCTGAGTCAGTTTGGCAGCTGGAGGACCAGGAATGTCGGGTTAGCCATAATGCTGTTAGAAATACTTACTGAAAATCATCTGGCTGGAAACTTCTGATAACTCATCTCTACCAGCCAAAGATGGAGCTGATCATGAAATTGCAAATAAAAAGTAACTGTGATCTTTTTCCAAGAAGTAGTTTATTCTTTACTGTCTTTTTCTCGCAAAATACAGATCACATAAGGAGTCTCCTAATATTGTTAGTAGGAATGTTTTCACTGATATGTGCGAACACGTATCACCTGTTTCAAATGTTCGCATAGCCTCAGAGCCGATCATAAAATGTAAGAAGGGGCTGTCTGCTCAGGACATAAAGATTTAGATTAAGAATCATCAGTGTGGAGAAGCGTGAGCACGTGTTGGATATGAACGCGGGCAAACATGATTGTGAGTGGGAAACGTTCTGTAGGATAAAATGCTCAGATGATGGAATCACTTCACTTAGCTTAGTTCTCAAGGAAAAGTAAACGAAAATACTTTTAACATTAAGACAGCTTCTGTGAATACCAATCTCAGCCGTGTAAGTGAAGACAAAATGAACGGTAAAAAGGAGCCCCTTTCAATGTCACTTCCTTTGGTGAGACCGCCGAAGGAGTTCTTAGATTAACACTGGGAACACACCCGAGGCAAGGGAATAATTCTCTATGAGTTTCTCTTGACGTAACTTTTAGAACCGGTTGTAGAAACACCTACTGCACACCACTCGGGTGGCGTGCCCTGTTGCCTTTGTGGTATCTTTATGTGGGCCAAGAACATGTGAGCACCCAGGAAAACAGGCACACAGGCTCGTTACCCCTGCTCTGTTTTCCTATGGCGCTCACCATTTAAGACGGCAGCTACAGGGAGGAACATCCCCAAGCCAACATCAGCAGCAACCGTTACTTCATCAGTTCTAAGAATGGAGTTCAGAGAGTCCTCCTCGTCTGTCACCACTTTGCTCGTTTTGTCTGGTTTTTGACTCCGTTTCTGCCGTTTTCAACTCTCCAATTGGCAAAGTCAAATATTTTCTCATTTCTAAAACACACTCTCAAGCCCTGGCAAATGTGGTTGACACCCTCCGTGGTGTACTTTCCCTTTAACTCTCCCGGCAGCACTGGTCATTTTCCTGGGCCCTCGAGAATCCAGCAAGGACGCCCACCCAGACTGTTCCTTACCACGTCCAGCACCCCATGGCTCTTTTTCTGCCCACGGTATCCTCTTGCATTTGCCTCTGCTCACAGGTTCCAGTCTTACAGGCCTCTGACTCTTCAGAACTTTGTACAGCATTTAGAGCCTAACATTCAGAGATTGTGTTGATAAGTTCGGGCTTCACTATTGGCTACTGTAAATGTAGCCATGATCTAGTATTGCCTTTCATCAGAGAAACTCAGAACAGAATAAAATAAAATCAAATCAACTAGAAAGAGTAGCGACTTCTCAGTTATGAAAATGTCACTCTGGAATCACAGTTTTATAAAAGCAATGGCTATCTTGTATTAAATAGTCATTTTCTGAAAGAAAAACTTTAAATGTATCTTTTAAAAAAGGTTTTTTTAATAAAAAAAGAATTAAATTCTTTTTTTAAAGTTCAGGTAAAAATAAAAAAAACCCTGAACATTCCTGCTTGGGATTCCCTCTAAGACAACTTTTGACTGGAAACTGAATATAATGTAAGATGCTTAGGAAGTAACTTTTCATATTGAAGCTGAGAAAGAGAAATTTTTTAGCTGAAGGGGGAACTAAGGAATTGGAATGCAACATCTAGTAGCCACGCTCCTTTCCATTTTCCTAAATAAACCTGGAAGGTTACAGGAGTCCTCATCAGTAGCTCACTGATGCCCTGCCCCCTTCCTCCTAAGGTGAGCTCCTACATGAGAAAGGGGGGCTGTGGCTCCAGGTGTAGACCTGGTTTTAACAGAGACTTACCTTTTCCCCCAGATAATGGCATAATTATTATTTTTAAGAATATTCTAATTACCGTTTTGTGAGGAAATTGCTAGAATGCTGTCATCCACGGGAATGATGCATCAGGAACTCTGTGTACAATCCCCTGTCTCTTAAGGTATCCGCGCTCAAGGCAAAAGCATTCATTAGTTTGGCATGAATGTTTTGCCCAGAAAGTAGCTCAGATCAGAAAGTTCAAAATAGTCCGATGTTTCCAATGAGAAAAGGAAAATGTTAGGAAATATTTAAATTCGTATTTCTAGACATTCGAATGTCTTCACCATATTTGGATCTTGTAATGGAAACGAGTTAAGTTCCTTGTGATTGTGCTGGCTTCTAATGGCTTGTGTTAGCTCTCTTCCAGCTGGTGCTGATGTATGGCATGCTATAATTAATTAATAGATAAGGTTTGATATTCATCTTAAAGGCTAGTTAATTATCTTGTGTCACATATAGTTACTAGATTTTAGGAAACATAATCTCATCATTCTCTATATTTTATATTTAAATAACATTTTTACATTATACATAAAAGTATTTGATAGTATAATGATTGGCCCTTGCATTTTGCCGTGAAGAATAGATGACTGCATTTGATAATTTTCTGAAAGTTGTACAAAAGGACAAAAATTATTCTTGGTACAGATATGTGTATTCTAAACTATCCCTGTCAAAAGTTCTAGTGAGTGTTCTATCTAGGTCGTTTCTGAAAATGCTAAGGCACGTGTATTCAGCTATAGGAGCACACTTCTGTGACTGTTGATCTCTAAAAATGGCCCCATCACTCTGATTCAGCTTGAGTTCAATCAAGGTGATGCTAGTTGGGCAGAGAATGAAGTTCCCGCTAAGACAGGGCTGGGGAGGGCATCCATTGTGACATACTTATATAGAATGATGTCACACTTTTCAGTCTTCAAAACAGAAATGTACTAGTTCATTAAATAGGAAACTTAGCCAAAAGGCATGACTTTCTTGTCCCCATATGAGTCAGGTATATATAGGTCTAACATTGATTTTGCTTGCTCTTTGAAAGGTTTTATTTGAGCAAACTTCAAAAAACTGTCATTCTTCCTCAACCTAAGAGCCATTTCAAATAGAGCATTCCTATCCCCTTCAAAAATATCCTATAAACATTTCTTAAGTTCTTTCTATGAATATATGGTAAATAAAGGAAAATCAAATAAAGAAGAGGCTTACTTGAAATTCTCAGAAACTTTTAAAATGCATATTTGCTTATTTTCTTGGTTTGGGTTGTTTTTATTCAACACAAACATTCAGTTCCCCTACTGTTCCTTTAAATGTTCACAAAGGAGGGCAAACATCAAAAAGGACTTTCTTGTAATGAACCATATCCTCTGTTTTGAGAGGAATATAATTTTACGCAGTATTAATTAAGGTGTACTTGGAGGATTAAGTTGGAGCTGACATTCTTACAGGGGACCAAGGCGAGTCTAGGCCACAACCAACATGGATAAAAATCTTCAGACTCCTTTCCTACGCAATAAATAATTTCTGGAACGCTGGGAGTTGAGAAAAGGGCAATGAAAGTGCCTCTGGTTCTGTATCCCCTCCATTCTTCTCAGTATGGTGGTACATTTTAGAGACTAAGGTCTTTGGAAGGATCAGCCATGAAGTGCAAGAAACTACAGCATAGATGGGCTTCAAACCAAGAGGCTCAACACTTAGAAATTTCCAAACAGAACGTACAAATGCCAGTAGGACTTGAGTGAAGTTTTTAAGTTCACAGAAAATTTTATATATATACATACACATAATACACACACACACACACACACACACACACATTCTGGCCACACTGGAGAAAATGGTTTTATTTAAAAGCTCCTTCTGTCATCCTCTACAAAGTCTCTGCGCCAGCCTAGGATAGCTGGCTTCTCGAGAACATCTACACCCCTAAGGAAGTGACTGTCATGAGGTGACAACCTTGTAGATAGAAAAGATAGAAATGTGTCTAAACTTTTGACTACAGGGAATCTTTCTCCACCTATTAACTAAGGCTCAGCTACTTCTGGCCTTATTGAGATATTGAATATTTACACCCTATCCCCATACGTGGTACAACTGGGAAAACACAACATACAACACATTGGAAGCCCATATTGGATTCTGAAAGAGGAGCTGGCTGTGTGTGGCTTATCAGGATACCCTCACACCCTATCATGTCTGTTTTCTGTGCTGAAGTTAATAGAGGAAAGAGGATGAGTGGACATCTCCAGCTATTCTTGTGCTCACTGTGTCGTCTGGTGGAGGGTTAGTGTGTTCTAAAACAAGGGAACATAATCTGTCAGCTGTGTTACTGCATGGCAAATACCATATTTTTCACAGTGAGAATAAACAGACTTTGAACGACCTTGTCACTTACTAGGTAGATCTAGATTTTTTTGTTACTGTTCTTAAAGATTTATTTAATTTTATTTTATGAGTATGGGTGTTTTCTCTGCACCTGTTCTGTACAGGACATCATGCAGTATCTGTGGAGTCTAGAAGAGAGTATCTCATGACCCTGAACTTGGGAGCTACAGAAGGTTGCAGGCTATCACATAGATATAGGAACATAACTAACATGGGCCCTCTGCTAGAGCATCAATTTTACCCACCGAGCCATCTCTCTGTTGTTGTTTTTGAGAGACGTCTCATGAAGTAGCCCAGGTTGTCTTTAAACCTCTAATCCTCCTGCCTCTGCCTCCTGAATACTAGAAATACAGACATTTGCTACCACATGCAGATAGATCTGGAAATTACTATAACATGGTGGTCAAAATGAAAATGTAGCCTACAGTTGCTGCTACAGTGAGAATAGTCATATGTTCTAGGTTAGACAGTTTTAGTTAAAGGAAAGTCATGTGAGTGCCTAATGTTAAAAAGGAGAAAAGGTAACAGTGTTTGGGCAGAATAAAAATGACAAGCAAAACTCAAGTAGCTTTCGAATGGCAGCTGAGACACTGGAGGCATTCAGAAAGCAGGTTGCCCCATCAAGTCTTTCGTTAGCCTTCACCGAATGAGTGAATGGGCCCACAGGGATCAGATTGTCCTCTAATTCTATCAACGCTGACTTGTGATTTTAAAAGGTCCTGTCTACCCAGAGATACTTTTTTAGAAAAAAAAAAGTTAAGATATATTCTTAACTTTTTGAATGTCACAAAACAGAGGAGAAGGAAACAATGAAAATTTTAGAAAGAACTATTTTTGTTTTAAGTAAAATAGAGTCTTCCCGAAGAAAGGTCCTGTGCTTCAGCAATTTCATAACGCAGGAATACTGCCAGGACCTGGGCAAAGCTCAAATGCAACTCTGAGTGTCATGAATAATTCAGACAAGGAAATGTGATTTCTGTTCGTTCTGAAGCGTCTGCTTCTATTCACACCCATTGAGAAAACAAGATCAACACGACCAAATTCACATTTGCCTTCTATTTAAAATAGCATGAGGAAGATAATTTTAAGATATTTCTTCTTATGCTTTAGAGTATAATTAGAGAGTTTAAGCTAGAAAATGATGTCAATTTAAGGAGATCCTTTTAAGTTGAAAACCCGTAAAAGCTGCAAGACCTTGCATAAGCAATCAAAATGACTGCTTCCAAGTTAACTGAAGAAAAGGAAAGCTTGGATACTTAGCTACAGAAAATATTTGCGTTTTTTTTTTTAAGATTTTTTTTTTTTTGCTTATATGTCCGTGTATCTGTGTGTGGGTTTGTGCTCATGTGTACCAGTGCCTGCAGAGACCTGAAATGTCTAATCCGTCAGTGACTGGAGTTGCAGGTAGTTATGAGCTGCAGGGTGTCGGTGCTGGGCTTCAAATCTGGGTCAGCAGGAAGTGCTGTGAACGCAGAGACATCTCTCCAGCCGCACTGCAGTAAACGCTCATATAAAAATGATCCAATCTGATCAATCCAAAAGACGCTGAAAAGAACACACCAGCGCTCGCCCTGTGCTCGCTGCTATCCCTAGAGCTTTACGTGTGTTAACTTTCAGAAGAGGGACTGAAAATTACAAACACACCAGGAATAGGTACATTCAGGGACATGGGACACAGAGGTGCTCATAAGGACAATAGTGATCTTTCTGTCAACTTAGCAAAGTCGTCTGTTTAGTTCATCCTTACACTTTGCACATGAAATTTTTATGCCATTTTAATGAAGCTTTTTCCATATATGTCTAACCACCTCTTATGAAAGTAAACCCCATGAGAAAACAACAGTGTTTTTGCGGATTACTCCATCACGGGCTTGTCTGAAGGTAAATGATGGGTCAATACTAGATGCAATCGGTTTATATGTCTGTAAATACAATATATGTGAAAGTATAAGGTCAAATTAAAGTAATGAAAACTGACTTCATGCAACTTTCACCTTGAGAAAATTAATATGGTCCATATATCTGTAGATATTCTTTTTGTTGGGGGGATTCCTGCATGAGATTGGTATCCTTTTATGTAAAACACTAAGCTAATGTCTAAGGAATCCTTTGAAGTCTTCAAGGTATCTTGAACAAAGGAAGTCCTCACACAATAGAAAAATAACTTGGCTCATTTAACACACTATCAACTTCCCCCTCGATTTATTCTCCAGAACAGCCTAGCCTTATGGTAGTGATATCTGAGAATTAAGACAAAATAAAAATGGGAGTAAGTATAGTCATCTGCTTTAACGAAGAAACAATAGTCATCTCTTTTCATTAGACTTGCTTAGGGAAGAAGGTTTTCTTAGGTATATCCTGAATTCTCCGGCTTCACAAGGAAACGCATCTCTTCAGATGAGATGCGATCTGAAATCTGATTATATCATTGACTTCCTTTCTACCAGAGCTTTAATTCTATAAAACGAATATAACTGATGACATTTTCCCTTAAGTTAAACAAAGCCTCCCTTCTCCAGTGTGTAAAGTATTTGGACTACATTTTAAATTAATTTTTAGATTTATTGGCAGCACAGAAGATAACATCACCATTATTTAATAAAAGCAGATGATAATCAAAGTCATAAAGAACCTGGTGTAGTTTGAGAAGTCACCGTCCTTTTGGCACAGTGTCCCCCAGTGCCTCATAATAACTGGGATCCAGCAAAGTCATTTGACTTGAGCTGGAGGTTATCATTTGATGTAATATTACATCATAATCACTTGAAACCCTAATTTTTTTCTTTCTTTGAAAGAAATTAGGAAAACATGCCCTCAAAACCCTGTTTCCTCCCTTTGGGCCTTTGCTATTTATTTTTTTAACAGTCAGGAATGCAAAGATTAGGATCATCAACTTGTTTCCTACAAAATGTTCTATCCATGAACTTTTTGGTTCTCAGACTCCTCCATGGTTTATTGCACTCTGCTTCTAACCTAGTCTATGAGCAGGGGTCCTAAAAGCCCATAGTACAGAGAATCCCTGCAGGGAACAAGGACAGGAGTTTAATAACCCAAAAATCAGGGACCCAAAAGGACTTCAGCGTGTGGAGTGTGTTACCATCCATTGGGTTGTCTAACCAAAGGAACTTTCAGGGTAAGAAAGAACTAAGAAGAGTGTTGATTTGAAATGCAAGTGTTTCCATTTTTAGCTAAAAGTCAATTATTTCCAAGAATTCTACATACATTCTAGGTGATGCATCCAAGAGCAAGGGAGAATCTATTACCTGGCCAACAAGATAGGGTGGTTTTTTGGGTGACTGGAATTAGGAAATACTACATCAAACAAAGAAACTTCAAACTGATCGAAGAATTCATTGGTCAGTACATTCTCTCAGGAAAAAAAAATCACTATTCCACCTGGCATATATAATGCCAGGTGGCAAAATGATTCTAAGACCATTATCAACATATTCGCTTAGCAAACATACCAGTGCCATGAGTTCATACTTCTAAACAAACCAAGATATCAGGGAATTGTTCTTTCCAGCAGATAGGCATGACCATGTAAGACAGGTTCTTTCATTCTCCCTTCCAAGACTTCTAAAGCTCAGTTGCTGTGCTAATACAAATTAGTTGGTCATGCCCTTTCTAATTCTATCTAGTATTGAAAATTTCTCAGAAAAGGGAAGTATTTGAGGGTATGTAGTAGGAAGCTGCTTGTTGGTTTCCGGCCACTTAGCCCCACAGAAACTGTATTAATTAAGTCACTGCTTGACCCCTTAGCTCTAGCTTCTTATTGGCTAACTCTTACATATTAATTTAACCCATTTCTATTAATCTGTGTATCACCACGTGGCTGTGGCTTACCGGCTAAAGTTCCAGTGTCTGTCTCCAACAGGGCTACATGATGTCTCTCTGACTCCACCTCCTTTCTCCCAGCATTCTGTTTAGTTTTTCCCTCCTAGCTCTGTTCCCTTATAGCTCTGCTATAGGTCCAAAGCAGTTCCTTTATTCATTAATGGTAATCATAGCATATAGAGGGGAATCCCACATCAAGGGTGGACCTCAGTGGCAGAATGCATGCACTAAGGGTCTAGTGTCAAGTCCCTGGGTTCAATTCCCAACTCTGGAAAAAAGATAATCAATAAAGGAAAGTAGAGAATGAGAGAGAGCCTCAGTTCTGGATGTAAATTTAAGAAGCGATCAGATGGAAGCATAGATGTTGAGCTGCAATTACTTTGGTGGTGGTTGTTGTTTTGAAACAGGATATTTCTATTATGTAGATCTGGCTGCCTTGAAACTTGATATGTAGACCAAGTTGGCTTCAAACTCACAGAGATCTACCTGCCTGTACCTCCCAAGGTCGGGGTTAAAGGCATGTGCTACCACACCAGGCAGTAGTTGTGTTTTAAAGTTGGTATTTTCCACGTTGTTAAGTTGTCTGTCTGTTTATTGTACTCCCACCAAGGGCCTATCACATGCTTATGGTAAAAGAAATGAGAATTTAAGTTAGGAAGCCATTAAAGGAGCTCATGTCAATAAGGCATGTTAATTATGCAATAAATAAAATACAGAAGATAATAACCTGCTATACAAAAGCTACAAAAGTAACAAAAAGAAACTGTTGGAGGAGATGACAGCAAAGGCTCCGGGAAGAGTGATTTCTTAGGGGATCAAGCAAAGTAGATTAGAGAAAATCGTAATGACATTGAACACCTCACAGGATTGGTGCACCAATTAAATCATTCGTATGAAAGCAAGGAGGGAATGTTATATAAATGTCAGCAATTCTCTCTCTCTCTCTCTTGTTAGAACAATTCTTGATACTTGCTTTTCCAAGTAAATATCAAAACCCTAGCTTAGTCAAGGCCTAATTTTCATAGTATTTAAATATACAATTAATGAGAATGTAAGCCAGCAAAAACCATTGTGGAACATAGAATTAAAGTTCCTAAAAGATTTAAACTGTCCCTTCATGCTTATTGGAAGGGTTGCATCACAGGCTGGGGCTAGTAGAACAAACCCCATGAGACTTCTTAGTCATGAAGAATGACTTCTACAGTAAGCAAGACTTTGGTAGTGGACGTAGACCCTGTGTAATTCACTGAGCCATTATCTGAAAAGAAGAACATTTTATATATGTTAGCTGCTACCATTATTGACAGCTGGTCATAGACGTAACCTCTGGGTTCTTGACAATCTTGCAAAGTCATACAGGTGGCATGAAAGGCCACCCCTACTGTCCTCTTTGATGTACCTGGTTTAAGAATCCCAGCAGGCTTATGCAATGCCCATCTAAGAATAGATCATAGAAAATCACGTTGAAAGAAAAGATTTGTGGGTAATGAGGTAACAGGAGAGATGGAGATACTGTCACCCAAAGTGGAAAGGGAGCGGTGAGGGTTTTAAACATGCAGGACTTGACGTGTATGCTGGAAATGTCTTGATAAAGTCACCTGGTAAGCAGTTAGGAATACTTCAGCTAAAAGGAAGAAGTAAAGCAAATTCTGGGGCCAGTGAAGTCTCTGATGTTGCCTGCATGAAGGGAACAGACACAGGCTGGTGGCCACTTACCCTACTGCCTCTATGGGAGACTTTTTGCCCCATGAATGCATGCTTGATCAATATAACACTCTAACACAATGGCTCTCAACCTGTGGGTATCAGATAATTATGTTACAATTCATAATAATAGCAAAATTACAATTATGAAGTAGTAACCAAATAATTTTATGGTTGGGGATGACCACCACATGAGGAACTATATTAAAGGGTCGCAGCATTAGGAAGGTTGAGAACCACTGCTCTAAAGAAACTGTTTCAGATCCTCCTTCAAAACGATTCACATTTTTTTGCAGTACCTTATATTTAAAATTTTTTATTTAATTTAAATAAAATTACATAATGCCCCCCTCCTTCTAACCCATTCTGTGTTCCCTCCCCACACCTTCTCAAATCCATGGCATCTTTTTCTTTAACTAGTATTGTTACAGGTATATGCAAATAATTATGTAAATGTAGCCTGTCATTTAACATAGTTGCTCAGTTTAATTAAGTCAAATATTCTAGTTGACATCACCATTTTCCCATTTTCCCCATATGATTTTAAAGTAAATTATAATACTCTTTATTTCTTTATTTTAAAAGTATGCTCACTAATAAATGAAATTACTGTGACATAATAAAGAATATTAACAAGCTGGACTGTGGTGGCGCACGCCTTTAATCCCAGCACTTGGAGGCAGAGGCAGGTGGATCTCTGTGAGTTTGAGGCCAGCCTGGTGTACAAGAACTAGTTCCAGGACAAAGCTACAGTGAAACCCTGTTTTGGAAA
Organism: Microtus pennsylvanicus; assembly: GCF_037038515.1. Classification (NCBI taxonomy): domain Eukaryota; kingdom Metazoa; phylum Chordata; class Mammalia; order Rodentia; family Cricetidae; genus Microtus; species Microtus pennsylvanicus. The sequence continues at coordinate 84,680,236 of NC_134587.1, forward strand.
ACAAAACAAAACAAAACAAAACAAAAAAAAGAGTATTAACAAAAATCAGCATGTCAACTATTTTGTTTTTTTAGTTATTTTGTTGTTAGATGTTGGACAAAAGCTGTTTGTTTGCTTTTGTTTTTGTTTTTCACTGAAGTTAATATTGTAAGTCAGGCTTCATGTAAAACAAAAACAAAAGATTTAAGTGATAAATTATTTCAAAGAATTTTGGTGATGATTAAAAGGAATACATGATCTAACTGTGTACATGTGAGGCTGATATAAAAATTACTAAAGAAATGTTAGCAGAAGCAGTGGCAGGATGTGGTGGTGCAGGTCTGGAATCACACCATGTGTAAGGAGTAAGGAGGGTCACAGTTTCTAGCCCAGCCTGAGCTGCAGAATAAGACTGTTCTTTTCTCACAAGAGGGGGAGAGGAGCAAAGGAACCTGCTGCCAAGGCTGGTGGCCTGAATTTGATCCCCTAGGATCCATAAGATGGAAGGGCAGAACTGACTCCTACAAGTGTCCTCTGACCTCCACATGTGGTATCAGAGCATGCATGCACCCATACATATATGTATGCACGCCCACACACATGCATGCACAAACACATATGTAATTTAAATAAATGTAAAATAATTAAAAAGAAGGAAGCAGGTTAGAAAGGAAGGGAGGGAGGACGGGGGGAGGGAAAGAAGAGAAAAGGGAGAGAGGGAAGCATATTACACAATACTTTTGCCTTTCTATAAGAGTGAGTTCCCTTGGAAGGCAGGTACTGAGAAGCCCTAATTCTCCTGGCTCTGTGAGTTCAGTGCTAACCAGCTAGAGTTCTGCTCTTGGGAACTCTTCCCAATCTTGTGGACAGTCACACAGCATCAGAGAAAAGGAGCCAAGCATATAGAGGGCCCACACAGAATCGAGTATGACAGAATAGAGTATCACCTGAATCATTTCAGGCAAGTTACAAGGCAAAGACCGGGTTTGTGTGAACTGGACCCTGTATGCCAATGAGCAGGGCATGGGAAGAACATGGGGGGGGGGGTGGCCTGGCAGGTCTGAATGTAGGAACAGCAATGTCAATGAGGCTTGATGTGTTGTGGGGATGAATACAAAGCCGTTGCAGTCATGCAAACTTAGAATTCTTTCCGGCTCTGTGATTGTTAACTTAGGGTATGTGAATGGTTTCTTGGCCTGCCTTAGAGCTCTGTTCCCTACATTTGTCACCTTGCTGCTCACCATTAGAATAGAATGAGATGTTTGTAAAGTGAACATCTAATGTAAAATGACTGACTATGGAGCAGGAATGTATTCTGTTAAGATCTGCTGCTAACCAATCACTCTTCTAAGGTCTTGTAAGGGTTAAAAACTGACTACTCCTGGAATCGCAGGACAGTGGGAAACTTTTGATACATCGAGAATGAAAGACTAAAACAAAAACAGCTAGATAAAACAAATGAAACCGCATTTCCACAAATAAAATCATACTTTCTATACAACCTACTAGGTTTCAACGGTCCCCTCATTCTTGGATTGCTGTAGTCTACTGCAAAGCTTACAGAAACTAATCTAGCAGTGGGGTTGCACACCTCCCTATCTTCTGGTCCTAATAGGCTTGTTCTCAGTGAGGTGCACTATTCTTCCAATGCACAAAAGAAAGGAAACAAACAAAAACCAACATTGGGATAGAATGCACTCAGGCACTGCTTTCAAAAAACCGACATCTCCCTGGACACCTGGGAGCCCCTCTAGGGTCAAGTCTCTTGCCAACCCTAAGATGGCTCTCTTAATTAAGATATATACTTCCCTGCTCCCATATCCACCCTTCCTTTATCCCAACCATCCCATTCCCCCAAGTTCCCCCCATCCTCCCCTTCTCACTTTTCTCTCCCCATGTCCCCTTACCCCCATCCCACCCCACCCCCAAGTTCTCTATTTTTGTCCTGCAATCTTGTCTACTTCCAATATCCAGGAGGCTAACTATGTTTTTCTTTGGGTTCACCCTCTTATTTAGCTTCTCTATGATCACAAATTATAGGCTCAATGTCCTTTATTTATGGCTAGAAACCAATTATGAGTGAGTACATCCCATGTTCATCTTTTTGGGTCTGGGTTACCTCACTCAGGATAGCGTTTTCTATTTCCATCCATTTGCAAGCAAAATTCAAGATGTCATTGTTTTTTTTACCGCTGAGTAATACTCTAATATGTATATATTCCACACTTTCTTCATCCATTTTTCCATTGAAGGGCATCTAGGTTGTTTCCAGGTTCTGGCTACTGAGTCCCTATATAGCCAAAGATAACCTTGAATTTCTCATTCGTCTCTTTTCATTCTCTCGAAGTGCTGGGATTACTGACTTGTTCCACCACTCCCAGGTTGATGGGTTGTCAGGGATCAAACTCAGGCTTTCTTGCATGCTAGGCAAGCAATCTACCCACTGAGCCTCACCTAGCATGCTTGTCCATGCTTTTTAAATCTAGTTCAAGTTCTGAAAATTTCAAAATAAGGATAATCACCTAAAAGAACCAAAGAAGACATATGAGGCTCCAAGTGACATCTAGATAGTTAATTATGATGTTTTAAGACAAAGTAATAGAAAAACTTTAAGCCACCTGTGTGTAAACGCTCTATCCGTTCTAATAATTTTTAAAATTGGCTTCCGCTATAACTTAAGAGATTATGTGTACCACTGGGAAACTGATAGCTGCTAGCTTGACATTCTGTGTGCAATGTCAGCAGACCCCTGTGTTTGCTGGCAATGAAGATTTATCCTGGATTAAGAATGATTAGTTCTACTTTGGAACCGAATAAGTTCAAATGGAGTTCAAAAATAATCAGCTGCCTTGTACCAATGTACAAGCCAAATGGTTTCCCTTTGGTGACTATAGACAATGAATCTAAAGGAAAAAAATGGGCACTATAAAGTAAGTGACTTGGAGAAAAACCATCTTCCTGTCTTCACGTTTTCAGGGAAGTATCTAGTACTATAAACAGCAAGTTTGAACACTATCTTTGATAAGATTCATTACACATGTAAGTATTAATAGATGGGGAAGGGAACTCATCATTCATGGATAAGTGAATCTTATCAATTGTTAAGGGATAAACATATTTTAGAGTCTTTGAAAACCCAGAGGCGCTTTTTGTGAGTCCAAGGGACTGGTATATGAACAGGGTTATTAACATTCCTAACATTCAAATGCTAGCATTCCTTTTCCATGGAGAGAGCATTTATAAGTATAACTGGCTGGATTAAATAAAAAAATGAAATTACAGTCTATATTGGATCTTTTCATGTGAAAACCATTGCAGTTTTAGAGACATCCATCTCCTTGGCTACCTTGCAATAACCCCAGAATTTTATAGCCCTTAACAATTTGAGGCAAGCTATTAGAACACATCAGACAGATGAAATGGCACAGAGATCTGTGTTTTACTTGGAAAACCACAACAGCTGTCATGTAAGTGAGAAAGCATTGGAACAATTTAGTTGCAATGTGTCTTTGTGAGTATAGACACGGTCTCAGTAGACTTCTGGTCTACCTCCGCCATTGTTCATGGGTTTTACATTTTTAACCCAGTGTCGGCTTCTCTTAGGACAAGGTAATACCCTGGAGCAGTGGGTAGAGAGAAGTATAATCAGGAATAAAGCTCCGTATTTCCTTAGAGATGCTTTCTCAGCCTGGAAATGAGCAAGTGCCATTCGTAACCCTTTGCAGTATGATAAGTAAGTTGTTTTTCAGCAAAACACAAACAGTAATTAAGGCCAGTGTCATGGAATTGCTCACTCCAACTTCAAGGTAGTTCAAGTTTGATGTAGTGTGCGGGGAGAAATTTCAGAGTCAGAAAATAATTCAGTGTCAAAAGAAAAATTTAAATACACTGAGAAACACAGGGAGAAAATGGTCCAGAAGCAAGATTTGTAAACTGCTTAACAAGTTCGTATCTTGACCATTTCCATCAACTTTGAATTTTTAAAGGAGAAGGTCATCAAGTATTGCATCAATAATCAGGACGGTACGTTATGACTTCTCCTTCAAATGACTGTTGTGACAAATGGATATATTCTGAAGACACAATATGTTTGCCCCTTTAAAAGTTAAATGAGAAGAGAATATAAGTGAAATAGTTTATTTTTAAGCTATATTTACATAATTTCTTATGAAATCAATTTAACTACAATAACTAAATTATACATAATACATAACATAGTCTATGTAGTTAAATAACATACAAGGTATTTTTATAAATATTTTATTATTCACTTGACAAATTGTATGTTGATAAATAATTAAATTATTATGAGAATGGGGCGTCCCCTTCAGGGCAGGTTAGAAGGGAAAGGAAATCAGCTCATTTCCTCTGAATAAAAAAAAGTATCTGTTGGCCATCTCAGAGAGGTAAAAAAGTAGCCCTAAAAACTAGACTTTCAGCTGAGTTTTGAGGACAAGAAAGAATATTAGTTATGCTATTAACTGAAGGATGAGAAAAATATCACAACAAAGATGACCAGACCTGGTCAGAATCAGAAAGTCAAACACCTAAAAGAATGGCTGGAGCCCACAGCCTGTAACCCTGGAATCCTGTCTACACCAGCTCATGTTCTTCAGTTTATAGGTCGCGGTGTGTCTTACAGCTCGAAATTTCCAGCACCTTTGTAGCTGCCCCAAATAGAAAGTGGTACTCAAGTCCATCTTGGAGGCTCAAAGATGTGTTTAAACGTGTGTGCGTCTTTTAAAGAGGCCAAGTGGGTAGATCCTAATCAAGTAACAAGAACATAGAGGTCACATTAAAGAATGACCGAGCATCAGTGTTTACAGCTCAGGATGGGTAAAATGATGGTCACCATTTGTCCTGACCTTTCCAATCCTCCTTTCCTTATCCGGCACTGTATGTGTAAGCCCCAACACAACCTGAATTTTGACCTCCTTATCTGTGTTTGCAGGTAAGATTCTTTACATGGTGTAACTTTTAGACTTAACCAATAGACAAACCACAGAAGAATGCTATGAAATATTTTCAACTGTGAGTGCCTTTCTTGTTTCCAGAAGCATTTGATTAAGTTATCCTCACACTCGCGGAATTAATTATCTCTAAGAATTACCTCGATTCCTGAATCACTTTTTTTTTCTAATTATCCTACATGACATTTTCTCCTTTGATAACTGATTCCGAGATCATTTTGCCCTTGGATGTCTTTTAATGCCTTCATTAAATGGACCTCGTTTTCAACCTCAGTGATCCAAAGTCTGTCTTTCTCTTTAGAAGATATTCTATTCCTCCTATCTCAAATTATTGCAGCTCTCACCGTCTCAGCTACTGGTGTCTCTTTTCTTCATAGAGGCCTCTTTTTGTTGCCCCATCGCAACTAGCACCGGATACTTAAATGAGGGGGCTGTTGTGCCCAGTGAGTTCATCAGGGTCTGAACAACAAGTCTCAATCAAGGCTGTTCCCCGGCAAAGAAAGAAGCAGTTGGCACTGGATCAAACCCTGTGCCCATGGCACAAATCCACAGGAACCTTTGGGAACACTAGCCCATCCTAAATAAGCCATCAGCCCTGTTTGTGACCTTCTCTCTATCTCGAACTAGAACAATGTCCCTCAGACCCTTGTTTAATAATGGTTTTCCCATATATTCATCCTTCTCACTCTTAATTTTCAAAATCCAAAGGTTTGTTGACTTTGGATGTTTTTTCCAGCCATTATTTAAGAATACATGAAAGGTAACCAATGCTTAAAGTCAGAACTGGTCCTGGAAGTCTCCAGAATGTACCAGATTTGTGAAGTACTAGCTTAGGAATAACATGCTAAGTCTCCTCATGGATGTGTCTCACTGGAATTTGCCATAAAAATCATGAGTTCTTAAGGTGGAGACACTGGCGGGGGAGACACAGAGGAGGGTAGAGGAGTAGACAGAAATTGGAAGTGAGGTTCATACAAAATGCTTCTGAATTTAATGAAAGCAGACAGGACTCAAAGAAATCAAGAGCCTAAGGCAGTTACCATCTTCATACAAAATAATGAAATGATGCACACAGTTGTGATAATTCAACTTCAAGATGATGTTTACAATACCCTCAAGTATTGCATCAATAATCAGGGTGGTGCGTTATGATTTCTCCTTCAGATGACTGTTGTGACAAATGAATATATTCTGAAGATACAATATGTGCCCCTTTAAAAGTTAAATGTGAAGAGAATATAAGTGAGATCGTTTGTCACCATCAATGTGACAGCCTTTCTCTGTGTTTATAGATGACCTCTCCCCTCTCAGTCCTGTGAAGAAAATGGTTTTGATTTACCATTCATTTTGGCTTCCTTTCTTGTGTGTCTATTCACTTAGCCAATACCTGTTTACACCGGAGTCACCCATTATTGCTGCTGTTTTCATTTTCCTCTCATGTTAGCTTTGTATTCGATCATATATTCACCCATCACCATTAGTAACCAGACACCACACAAAGAGCTGGCTGTATTCAAGTTTTTGATGCTTTTATTTATTTATGTGTGAGTGGGAGGCTATGGGCAAGCATGCTTACAGCTCATGCAAACAGGGTTTGTGGGACTCAGTTCTCTTCTCCCACCCTGCAGGTACCACGAGTAGAATTCAGATTGGTAGGTTTGGCAGCAAGTGCTGACCTGCTCAACTATCTCACTGGCCCTACATTCAAATTTACAAAGGAAGGTCCTGTCCTCCAAAGAGTTTACAGTCTATTAGGACAAAGTCAAATGGCTACCATGGTAGTAAATCTCTTTCTACAGCATGCATTTACTTGGAGTCACTTTTCACAGTCTTATTTAATTCTCTCATGAGGCTCTCAACTAGGTAGACACTGTTGTCTGCATATTATATTTTATCAAGTAGCTCCCCTGAAATAGCATAGTTTGCCCCTGGGGAAGCTAAGCCCGGAGCACAGAACTGCCTGACTCTAAAAGGCTCCACCCCTCACGTTGGCAAGGTAATCACCACTTTAGTAGACAGAGCTCGGACTTCAGCTATCATTAGTTATAATTACAGTCAGCCAGCAAAAGGTAGTGTGTGTTTGTAACAAGATGCACAGGGTTATAAATCTGCAAAGCTTCTCTTCCGCTTCCTTTAAACTGTTCCTTTTACTACCAATAGCATTCCACTTCAGCCTTCTATTTAACGTATGAGATGATAATATCATTGATTTAAGGAGACTATCCAATCAGCCACAGGACAGAACTTGAAATGAGATGAGAATTTCTTAATTTGGTTGCCTGACAATTCCATAAACTCATATTTAAAATTAAAACGGGAAAAAACAAAACCCAAAATGTGAGCTATTTGAAATAAGCTATAAGATAATTAAATTCAATATCCAGGTGTGTTCAATCCATTTCATTTTCCCACCGGCAAACTAAAAGTACATATATTTTTTCAGCTAATTTATTACATTCAGAAAGCATTTTTCTGGGTAGCTCTTGAAAATCACTGCCTGATGATGACTGTGTACCAGGAGCGTTTCCCTCTGCCATGGATTCAGTTATAAAAGGCTATAAAAGGCTCTCCAGTCATGAATTGTATCCCCTGTCGAAAGTGAAGGATTTGGGGCTCAGATGTGCCCAAATCAAGGAGTTTAAACAGCGCAGAAGGGGAATTTTAAACTCAGAACTATGCCGAGAGGCCATACTTTTAACCACAGCACTGTGTGTCACCGAAATGATGAAGACAAGCCATGGCAGCAACCTCCACTTAGGTGGCACCCACTGTTGTGCCAACACTGTCTCAACAGCTTCCCGTGTGCTAATCACTGGAGCTGCACAGCAATCACAGGAGAAAAATGCTGTGATGGTTCTTATTGTATTATTATGATATTGTTCCTGGCTAGTTTTTATGTCATCTTAACACAAGCTAGAGTCACCGGAGATGAGGGAACCTCAATTGAGAAGATACATCCATAACTTGGGACTGTAGGCAAGCCTGTAGAGCATCTTCTTTAATTAGTGATGTGGAGGAGTTGGGCAGCTCAGGCCATTGTGTGTGGTGCCACTCCTGAGCACCTGGTTCTGGCCTTGGGTTCTATAAGAAAGCAGGCTGAGCAAGTCATAAGGAGCAAGTCAGTAAGCGGCACTCCTTCACAGCCTCTGCATCCGCTCTTGCCTCCAAGTCCCTAACCTGCTTGAGCCTCTATTTTGACTTCTCTCAGTGGACAGTGATTCGGGATATATAAGCTAAATAAGCCCTTTCCTCCTCAAGTTGCTTTTGGTCATGGTGTTTCATCACAGTTATAAAAACCCAAAGACAACATCTAAAGCACATGTTATCAAACTGGCCATAACAGTCAGAAACAATTGTCAGATTCTATGGTAGCAGCCAGATTCTTTAGTTCTTTCTTTTTTTAAAGTTTTCCTCCAATTTCAATTGTAATAAAAATTTCATGCATAAACTCTTGATGAAAAAAAAAAAGAAAAAAGAAAAAAAAAAAAGAAAAAAAAAAACTCTTGATGAATGAATAGAAGAGGATAAGGGAAACATCTCAAAAATGATCTCATTTTAAAATGTCACCTTAAAAAATATAAAAAAATCAAAATGCATACTTGACTCCCTGCTACATGATCATATATGTTGTCATTTTTCTTTATTCCTTCAACTAAACAATTTAACCAGAGGAGAAAAAAGAAACTAAAGTCCTGAGAAGAATTCCTGCGTGTGTCATCCCACATACTGGGTTCTGGGAAACAGCATGCTTCCTGATCCCATACAGCTGCAGCTCAGTTACATCCACTGTTCTCAGAAAGGCACAGGTAGAACTGTTGTTTCTGACCAGGAATAAGTCTTCAAACTGTCTTTTCTGTAACAAGGAAAAATTCCACCTTTCTATTGAGATTTCTGAAAGCTTGGGTAAGCTGCGTAAGTGACCCCGTTCAAAGTCTTCTGAACAATGATCTGGCCGTGTCCACCAAGAACAGGATAAACACTGGGTTCCTGTTCTGGCTTTCCTGACAATTATTGCTGTGTTCTTAGTTCTCTTGGCATCACTGACCATTAACTGTAGGGTTTCTTTACTATATTTAGAGAAAAAAAAAGAGAGAAAAAAAACAAATCAAATATTGAACCTGCTGTGACTTCGGGCGTCTTGACTGTATTTTCTATGCCATTTTTACTTCCATGGGCCTGAAACCTACTGCAGGGCAGTTTTGAGTGCTGGTGTTGATATCTAGAGTTACATTTCTGAATCTATTTTTACGTGGTATCTTAAGGGCAGGCCCATTTGTCCCCGTTATCTTTCAGCCAGCCTGATGTAATAAAGTTGTTCTTAGACGCTTGTGTTCATTGAGTCCAGCTTTAAGAGACAGACCAACTCTGGATAGCTCTGAAAACCTTTGACAGGCTGGATTTGCTTCAGACAGGGAGCTCAAGCAAAGGCCATCTGGTTCACCTTCGTTATCTGGCCCTTAATGTGGGCTTCCTGAGATAACAGGTCGTCTCCGTCATAACAGGAGGACAAGGCAAAATGGCACAGGACCAAAAACAGCCTGCTGGGGGAGGTTTTGTGTTGTTGTTGTTGTGTGTGTGACATTTTGCACGCCGTGTAGCTTATTAGACAGGGTGCAAACAAGGAAGTATGGGAAAGCAAATTTCTATATTCTCCAGACTCCTCCCATCTAATGAAGAAAGGAGAAAACGGGTCCTTAGTGTGTTGAAACCAATGTGGCCCATGGGCATGTTCTAAAGCACAGTAAACACCGAGTGTTTGTTGACAAAGGCAATAAATATGGAATGTTGAATGTAAAAAAAAAATAGACTCAAGGAGGATCTTCAGGCAAAATATCTTTAAAGAAGAATTACTTGATGAGAAAATGCAGGCACTGCTGGGCATAAATGTGAACGTTTCCTAAAACCACCAGCAGGTTGGATACCGTTCCCTGTCTGTCCAGTCTTATGACTCAGGCCAGAGGTTATAAAGGAATATTCAATCACCCCATCATGTCTTGTAAAAATTTAGTTAAAGTTCCTCATTTCTTAGCATGTCTCCCAAAGAGCTCATCTCTGCTGTTTCCTTCTGTAGCGGAACCTGTAGCGAGCTGCGCGGTGTCACACCTGATGGAGATGTATAATCAACTCCTGAGATGGCTAAGGCCTGACCTATGCTATGATCACGCAATGATCATCAGCTGCCTGCATATGCGTGAACCTATGGGCAGTGCCCACCTGGCAGTTCGGGGTTGGCAGCCCATGTCTACTTAAGGGCTGAGAGAGGGAAAGAGAGAGAGGAAAAAAGGAGAGATGAGAGAGGAAGGGGAGAGAGGGGAAGAGAGAGAAGTGTAAAAAGTCCTGGAATAAAACTGCAGTGAGAAGAGCTCCGGTGGTCGCGTCATCCTTGCGGGACGAGGGTGGCCGTGACAGGAACCACTGTTGGTATTTGTTGGGGGTTGGCTTTGCTGGCTAATGCTGGTCCTTCCTGACTTCTTTGTGTAACGACGTCAGGAACACGAGAGCATTTGTAGGCATACTGCAGTAGACAAAGAAGCTGTGAAAATCCAGAGGTGATTTGGTCCCAGGCATCTAAGCACCAGGGCCTTGTCTGCCCCATCTGGGAATAAACGGACTGATAGCAGCATTGGGCTACAGGTGGATCTGTGCCTTTGTGGATAAGCATGCCAGCGGGCCCCAGAAACAGGTAGGAAGGCTTGGGTTTAGGGAAGTCATAATATAGACAATGTTAATAAGTCCACCCTACATCTAGATTGGGAGAAGTTTTTATTATGTACTCAATAGGATCTATTTGTTTGATTGATTTTTTTTGAGATAGGATCTGAATATTTAGACCAGGCTGGTATTGAACTTGCTCCTCCTCCAGGTCTTCCCATATGCACTCCCAGCCCTCTTAATTCTTGAATGCTGGTATGTTTTTTATACTTGACCTTTATGAGATACAAAGACACTTTTCTAGCATTCTGTGTTCTCTCTCTCTCTCTGTGTAACTATTTTTCTGTGTAGTGTGTGTGTGAGTGTGTGTGTGTGTGCATGTGATATAGTGGGAAAAATCAGTTTCAGTTTCTCCTATACACTTATTTAATAATAACCATAAAGCTTCGGAGAATTAAAAGGATGTATAAATTTCTCCCACCTAGCAAGCACCCAGTCAGTTTATAGTGGATGATACCTGGGCTCCTCAACTCTGAGTCAGCTCTGACACTATCAGGAGTCTAGATTCTAGACAATAGAATCAGTGCTTCTCAACCATCCTAATGCTGTGACCCTTTAACACAGTTCCCCGTGTTGGTGGTCATGGTGACCACCAACCAGAAAATGATTTTTGTTGCTACTTCATAGCTGTAGTTTGCTACTGTTATGAGTCATACTGTAAATATGTAGGACATCTGATCTGTGACCCCCATAAAAGGGTCTTTTGAACCCCAACGGGGCCATAACCCATAGAACTGTTGTTCTACAGGCTATGTACACACTTCCCAAACTCCCCAAACTTCAGGTGCCAATCCCAAACAAACTGCATGTTTTGTGTTTGTTTGTTTGTTGTTGTCGTTTAACCTAGCTTACGAATTATCAGCTACAAATGGGAGTCCCCACTTCCCTTCCTTTTGTTCAGTTAATTTTCTGGAGTGAATCAGGATCTTAGGGAATCATATTATCTGGTTTACTGTGGGCGATAAAGAATAGGATACAGATGAAGAGACACACATGTAGGGCGAGAGTTGGGAAGGAGTCCACCCCCTCCAGAAACCTCCCTACGGTCAGCCTCCCAGGGTCACTGAGCCCTGTCCTTTTTCTTTCTAGAGGCTTCCTTGCGTAGACATATACAACCGATCAAATCATTGTCCAGTGGTGATGCCATGGACTGTTGGGTTAATTTATTCATTTACTAGACAAATCAGGAAATATATTGTCATCATGCCCCATGATCACCAAAGTGTAGTTTGCATATTATCCAAGAGTATGAACAAGAAGACACATTTTAAAACATTGCTAGCCTGTACCAAGTATTCCTGAGTCCAAAAGGTTACATAGCCATTTGGAATGCAGGAGGTAAAGAGTCCGCGAATGACCTCAATGAACTTTTTACTCCTGCTTTGCCGCCACGCCACAAAGTTCCTCCTTTCCTCTTCTGGTGGCATTGATTTGCCCCTTTACCGGAAGACAGAATTCCCTTCTTCTGGATTCTAAATCATCTACTAGTAATTCATTTGTGGTTCTAACCAATGCACGATCCAAATGAAATTGAGTTTCACACAATGGGGAGGAGACCAGCATGACTGTTGTTAGCAACAGTGTGTGTGCCACGCAACTCCTGCCTAACTGTGCGCTTCCTAAACTGCCGTATAAATATCAGGCACGGCTTTCCGAGAAACAGTTGTAACCATCTAATAAAACACAGAATAATATATCTTTCTCTTAATCAGAAGAAATATTGCTTGGGGACCTCCGCTGAGGGTTTCATTCACCTGAACAGAATGTCAGATGGGTCTTAGAAAAATCTGAAGATATGATTTAGGTGTGTAGGAACAGTGGATTCCAAATTTATTTTTAAAAAGCAAACACAAATTTATTGGGATAACAGGATTTATTAAATCCTGTGGGAAACATGTGACACCTGCCTCTTCCAACAACTTTTTAGCACACTGTGTAGGTATGAAGAGACACCGCAGTAGTCCCTGTGGCTGGAAACAGCTGCTTAATTAGAACATGTGGTAGGGTTTTGGAGGGGGTTGTTTTTATAAGAAACTTTACTTCACAACTTCTAGTAGACATATAAGAAAAACGTGCTTGTGTTACTTAAGATTTTTTGAGGAATTTCTTAAATTATTTATTTACCCAACAAGCAAAATTGCAGCATGTACTTTATATGATACCTGTGGGGCATCCCGCTGAAGGAAGAAGTGGGGAAAAGGCATGGGGAGGCACTTAAAAGTCAGTCACTCAAATAAACGTGCCTGGTTTGACCTAGCAGGAACACAGCTCTTTCAGAGGTGGGTTGTGGAAGGCTTTCCCCGAGGAAGGGCATGGTGACTTCCGCAGAGCATGAACTGCTGAACCAGGAATGCAGAGGTTCTGATCCAAGAACATTATGTATGTCAAGGCCCTAAGTGTGGAATGTATCGCTTGGAAGCTGGAAGGAAGAGAGCTAGAAGAAGGGTAATAGAGGAAGAGACGCAAGATACAAATCTTGTAGGATCTTAAGCAGGTCACCTTAAGGAGGCTCAACAGTTGTCATAGTCTTTTTAGTCACTTTTGCATGTGTTTAATTTCAAATAGAGCATAAATACAAAGAAAATCTGAACCATGATTAAATAAGCGGCATAGATACTTTTTAAATGCATAGTCAACTAATGAATTTAAACTTATGTGTGTATGTGTGTACATGCACGTGTGAGATATATATATGGTGTGTGCACATGCCCATGTGCAGGTACATATGGGCTATGTGAGGACGTTGGGAGTCTTGTTCCGTCACTCTGTGCCTTATTGCTTTGCGTCAGAGCAGAATCTAGAGCTCAGCGAACCCCAGGAATCTCCTGCGGATTTTCTCCCCCAGCTTGTTAGGTGGGTACAGTTACATAGCAGGGATAGCTCTTAGCCTTTGAGCCTTCTCTCCATCTCTTCAAGCAGCGACTTTACAATCGGTAAAGTTTTAACTGGAAAAGTTAACAAAAGTTAAGAAGTTGTTTTTACAAAACCTGTGTGTCTGATAATAGTTGCTTAGCCCTTCATCAAGATCTGAGCTTCCCTTGGTAAAGCCCAGACTCCGGGTATAACATTACATATGGGTACGGAACAATCCTCTGAAAACCATCTGACCATCAACAAGCCGGCTGTGGAAGTAATTAGAAAAAGAAGCATGATGTGACAGCCCTCATATAGCTACAGGAGTTGGAGGAACTTGTGCGACCCCAAATGGAAACAGATTCTAATGCTGGTAAGGTCTTAGAGTTTAGCTCAGAAAGCAAGTACAGAGGAGAGCTTTGTGAGTGATCAGGCCCTCGTCTTGGACCTCAGTTTCCCAGCTTAGGGTGCTGATCTTGTTCCTTTCACAGCAGACCTGAGGGTGGCTTGAAAGATGCTTGCTGCATGCTAACACTAAGTAAGAACACTGCTTTTCTTGCCCGCGCTTCACTTTGATGAGGATGACTGAAGCGAAGCACTGTGCCTAACCTTAGCTCTATTTTATGTTCTTTTGCACGCCTTCCTTTAACTCAGTTTCATCTGATTTCTATAGTACATAAGAAAATCTGACTGGCATCCTTTTCAAGGCATCCTTGAAACCCATGCCAATGCTTTGGCCGCTCTTGCTGCCTCAGACCACTAAAGCATTAGCCCGAGAGAAGGAAACATTGTTCTCCTAGATGAGACAATGCCGCTGAACTGGGAAGGCGAAAGCCTTGGGGTATCCGCGGCACAATTCACTTTTCAAAGGGGGTGAACTCTCGAAAACAATATTCCTGGGAAAACTACACTTGCTTCCTTCCTCCCGAGATCCTCCCAAAGAATAGAGTACGAGGAGGCCGCGATTGAGAAGCCTTGGTTCTCTTGAGAGAAAAACTCTTAAGAGCTTCAAACTGTATGAACTGAAGAAGTTGCACAGAAAAATTCTTGAAAATCATCATGTTATTTCAAGATAATTGCCAAGTGTAACCACACGTTAGTTATTGAGCCTTGGAGTCATCACATGTTTTAAAGTTTTTTTTTAAGTATCCCCACCAAAAAAAAAAACAAAAAACAAAAACCAACCAACAACAACAACAAACAAACCTAACAGGAAAAACACCTGAAAAGTAAAGTGAAGGTGGGGGTGTGGCTTCATCTTATTTATCCCTCCCCATCTGTTTTGCTTTGCTAGGGAAAGGACCCAGAGCCACCTCTGTGGTACGCCAGTACCTTGCCACAAAGCTCCAGTCTGTGGAAACTCTTAAATGCTGCCAGTGTGAGCCCAGATGTTCTTTTCCAGTGTGACTTTATTTTTATGAAGTTCTCTGGAGCACCGAGCACTCTGAAGCCACTGGCAACAGCGAGGAGTATGTTTGAAAGGCTGACGAGGTTATTAAACTCCAAACTGGACTATTCGTTATTTAGGGTGGTGCAGTGGTGTAGGAAAGAATAACAAAAAGACTCTCTCCCTCTTACCAATCATATATCTGCCTAACCAGTGGTTCTAATTGGGGTGTTACTTGAGTTAACAAGATTCTCCCTTGGGGTGTGAACACCCTCTAGGTTTGGTCTACGCAAATTGCGTAGACCAAACCTAGCGGGCACGGTTGTAATAAAAATCACTGGTCTCAGAACCATGTAGATTCGTGGACAAAGAAAAGAAAACGCCCAAGTGATCTGCCTTTTCAATGTTTGCTTCTGCTTTGTGTTCACGAATCTCCATCAAAAAGATTCCTCCTATTCCAGCATCCGGAGTCTGTCTCGTGCTTATACAAAAGGCAAGACATTCAATTACTACTGAAGCATCTGGCTCTGCTTTGAATTTCAACCAGGTCTCTCATGTCTAGGTCCCACCTTCTATCACAGACCCCACATCTCTGCCCAGATATTTTGCCTATTGTTCTCACATCTCTGGACCAAGGTAGAGGTTCACTTAAATATAATCATTCATGGATTATTCTAAACTGATTTATTTTAGAAAGGAAAGAGAATATGAATGACTATAATCAGTATCACGGTTCAGATAATATCACAACAGTTACATAGAAAAATCAGACTTGACCCTCCTGTACCATTAACATATGCTTGAAGTCTAATTTGCTCTCTGGGATATCGAATATGTTGAAAGGAGCTGTTTGGATCCTGGCTCAGGATCTTTTGGAGCGAAGAGACTGAAGTGAGGCACAGTGGACAACAGGATGGAGGTTAAGTGGAGGCGGGGACCAGATTCATAACCTCTTTGTCTGAGTGCAGACTCTGAGGTAACGTGACCACGCAGAGGAGAGTGAGGCAATGCGTTTCCTGCGGGATTGGTGTGGCAAGCAGGCAGCAGGGAATTAAAAATAATACCTGACTTAATATTTGTGTCATTAACTTTTATAGTTTTTCGTGGAGCCACACTGAGAAAAATGTTTCTCTCTGTAAATAAAGTATTGTAAGGGGAAAACAAATAAAAATAATTTTAAGAAACTTGTATGAGAATAGATCTCAACTCTTGATTGGTAGGATTATCATTCAACAACTAAAACAAGTGTCTGTTCTAAACTAGTAGGTTAAGTTACACTTGGTAAAATAGGACTATTTAATCAAACAGAAAAATGCAGCATTCTATAATGGTATTTTAAAGCTGGTAAATATTTTAAAATCAAAGCTAACCATATTTAAGGTTATAATTAGATACCTCAAATTTAAGTCATAGGTTTATTTTAAATTAGAATATCTGCATCATTTTAGTATATAGTGAACTTGGCTCAAATATTTCACCATATACCATACCTCTTTCTCCACCAGACTGAACCAGTATTTTAAAAGTCATTTCCAATGTCATTAAAGTAACAAAGGAATTGGTTTTGTATTTGTCTCCAAACAAAGCACAAAACAACCGGAGAGTCTTCCTGTAACTCTTGAGTAAAGCATTGCTTTCTGTCTGCTCCCATGTTTCTGTGTTGTAGGATACAGGAACAAAAGAGCAGGGGAATTCATCTCCATTGAATCAAGGCTTTAAAAAAAATATTGCGCTATTTGCTTGGTAGAGCCACCGCCTTTCCTTCCTAGTGGAAGTGCTGTTTGGTCTTTTGACACAAGCTAGGGTCTTCTGGGAAGAGGAAACTTTAACGAGAGATTGCCAGTGGAGAGCATCTTCTTCATCAGTGATTGATATGCGAAGGCCCAGCCTACTGTGGGCGGGGCCACTCTTGGACCCTGGTGGTCCTGGGTTACACTGAGCAAGCCAATAAGCGTGACTCCTCCATAGTCCATGCTTCAGTTTCGGGCTTCAGGATTGTGCCTTGAGTTCCTGCCCTGACTTCCCTCAATGAAGGACTGTGATCCATCAGATAAAATCAACCTCTTCCTCGCAATGTTGCTTTTGGTCATGGTGTGTATCAGAGCGATAGAAAACAAGGTAGGACACGTGGCATAGTAAAGGCCTCATGAAACAAGGATGCCGGCGGACACCATCCTTTACTTCAGCCTTGGTAAAAAGAGACCTTGGTTCTGTTTTCACCTACGCTTGCAGCCTGAGTATAATAAACCTTCAAATGCCAAGGCAACACTGAGTTGCCCGTTTTTGTATTCACAGAGTTCCCAGCCTACAGTGAGCTGAGAATGAATACATGAACACAACCTGTGGTTATTCATTCGGAAAACCAAATCAAAGTTCTAAGTTGGCCTGTCACGGCGAGCCAGTGTCATTTATTCCTTTTTTTTTTTTTACCCCTGGGTTTGTGGAGGCAGAAGCCTCTCTGCATCATGTCATTGGATGGTCCCCAGTCTTAGCCAACAGATAAGAAATGTCATCGGCTTAACCCGGTAGCTTTCAAAAATAGCATGCTTAAAGTGGACATGTAGGTGTGCGCTAGAAAGAAACCATTTGCCTGTGGTCTTAAGAACAGGCTGGTAGCTGATGTTTATCTGGGAGACCTAAAACGTTGCCTTAAGACCTGTTGTGAGCAAGCAAGAGATAATCAGAAGTCCCCTGGTCAGTGTGCCTTAGCGTCTTTCTTTCTTCTACTGATCAGGTAAACCTTTTTAAAACTTTAGGGTTGGAGCAAGATACTGTGTTCCTTTAAGATTCAATCAAGTCTGTGTGTGTGTGTGTGTGTGTGTGTGTGTGTTTTCAAAAGCGCGGCCGTTTCCCTCAAAATTTCAATGAATATTTGCACAATGAACCAAGTTGTTGTGGGTTTCCTGGTTTGTGTTGGTTTACCCCCCCAGGGCGGGGGGTGGTGATTCGGGCAAGGCGTTCTCAGCCTTTAGCAGACAAGTCCAGCTGCTGGTAATGCTGAAAATAGCTCAAATGCCCTCAGGCTGGGAGCACCACCCAGCAGCTGAGGCTCTTTGCTTCTCTCAGTTGTTTTCTCTACTGACCCCCGGGTCCCCCTTTTCGTCCCTGCAGACACTTGGATTGGACTTAATCTTAAACCTCTGGAGGTCAAGACCTTTTTAAAAAGGGCTAAATAAACAATCTCTACACGGGAAAAGGCCACTGACTCCCGCTTCCTCTGCTGGAGCAACCGTGAAGTTCAGCCTCTTCAAGGTAAGGTTTTTTTTATTCGGGAATAACTTTTCTGGGGTGGTCATGACTAGTGTCTCTAAAGTAACTTTTTAGAGAACATAGGAGAAGGCCGGGGGATTCCCAGGTAGACCCTGCTTCTGGGATGCAGTAGCATCATTGCATATTTTTGTGAGTGTAGTTGTAAACTTTGCCTAAAGCCCTCTGTCCCCAGTGGCTGCCACACAGACCCGCCTGCTGCTGAGTTCTGCTTCCGAGTTCTCGTTCCGCGACTCCCACAGGGGTGACAGGACCTCTAGACACCATCATTTCGTTGTTTAGACTGCTCTCTTATTTTAACTTTCTTTAAACAAGATGCATCCCACCTGAGTAAAGACAGTGTATTAGTGAATGCTCTTGATGGACGGCCAGGCATCTTATGGTATGCCCGGCTCTTAGCCGCTGTATTTCCGGCTGGTGTGGACTGAGAAGTTGTTCGGAGACTAGATTATTATTATTATTATCATTATTATTGTTGTTGTTGGGTTTTAAATTCCTAGCGTCCTTTGGGATGATTGACTTTTTGGGAACTCCTTCCCCATGCTGAAATTCAGCTAAGCTGCTCTCTTACGAGGTAGATTTTACAACGTTTTTTTTTTTTTGACAGTAAACATTTTCAGCTAGTAATCTGGCTCCCCACCCCCCACCCCCACCCCCCTGTCCCTCCTTATGCTTGCACTTGACATTTTGCAAAGCTCTTTGATCTGTGGACTTTAACCTCAACCACAGCATTTACTTTGATTGTGAGTATTTACTATGTTCAGTAAAAAGGCTTTTTTTTTTCTTTTCTTTCCTTAATGCTTTGATAGCTATTCCTTCAGATAATTTACTGGCTTAGCTTCTGCTGCTGCTATGATATAGATCTTATTTCTAAAGGAGCCTGCGACTTAAAGAAAAACGTCCTCCTGTGTAGCTCTCTCATCACAATGACTATTCTAACACAGTGCTCCTCATCGTTCCTGACGCTGTGACCCTTTCGTGCACACCTCATGCTGTGGTGACCCCGACCACAAAATTATTTTCGTTGCTACTTCATAAAAATAAGTTTGATATTGCTATGAAATGTACTGTAAATATCTGTCCTTTCCAATGGTCTTAGGCCACCCCATGAAAGGGTTCTTCTGCACCCTAGGGGTCGCGACCCACAGTTTGAGAACCACGGTTTTAGCAAGACTCAGCTCAGGATATCTAAAAGCAAGTAGCCAAGGCAGTTCATAGTACAGATTCTGTCAAAGCCCACTGAAGTCTCCTGCTTCCCCAAAATTACCATGTGCCTTGAGGCCTAATTGTTGCTTTTAAAAGCATGAGCACTGAAACTTTTGGCATTTCAAGATGCTTTTTACCAAAAGAGCTTTGGTTAAAGACAAAAACAAAAATCAGAAAAACAAGAATTTAAATAGCATAGTGGTCTTTTGAGTAACAAGAATAAGACAGAAGAAAAAGGCAGAAGAAATTTTAAAAAGAAATAAAAGTAAAATAAATTAAAAAAGAAAACATTCAGTAGCCAAAAGTTTGAGTGAAATTTCTCTGATGTATGGGCTGAGGAGTTTAATGGAACAAACAAAGGGTGCTTCCTGAAATGAATGGAATCTTAACACTTTTACCAGCCATTAATCAGTTTTAAATATTGTCTTTACTTTCAGAACTGTATACATAGTGCATTTGCTTTGTCCTCTTTTCTTCCCTAAAACATTGACTATTTCAAAGCCCCCTGTTAGCTACTGTCTGGGTACCCTGGGTAATATTGTCCCTGTCTGTTGGAGGCTAGGAGCCTAATCCTAGGTTCCTAATAGTCAGGAAGAGGCTGTGAGATCTCAGACTGTGACTCTAAGGGACTGATGCAGTCTGCTCTGTGACCCTTGTAAGGAGACGAAGCCAATAGCCACCAAAGGGGACTTGATGGGGCAGAGGAAGGGAGCCTGGAAAAGAGTCAGCATCATTGCCTTGCTATGCAGCCTCTCTGTCTCTACATTATAATGAACATATCAATCATCTTATTTCTGTGATTTGTGAACTTGTGAGTCCCCTATAATGAACGCATCAACCGTCTTATTTCTGGAATTGGTCAACTTGTGAATCCCCCTGTTACTGTGAGCGAGGGCTTCACTGCTTTCAAGGACCTCTGAGGATCAGGGATGGTCCCTTTGAGCAGCGGGAAGGCTTGGGAGCAGTGTCAGGTACAGCTGTCTTCCTGGAGTCTGCAGCAGTGCTGTTAGCACAGATGCACAGTCAAGGGCATCAGGAAGAAATGAGTTTTCCAGACAGGAGACTGTTGACCCCTTCCCGGCGAGCCACGCCAGGTCCTGTTTGCCCCTTCTTCCTCGTGCCCCTCTGTTTTACTTTGAAGTACTAGATTGTTCGGATGTGAAACTCAAGGAGAAACCCAGCCGAGGCCGCCGAATTTCACACAGGCTCCCAGAGTATTCTTCCTAGCCGTGCTCGAAACTCGGCCCCTGTTTGCCAAACGTTTCCTGAGTGTCAGCAAACGTGGACTAGAAACCTAATCCGACGCCAGGTGACTCCTGGTGACTTAAAGGCTTTGTTGTGTAGGTACAGAAGCCGTCAAACAAGGGCACTTCTCATTTCCACGACTTTACTGTAATTTCTTGTGGACACACATTGCTGTCTCTCTATATCCTATGACATTTTCAGGGCAAGTTGAAGTCTAATATGAATGTCTGTAGCTGTGGTATTTAAGCATTGGCAAAGAGCGGCCTGCATTTTAAAATTCCAGCTCAGTTTGAATCACGCTGGTGTGAACACGCTGGTATAAATTCAGCTAAAGCAAGGAAGTCCCGAGAGAGCTATGGAATGTCTTTCTTTGCTTAAATATACCTCTGTGCTTGCGAAGAACAAACAGTAACATTTTGTCCAGGTCTGTCCTCTTGACAGTGCGCCTTTTGTTCCCTTTCCAAAGGTGGTGTCAAATATATTGGTGGAAAAATAATAAACTTCCCCCAGATTTTTCTTCCCTGCCTGCTCAACTGATACACTCCTAAGGGAACATTGCGGGCATTGAAAGGTTTGCTGCTATTGCTGGTAATATAAACTGAGAATAAAGGTGAAGTCAGCTTCTCTCGGGAAGGTGTGGTGACCCAGAGCTGTTGCGTATGTGACTAGTTAAATGGGTTGTTAAAATGTGTGTGTGTGTGTGTGTGTGTGAGAGAGAGAGAGAGAGACTGTGTGAGAGTGTATGTGATGTCTGAGTCTTTGTGTGTGTCTGTGTTTGTGCATGTGTGTGTGTGTGAGAGAGAGAGAGAGAAAGAGAGAGAGAGAGAGAGAGAGAGAGAGAGAGAGAGAGAGAGAGAGTCTGTGTGAGAGTGTATGTGATGTCTGAGTCTGTGTGTGTCTGTGTTTGTGCATGTGTGTGTGTATGTGTGTGTGTGTGTATGTGTGTGTGTCTGTGTGTGTGTTTGTGTATGTGTGTGTGTGTATGTGTGTGTGTTTGTGTATGTGTGTGTGTGTGTGTGTATGTGTGTCTCTGTGTGTGTATGTATGTGCACAAGCTTACCTGGTGGGAGAGGAGAGAGGAGAGAATGGTTTGCAAGTTTCTTTCAGCAAATCTGTGACCTCAGAAACAAAAGTGATCAAGCCCCAGGTCTGAAGACATTCTTTTGTTGGTCATATTAATTTTGTTGGCAGAATGTCAAAATATCTTTGGTGTTATTTCTCTCTTTAAAAGAAACAAGTGTTAGGATTCCAGACATAGTAAATTATCCCCAACAAAAATAGGACCACTTTGGAGAGTCACATACTCGTAGAACTTCCATGGTTAGTCTCAGAAAAGTCATCATAACTCTGAGGTCATCATCAGACAAAAAGCCACCCAAAAAACTAAGATTCAGCTTGACATTTTCTTAACTGAACAGTGTGTGACCCCCTCCTCCCCATCTGAAGACATTTTGAGAAATGAGTTGGTGAACTCAATAAAGATTTAGGTACACTAAACTTACTGAAGTTTATGAATGCAGAATCCTGATCTAATTAAATTCCAGAAAAGTTCTTTTTGGAAATTTTAAAGTCCATTTTAAATTTAGAAAATTTTACTTTTAAAGGTTTGTATCTTGCAGATGACTTGCAAAGTCACTGTTGTTTAACGCAACACTACATAAAGTATAAAACATTGTAAGATAGTAACAGCAAAACTTGGGGTTAATACATGTAGATTTAGCACTGACTTCACTATTCTGCCTGTGAGACTTATGGGCATATGGAATTGAATAGTCCCAAATTAGCAAAATGAGAAGAAAGTGATCAAATTTAGGTCCTAGAGATAATAACACAAAACAATCCAGAATCGTCCAACAAAAGAGAATGTCGCTAAATGATGCAGAAGTTAAGTCCTTCAGGAAGGTCTAACACATATAATATTCATAAGGAAAAGAGCAAAGATACCACACCAAAAATAAATTCCAAGCTTATGTATATGCACATGCTTCTTTAGATCATTAAACAACTTTTTCACAAATGACTTCAGCTGTCATTTAAGAATGCAAATATCTCTGAATTAAAAATCGTTTTGTGCTTAATTTACTACCAGAAGGAAATGAGCCATTTCATTCTTATATGTTTCATAGGGCTATATTATAGTAGCCAAAATTTATATAAAATACATTTTTTTAGGCAGAAAACAAAACAATAATGTGATTCAGATCAGGTCAAGGTCAGAGAGTCCTTCCCAAGATATCAAAGGGGATTATTTGCACAGCACAGATAATACACTCATCAATTTCAACCATGTAAGGGTATTTGAAATAAGAAATAATTGAAGGAGGACACAGTGCAGGGGCTAAGCATGTAAGTCAACGACAGAGCATCTGCCAAGTATGCATGTTGCCCTGAGTTTGATCCTCAGAACCATCACAGGAGGAGGAAGGGAAAGAGGAAGAGGGGAAGGGAGAAGAGGAATTAAAAACTACTTTAATCATTAAACACCCATATCCTGCAATCATCCTAAAATCTACCTGTCTCTCCAAGACAGCCTTTCACACTGATGTGCACATTCCTTATTGAAATGCAGGGATTACCATAAGGGTATGATGGTCTTCTCACTGCCGCTCTTATTCCTGGACATTCCCCTGAAGAATCATGGAATAAGGGATGGAAATCCTATACTCACTGGGAAGTGTGGGCCAACTGGTCTACCACCTAGGGTTAAGGAGAGAAAGGACCAGACTGGAGATGAAAGTCGACTGCCCTCTCCCCTGTACTTGGCAGACAACTCTGCTGAGTCTCTAGGTCCCATTACATTTTTTTCTTTCTCCCAAGACCTTCTCTTATTTGTCCTCTGTATTGCTAGGAAAAACAGAGATCTCTCCTGCAAGTTCACTGTTCTTGAGCTGCTGACGGGGAGAAGCGGTTCAGATAGAGGATGACTCTAGGTTTTAAGACCCACACGAATTACAAAATTATCACACAGCCCCTGACCTAGAGGAAGATGGGCATGTGGGTATCATAGGAGATTTGTGCTTTGTAACTGTTGACTGACTCGCACTAAAATGCAGATAGGCTAAGCAAGATTTCCATTTATAGTTTTTAAACCAAACATTTTATTTTAAAACAGCTTTAAAAGAAAAATTATGAAGACAAGTGCTATCTTATATCCCATGCTTAATAGTAAAACTTATATTAAATAATATCTGACTATAGTTAGTCAAATTTTTTGATGATATTATTATTTTTTTGGATTTTCGAGACAGGGTTTCTCTGTGGCTTTGGAGCCTGTCCTGGAACTAGCTCTGTAGACCAGGCTGGTCTCGAACTCACAGAGATCCGCCTGCCTCTGCCTCCCAAGTGCTGGGATTAAAGGCATGCGCCACCACCGCCTGGCTATGATGATGATATTATTTTAACCAGAGCCCATGCTTTCTCCTTCTTCATACCCAATGACCTTCCTCTGTCCTGGGATTCTGTCCAGACTATCATATTACATTTAGCCATTCCTCCTTAGGCTCCTCTTAGCTAAGACAGTTTCTTTCCTTGTTTTTGAGAGCTGTGACAGTTTGTCATGTGTTTTTCTCATAATTAAACTGGGTTCATTGGATTGGGAAAGGAAAGCCTCAGAGCAAGGGTTCTTCTCATCAGCTCACATGGGAACATGGTATCAACAGGACACATGGCTGCTGATGGTGTCTTTGACTATGTGGCTGAGGCAGCAGCACTCAATAGGTTTCTTTTCCTCTACGTCACTTTCTACCCCTTTTCATAGTGTACTGTTTTATTCACATTGTTGTAACAAAATATAAAATAGGAAAACTTGTGGGAGGAACAGCTTATCTTGGTTCACAGTTTCAGTGGATACAGTCCATCACCTGGGCAAGGCAAGACAGCTCCCTGGTGGGGACATTTGGCCTCTGGTGCTCTGTTACAGTAACATTGGTCACTGTTCTTATCTTTAGTGACCTGTGTTCCTGTTCTCATCCTTAGTGGCCTGTGTTATGGTACAGGCTCCATATCCCAAAGATTGACTTTTTTCTAAAAGGAATATTTATAACTCTATGCCATTAATTTGAATCTACTCATTTATTCATGTCATCATAACCAATGGGCGTTTGTTTTATACTTGAAGTTATATGATGCTTAGTATTGAGATCTAAATATTAACAGCCGAGATGAAAAAGTCACCAAACAGACAAGCCTCTGATCATGTTTGCAAACGATTGTCTAGGCGAGGTTAAATGAAATGTAAAAATCCACCCTAAATGTGGGTAGCGCTATGCCAAGGACCGGAATCTCAGACTACATAAAAAGGAGAAACCTAGCTGAGCTCTGGAATTTTTCACTTTCTGCTTCCTGACTGTTGATGCAACAGTCTCTTCTTCTCTTTCTGCACCGCCTTCCTTGCCATGTTGGACTAAATCTCTTCTCTTTCCTACATTGCTTTTGTCGGGTATTTTGTCAGAGGACTGAGATAGCAACCCACATTATTCACGGCTAATGCGAGGCTATCTTATTTTTTCTTCTTTCACATCGTTCCAGTTTGGGCCTTGGCTTTGCCGACTGAAGTGGATGTCTCTTAAACATACTCCTATCATTTTAAGGTTTTCTTCTGGTACCATGAGCTTCTCCATACTCATTTGGTGTAGTTCCTGATCCATAAACCAGCTATTTCCTCAAAGACCTCTGGTTACGTTCATTGAAGGATAGTGTTGGCACAACCCAGAACATTCATTTCCATTTTGGGGGGAAACACAAATTATAACCAGTTTTAACCTTCATATTACATAAAAAGAGAAATATGGGCAAAAATGCGAGGAGTTCAGAAAAGGCACAAATATGCCTACTCTATCGAGAACCAAGGGTTGTGAATAGGCCAATTGAAACAAGCTGTTAGTACAGCTAAGAGAAGTCAGTTAATAAATCAACACAGCTTGTATTTAAAATTTTACTCTTATGAAAAGACAATTTAGTAGTAGAAAGTACAGAATGGAAAAACTCATGCCACCTCATTCTAACATTAATTTGCACCCGAACATGACAATGGCCAAATTTGACTTAATAGGGAAGTAGATTGCCTAGAAGGGTGGTTCATTATTAAGGAAGTGTGAGTTTAGGTCCCCAGTACCTATAAAAGCGGGCAAGGCAACTTTGCTGTGATCCCAGTGCTCTGGGGACAGAAAAAGGGTGCCTGTATTGAGTTGGCTAGCTAGATTAGATGAATCACCAGTCTCCAGTTCAACAAAGGACCCATTTTCGATATATAAGTGGAAAGCAATGCAGGAAGACACATGATGAATACCTCTGACTTACACACACACACACACACACACACATGTGACAACACATTAACACACACAAGCACCATCATATCAATATACACATATTTGTGGGGGAGTTGGAGCATACATTTTTAAACCACTAGACTTTGCTTATTTTAACCATTGAGAATGCAGCTCCGAACCCATCTTCCAGCTGTTTTAATTGTTTCTGACAGGCATTCAGCCCAATAGTACCTTATTCATTTCAACCCAAAAAGCTTGGTGACTTAAGACTTTAGTCACAAGTGGTATACCAGTGACTTGGTTTTGTTTGAATTGACCTTTCAGATGTTCAATTTTAAAGACACCCAAGAATGTTGGAAAAGCCACAGGAGGGTTTATGTTATAAGCGCTCAATGAGCATAGAATCAAAGAATTTCCAAATGTAGACTTTTCACTTTTTGATTTAATTTTATGCATTACAGTTGTGTGTGTGAAGGGGAAGGGGTGCATGTGGGTCTACACGTGCATACACGCACACACAGAGGCACATGTGTGCACACAGACAGGTGGACCCGTGCATAGTGTGTGAAGGGGAAGGGGTGCATGTGGGTCTACACGTGCATACACGCACACACAGAGGCACATGTGTGCACACAGACACAGGTGGACCCGTGCATAGCGTGTGCAGAGGACAGAAGACAAGACACATTTCAGGAGTCGGTTCTCTTTCTATTTCACTGGGACAGAGTCTAAGGATGGCACGGTATTGTCGATGGGGCTGGTGCTCACCTGCTCAGGGAAGGCTTCCTTTCCGAAGCTGGAAATGGTCCTTGCTTGGCCCCCCAGCACAGGAATGTAACTCACCTACTTCAGTGAGAAGCAAGTAGCATTCAAGCACTTATCACCTCTTTGCCGCCGAGCCTGAGGAAAAAGACTAACAGCATTTCTGACATAAAGTTAAATTGTTGGCCTTTTATTTTTATAAATTATAATTTAGAAAAAATAAGTCCTAAATTTTGAAGGAAAAAGTTCCTAGGCTTAATATTCAGGTCACAAAAATATGTGGCTTATAAGAAACTAATAAAACAATGAGAATAATCAAGTGACCAATGATTCGTGAAAAGAACTTTTAAAGTTGGGGGTTTATTGATTTACTTTATATGTCCATATATGTGTATGTGTGTGTGTGTGTGTGGAAGCCAGAGATCAACACATTGTTCAGGAGCCATCCACGTTATCTCCCACTAGGACCTGGGCCTCCAGATATGGCTAAGACTGAGCAAGTTCCAGGGCTTTTCCTGTCTCCGCCTTTCCTCTAGGCCAGGCTTTCTACATAGGTTCTGTGGTCCAGCTCAGCTCCTCGTGTCTGTTCAATGTGCTATTTACTAATGGAGCCATCTCCCCAGCTCTTTCAAAAGATTGTTTTTCTTGTTTTATTTTATGGTAGCTAGTTTTGTATATGATATGTTACCATTTATGCTGGCTTTGATTAGCATCATGAATGTATTTCGTTTTATGAGTTTTGTTGAAAATTGGCACCCACACTGTGTCTTGTGTGGCAAGCTCCAACACCAGATGAGCCTGAAGCAAAATGATAATTGTCTGCTGAGGTGAGAACACAGGCCTGTTGGGAGACATTTATCCTCCTTACAGAATTTCACCTACTTCTGTATAGAAATTCCAGAGAAGGCTACCAGTCATTTATATCTACACGATAACATCATGTATTCACAGATATTTCTAATCAGTATTCTGGATGAATAAGGACATATGTGTCATAAGACCTTTCATAGCAGATCTTTTCATACTGTTAATGAATATGAAAACTGAATACATTTAGCACTCAATTGTACTTACCAATTTAAGAATGGCTTTACAGATCAAGGATAGATTAGGAATTTATTAGCAACAAACTGTTCCAAGTAACCACAAATAACTACCTTAATGTCTTAAGCAATTTTATATTCGTTGAATGAAATACTATCCCAAGATATTTTAATATCACTTCAGTTGCTTAGTTGATTATTTTTAGTCTTTTTACTATTTGATGGTAATCTTACAGAGCATGTGATTTAAAATTTTATTCTCTGACTATAGAAAGATTCAATACATATGGGAAAGCTGAACAGAACCTAGTGCAGACTTTTAAGATGAAAAACGATCCATAGGCCATAGGAAAGAATTACTTTAATTTGAAGAGTGGTTTCTATTAGAAACATATATCAAAACAGTGTAAAGAAAAATGGATTGTTAAATAACAAATTTACATAGTGCATGCTTTTGAAGAGAGGAAGGAGTTCACGATTAGAGAGGTATCTATGAAGCTATAATTAAATTAATAGTATCTTGTGTATCCATTTTACATATTTAATAGTTGAATAAAAATGATTTAAGTAAAATAAAAATAAAAAACAATAAGATTTTTTTTTCAAAAAAGGAAGAACCCTGACATATCATTATGGGATAAAGTAGTTCCAAAAAAGCCACTGAGTTCTTTTTATTTTTTGTTTTTGTTTTTATTTATTTGTTTTATCAAGACAGGGTTTCTCTGTGTAACTTCAGAGCCTGTCCTGGAACTCGTGCTGTAGACCAGGCTGGCCTTGAACTCGCAGAGATCCACCTGCCTCTGCCTCCCAAGTGCTGGCATTAAAGGCGTGTGCCACCACCGCCTGGTGAGTTCATTTTCTGTTCATTATCCACTAATGACCCTTTAGAGTAGTGTGTTTCCCCAGTAAAACTCCCTAGGAGCAAGCTAAAGTCTCCTTTGCAAATGGTCATCAATTAGAGGTTGCTCCTGGGTTGGGGTGGGAACATGTGTCCACTTCTCCTTTCAGTTCCAGAACCCCGACTGGTGCAGACCCCTGTAGGCCGTGTGCACATTGTCTCCGTCTCTGTGCCTTCATATGCACGTAAATCCTGTTGCTGTAGAAGCTGTGTGCTGGCTAGTTTCGTCAGCTTGACCCAAGCTAGAGTCATCTGAAAGGAGGGAACCTCAATTAAGAAAATGCCCCCAGAAGACCCAGCTCTGTAATACAATTTGAAATTAGAAATGGTGATACCCTAGAAGTTCTTTTATTATTCATGATTATCTTAGCTATCCTTTTGTGTGTGTGTGTGTGTGTGTGTGTGTGTGTGTGTGTGTGTGTTTCTGTGCGAAGCTGAATGTTGTCCTTTCAAGATCCAAGAATTGTGTTGGAATTTTGATGGGGATTAAATTGAATCTGTAGATTGCATTTGTAGGATGGCCAGTTTTACTATGTCAGTCCTACCGATCTATGAGCATGGGAGATCTTTCTATCTTCTGATATCTTCTTTAACTTAATTCTTTCTTGAAGGACTTGAAGTTTTATCATATAAAACTTGCTTGGGTAAAGCTACCCTCAAGATATTTTTTACTATTTGTGGCTGTTGTGAAGAGTGGTATTTCTCTGATTTCTCTCTCAGTCCATTTGTCATTTGTATATAGGAGGGCTACTGATCTCTGTGAGTTGATCTGGCATCTAGATACTTGGCTGCAAGTGCTTATCAGCCATAGGTTTGTCCCACTAAAATTTTTAGAGTCAGTTATGTATACTATTGTATCATCTTCAAATAAAGCTACTTTGCTCTAAAGAAATGGAAGATCAGAATGATTTTGTATCTGTCACTGTTCAAATTTCTTTAATTCAAAATAATATACCAGAGGGGAATATATTGAGTTGGCATGATCTTAATTCCTTCATAGACAATGTTCATGGCATCTGTTTAAAGTATTTTTACTTTTATTTAATTTTTATTTTTTTGAGATGGAGTTTCTCTCTGTAGCCCCAGACTACTGATTGGTACTGATTGATAGAATTGATTTGAGTTCAGGCTGGCCTTGAACTCAGAGATTCCCCTGCCTCTCTCTCCTGAGTACTGGGATTAAAGGCATGTGCTACAATACTCAGCCTTAAAAAGTATTTTTAAAATAATCAAAAAATACATGAGATATCATAATTCTAATAAAAACGAAGAGAGAAACTGAATTTTCTTTTGCCATTGTTATAAATGTTGAGAAACCAAGTATTACATAATAAAAATAATAATTGTGAGTATGAAGGAGAAACTTTTAGATTGCTGGCATTAGACCCTGGTGAGTGCCTACAGTTAAAGTCTCCTCTCTCTCACTTTCTGTATCAGTGAGCTCCTGATTTTCCTTCAGGTATGATTCTACCGAACCTGAATCATCTGAATTCAACTTTCAGGTATCTTTCTCTTTGCTTAACCTTACAATTGCTCCTTTTGCCTAAACCCCTGTAATCTTCCCAGAGCCCACCTGTTTCCCCCAGGGTGATCTCCAGCTTCCCACCTCTGTCCCTGGTCTGTCTAGCAGGACTCAGACTCACAAGGTAGTTCTCCTCAACACTTTTAGACTGCACCCTCATCTACCCTACTCTTCCTCACCCAAGGATACATAACTTGTTAATGAGATCACCCATTATACCGGATTGGAATCTTAGCAAATGGGCAAAGTTCTCTCTGCTCCTCCTGAGTCACCACTCGTTGATGCTTCGGTTACAAGGCTCTTGCAACACTCCTGGCTAGGATTTCTGAGGAGAATCCTGACTTCTCGTTGCATCTTTCTTGCGTCCTACCAGCCTAAACTCTTGCAGTTCCCAGTATCCTGTGAGAAGCAGATGAGCTTTGCATATACAGTTCCATCTCCCAAATTCTCCTGTTTTGTACCCCCCCCCCCACACACACACCATGGCCCTATTAAGCCATGAAGGTAAATCCAGTTCATCATGTTTACGAATAAATAGCCCCATGATTTCTAAGGGAAAAGGCAGAGCTGGCAACATTTCCCAGCTCATTCAGAAGGAAAGGCTGTGGTTCAGTGGGATTTGCTTAGTGCACAGAGCCAATGCCAGCTCTGCTGCTTACTTCAGAGAACACATCTCCCCAGACTCTCCTTTCAGAGTATTAACAGTCTTCCCAAACCATTGTTTTGTCAGCAATTACTGAGTGTGACTGTGGTGTCTATAGGACCAGTGCCAAAGGACAGCGCCCTGGTTTGATAAAGCTGATCTATTTAGACCACAAACTCCATAAATTCATATAGAGCAGGAAATATTCATAGGGAACATTAAGAAACAAATTGCTGAAGCACCTAAGGCTCCTTAGGATTCTCATCTCAGTCAATGAGAATGTGGCTTTAAGCACCAAAACCAATTATGTGTGGACACTTACAACACTTCTTGGTTTTACTAGTAAACTTTTCATTTCCATCTTTTATGGTTCATGCGAAAGATCACTGTGTGTGTGTGTGTGTGTGTGTGTGTGTGTGTGTGTGTGTGTGTGTGTGTACACATGTAGAGGCCGGAGGTCAGCCTGTCTTGTCTTTCCTCAAGGAACATCTACCTTGTTTCTTGATTTCTTGAGACAGGGTCTCTCGCTAGAGAACTCATTTATTAGATAGAGCTGGGTAGCCTTTATGCTCTAGGGAGCTGTTCGTTTGTGTCTCCCAGTGCTGGGGTTAAAAGTGTGTACCACCATGCCCAGATATTTTACGTGGTTCTGCGGATCCAACTCAGGTCCTCATGCTTGTTCAGCAAGCACTTGATGGCCTGTGATATCTGCCTAGGACTGCAAGAGAATTCTTGTCTCTCTGTCTTTGTCTCTCTCTCTCTCTCTCTGTGTGTGTGTGTGTGTTTGTGTGTGCATTAACAGTGCATTGGTGTTATATCTACTAACTTTTTACTGTGTAATTGAAAGCAGCTCTCTTTTGGAATAAAATATTTCCACTTTTCAAGCATACTGAAAAATTATTCAAAACAAGATCATTCTGACGCTACCATTCACATTCTTGAGATTAACAAGTGAGCTGACTTATTTTTAATGTTAGTCTTTTCAACTAAAAATATCTGCAGCAACTAGAGAGGGACTTGTTTTCTGCAGTGGACATTTTATCTTTCTAGGTCCTCTCGTGAGCTCTTACATGGCAGGGAGCTGAACCCTTTCATGCCATTTCTCTCCCAGCATTCAGTATTGTTCTAGCAAATGCTTGCTGAAGGTCGGACAGTCTATACAGACCCAGGATGCTTATATAGGCGTTTTGTTACTTTTTTAATTATTACTTCCTCATGTTTGGCCGAATTATAGACAGTAATTTTAAAAAGTTACTTGGAAACTAAATATAATATAATACATGATGCAATAGGAGAGGTGAATGCAAGTAAAAGAATTATAGTAGTGATTTTCTACTCTGTCCAAAATAACATTTGACCCCTGAATATTTATTGCCGTAAATGACTTCTAGAGTAGTCATCAAAACACGATCAGATCTCGCCGAATGAGTCCATTTTCCACATATTTTTAAATTGCAGGGGGAAAGCCCCTATCAGCCTCCAGGAGACTCCTTTACATCGGAGATTTAAGTTTTCTGTGCTCTGCTCATTCGTTCGGAGCTGCTTTTAGGTGAACTGCTGCTGAGCCAGTGTTCTCCCTACACGCTGCCATTCAGTTTGCACACCACGAAGTCAGCCATCCAGCACAGCCCTGGGACAACACCTTTTCCCTCCACCACACACACAACGCTTATTTTGTTTCTCAGTGCTCCAAATGAAACACCTCACCCCCTTACATATAAAAATTGGGTGCAAGAGCCTGTGAATGGAATTGTGAGGGGGGGGGGGAGAGAGAGAGAGAGAGAGAGAGAGAGAGAGAGAGAGAGAGGGAGGGAGGGAGGGAGGAAGGTCAGTTCTTAGAGGCTGACATGCCACGCACTGTCTTTGTACAAAACAGCCTTGCTCAAGCCTACATCATATCTTTAAGACAGAAGGCCTTATCTTCCCCTCGGGCTTGTGACGTACCACGGATATGCTTTACTTCTAAACTTAGCCATACTGACGTCCTTGTCATTCGTGACAGGGCACAGTCATTCACTCCTGCACATCCAAATTTGAGGACTGTCCAAGTCCGAGCCCTGCTTGAGGACTTGGGACCCATCAAAGAGCTACTTCAATAGAAGGATATCATTCCTGCAGTTTCTGACTGCCAAGTCATGGTGTCATTGAGAAGGGACATGAGCAGAGGGCTCTAGAGAGTACCATGTGTAAGCACTGAGAATGGAAATTTGGGCCTCATTATATGTTTTTGTGCACACATGCACATGCGCGCGCGCACACACACACACACACACACACACACATGATCTCCCTCCACCAAAAAAAAAACACAAACAAAAGTGAAAAAAAAAACTTTGGTCTATCTTTTCCCCATTAGTGAACAATTTATCTCATTCCTGAGGATAATTATGAGTCAACAACATCATCAACATGATATTATAGGAGAAATAATCACATTTATAAGGAACTTTGAGTTACCTAAATATCTTAGGTCATAAGAGAAGCCACTGAGGTCAAAGGGGGGGGGATGATGTAGATAATACCGTGAAACATATGTTAGTAAATCACACCTTCCTAAAAAGTCAACCCCTGGGATTCCCTGCAATCCAACAAGAAAACAGTGGAAGAAATAGCAACTGGCCCCACCGGGACGTCAGTAGGTCAAAATCCAGTACAGTAGATACAGTTCTGCAGGCCGGTCCTGTAAAGATATGCAGTGTTCCGGCTGTAGTCACCAGGACACACTCCTGAGGCTTAGGCTAGCTTAAAGAAGTACAGTTTTGGTGTGTGGATTGACGGGCCTGCTTTCTGTCCACATAATAAACTGCCTAAAATCAGGACCCTCAACCAGAAGGATGAAATTTCATAAAGTATTCTGGTCATGCCTTGGGAAAGTGTGCACAATTCAAACCCATATGATGTAAATGGCTAGCTAGAGAAAGGTTGAACATGGCTAAAAATAGTCTTTAAATTTCATAGAGCTACATGTCCTACTGTGAGCAATGGTTGTAACGGCGTGGACAGGATAAGGGCATGCCGGAGAGGCTCTGGCTGGAGCGCGCGCCCTCTAACAAGCTGTCAATGAGGAGTTCCAGGGACTTGCTGTCTGTTCTCCCCACCAATGGTCCAGATAATCTGTGCACTTATTAAAATTCTTGGATGTCCTTATTTGTCTCCTATTAAACTGCCTGGATCTTGTGACTCCTTTACAACACGTGTAAAAATCTAGGGGCTGTTTTATTTTTGGCTTTGGTAACTGGTGTAAACTTACTTCAGATCTTTTTTTTTTTTCCTGAAACTCCAAGTTTAAGCCCTTAGGTCGCTGCGGTTAGGTGTGCAATCATGATAACATCAGGGCATTGGGAAGATGGAGCAGTGTGTGAGGTGCTTGCCAGGAAAGCATGAGGACCTGAGTTCAAATTCTCAGAACCGACTTAAAAACTGACTATGATAATGCAGGGCTATAACCCAAGCACTGGGGGGCCAGAGACAGGAGGACCTCAGGGACTCACTGGCTGATCCTTCCATCCCACGTGATGAGCTTTGGGTCCCGTGAGAGATCCTGCCTTGAAAACTAAAGTGGAGAATGAGAGGAAAAGAGGTGCAGAGTCTACCTCTAACTTCCACATTCTCACACACATAGGAGCATACCTCCTACACACAGGCACTGCACACACATACAACATACACCAATAAATAAATAAATAAATAAATGTGAGATAAACGAGCATCAGAATTTATTCGTACCGAGATATGACTAGAGATATGTTTCCTTTAAAAGGAGTGCTCTTAAAAGAAAATAATGAATGAAGATCTCAAGACCCATCTAGTTCTAATACCAAATGATTAGAAAGTTAAACGGAGAACTTTGGTCCCTGTGACTTGGTTTAGGTTGATAATTGCATCTGGGCTTTCAAAACCCATCACGATTTACAAGCTCAATGCCATTTTCATTGCGATGTCTCCCCTAATATCTGTTGCAAATTATGCCCAGCATTATCAAGGTCCTGGTATTTTTAACCATATTGAAGTAGTATATTTTGTGGCTAGAAAAATGTCTTTCATGGCTAAATCCTCACATTTGTACACACCGTAGGGACCTGTAGTTCTCTTGCATTTTTACCTTCCAGATATTTAAAGCAGTGGCTCTCAACCTGTGGGCCACGAGCCCCACTGGCGTCACATACCAGATATCCTGCACATCAGACATTTGCATTATGATTCACAACAGTGGCAAAGTTATAAAGTAACAATGGAAATAATTTTATGGTTGGGGATTACCAGAACATGAGGAACTATATTAAAGGAAGGTTGAGAGCCAGTGATTTAAAGGACCATGTGAGGACAGTGGAATCCATGACCTCAATCCAGGTTACAGTGACTCTTCCCGTGTGAAAATGAAGCATGGGTGACCATAATCAAATCTCATTCATAACTGAGTGGAAGCACGGATGTCACTCACCACGTGAAACAAAGACCATGACAAAAACCAAGAGCCGGAAGGGGATCGAGGCAGGACATCTGATTGGCTGGCTCTGTGGTCAGCTTATGGGAACAAAGGGTGGTCATTTTGATACACAGCCAAACCAGGACTGTACCTCAGATCAACATTCTGTTGAAGGAGAGAACTGAGCGCTGATTCTATAGCTGTCAAGTACACAGACAAATGACTTCTTTTCCTCCTTGTGATGGAATTCCCAGAGATGATGCTGCGCATTTAAAAGAACACCTCTTTCCTCTCCTCGTGGGCACACGGCCAGGTCATGGTCACCCTCATCCATACCCAGCTAGCGAAAGTGGTCCATCCCCCTCTCAGTCCACCGCCCAGTGCCTATAACCTCCATATTTCCCCTCTTCCCCTCTGCCCATTGGGTTTAGCCAGAGTCGTAGACTCTGGGCACCTATGGAATGGTGGGACAATGTGTGAAGGAAGCCTCATTCCGAAATGACTGCCAGCCAGGGACAGAGGCCGTTCACATCCATCTGACTTGCATCGGCTCTTAGTTTTTCTGGTGTTCAGCCTTGAAGAATTGGAAGCTTTTAGTGTCAGAGTTGGATAACTTCACACACTTGGTAGAACTGTAGAATTACATGATGATAATATAAATTGTGAATGTGTCGTGAAGGAGTTTGTGAATATATATGAAGTTATATTTCCCACAGATACATTTTTAAAAGATAAGTGAATAACATTGAACCAAAACCCTTATACCATGGTGCTATGAATTAGGAGGGGAAAAAAAAAATCAGAGAATTGAGCTTTCCTATTCCGTCAGAAAGCATTTCAGTTAAGCATCCATAGTTTCTCCTTCCGCAGACTCTTTCTCCCTCAGAAGAGGATGTTATCCTCACAAAACTGAAGGAAGGGTGGAAGTGGTCCTTCTGTTACTCTTAGGGAATTCTTTCAAATGATCTTCAAAAAATAGCCATGAATATGTTTAGTCAAATTTCTAGGCAGTATCCCAGTTAGAATTTGTATGATTAGGTTCTGCTGGAAGTACATTTTAAACTTGAACTTCCCAAGGAAATAAAATAAATTAAGCAAAGAGAATTAAAATGTCTTACTCGATGCAAAATATGTTGCACTGATACTATTTGGAACCTTGTCAATTTTTTTTTAACTACATCTCCGTTTTATGAGAGTCCCAGACAATGCTTCGTCATTGCTAATTGACTCTGAAAAATGAGCAAGATGAGTAGTCACATTAAAATGATTACAATTCAAAACTCCATCTCTCCAGACTTTTTCTTCTCATAGTTATGGGCCAGTGTCCAAAAAAAAAAAAATACACCTTGGCCAATACAGAATTTTAATTCATCCATTAGGTCTAATTAGGATCAAATATTCATTATGCACCAGTAATTGCAGTAAGTGGACTTACTAGGATGAAAATTGTTTGTGGCTAATGTGCTGTAGCAACCCGTGGAATACTCCGTAGCTATATTCAGCGACTCTGTGGAGAGCTCCCCCTTGAGGAATGGGTACTTATAAAGGTGATCTTTCTACAGTCCTAAATGTGGTTGTGTATTGGTATATATCCAATTTAAGTATGAAGTATTATGACCCCAAGACAAGCAATATTTTCTTGTCTGATACACATGCAATAGGTACCAGAAAAGGACACAAATTCCCCAGGCTGCACGTTTTGTCTTGACTAAATGGGTCAGCGTTTATTAACAGTTTGAAAAGACAACTATAAAATGGAACCACAGCCAGACTTAATTAAATTACTCCCTCTAGTCTTATTTTGAGGTCATTTTCTGCTAACAGTTTCTAGGTCCTGTCTGAAAAGTTTTGTGCGCTCAGCTCGCCACTGCCTTCCACCGCCATGACTTGGATGTCGTCATTCTTTCTTAATAGTCTTTGAAAGCCAACTGTGCTACACAGATAGATGTGGATTCTAACTATAATAGTATTGTTACTTTGTTTCATTTTTAAACAAGTATGCACTGTTAGCATGCACCAACTGGATGATCCTGCTTTGCAGCTAGATGATGTGATTTCTCTTTAAGCTCTTGCTCTGTTTGCACGGAGATCCCCTGGACGAAGTTTCTCATCTTTGGCATTATTAGCATTTTGATCGAATGACTATTTGTCGTAGTGGATCCTCTGGCACGCTGTTGGATGTTTAGTAACATCCTGTCCTTTATGAGAAGCCAGTTAACACCTCTCCATAGCATAATAATTGCCATCGAAACTGTCTCCAGATGTCACCTGTTCCCTGGAAAGCAAAATCAGACCAGTTGATCCTCAATATCCATAAATTTCCGCTTAATACAAAACTGTTTTTGCATCATAATAGGTGTTAATGCCAGCGGGAACAAACCCTTTCTTCACAGTTTTTTAGTGGGGTTATCTCCATTTCTTTTTATTTCTGTGCTTGACAATGTGTGATGGCTAGAACTCTGAACTTGACAGGATCCGGAAACACCTCAGACAAACTTCCAGGACCAATTATGAGGGATGCTTAAGACCAGATTAGCTTCTGGTTTTGCCCATGAGATATTATCTTAATTGAATTCAATGGAGTTGGAAGACCCGGCCGAAAGAAGGTAGTGCCACTTCCCGCCCCAACTTGAGTTCTAGCATCTACTGTCTGTGTTCCCTGACCATGATGCAGTGTGACCAGCTGTCTCAGTGTGACCAGCTGCATCAAGCTCCCTGACAACACAACATCTTTGCCATGATACGCCCCGCCCCCATCTTTCTTGCTTTTCTCACAATGTTTTATCGCAGCACGGGGGGGTGGGGGTGGGGGAGGGTGGAGGGAAACAGTTAGGACACGGCACCCAGCATCTTTCTCTGATCTCTGTTCTTTTTCTGTTTCTCTCCCCTCAAAAACACCTATCTCCATAGATTTGTTTGTGCATGTTCATGTCCATATTTTGTTCCTGTTGTGGTCCATATTATATTCCTCTACCATATTCAGAGTGGTTTAGGCTCTAGGGCCAGTTAGGCAGCTGCCTGACGCCTGCCTCCCTCTTTTAACGTTAGAGCCGCTCCTCAGCCAGTTGTCTAAAGTTTATGTATGAACGTGCATCGTAGACACACGTGAATGATGCTTTAGGGTCATCCTCTTCCTTTTATGGACCAGAGATGCTCTCACAGCAGTTAAGGGGAAAAATTCTTGTCTGAATCAGCATGCCGCGTGAGGGTGGAGAAAGGATTCTAGCCTCAGTTAGGAGGACATTCCGGAGACCAGTATCAGTTCTCCGCGGCATAATGTGTCCCCACAGTGTGCTGATGAGACCAGACGGTGATATTTCCACATATCCCTATAAACAGCCACTACCGGGGCTAACTACTCCCCCAGTGGGTCCACTTCCCAACCAGCTTAGCAAATGTTTGCTGAAACTGAAGCCATAGCACCCAGCAGGTGAGCAACAATCCCTTCAGATTAATTTCTATTATTTTTCTTGTGAGGCTCTCAAACGGTAAATGGCTAGCGAGCATGCGGTTTTCCCTCTCCACCTTTGCACTGAGGCCATGGCCTCCGTTTCTGTCTGAGCTGGTTTGTCTGAAGGGACAACTTAAACTCTTCTATTAATCCTTCAACTATTCTGTTTTGCAGTGTCATGCTGCCCCCCAACGCCGCCAAATGCACCTCCTCATACGTTAATGCAGGCTCTGAAATAATTCATCTCTAGTTTTTCCTTTCATAAAATGCTACTGGCATCAAAGCCCATGTACTGTAAGGCTACACAATTTAATGTGCTGATCTCTGTAATTCTGAGCCAAGTTGGGCAGGAGGAATTAGAGGTCTGTGTAGTAGATGAATTGGTTTCCAGTCCTATCAGGATTCCAGATGAAAAGTTGGCTAGCTTTCTTTTCTTTTCTTTTTTCTCTCTTCTCTTCCTTTCTTTTTCTTAATACATTATGAGGACTCCTTCCCTTTTCCATTAAGACTAACTCTCACTGGGATATTAGGAAGGCAGGAAAGTCAAGACAATCAAATCTTCCCTGCCCATCTCTGCTCTTGCCAGATGTAGCTCAGAGCAGGCATGATTCTGGGGATGCTCTTAGCCACAGCTTCCGAGCTTCCTCAGCCCGATGAATTGTAGCATTCTCAGACCCCAGCTGTCTTTATGATGGTTCTCTTCTCAGTTGCCCCAAACCAGCTTTTATATCTGGGTAGGCTAGGTAATCTTCCCAGGACAGCACCTTCAGGCCAGCTGCAGGGATCACTCCTGGGGGCTAAGGAATTCCATGTTCTCTTCGAGGAAACACACTCATGAAAGTGACCTTGTTCCACGTCCCTTAGAGATGCATTTTAAAATAAAGCCATACCTGCGGTGCCCAGGACCAAGCTCAAAAACCAACCCTTCCTGATGACATCACTACAAAACAGCATCCTCGCTGGGTTCTCCTACATTTCCCTACCAGTTCTCCTCGGAGAATACTGTGGGTGTGAGTCTCATTCTCCTCAAGCACACGCTGCTACTGTCCGAAGTAGGTCTCAGAACTTTAGGCTCCACAAGGAGCCCAGGGAAATCTCATAGCCAACAGAGGCCGCTTCACTTTACCAGTTCAGCTATGATTTTACACCATGGATTACCAAAACTAATGGACACATTGACTAGCAAAATCTCATTTTGTGAGAGAATTATTTCAAGATGATTAAGCCATTTATTTTATGTATGACTAACGTCTCGTTAGTAATGAAAGACAGATACAGAATCCATCCCCAACCTCCTCTTCCCTTAAGTGTTAGGCTCCTTAGGACTGGCCCTGGGGTCTTTCTAGAGAGCCTAACAGCTACAGAAGTTACTTTCCGTTAATATACCAGGCCATTTGGGTGCCCTTAAGGGATTTAGGGTCCTGCTATCCAACATGCTGGACTCCATATTCCCCAATAGATGTCAACATGGAAATATAAGAGTAACAGAAAGTAACCTTTGACGATATTTTCAAGAACATATTGCATAAATCAAAGTCAGCACAATTAGAGTTTTCCTGGTGAATTTGGGAGGAACCAGGAATGCAGCTAGTTATTCTCCTCTCAGCCCTCACTGGGGCCCTGAATGGCATTTCCCTTCATTAAAACTTGGCACCGACTAATGAAGCTAAGGTCACGTATCCCAGTCATCTCTGATTAGATGCTGATTTCCTAGTTCAAGTGAGAGCAGCCCCTTCCCACCTCGGAGCAGTCACTGAAAACTTACAGAGTGTGGCTCAAGTGAAAACAAGCTTGGTTACCAGCTCTTACCACAGCTTAGATGAGCCAGGATCTTCTGGGGACAGAGCAAGTGGTTGTCAAAGGTCAAGGAGACACCATTTGCCTGACCTCTGGGCCTGATTCATCTAGCACGGGTGTGGTGGATTCCAGCAAAGGACTAATCACCCTAGCAACTCCAGCTGCCTGTGAGAAATGACAAGAATGTCCTTTCTCCTATGTCAGTGGTTCTCAACCTACGGGTTGTGACCCTTTTGGTGGTGTCAAAGAACCTTTTCAAAGGGGTTGCCTAAGAACATCAGAAAACACCAATATTTACATTGCAATTCATAACAATAGCAACAAAAATAGTTTTACAGCTTAGAAGGCCTAAAGCCCATACTGAGATGGCACCCTTCATATTCCTCACTGTACATCAATCCCACCATGCTCACCTTGGCTTTCCAGAGCTCGTTCTGGCCACTAGCTCCATGCTATGTTGGCCCTGGTGTACTCTAATCAGATCAAAGTAACTATGGAGAGCCAGAAAGATTTATCACACTGTGTAAAACATGCCGAGAACATGCTTCGCGATAGTGTCGGAGCACTCTCAGACATGAGTAAATGTATTTGAAGTTTCCCACTAGGCATTCATCTTTCTACAACCCTTCAAGCTGCTTAAGTGGAGAGAAAACATGGCCTGCCATAAATCTCACAGAAACTGAGCCCTGACGAAAAGCCACTTGCTCCTTCCCTCCCCATGCCTGTCAGCTTGTTATTCCTCCTGTGATTTCCCTCGGGCTTCCTTTTCCATAGCTTCCAGTGTGGTGAGATGTAGTTAAGGTTTTGCTGATACATGGAAAGATCAAACATAGAGCAGGAAGGCATATTTCTGAGAGCTGGCTCTCCCCCAGCTTTTCGAGAAGACTGGAATGTGGTGGGAAAGGTCATGGTGGAAAGATAGTGACCACAGAGACCAGTAGCACAGGCCTTCATCAAGGAGTTCTTTAAGCAGCTCGAGTTGAAGTCTTCATATTGGTCTAAAACTTAATATATCACAGAAAAACCAAAAATAGGATGCTATTTGTTGCTACTGTTTGGTTTTTATCTACAAGAATAATATCTAACTGTATAGTCTCAAGTTTTAAGCTGAGTGTTCAATAAGACACACCCATTAAGTACCTTACTCACTAAGCAGATTTGGAATATCTTTCCCATTAGCAAGTCAGAATAGCACTACCTGAGGACAAAGTTGCCATGAGGAAGGTGCCTACCACGTCCCTCGGTCTGTCTTGTCTTTCACAAATGTAAGTTTAGAAGATGAATAACTCTACTATGAAAGCAAGCAGTGTATTTTTCAAGATATCTGTCAAAAAATTATGAAAATCAAATATAGGACCACTTAGGACCCCTCTTTGCTCTAGGGATGTTTCCAGTGAGACTTGCATTCCTATTTGTCCAGGTTCAGGGCGGTACTGATACCATCTGCTTGGCCATCTATGGAGCGGCTCCTTCATCCTTCATGTCGGGTTCCCACTTCAGATACTCATGAGCAGTAGTGAGGAATTACTCCCTGTGTGCCCCCCCCTCATCTCCATACAACCAGAACCTGGCACTCTCTGCCCTCAGCTGGGCTCCAAGTATCTGTCCGTTTCTTCTCCGTTTTCTTATCAATGGATGGCTAAGAGGAACCCTCAGGGGGCTAGTCCACAGCGAAGCTGTCTCTCCGTTCGAAGCTCTATGTCCTAAATGAGAATCAGCAATGCATGTTAGAAGAGGTTAAGAAGAAAACCTCACGTGACAGTGTAGGGAAGTCTTAATGTTTGGAACCAATTTCAGCAGTTCTTAATGGCCATTTCTCCTGACATGAAGCTTGTTGTGCCATTGTTACGGTTTCACTTGTAACAGGTCCATGCTGCCAGTGTGTCAAATATTATTGAATTTGTAAAATGTGTCCATTCTTGCATTCTGACAGTTCAAAATCATTTCAGTAGAGTGGGCTTACTGTCATGATCACTTGTTTGCATGGGTTCCTAGGTGACACTACTTCCTTGATTGATTTGAGCTAAAGAAAATGATGACTTGAGTCATGATAATTTACCAGTTCTCTCTGATCTCAATAAACCCCGCAGGTTCTGTTCGGTAACACAGAACAGAAAATAGCCAACTTTCAGTTTATTTCAGTCCCAGCCATATACTGTGGACTGATAATTTACTGATTTAAGGAAACAAATCCGGGTTCAAAACCTCCCAGTTACATTCAGGAATCTGGAAAAGGCCACATCAGGTTGGCTGTGGTTCCAAGCTCCCCGTGAATGCAACAACTTATGTTGTGGGAACTCTGTTTGGGACTCCGATCGGTCACGTGAGCACAGTGTAATAGCATTATTGTAGTGGCATCCAACCACATGCATGTTTAGGAAGTAAGTGTGGAAAGAGCATAACAAAAATAAGGGGAAAGGGAGGAAAAGTCCACATGTCCAACACGCATGGACCCCTGATCCCTGTCTAGCATGAAATCCAGGGGATGTGGAGGACAGATGTGGGAAGCCATAGAGTAAACTGATATGTTTAGGAAGCTACACGTAGAGTTGCAGGATACTGTGATATAGATAAGGGAGGCAATAAATCCTCACATATAAGTTTTAGATGTATGGTTTTCATATTCATCACCAAAGGAAACCGTGGAATAAACAACTGCAAGGCCCACTCCTGCAGTACGCCAAGGGTTTATCTGGGTTCCGTCATACTAAGAAGCCGTTGGGAAGGTCGTTGGGAAATCTTTGCCAAACCAAGGGGAAACCAAAGTTTGATCCCCAGTTGAGCTATCAAAAATGAAACGGGTATGCAAAAGAGAGGTAACTAAAAAGATTGTATGATGCCTAGCAAGGCCAAATACGGTGAGATCAA
Source organism: Microtus pennsylvanicus (assembly GCF_037038515.1). NCBI lineage: Eukaryota > Metazoa > Chordata > Mammalia > Rodentia > Cricetidae > Microtus > Microtus pennsylvanicus. The sequence continues at coordinate 84,723,535 of NC_134587.1, forward strand.
ATTAGTCGCCGACGGCAAATTTCCTCTAAGCTGCATGTCGCTAAACCAGCCTACCTCACCAGGATGTTGTGTAACACTAAGAAACCAGGATGTTGTGTAACACTAAGAAACGAAGATGGAACTCAGAGATGACAGTGTACCTAATAAAGAGTAGCTCACTGAACCCCCATACTGCTGCCTCTCCGATCTTAAGTTCAGATCTAGGTTGCTTTGGTAGATGGGTGTAAACAAGATGTCTCTCCAGGAAACTGAGCCAGGACCAGCCAGGGCCAAAGGGCTCAAAGTTACAAGCTGCTGTGAGGTTGGTTCATCTGCTAAAGGGGTTCCAGCTCCTGCTGGGGGCTGTGCAGGTATGCAGAGTGGGTGGGCAGGTTTGCCCTCTATATTCCTGGACGTGCAACACCTCATAAATGAGAAAGGCTTAGGAGATACTGGGAGCCGACTTAAGGTCAGTCATGCTTGGGAAATAATTGCTCTCCCCTGAATTTCATTTCTTTTCTCTCCTTTTTACTATAGCAGGATTGGGGTTTCCTGGGAGTTTGAGAATGGCATTCACACCCACATATGCACATATGGAGGACAAAAGCAGTGTCTGCTGGCTTGTTCTATCACTCTCTACTTTATTTATTGATACAGGAGGTTTCACTGAGCCTGGATCCCGCACACTGACTAGACTGACTGGCCACCAAGCCCTCAGAACCCTCCTGTCTCTGCCTCACATCTTTGGGGTTACAGTCACATTCTTCCACACTGGCATTTTTTCCGTGTGGATTCGGAGCATTTGAACAGAGGTCTTTCTATTTGCAAACACTGTCATTGCCTCAGCCCTGGTCCTTATTTATTATTTCAGCCTAATCCAGTTAAAACTTTGGCTAAGCATCTATTTTTATGGCCATAGCAATAACTAATAGCTCTTGAGAATTTTCCACATCTGAGGCGCTATGGTGTGCAGGTTTGATAGATTTATATTATTTGATCCCAAAGTAAACAGCAATGGAATTTCAACTCCATGTGTACATTGACCCTCGTTTCCTCTGGACACTTCTGGTCCTTTTTTGGCCTGGAAATTAGCTAGGGATTCAATGAATACTAAAAGAATGAGTGGTCAGGGAATGAATGGAGATTAATTTACAAAATCTATGATTTCTACTCTGTGCTGTGCCAAGGTAAGTGGCCACTGAACAGTCACAGGAGGGTTCTAAGAGGTCACAGTACAGTCATGCTGACGGTGTGTTGTTTCGCTTTTTTTGTTTGTTTGGTTGGTTGGTCAGTTGCTTTTTATTTCCTGCCTATCTTAGAAACTGGGTAGCCATAAAATTTCAAGCAGCCATAAAACCTGCTTGAAAAGTCTGATCCTTAGTGTTGCTTAAACTCTATACCAAAAAATGTTCTACACAGAGGAGTAGACATTTGTCTTCACCAAAATTTAATGGGGAAACCATGCCAGTGGTTCGAGTTCAATTGGAAATAAAGAGGCTGAGCAACCAAGGGAGGCATGTTGAGAAAATCAGGACAAATCTCTCTGATTTGGGAAAGACTAAAGACAACCCAGACACAGGAAGTCTGAAAAGCAGGGCAGAAGACAAAATGAGTACAGACCAGGATGAAGTGGTGCACAGGTTGGGGTAAGGAGATGTGTATCGTAATGATCACCCGGAAGGCCAAGCTTGGTTTGCTCTTGTCAGTTGGCCAGGGTATGATTTGCCACCAAAAGAGATAATGAAAGCAGACCTATATTTTCAGTTTGCTCCATGCTGTGTCCTAAGAAGACCACAGACTAAGGAGCAGAACGAAAGGTGAGAAGAGAGGCTGATCTTGGGCAAGGCTTCTATTTAAAGTGTAGAAGACTCAGATGTGCAAAAGAGCCGTAAGCTATCTTATAGAATGTTGAAGATTTCAAATGGTGTTTTAAGTCTGTGTGTGTGTGTGTGTGTGTGTGTGTGTGTGTGTGTGAGAGAGAGAGAGAGAGAGAGAGAGAGAGAGAGAGAGAGAGAGAGAGAGAGAGAGCGCATATGTCTGTGAGGGTGTGAGAGAAAGCAAAATTGCATCATGTGTGTAGACGTGCATGTAGAGGCTGCAAGTCAACACTGGGAATCTTTCTCACTGGCGCCACCACCTTATTTTTTGAGGCAGGGTCTCTCACTGAACCTGGAACTCGCCAATAAGATTAGATCTGCTGACGGCTGAGCCCTAGGGACCCTCCTGTGTCTGCCTCCCAGGCGTGGATTACAGACACCTCACAACCACAGCTGACTTGATACACGGGCGCTGAGAATCTGAATTTAAGTCTTCATGCTACCTGCCGAGGACTGGACCAATTAAATCTGCACCTTCAGCCCTTCAGCTGAGGCTTTTCTTGATGACCTTGTCATATTTTACATACTTATGATCACTGATGTTGTTATATTTAGGCAAGGAGCAGACCACAAGTCTCAGCTTTGCGGCTTCCACACATTTTCCCTACATTCGGGGCTTGGAGTACAAACCAAAGCATTGGTACATGCACTTGTTTCTCATCTGAGCTGCTGTTACATGCTCAGGCCAGCCAGACCCCCCAGCATCACTCCTTGCCTTAGCGTAGATGGGGTGACCTTCCAGTCTTTATTGCCCCACTTCCTGGCTCTCTTTACGCCATAGCCACAGGGCATTCTGGTGTTGAAAAGTATCCTTTGGCAAAAGTACTAAAGAAAACCCAAACAACCATAAAGGGCCCAACATGCCTCCCCACAGTGACATTCTATAGGCTCACATTTCTGTGCCTGAGGAATTCTAGCAGGCATGCGTATGTTTAGCTTCCTGCCACTTATGAAAACTGAACCAGGCGTTGCCCCGTGCCCACGATGATGAATACCCTGGCAGCTTGTGCACGAGGCATGTGTAGCCATAAGACAGTGATTAGACCGGACCACCGCTTCCTTCTGCTCCCTTTCCAGACAAGACCTCCCCTCCGCCCCCTACAGAGGACTTGTGTTTCTGTCCGGAGCTCTCTGCCTTTCCATCATCTATTTTTTATAGCGCTGACACTAAACCAATTGCAGCACATGAAGGGTATTATTTCGGACTCGGGGGCATCATGATGCTGATTTTGCTGTTTCTAAAGGGTGTCTCTGCTGCGTGGGGTTATACCATTGTCATGGGAGACCTGGTTCAACAGAACGTAAGTGTCTTCGGGTGCTTGATATTTCCAGAATGTAAATGCTTCATTTCCTATGCATGAGTGGGGATGGAGTATGTCAAAGTAAGGTGAGAGATGGGTGCTAAGGTTGTTGGTAGGATTTCCGGCAGGGATGGCAGAAGAGTGAAGACAAGCAGAATAATTAGTCGCACCCTCTCGTTTCTGAATAGATTGCTAATCTCTGAGAGATGTTGGTTTACCTGAAGCAGCTGTGTGGTATTTCAAAAACAGATTGCCACGTGGTCTCAGAAATGTTTGTACTTTCTCATCTTTAATTACTCTCTAAGTTTTAGGCTTAAGGGAGGATAATCAGGACTTTTGAAATATGACATTTTGAAGGAGTCATTTGTGTGGAGCTAGAAACTCTTTCTCCTCACCCTTGAATCCCCCTTCGCACACCAACAAAACAATCATAACTAAATTGACCTGCTAACTGGTAATAACACTATAGACCAACTAGAAGTCTTTTTGCCCACGTGGGCTTGCTGACCATGGTTAGTCATCAATACCAAGTGTTAAGCTTTAAGTATGTAGCACATCACATTCATAATAGCTTTAGGAGAGAGACCACATTTGGTTTGTTTCTCTATGAATATTAAGCACATTTCAGATGTATAAATATTACTGCTTTTTCAAGCATCTTTCCATTTTGCCCTGTTTCCAACTTTCAAGGCTCCTTACTCAGCTCTCCGACTTTGCAAATGTAATTACCACGCTGATTGGGATAGTAGAGAAAATAGCTGCACAACCCGTGCGTTGCTGTTTTCCACGGCTCTGGGCTTTTCCTCAAAGCAGGACCAATAGGACACCAGCGGAGGAGTGGACACAGGCTAGCCTTAGACAGCTCCATTCACTTTCTATTAAACCTGACAGCTCATTTGCAAGTTCACACATTTTAAAAGCTAGGGTTCTCGGAATCCTAGCAGCTGAATCCTCCCAAGTATGCAAATAGAAAATGGAGCCCAGAAAGCGTCCTTGCATCGGGGCGCCAGCCAAGGCATTATTATGGCCAAAGACAGAAATTAATTGTCATTTAATGCTTTCTAGTAAAAGGACACTAAAAGAAAAAGTAGGCAGCAATATGAAACAAGGCAGAAATTTCCATTAAGAGGCTCATTTGGAATTTAAAACTGCTCATTCCATCTGAATTCATAAAATCATTCCAAGGAAGAATCCCTCCTTCGAGCCACTGATGGGATGCTTTAAATGCTTTTTCTATATAAAGACGTGTTCAATCTGATAGAGCAAATGACATTTTTATAGCCCAGAAAGAATTATTTATTCTTGGAAAAGAAAAAAAATCTTGGACATGTGACCAGATATGGGAAAAATATATTTAGGGGGGTGACATTTTTTGGCATGAAAAATAGAAAGGAAACAGTTTTCTTATGAAACACTTGGCAAAGCAGGATCTTAGAACTATTTCTAAACTTGTCCATTTGCAAAACCTCAGTCTGTTTGGCTTTCTCTGCTATGGGAGAAGGAAATCCCTTGGCTGGGATGGGCTGAGTCCCATTACTTTGCTTCTCCTGATAGGAATTAGTTAAATTAACTAAACTCCTGTTGGAATGTCTAGCCTGTCATCAACTCCGCGTAAAAAACGAAACACATGGCATTCTAAGAGGGAAACAAAACCAGCCAATTCTCAGAAAATATTCGAATAACCCTTGAAGGTTAGCAGCACAATCATTCTCTCTGTCTCTGTCTCTGTCTCTCTCTCCCTCACACACACACACACACACACACACACACACACACACACAGCTTTAAATTTTCCTTCTGGAGTCAGAATAGAACAGACTCATATACCATTCTGATCCGGGTACCTTTCTTCAGAAGGTATGCTGCCCTCCTCAGTGGCCTGGGCTTGGGGTCGAAAGGTGCTGGGAAGAAATGAATTCTGTATATTTTAGCAAAAATACCCTTCTATGGGGTGCTAGCCAAGCATTATTATTAAAGACATAAGACAGTGGGCCAAAGAATAAGTATACCCTGACCTTCAATGTGGACAATGTGCTCTTCCAGGTCAGCGAAGTATTTGCTTGCGGAATGCTGTGCCTGAACAGCCCTGCTTGAGTAAATGCCAAGCACAGGCAGATGCTGGGCAAGGGCAAGGAGTCAGCGTGGACATCACAAGAATGTGCTGCCAGCTTTCACTCCGTTCCTTTCTTCTCCCAGTGCTTCTTTTTTCCCCAGTGCAGTGTGGACCTTAAAGCCGTGCTCAGCGGAGATCATTCAGGAGCCGGTACTCTCGTTCCAACTAGTAAACAGCTGTATTTGTGTCTCCTCCTCGGGGTCAACACAATCTGTTTCTGTGTGCCGATAGCACGGGCAGGCTTATTTACCGAACAAAGATTGCCTCACTGCAAAGATATGTTCTGTTTTCCTTAGGGTTGAGCGTGAGTCTAGTATTCCAAAGGTGGACAGAGCTTGATTCGATAAAACCGTTCTGTCTGTGGGAAAAGCCTTCGCTTCCTCACCCCCTTTCTGGCTATGTGTTAATCCCCACAAAGGTGCGAGGTCGTCACCAATATGAGGCCACATACGCACAGTCTCTCTCCACATGTCAAAATCGACACTGCCCCACCCAGTCTTCCAGAACATTAAAATTTTACTTTGGTCAAGTTTTGTGGGTATTTTTTTTTTTTGTGAGAGTCCCTTCTTTTCACCATTTCCAATTTGAAGTTGATGTCTCTACAACTGCCTGTATATTACCAGTCTGACTCCTCTTGAAAAGCTCAGGCAACCCAGGAAAGGCAAAGGCTACATGCTTGACTCCAGGCTCCTGGAGGGCCACTTGCCTCCACCATTTCCCTCTCTCCACAAGTTTTGGGGAGAGGTCAAGGGTCAGAGTTAGGTCAGTGCAGCTCTTCTGCCAGCAGCTGTCTTAAGTTCCACACCTGAAACCCGAAGGCAGTGGAAATTCTACGTTCACTTGCCAGTTAGAAGGATCATTGGGAAGCCTCCCTCCCTCCTCCCTCCTCCCTCCTCTCTCCTCCCTCCACCCTCCTCATCACAGTGAGAGGTGTTGCTTCTAAAGCTTGAGGCACAATTAGAGAAAGGGAAGAAACTGTGGACAAGCGTCAGTGCCGAACCCTCACCGTGGCCGTCAGTACCAAGCGCTGGTGGTTAGCAGCTCAGCTGAAATGGACATTGCTAACGCATTTAAAGCCGGGCTTCTCTTGACGTATTAACCTGGAATTCTAACACGTTAGCTTTACTGTGAGACAAAGGGGAAAATGAGACCAATGAGCTTGCTTGCACTGTGCAAGGTGAATCATCTTTGCCTGCTTTTTACCCTAATGTGGACTATCAGTTTCTGATTCCCCAAGTCCCTGCTGAAGACGAGATGTTGTATAGCTGACGTTTTTCAACACCCCAGGGATCTGTAAAAAATAAGAAGCAAACATAAATCAGTGAGCCCTACACAAAGTCCTGGAGGGGCCCGACGCCATCAGACAGGTATATTAGGATGGCTTGGGCTAAAGACACACACGAATAACTATGGAAAACTGATGGGGTTGGTGTCACTCACACTCCTGGAGATAAGCAATCAATGACTCCATTTAGAAAGGGTGTTTTGTTTGGATCCTCTTATCTGTGCTATTACTGGTAGGAAAACGCAATGTGATTATCTGTATGAATGGCACTGATTTTTTAAAAATTTATCATTATTTCATGTCCATTGTTGTTTTGCCTACATGTATGTCTGTGTGAAGGAGTCAAAAGCCCTGGAACTGGAGTTATAGACAGTTGTGAGCTGCCATGTGGGTGATGGGAAATGAACCTGGGTCATCTGGGAAAGTAGCCAGTGCTCTTAAATGATGAGTCATCTCTCGGGCCCCGGATGACATTGATGTTCAGCCCAGCCCCCCATTTCTTCTCCTGCTTTCTCTTGGGTCTTACATTCTCTGATGAGGAACCCTCAACTACCCAGTCTCTCATGAGCAGCTTCTGCAATGCTCTCAAGGCTCACTTGCAATGAACGGTTGCCTTAGTGCAAAGCTTGCTTGGTGGTTTAATAAAAGACCAGATTTGTGCCTCAACATCTTCATGATTAATCATTTTTTGAGGATGATAAAACTTGAAAATTTACTGAAATTAAGTCTTTACTTTCCCCCATACACATACTCTCAAGAAGCAATGTTGACAAGAACTACTAACCCCTATTCTAGCAGGTCCATTTTATGGCCATGGGAATGACTCTTTCTTTACCTGAGCACTGACTTCAGAGGCAGGTTGCCATGCAGGAGATCCACCCCACCACCGAGGCCTAAGTCCCTTGGCACCTGGCCATGGCTCTATTTCCAATTTGTAAGTGGGGAGAAATGGCCAGCCCCATCTTGTCTGGTATTGTAAGCATAGCCTGGTTTAATGTAAGAGCTTGAGAAACAGCTTTATGACAGCAATTTTGGTAAGTGCAAGCTGCAGGGAATATTATAATTGTCTTACGGTAAACTCAGCAATACTAGAATTATATGGAAATGTTAAAGTCTAAAAATCTCCCAGGATCGGCTATTAATCATTCCTGTCAAATGAGTTGAACTTCATAGATGATTTTAGATCTCTGCTAGCAGGCTGTTCTCTATTAAGGGGACAAAAGTGCACACAGTCATGGACAATACATATTACCAAATATTTCCGTGAATAGTGCAGGGATTAGCAAACATCTAATACAGAAGCAGATGCCACTTTAATGAGATTAATCATCCAATGTTACCTGCAAACAGGTAGCTTAAACAGAATGATGTCTGCAGGCGATCTGGCGTTTGGCTCCCGCCCGCATGTGCATGGCAGAGTGTGTAGCCTGCCCTTTCCCCTCATCAGAGTAGTTCCCTTTAGGGGAGAAAGCTCTTCTTCCCAATCTGCAGATGCTGCAAATGGCACTCTGCCCAGATGGGAGAAGTCCTTTACTCTGACTCGTCTGAAGCAAGTGTCCTCGGATGTCAAAAATGAAGTATTTATCACTATTAGGGGAGTGAGCTATGGAAACATGCCTTGCTTCTCACCATGGAATCACAGCCATCCCTTGAGACAGGCTGATGCTGAGTGTGGAAGACTACAGAGAAGTTCCCTGTAGCTCCAAAAGCCCCACACCATTTCCCTAGGCTGTAGCTTCCTATTTTGTCTCCAATTTCTGCTGCAGGCTTAAACCTTGTATTTAGAAACCCTAGACACTTGTTTGAAATAGCGTATGAAATACCTGAAAGGAGGGTTCTGCCTCTGTTAGCACAGCACAGAGCCTTACACAGTCAGAGGAGCTACTGCACTCCTCCGCATGGCAGAGACTCATCCATCCCTAAAAGGTGATTTTTCATTGATCGAATACGTAATGATAAAGGAAAGATATTTTTGATGACAGGGAACAAAAAGTAACCTTTTGCCTTTAAGGAGGGGCAGTAAAGGTATGGGAACACCCAGTGGTATAAGTAGGGAGAGCTCTTTGGGAAGGCTTCTTTCATAATAAAAACAATTGCCCCCCTCTATGGACCTCTCTCTTCTCTCCTGCCCTGCTCTACATGTATTTAGAATGAACTAGAAAAGGTCAGAGGAGTCCAGGATGTAAGTGTGGAATGTATGAATTTGCTACTACATTCCATGGTTCCATTTTATTAAAACACTGATCAGTGGCTACATAAATCTTTGTAAGAAGAATACTGTATTAAATAGGGACCAAGAAGAGAGGAAACAAATCAGAAAAACATGCCAGGGTCTAAGACAGTCAACATTGCTTCACAACCGTCTAATAGGACCCAGAGTTATTGAGTACAGACTAATTGTGATATGTAATGCATGCACAATAATAAGTGTGTTTTCACAATTTTGCTTTCAATAGGTTTTTTTGATTTTGTTTTTGTTGTTTTTTTGTCTTTGGAGGAAGTGAACATCAGTCTTTGTAAAGAGCAAAACATACCCTGGTAGAGTCGGGTTCTACTTGGTTAGATCTTGCTTCTATTTTGATCATTTTGAAACTGACGAGCAGACCCCAGCCACCTACTCATTTTAACATTTCTCTTCTAGAGCCAGCCTAGGACAGACTCATACACCCTTCTGATCTGGGTGCATTTCTTGAGAAGGTATGCTGTCCTCGTGGGGAACCTGATTGGCCTGGGCTCGGGAGCTCATGGTGCTGGGAAGAAATTAAACACGTGTATTTTAGTAATAACAGCGACAACAAAAAGATACAGTGAAGTTAAGGACATAAGACAGCGGCCCAAAGAATACAAATATGCCCTGACCTTCCTTTGACCTTTACCTCTCTTATTCCCAGAAGAATGTCTTGTTTGGGATTTGCACAGACACCTGTGGTTAAGCTGATTCAGAAGAAGCCCGTAGGGGACATCAGAGGAAGGAAGGCAAGGGCAGCATCTCAGGAGAACTTTCTTTTTGCTTAGTGATTGTTTCTGTTTATCGAAGAGGGGTAGGGATGGAGTCCAGGACCTTGTACATATTCGGCAAGCACTCTGCCACCGACTCACATCCCAGGCACACGTGACAAAATCTCTCAAGTCAGTCTCAGAAACACTGAAAGAGAAACTGAACTCCACCCTTGTCCTAAAACTGTCTTTGCTCTCAGACACCAACAAGTACATGTCTCCCTCTTCCATAGTGTGGCACTGGGCGCACTTCAACAACAACAAAATTCTTCTTGCCTGTCTCAACGTCTCCCAATCTTAATTCATTCCTCATTGTTCAACACCACAGATATCATGGCCACAAAATGAACATCCTGCTGTCTAGCCCTTCTTCTTCCTTAACTTTTGAAAATGTAACTTGTCTAGCCAAAGGTCTTACTCTCATGGTAGTTGGGCTCGTGAGACTCCGTATTAGGGGAAGAGTTGAAGAGTTTTAATGGCTGGTGAGTCATTGTGAATATAAATGAGATAGAAAGGACCCTCCTCTGCAGGTCTGGATGGCTTCAGGGATGTGTTTAATCCTCAGCCAAGCCAAAGACAATATCTGCCCCTGCACTCAGGAGGAAGTCAGACACCAAGACTGTGTCATAGACTTCTCTTTTGATACTGACCTTATTACCTTTTCACTTCTAAGACCCCTTAGAATAACCATGAGAAATTTTAATTTAAAGTAATTCCAAATATGTTTTCTTCACACCATTAATGCTCTGCTATATTGGAAACTGTTGGAAATTTGGAGAATATGCACCAGCATTCACTTCTGTTTGTTCTACTTGTGTTATATAATGTTTTAATGATCAGGGTTCATCAAGACATGATTCAGTGGGGATATTATAAAAACTCTGTGGATTATTTTAAATATTAAAAAGGCCTTCATTCTTGCTGTTCGTTCATGACAATCATACCCTGATGCTCTCCACTTGTTAGCAATGGTTCATGCTCACCAATAATGGTTCATGCTCAGTAGACAGAATATACATTTTACCACATATATACCTAGTATGAGCACTTTCAAGTCTCCATATAGCTTTTATTGCAAAATCCTGGTTTTTTCGATCTTTCCCTCAACTGGGCTCCAGAATTGAAAAGGACAGGGGCCTCATTTCTTTGGGGTGTCACCACCTCCTGCTTCTGGCTGCTAGTATTATCTTGCCTGCTTACTAACTCTTCTGGCTTCCTAACTCTCTCTCTCTGTCTCTCTCTCTGTCTCTGTCTCTGTCTCTGTCTCTCTCTCTCTCTCTCTCTCTCTCTGAAGTGGAGAAATATATAATGCTTTTCTAATTCGCCACTAAAGAGTCTTTACAAATCTATGTTCATATGCAGATACCCAGTGTTGATTTTCTTAATTTTCATAACTTCTTGGGGCAAATCCATTAAATCTCTGGGTTGGTAATGACAAAAGGCCTATCAGGCAGTAAATTAGTTTTCTAAGGTTGTTGAAACAAAAATAAATTGGTTACTCTATTATCCTCCAACTTCCACATCTAGAACTCTGAAACCAAGGAGTTAGAAGAGCAATGTTGTATCTGATACTGTTTTAGGGGGAGAATCCTCCTTTGCCTTTTCCAAAGATCTGGTGGCTTATAGCAATTCCTGGCATCCCAATATTGTGGTGAGAATATCATAGCCTCTGCGTCTGTGGTCACACAAATCCTCCTCCTTCATGACTGTCTCCTCAGCTACCTCAATATCTCTTTCCCTCAGTCCCTTGGAAAACAATCATTGTGTTTAGGTACCCTGCTCAATTAACCTTGTATCTCCAAGGATGCTACTTTTCAATAAGGCCACCTTCATGGATACCAAGTGTTAACAATACTAACTTCAATACATCTTCTGGGAAGACAGCTTACCCAGAAGCAGACACTATGAGACATGGAGTCATCTCCAAGCAGAAAGAACTTCAAAGCATCTATTGCAGGTTCAAAGCTTGCATCCTCTCCCAAACTCAACACTCCTTTCATCCACACCCGTACAACTAATTCATTCTGCAGGGTCCAGTGAAACACTTGGGCATCTGGTCCAAGCTGTTGCCGAGCAAAACTAAAGCACACAGAGGACCAGAGGAGACTAGTCATCCTTCATTACCATCCAGGCACTTTGGTCTTAGACCACACATGAATTCCTAAAGAACATATGGCTAGCTACATGGGTTCCCAACTCACTTTTTTCTAGATGCTATGAATCTCCTTGTAAAAAAATCACCTTGTTTTAAATTCTTTTGCCATACTTCAATACCCTTTCTATTCACATATTGTACTTGAGATAATCTTCCAAGAGAATGGAGTTTTCTACATCTTCACATGCCCCTTGATTGCTCTGACTTTGGAGAGCAAGGAAATGCCCTGGAATTATTTGCCTCCATGCAAACAATTTCTAAGGTCGCCAGTCTTCACTGAACTTTGCTTTTTTTCTGATGATTTATTTTATATAGGAAAAATGTTACTTACTCCACTGTATGCCAAAATTTTTACATGTATGTGCTTTTCAAGATAGATAACACACACACACAATAATATAAAATGGAAAAATCACATATCAGGGCATAGGCAGACGATTATAGAATTTGTTTTCCATTATAGCAGTTAATAATAATCTGTGTGGTATTCTTCATCTTCTGCAGTATGAAAATGGGTGGGTAGGTGGATGGATGGATGTGTGAGTAGATAGATAGATAGATAGATAGATAGATAGATAGATAGATAGATAGATAGATAGATAGACAGACAGACAGATAGATAGGATAGATGTAGAAGTAAATAGGCAAACAGAAAGATAGATAGCAGACATTACTTCCTAATCTTTAATTATTGTAACCATTTTTCTGTGTAAGGACAAAGAGAATATCACTGAAAAATAAATAGTGGGATGATTAATTATGCATGACACTGGAAATATATTTTATAAATATTTTGCTAAGTCAATAGGAGCGGAAGTGATTAGTGTGGTGGCTGTTTGCCTTATGCTGCTTTCAGAGACCACTGAAATTCCTCATCGGTAGGAACCATCTGACATGGTTTCCATTTGGAGCAATGTTCTAAGTTCCACTTCTTCCTCGCTTTTCAGTGTGAAGGGTTAGCCTCTGTATTTGAATCACCAGAATGTCATTGTATACTCAAGCAAACTCTGAATGTCATTGGGAGGAGGGGTTTAAATTAACCATCTGAGTTTTTCAGACTCCTGTTTAAGCCATTTCCAGTGTGTGGATGCTTGGTCACAAGACACCCTAGAAGTAGATAGGACCACAAGTTGCTTGTGTTATAAACAACAACAACAAAAGATTCACCTACTTAGCAGTCTTGTTAGGAATGATCAGTAAATATATCCATTAATTGTTTTTAAATTAATATATAATTTTGTCAGGAAGAATAAAATTAGGTAGAACTTTGATCTGAGCTGGGAAGGGAAGGAGTCTCTTTCCAGATCTATGATAGTTAACACACATTCACCTCCAAAGGCACAGTTCCAATCACCTAACTTCCTCTTTCTAGGTCCATCTCCAATGTTCCTGTTAGAGACATGCAGTCCAGGTACCTACTGCCCAGCTCCAAAAGCAGGGATGCATATCAAGTGAAGCCTGAATCTACACAATCCCATTACGTGTAGAGTAGGATGTAAGTTGAGCTATTTCAACTTTTCATCTCTGAGATGGCCAGTGTAGAGCAATTGTTGTCATATGAACCCTAGGCCCATGCTGTTAGCAGTCAAATGTAGATCTCTGACATTTTAGTTTCAGAAGGACTAAGAAGACATTTCTGGAGGTTGTCTTGTTAGTGACAGAAATAGCTAAGTCACTGGTATTCTCTAACAACTTCCTGAATCTCAGTGCTGCTCACATTTTGCAAAATCATAATTACTAGTGAAGCATATGACTTAAAACATTTTCTCTGTCATCCTGATAGTGTCACGGTTAGTCGCATTTCCATCGTGATGACAAAATATCTGGGCGAATCTGCTTACAAGGGTCTGTTTCAGCTTACAGCCATGCAGGCCTACTGTTGCCATTGGCTTGTGTTGATGCAGAACAGCATGGTATAATATGTGGTAAAAAAAAAAAAAAGTCTTTTTAAATCCCAGAGACCCAGAAGCAGGGTGAACCAGGGGAGCAGCTAGGTGTCCCACTGTCCTGTACGCAGGCACACTCCCAGTGACTTAACTTCCTCCTACCTGGCTCAACTCTTCAACCTCTTCTACCATTTCCCAGGGGCACCACAGGGCAGTGACCAACCTTTGAGCCTGTAAACCCTTGGGAAATTTTAAAGGCCAAACAGTAAAGTGTTCATTTGAGCAGACGAGGAAGCATTTCAAAACAGATAGAGGGAAGATGGCTTATGACCCTGAGTGACAGTGGTGGGGCCACATCCTCACAGGGAGGCTTCCAGTCCTCCAATTCAAGGCTCTACGCAGTGAGTGACACCAAAGAGATGCTCCCATTTAATATAAACTGTATGGGAAGGAATTAATATTTAAAATTTTCAGCTCACCATCTGGGTGACAAAATGTATATTGGGGATATTTTTCCTTTTGATAAGATTCATGTCGATGTTATAAAATATCAGATTATATTCTCTCTATTTGTATAATACTTATAATCCACTGTTTGTCTATTTTTCAAAAGCATTAAAGTATTCTTTGATAATCAAAATCCATTGGCAACACAGGAAGTGAGCCACTAGTTATATAAACTATAACACCCCCGAGGATGAGATAGTGAAAGCTGTTACCTCCTAACGTTAAATGCTTAGCGTTGAGCGAGCTGTATCTCTCCCAGCTCCCTGAAGATTACATAAGTTTTACTGTACATGAAATGCTGGTGTCCCGCACCCCCAACCACCACCACCACCAACACAGAGTGTATCGTGAGAATTCTAAAACTGAACAGAGCCATCTGGAAGATGAGCCATTACACTAAGTAAAAGGAAAAAGTGAGAAAGTCATAAAGCACTCTCCCAGAAAACTCAGGATCTGCACCGTGGCCTGTGTTCACAGGCCGGAAACAAGGGCTTTTCACTCTGAGAACCCTTCTCCCAAAGCTGCGGAACCGTGACCATCATGCGTCAGGATGACGAGGGCCATGCTACTCAAGGCAGGCGAGGGAGGCCCCGATTCTAGCTTATTCAGAAAACGGAATGTGGAGGACATTGCAGAAGGAAATACTGTACTAGCCCACACAGAGGGCTGCGGAGCAGGAGGGGAGATTCCTCTTAGAAATGAGGAGCAGGTCAAGGAAAACGCTACATCTCCCCCCAACCCCTACCCTTTTCACCATATTGGAGTTCAGACTGGGTCTTACACATGCTAGGCAAACTCCCTACCACAGCAAATTCTCAGGAAGTTTCTCCCATGCTTTTAGTTTGAGACAGGGCCTCAAACTTGAAATTCTTCTGCCTTGGCCCCCCAAGTATCTTGGATTATAGCACTCATCCCATATTCCTTTTCTTTGCCAGTTCTATAGACTTATCAGTGATTACTATATGTTCCCTGAACAACATTCTATGTGTTTATACTAGGAAAATATACTTTACCACATAAGAAAATGAGAGAAAGGGAGATAAGAAACAATTTCTGTAGAGTCTCTCTGTCTCTCTCTCTCTCTCTCTCTCCCCCCCCCTCTCTCTCTTCTCTCCATTTCCATGGAGACCAGAGATCAAACCAAAGTTTCATCCCCCAGAAATATTCACCCCCTTTGACACAGGATTTCTCATTGACTAGTTAGACTGACTGACCAGTAAGTCGTAGCGCTCCGTCCGCCAGTACCCCACTTGTGCCTCCCTAGCAGTGGAGCTCACGCCACCACCCCTAACCTTCTTATATGGTGAATGCTGCGGTCCTGACCTTGCTTCTCCATGCTTTCACATCCAATGCTTCTCTAACTGAGCTAATCTCGTTTGAGGCATGCTTCTTGTTTATTTGCTTGCTTGCTTTGTTTTTGTTTTATGCTCCACAGCTCAGGCTGACCTCAAACTTTATGCAGTCTTCTTGCACTTCCTTCTGAGTACTGGGATTATAGGGTTGAACCACCAAGCCCAGCTTTCGTGCGTGGATTTCTTGCCATGCTCTATACACACGTCATCTCGTCCTCACAGCAACTAATGCAAGGAAGTGCCCATCTTGTTTTACAGTGGAGGGAGGAACTATGGGAAGGCCCAGCTCTAGCTGGTGGCATCTTCTCTGAGAAGGACCTGGAGATGCTCCTGATCAGTGGCTGGCACCATTCACTGCTGGAGATGCCTTTGGAGACCTGGTCATCCCTACTACTTCCTCACAGGCCAGACAGACACACCACTGGGGTTCGTCTCTAGGCTGCCTTTGTCCAAAGCATCAAAACATTGCAACTTAAGGCACTTCTTGATTAACTGTAAGACACCTATGAGGTCTCCTAAGAGCCTGGTTAAATGTCAGGCATCTTAATTTACTGTCTTTCTGGTCTGAGACTCACCACAATTAAGTTTAGGATTAGGAATGGCTCCCTGGTTAACATAACTTGTGTTGCTGAGCTTCGATCTGTAAGGCTCTGGTGAATAAAGGAGACATTTGGTTAACCAGATTTAGACACAACTTTGTTATTTGACCGAAACTAATCTGACATTTCCATAGCTGAGACTGTAAGAAGCGTCTACCAGTGTACATCTAGAGCCACTTACATTTCCAGCATCACACATAATGGCATGTGCACACCTAGCAAGAGAATTCTCAAGACAATTCCCAAACATTTTGGTGGGAGAGAGGCAGGTGGTTTGTTGATTTTCGTTGGTTTTGATGAGCTAAGAGCTCATATCTGACTGGTAGGTAGGTAAAAATCTTTGCCTAGCTGACAAAGGTAGGAACCAGGCTGGCCGGGTTGCCTCGACAAATGCAGCAACTTCTTTGGGAATCCCAGTCACAGGCTCCTAGAAAACCTCGGATCTTTGTAACAAAAGACAGAACCTTGAGCCCACTCCTGGTCTGGCTGAGTAGACGCAAAACACAAGTACTATGTTTTATGGGACGATTTTTTAATTTTTAAATTGTCGTCTCTACTGAAGTTATTTCGTCTGAGTTTACTAAAAGTCAGCTAATTACAAGATGACGCATGTGGAAATTAGGTTTGTCACTTTCAAGCCCTAAATCCAGGGCCTCTACTGGCTGGTTTTTTTATGTCAACTTGACACAAGGTAGAGTCATCAGAGAGGAAGGATCCTCATTTGAAGAAATGCCTCCATGAGATCCAATTGTAAGACATTTCCTCTGTAATCTGTGGGGGAGGACGCAGACCATGGTGGGTGGTGCCATCTCTGGGCTGGTAGTCCTGGGTTCTATAAGAAAGCAGGCTGAGCAAGCCAGTGAGCAGCAGTCCTTGATGGTCTCTGTATCAGCTCCTGCCTCCAGGTTACTGCCCTGCTTGAGTTCCTGTCCTTGACTTCCTTCAATGATGAACAGCGATGGAAGTGTAAGCCAAGTAAACCCTTTTCTCCCCAACTTGCTTTTCTGTCATGGGGTTGCATCATAGTTATAGTAACCCTAAGTAAGACAAGGCCACATCGTAAGGACCAGCTAAGCATTAAGTTAATTGTATTCCCATGATTGAGTCACTTAGGCAAGTATCACCTCCACCCACAGCAGAATCCCAGACGAACGCTAGCCACTAATGCAAAATGGCCATCAAGCTGTGTGTTTCTGGAGTTCAGCTCCTTTCCCTGAATCAGCTATTCATCTTGCTTTATGTTAAAATGTGGAATAAACATTATTTTATCATAAAACAAGCAAACCAGGGTCATTTTAGGATATCATATTTTGTTATATCATAATGATTCAAAATTACCTTGATAAGGAAGGCTTGATTCCCAATGAAGACACAGTGGTTTAAAGAACTTGTTAAATGAAGTCAGTCTCTTTATGTATTTCTTCTCTGTCATGTACCCAAGACCTGGCAAAGGCAAAATTTGGTAATTTAACAACAAAATTGTTAATTTTTCCTTAATTTCAAAATAAGAAAACATGGACCCAAACAAGTAAAATCTGCTCATTATACATGCAAAAGTCCCATAAAATACTAACAGATCAGTTTGCTAAAATTCTTCTGTGTCTACTTCTATGTATTATCATTATGACGAGATACTAATGAAGTATGTTGACTCTGCATCAACTTGGCTAGCCACTGTGGCTACATAAACAAGAGGATCATCAGAGAACCTGTGAACTTCCTTAATATTCTACCCAGTTTTCAGAAAGGATGGGAACATGTTTTGCTGAAGGACCATAGATCCCATTAGTGCTGACTGAAGCGACTCATTCAGTAACCATGGAAACAGGGTCCAGCGGTGAGAGGAGATGTGCATGTGTGCATTCTTTTGATGCTATTGCTTCTGTGAAGAGAATTGGTTCAGGATGCCTGATGTGACCCAACACACTCAGGTTCCCTCTCCCTTCACACTTTTGTTGATTCTCTGTAATCACCACAGTGAGTTTAAATCAGGGCGACCAGATGCTGTACCCTCAGGACCCTGTGTTCTCTCGAGAAATTCATCTTGTATTTAGAGATGCATGTTCCAATGTCCTAAAAGTGGACTCTCCTCCCAGACACATTTCTCTCCCTTCTATTTCTGCGGTCCTGGTCTAGGGCCAGGCTCCCATACTATATATATGTCATTCTATTTTTCTCCATGTCTCTTTTCATAAGGTTTTAATATATTAATACTTACAGAAAAAGGAATTTTTGAAAACAAGTAAATAAGAACTCTCATTATGCATTAAATTTATATCATCTATATGTGTATGTTTGTATAGATGATTAAGTGTAGTTTTCAAAGCTGCATGTATTTTAACACAGCAGTACAAAGTTCATATCAAGCCAGCTTTATAGATTATGTATCTATGGAGCCTGGAACTTCTAAAAAGGGACCCATGAAAACTTGGGTAATTTTAAATTTAAAGTCAAATTATAATATTCTATTCCTTCATTGGTAAATAAACACCGAGAATCACAAAAAGTAACTAATACATGGTCACCATTAACAAACACATGCATCATAAAGACAAGATTAAGTGGTAAGGCTCGCCTCATAATGAAAACACATTTATTTAAAAGAACACGTTGAAAAGACGTCAATCTCTTCAGGCAAGGAGCTGTTAAGCTGTATTCGAAGGAAGGCATTGGGGACTGCTTTACGCTGTGTTTCTAAGAATGTTTATTATGTTAAGAATCTTTGAGAACATTTATTATTTTGAAGAATCATTAGTAGGATTTCCAATGAGGAAAAATATATCTCATGAAAGATGAGCCAGTCATATCAATTTGTCAATCAGACCTACCTGATTAAACCTGACTCCCTTTAGACCCAAGGCAGTGTCTGGTCCAAGGTTGGCACTCTGTTAGGGTGTGGTGTTTAGATGCTGATGGGGGATAATGTGAAATGTGTACTTAAAACACGGAAAAATGTCCTGAAGACAATGTCCTGACGAATTGTTGGGAGGGAGAGGGAGGCACAAAGGGAGAGAGGGAGAGAAGGCAACCAAAAGATTATTATGATAAAATGTTGAAGATAAAAATGAGAATCCTGAAGGCAACAGCAGCAGCAGTATTACATGTACGATAGCAATCACAACTAATACTCGTGATGAATGTCCATGAGCAAACAGAGTTAAGTTTGGTGAAGATCCTCTTAGACATCCTACCAAAGTTGTTCTTCCCAAGCTTATGTGTAAATAAAATTGAGACTTGAGTGATTAATCTGCTCAAGGACGCTCTGCTAGAATCCGTACCCCCTCCCCCCGGTTGTAGGTAGTGGGGAGGTGTTCTATCAGAGGGCATGTATATTGCACTCTGTCATAGAGTTCCAACTGGAGCTGCTAGGAAGCCACAGTTAGAAGCTTCGTCTAGTGCAGCCCCCCAATTAATACAAGTAAGTGGCTTAATTACCCATGACCACTGATAACAACTGCAAACTAGAATATCGGCGGGATGGTGCTCTGTGCTTCTACCTGTTGGGTTATAGCAGGTGAGCATGATACACAGCTGTTAACCCACAGAAGACTGAGGTACAGTGTAAATATTAACAGAAGAAGTGCTCACAAATAGATCTGAGTCTTTTCGTAGAACTCATCAAAGACTCACAGCAATTCCTCGGGGAGAGATGCTTTTGGTTAAAATATAAAGTGACAGCACGTTCTTACATGTGATGATTGCTTAATGTGCTGAGCATATCAGGATAGGCAAGGTGCTAAGCCAGAAGCAGCGAGACACTAAATGGTGAGACAGAAAACACAGAGGAGAAGACGGAGATGAAGGAAATGAGCATCCTCCCTTTGCTGAATGAGCGAACAGAGTAGCTGGTCTATGGGGAGGGAAGCCCTGAACAGTGGGAAGGGACTGAGGGGGATGGCATGTCAGAAATCTCAGTGTTCAGGAGGCTGAAGCAGGCATGTTTAGAGTTCAAGGACAGCCTGGGCTACATGATCCTGGAAAGAAAGTGGGGCCCAAAACGGGAAGAAAGATGTATGCGATTTGGAAAAATCAAATTCATATGTCTAATCAAAATTAAATGTCTGAATTTGGGGAAAAATGGATCTCATAATGATGTTCAAAAAGATCAGTCAGACAGCCGAACTGGAGGGAGGTGGAGAGCATGGATACTGCAAATGGAGAATGAGCTGGCAAGGGGGAGAACTTGCTAGAAGCTTATTCCCTAGAAGAGAGTCAGACTAGCTTAAGGTGGCTAGGTTTTAGGAAGAACCCTCTAGTCACAGGATAAAGGACAGCAAAGAGGGATGGGAAAGTCAAATTCGACACACCCACTTGAGTTCTCAAAGGCAAGCTATCAAGCTGACCAACCACTCACAGGATCACCAGGACCATGTTCAGAGAGCCAGCTCTACAGATGCCACAGCACTCTGGGAAGTAATCAGTCATGAATAGCTGGCTTCACCCTGGGGCTGGGAAGACCGTTAGCTGTTTTCCTTTGGTCTTCTTCCATTCATTCCATTCACTGTGGAAACATATCCCACATTCAATAAAACACATAAATTTGTCTCAGGACATCTGAAGATGGAGAGCTATGGCCCTCTCTCTCCAGAATGCCTAGCACCATCTAAAGAGCCCAGACTTAAGGAAAGGAGAGGCAATACCAAGAACTCAGCATCTTTCCAATGCTCAGCTTCCGCTGGCAGGTTGAATCCTCAAAAAGCTGATTGCCGACATCCTCAAAAAGCTGATTGCCGACACCCTGGGGTGTCACCCAGCTGCCCAGCTGTAATGAATGGCATTCAGGACAGAGAGCGAATATCTTAGCACCTCATAGATAATGACATCTGACAAGCAGATTCTGAAGACACTGAAAATTGCTGCCATTTAAGTGTTAGGCACTGTGTGTGTGGCACATCAAGGGAAGTTTAAAGGAAGGAAAATGACGGAAAATGCATAGCCATGGTGCTACCCAGGTCTGTGGTTTATATACTGCAGCCCCGGTTTCCAACCTAGTGCCTGGGCATTCAAGGAAACAATGTGAATGTCTTATCCTGTGACTATGAGATCTGTTGTTTTTTTCCTTGATGCTGTGAAGACAGTTGAACTAGAAAGATACGCATTGAAAAAGAAATTCTCAAATGATGAACTTTACCATTTACGTTGTGGGTGAGGCATACTCCGTTTTAAGTCTCACAGATTCTGTGCATTGATAACTAGGGGAAATGAGTCTGAGGGAACAAATAGAACTCCTCTTCCTGCTTATTTGAATGTGCTTACATTAATAAGTTGGGTTTTTTTCCTCTTTCTCTTTACTTCCTTTAATGTTTCCTCAAAATGCTCATAGATTTAGACTGCACTGTTCACACGCTCAAGTTCTAGCTCGTTAAAAACATATCCAGTGGGCAGGGCACAGGGAGGGGTGCACCCCTGCAAAACTCAGGAGATGGAAGCAGCAAATCATAAGTTCCATATTGGGCTCTTTCATAGTGAGTTCAAAACCAACCTGGGCCACATTGTTAGACCTTGTCTTAGTGAATGAATGAGTGAATGAATGAAATAATGTGATATTTTCTCCCTTCCACTGAGATGGTATAAACTCAAGTCTCCGCCATTTCAGCTATTAAAATTATACTGAACCTCAGAAAACCAGTTGGTACTGTTTGGGCAGCATGAAAAGAATGGTAAGAAGCCGACTGTGCTTCTGGGGAGGGGACACTCAATATTAACAGCATCGCCGTTGCTCCGCCTTTAGTTAAAGGGAAAGGAACCGGTTCCAGGTAGTTTTGTGATGAAGGAAGAGAATCTTTCAGATTCAGAAAGCTTCCTTGGAATCCAGTCCTCGAACCCCGAAGGGTCCCTTTCTAACTGTTTCTTAGCACCTATCATAGGCCAGAGATAAATTCATTGTTGAATACCATCCTGTAAAACCTGAAGGGTTTTCACGCCTCTAAAAATACCCCCAAAAGGCAATAAAGCTGCTTCACGTAAAACTCCTTCAAAATGAACTGCAGAAGCTGTCTTCCAAATGGTACCACTTCAAAACGCAGTGCCCACATGAATTAACAGGATGTCATTTCTTAGAGTGAAGTAGTACCAAAGATTAAGTTTAGAATCCAAAGAATTACAAATGGATTTTCATTTGTTTGTTTGAATTAAAATGTAGAAAGTAACTCATATTCACAAAGCTCTGACCCTTACTTCACCCCCCCCCCCCCAGTGATCATAGCAGCTTTGTGGCTAGATTACAGAGTGGTTCATAGCAGCTCTATCACCTTGTGACTGGGTTATAGAATGGTCAACTTTTCACTTATATTTGTGGATTGTTCTGAAGCATTTCCTGTTCTAAATCCTCTTATAAATATCCATTTCATGGGGGTCAGCGGAGTTCACATGTATATGACCTGGAGGTTTAAGTTATTGTTTGGGCCAGGATCTAAAAACATCAAAACAAAACAACAACAAAAACAAAAACACCTAAGTTTTTTTGTTGTTGTTGTTATATTTTACTATGCATTGGTAGAAAAAAGAATAAAAGAAAGAGAGAGAAAGAGGGAGGGAGGGAGGGAGAGAGAGAAAAAGAAAGAAAGAAAGAAAGAAAGAAAGAAAGAAAGAAAGAAAGAAAGAAAGAAAGAAAGAAAGAAAGAAAGAGAAAAAAGAAAAATATAGCTTTGGGGGTGGGGTAGGGAGATGTATTCTCAAATGATAATTTTGCTAAATTATTTGGAAGTTGAGCAACACAGGGCCTAATTACAAGGGACAAAGGCCTGTAATTCCAAGGCGGCCACAGTTGTCTGGCAGAGAGCAATTCCTCAAGCGATTTACTTAGTCTCCTGGAGTAGCTTGTGTTTTACAGTGAAAGGTTAGTTTCATGGGGATTATGGCCTAGGGTTTTTGATCATAACAAAGTAAAATGTTTTCTCCACTGTGTTTGGTTTCCAATCCCTTACATTTTTTTCACATCCACTCAAAATTCCAATTGAAAATGACCAAAAGGAAAAGGCAAGGCTTCCACTGCCTGCTCCTAAAGGTCTCTTATCTTGGCCTCAAAAACTCCCTGCCTGTTTGCTGTGCTGTTCTTACGGGAAGTTAGGACAAAGATCTGGTCACCATGGTTATCTTGTTCTCAGAGAGACAACAAATCGGGCATTCATGTCTATCCTGGCTAAAGAGGAGGAGGAAGAACAAGATTAAGTTTGTTTTTCTTGCGATTACCTTTGGGCAGGGCTCCTGGTGGTGCCCTGTCTGGTACTACTGTCTTCCCAACAGCCCCACCAAATGAGCAGGTGGATAGACCTGACTTCGTGAGGCCTTCATGCAGTTCATCACAACTGCTCTGTTTCCAGGACGGTGATGATTATGTCTGACCCTGAGCAAACAGCTACCCCCGCAGGCAGCTGTACAGTTGACAGGGCCTCCTTCATCCTTTTATCTCCGCCTTTTTTACCTCCCTCCCTTTCCCTTTGTGGCCTGGTTCCCACTTGAGACCCAACCAGCTACATTCTAACCAGAAGAACAAAGTGAGAGAGGCTAGCATGGTGCTTCCTTTAAAGACCATAACCTCTTGAAAAACGAGGCCCACATGACTTCCTCGTAGGACCACTGGGTAAAATTTGGTCACAGAACCTGAGAACTGTAACTGAACCCTGGGTAAAGCCATGTGTCTGGCTGAGATATCTATAAATAAGGAAAGAAGAGGAGGTTTGGACATCTGAGGATGTTGGCTTTCCCTGCTGCATAACCTAACTATATTTGAGAGAAGAATTTGGGTGGCGTATTACTAGGGCTCTGTTTCCAAACGCAGAGGAAGAACAAATGCTGGGCCATCTCAACAACTGAAGGAAGATTTCTCACCTTGTCAAGTGCTACTCATTTCCAGCTAAACCTAACACCTTCTGCTAAGATAATCATAGCCAAATTAAGCTCATCACTAAGCTATCAAGACAAATGTTCTCGAAGCGGGGCACTCTATCCCTCTGCCTGCATTTGGTTTATTTACAGTGAAAAAGTAGGTTGAGGATGGAGTTGCAGAAAGCGATCCGGATAACGGTTACCCTATATGTCACAAAACTGATAGCCAGATGCTGGAGAGAAAGAGAAAGAAAGAAAAATGTCCAAATTGCCTTAGTGTAGAGTGTCCTAACCTGAGCTCACTGAATAATTAATTGCACTTAATGCTTCATGTTGATTTTAGAGTCTCTGTAAAAATAACACAGACAAGCCTGCTTTGTTTTTTTTTTCCGTTTTTCCTGGAGCATTCTTGACAGTTTAGAACTGCAACCCCTACCTGCCGCTCCCCTGAACTAGATGCTTTTCCCCTGAACTGAATGACTAACTTTCAATATTATCAAATTTATTTCCTGATCCAACAGGCAGCAGTCAAGGTAAATGTCTGAAAGCCAGGATCTATTTAAGAGTCGCTCATGGGCAAACGTGCTGCTCTGTGGAATCTGGCAATCCATTCGTGGGGAGTTGGACTCCTTCACAGAGCCAAGTAAATCATCCAGCTGCTTCCGGTTTATAACAGGGCTTACACATTGTAAGTCAGTTTAGAAGCGAACTGGAAAGAGGGTCATAGTTCACAACTGGCCTGTGAACAAAAAGGAGAGCACAGAATAATTATAAACGTTTGGCTGTCATTGTGCAAATGAGGAAAACCCACAAAGGTAGAAACTGACCTGCAGGCACCCACCTAATTAAACACTGGGATCTGGAAGCCCCAGCTCAGAAGAGTGTGCACATTCTGGTTTTGCCACTTGGGATAGCTTAGGATGTCTAGATGGAGTAAACAGAGCCTTGTGCGCACACTCAGCAAGGGCCCAACTTGAGGAGTACGTGTGTATATATATACATATATATATACAGTCAGCTTATAATTGTTAAGTAAAGTAGCAATCAGCAATGAACAAAATTAACAACATAGCAGTTTTTAGTTTTCCCTTTGGTCCTCAAACTTTTTCTCACATCGGTTAACTCACCCCATTCATCTAAACACGGGAAGCGCTGGCGCTTCCATTATATGAAGTGGCCTATGGTGAGTGCTCGTGCTTGCGCTCCATGGAGTTGCCCCCAGCCTATGAGAAAATAACACTGACAGTCACTGGGAAAAACAACAGCTTGTATCTTTTTTTTTTCGTTGTGTTTTATGCCAGGTGCCTTTCTGTTGCCCACATTGGTTCATCCCGTCTTCCCCTTGGTCCTACCCTACTTATGGTTGTAGAAACTGCCAGTAGATCATAGAAGTCAGTCACTCTCTGTCCTCCAGCTCCTAAGTAGTCGTCACTGTGTGCACTGTGCAGGCCTCCAGCAGAATAGATGACGTCACTTGAAAGTGTTCATAGAGGAAGCAGTGAATTGAGCTCTGGCCTTTCCCCTTCCTGTTTCCTTTCTTTTTCCTAGGTTAGCTCACTTGACATGTTTGTTTTTCTCAGTTTAAGGCACACTGCCTTTTTTGACCTAAAACTGCACACATGTATGTAAACACTTACTTTATGTGGTAAAGGGACTCTTACCTCATATCAGCTCATAACCATGCGTAATGCTATTGTTTTAAGAAACGAGCAAATAAATGAATAATTTCATAAAGCAAACACTATCTGTTGAATGCTGGGCTGCTGTTGGAGAACAATAGCCTTGCTCCGATACCAGAGACATTCTTGGCTCTCTTTGTCGCCTCCCTTTGTTCAAAACACTCTGAGTTTTAATATCTTACTGGAAGTAATAGGAAAGCAGTAGGTTACGTGATCACTGTAGGGCTTTTTAAGTTTTCTTTTGGCATTTTGACAATGAGCGGTTATGCCCTGTAATCAAAGGAAACCGTGAACTGGCCATCTCTTAGCAACTCACTAAAGATTACTCCCAGGGAATAATTTATGGGTCCGAGTGTTCGTGCATGTAATGGGCAAGTTCAAAGCCAACAGATCCCATACTCACTCATTGACAGCTTTCAGTATCCTACAAACATTTGAGCCTCTTTTGAATGAGATGGTTGAGCCAACGAGCACAAAATGTCCCAAATGGGCAACGCCGTGTGAAAGAAAGTCAAGGATTGGACCATTTTTTTCCCCTGCTGTTTAAAATCTAATTACAGTTTGAAGTCATTAGTAATCATTTTGCCGTTCTTCTGCTGCCTCTGCTGAAGTCTCTTCTACCTCTTTCATGTAAGGGGGACATCTGTCCCCCAGGGGCGGGCTGCGTCATAGCAACCTGGCCTTGGCCGATGTGTTCTCCCAGTGGGCATCTTCTCCGCCTGTGAAGTCTGGTGCACTGAGGAGATCCGTCAATCAAACTAGCTCCTACTCACTCCCAGGAAGCTGCCGCTCTCAGATCCTTAATGAGCCAAAGGAAGGTGCAATCAACACAGATTTTATTCAGCCATCTGTGCAGTAAAGAAACAAATATGGCTTCAGGATAATTCATTCCATCTCTCCAATCCATGATTTAATCAGCTCTCTTTAAAAACTGTTTATGAGAAGAGAAGCCCTGACTGGGGAATTCATCTGAATGATGACCAAGACAAAGGAGGATTCCATATTTGAAATAATTTAACCACAACTCACACACGTAGACACTAAGAAATGTTCACTTTTTACTAGCAGAAAGGGTAACATTTTAGGGACTGTGGGTCAGCTCCACTTCTAAGAGCTCTATGAGTTTAAACCCATTGACTCTTCGCACAACCCCGGGAAGTTGGCACCGTCGTCAGCCCTGTTTCTAGAAGAGGGAACTCAATCTGACTCAGGGCCAGCGTGAGTGCCTTCCTTAAATTACCCATCTGGAAATGGTAGAAAGGCTTTGACAAAGCTGACTGGATTCCAGGTTCAACACTGTTGCTTATAATCTGGATCCATGGTGGGCAGTGTGGTCCCCTCCTCCAATTGCTGTTTGGAAACCAAATGCTACCATTCCTAAAAATAGCTCGAATCTGGCTCATGAACATTTTTTTTTCTGAGACACTTTTCTGAGCTGTCTTCCCATGAAACAGAATGCACACCTAGTTCTATTTATTACGAGAGAGGCACAACTGCTTGCCAGCGGGCGGGTCACTTGCTGCGCAGCTCTCCATCTAAGCTGGCTAAAGGAATGTGCCTGACTTTAAGCCTGCCCAGTGCTGGCCAGGTCAGCATCATGGGCCGACGAACAGGAGGCACCGCTATCAAGAACAGCCTTCATTTAAAATTATACTGTTACATAGTCCACTGAAATTTATGGAGCAATTAGTGTGTGTTATTCCTTAACTGGGCACTTACTCTTCTTCGTCTGCACTGTGTCTAAGCCGTTTGTCCTCAAGAGAAACATGAATGGAGCCATCACTCCTGCATACTCCCAAAGGATTTAGGCTCAGTCTACATTTTCAGCCAATTATATTTCAAATCACTGAGATAAAACTTTTTTAGATACTACATAAAATACTCTTGAATCGGCTTTTCTTAAGGTACTCCTAAAATGTAACAAGATTCTTCACTGTCCTGATAAGTCAGAGTCTACTGGAACATTTTATTAATGTTTATCCTGATTTAAAACTTATTTTTTTGTTGTTGTTTTTCGAGACAGGGTTTTTCTGTGGCTTTGGAGCCTGTCCTGGAACTAGCTCTGTAGACCAGGCTGGTCTCGAACTCACAGAGATCCACCTGCCTCTGCCTCCTGAGTGCTGGGATTAAAGGCATGCGCCACCATCGCCCGGCCCTGATTTAAAACTTTCAGTCACTCTTTGGCCCCAATTACTGTAGATTATACTTGATTTATTTCTTTAAGATGAAGCAGTTTTTATTTTGTGTTATTTTATTATTTTTAAATTCTCCATTATTTTTGATAATTTCATATGTGTATATAATAAAATATAATTGTATCCATCTATCCCTCTTTTTCCCTTCCAATCTCCTCAAACCCTCCCAACTTCTGCCTTTTTTTTTTTTGATAACCCACTAAGTCCAGTTGCTACCGCTCATGTGTGCACGTGTGTGCCGTTCTCCACTGGAAAATCTGCCGGTTACCATAGACTCAATAAAGAATGATTCTCCTGGGCCTTAGAGATGGCTCAGTGGTTACAAGCACCTGTTCTTGCGGAAGACCCGGGTTCAGTTCTCAGCACCCACATGGTAGCTCACAGCCATCTATGGCTGCAGTTCCGGGAGACCATTCTCTCTGGCCTCTACTGGCACACGATGTACATATATACATGCAGGCAAAATACTCACATAAAAATAAATGAATGATCCCTCCCTGCAGTTATTGTCAGAAGCTCTTCGGTATAGGGCAGGGCCTGGCTGGTTTGATCCTGTGCAGTTCTTGTAAAAAAAAAAAAAAAAACCATAGCTGCTGTGAGTTCATAGCGGAATAGCCAGAAGACAGCGTATCACAGAACTCCTTCCCGCTCTCGGGTTCTTACAGTATGTCTCCAGTGCTGCTCCTTGAGCCTTAGTGGTGGGAACGTTAATATAGATTAATTTTGGGGGCTGAGCACCAAGTCTCCTATCCTTAGCCCTTTGACAAGTTATGCACCTTTCCAGTGACCGCTGTTCTCATACCAAGGTTGAGAGCAGCCCAGGTGTGTGGGTATAAAATATAACCAGATGGAAAGCCATTTGACAGCATGACCATTTAGCAAAATAGCAATAGCAGGCTCCACCCTAGGGCGTGTAACTTCCTCGGCCAAGGGTTTGCCACCAGGATTACAGTACCAGAAATGAAATCCCCTCTTGTGGAGCAGATCTCTCATCCAATCAGAAAGCTGCTAGCTACCTAGAACAGTCATGACACCTTGACCTCTTGCCTGGCAGGCCTTTACTGTAGGTCTTTCCCTATTTGTTATGCTTTCCTTAGAATATTGAAGGTTAGTTTTTGGAGAGAAAAGCTATAGATTGCAGGAGACAGATTTAAAACTGAAACAAAGGGATTTTTTCTCAAGTTATTCCTTTTCTGTTTGGATAATCCTATCTTATGATTAATGTATCAAAGTAAATGTTAAAACATTTGCTTTTAGTCTTAAATTTCTCTCTCATTTTAGACAAAGTATATAACCAAATACCTCTAAAATTAACCATGATTAAGTAAATCTTTTTATTTGCAAATATTAACATACATTGACTAGAAAACTTGGGTGTCTTGAAACCTATCATATTGGTTACCACTATTATTTGGCTTACCTTTTATAAAATGATTCATAAGGCCTTAATTTGTATTCTCATAACACAGTTCCTTATCTTTTCATAGAATCAAATATTCTAAAGATGTGTTAAGATAAATTCTAAAATTATCCTTTGAGGTATTCAAATAGAAAGATATATTGCATCTTTGCTGTCATAAAACGTGTTTTTGTGAAAATTTTAGGTAACAAGTTCTGGGTGCTGATGAGGTGGGAAAAGCCTGGAGGAAAGTAACATATAGATAGAACTGCATTAAAATTTTACAGTCTGCTGCTATTCTGTTTGGTGTTGGTTTAACGTATTCACGAAATTCAAGTCTGGTCTTGATGTAGATCAAGTATTAGAGACAGTGGGTCTAGTGAAAGAATGGTGACATCTTTTGAAGTTTTCTTTAAGACCGTGCTCACAATATCATAAGTTCTAACCTGCTGACCCTGTCTGTTATTAAAAACATTCATTTTGAAAGAAGTTGTAGAAAGTTGACTAAAACACAAACATGTTATTTTAATAAGATAATACCGTATCACTTGTAATTTTAACAAAAGGAGATTATATGTAAGACCTATTCATCCACCTAGCCAATTAACAAATGACAGTTGTCATATCTGAGAAAGCCAGTTTCTCATTACACGTAAAGGTAAGAGTTGGCTGTGTAAGTGTACAATACCACACTTACAGAATTCAAAGCGAAGGTCACAAAGGGAGGCGGTGGTTTCAGAGTCCACTGATTTGCTCCAGTGTTGGCCAGATTCATGCCGGTGATCAGAATCCCATGCTAGATCAATTAATGCCTAATTTCGCAAAGGTAAACGATGGTGTTCACTATCAACGTGTGGCAAAATTAATTGTAATGACAGGGAGGTCACTAATGACAGTGTCATTTCTTTGAGACAGGATTTCTTGTAGCCCAGGCTATCCCTGAATTCACTATATACTCAAGGATGACCATGAATTTCTGATCTCACCACATCCACCTCCCGAGTGCTGGGATTATGGACTTGTGTCATGATGCCCAGCTCTTGTTGACAGTTCTGGTTATATTATGGAACCCGGATTTGTTCTACTCTCCTTGAGCTTCTCTGGCTCACACCTCTACACAGTAACATTTCCATAGTTACCCAGGTGCTAAAAATGACTATGTCCTTGAACTTCCTAAAGGGAAAAGAAATCTTGACTTGAGAATGTCACCTTACTCATTCTTTCCCCTGTCCACCCTGCGTGGAGCCATTCCCAGAATAAGGGCTGTTCCCCCTGTGGGTTCCAACCCATGACTGCATTTCCTGTCTCTGAATCACATTCTCCCATGGAAGGGCCCTGCTGTGATGACCAAAAACACGATAATAAGCAAACATGTAAGAGGCAAGGCAGTAACAAGAGCTCTGCAGGTCAACTTCCAAAGAATAATGGAACCAAGGAGGAAGGCAATGCATATGGGCATATGGGGTGGTCAGGAATGGCCTCTCTGAGCAATTGATGTAGTGGCTTGAATGAAAAATGTCCCCCATAGTCTTGAGGATTTGAACACTTGATCCCCAGTGAGTGGCACCATTTATGGAGGTTTAAGAGGTGCAATCTCCTTGGAGAAAGAATATCATTGGTCTGGACTTTGAGAACTTAAATTTTCGTCTACTGCCAGTATGTTCTCTCTGCTTAGAGCTCGTGGTTTGAAGGTGTGAGCTCTCAAGCTTGCCGCCATATGTCCCCATTTTTGTGGAATTTCGTTCCTCTGGAACCATAAGTCCAAATAAACCCTTCCTTCTCTAGCTTGCCTTTGTCACACTGAATATGAATTCTTGTGCTGAGCTCATCTTCTTGTTTTGATTTAGTCCAGGACCCCTGCCCATGGAATGGTGCCATGCCCATTCAGGGTACGCCTACCCATCTCATTGAATCCCAGTTGAAATTTCCCTCAAAGATACACCCAGAAGTTTGTTTTCATGCTGATTATAAATCTTATTGTGTTTAAACTATCCTATCACTTGACCTGAAATTCGAATTTCAGCTCAACCTTCGAATTTCTACACGTGATCCTCACTGAACTTGCAACACTAAACATCTGCAGGAAAAGTCAAGGCCTATTAAACAATCATTGTTTTATTTAATTGTAGAACCCATTACATTATTTTCAAGATTATGCCAGAATGTCTAATTAGCTTTACATGTATTTATTTTCAACATAACAGAGCCCTAACTCAGTTTGCATATAGGAAACAAACATTATTTGCCCAAAAAGCCAGGTTTCTCTGAACTCCACCAGGCAACCTCACTTAGTTCTCCGTGTCTCTTTTGGCTCATGTCTTTGAGTATGGACAGCTGACTGGTAGATGCTCAGCTTACTATTGGTGACTCCAGTAGTACACAGCTCATATGTATGAGACAAGGCTCTCACCACATGAGACCAACTATGCAGCTCATACAGGAAGCAAAGCCAAAAAAAAATCTGCCTCAGCAGTAGACCGTGGTGTCCATAATACAAATATCATGGAAGGCATCACATGGAAGGGGGCGAATTAAGTGATAATGTAGAGGAAACACAATTGATTTTGAAACCTCAGATAAATGGAGATCAGTTTCTTTCTTTTAAAGGATATGCTTTGGAGACATTCAACTGCTAATAGAACAAGTCCCTCTTGCTTACCGTGTTACAGTTGCATAAAAAAGTTTGAATGCTTGAACTGCACTTTGGAAAGCAAGGAAATTGGGGTTAGGTGGGGAGAGACAAGGTTTGGACATTGAAGAGACCAAAGTGGACAGGAATCAAAGGTTTGTGTTTAGAGAAAAATACATCACTTTTTCTATGACTTCATTTTAAATGTAGAAGTATGTGTATGCAGATGTGTGTGTACATGTTATAATTTACTTATATGCTACTTTCATTTAACCACTGATAAAATGCATTCTAAAAGTAACATAGTAAATTACAAGCACGTGGTAAATTAGAAAAGGGAAATAACCAAATGTCACCCTTGCTCTAATATGAAGGTTAGCCCATTCCAGGAAAATATGTCACTTTATTATAGGTTTAGCTTCCTTTTACTAAATAATAAAGGTATATCTAGTTTATAGGAGCTGAATAAAAACTTTTGACAAAAAAGTAAGAGAGACTCAGGTTTATATATAATCATCTCTGGCTTATATTTAAGTGTTCATATATATAATGAAAATCTGTATGGATATATATATATATATATATATATATATATATATCCACACATGGATAAGTATAGAAATAAATATTACAGAACCAGAAGTAATATTCAAAATTTATAACTTAGGAAATAGGACACTATAAAAGTTATAACATTAAGTTTGAACCGTGGAATGATGCTCACTGTCAAAATGTGATTCTTTGTGGCATCCTTTCTCTTTGCCTTAAAGACTTGAAGGTCACCAAAGCCACAAGTTTCTTCCTCCTCCTTTTCATTAACATGACCAGGAAAGTGCTGGAAAGGAAGAAAGACAGATATGGACATAATACAGCAAAGAAAGAATGGGTGAGATAGATAATTCCAGGAAATGCTCAAAATAGCTAAATTAGCTGCATGCCAAAGATATATGAAGTAATTTACTTTTTATAATGTTGGTTCAGCTGAATAAAATGATTTCATCTTCGAGTGTTCCGGTGATTATAACTGAAATGTGACTCACTTCCATGAGGGCTCCTCTCCCTCCTCTCTGGACAAAGTGGTCAGAATCAAGATAAATAAAAATACTAACAGCCGCAATGGGTTCCTCCGTTGACAGGGCGCGCCTTCACGTTGCAAGGGTCAGGCTATGTCCTTCCTGATTTTGTGTTTGTACGTATCCAAGATGAAATTTTATTATGGGACACCGTGTAATATATGCAAACTTAAGGAAAGTCATGGCCCATTTGTCTACTTCAGTTCCACGCATTCATGAGGATGCTGTGGGACAGACAGGGGAGGATTCTGAGCGCTCCTCAAGGGCCCGCTTTGTGCTCTTAGCAATGGACCACAGAAGGAGCCTAAGCCACTAAAAGTGCAATGAAGAGAGACCTAGAACACCTTAAGACAAGTGATGAAAAACATCCGCTTCCACTGTTATGCACCATGGCACCTCCTACCATGCACAGAAGATCATCTATTAGGTGTTCTTTATTCTCAAGGGGTAGCCACCAATAGTATTGGCCTCCAAGTCACTGTTCATTGATTATTGTTTATTATTATTATTATCTTCTCCAGCCCAAGTGCTATCTTATGCTTAATCTGTGCTTCTCTTATGTAAAATCGAAAGGACTAAAAATGCTTAAACCCCTACCCAAGCTCTACAGTCTAGAACAAAATTAAATGGAGGACTTCAGCAAACAGATGGGATCTTTCCAGGGTAAAATGGCTTTTATTTTACTTCTGAGGACACACATCGCAGAGAGGTAGTACCACCTCAAGGGGAGACCCCATGTCTAAGTTTACATGGGATCTGAAATAAAATGAGCTTTTGCAATGTCTGGCTATTAATTAAATGAAGAACGAATGAGGCCAGACCCCAGATGGGAGATGTAGGGGAAATGGAGTCAAATTTGAGGAGGGGATTCCTCAAATCCGGAGCAGAGCGAGGAATGTGTGTGAGTCGCCTATGAATTGGAGCTTACACAGAGCAATATAGAAACTGGCCTAACTTGGTGAGAGCCGGATCTGGCGTTGCATTGGAGGATACCGAAAGCTAGCTTCTTTGGCGAAGTGCTACTATACATGTTTAAACTACACAGAAACCTTTAAAAACCCATTTGCTGCCTATAAATTGATACCTGATGCGCAGGCCATTTTATGTA
The DNA here is from genome assembly GCF_037038515.1 of Microtus pennsylvanicus. Classification (NCBI taxonomy): domain Eukaryota; kingdom Metazoa; phylum Chordata; class Mammalia; order Rodentia; family Cricetidae; genus Microtus; species Microtus pennsylvanicus. The sequence continues at coordinate 84,757,496 of NC_134587.1, forward strand.
GTCATTAAAAATAAGACCTGGGGAACCCATTCGAGCATTATTTCCTGGGCTTAGCGCTCATCTGTAATTTTGAAGGAAACTAAATTTTCTTTATGAACATTCCATACTCCATATTCCTCATGTTCTCCTCAATTCAGAAGATCTCCAATCAGTATTTCCTTGATGATACATGTGTCATAGGGCAGCATTAAAATATAGCCAAGTGTATGAAATCATAATTTGTGCTAAGTAATCAGTCTGATTGCAGTATTTTTTTTTCTAAAGAAGGGGAACAAGCTGACATTTTTGTGTCACAGACTCTGGTAATTGTTTCCAAAACCTAGCAAAGCAGTCACCACCCACACACACAAAATAGCTTCCAATGCCACTGGGCTCCACGTGCCGCTGTGATTTAGAACATGTTGGCATGGATGACTCTGCCAGTTAGAGAATGCGATGAAAATATTGTCAAAAAATGAAACGGGCTTCGATGTTCTGGCCCTGTTTCCTCAAAATCAGCAGTCTTTGCGCTTTAAATGGGAGCTGTACAAAGACTGTGACATTTGGAACGGTAAACTGTGTTGTGATTTATTAGTTTCAGGGGACTTCTCTGCTGTCAACTCTAACAGAAGCCCAAGTAAATGAATAATTCCTGACACTCCCAGAATCCCTCCTGCTTTTACAAGGTTATGATAATTTATGGGCTGACGTTTGTTCCTTTTTTTAAGTGTAGATTTGTGAAATGGATATTTTCTTAGACATCAGTTCTCAAGTTGAGAACCCCAGGGGACAGACACTTGAGATAATATGGAAAGACATATGGCAGACCCTATTTCTGGAGCTAAGTTGGCAGCTAAAGATAGCCTAACTGTTGTAGGCTTCCATTAATGTATATCCCCTCTAACCCTGGTCCTATCAGAACTATGAATCTTTTAATGATCTTCTTCTTGCGAATTTTAGATTCTTTTTGGAATCTGCAACCAGAGCAGTCAGCTTAGTAGTCAGCATGTAAACCTTCAGGGGATGTCTGTTGACTACTTACCTTCCTAGAGTTAGTGTATTTCAGATGATAGAAGTCCTGCGATTTTGTGTTTTAAAAGAAGTCTTCCATTTGTATAAGTTAAATTATATTTGCTTGGATTTCTAGATTTTATTAGAATGTGGATTGTATGAGGGGGATGCAAATAGAGAGAGAGCTCTAAAGCAGGGGACAGCAGAAGACAAAGGAAGGCATGTGTCATGAGAGAAGAATCAGGGCTGTCGAGGAAGTGAAAAGGGACCCAGAGTAGCGAAGAGAGACTGGAAATGGTGGTAGGGGACGTGAATAAGAACAAAAATAAGAGATATGTCTGAAAATGTCACAGTGAAACTCATTTCTTTGTGTTCTAATCAAGGAATTAATTTAAAAAGTCAGACACATACATGTGATTGTTTTGGTTTGGTTTTTTCCCCCTTTGGCCCACATTTACAGGACACCCATTTAGTAATAAGATAAAAAGAAGTTAGATTAAGAGCGTGTGCCTGAAAGCTACCTAAAATTTGAGTTGTTTGATCCTGACCCTGATTATGTGTGTGTGCACATGTTTGTGCATGTATGGACACATGTGTGTATATGTGTGCACTGTGTGCATGAGTTTGTGTGTGCATGTATGTGCACATGTGTGTGCTTGCATGTATATTTCTGAAGTTGTGCTTCTGTAAAAAAGAATTAACTTTTTGGGTTTTCGTATTTTTTACTTCCTCCCCAATAAGTGACATTACTGACTTTTGCCATAATCAAGAAGTACAGACAGCCCACATGTTAATGATAAAAGAATAAACTAGAAATTATCTAGTTATTACTGTAAAGCTTTCCTCAGACATACTGGGATAGAATTAGTACAAGCATGCATGATCCTAGTGGATTCTGGGTTTCCATTACTCACAGCTTTGAGGAAACACTTGTATTTTCATTAGGAAAGGAAATGATGAGATTGGTGATTAGCAAGTTACCGCAAATTTCCAGACAGACACCCTTTCTCTCAATGAACCTGGAATACAGCAGTACAATATACAATAGTCTCTGGATGCTGTGGCAGATGAGTCCACACCTCAGTGGCTCTCCCCTGAAGATGCAGCCACCTCGTTCCAGATGGGACGAGCTCATGGCCTTGTGCATTTTGGAAGCTCAGAAGGGAGCTTTCAAGCCTTTCCAAGAGTTATGGACATCAAGGGTTTAAAGAAATAGTTGAGTTTTTGTAAACAGAGGGGGCAGGGATAAATGACTAACCAAGATGAGAGCAAATAAGATCTAATTGTACAAATTAAAATATGCCAGGCATCTTATTAGAACTTTCTAACCATTACTATTTAACAACTGTGTCAAGTAAGTATGGAATTTTGTGAGTCGTTGTTCAAATGAGCCTCTCTGTTCTCCAGGGTACAACTTAAGGAAAAATTTGTATGTTTTTCTTGCCTATTTTTGGTGGACTGAGTGACAGACAGCTTAGCTTTAAATAGCGGCAAGGTATGAAAGGCTATATTAGGTATAAACAGTGAAGCATGCTGGGAACGCATGAACTGGCTAAGGATTGGAAGTTGGATTGTTTGGGTTGACATTTTTCTGTACAAAAGAGCAATAAGAGCAAAATCCCATTTTGCTCCAGTACATAGAAATCCAAAAGCACTTGGTTCTAGAGTGGACCTATTTGCATTCTTTCAAGTGAGGATTGGCAGCTAGACTTCTAAAAACCCAGCGTTAGGGGACAGTCACAATTGGATGTCATATTTCTTAAGCTTGGTGACACCCCTAAGGAACCCTGAAGTTTCTAGCTGTGATTGTTATCTGTAGAACTCCTTGTCAGTACACACCACAAACTTGGGTCATTTGAGATCGTGAGCCCAAAGGCCCACCTGCCTGAAATGTCTGACGTTAAAAGGCAGTCTGAGCATCTGCCAATAAATAAATAGTATTTCACACAGCCGCTGACACTAGACTGGCAGCTCACCACAGTGTTTCCACCCTGTCGCCAGTGGCCTCACCATCTCCCTGCCAGCATTCTCTAAAGACCTGCACAGCCTGCTCAGACTTGCCTTCCTACCAGGATGTCATGTGCTTTCCAACATGACTCGAGTGGGCCCAACGTTCCAGCACAATAGGACCGCGATCTTTATTTACATAAAAAAATCCACAGTTGATTTATACATTGATTTAATTACATTTTTAAAACAATCGTGTTACATTAAGCCCACAGTCTATCAAGTCCTCTAGACTTATCTCATATCCGTCTTGAGAAGGAGGTCCTTTCCATCAAATCATAGTTGCTTCAGCCACCTTGAAGGATTCTGCCTTTGCTTTTACTAAAGGTCAATGTTGTCACAATTGTTTGTCTTCTCTCGTGTGTATGCCCTCTGCAGAACTAACAAGGATGGCCCCTTTTCTCTCTCTTCAAAGTAAGGATGCTGAAATCACACAGTCAGAAAAAAGGAACTCCTTCAAATGCGTGCTTCTTCCCCTATTCCTCCTTCTGAACACTTGGCACACAGGTGTCATACCAGAATCTTGGTTCTAGAGAACCAGCCTTGCACTCCAAAGGGTAGTGTCGCACTGTGATAATAATGTGACATGTCTGATGCCAGAGATAAGTCACTCTGACAATGAAAATGCAAGACATCTGTCTTTATTGCACATTTTCATAGAAGGACGCTATAGTAAACAGTCAAAAAAAAATCAGGTATCTTCACACATTTCCCCCTCGGCTCTTGATCTATTGTTTCCCCCTGAGTTTTTCTAGAATGAGCTAACTTACCAAATGTAAAATGTACACAACGAGATCGACTATAGTTTCATTCCAGATAAACTTAGTAAGAAACACACCCTTGAACCATGAAGACTAATCGAGCAGGTTAATTTTGTACTATCCCTTTGTCAAAATTCAAATTCCAGGTAACAGACGAAGTTTCGCCACCGCGTCTCCGAGACATATTTATAATAATACCAGAACTGGACAATAAGCCTTGTCATTGCCAACTTGTACAAATGTTTTCACAGGTGTTTAGCAAACAGGTGCATTAAATCAGAGGAAACTCGTCACTGTGACTTTAACAGTCAATTAGCAATGCACGGGGTTCTTTTACAGTCAGAACTTAGTAACATAGCATTGCCACAGAGGTACTTCAGAAGACGCGTTCCTTTTACATTTCTGGGGTTTTCATAGAAATCCCTGGGTTTAGAAAACCAGAATAATGCGCTCCATATGGATTTGCACAGCAGCTGGGCAGCAGGAGTCCGTCACAAGCGGCCACTACTCCTTCCTAGTCTTAGAAGAATAAGCCTGTGGTTCTCTGCTAACAATCCCCATTTTATTTCACAGCGAGTTCAGTTCTCCATCTCACAGCCTCACAGTTTCTTCTTTCTCTCGCCCCTCAAAGTGTAATATTGAATAAAGGCTCTGCTGTGAGGCTTAGGAGGTCTTAGTCTTGATTTCTAACGTCATTTCAGGATGCCTTGAAGAAAGATGCGTGTTCTTTATATTCTTTATTAAGACTCCAGTGGGCTGAGCTGCCTCTCGAGTGTCAACTTGTTGCTCTGTCGTCTTGGAAAAAAAAAACATTTTTAATCCTCATATATCTATCATCAGAAATCTGCTTTCTTACAGGATTGGAATTTAGAAAATTATATATATATAACAAGCTATAAATCTCTATTCCTACTAAAGCATTTAATGTTTGTCTCAGTTTATGTCCTAATGTCTGAAATATGGAAAATTAAATTAGCCAAATGAAATATTTTTTAATGTCAGAGAACTTGTGTTATCGATATATAAAAAGCAGAATAAAAAAATATAAAGCTTCATTGTAGAGGGAAATTCTACCAAGCACACAATTTTGAAAATGAGTTCTTGTAAAGGATCAAAGATGCTCCGCTCCCCTTAGATAGGAATAGGGGCTCCTTGCAGGGCGACAGAAAGAGAAGCTAGAACTCTGATCTGTCACATAATTCATTACGTTGCGTTTTATAAGCATCTCTTTTCTGCAGCCATCATCTAGGAGTCTAAACTGTCAACAGCAAAGGGAAAGACATTTTCAAGGATAAGCTTTGCAACCTTTTTACTGTCGCTCTCTTTGGCGTTTGTGATCTGACTGTAGTTAAGTGGGGAGTGCTTGCTCCAAATGTTTCCTGAAGTTTGTCTTATCGTATTCATGGCACTGTCAAAAAAAAAATCCTAGATAAATGCAAGCTCTGTTAAGAAGAGTTGTCCCCCCACCAGATAACAGACATCCTTCTCAGTCCAGCATGCTGCAAAGTTGGGGTAGGATAACTGGGGATGGAAGAATGCATACAGATCAACTAATAAACCATAGAGTTGGGGTGGGGTCGCTGGAGGATAGGAGAATGCATACACCAGGCTGACCTTGAATTCACAGTGATCTGCTTCCCAAATGCTAGGATTAAAGGCATGAGACACCACCACCGTCCCACTTAGGTTATTCTCCTGGGACATAATCCAAGGACTTTAACATAAATTATATGCTGGTAAATGGGATGTATGCTGTTCACCTGTCAGTGAGGGAAAGGTCGACCTGAATTACTGCAGCTGTTGAAGATGATTGTGAGATCAGTATCCAGTGTATCCGTGATTCAAGGTAGACCTAATTTGAATCCAGTCCGTCTTGGCACCATGTCTTCTCTGATTTAGAATGTTTTCTGTGACCAATAACACAGTGTCTCAGATGGCAAAGTTGGAAAGAATAGTGCTTATCTTAACTTATATTTCAGGTGTAAGGGAAACATCTTAGAGCGTCATATGGCAAGAGACAAAGAATAGGTGCATCGTTTCTAACGCTTCGGATCTGTTTCCTTCTTTCGAAGCCATCAGGATTCAATTGCGTGGGCTCTATCTTTATTTAATTCTAATCACTTCACAAAGACCCACCTCTAAATACCATAGTAAAAGTTTCTGCCAGCGGCAACCAAATCTCACATAGAAAGCTCTAGGAGGCACAAACTATATTTCGTATACATCCACAGCACCATCCTTTCAACACTGTTCAGTTGTGGGACTGTTCTAATTCACTGTATACAGTCGTTTTGTGCTTGGCTTATCTTCATTTTTATAAAGAATCCATTTGACTTTTGACTCTGCAGCATAATCCCATGTAGTTTTCCTGGTACCGTACTGTTAAATTGCATGACTATCTTAGTGAAAAAAAATATGTAATTCAGGCACTTAGAGGTATATTTGAATTATCTGTAAGGATTATAAAAGTAAATGTAATTGGGTAGGTAGGATGCTAGAACAATATTTATGTGACCATACACAATAAGAATAACATTCATTTAGAGTGTTGTGCTGACTTCATGTTTGTGTAGGGTGCATATACTTATATAAGCATGCGTGTACCGGTGTGCTATGCACATCTGTCTATGGAGACCAAAGGTTAATGTGGACATCTTCTTCAGTTACCCTCAGCCTTAATTTTTAGGTCAGGATCTCACTGAATCTAGATTCCATCAGTAGGCAACACTGACTAGCCGGGAGCCTCAGCATTTACTGGGGTGTCATTGCACCTAGCCTTACTATGGGTGCCAGGGATCTACACTCAGGCGTGCGAATGCTTATGCAGTGAAGAGTTTGCCAACAGAGCCATCTCCTCAATCCCTATGACTGCCTTTGAAGAATGGTGAAAATACCAGACAGTCTTACCGGTCTGGTAAAGATTTCTTTCTCTATCATGGCTTTAGGGAAAAAAGGCTGTTTTGGAAAATCTGTAAGTGTTTTGAGTAGTTCACGTGGTAACATCCCCAAAAGAATAATTACAGAATTCCTTCAGCCCATGATCTTTTTTCAAATTTTCCCCCCAGATACCAGGCAATTTAATATGATGTAAAAGAATGATATATGTTCATGTAAGAGTCATGAGTGGCTCTATGACCTTTTTTTGTTTCTTTAGTTCTTGTAATTACTTCTCTTCATTCCTAAATAATGAAGTTGAATGCACTGACCCCTCCACTGCCCAATTTGCCTTCTCCTGTGAGCCCATCCTCAAGGTTCATTAGCTCAGTAATAGTGGGTGGTAGCATTCCTATGCTCGGGACATCTTCCCCATATATCGACAGTGATGAGTTCTATACCGCCCACCTGGAGATAGAGGAGTTGATGTCTCATACGTGGGGAACAATTCGGAGGATGCATTCAGAAAGGGATCTGAGTGTATTTTTGTTTTCAAACCTCAGGAAGTATAAAGAACAAAATGAACTGATTGGCATTTTCGTGTAAACATTTCAAAGCAGCATGCTGACATATTCCCATGGATAAGTGATGCTAAATGTCAACCTGAACTCAGTCATTTGGCTGCAATTGAGAAGAGAACTGATTTGGCAATTTTGAATACTTCTTATCTCGCCACAGATAGAGAGAGAAAGGGAAATGCATTGATCACTTAGGGTACAAAAGAGGCCATTTCAAAGCATACAAAAAACTCCAGTTGGAATCTGCTCTAGTTCCTTAGTGCATAGCATATCCTCCTCATGTTTAAAATACATCTCTAAGCAATCTAACATCCACAGTGTTTTCTCCCTGTGCAGACAATCCATGTACTTACATTTAAATAATAAGCAAACCACTGATATATTCCTTCAAAATAGCTATATCAATTTGAGTCGTTAAAATTAATCCATGGGAAAAAAATTTAGATCCGTGCCTCACCTTAAATTTCTGCTTGTTTGACTCTCTCACTTGACCTATAGCCTTGATGTTTATACTCAGCTCTGCCAAAATCACATGACTTACACAGAATTCTTGGATAAAATTGGAGAAGAGATGCTGCTTCTGCTGTTCTTCAGAATGCATGACTGAGTATGATGATAAATTATAAACTGAAGCATAATTATAAATCTGTAACCATAGTTGCGTGGATATGTGGTCAAACCCCTTAGAATAGGTCCCTAATCAGAAGAAATATTGCACAGTCTATCCTTCCATGCATGTTGAAAACAAAGGCCCCTCTGCTCCACAAAACAGCAATGAAGTATCGATAATGGAAAGACAGTCGGTACAATTAAAAGATTTCAGCATGACGTCATGTCATTGCTGGAGTATCAACCAATACAATCCATTGGCATACAAATACTGGAGATCTCTAAGGAAAACAAACTTATTGCCATGCATATCTTGAATTGGTATAATGTTGCCTTTTCTGTCAACTTTGTAAAGAACTGATTTAAGTAAATATGGCCCTGTACAACCTATGAAAAATGATTTTGACCCGTTGATGCACTAGGGTCTTTGTTCTCTGGACTTGCCTACTTTGGGTAAATGATTTATATTTTATGGTCCATTGTCATAGCTTTGGCCCTGGTTCAATTCCAATTTAAGAAAATACTTGAAGTGCTGTCTTCTAGCAGCATGCAAACACTCCAAGAATGTGATGCCTTCTAGAATAATCTATGCTCGTTATGCAAGTGCAGTCAGAGACAATTCTTTTCAGAGGAGAACAAAAGAGATTGGATTCTCTGTAGCTTAAATTGCTTCAAGAGTTGTCAGTGGTGGAATTGTTCATGTCTTTTGTGCAAACAAGGGAGACCGGATTGTGCATTTTTATTAGTCACCCAAGAAGCCTTCGGGCTTCAGGTTGTTCTTAAGCATGCAAATACCAGGGCTCGTCTTTAAGAACCTCAAAAATGTCTTGCATGATTAGGAAGTTAGTCATTTAACGTTTGACAACTAAAACAATATAATGTTTAAAAAACTAACAAATTACCCTTAGAAGTAACAGGATACATCACTTTAAAATTGAGCAGCCCAGGGTTTTGTGGCGCCTTCCTTTGTTCTACTTAATCCTCCCTTGCTGTCTGAGAGTCCAATGTTTAGCAAATATCTGCATTGAATTCTAATAATACATGTTGGTGTTAATTCTCTGCTTGGTGAAGAAATATTATTTCATACATTAGCGGTTTTATGATCTGAGAATCAGCCTACCTTCCACAGTCAGTATTATTCTGGTATAAATACTGCCTTCCTCGTCAGTCAGTATTATTCTGGTGTGAACACTGCCTTCCTCATCAGTCAGTATTATTCTGGTATGAACATTCCCTTCCTCATCAGTCAATATTATTCTGGTATGAACACTCCCTTCCTCATCAGTCAATATTATTCTGGTGTGAACACTCCCTTCCTCATCAGTCAGTATTATTCTAGTGTGAATACTCCCTTCCTCATCAGTCAGTATTATTCTGGTGTGAACACTCCCTTCCTCATCTGGCTTTACAAACCCGATTCAGTCTTCAGCACAATATGCTACCTTGTTTCAGAAGACACAGTGAGGTCAACTTTGGGAAATGTCCTTACAATCCTCCTGTTCTGGGATTGTTTACCCCTTCTTGTTTTAGAAGCTGCTTCAGCCGTGGTCACAGACATCCCTTGAGGCAACTTTTCCATTTACTTTGTCCATGTAAGGGGAACAAATTGAAAGTTTTGCTACTGAGAGATTAAAATAAATATGTTGAGAGGAACATTCTCAAAGCTCCTGAACGGAGCACTGCCTTCTCCCTTGGGTCCATTGGCATCCCTACCCTACATGTTAAGGCTGCCAAGTCCAGTGTTTAGAAACATGCCAGAGTTTTCAGCCAGAAAAGAGCTTCTTTGCTTGTATACATTGAAAACTAAAAGGTAAAATTTGATAAAATGACTTCTTAAAAGTGCATCACTATGAAAAGTGACCCACATGTATAAGGCAATGACTTCAAGATACCAGCATAAGTTTTTGAAATACTGGAAAATGATACATAACAGTGTATAATTCTTTGTAGGGTTAATGAAAAATCAATCACATAGGTATTTATTTAAGAAAAAAAACTCCCTTTGTTTGCTGAGTTTGGATCATGAGGCCTAACAGAGGTTAGGCATCAAAATTAGACATCTTAAAATGAAATTTTAGGCTATGTATATAATTCACTGGGTAGAACACATGCTAGGTTTGCATGAGGCTGGGTTTAGTCTACAGCAAAGAAAGAAACAAATTCAGACAGAAAGGAAGGAAGGTCTCTATTTTCAACCATTAGTGATCACCATTAAATAAAAATAGAGCTTTATTATCATAAGACAAAAAGATTAATGATAATGTAGTATTAACTTGTAAGTCAGCAATTCCCACCCGTGGGTCGCAACCCCTTTGGGAGTTCAATGATTCCTTCCCAAGGGTCATCTAAGACCATCAGGAAACAGATATTTAGGTTATGATTTGTAATGACAGCAAAATTAGTTATGAAGTATGAAGTAGCAATGGAAATAATTTTTATGGTTCAGGGTCACCACAACCTGAGGAACCGTATCAAAGAGACACAGCACTAGGAAGGCTGAGAACCACTGTCTCAGGTACACCAAAACCAAAACTATGTTCACAGCCTTCAGTTCCATGATTTAGTATGCAAATTCTGCATCCACCTCTTTTTTTTCTTCCTTACAGGAAAACTGAAGACTTTAATAACAAACCCTTCCAGGTGAAAATGAATACAGGTATGCTTTTTGTTCTTTAGCTTGTTAGCTTTGCTCTTCAAGCCATATTGGTCCTACATTACCATAGCACTTATATTAATTGTAAATGAGTTTCTGGATATATGACAAATTACTTTGCTTTATCATCATGTTCCAATCTCATAACCCAACGCTCAATTTTTATTACCTGCCATTACTGATCTTTTATTGTATATTTTCTTTGTGTATTTGTGTGTTCATGTAGCAGGTACACATGTATACAGGGTGTGTGTGTGTCTGTGTGTAGACCACACAGGTAAATCTTCAGTATCATTCCTTGTTTAGTAATCCACTTTGATTTTGAGGCAGGGATTTGACCTGGAACTCTGTCCTGTGAGTCCCAGGTATCCCCCCGTCTCTGCATCTCCAGTAATTACTGGAACTGTCAGGCTCATGCCACTGTGGCTAGCTTTTTTTAACGTAAATCCTGAGGACCAAACTGAAACCTTCAGACTTGTATGGCAAACACTTTACCAACTGAGCGCTTACCTTAGCCCTTTTTGGTTCCTGGTTTTTTATTTGTTTGTTTGGTTTGGTTTTTTTTTTTTTGTTTCAGTTAGCTCTTAAAGCTGCTTGAAATTGTATTTATACATTGAAGATCTCTTACTTAAAGTATGTTAGGCCCAAAGGCAAGTTGCTCTGGTGAACAGTATTTAAGCTTTCCATTTTATAAATGGTTTATGTTGACAAAGTCAGCAGATAGAATTCTAAAACCTCATACAAAATCAATCTGATTAATTCCTTATTATCATGATACTCAGAAAGCCATAAACATGTTATTTTTAGACTTGCACACAGTATCCTTAAGTGTTTTAACACAAATGCCCCTGAACCCTGTGTTGTATGCTTTTTAATGGTAAAATGGTTTGTGTAAATGTCTGGTAAATATATAAACCGTCACTTGGTCCCACAGTTGACATAACTGGCTGGTAACTTCACCTTCACCCTCATTGTCACAGTCTCATACACAGCATGCCTGCACGCAGTCAGTAAAGATGACGAGTTTCTCACTGAAACCCTGTGGCTGTGTTGTGTCACAGTTCATGGCTGCAGAGCTGTTTTAGCCGGCCGCCCACTAGCAGAGCAAAAAAAAAAAAAAAAGTCCAGGCCCTTCTTCCTCCTCAAGCTCCTTGCAGCAAAGTGTCTAGAAGAAGGATAAACATCTGGCTGGTTAGAGCCAGTATTTAATCCCTAGATCAAGTGTGGAGACCTGGGCCAGGTCCACTCCCTATGGCATCCTCTGAGCTGAAACCTGCTCAAACTGACCTCAGAGAACACTGCCTGTTGATTCCCAAGGGCTGAGCACACATGTAGATAGATGTTGGGACCAGTGAACAAGACAGGGTGTTTGGAGAAAGAACTGATGAACTCTCAGAGAGCCAAGTAGAGACATTTTTATAGGTGGAGATGGGCTTGCCTTCTTCAGTCTAGTGATGGCTCTCTTTTCATATTGCATATACAATATAAAATGGACCATCATGAGCCCTGCTATGCAACCAGAGTCCCTCCAGCAGAGAGGTTCTGAAGATGGAAGTTCTGCACAGCTTCCCAAAACAGGATCTTCCCATTATGAGAAATATGCATATATGATTATAATAAACATACTGTACTTATATATAATCTATTTAACAATTGGTCTACCCATTCCCATAATTGAATCCTAATAGCAAAGTAGGCACAGCGAAACTGGAAGATAGTTTAACTCTCTGGTATCTGAGCCAAGTTGCTCTGAGCAGCCCAAATAGAAACCTGTATTTCTACAGGTTAATAAAGCCTTTCATTTATACAGAGTGATCTTGACTCTAGACGGGCGGGCACAGACATGCATAAGATTGGGTTGCCTATGTGGATAAATTTACCTATGGAAACATGCAAATTTAGTTATAAGTTGAAACCCTTTACTTAAAATTCCAAAGTAGTTACGATGTTGCATTGAAAACATGCTACTTAAAAAAAAAAAAGTACAGACAACAAATATTTCGACAGAAGATAGGTACGGATTACTTTCAGGTACAAATTGCTTTTGGAGACAAATTATTGTCACTGTTTTCACAAAATTAAGGAATAATTGATTCCTGAGTAACTAATCAATAAAATTGGCTCACCTTACCTATCCATTATTAATGATATTTAATATTTCTTAAAACTCGATACGCCAGGTCTGAGACAGTGGCTCAGTTGGGTAAACTGCTTGCTGCTCAGTCATAATCCCAAACACCCAGGTAAAGAGCTGTGTGTGAAACAAGCACCAGGAGAGTCAGTGCTGGGAGGCAGGAGGAGGAGGGTCCTGGGGTTCCATGGCCAGGTTAGCCAATCATCATCAGCGGGCTCCACGCTCAGTGAAAGATCCTGCCTCTAAGATTGAGAGAGAAGCAAGAATTCTCTTAGCCTTGACCCCTGACCTCCAGAAGCACCCACATGGACAGTTCACACAAATAAGCAAAAAATCCTACTTGTTAGTCACTAAGGTCTAAAAAATTATCTTATGTCTAATCTTTACTTTTAATCAGCTACGTAACAAGCAATCCAAGGAATAAGTTTCATTTTAGAATGTCTACACTATGACCTATTTCTACTCATAACAATGTGACCTATTACTTTCTAAGGCATATCATATGATAGAGTTCACTATCATTAAAAGGGGGAAAGATAATTCATAGACTATGGTTTACCCATCTAAGCATTATTATCTAGAAGTGGAAACAACAGTTGGGAGTAAGAGTACCCAAGCAGGTTGGGGTTCGTAGATGACTATAAGGCCAGCACTTGGTTGCTTTGGGATGAGCTATGTGTCAGAGACAGCATCCTGATATTGAGTCCCTAAAAACATCTTCAAAATAAATATATAAGTAGAAACAGAATATTAATTTCTAGTGGTTTGTCTGTTTCACCTTTTAAAAAAATAAGACCTTTACTAAGTGTTAGCAAGCAGAGTCTCCATTTACTGAGCCTAAAGATTTCCATACTTTTTGTCTCACAGTGATAGTGTCTGAGTATTTTTTTTGTTTTCATGTTGCTTCTAAGCCTAAATGAAGTATCTAATAATTCTATTTATTAAGCAGTTTGGTGCAAACAATATAATAAGCATTTATGTCCCACCAATTTAAAAGTCACTTGTCAAAATAATACATGTGAATTAAAAGAGAAATAGTAATTTACTTTCAACGTACCCACAATTACTTAGAGGTATGTGTGTGCCTGTCACGCACTGAGACTTCAGACCAGGAAATGAAATTGGATGTAACTACTCTTGCTCACCAATCCAAAATGACTTCCCTAGGGCACCTGCTTTTTAAGGGAGCAACCCTCCATAGTCTAGCTCTTAGAAATACAATGTGATCAAAATATAATATAACCTGTCATACTAAAACTCTGAACTACTTCAGTCTAAGGTTTCCTAAAGTACCCCACTGCATGCACAAAATTCTCCAGTATTCTCCGACAGCCTTGTGGATTCATGGAGATGGTGCAGGGCATCTCAGCACACCATGTGAACAGGCTGTGCTTGAACCATGTCCCTCGCTCTGCTTGTCCTGAGACGTTATCTTTTCAGACACTGAGAGATAAAATCCTACTAAAAGTGACGTCACTTTTCACTTTCAACGCCCTTGACTACCCAGCCATTTTAGACCTAGTGACTAGATCTTGTGTCCTATGTGGTGCCCAATCAGACACGCTGTCTTTAGCAAATTGAAAATAGCTATTGGTGTTCTGTTGAAGGTATCTTCAGCTGTAACTTTCTACCATTTGTGTCTTTTCTACTGGTTCCTAGCTATACATTTTTAATTATTCTTTCAGGTTATTTGCATTTTCTGTTTCAACTCAGGTTTCCTGTTTAATGATTTCTTTGTTTAAAAAGTTATAATTTTAAGTCAGGATTTATAATAGAAAAGTTATACCAATGTTGTGGTCTACTGACCTCACTCTCTTACAATTTTTACCGGTAATTAACACATAATGCTAAATCTCTATTTTCTCATGTTTAATTAATAGGCTGGGTATTTTGCCTATGAAATAGAAACGAAGAAAGCATATGACAAGATACAACAATTATATTCTCACAGTTATTTTTTCATATTGTTGGTTATCTGACTTGTCTCTGTGTATGGTCACCTTCAAAAGGAGAGCTAAGGCTGCTTTGATAAGCAGGGGAAGATGGAGAGCTATTTATTGTCCATGCTATATTACCAAGGAATGTGGGCGCAGAATCAGACTTCTGTTCAGAAATAGAGAGCTAACCTTTCGGTCTCGGAGGCTTGTCTTCCTAATTTAGAAGTCTCTCAGCTACTCATAGCATGGAAAATGGCTGACGTGTGTGTCCATATTTTGCTTCACATTTTGATTTTCTCCATATAGATACAGATTATGCCACAACTAATATTCCAAAGTGTAAGAGCGATTCCATCCATTAAAAAAAAAACAGTCTCATTTCACTGTGTATGTCAGTGCTGTCCTTAACTTCAAACAGAATAACTATTTCAGAAGTGAGAGAAGACATGAAATTGCATAACGCTGTGCGTTTCCTTATGATGTGTGTTTATGAATCATGTAACGCCTATGTCAGCTGAAAAATAATACTTCAAGAAATAGTGAATCAAGGTAACTCATCCCTGATTATCTTTAGTAATCATAAGAAGAATAGATTAAGTCTAAACTATTTACATATATAATCATGACACTTTAGGCTGAAATACAGATAATCCCTCACTATAAAAGCTTGCTGTGCTGTTTCTAAACCTAGTGTGCATTAAATACTAATTTTGCAAAGAAGACTGAGCTCTGTATCGGGGATATCATGAAGTAAAAAGTGTTGAAAATTAAATGTGAGACCTTTTGTTTTGTTAAAGCTTTGCTGCCTTCTCTGAGCAGACCCCTGGTTTTTCACTTCTGTTCCCATTTTCTCTTTTAGTCAAATTTAGGGAAATTTGCAGGTGTATTCCACGATTACTAATGCTCGACTGTTCACCTTTCTCACGCGTGTCTGACATGTCTCACTTTTAAAATGCATGACACTGCATGTGCTTTCTCTGTGGCCTCTGCTATTTCATTTTTTTTTGCTTCCAGATAGCGGTGGGTGTGCTCGCAAGCGTGCAGCCATGTCTGTCACGTTAACATCTGTGAAGAGAGTTCAAAGTTCGCCAAACCTGTTGGCTACAGGTATAACACCACTAACTCACTGCGTGATACTCAAATGGCTCCACCTCCCACCCTCTTTCCAGAGTCATCCTGGTGGGATGGGAACAGACAGTTTAAATGCCTTTCAAATCCCCAATTATTTTTTTCTAATTCCAAGAATAGCTTCTATCCTTTCTGGTTTTGTTCTAAAAATAAAAAAGCCAAAGGAAACCGATACCTTGTTAAAAACAAACATTTAAAAATATAATTAAAAGCATCAGTCACTTGCCAAAAATATGTTAACTGCAAGAGTTAATAACTATTTACGTTCTTGTTATCTCATGAACTAAAGCAACATGATACTCGGAGAATTCAGGGTTAGGAAAAAAAGACTTGGTCAACATAGATCTTGATTAATGTCGTTCTTCTCAAAAACTGAAAACAGAAAACAGACCTTCTTACATCTAGTATGAACTTTAGAATATATCAAAACCTTGATCAGTTGAGATCAATATGAACCCACAGGTAAATATACACTCCCTAAAGCAGTTGAGGGGGGTGACATGCCAGCATCCACTGAGGTAGCTCCTTTGTCACTAAATGTCTGTTATGACTTACCTTCACCTGTGACAGACTTCATCTGGAGAGTCTGCAGGGGGAGTGTGCAACGTGGAAGATGTACTGGTGTCCAGCCTGTCCCTAGACCTTTAAAGGAGTAGTACACAGCTCCTGTTAACTGGCTAATTAATGGGTTGATGTAGTTGCAGTCTGGGGTTTCCTTGGGTTGATTTATAAGATTAATTAGTTATTCTGCAGGAGAAGGAAAGTGAAGGCGTCACTAATTTTATACCTCAGCCTGTGTTTTAGTCTTCTGCACACATGTTTAGTGATCAGTTGGTACTGAGGCTGTCCTACCCAGTGTTATGAAAGAAAAACAGACTTCTGAAGGTGACTTCCACCTTCTTGCAAATGGACATCAAGGTCCAAATTTAAATGTCAAGTCAGGAGTCTCATGTTATCCTTCAAGCCATTGCAATGTATGTAATCTGAGCTCATTCTGGGTTTTAAAAACACTTGGAATATGTTTGTCCATGCATGTATGAATACGAAGAGATATTATAAAAGCACCACCACTGGGCGGTGGTGGCGCACGCCTTTAATCCCAGCACTCGGGAGGCAGAGGCAGGCGGAACTTTGTGAGTTTGAGACCAGCCTGGTCTACAAGAGCTAGTTCCAGGACAGGCTCCAAAACCACAGAGAAACCCTGTCTCAAAAAAAAAAAAAGCTATAGATGTGTTTACACTAGGTGTATGAGATATGAGAATGATGAAAGGAAAAATAAATAAAAAAACAGGTATATCATATTATTGGAATGCCTGAACCATGGATTTCATGGGCATTGCAACCAAGTAAAACCTCAGATGTGACCACTGAGGTACGTGCTAGAGAATGACTCCCTGTGTTAACAATTTGTATTTGTTATTACTTATAAAAATAACCCACAAAGGATAGCATTGGGTTGAACTAGAGATTGCATTTGAGAGTCAAACTGTGTTATAAGCAATTTCATACCATTCAAGTTGTTGGGAACAGGCTAAATGCTTCACAGTCAGAAGAGAAGAATAAGCTCCAGTCCTGATGGCCCGGACCTCCGACTCCAGCTCCTTAGAGTTCCAGGCTGCCTGGGCTATCCAGCAAGCGTGTGGCACATCTGGGTACACTGCCTCAAAATGTAAGGCCATTAGAATGAGAGCAAGAGATGGGTATAGTTCAGTGGTGAGAGAGACGCTTGCCTAGCATGTGCCCACCCTTTGGTTCAATTCCTTGTACCCAAGGGCAAGAGAAAGGAAGGTTGATTAGTTGATTAGATACTTCAGTAATATGAGCAAATAGTAGGTCTTGCCTGTTTTATGTCATTAGAAATAAGTTTTTTTTAACAGTCACTTAAATTTTGGATTAAAATTTAAGAGAATTCTTTGGACACATGGATGCATAAAGTCTTCAAAGACATTTAATAATATTTTAAAGAATCAGGATCCCTTGTGCCCAGGCTTGCTGTGTAGCAGCCTTCACAATAACATACGTGGAAAAAACAATGTATGTTTCACCATCACTAGAGAATTAAATTATTCTTTGGGATCTCTGCTAAACCCATCACCTCAAGCTTTATTAAAACATGCCCTCATCTTGGCGTTTCATCCATGGGCCTGTCAGTACCATAGTTTACCATTGTCAGATCCCGTGGGTAAATCAGGATGAACTGCCCTCTGTTTCTCCCGCTTGACGTTTCTTAGGGTTCTGTAACCCCACATTGTGGTCACTATTGGGAGGAAACAGAACTGTCAACCAGAGGATTTGTATTCCAAGTGTCCTTCAAATTAGCTCACTATAACCTCTCTTCCCTACCTCATCTACATCTCTGGCACCTCCACAGACATGGCTCCTATTGCTTCACCACCACCACCACACACATATTTCATGCTTTTCTTTTCTAGCTTGGTCTTATCAAGCTAAGAGTAAAACAAATGCCCCATTCTCAAGCAAACAGTTGCAAAGCACGTATGTATTACTGAAGCTGCTCCCCTATCCATTACCCCTTCTCAAGTCCCCAAATGTGTTCTTTGTCCACAGTGGTCAGTGTGTCTCTCTCCTTAATGTCCCCAAAGCAGAGTTCTAAAGGTAGCAGGGCGTCCCCAAATTACATTTGTTTGCTCTCTAGAAAAGTCATTGTATTTTAACTGAATGAGATGGTAAACTCCAGTCTCCTTTAAACCCTGGGCGTAGAATCCAGAAAACACATTATGAATAATTCAACAAAATTAGTTTTTACTGGATTATACTCATTTTTATTCTAATTTATGATCATCTATAATGAATAAAAATATGTTCCTCTTCTAAAACCCACCTATGATAGAGTCATTCCAAACAACTGAGCTGATTCACATTTATTTTTCTTCCCTGGATTTAGGGGAAAAAAAGAAATCCATCTTCAATATTTTATAAACAAGACTTTGCATTTCTCAACCCACTAAGCCTCATTCCAAATGTATATGTGTAAATTTTAAAATGATATCCCTGGAGCATTTGGGAAGAAAACAATGAATTATTGACTTATAACAATTTATCCATGGTCCCAGGGAACAAACGAAAGGAATCCAGGAGCTAGACCGCAGTGAAGTAAAGAACTCCCATAATCCTTTCCAAGATCAAGGTTTTGTAGGTCCAATAGACCAAAACAGTGCAAATGGATTCCCCCAGACGCCCATATAGGAGGCTCTTGAATATATAGTTCTGAGACAACTGACCATAAGTATATGGTTAAACCAATTATTTACTATGATTTATTCTCCTCGGCTTCTGAGCAAAAAGACAATGAAATACACTATAACTGCTTTCATATTTGGATGAACTTTGAAGGGACAATAAGAAATTTAAACCATAGAGAACAATGAAAGCCAGATCTTGCTCACTAGATACATTTGCCTTTTGTGAATATTAAAAAAAGCAAGCTATTGAGATATTAACCACTGTCGACTATAACAGTTAAATCTAGGGAGTTACAGGGGCCTTCAGCCAGGGACAGAGCTGGTGACTACCTTAAATGGTCTAAACAGAACTCACTGTTTGATAAGCAGGTTTTTTCAATCCTTTAATTCTATGTTCAGAAGTCATGTGGAACCTTGGGCCACAATAATCTTGAAATGACATGGTTGCAATATTATTAAGGGTGAAAATTAGTGTTTGATATATGTTCTAGTTATAGATTGTAGGTATTCAATAAATGATAAGTCTATTGAAATTGAAAAATCACACCCAAGCCTCTCATTAAGACATTTAACATACTCTATTTTAGGACTGAGACAATGTCGGCAAAAACAATGCACGTGATTGTTTGCCAAGCATTTTTACTGAAGGTTTGGTTTGGTTTACACTCGCATTAATTTCAACATTGTTTCCCTTTCAGGGCGTGATTCTCAGTCTCCAGACTCAGGTACAGAAAAAAAAATATTGCAAATAACTATTATGCTTGTTCCAAGAACATTTTTTTCTTTTGACATATCCATAGCCACATCATTGATTTCATATTCAATTTAAATTCCATACATTGTTGTGTATACTAAATTAAAATCTTATGAAGATCACTTTGATTTTAAAAAGACAAATCAATTTTCTCACACACACTCCCCCAAAAATATTCAAGTGAACGTAGATATTTCTGTGTCCAATTTGTTTTCCCTTAACAAAAGCGTGGAGATCTTACAGTGATCGAAATCCAGAGACACTGAACGGAGATGCCACATATTCCTCTCTTGCAGCAAAGGGTTTTAGAAGCGTCCGACCAAACCTGCAAGACAAAAAATCACCAACCCAGGTAATTCAAACTGCTGTGTGTCTCGTGCCTAGACCTCTGTTTGCTCTTCCTCTAAGGGACTTCGTTCCTAGTGTCCTAGCTTTAAAATGCTTCTGCGTTTTTCATTTTGTTTCCCTTGTGGCATTAACATGTCCAACAGGGGGCATGAGTTTTCAGCTCAAAACAGGTATTTTCTTCTGTTGTTGTTGATTTTCTCTTTATTCTCTGGTTCAGCTTATCAAAGTAGGTCAGCTTCTACCATACTGTTTAAGATAAATTCTAATTATTAAAGCTCTGATGGCTGGTGTTTTGGATTCTAGAGTTTGAGAGTCAAGGATACATTATCTACTGCAGGAATATAAACCAGACAAATGCTGAGCCTTTGAGATGTTAGTAAAAAACTGTACATGCAAAATATTCTAAAAACCATGTGGCTAAATGAATTGTCAACCTCTAGGTCTAAAAATAGGACAGAATAACATATGTTCACTTTTAGCATAAGTTTTAAAACTGTGGACAGAAGCAGTATCTTTGCAATGTATTCTAAACTAAAGCTTTTCCAACTTGGAAGAAACTATTGGTAATAACCCACAAAGCATTTTTCCAGGACTGAAGGGAACTAGTCAGTCTAGCCTGTACAGGGCACAGTGTGTGTTTGAATTTCTTTGGGGTAGCTTTGACAATGTTCTTCTCATGTCTAACTTGGACTTTCTTTCTGTTTTTCCTTCAATGTCATTTCTCTTTCTGAACACTTTCGGCCATCTAGGCACCCATTCCACCAGGCAGGAAAGAGAGCTTTTGCCAGTCTTTGATAACCGATCCAACAAAGGGTGACATTTTAGATTCAATAGTAACTAACACAGAAAGCCCATGGCGTACGGAGAGCTTCGCTAACCTTAAACCTCTCCATGGAGCTATGCTTTCTAGTGAAGATTCTAACCAGACAATAGTGTACTCTGAGGAATCCAACAGAACGGTGTCATACACACAGAAAATCACTAACCCACTACCAGCATCCCCCAGCTCCAGTCCTGCACCATTCGGAGACACTAACACGTTTCTACAAGAGGACTACATGCAAGATTCTCAAACCCGAAGAATTTCTACCTTGAAACTAACCCATAATCAGACCCAAGGGAATGGTTTCCCCTTTAAACCACCACAGTGTTCCCAACCCTCTGACGTCCCATCATCTCTGAAAAGGTCTTGCTCACCAACCCCTAGCCCAGGACCCAACACACACACAGCAGCTCTCTCCATTCAGATAGCTCCCCATTCAGGACAGGATCTTGAAAGCCACCAGCAGTTCCCTGAACTACCTCCAGAAAGTGAAAAGATGCCTCTTCAGCAAGAGAGTCAAACATCTACAGATGCCGAGACCTGTCTGACCCCGGCGGTACATTGCGCTTGCTAGTCTCTTCTGTGTGTGTTGCAGAGACCCTAACTCCTTGGGTTTGAGCTTCTAACTAAAACTAATGTTTTATTAGTTTCTAAACAGAAAGGGAAAGGAGAACGAAACTATTTCAAACCTGACTAAACTCAGTCAATTTCTTGTATCTTTTTATTTAAATACATGCACATAGAACTTTCATACAAAAAAAAAAATGTTCTTTCTAACTTTTTCTTGAAAATCATCGATAGAGAAGTTGTCATTCAAGATACAGTTAACTACATCCAACCTTAAATTACTTCCAGGTACCAAAGACCTATCTTTCATGTCAGAACTTTGGAAGTTGTTTGAAATAAATTAACCTAATTTAAATGTACAACATCTTTTAAGATTATTCTCAATCATAATATACTTTTTCTTAATTTCAAGCAGCATTTTTCCCTTTGTAAAAAATTTTAGAAAGCATACTAACCAAATTTTATTACCTAGATTTTGGGGGTCCTTGTAGTAAGGAGGCTGCTTGTTTGGTTCCTGGTCGCCCGGCTAGCTTATACCCGAAATAATCACACAGAAATTGTATTGATTAGCTCTAGTTTTTTATTGGCTAACTCTTACATATTAATTTAATCTATCTCCATTAATCTGTGCATCACCACGAGGTTATGGCCTACCAACAAAGTTTCAGCACATCTGTCTCTGGTGGTGGCTCCATGGCTTCTCTCTACCTTCACCTTCTTTCTTCCAGCATTCATCCTAGCTTTCTCCCCCTACCTCTATTCCCTGCACAGGCCCAAGACAGTTTCTTCATTCATTAATGGTATACAAATACAAAGGAAAATCCCAGTTCAGTATAAGGTGTCTCTAGGCATTCACCTGAAAATAGAAGGTAGAGTATTGGATGAGAGGGTTTGAGGCTCAGGAGAAAAGTCCTGGTTGGACCTAAAAGTGACCAGCTTACAGATGATTATTGTAGCCAATAGACAGGGAAGTCAACATGGATGGAGGAAACCCAAGAATTGAGCTTGTGCAGATTTGCCATTCAAAGGAAGAACCAGTCAAGCAAACTGGCTGGCACTGATATCTCCAAAAGGAGAGGAAAATCCAGGAAATGTGGTATACCAAAACCCAAGAGAGAAAATCATAGGAGGATAGGAAACACAACTTCAAATACTGTTGCTAGGACACATAAATTGAAATCTGGAAGTGTACCACAGAATAGAAGTGAGAAGGAAGGCTATCTACAAATACTGTTGCTAGGACACATAAATTGAACTCTGGAAGTGTACCACAGAATAGAAGTGAGAAGGAAGGCTATCTACAAATACTGTTGCTAGGACACATAAATTGAAATCTGGAAGTGTACCACAGAATAGAAGTGAGAAGGAAGGCTATCTACAAGTGGCCTTAGGATGGATGGGAAGGAGACCAATCAGATCACAGCTTCTTTGAAGGTGTTATTATGTGTATACCCGAACTTTGTTTCTTTATCTCTAATATAGGGTTAGTAACAATCACCTTTAAGAGTTTCTCGGCAGGTGTGATATTATATACGGGGAACTTGGCATACTGCCTTCTACATAGTAATTCCCCAACATGCAGAAGCTGTTATTTTAAAACAATATTTTCCAAACTATGTAATAGTTTGGCAAAGTAAATTGATAGTCTTTTTTTTTTGCTTTTTAAAAATTGATTCTTATTGATCTCTACATTTTTCTCTGCTCCCCTCCATTTCTTTCCCCTCCGCTTCAACCCTCTCCCAAGGTCCCCATGCTCCCAATTTACTCAGAAGATCTTGACTTTTTCTACTTCCCATGTAGATCAGATCTATGTATGTCTCTCTTACAGTCCTCCTTATTGTCTAGGTTCTCTGGGATTTGTGGGCTGGTTTTCTTTGCCTATGTTTAAAAACCACTTTTGAGTGAGTACATGTGATAATTGTCTTTCTGGGTCTGAGTTACCTCACTCAAATGATGTTTTCTAGCTCCATCCATTTTTCCAGCAAAATTCAAGACGTAGTCATTTTTTTCTGCTGTGTAGTACTCCATTGTGTAAATATACCACATTTTCCTTATCTATTCTTCAGTCAAGGGGCATTTAGGTTGTTTCCAGGTTTTGGCTATGATAAAGAAAGCTGCTATGAACATATTTGAGCACATGTCCTTTAGCACAATTGAGCATCCTTTGGATATATACCCAAAAGCGATATTGCTGGGTCTTGAGGAAGGTTGTTTCCTAATTTTCTGAGAAATTGCCACACTGACATCCAAAGGGGCTGTACCAGCTTGCATTCCAACCAGCAATGCAGGAGTGTTCCCTTTATCCCACATCCTCTCCAGCATAAACTGTCATCAGTGTTTATGATCTTGGCCATTCTTACAGGTGTAAGATGGAATCTCAGAGTTGTTTTGATTTGCATTTCTCTGGTGACTAAGGATGTTGAGCATTCCCTTAAGTGTCTTTCCATGTCAAAATGCTTTCTATTTTAAGATGAAGGATAGTCCATAATAATATGTATCACATTTCTTTATCTATTCTTCCATCAATGAACACTTAATTTTCATGTCTTTCCTATCATGGCAAACTTCACTTTCTGTTTACTGGTCTTTCCCAGTGGTTTTTACATTCACATTTTGGCAGGACTTAATAAATGCCAAGGCCTGTAAACTACACTCTATGAATCAGCCACACACACACACACACACACACACACACACACACACTCACACACACATGTACAATTATAAAGAATTGGTCTCCCAAGAAATTAAAAGACCCAAGGGCAAAAAAAACTCTAAGAAATGAAAAGTAAATCTTAGTATTTTAGAAGTCTCATTTACATATATGTTAAACTGTCAACTAGTGTAAAAAGAAGATTATAGGCTCCTGCTAGGGCTAGTCCCCATACCTGACAAGTTAGGCATATGGTTTTATAAAATACATGTTTTAAATAATCACTCCTACAGTTATATATGGAAAGACCACAAATGAGGCATGTTGCCCTTCTGCGTAAACAAATATTCGGATACTGAATACGTCACTGTTCTTCATGTCAGATGAATATGAATGTAAGCCAGATGCATAGGAAAGACAGCAAACAGCCACACTCGGTCTTTCCATGGCATTTGTAAGAGCTGCGCCCTTTGCTTCTGAAGGATAAACTTGGCCCTTTCATTGTAGAGTAACATAATCAACATCAATCAGACCATCACTTCGACTACCCAGATGTTGAGAATTCAAAGGTAAATCTCCATCAGTGCCATGTAAAAGATATATAGAACTTTTCTTTCTCCATAAGATCGATATGTAGGGATTAAGGAAGGCAGCGTGTAATGGCTAGTTTTATGACAACCTGACACAAGCTACAGTCATTTTGGAAGAGGAAACCTCAATTGAGAAAATGCCCCCACCAGAATGGCTTGTGGGCAAGCCTGTGGTGCAATTCCTTGATGGAAGATTGATGGGGGAGTTCCTAGCTCCCTGTGAGTGGTACCATCCCTGGGATGCTGTAAAAAAGCAAACTTTGCAAAAAAGAGAGCAACAAGCCAGTAAGTGACACCTTCCATGGCCTCCACATCAGCTCCTGTATCCAGATTCTTGTCTGGAATTCCTGTCCTGACTTCTCTGGATGGTAGAGTACAGGCTATGATAAAATAAACCTTTTCTCCCCAAGTTACTTTTGGCTGTGGTGTTTCATCAGTGATGGAAGCCCTAACTAGGACACAGTGTAGTGCATAAATGTCAGCCACATTAGATGATAGGACACCGAACTCCAGAGCACACTTTCTGCACCATCCCCACCTCGGCCAACCCAGATCATTAATGCCTTTTGTTGTATGGCCAGTCAATAGCCTGTAATGTCTTTGTGAGTTTGTCATGTTTAGAGTTGAACAATATGAATGCTCCATTAGTTTATAAGGTAGCAATCTAGAGCTTAAGGAATCCTGAGATCTATTATCAGAAGCATTTCCTAGATGGAGTCACAATCTGCCTTCTTTAAATTCTACATGTTTGTCCCAGGGGGCAAAAGAGGTGACTTTTTCCTACCTCTGTCTGACAACTTTTGCATAATTGTCTGCTCCCCTCCCCCATTCCAGGCCTGGCTTTGTGGAAAGCTTTACTGTGCCTTCTAAGCACCTACCATTTTCACACCAATGCCTTTGAACAGCCCACCAGGCTCCATGATGTCTATCTATCCTTAACATCTTACTCTTCACTGCAGGAGATGAGTTGTGTTAATGTTTGTAATTGACATCAACGGAAACTGAGGCCAACTAGCTTGCTCAGGTAGCTATAGATCTCCTTCCTCTGTTTTTCCTTTCATATTACTCTCACACTCCTGCCTCAGCAGTGTTCTTAGGCTGTGACAGCTTCTCAGATGGGAAATTATGCCACAGTCCCTGCTATTTAACACCTGCCAGATCTGCACATTCCCAATGCAGATTTATAGCGTTTCCTACCATCACATCTTTCCCCACTGCCCAGCCACCCTTCATCCAGCCTCCTGGTTAAGTCTCTACAGAGCTGCAACCTTGATGTTCTCACCCTTGACATCCTTGAGTCTTCCTAGTGTTCTGGATTGGCTTCATCTGGACTAAGAGGCTCATTCTTACTTTGAATAACTTAAGGTATTCTTGAGTATGTTAAGGCTTAAGAGCGCCCTTCCTTGATGAAGAGCAGGCAGCTGTGAGGTGGTGTCCCTAGTTCCTCCCTTAGTGGTTAGGGAACATAAATGGCAACTTAGACTCTTAAAACCTTGAATGACTATCAAGCAGTATGTGAACGGATTCACCCTACATGGTTCTGGACACAAGAAGACACGAAGCAATTTGACCAATCTTTCTGAAGTTGTCTGCCTGTCAGTGCATACAGTAGATAGTGGGAAAACCATTCTAGTTTGAGGCTATTTTATCCTACTACAAGCTATCCAGAATGTGAAAGTGTTTACTTCCCTCTTTTACACATGTCTTTGGTTCTCTTCTCGTGCTTTCCTCCGGGGAGACATATCAGAGATGATGTTATGTACCAGTTTCCTCCAAAATTAAAACCTTCTATCATGGAGGGAAACCCCTTAGGGTGTAGGTACTGAAAAGGATATGACATATAGGATATTTTAAGACAGTGTTTACAGGCAGGTAAGACAACAGGATGCTAAAGGAAGGTGAAACACTTTATCCTACAGGGGCAAGTCACTAAAACAGAACATAAAAAAAAAAAAAACTCCAAGTAACATCAGGAAGTTCCTAAAACCAACCAGTTTCTCTAGGTCCCACCCTCCCCAAAGATTATATAAGCAATAAATACTACTGAGTCACTCTCAAACAAGCTAAGCTGCCTTGTAGAAGAGGCTCAGCTATCCAAGCTGCAAAGACAAGCTCTCAGGCAAGCTGGACTACATGGAAGGCACAGAAACCAGCCAAGCTGCCTGGAAGAGGCTCAGTGCAATTGACATTGTCCCGCCTGTTGAGTTGCCTGTAGTCTGTGAGGGTGCTGTACACAAACACATGCACACACACACACCTATAAAGACACAAATTGTGAACATGACAGAAGGTAGTAAAGAATGACAATAGTTCCGTTTTCTGTGGTCATTCATTTTGGAAGAATAAATACTGTATGTAAAACATCCCATGTATGAGAGTGCATAAGAACAGTCATGATGATATCCCATGACTATATATGCAGGAGAACATGCTTCAACTTTTGACGTCAGGATGAAAGACATGAGCAAGTCAACTCAATGAGAGTCAAAGCCTTTCTAATCTTAAAGGAAGTCAGTCGTATCTGAATGGACAACTTAAGGACTTTTGGTGGTTTCCCTTATTTAACATGGAATGTTACTTGGCAGGGAGGCAGAACTGAAACAATCATGATATATTGAAACCGTCCTAGGGGAACTGGTTTGAATTAAGCAGTTTTTGTTGGCACTTTCCAAAGACTGCTCGAGACTGAATTCCATTCAGACCTGAAGAAATATTTAATGTATTAAATAAAAAATGGTTATAGTTTTATATCATACTTCATCTCCAATAAAATTTATAATTGTATAACATCATATTATAAATTATATTATAAATGTTAACATCAACTAATATAGAGGATGCATTACTATTGAAATTTAAGTAATGGTAACTAAGATTTCTATCAGTTAGATCTAGAGATTTAAAAAAAAAACATGCACAACTTTAAAAGCCACGTTTAAAATGGATCTGCTCAAACGACGTGATTAAGCTTAAGTAAAGCTAGAATGAAAAGCTTTGTCTTCCAATCCCTCCTTAAATTTTTCTTAATTTGGTTCAGTGAAGGATGTACTTTAGCATATCCATGAGCCCCTAGAGTTTATGTAAAACTTTATGTGTTATGAATGAGTGTATTTTTCTTAGAACCAATAGCTTTCAGCAAATTCCTAAGTGATCTATGACCCAACGTTTTAGAATAGTAGACTTTTCAGTATTTAATTAAAAGTGATAGAAAAATATGGCTTTAATAAGACCAACAGGTTGCATGACATCAGATATCTGGAAAATTATGGTTGGCCATAAATAGCAATGGGCACCATTAAAATCTTGACTAGGCAGTATCTAAGAGTTTATATAGGCCTGGTCATTCCATTATCTTTGTGCTAGTATTGCATAATATTCCTAGCCATCTTATATACCTCAGACACTCCACACAGCAAAAGAAAGAAAAGTAAATGTCCTCTAGGTAAGAAGGGAAATAAGTTTGACTGGTCCATTCATTGAGTTGGATGCGCAGCATTACATCTGATGTCATCAGGGATATAGCAGATGCCAACAGAAACCTTTGGTATGTGCCTTTTCTCTCCTTGATCCGTTGGTTCCTTCCTTGGGTTTCGTGTAGGCTCAGAGTTCTTAAACCTTTTCTTTTCCCTTGAGTTTCTTTCTTCTTTCTACGACTCAATGCCAACAGTAGCTCCAACTAACCCAGGTTGACTCTAACCACTGTTAGTGACTGAGTTTGGTTTTCATTTCTTTTTGCACATCAGCACCACTGCTAACGGCTAGCATTTTAAAAGTACAACTTTTTTTGTGTGTTTCATAGTGAAACCTCTGAGCATTTGGTAAGTAGAAAGTGAACAGAAACCCCTTTTTCATTGAGTTGGTTTTAGTTTGATCAACTTAAAGAGTAAGTCCGAAAAAAAAAATAAAACAAATAGATTTCTATTGGGGGACTATTTTGACAGTGGAGAGCAATAGGAAGAACTGGGCTCCAAGATTTTTCTTGAAAGACATATTCAGCCAAGCAACAGGCAGCTCGATATCATTTCGTTGTCATTAGGACAGAACCTGAACACTGCTAAGGAGGAAGTTCCATCCTGTCAAGGCTTTCTCACCCTTATCCACACTTACGCTGCATTTCCCCAAATGCCCCAGATCCATGTTCTTCACGCCTCTATGCTTTCTCCCATACTGTGTGCTCGACACCTAATCCATGTAAATGTATTTCCTTCGTGTTTGCGCATTAATCCAATAATTCACCTTCTCTGTCACTATGTAAAACAGATACTCTTATTTTAAGTGATTTACCCTTCCCCTCCTGATTCTTTTCCCTCAAACTCAGCTTAAAAATCAGCAGTCAACTGCCAATGTGTTGGGGGTAAATGCTTCACAGACACACAGAGAGCGCACGCCCCGTGCCTCCTCCTCATGCCTGTCTGTGACTGTTTTCCACCAGCCCAATTTTAACAAGGCAGTGGCTCCAGCCCACCGTCACCTGATGGTATGGAGCCTTCCTGTCTGCCTCCAACCCAGGGCCTCTCAACTTGTTTGTATAAACATCCTTATGCACAACCATGCCACATGCTCTCCCGGGACAGACTCTTCCCTGAGCGAGCACTCCTCCCAATCTGAGAGTGAGTCCTCCACGGCCATTCTAGCTGAAATACAGTTGGGCGACTCTGATACCCCTGATTGCTTGGAGACACCTTTCCCAACCGGGGGTCAGAGAGCTGCTGTGACAGATGGCGTCACCTAAGCAACCCCTGCTGCCACTCATGTAATTAGTCTTCCTTCCTTTGCCTCCACCATTTTTTTAAAGGCCTGTACTTGTTTGTTATCCGTGTTTCGTAGCTGAGCATTTTTATTTGCATAGGTGTTGATTAGCAAACCAACTCTCTACCATCTGTTAGGGAAAGCTATTGAGTCCTCCTCACTGAGGCCACTTGGTGCTAAAAGTTTTACTGATATTCCCCTTCTTACACATAGGTGCTATTTATGGTAACTCTAAAATGGTCTGCTTCTGATTTACTGTTTTTCTGTGCTATAAAGTGGTTTATTTCTAAGGCACTATATCAGAAATATAAATAAGTAGATTATTGTGGATAAATAAGTAGATTATTGTGGTTAAATTATAAAGTCCACAATGTTTCAAATATTGTAACTTACCCGAAAGATAATCCGTTCTCTAAGACACATTGCTGTGTCCAGGGTTAATAATAGTTTATGCACTATCTTTCTCCCGTGAGTGATTCTGACCATATAACTCTAATGGTTTTTTTCTGCTCTTTTGATGACTGTCACCTCCAGTGAGCTCTCTTCTGTCAGTATGGGAGTGGAAGACATAAACAGTCTTAGCCCATCTTATAGAAATATAGCTTGAAGTTGTTTTGAGATATTTTCCCTGAGCCATCCCAGTTTTGAAATTTATGATAGTATTTTTCTTTAATATCTCAATAATTTGTCTTTCATTTATGCACTATAGAGATAGTTCTCATATATGTATGCACTATCATGGCCATGTCTATAATTTCATTCAGCGGTCACTAGTCAGTGGTTAACGAGTGGCTAAGATGCTGCTCATTCTTATCACGGAGCTCCTCAGTCAATGAAGAGACTGTGATGTCCATCGAAGGATGCACAGCTTTGAGTATCTGCCAATTTGAGCAGAGAGGGAGAGACTGTCTAAAATTGTTGCCCTCGTAAACTCTTGATGGGTTCTGTCAAAGGGAAAATACAGTTGTGCTACATAGTTTCTAGATACTGTCATGGCATGACATGACATGATTTTATATATATATGTATATAATCTTGTGTCTGTATGCCATCAGAGGTGTCTATAACTGAAGCTAGGCCAATTATCAGTTTATTGCACATGAACTCTCCAGAAGCAATTATGGAGAATTATTAACTTACTATGATCAAAAAAGTAAATCTGCTTTCAATGGTTTGTCCTTATCTCTCTAATTGATGCTTTGGCAGCCATCACAGTCATTCATATTTTCTTAGTATTATATAGGTTTGATAGCCCTAATCCAAATATCCAAATTCTATCATTTTTTAAAATTTGAAACATTTTAAGTGTTGACATGACATTGTAAGTTAAAAAATTCCATATCTGACTTCATGTCTGATTAAAATTTTTTTTTTTACTTAGAGACCGGAGAAATAGTTCACTGATTCAGAGCACTGGCTCTTAGAGGGTCTGCATTCAGTTCCCAGCATCTACATGGAAGCTCACAACCACCTATGATAGGATCCAATGCCCTCTTCTGGTGTGCAGACATACATACAAAGTACCCGTATATAGAAAATATAGAAATAAAAAAGCTTCAAGGGCACAGCAATTTTTTAATAAAATTACCTTCAGACTATATGTATAAATTGTCTATTAAAATAAATTTCATATTTAGACTTGAGATCCATACATCCCATAAAAGATATGTCATGTGTATATATGAGTGCCCCATATCCAAAGCTGTGTGAAGTCTGAAAGACTTCTGTCCCTAAGAATTTGGATAAGGGATACTCAGCTGTTATAGAAACCTTAGTTTTAAATAAGAATTATTCTGCTTTTTTTACATTCATTATCGTAACCCATCAAAGATGATTTAGAATATGAGACAAAAAATATTTGTAGCTTGCTTAGCAGAGTTATGTAAAAGTCCTTCCTGTGTTTAAAAGTCTGGTTTAAAAGATCCTTAACATGGGGCTGCTTAGAAAATAAGAGAATTTTTCTAATAGCTTATATTTAGTGCCGTCCTTATAATTGAATATTTATTGATTTTAGGATTTTCAAGTAAATTGGCTTTTGTCTGGATTGTTTGAAAGCATAACCATCTCAGAGTGAGGTCACACATATGCACTCCTCACCTGTTGTGTTTCATACTTATGTAGTTGAAATTTATTTTGTTTAAAAAAAGTAGAAGAGTCTGTAAGTTATGAGTCTCTTTGTCTGTGCCTACCTATGTTTATATTACTCATCTGTAATGTTCTTTGAACTAAATATCCTTACTAATGTTTTAACTCACTTGCATGCATTATTCAGTTTGCACAATTCTCAGTGGTATGTTCTGCAGAGTAGCCCTGACCTGGACGTCTCTGATCTTAGCTGGTGGAATTCAGTCCCAGCCTGTGTCCTGTGACTCTCTGCTAGGTCATCAATGCCAACTTGCATGTCTTAACAACCACAAGAGAAGCACCATGTGTGACTGTCTCAATGAGAAGTGTCGGGTAGCATTAGAAATAGAAAATATTCAGATGTAAACAAGTAACTCAGTGTATTAGGAGATCAGAATAGAATGCTAAGTAAAGTTGAAGCAAGGGGAAGCCAGTGTTTTGACATCTTCACAATGGTCTACCAGGTACATGACTGCTAAAATAGCTCATTTCATGACTCATGAACCCGAACACTTGCCTTCTGTGTTAGTTAGTTACCTTGTTTTGGAAACATTAATTCATTAGAGAACGTTCTGACTGAGTTGTGAATCAGCCCCCTCCTCCTGTCAGAGAGCATTCATCTCAAATCCGCCATACAGAAGGATGCCAGGGAATTGTGACTGCTCAAGTCCTGGTTGTGAGAGCTCAGTTATCCTCCCCATTTGGCAGTGACCCCTGTTGGTGGCACCCTTAAAATCAGAGCGGTGTGCCTGCTGCCTGGCTGCTCTCCCTTTTCCTAACCACTTCAGACGCCCTCTTACAACATAAAAGAATGACACCTGAAGAATAGGATGGAGAAAACGGAAAACAGCCAAGTACTTTGTCCCTCTGACATCAGTTCTCAAAACAAGTAAAAGCCTTGACGTTGATGACTGTCCTGGAGTTGGAAATTCTTGCTGTCGTTTAACGGAGTGACGTTCACAGGGGACCGTGTGCTATAACGGGGTCCATGTGCTTTTCTCAGAGCCAGATAACCATCAATGGCAACTCTGGCGGTGCTGTGAGTCCAGTCAGTTACTATCAAAGGCCATTCTCCCCTTCCGCGTACTCCCTTCCAGCCTCGCTCAACTCCAGCCTTATCATGCAGCATGGCAGATCGCTTGGTAAGTACTGTAATCATGATCTCCACACCAGCTTTAACGTGACAACTATATATCACAAGAGAAAAATGTAAGGTAACGAAGCTGAGGAACGAGTGACCAATACCACCCACTGGTGAGCCTAAGTTGGGAGGAATTAGAACAGAAAGAAGGGAACACATTATAGAAAAGAGGTACTTGTGGCAATTCCATCTGTAGCTAATCCTGGAGAATGCAATTTCCAGTTGGTATTTAAGTGAAGGGGTAGAAAGACCAGGAAAATACCTAAGAGATAAGGGAGCTTCTTAGACCCAGAAAACACTAATGTAGCACTTTTCTATTGAGGTGGCTTCCTCCTTTGTGGAAAGAATGTTCATTCTAGAATCTTCTTTAGTTATGGCTATAGAAAATTGTGTAACAATTAAAACAATGTAAAAGGGGATAGGTTACAGTCACACAGTGAGGTCCTGGATCACACTGTCATAAACTGCCAAACTGAGGTTCGAAGGCTATCGGTCAGCACTGAGGTTCGAAGGCTATCGGTCAGCACTGAGGCAGGGGGAAGTGAAGGAGAACTCCCTTCAGTAAAGATCCTACAGTTTATAGAGATAAGTTCTTAATCATTTGGAGATTTAAAGTTTGGCCAAGACAAGGCCCTTGGTTCTGAGGGGGTGGCCCAGTGGTTAAGGTCACTTGTTGCTCTCCTAGAAAACCCAGTCTCCATCCCCAACACCCAAATGATGGTTTGCAACCTTCCGTGACTCTAGTTCCCAGGGATCTGACGCCCTCTTCTGACCTCTGAGGACACCAAGCACACACGTGGTGTACATACATACACATAAGCATAAAATATATAAATCTAAGTGAAATTTTTTTTGCTATACTCCTCCTGCAACAAAAAATGATTACTTCCTAAACCACTGAGTGTGACTCTTTGTCCCATTGCTTGCCGTAGTGGACACAGTTTTCCCCAGTCTACCAAATAAAATATATAAATACTCAAGCATAAACTGGCCTTGACTTTAGATCTAACCTGTAAGTAGATTTTATACATGTTTATATATAAACAATGAACATATAAAAGTTCATTTCAAAACTTTAAGCGTATAATTTTGTGGGTCTTGTAAACTCTTTAGAGCCTCCTGGAAAAAAGATTGAGCTACCTAAAGATAGAAACATTCTTATGTAGCAAAATAAATTAGCATAGTTTAAAAGTAATGTAGCAACTACTTCTTAGTTGCTAAAAATTCAATGTAAAAATTCCAAACCTTGTTTGAAAAGTCTTACCAAACTGAACCATTGTGTGATGTTAGGATGAAAACCATTTCCATGACCTTGAGAACCTAGAAAGTTTTCAGAAGAACAGAGCAGAAAGGATGCTCAGGAGAGTATACACCTACATGAACCTCTCAAAAAGAGAGGGGCCATCTTGCAAACACTACAGATCAGCAACAGAGATAAAAATCTAGAACACAGACCCGTACACCATTCCGTAGTTGGTAGCAATCCCTTTCCACATCCCACATTGACTCTGAACTGAACAAATCTGATACCACAGGCTTACTAAAGAACACTTCATGTCAATTTCAAGCCCACTCATGGTAGAACTCCGCTTCCATGGTCAACAAAACTTCACTAAGGTTTTAAAGATAGTCATGGGACTCATTAAAGAAGTCTCGATCTACTTGGGCCTCTTCAAATGCTGCTCCAGGGAGCCATTTCTGAAGCTTGTAATGATCTCCTTTCAGACTGTGAGAAAGAGGAGCTTGCTTGTGCCAAATTCCTCTCTTTGACAACTGGTCTGCAGCTCAGTTTTATAAGAGGCTCCACTATTTCAAGATTTTGTGGTGCAATTATGTATTATTTTACATGAAAATGAAACTTTCTAAATTATTTCAGCCATTCCTAAATAATCATTAAATGTGACTCTTTATCCCATTGTTTGTCTGAGTGAAGTTTCCCCCAGTCTACCAAATAAAAAAAAAATTTAAATACTCAAGTATAGACGGGCTTTGACTTTAGACCTAACCAGTGAGTAGATTTTACACATAAGCTGTTTAACATGGAGAGAAATTTCCTGTATAAACATTGAACAACTTCCAATTGGCCAAGGCAATGAGGTGAGTGGAATTTACAAGTCCACTCTGCCCTAGGTGAACTTCAGCTTTAGTCAAAGCCAAAAAATCACAAACCTAACAGTCTATGGGCCACAGAAGAGAAATACAGAGAGACTTCACTTTCATTGCGCAAGCTGCGTGTCTGTATGGTCATCTGAACTATACGTGAAGACTGACTTGATACTGTTTCGTAGGCTTGGACCAGGGCACATTCTGAGTGTTCAGAAGAATCTGGCTGCTGACAAAAATCCCAGCACTGTGGCTATCTCATCAAGGCCTTTGAGGAATTAAAATAGAAAGTCAACCAGGGTGAAGTGATGCACTGTGATTCGTTTAGAACACCTTGGGGAGATGGGATTTGTTTGACCAACCAATGACACCATGAGGCACTTCCGTTCCTAGACACATCCAATCAATTCAAAAGTGCCTTGAAAAGCTTTTCTGTTGCAAACGAAATTGAAAATGGCCGTATTTATAGCAGTTATAACGATATAATGGCTATCAGACTAGAGAGAGCATAACACTAAATACCCATGTGAAAATGACTCAGCCTTAAAATGCTTCTTCTGATGCTTTACTTGTTCTGCCTGGAAAACACATTCATATGTATGATATAAAGTTCATTATGCTATCTATACATGATAGAAATATTGTAAAGCATATATATGTTTGAAAATGAACTCCACACATATATATTTGAATATATAAATATAATCAGTAAATGCTATCCTGAAACATAAGAATTATTCAGCTTCCCACAGAGAAGAACTAAAAAACAGTCCAGCTAAAGCAGGTCACACAGAGCCTAAATGAAGACTCAGTTCTGTTCACCAAGTTCTGAAAGTTCAAAAACAGCAGGAAGTCACATCACTACTGCATGATGTGCCCACCACTAACGTTCTCTTTTTTCAAAACTATATTTTTAACTTAGAATGAGTAGACTAGGTCATATATATGTTCTCTGTTACCTCTGAGAGTATTCCAGACATTCATAATATTAACATGTAGATGAAAATTTGTTAAGCTTCATGTAACTTAAATCCTTAGGACAATTGTCAGTCTCAAAGGATAAAAAACATGGGTATTTTTCTAAAGCCAACAATATTAAATAAATATTATTAAATAAATTCAATAAATTGTAATCACTCACAAGCACTTGTTTACCCATAAGCTTTCACTTGCTAGTGTATGTCTAGATCAAAAAATGAAAACAAAACCTAAGATTTATTTTCAATTTCTTTTTATGGAATTATTCTTTGGCTCAATAAGCCTATTGCTTCTCAAAAGTTACCTCTGGTTCCTTCCTCATACGGCAGTCAGCAGCTTCACAAGAGTCATGTGTGAATAACAACCTAAGGACATTTATAAGGGTGACTCTTGCCCCCCCCATCAAGGAAGGTGAGATGGGGCAAGCTCAGTGTCCCCCAACATGGCTGCCCACATCATTCAGCTGATCCTCTTCCTCTTACCCTTCTTTGTAAAATGGTGAGGTCGTCATCCCATATGTGGATGTGATATCCACTTCTGAATGAGATGGCGTAAATACGTTAAAAGGCAAAGAGCTATAGCTGTGGGGTTTATTGTGGGTGGCCATCAATGTACAAGAGCCACCATTAATTTGTAGTCTGTGTGTGCATCTGGGTGCTCCCTGTCACTGTGTTTCCTCCACAGATTCTGCAGAGACCTATTCCCAGCATGCCCAGTCTCTGGACGGCACCATGGGAGGCTCCATCCCACTCTACAGATCCTCAGAGGAAGAGAAGAGAGTGACGGTTATCAAAGCCCCGCATTACCCAGGGATCGGCCCCGTGGACGAGTCCGGCATCCCCACAGCCATTAGAACGGTAAGCCATGCCAGGGTCTGCCCATGAACTCCACAAAGGGTGGATTGTGCACGCTGTCATGCATTCCTGGGGTCTTATAGCATGACGGTTGTCCTCTGAGCCATCGGAGCTCCCATGAATGCCAGGCTGTGTGGCAGAGGGAGAAAACTGCCAAGGGATGACAACTACGCAATCTTGTTTCCCGTTTGAATTGGAAATCATGAAACTGTGGGTTTTGTTAAATAGCAACACTCCGCTTTTAACTTTCTATCAAGAAGAGGTGAGCCTAGAGAGAAAAAGGGAAAGGGGTGAAGTGAGTAGGTCCTTTCACAGCATCCAATTCCCACATGCACTGTAAAAAGACAAGCGACTGGTTTCTCGAAATGGATGTGAGTTCACGCCAGGGGATGGGGGAACTGTCAACTGGGACTTGGGAGGTGAGATGATTAGAGGGAAGGGAGGTAATATAATGGGAAGGAAACACTGTCTGTGGGGGAAAAAAAAGGAACATTTGCATGCCCTCCTCTGCCGAGCCTGCTGCGAGCTCCCTGGATGATAAGTCGAAGTGTTGAGGGCATTTTTTTTTTAGTCTTTAAACTCTGCCAAAGCGTTACTCAGTGTGCTGGGGCAGCCCTTTCTGGCAACGCTCCGCAGCAGCAGAGCCTAGGCAGGCAGCTGTGTGCTGACCACGTCCATTGCAAGAAGAGGTCTGTGGTAGCAGCGAAGGAAGACCTGGGAATCCAGGATGAGAGCCACGGCGTCTCTGCAGGTGAACTTGGTGGGGCTGAGAGGAGGGAGCGCCAGCTGCATAGACGTTGCCTGTGTGCCCACATAAAGGGCTGAGATGCTGCCAAGAGCAGCATCCCCCGAACGGAAACCCGGGAGCCAGGGACAGTAAGGGACCTAGCAAAAGAATGGGAAGGCTATCAGGACAGACGCAATGGTGAGACAGGAAACATTTGAAAACGGTGAAAGATGAAGTATGAGCTGTTTCTGAGTTTGCAGTGATCGTGTTTTATATACAGACATGAGTTCAGAATTGATTATTCTTGGCTTCAGTCTTGTAGCTGAAGCCAAAAAGAAGTATATCTGTATAGCATACGCTTGGGATTGAGACTTCTCAGATGGTTAAGGATGTTGAATGTGACTAATAAAGCTGGCAAAATCTGTATGGATGGCCATATTTAAGTGACAGGAAAAATCCCAGGGCTTGTGACTAATCGGCTCCGTTTAATGACAGTTGTATGTTTCTGATGGCAGTGTTTGGACATTTGTTTTCCTTTCAGAATTTCTGACTCAAAATGACTAAATTTGAATTTTGCTATGGTGATGAGGGGATAATGACTCAGAACGGTGTCATGGATTATGCCTGTTAGGTTTTCAGTATACTGTGTCTAAGGGATAAGAGATCATTGCTCTCTGTGCAGTTACAGACGCTGATTCTATCTAAAACCTTCGGATGTGTTTTTAAGTTAGTAAATGATATGTAAAAGTGGACATTTAATGTGATCCTGTGATCCATTCTTTTTCATCTGTAGATTTTTTAATCTATAATGTTTGACTCGCAAGTCTTTGTTGGGTTTTTAAAGAAAAATCTAAGATGTCGGAGATGATAAACTAAACTCAATTAATACTAAAAGGTTTATATTACCTACTGCCAAATGATAAGCAGCCATATATGTCCGCTAAGTATGTGATGTAAATTTCCCTACGGAAAATTGAAAGTGAATTACTAGCCACTGCAGAAGTTCCTTAAAAGGAGCCCTGTTTTTTTCTGTATAACTTGCTCAGACCTTTAAAATCGTACAAGAGGGATCCTGTTCATGTTTACTGCTCTGCAGCCTTACGAATCACACATCCAAGTATAGATCTGTATTTATAAATCTTGAATCCTGCCATCCCTGGGCCAAGAATATCCAAGGTTATTTTCTTTCCTCATCCTTGTAGAAAGTAATGATGATCAGACTCAAATACTTCAGCTTCCTGCTCAGTATGTACATGTAAACCAGCACTGACTCCATGTGCCATGTTGGGGTAGCCTCCTAGACAACTGTTCCCATGACAACGGGATATCGTAAAGTGGTCCAGGAACTATTGAGAAGAATAACTGAATACTCACTACTTTTGAGTTCTTGGGATGGAGGGAGAGCATCCCTTCTCCCGTGGCTGGGATGTCTACATCAGCCTTTTCGTCCCGAAAACTTCAAAACAGTAACACAAATCTCCAGGGCTCTGAGCCCACGAGACTGTGTACAAA
Organism: Microtus pennsylvanicus; assembly: GCF_037038515.1. Taxonomy (NCBI): domain Eukaryota; kingdom Metazoa; phylum Chordata; class Mammalia; order Rodentia; family Cricetidae; genus Microtus; species Microtus pennsylvanicus. Next base: position 84,796,293 of record NC_134587.1, read on the forward strand.
GCCTGGCTGGTTAAGTGAGATGCAAGCTTTCTTTCTTCTAATCCAAGCATAACAGTTGTCTAGCTATTTTAGAGGTTCCAGGACCAAAAGTGGAATAGGATTATTATTGTGTTATAGGTAGAAAATGGCTTTTTAAAAAATGTCTGCATGTAAAATTAGTGAACAGTGCCAATGTTTCATGACTAGAAGAAGATGGATGTTGAAGCCTGTTTGGATGACGGCTGGGCAGGAGTTAGGGAGTCTATGCAAAATACTTCTGAAGGACACATCCAAAAGTAAACCTCCCAAGTATGGACTTCGGCTTTCATAGTCTCAGTGTGAGACACTACATGCTCCCAAATGGCACTGGCAAAAGGGACGGAAGTGCTCACAGCACTTCTTTTAGGAAAGGGACACTGACTCTGCAAGTCTCTGCTTTACCAGCCTCACAGTCTCTCTGCCAGCTGACGAGGCATTTCCTGGCTTCTCTGTACTCTCCATATAAAGCTAACAGATGGCATAACTGTGGGATCCTGCCTGATATAGGCCCTCTGGCAAGTGCAGACAACAATTGCTGTCTGTCACGCTGCATTGCCATATACAGCAATACACCTTCCTTATTCAGCCTCCCCATCCCCATTGGCTGCGTCCAGGTACAGTGAAAAACTATTTTTATACACAGTTGTATGTTTCTTTTGTGCTTGTGGCTTTAATAGTATAAAACTAAGCTAGAAACAAAGCGTAATGAAAGAGGGGCCTGCCATCAGAAAAATCAATGACCCCCCTAAAGAGATTTGATCAAACATGTTTGTGTGCATGTATGTGGGCACGTGTACCTGTGTGTACACGGGTGTGCACAGAGAGGCTGGCAGTCAAAACTGGGTATATTCTTCAGTTGCTGCCCAGTCTTCCTCACCAAACCCAGAGCTGGGATTATAGGAGCCCACTTCCATGCCCAGCTTTTTATGTGGGTGCTGGAAACAGGAGCCCAGTTTCTCAAACTTACATGGCAGGTACCTCACTGACTTAAGCCTTGGTCCCCATGTTCCATTATTCTGTTTGAACCAGCAAACAGCAGATTCCTGCCTCTTTGTGGATAATGCCCCCCAGCCCACACACTAGTTACTATCATTTGGCTGTATAGATACTAGTTCCTATCATTAAGTCATATAATAATCAATGATTTTATATATATATATATATATATATATATATTAGAAGAAGCTTACAATGCATATGTGATTCTCAACAAAACAGATGTTCATTTACATGTCTAGTGACTGTCAAAATTGTCTACTTCCAGAACTCAAAATAAATGTAAATACTGCCTAACAGTTTCTAGGTGAAAAATTCAACGACCACATCTACAAAAGTCAGAATATAAAATATCAAACACCTTCCACTCTTACAAGTCCTAACTAACCGTTGTTGTTGTTGTTCTAAATTCTGTTCTCTCCTATATTCCATCCGGACCCAACCTCAGTTTTCCCTCCCCCAGCAGATGTCCCCCCCACTCGCTTCCCAGGGACATCAACCAAACACAGCATATTCTAACAAATAATTCAAATCAGGGCCATGACCTTGGAAAAATCAGATGTTTTTAAGTTGCCTGTGCACAGACAGAAGGGCTAACTTCTGGCCCAACCAGCACTGATAAAGTCGAGAGGAAGATCTTGCTGAGCAAACTGTTGCACTACAGTTAGAAAACAGAACGTGCACTTTCACAGACCGTAAGAGAGAGTTGCATCCCATAAATTCGCTCAGCATTTCACTCCACGGGTGTTGGGAGTCTCCCCGCTGCCTTTAGTTATCGAGATCTGTTATAGCAGAAGGACTATGCTAAGCCCTTAACACACATTGTGAGAGACCGTGACTCGGGAGACTAAGGCACAGAGTCAAAGAGGTGGCTGTTTGACATCCATCTCTAGCTACTACTTGCTCACAGGGGCATGCATACCTGTGCACACAAGCATATGCCCCCCACACACCCTAAGAAATGAAGAGACGCATAGCTTTCTCAGACCCCAACCTCTAGGAAGCGTTAAGTAGCAACCAAATGCTCCAAGGTTCAAATGTTGTTTAATGATTGGACATTAATTTCCTATTTGTACTAAAACCTGCTGCTTCTATGACACCTAAAGCCTGGCATGCCTAAGGAATGCCTACTATCACAGAGTTTATAATTTAGCAAGGAAAAATTTATGTGTACTTTTATGTCTTGTCATAGATGTTTTAAAATCAAATCATAGCTACACATATGCGTGTGCGCGCACACACACAGTCTATGACTTTGCATTGTCTGATAAATTTAGTATTTTTGTCACTTAGACTAGCAAATACTAATTTTGTCTTCATTGAAGCTGATCAGAATATCTACCACTTGAGTCAAAAATATCCCCTAGTAATTTTTAAATGTCTTCACAGAACACTCAATAGAAAAATTTAAGAATAATGATACGGAATAGGGAAAAGGATCTGTTGGATGCTTGCGGGGCAAGCACAAGACCTGCGTTCCATGCCTAGCACCCACATAAAAAGCAGCATGATCAGGGAAATGCAAATCAAGACAACTTTAAGATACCATCTTATACCTGTCAAAATGGCTAAAGTAAAAAAAAACACCAATGATAGCCTTTGCTGGAGAGGTTGTGGAGTAAGGGGTACACTCATGCATTGCTGGTGGGAATACAAACTTGTGCAACCATTCTGGAAAGCAGTGTCGAAGTTTCTCAGGAAATTCGGGATCAACCTACCCCTGGACCCAGCAATACCACTCTTGGGAATATACCCAAGGGAGGCCCTATCATACAACAAAAGTATATGTTCAACTATGTTCATAGCAGCATTGTTTGTAATAGCCAGAACCTGGAAACACCCTAGATGCCCTTCAATGGAAGAATGGATGAACAAAGTATGGAATATGTACATATTAGAGTACTACTCAGCAGTAAAAAACAATGACTTCTTGAATTTTGCATACAAATGGATGGAAATAGAAAACACTATCCTGAGTGAGGTAAGCCAGACCCAAAAAGAGGAATATGGGATGTACTCACTCATATTTGGTTTCTAGCCATAAATAAAGGACATTGAGCCTATAATTCGCCATCCTAGAGAAGCTAAATAAGAAGGTGAACCCAAAGAAAAACATAATAGGCATCCTCCTGAATATTAACCTTCATCAGGCGATGAAAGGACACAGAGACCCACATTGGAGCACCAGACATAAATCTCAAGGTCCAAATCAGGAGCAGAAGGAGAGAGAGCACGAGCAAGGAACTCAGGACCGCAAGGGGTGCACCCACACACTGAGACAATGGGGATGTTCTATCGGGAACTCACCAAGGCCAGCTGGCCTGGGTCTGGAAAAGCCTGGGATAAAACCGGACTCGCTGAACATAGCGGACAATGAGGAATACTGAGATCTCAAGAACAATCGCAGTGGGTTTTTGATCCTACTGCATGCACTGGCTTTGTGGGAGCCTAGGCAGTTTGGATGCTCACCTTATGAGACCTGGATAGAGGTGGGCGGTCCTTGGACTTCCCACAGGTCAGGGAACCCTGATTGCTCTTTGGGCAGATAAGGAAGGGGGACTTGATCGGGGGAGGGGGAGGGAAATGGGAGGCAGTGGCGGGGAGGAGGCAGAAATCCTTAATAAATAAATAAAAAGCAGCATGATAGCAGATACTGGTAACCCCAGAACTGGAGGGTGGAGACAGAAGGATCCCTGGGGCTGCCCTATCCACATTGGTAAGGCCTAAGTCCCAGAGAGACTATCAAAAACCATGATCACTTCCTGAGGAACAACATCTAAGACTGTCTGTAGTAAGGAGGTCGCTAGTTTGTTCCTGGCCGCTCAGCTCCAAAATAATCACACAGAAACTGTAATCTGTGTATCGCCACATGACTGTGGCTTACAACCAGCTAAAGTTCTGGTGTCTGTCTCCAGCAGGGCTACCTGGCTTCTCTCTGACTCCGCCTTCTCTCTCCCAGCATTCAGCTTAGTTTTCCCTGTCTAGTCTGTTCCCCTATAGCTCTGTTATAGGCCCAAAGCAGTTCCTTTATTTATCAATGGTAATCACAGCATACAGAGGAAAATCCCACATCAACTGTCCTCTGCCATATACACGCACACACAGTAATAAGCTGGTCCCATGATTTTATCCATGTAATCCCAGGACATGGTAGACTGAGGTGGACAGATCATGAGTTAAAGGCCAGTTCAGGATACATAGGGAAGTCCTGCTTCAGACATATAATAATAATAATAATAATAACAACAATGAGATGAACTTTCATCCAACACTCAATATCTACTACTGGGCACAGCTGAAATGAATAAATAAAACCATACCACAGAATGTCCCAATTCAGTAAATAGAGATACACTGCTTACAAACTGTGTAAGTAGCAGGATAAATTGCTGAAATTGTCATTAGGTCCTATAGAAATGCAAACCTACTGTTGGAAATATCAAATATTAGCAGTGAATACCTTCCCCTGGAGTGGTGACGTGAGAGTGAGATCTCAGATTGGGGGTCTGGGACCGAGGCAGATTTATTATAAGAGTTATAACATCGTAAGCAGTCACGAGCATTGCAGAGGTTCTGAAGACAGGCCAGGCCCACAAGGTTAAAGGCTTCAGGGAGAAAAGGCAGTCCCGTGCCACACAGTCATGGGTAGCCCATACCATGTGCTTGCAGTCAAGTGGTCTCAGATACTTGGCAGCAGGATAAGGGGGAAAGATTCGAACCTTGGTAATGTCGGGCCAACATTCAGAATGTGCCACCCATAGCCCTTGATTACTTAGGGTATGAGGTAAGCTACTTTTGGGACAGTGAGAATTATAGACCCACAGATAGTCACAGTAGGATGTCTGCCCTTTATCTATATCAGCTGGGAGGGTAAAGAGAGAGACTGCAGCAGCTGCATCGTGGCCTGAGCAGCCGTCAACCCAAAGATAGGGTTGGTAATTCTCCAATGTTCTCTTTGACAGACAGTCGACCGGCCGAAGGACTGGTACAAGACAATGTTTAAGCAAATTCACATGGTCCACAAGCCGGGTATGTATGTTCTTCTGTGTTTTGTTTTGTTATTTTCTTTTAATCAAGTGCTTATGAGTTGAAGGATATATACTCAGCTTTATATAGACTTGCCTCACACAAAAACATCAAGACCCCCGCAAACTTGATGGCCCCTTCTTTTCAGCATGTCTCCTAGTCTCCCTTTACCCCTAAATCACAGCTGTGTGCCTCTCGTGCACCATGAGCTACCAAGAAGCCTCCTTAGAGATGTCCTTGGAGTTCACCAGGTGTTCTAGTCTTAGCCCTCTGTCCATCTCTGTCGACATGCACACTGGGGCGCTGTGCCCTTCTGCTTCTGTCTGCCCAGGCCTGTTTCTCACCAGAAGAGCGAGAGTAGTGGCTTCTCCTGATTACCACTCAGTACCATTGACAAGAGACCTTAAAGTACTTTGTGATGCGGCGGACACCGAATCTGCCTAGGGAAGTAGGTTCAAGGGACCAGTTCTGTATGTATGACCAGGCCAGAAAGGCACAGTGCTTTGTAGACAAGAAGGTCACTCTGTAGAGCCCAAGAGTGCAATGATTGAAAATACAAAGTGCTATTATATGCTAGAAAAAAATATTGATTGCTTTTTTTTTTTTTTTGCTGGTGTGTTTCTGTCATTTCTCTGACCTTCTGCCGTCTTGGCGACAAGGTGGCAGACTCTGGATTATCATGTTTATGTTTCATTTTCTAGATGAGGACACAGACATGTATAATACTCCTTACACATACAACGCAGGTAGGACGGCTCTCCTCGCTGGTGATGACCAGTCACACTCTGCTGTGGGGAAGAGCCCCAGTCCTTTGTCATACCACCCCCACCCCACACTGTCAGTCCCTGTGATGAAGAGGAGGCCTTGCTTCCTTTTCAGAGCATGCCTAACAAAAGATTGATCCTTTCTCCTGGAAATGAGAACTAACACTGTTCCACATCCGTCATCACCTCCCCCCACTCCGTCTCCCTTCCCTTCCCCTGGTGGTTTATTCTCAACTTCAGGAATGTTTAACCACACAGTGAAGGGCCAGGGTGAAAGAACAGACTGTGGCCTGGTTACACAACAAAATAAAGATCTTTTTATCAGCAGAAAGGGTGATTATAATTGCGTAAGACCTCGCAGATAGTATTCCTCCAAAACAAGTCAAGCGAAGTGTTTTACGACCATGTCCAGCCTCTGGCTCCAAAGTGGAACCATTCATTGAAAGCCATGAAAGCCTCGCTCTTGGCTGGGCACCTTTTCTGACTCAGAGTCACCAGCGCTCACAATGAAATGACTTCAGCTCTGGACATTCCGCATGTATCTGAATGTGCTGGCTTCTTGTGGAGTGGTTCTTTGTGCTCGTGTGAGAGACCCCTCAGTTATGTCCCCTTTCATCAGTTTTTCCTTGTGAACTTCCACCCGACCTAGCCATAGCCCATAAATGAGCCATAGCCCATTTAGGGTCCACTTGTCACCCAAACAGAAAACTCCATGAGACCCCCCACTTCCTAAAACCTGATGACCAGCAGCCAGTCCTTTAACGGAGTGATTCCACTACTCAACAACAAAGATAAATGAGAAAGAAAATTGGAAGAAAAAAAAAGTCATGCTGGTGACTTCTGAGTTAGATTCTGTATCCCTATCCCCATATTATTTCAGGAAGTCCATTAAAATGATGTAACATTTTATGTTACACCAAACTTGCCTCCGCGAGTCACCTCACAGGTTGAAGTGACTGTGGAGGTGACCCCAAAACACTTCAGAGCAGGTGTTGCCCAAAGTCGCGTCTCCCGGAAACAAACACACACGGATCTGTAAGAGGTGTGGTCAAGCATAGACAGACAGACTTAGGCCAAGATTGAGACTCTGAGAAACTCGGAATTTTTATATACTTTTAAATATTGAAATGGGTCCGTCTCACTGGTGATTAATAAGCTGAAGTTCAGTTATGTGACCCTGTAAAGCCCAGGGAGTTTTATCATCTAGTCAGCCAACAAAACGCCTATAACCACCTCCAAGAACCCAGAGCTTTGTGTCTTGCATGCCGTTCCTGCCACCCTCTTCTACCCACCAGAGCCAATCCTTCGAGCCCAACTCTAGTCCCAGGAGATGCGTAATGCATTCTCTGCCTCCCTCATCGTCTTCGCACATCCTTCCATTTTCACTATGTCTTTCTCGGTTGGATTTTATTAACTGCCACAAACTCCCTATAAATCACATATCTTCTCGTATGAACTTGCTCAGCAGGGTTTTACCCTCCCTTGCCCCACATGGGAGAGGCACCTCATGCACACCTCATGCACACAGCATGTTCTATATTTGTTGGACTGCAATTAACATATCAACTGTCTTATGTGCGTCAGTATTACAAAGTATTAGCTGCTATTTTAATCTTCCTCTGAAAGTTTGACTAAGGTGTCAGTTTCTGTGATTGGGAAGAAACCTTGCGGAGTAGCTGTAAGTTTATTTTTACTAAATAGCCCGAATTTTCATTAATTGTACAATAGCGAATAATTTACTCTAACCAGTACCTATGTGCAAAACAAATCGATATCTAATTAATGAGTGATAATTCATAAATTAAGGTTGATAAGTTAATAAACAATGTACCACCTAATGTACATATTATGAATATGCTTGTTGATCATTTCTGCAAAACCATTGGCTATTTTGCAGAGCCCAACAACTCAGTGCACCTTCAAGTCACTTGCTTGTTTTGTTGGCTTTTGTCTTTTTCGTGGCAGGTCTGTACAACTCGCCGCACAGCACTCAGTCACACCCTGCTGCGAAGACCCAGACGTACAGACCCCTTTCCAAGAGCCACTCAGACAACGGCACAGACGGTTTCAAGGAGACGCCCTCCCCAGTGCCTCCCCCGCATGTCCCACCAAGACCAAGAGATCAATCTTCGACAGAAAAGTAAGGCTCCTTCCCACTCACATGGCTGCTCTTAGGATAAAAACCAGCCCACAGTGGCACTCAGTGAAGCATCAGTCCAGCAGGGTGGCGCGAATATATGCAAAGACTTACTGTCTTCATCCGTATTGAGCATCCCTGCTGAGATTTATGCTGAGCCCTTTCTGGAAAGTCTTGGTCACGCTCTCACAATGCTCTGCATTAAACTTGATGTATCAGGGACACGAACTCCATTTTTTGTTCAGTGAGTGCAAATAAGCAATAAAGTGGCCACAGATGCAGTTCATAAGTAACATTTGTCTAACTAAGTACTACAAACAAAATATGTACACACACACACACACACACACACACACTATGTTGTGGGCCTTGGATAAGAGGCTCAGTGGTAGTGACTTGTTCCACATACCTTGCACTCTGAGCTGAAATGGTACTTCAATCATATAATCTCAGTCTTTATAAAGATGAGGCAGGAATTCAAGGCCACCCTGAGCTGCGTAACTTCCAAGCTACACACTGGCATTATGTCTCAAAATAAACCGATATAAAATTACATAAAATAACTGGAAACAGTTGGCATGGATTCCCCTTGCAGCCCCACTAAGAGACTAAGCAGTTAATTTTTTCCTTTTCACAGATTTGAAATTGCAGGTCTTTTACGATATCTATTAGAAGCCAAGAGAAATTATTCTTAAATCATAAATAAGGCATGTTTAACAAGTGTCTGTGACTCATTTCCACCAGTTATTTTAACTGCTTCTAATTTTCATCTCTCCACTGAAACAGTTTTAAATAAGCTATTCACACCCAAATAACTTTTTAGGAACACATTTCGACTGTGTTGTATTAGTCAGACTGTTGCTAATCATCCCGGTTCGTGGTCATCTTTACTGATGCTGGTTATGAGGCAAGCATCAGACTAAACACTGTCCTTCCCTTACCTCATTTTGTTCTTATGAGAACCCAATGGGATATGTGCTCCATTACAGAGAAAGGAGCTGGTTAGACTATTACAATAACTTGTTCTACTTGTATTGACAAAAAGTCCAAGCTAAGATTCAACCTCGACTTCCCCTAAAGACAAATTTTATGTTACCTCTACTGGTAATCAGTAAGTAGGAATGGAAAGGGCATTTATTATATTACTGGTTTTTTAGTATTTTCTATGTCTTGGCTATTGTTCTGTTTCCCAGACAGCAAAGAGGACACGGTTTCATACGGATATGAAAACTAAAATGGAAGGTGTAAGGGCTCTCTGTGGACATAGCTCATTGATTGGCTCTTCACCTAGGATTTGGGCCTCATTTTCCTCTCTTAGGGCACTTCTGTGTCCACCATTCCATGGAGAAAGAATATCATTCCATTCCATAGGAATCGGAATATCCTAACTCAAAATATCAAACACTCCTTTTCTCAAACAAAAGTAAAAAATACATGTTTAATAATCCTTCCTGCTCTCTGAAGGAAGTTTTCTGATTTAGTTCCAGCTGCCCAGAAAAGCTTGCTGTCATGAGCCCTTCTCTGAAAATGTACTTCCCAGGAGCCCTTGACAGACCCTCAAACAGGGTCAATGCCAGGAACAGATTAGTTCCCAGAGAGAGAAACATTGGCCTCCAGTGTTTCAAGGCTCATACCAAGGGGTCTCCCACACCACTCTGCCTAGCCCTGTGTATGCCAGCCCAAGTGATGCTGTTGGAATTCTCACGTGTGCACTCAGATGCCATTTACAAGAATAAGATCAAACAATGTATGTCCATTAGTCCTTGTCCCTCTGGATCAAGGAAGCTAGGTTACTAGGTAATTAAACTGACAAAGCTTTACAGAGCACAATGGCACTTATTTTAAACTCGGATGCACACCGCTGTCATTAGGGACCCGAGGGTCTAGCAACAAGTCACTATCCATGCGTCACCTCTTCTGTGAGTTTTTACAGCCATAGTCACACAGGTAAAAGCAGAAGGAAAAGTGAGCTAAAAGGGATAGCTTGATGTAAGTCATTTATTTATTAAACATATTTATGTTTGATGTAAGTCATTTACTTATTAAACATATTTTTAGTGTTAAGCAATTTTTAGCCAGAGAGACTTTTTTTGGTTGTGTGGGTTTTATTTTGGTTGGTTTGATTGTTTTCATCTCTCAGGGTAGGAGAGATGGCTCATCAAGGAAACTACTTGTTACCTAAGCCTGAAGATCTACATTCGATCCCCAGAACCTGTGGTGGAAAGAAAGCCTTGACTCCCCAAAAGTGCTGACTCCCAAAAGTCTTTTTTTATATGTGTGCACATACATGCAAATGGCCACACACACACACACACACACACACACACACACACACACACACACACTTAATCAATCAATCACCTCTGCTAAAATTAGCATTGGGAATTGACTGTGGATGGTATGTCATGGGTGCTTCATGCACACAAATTGTCTCAACATGTGGTTTGCTGTCCATTTACAGGCATGACTGGGACCCTCCAGACAGAAAGGTGGACACCAGAAAATTCCGATCGGAGCCAAGGAGCATTTTTGAATATGAACCTGGGAAGTCATCCATTCTGCAGCATGAAAGACCCGTAAGCACTTGTCATTGGTCAAAAAAGCCAGCTTGCTAGGCCTCCATAGTCCTCAAGTGAACCTGAATTTCACCCCATTTTATTTGTTATTGAGGAATCATCATGATTTGTGTATCTCGTCTGAATTGAAAGAGGCACTTTATCATTAGCATACAGCGAGCTGTGCCCAATCACAGCACTTTTACATGAAACACTTAATTGCTATTCTAGCTTGCCTGAGAGAAAAATCACAAATCCATAATCCTGATATACAGACCAAGGCCCATAAATCCCTTGACTTCTATGTTAGTTTCTTACCATTTCTTTCACTTAAGAGGAAAATTTTCCAAGCACACTTTCTATAACAAGATGTTAATTGGTTCTTTATTAAATCCCTCTTAGGTTACCAAGCCTCAAGCTTTCTGATTGATTACCACTTTTAATGGATCAAGATTGTATTTCTCTTTATAGTCTTTGTGTTTATTTTGGACATACACGAACCTAAACGATGTATGGACTTGAAAGAGACCACTTCTCTCCACTAAAGCTAACAGCAGCTTCTTCCATGGGCCTTTTCTCTTGGGTCCTCTGGCCCATTATTTTGCTTCCCTTGATTCTCCCCCAGATGTCAGTGTCCTCAAGACCTCTTTAAAATCCAGCAATTCCTCTGATGTCCAGATTAACCCTCTTGTGTTTCTATAGTGTTCCTCCAACAGTCCAGAGCATCACACCAGTCCATAGATGTCAAGGTCAACCCCAAGGTCTAGCTGAACAGCCTGTGACCTCACCACACCCAACACGAGTGTCTTTGACTTAAGAGTTTGAAACCCTGCATTTGTGGTTGTGTTCTTGAGAACTATGTTCAAAGATTTTCCAGTCATATAATTCAACTGCCTTTCTTCAAATAATTCAAATTTCTTTGAATGATAAGATTGCAACAGAGGAACGGAAAAGAAGGAAACATTATTGATTCTGTGCTCTGGATTATAACCCGCTCACTAAGTTGTCTGATTAAATAGCAAGACAGTGAAATTTCCAAACCAAAATTCAATGGAACACACTACTAATTCTGAAAGATAAAAATCACAAAATAATGAATCTCAAATTATAACAGAGAAGCTTTAGTGACTCATAAGGCTCTCAGGGTGACGATGCGACTGAAGGAAATTTTGATGGCTAAAACAAAAGCACATCTAAAGAATGTACCCCCTTAGAGCTCATTTACGGGTCCCCTTGTTGTGGCTAAAGTTTCTACAGACCTTTGGGACAAAGCTTTGGAGGCTCTTTGTTTTAAAGTACCAAAAACACAGATAAGAGTCTCTGTAAGTGGGTACCTGCTACATGACCGGCTCTATAAGTAGTAATAATTCTTTTATATTTCATGCAGTGTTCCCAACAACCCTATAAAGCAGATGTGCAAACTTCCTGTTCTACAGATCAAGGGTCTGAAGCAGCTTTAAGTGAATGCCACATGGCCACATAGCGGGCATGTGCTGGAACCAGTTCAACCTAGGCAAGCTTTGGTTTGATGTACTTCATCACCATGTACTAGTTCCTCCGAGCAGGATACCATCAGCTAACAGTCGCCATCACCATAATTTGGTTGTTTTAGAATATAGTATAATTAGTGGCTAACTATAATAAGTCAGTGGTGATTACCATACTTTATGAGAAAGCTGGGTTCAGAGTAACTATTATGCGAGCCCAGGATTCTTAACTGGTCTGAGGTGGTGGGGATATGCTATGGATAAATATGCTATGGATAAATCTCCTCAGCCACAGGAAAAGATGAGTGGAAGCAGCTAGAAGCTTGGAAAGAAATAAGGATGGAAGACTTTCATTCTTCCCCCTCCTAAGCCATCTTGTTGGAAGCCAGTCTTGACAAATGATAGGAGAGAGGCAAAGATATAATTTGGGCAAGCCTTGTAAAATTATCGTCTTTATAGGGTGAGACCTTCTTAAAATATCAACCCTGAATTCAATCCACTTTAAATTTTAAAACAAACGGCAAATTAAACAAGGGTATTTGAGAGACCAGCTAAGTGTCCTGAAGGCTCAGACTGTAACGGAAAGAGAGTGGTCTTCAAGGTCGTAAGAGCGCATCTTCTGTTGTTTTACTCAGAGGGACTTTGAGGGCTCTCCTTTTGTAGTAGGACGAGCGGTGCCGAAGTAGTCTCTTTATTCAACCAATGAAAGCAACATCCTACACTACCCTTTGCTCTTTTCAGTGCTAATTTTTGAAAATTATATGAACAGCTAGGCAATTCTGTGCTGTTCTCTTCAATTCCTGAGAACCCCGTCAGAGTCCCTATCTTCTTGGATCCCCCTCACTCTCTATGAACTTACGTTCGTACTCACAGGAGGAAATGTCACGGCCACATATCCCTTCTGGTCCACCACCATGCATCCATCCCCGTGATTAGTACAGCTGGTCTCCAGATAATTTTTAAGAAGCCTACCAGTTGCAAATTTTCTTCTCACTCTCTCTTGTCCCTGGAGCAAAATCTATCCCTTGATATAACTTTAAAAAACTAAAGAACAACAACAAATAAATCCTACCAAAATCATGTGGTTTCGCTCCCTGCCAGCCACACAAAGGGCTTTCAGTCCCCTCTCATCAGACCTTAACACAGTCTGGGTTTTTTTTCTTCCAGAGAATCTCTCTCTCTCTCTCTCTCTCTCTCTCTCTCTCTCTCTCTCTCTCTCTCTCTCTCTCTGGAAAGCTTTACACGTACACAACAAAGCTTACCAGAGGTACACTTTCCTTAGGGGCTTGTTGACCCTCAGCGGTGGGTTTGTAGCTCTCCTTGCTGGATTCCCCCAGGATAACCCACTTTGACATCCTTATCACATGCCTGTTCACACTCTGGGTTCCTCACTGTATCCTTTAGGTTCCTTGACAGCAAGATCTTGTCTGACACCGCATTTGTCTACCCTCCATGCCTAGCCCAACACCTAGCTTGTGGCACCTATGCAGTAAATACCTCCTTGAGTGACTGAGGGAATGTGAACTCATGTTACCTTTGCAGCTGGTGGGTAAAAATGGTGAGAGACTGAACCTTGCTATGAGGCCCAGTGAATCTCCATCAAGAAGCAGATGGAATTCTCCGATAACTCTAGCTCAGCTTCTCTGATTCCTTGAGGCATGAAGAAAGCAAAGTGAACATGTCTGCCCAAACAGCAATCTTCAAATCCTGACAAAAAAAAGAAAAAAGATGTATTAACCCTTAGGAACTGAGGACACATTTTAGGGATTGAGGGCATATCTGTCTATTAATATGCTTTAGCAGGAAAGCAAAGCATAAATGCTTTTCTTTGAAGCTCATAAGTTCAATAATCAAATAATCATAATCATGAATAATGAAATATTTATTTGGTTATAAATTTCAATGCAGAATAAATAGGCCTAATAATGTCTGACCCTTGTAAAGGCCTTGCAATTTGTAAAGACAAATCTAAAAATTTGTCTTTAACTGACTTGATCCACAGATCCAACTACATTTCCAGTATACAGATGACATATGACAATCATACGATAAATATTAATCTAATATTAATAAAAGCATTACAGATCATCTGAATTGGATATGCTTGTAGATAAGCCATGTTAATTGTTTTTATGCTTAATAAAATGAAAAGAATCCACAAAGACATTGTTACCTTTCCTACAATAGCTGTGCTTTTGTAGCAGAAAGGAACACACATTGGATGAGTTGAAATGCAACGTAAACCACTGGTGAATAATTAGTACCCGAGAATTAAAGCACAAGAATTTGAGAAGTTTTATCTGACCGTTTGACCCATGAAGAATTTATTCCATTGTGCAATAGTATTTGCTATGAAAACAAAATAAATAGATAGCATAGCAACACATGCCTTGAAGCTTAGGAGCCACTGAGCAAGAACAAACTCTTGGGTTCTCCGGTGTGTTTAGGATAAGTAGAGTGAGGACAGCCTTCTCAGTGAGAAGGCTGAGAGCAGAAGGGTGTCTCTGACCTCAAAAGCGCGCAAAGGCTTTTTAAGCTGGGAAAACATTAAATTAAATTGCCCATTCTAGGGAGCCTTTTAAGAAAAGTCACGTGGAAGCTCTGGTTTTAGTGTGTCTAAGCACTTCATGTTAAGCAGAAGGTTGTCAGGTCTGTAAAACTGACAGAAATAAAACAAAATGTCCATCAGCTCTCTTCTGCCAATGTGAGAATCACTGGGGAGGTAACTGTCATCGAGTGAATTCCCTAAGTGTCCATATTTGCAGGGGACAAAGAGGGAAATGATGGAGTAGTGTCTTTGCTAGTATGCATATGCTTCGGTTATCCGACTGTCTTCATCTGTGTCCGTGACCGTGGTTTTCAGTGTAGCTCCAGATTGCCGCAGAATACATCTGATGATAACCAAAGGGACTTGATAAAGGTCAGCCTCAGCAAAGAGACAATTCTAGGCCAGGCATGTCCTTTTTTTGTACGATTAGGGGAATCTATTTGTTGAGGTTTATTTTGCTGAAGTTTTTGTCTTATGCTCTTTTGAGACAAGGTCTTGCTATGTAGCCCAGGCCGATTTCCAACTCGCCATCCTCTTGCCCCTGCCTCCTGAGTGCTTGTGATGGCTGGTGTGAGCAGCCACACCCAGCCTGTAAAACACAGGCACTACTCAGATGTGTACTGGGCACACATTCTAGAACTGCAGGGGATGATGTGTCACTGTTTGCACAAATTCTAGCAAGTTGCTCACTGTGACTGTAGATAGAAGCTTTGTTAAATAGCGGGATTTAAAAATATTTATATAAATGTATAGTTATAAATAAATAACAGGCAATTGCTATTTTGAGGTTTGTAGCAGAATGATAGATATGTACTCCCTTTCCCAGATTCTATTATAGAAGTACATCTCTACAAAGGACAATGTAGTCTATCCATTTGTCCCAGTGGAGGTGAAGCTAAGTTTGCTTTCCTATTTATTTAGTAGATTTGCTGCCCCCTACCGTTCACAGTGTTTTGAAGCCAGACCCCCCTCCCCAGCCCAGCTGCCCCTAGCCAAATAAAACACTGAAATTGACAACCAACCAGCCAAGGTGTTCAAATCGAGAGCTCATAGGCAGTGAGTACACAGCAGTAGAACTGAGGCACTTGGGGGGATGAGAGGTCTCTTTCCTGCGAAGGAAATGGTACACCTCTCGGAACAGCATAAAGTTACTGGTTAATTCTCTCAAATGTCAGCTGTTCAAAGATAAAGGCTCCAGCAAAGCTATGTCAAGACATCTAAATAATTGAAGAAAAGTAACGCTTTATCACTAATAAAACCTTAGCAATCGTAACTACTGGATCAAAATTTTAATTCAATGGAAAACAGTTACTGTAAATTCTTTTTTTTTTTTCTTAATTCAATGGGAATAGGTTACTGGAAGATGTTCTTTCTACAGACCGCTCAGTTAACTTTGAAGTGGAAACCAAAAGTAATATCGACACAAATTGGAGTAAATATCTCAAGAATTTCTGCAGCATTTTCTCATTCTAATAGAATAGCCTCTTCAATTGTTATTTATGGAAACATAACCTCATAACTAAAAGTAAAATCATATTAAAAAGGCAGTTTCTGTTCCCAACTGACAATGGAATATTTTGTGTACGTAATCCTTCGCGTGCCCATCCAGATTCCCACTTAGGGATGCCATCAACCACTGCACACGAGTGCTATAATGGAGTGTCAATCGCTCAGCATCAGTCCCAAGCATACCCCAGCGTTGCTCTCAGTCTTTATATTCGCTACCCTACCACTATATACAAGGCAAAAGCTTGGCCTCTGCACTGTTTTGTTATGATGCCTCAAACTCTTCTATCATAAAAATATCAAAAGAAAACTATCCCACTGAAACTGTTGTGGGAATAATGTATCACTCACTATAGACTAAATGGCATTAATAAAACCATTATAGATGTCATGACAATGCAATACTACGATAAGCTCAGGACAAAACAGTGGCCTCTTTCAGAATGTGGAATATCAATGCCTCCAGCACTATAGCATTATAGAGCTACTCAGTGGGAGTCTTTGAGATCCGTAAGAATTCTGAGAGAATGATATGGGGTTGGAGTAGTGGGTGTTTAGCAGCCCTCCTGGATGGTTGTGTGGGCATCAGAGCTTTTCTCTGGGCTGGAGTGGATGGCTTTTAGGGAACCAAAGAAACTTTTTAGACTTAATATATTATGCTATGCAACTATACACATTTAATTAGGGAAGTGAGATCTACCCAAGAAGTAGCTATGCACATATATGGTGCTTCAAGTGTGATTTTATTAAAAAACAAAAAAAAACCAGCATGATACCAGCTAGTCGGGTATGTATTATTAAAAGCATTAAGGGTATTACTGGGTTAAGGAGAGGCTGGATTCTGTGTTCTATTGCTAAAATAATTGTATCTGTTTTTTCTCAACTGTTTGTGTTAACACCCCTAGCTTTTCTGTCTTCAACACAGCATTCATAAACCATCTGAGACGCCAGTCAGTTATACCCCGTACCCTACCTCCCCTTCCCTCCCTACTGTGAAAAGCCCGATTCTACCCAAACCCTCCTTTAGCTTCAAGTCAGCATGAGGAAACTAAATCACAAAATGGGATCTTTCTTCACTTTTGGGGAGACTTGTGAAGTTGAGATCTTCGCTGTGGTGGGCCGTTCTTAAAGAATCTGCCCAGCCGTAGCCCCCTCCTGAATGTCCGTCTCCAGGACTATTGCCAGCTGAGCTGGTGTCCTCCAGGTTCCATCAAGAGATCAAGAGCCCCTGTCTAACGAACCAGTGTTTCCTCACCCCTCTCTCTCTTACAGCCCCCTGTCCCACCAACTCCGACACCTGTTCCCAGGGAACCCAGCCGGAAGCCTCTCTCTGTGTCACCCTCAACAGATGGCCTGCGTAGCCCTTCCCCTCCACCCCGGAGCTGTGTCCCCGCACCCCGTCAGATTCCGAGCGCCCCAGCTCCCTCTCCCACCCGGGTGAGCTCCTTCCTTCTTCACCTTCTCTCATGCTGTGGGGAAGCAGAGCTCGGCCTTTCTTCCGAGGCTAAGGCATGGTCAGATCCTGTCTCTGCTGGGGTTCTTCCCGCTCCTAGACCCCTCCCTCCCTTCCTCCCAGGAACCCTCATCTCCACCATTCCATGTTCCTAGCTCGCCCCATCTGCAATGTCTGCATACCGCAGACCACTGCTGCCACTGCTAGCTGCCAGTGACTTCAGGGACAGCAGACTGACCAATCAGGAGAGCCCCCTTGCTACCTCCTTTGGTCCTAGCTTCACAGTCTAGCGTGCCACCCTTCCCTGTTGTCACCGCCAGGATACTTTCCCTAGTTCATGTATTAGGCCAAAGAATTAGCGCTGGCGGCGATAGGGACCTCAGCAATGCCATGGACCCTCATTTTCATGTCCTCATTTTGCTCATGGTACCTTACTTTCTCCATTCTGTCCTGGATGAGTCGGATGCATGCTTGCGTGTAGATGCGCGTGCGTTCTCGTACCCCACAGCGTTTTCCCTCACTTCGCTCAGTGTGCCTTTTCCTTCCCTTTTCCTTCACATCTGCTCTAGACTGGTCGCATAAATCCAGATGACATAGACTTAGAAAATGAACCCTGGTATAAATTCTTTTCAGAACTGGAGTTTGGACGCCCGGTAAGTGAGGCTAGACAATTGCTATAAGACAAATAGGAGGATGTTGTTTGATCTCTAAAGCTTATTCTTGTCACATGGGAGACGTGTCATGTCGAGAACAGAAGCTGGGTGAATAAAATACGTGTGCTCCAGCTTTGTGCAAATTCGCTTTTGTACCAAATGCCTAAATGTGTCCATTCGCTTCCCATATGTTTTCTCCTAATCGTGCATTACAATCACATCTAATTAATTGCAAATCTATCATGTTGAGGTAGTTGAGGGGAGCGCTGCATTGTGCCCAGCACATTTTGGTCTAGATTAACAGTCAGACGGACCTTGCCATCTACAAGAATGACTGTTACTACAGTTCTTGTTTGCAAGCTACCACAGAGCACGTGGCTCCCGAGTCAATAACTTGAATCTTCCTGATACAACTCCAACAATAAGAAAATGGACCAGAAAGGTCAAAGACTTTGCCCCAAATAGTCAGAAATTAAATGTCATACAACAATAAAAAAATCTCTGGGCAGTTCCCGCTATAATGTATTACCAGAATTTTCCCGTTGTAAATATATTCCCACTATAAAATGATTCTTTGAATAGAAGAGATGTGATAAAGAGAAAGATTTCAAAGCCCTGTGGACCTTGGTTCACGGTTTTGCTCATGAGCCACCAACACGCCTCTGATCAGCAGAGTCACATGTTGGAAGGCCACCGTTTGGCCCTCATGCGCTCTGAGTGAGCCATTTGGGGCAGGTTTCACATAGCTCCCTTTAACCACCCAGTCTCTATTGAAACATTGTTTGTGGGTTTTGTGTTCTCCACGACATGCCTTTTTACAAGCCCTGGACTGTTGAATAACATGTAACTTGCAGTGCCCAGCAATTTTATAAGAACTCAGAATGTGTTCTTTCTCCCTGTCACATAAGGATTTATAAATATGCCAATCACATATTCCTTACTGGATGGCTGTGAGAGCCCTCTTTATACTTTAAAATGCAATCTTGGTTGGCCTCATTGTATGTCTTATTGAACTAAATTGAATGTGACTGTAAATGAATATTAAACAAAATTTCCTGGCATTTCTATTACCTAATAAGAGGATTGTTTCCTCCAGTTTTTTCCTGGTGACTCCTCTTATTAAAATATATTTTGTTTCATTGGGGAAACGCTCTCTTGTTTTGCTTTATGCCTCTGTTATTTTGGGGTAGAGTTTCCAGAAACTATACCAATTCCTGGGTTGAGCCTGAATTACCAGCACTTTCTGCAAACCTCAGCCACACAAGGACACCCACCTGCATGCTCTCCCCTTACGCCTCTGGTGTTTCCTTAATATCCCTTGCAATCTGCTGGAGCCAAAGACATGGAGTGCTCATTTGGATCTGACGAATTCAGTCTCCAAATTTACTAACCGAGCACACGTAGCTTTTCGCAGTGCCTGGGAATATTGGCAGACACGCACTCCTCCTCCTCGGCTGGCATCTTGCTCCACCCATGTCACTCTGTGTGTGTGTCTGATGCTGTCAGCACTCGGTTTTCTAACTGTTGTCACCTTCTCCACATGTTCGTTACTCGCTGCCATTGACTCTCCTCCATCCCATCTCTCCACCTCTGCTTCTGTGGTGCGCCTACACCCAGCCTCCTAAAAAGGCTCTGGATTATGTTCAAGATCATTCTTCCGGTGTTCCCAATGAGGTAAAGACAAATTCTTCTCTCCTTCCAGATCCCCCCTCCTTCATTACTGTCAGTCTGAACACGCGTGTTCTTAATAGTCCCCTGTATTGTTTGAGCTGGTTTTGAAAACTCTTGGTATAGCTGCATTGGGTGCAGTAGCATTACCTAGACAGTGCAAATGGGGTCGACTATTTCTGAATTCCAGGTGATGAGTGTTTCCAGCTGTGATTTCCAGTTAAAATAGTCAGCAGCAGCAAAAAAAAAAAAAAAAAAAAAAAAAAAAAAAAAAAAAAAAAAAACCTAACTCCTTAACTCGAGCAGGTATTGACTGCCCATTTTCACACACTGAGAAGAGTACTACTGAAAGGCTTCTAGAAGGCAATTTTCCATTGTGTTTAGAAGTGCAGACTCAAGACTCGAGGTTCTCGGGCTATGGAGAAGGCTCCTTAGGTAAAAGGATTTGCGGTGAAGGTCCAGGGCCAGCCTTCCACCCTGGAACCCACCCACTGTACATGAAGAGAGCGTGCCCTGTCATGCTATGTCAAGTGTGCTGCGTCCACACAGAAAGAACGGTTTTCTAAACAAAGTTTTGTTTCTTACATAATCAGCCCCTTATTCACTATAGTTTTCGAAATGTTGCTAATCTTTCCTTTGCTAAATGCTTGTGACCTGTGAATGTTGCCATCAGTTAAGAATAAAGATGACAAAGCTGGGTGGTGGTGGCACACGCCTTTAATCCCAGCACTTGGAAGGTAGAGGCAGGAGGATCTCTGTGAGTTCTAGGCCAGCCTGGTCTACAGAGAGAGTTCCAGGACAGGCTCCAAAACTACACAGAGAAACCCTGTCTCGAAAAATAAAAACAAGCAAACAAACAAAGATGACGAGCACGTGGCCTATGTGGTCCAGTTTCCCAGTTCCGCAGCTTTGGTGGCATCACTAACTCTTGATGTTGTAGTGCAGGCAGCCACTACAGCAGACAGACACTGCACCACCAAGTGTGATAAGACTTAGTTGTAATCTCTGCTGGAGAACGCTTATGGGTAGGGCTGGAGAGATGACCCTGTGGTTTAAAGAGCACTTGCTGCTCTTGCAGAGGACCTGGCTTGGGTTCCCAGCACCCATAGGGCAGCTCAAAACCATCCACAACTTTATTTGCAACACCCTCTTCTGGCCTCCACCAGCACCAGGCATACACACGGTTCACAGGCATGCCGGAAGGTGAAACACTCATAAACTAAAAATAAGTGGCTCTGCTTTAAAAAAAATAGTAATAATTGCTTATGAAAATCGGCCAATCAGCAGGTGAAGAACTTATATCAAGCCACATAAATTTTAAACTGGTTAATGAAAAGATGGTATGAAAAGGAACAGAAGAGTCCTAAGGCAAACTTTGTACTCCAAAAGAAAGCAGAAGGTTATTTTGCAAAACACTTAGAAGACACAAGCAGATACATCATTGTTATGTTAGCTATCAGGCAGATAAAAGCCTCCGTGGGCACTCTGAAGTAGCCAGGCAGTATAGAAGCACACAGAATCTGATTTTGTCAGAGAAGATACTTTTGTTGTTGTTTTTTGAGACAGGGCAGGGATGCTCTTTATAGTCCTGATTGTCTTGGAACTCCCATTATAGACCAGGCTGACTTGGAACTCAGAGATCCGCCTGCCTCTGCCTCCTAAGTGCTGGGATCAAAGGCATGCTCCACCACCACCTGGCTCCATTTGTTTGTTGTTGTGTTGTGTTGTTGTTTGTTCGGTGTGATTCTGATGTGTTTAGATAAATGAATCAACATTTTTTGAAATTTATTATTATTATTATTATTTCTGGAATTTTTTTTCAAAGCGGTTGACTCATGGATTTTGAAATAGAACTTAGAAAAACATCGCATTCAACTCGTTGGCTTTCTAGTTAGGAAAGGCAGAATGGATTAACCGCAAAGGATAGATCTGATGTAACCAGAGAATAAATTACTAATTGCTTAGCCTTCGTTTCAAAACTATTTCCGTTATGCCCTGATTTTTGCCATCCCCAATAGAGCTTGGCTCTACTAAAAACTATTTTTTTTAATTATTGAATTTGTGTAAAATGGGTTTCTAGGAATTAACACTGCACAGTAGTTACTGAGCACAGAGATGAGAACATTTTAATTTAATGCACTTTTTATGTGATGGTGGTGGCCAAAATACTACACAGAAAAGCAGTCTGATAGCAGCAGAGCTATGTGTCCTTACCTTTTGGGGACTGAGAGACATGAGTGACTTTAATAGCATGGTTAACTAGAGTGTTAATTTAAAACATGGCCCGTCAGAGTGTAAGAAAATATACTTCCATAAGATATTTTGATTCTGTTTTTAATAACTTTTATATGACATTTCTAGTAAGAAAAACCTGCAGTTATTTGATAATACCTAAGCTATCACTGATCAAGTACCTGGTTTTATCAAGCGTATGTTACAAATGACATATTTTTTTAATCACTTATAACTAAGACATTTATTTGCAAATATCAGAATGAAGCCTTTACTTTGCAAATTTGAAACAGGTTTTTTAAGAAGAATAGTCAAGAACTTGTTTGCAAAGTTTAATCAATAATTTCTTATCAGAAAGAATGATTTAATGTCTGCCTGCCCTTGAAATGACCTTCTAATGTGTTAAAGTAGTGATCAGATGCAAATGCCGAGCATTTGTTTGGTAAAATGGACTAGTTCTTTTCTTGGGGCTCATTTTTCCATATTATACAAGGTTTTGCATTAATAATTTCAATTTTTATTATTACTTTGTAATTGACAACTGAAGTTTCTCTTATGACACATAAAATCAAAGCATTTTTTTTTAGGCTAGCAAGATGACCTGAGTTTTATCCCAGAATCCATATGGTGTAAGGAGAGAATTGGTTTCCTCATGTTCTGACACCCCCCCACACACACACACACACACCCACATACACGCTAAATGCTCTTAAAATCTTTACACTTGTTTTACGTGTGTGGATTATGGAGAACAGAGCGAGGAAGAGTGGTTGAGCTCTGTCTTAACTCAGAAACGCACTATCAGTTCTCACACAATGTTTTATTTCATATTGCAGTGTTAGCCAGGCTGACCGTAACTGGGGCTTCATATTTCTGATCTTATCAGGAATATTCTAAGAGCATCCTGAATTTGACCCTGTGAGGTCAGCTATGTGTCAGGCTGTCCCAGGAGGCCCGTGGCCCACAGATGGTGGCCCTCTGGGGCCCTCAGCACTTCTGCAAGCATGTGGAGTTCTGCAATAGCATTTCACTGCTCTCTTCTCTTCCTTACTGTGTTTTCCTTACTTTCTAGTATCCAATTTGGACAAATTCAAATAATTGTTTAAACTTACCGACATAGTAGAGCGATTTTCTACTCTCATGTTTGTTGAGAACATAGGAATCTATGAATTTTCTAAGTAGTAAAAATATTAAATATGTTTTTCCCGTCCAAAATGAGGAAGGAATGTTTTTATGCCAAAAGATCCTTTGTTTTAGTATGGTTAAAATTCCATTCTTAATCAGTAATATGAAATTAAAGCAAAATATTATGCATAAGGCTTGTCAGGCTGATCTACACAAGAACCATAAAGTTATAATCTAGTGTTTTAATTGGGAAACTGATAGTATTACCAGTATTCAAAAAGAATACTAGAAATCATTTATAAAGTGAGTTAGTCATTTAATCGAAGTAGGTTTTTAATATTCTGATAAAAAAATCTCTATAGGAATTTAAGATAAAATTATTCAACTCTTGCCTTTACGGTTGACAGTTTTAAGCCTTCAGATAAACATTTTCAAAATATAATTTTCATTTTCAACAAACCACAGTTCATCTGTGATGATGAATTGAGCACTAAGCATGACCAAAGTCAAAAGTGTATTCAGCGGAAAGAGGTTTGCTATGAGTGTAGAGACCACCACACGGCTACCTCTACCTTGCAATGTCCCCTCAGAAACTTAACACCAACTCTCTCGTATTCTAGATATTTCAGCAAGCATCTCAGAAACAGCCACGTACAATGAAAACTTCCTAACTCCTGCTTTTGTGCGGTATCAGTTTTGCTGTGCTGGTCAGAATGAGATGAGTAAAGTGCACCATCTAAAGGAGTGTATCTTGGGTATCTTGGTTCATCTGGTCATTTATCTGAAACTAATTCCAAACTCAAATTGCTCAAGATGTATAAATCGGTACCTGGCTCAAGTCCCAGGTAATTTAGGTTAATCTCCAATCAAATTCTGTGCATTGCATTTTATGAAAATAGTAGGTGTGTTTATATAAGAAAGACCTTCAATGCTTTATTTTCAAGACACCAACTGGCAATAACAATGAAATTATAAAAAACTTTATGTTTATAATGATTTAGTGAAGACTGCAAATATTTTCCTACAAACAAAGTCAGTCCTTCATAGAGGAAGCTCCTGTTTATCTCAGCGGTTGTTACAAGCCTGAAGTTAATGCCAAAGATACATTTAACCCTTCATTCAGTTCAGTTCCTGACGATAATGTTACTGGGCTTTTTGTCTGTTTTTCTTCTTTTTCCTGATGAAATGAATGTCTTGGTTGTGCAAACACCACAGAATGCAGTGTAGTTTGTAAAAATGGAACCCAAGGACATGTTATCTTTTTGGAAAGACATTTTTGTAACCACAATAAGTGATTCTTTCGATCGCAATATTTAGACTCTAAATCTTAAAGTATTCTTTTTAGAATGCAAAACTCAGTGGTGACAAATAAATGGAATTTGCTATGGTAATTATTTTCATGAGACTGCTCTTCTGTCTTCACAGGCCTCCATCTATCAGCCCTCCATTGACAGAAGCCTAGAAAGACCCAGCAGGTAAGGATCTCACGACATCACAGGAACAAAATATTCTATGCCAGCGCTTGCTTCCCTTGTAGTAATCTTCCTTAGTGAAATACTGATGCAGATCACATAATTCTCTTTCTCTTTCTTATTTTAAGAACCAGACCTCATGTTTGATTTCTGGGTTTTCATATCACTTTATAAGGTCTCACCCAAGAATTTGCTAAAACTCAACAACGTAACTCTGGCTTCCTTCACAGGGGTCAGTTCTTCCCTCTGTGGCCTTTGCTTCCTGTGTCCTCTTTTGTTCCAGTGAGGGTTGAAAATAACTAACTCTCAATCTTGCTTTAGAAACATTTTGTAAAAAAAATGACTGGTACTTGTGAATTATACTTTGATCACGCAGATAAATATTTTCACTACATCTCAAAACATCCCAAGTCCACAAATATATTCAAGCCATTGATGACTTCATGAGTTGAAGACACGAACTCTTCAGCTCAGCAACTGACAGAGTTCAGAAAGGAAGGGGGGAGAACAGACTAAAACAGGCTAACTTGTCGCCTCTAGTCATAACTGTCCTCTGAGCCAACCAATCTAAGCTCCATTCATAAGTTTTAAATATCAGACCTAAATGAAACTATCACCAAAATTCAGATGGAGTTCAATAGCAAGTCATATTGCAGATTCACAGTCATAGTGTACCATCAACAGTCAGTTCTGTAATGGTTCTTTGTCTTTCTACAGGTTCGTGTCAACCTAAGTAAAACCTTTTGTGAGTTAGGTTCAGTATAAATTGGGATTGTGAGCGCTTCCCAACTACACTGACATCACAAAGAAAGGCATCCTCACCCCCTCTATCATCGTATTTTTACATCTATGTGTGCCTCTAAAGTGTTTGAAATGCTTAAATTTTAGAACTTTAGTCTGACCTAAAGATTGCTATGAAGACACACTGAACCACACACAGGAAGACAGAAAAAGAACACCAAGTCCAGATGATGAGACAGCCTCGTTAGGGGAAGAGAGATCAGTTCTAAAGGCTAGGTGTCTCTATTTCCACACTTCTAGGCATGGGTGTCCACTCTGCTCATTTGTAGACACATGATAACTCAAAATACCACACAGAATCAGATGAAATGCAGGCAGCAGATGGCATAGGAGCTATACCCAGTGTCATCACAGTTGCTTACATGACAACAGGGACTTGAAGGACGGTATATAGCATGTATCCAATTATTTACGAATGTTTTCTTAAATGATACCCTACTGAAAAATGCTGATTTTAAAAAACCTCTCTTTCTTTATAAACCATCAACATTTTCACAATTGTGTAAAAATTTACAATTTTAACAGTTTACTTGCTGGCTAGATTTTTAATCTCTGGTGATTTAAATAGAAAAATATTGAAAATTTTGGCTTAAGGTTCTTCTAAACACATTGGGTATGCAAAAAAAGAAAAGAGTCCTTAAGGTAAAAGAGACTTAATATTTACACCGCCAGGCAGTGATGGGACACACCTATAATCCCAGTACTCAGGAGGCAGAGGCCTGTGAATCTGTGAGTTCGAGGCCAGCCTTGTCTATAGAGGGAGTTCCAGGGGGGGACAGAGGCTACACAGAGAAACTCTATCTCAGAGAAATTACCATAACCTACTTCTGACCTCCTATATACTCTGAAAGATGTATAAAGCCTCATGTAACACAAATGCTATTAAAATGGGTCATTGGAACTATAGAAAGAGCTCAGTGGATAAAAGCAATTGCTACTCTTTAGAGATCCCACAATGGTCAGTTCCCAGCCCCCACCTGACACTTAGTTCTGGGGGATCCTACATCCTCTTCTGTCCTCCATGGGTACCAGGCACTCAGAATGGTACATAGGCATATATTCAGGCAAAACACTCATACACATAAAGTAAAAATGAGTAAAGGTTAAATAAGTGGTTATTATAGTGAATCACATGGGGGGGATACAAACACAAGTTTATACATATTCAGTAGCAATCCACTTCTTAATATTTCCAAGGTACAGTTGGTTGAACCTATGAATATAAAGAACCTTTACAGTCCAGTCAAATATTCTGTAACTTGAAACCTCCCTTTTAAAATGATTGATATTTTTTTTTAAAGATGAATCTACAGAAAGTATTTTTGAACATGGAGGCATGAATTTCCCACTATGCAGCTCTCTGTGTGTGGAAGGTTAGGTGTTGTGCCTTTATCTAACGTGATCCTCAGTTTCCTTGCATGTGCGTGTGTTAACCTCAAATGACACTGGTTCCCTCTGTCAGTTCCGCAAGCATGGCTGGGGACTTTCGGAAGCGGAGGAAGAGTGAACCTGCAGTGGGCCCACCCAGAGGCCTGGGGGATCAGAGTGTGAGCAGGACCAGCCCCAGCCGGGCAGACCTCCCAGGATCAAGCTCCACATTTACGAAGTCTTTCATTAACTCTTCTCCTTCCTCTCCCTCAAGAGCCCAAGGTGAGCCACAATAAATAAGCAAAGCTTGCTAGTTCACAGTTTAGCCCACAGTATGGGGGAGGGCCAGCCTCATGATCATGACTTCTGATGCTGGCTTCACTTACAGTGTCCCTGCAGCAAACACAGTTTCCCATCAAAGCCATTGCTCCTACCCAATCCAATTCAAACTGGCAAGCCACTTGAGTGTCTTAAAGAAGTCAGACTTGTTGCTGACTCAAAAATATATTTATTATTAAAAATAAATAATCTATTTTTAATAATAAATTACCCAAATTTTTAATAATAAATTTACCCAAAATATTAAATAATTTGTTTTCATATTTACAGAAAGCCATTATATACTTTTACATAGGAAAATTTTCTAATGTTATTATAGATAACTAATTAAATTTGTAGAATAAGAATTATAAATAGCAGCAGAAAAATATCGCTTATAACATGCAATGGGTACTTTAAGTTCTGGATTAGAAAATAAGTTATACCTTTAGTCATTTGTCCTGTTTTATTCAACCTTTATTTGTATGGTAAAGTATCACATTCTACCATGTAACATGGTTGTCAACAATGGTTTATAATAAGTACATACTAGCTTGAAGCCACAAATACCAAATTTAGCAGTGAGATGACTCAGTGGGTAAAGGCACTGGCCACCAAGCCTGTCAACCCAAGTGTGATCATCACGACTCATATAGTAAAAGGAGAGAACAGACCCCCACAAGTTGCCTTCTGACCTCTCCTTGTATGCGTACATACACAAGAGAGAAAGAAAATGCAAAGAAGAAAGGGGGAGAAGAAGGGAGGAAAGGAGTGAGGAAGGAAGGAAGGAAAGAAGAAAGGAAGGAAGAAAAGACGGAAGGCTACTTTTTCAGATGGCTTTCTCCTCTTTGGAAATGTAGTAAGCTAATCAATGAAGGAACCGAGTTGCTCATTTGGGTCTCTGGTAAGTTACCTAGGTCTTTTTCTTTTCCTTTTGAACCATAATCTATTGACCCAGTAGCATGACAAATTTGGGGCCCCACAATCTCCTCCAGTCTTTGGGAGTTGACATAGAAGAGAATGGGTTTGCAAAGGATCTTTAAAAAATTAGTTATAACAGAAGTGTCCAGGAGTGAACAAAGAGAGTCAGGAACTCCTAAAAACTGTATGCATTGAAACAGTTGCCATATGGTGGTTAAAGTGAAGCTGTAGCCGGTGTGCAGTAGACTGTTTGTGATGACTGGTCTCCGTTTAGGATGACAGCTGGGCCATCTAAGACCTAGAAAAGTCTCAGAAAGGAATTTCCTCAGTAACTAACATGCCTTCATCATATTCTACTCATCTAAACAGCAAATCTATATCCTAAGTAGCAAGTCAGTCATGAAATGCCAAGGATCTGTCATTCTCAGACACAATTCGAAACGTAAAAGGATCCTGATAAATTTAAGTATTTTTCTTACCCATAGAGCGTTAAATCCAGTTCCTTTCCCAAGCGCTGTATATCAACTGAATGAATTATCAATTCTTGGAGAATTTGGGGGAGGTTGCAATCCATAAATTGTTAATCTTAAAGGATAAGAGTTGTGGTTTGGGCATGCCAAAAGGCCATTGAACTGTGCAGTAGAAATGTGTTAGCTACACCAAGTGTATTTCACGAGTGGTTTTGTCTACTGTAGTATCTGCAAAGTTGCACTGAAAAATACTGTCTTTTTTTAGCATGGGGCATTGAAGCTATGTATGTCAAGATGCCTAGATTAAGCCATACTAACTGCTTTCTCTTTGCTGTGCTAATACTGACAAGCTCTCCTTTCTTTGTGAACCTTTTAACTTCTCCAAATGTCTCTCTCCTGCCATGCTGCTCTGGATTGAAAGGTGGGGACGATAGCAAAATGTGTTCATCCCTTTGCAGTCACTCAGGGCTCAATGGCTCTGGTGAGTTAGAGTACTGTAGCGCTTATAGACAGCATTTGGATGTCCCCCGGGACTCGCAAAGGGCCATCACCTTCAAGAATGGCTGGCAAATGGCCCGGCAAAATGCGGAGATCTGGAGCAGCACGGAAGAGACCGTGTCCCCCAAAATCAAATCGCGTAGCTGTGATGATCTCCTGAATGACGATTGTGACAGCTTCCCAGACCCTAAAGCCAAGTCAGAAAGTATGGGTTCTCTGTTATGCGAGGAAGACTCCAAAGAGAGCTGCCCCATGGCGTGGACTTCCCCCTATATCCAGGAAGTGTGTGTTAACGGCAGATCCAGAATCAAACACAGGTCAGCCCATAATGCCCCGGGCTTCCTCAAAATGTACAAGAAGATGCATCGCATCAACCGCAAGGATTTGATGAATTCGGAGGTCATTTGCTCCGTGAAGTCCAGGATACTGCAGTATGAAAACGAACAGCAGCATAGGGGTCTGCTTCACGGTTGGAGCCAGTCTTCCACCGAGGAGGTGCCCAGGGACATGGTACCCAACCGAATTTCGGAATTTGAAAAGCTGATACAGAAGTCCAAATCCATGCCCAATCTAGGGGATGAGACGTTGTCTCCCATCACCCTAGAACCCCAACAAAACGGCCTGTGTCCCAAGAGACGATTTTCTATTGAGTCTCTGCTGGAAGAAGAAACTCAGGGTAGACAGCCTTCTCAGGGTCAGCGAAACTGCACATCTAAAACCCTGGTGCCCATCCACATCGAAGTCACCAGCGACGAGCAACCCAGAGCTCACATAGAGTTTTCCGACAGCGACCAAGATGGAGTGGTGTCTGACCACAGCGACTACATTCACGTCGAAGGGTCATCCTTTTGCAGCGAAAGCGATTTCGACCATTACTCCTTCACATCCTCCGAAAGCTTCTACGGTTCCAGCCATCACCACCACCACCACCATCACCACCACCATCACCGGCACCTCATCAGCTCCTGCAAAGGCCGATGTCCAGCCTCTTACACTCGGTTTACCACAATGCTAAAGCATGAACGAGCTAAGCATGAGAACACGGACCCACCCAGGAGGCAAGATATGGACCCCGGCTTGTCTAAACTCGCATTTCTAGTCAGCCCCGTGCCTTTCCGAAGGAAAAAGAATTTGACCCCCAAAAAACAGACTGAACAGGCAAAATGCAAAGCCTCCGTAGTCGAGGCTCTGGACTCTGCCCTTAAGGACATCTGCGACCAAATCAAAGCTGAGAAAAGGAGGGGGAGCCTGCCGGACAACAGCATACTGCATAGGCTTATCAGCGAGCTGTTGCCAGAGATCCCGGAGAGGAATTCATCCCTTAACGCTCTAAAACGGAGCCCTGGGCACCAGCCTTTCCACCCACTGCCTCAAGATGGTGCTATTCATTGTCCACTGTACCAAAACGACTGTGGGAGGATGCCTCACAGTGCCTCTTTCCCAGACGTGGACGCAACCAACAACAGCTACCATGCCCAAGATTACGGTAGTGAGCTGAGTTTCCGAGGTGGATGAACTTTCCTTTCTTTTCCCTTGTGGTTCAGCGACCATCCTTCCATTCGTTCATACTTTTCTTTTTTCCCATCCTGCATCTCATCGCTCATGAGCCATGAGACCGCGTGACGTCATTACGTGTTACAGAGCAAACCTGTGTTGTGCAGATGCGTCTGCCTCGGTGGTTCTCATTTGCCTGTGTGGTGTTTGACGTTCATGGGTGGACTGAACGTAATCATCAATTCATAAGCATTTGCTCGCTTCAAAGTAAACGAAACCCCAATTTGTCCCTCAATATTAGGGTTAAAACAGGCAGGACATTGGGAGGACAAGTGGAATACTGCATTGCAGCTCCACATCATTAGAGTTTATTTGCACTGATGCTGTGTAGTGCACTCCACAAACAGGAGATGAGGATGTTCAGATAGAGACCTGTCAGAATCCAACTGATAAAACAGGCAGTTTCTTCAGTTATCTAATAACCTTAAATAATCACTTAAATTCAAAAGAATATATCAGGACAAAACTATAGCTCAATATCTGTGTCCCCAAGATACCTTTTGGTTCATAATGAACCAAAATCAATAGCTTCAAAGCCTTTTTCTTGATTTCTATATTAACGTTAGAACAATTGTAGCTATTCACTCAAAGAAATCTGTCCCCACTCAACCTATGTAGAAGATTAGATAGATGATAGATAGATAGATAGATAGATAGATAGATAGATAGATAGATAGATAGATGATAGATAGATAGAAATAGATAGATGATAGATGGATGATAGATAGATGGATGATGGATAGATGCTAGATAGATGGATGGATAGATAGATAGATAGATAGATAGATAGATAGATAGATAGATAGATGATAGATAGATAGATAGATGATAGATAGATAGATAGATAGATAGATAGATAGATAGATAGATAGATAGATAAACAGACAAAGAGAACTTTACCTAGAAACATCATCTAACTGAGACTCCCATAAGTCAATGGTGGGTATTATTTTAAGTACAATTGAGGAACTGAGGAACCAAGGGGATAAAACTTCTCGATGTTACACAGATTACAGCAATGGCAAGAGAATTCAAAGCCCTATTAACTAAAAATGTGTAATATAAAATATTATTTCTAAGGGCAAAAAATTAATTGTTAATAACTACTGGGCTTTTTTACTTATTAGTATTTGCCTTCACTTTAATTTTTACTGTAAAGCATGATGTAGAATAAGAATAAGTAGGGGCTGGAAAGATGGCTCAGTAGTTAGGGCCCCTTGCTCCTTCCTCTTCCAGAGCACCTAGGTTCCTGTCCTAGTGTGCACACGGCAGCTCACAACTGTCTATTACTCCAGTCCCACGGTTTCTAACGCCCTCTTCTGGCCTTCAAGGACACTGGACACAAATAGTGCACAGACAACATGCAGACAAAAATCCCATACACACAAAATATATATAATATGAAAAAGTTAGAGAAATAGAATAATAGCATAGTAGTACAATAATTTAATTTATTTAATAAATGGAATGATACTTTTTAAGTTCAATAAGTTAGTTAAATTTGTAATCAGTTTTCATTTAGACTATAACAGGTTTCATCCATTTTTTAACTACCTTCTTCAATTTTCTGATACCCTGAAATAAGCATAGTACATTATCAAAACGTGAGTTTGAAGCACTCAAAAAATTATACTGAACATAAATAAAATTTATCTTAATGATTATACTATTTAACATATTTAAATTAATTTGTTAAAGTGAATAGTTTTTAAACTTGGACCCAGGTATATAGGTAAAATTCTGTGATGTTGCCAGAATATAGGCAACCTTCAGTTACATTCCCATGTTCAAGTCACACAACTATGCCAGGCTTAAGAAACTAAGAGGTATATCTGCCGTCATCATTTTCCAGTATAATTATTTATACTTTACTTTAATGTGAATAAGACCTCAATATTTCATAAGCAATTTGGCAACTTCATGGGAGGCTTTCTGGTTATCGTTTCATTTTAAGGAATAAATAACTTACTTTCTGATTAGCTTAACACTCATATACAAGGGAAAGCCATAGTGGATAGGAAGTCTTCCAACCCAATAGGTATCTCCAAACATAAACACACACACACACGCGCGCACACGCGCACACACACACACACACACACGCACACGCACATGCACACACACACACGCGCGTACACACACACGCGCACACACACACACGCACACACACACACAAAGGGGTGGGGAATGTGACCATCATCATCCTGTTATGCTCACACTTGATCTTCCATTTCATCATTTCTTCTTAAACTGTATTTGATAGAACATTTGTTCATATAAATGTGTTATTTTAAAATTCTATATATATCTTAT
This sequence comes from Microtus pennsylvanicus, assembly GCF_037038515.1. NCBI lineage: Eukaryota > Metazoa > Chordata > Mammalia > Rodentia > Cricetidae > Microtus > Microtus pennsylvanicus. The sequence goes on from NC_134587.1 coordinate 84,829,176, forward strand.
GATAATAGTTATATACTGGAACCAAAAAGAATAGAAAGAGTAAGCATGATAAATTTGGAGTACAAAAGTCCCTACAGCTATGAACCATCTACACCACGGATTGCAGTGTAATTAATTGGCAGTATAATAATAATAATTTATATATGGTTATAATACTTCTGTTCTTTGTGTATTTTTTCATTTTCAATGTATATGTTTGTCTTATGTCATTACTTTACAGTGAATTATGAGTTTTACATCCATGTTCTCAGTAGAGACATCTCTTCAAATTTGGGGGGTAAAATAATCGCCACCAAGGAAAAGGGGCTACCTAGTATCCTTTCAATGAAATGAGATCTCATTCTGGTTCACCTTATCATTTCCAACAGACCATGAGTCCCCTAGAAGTTACTCTTCTACTTTGACTGACCTGGGAAGAAGTGTATCACGGGAACGAAGAGGAACTCCAGAAAAAGAGGTAGCTTAACAGAATTGGGGGTGTTTTTAAAGGACCTTCTGAGAAAGCACTTACCAGCCAAATGTGTGCCTCAGATCAGTAAAGAATTCAGACTGAAACCTAACAGCAACAAGAAGAGTCTAGAAGCAGCTCTGCTCAGATCCTCAGTCTAGGCTCCAGTTGTTCCCAACTTGGGATGCACTTTGGGCAAGGAGGCCTTTCTGAATCTTGGCCTAATAACCATGAACTAATAGAATTCTAATTAGCCTGTTTTATGGAGGGAAGGGAGTTTCTACAAAAGTACTTTTGTTGGAGAAAACCACCAAGTACCTGTAGCATTGAGAAGTTCTGACTCCTGGTCCATCACCTTAAACCAGAGCTGGGCTACCTTTTCCTAACTGCCTTGGAAGCCAAGGGTAATGGAAATTAAAAACTGAGCTCCACCTGACAGGTGTCTGAGATAGCCTGTGGGACCCCTAGACCCCTAAACCCCTATGAAGCCATAAATTACCCAAGTTTCTTGAAGCTCACTAAAATCACAGGGGAAGAAAATGGGGTGAAGGAATTGCTGGTTGGTAGGAAGGGAAGAGCTGACATCACTAGCTACATGGTACGTTGTGCCTTGAGTAGATCTGTGGGCCCCAGAGCTTGAGGGTAGGCATAGGTATACCTTCATAACTGAAAGATAAGCCCCCAAATTCCTGCACCCTCCATTCCTCTATTTTTGGCTAACCAATCTCTTGACAAGTGGGCTACTACTTCTTGGCTCATCAGTATTTTAGTGAAGAATATGATAACTCCTTTTGCGGCTTCTGTTTTACTATGATTCAGACAGATTAGTGTCAATCCATGGGAGTCAGAGCAACTAGTCCTCCACAAATCATCTGTTCAGAAATGACGCACCTAAGACAGAGTCCTTGGCAGGCATTTTATCATATTGTGGCATTAATCTGCTTGAGTTCCTGAAATGAAGCCTAATGAAGAAATAAGCTTCCATATCCCAGTTTTGCTCAGTAGTTTAAAGGTACAGCTAACTGATACATTTGTAACTTGACCATGTCACTTACATTATACATGTTTTATTGTTCTTAAAATGCAATCTAAAATTGTTAAGTTAGTGCTAAACGTTAACCTTTCCTTTCAGAAATTGCCTGCAAAAGCTGTCTATGATTTCAAAGCTCAGACATCTAAGTAAGTGCAATAAAAAGCTCACTATATGTTTGAGCTTCATTCTTACTATTATAGAAAGGTATGTATGCATCCGTGAGTGTGTACAGCCGTGTGTGTGTGTGTGTGTGTGTGTAGCAGTGGGATGTATTCCAAATAAGACCCAACTCTCAAGTCTATAATACAGTCTAATCAGTTAGCTCCCTCAGAATTGCTAACTAGGACACAATACTTTATTTTCAAGTTCAGCTGCCTCAAGAACAGTCCATGGAACCTGAGCACAGATGATCATGTAGTGAATGCTCAGTCTCACAATGCTCAAAGCTTAGAGATTCCAAGGAAGGCCTGATCCTGTCCTCTGGTCCTTGAGTGTGAATGTGATCATAGTCCTGTTTTGTATTCTTTTGGGCTGTTTCTTTGGGAACTTCATCCAAAAGACAAGGCAGGTAAATCAGGAAGACTAGTATTGAGCACACAGGAGATCTACATCAGAGGGGGATGTCCCCTTCAAAAGCACGCCCCCCCATCACCAGAAAACCTCTCATTTGGTTTCACCTCAGAGTTTCCACCTCTGTCTCACAGTATTGCTTAAGTGGGGGTAAAGCCTGTAACAAGGGGCCTTTGAGAAGCATTTGAGACACGAACTACAACATAACAGCATTTTGTTTCTCCTGTACTCCAGTCCTAATGACTGCCCTTAGACCATGATGCGATGCTCTGTAAGACGGTATGAAAAAAATATATAAAAGATTTTTATTTTGTTTATTCTTTGTGACATATTTATTCCTATGTATATGCCACCAGATGGGCATCTGCCTAAGGCTCAGAATGTGTTTCAGGAAGAACAGAAAGTTGAGAGGGAAGGCAGGGAGTGTGACAGAAGTTAGAAGGCAAGGAATAGGGGTTGATTTGATCAAAACACATCGTATAAATGTATAAAATCCTCAAAAACATATTTTGAAAAAAATCAAGAATAAAAGTGAAAGCACCCACAAGATTCAGGGTCAATGAGATGGCTCAGGGGATAAAAGTTCTTTACACCAAGCCTGACAACCTAATCCTTTGGTTTCTTATAATGGAGGAATCACTACCTACAAGTTGTCCTCTGATCTCTAGACATGGTGTTATATATGTGCACATATACCTGCACACACAGCGCACACAAATAGGTGTAAAATAAATACACAAATATAAACAAGCTTCAACGAGGAGATGACACACATCCCAGAGGCAGGGGCCAAGAATATGCTTGGGTCACTGGCTTTCGACTGCCCCACAGGCCACGCCCCTCATCCTACCCAAGGGTCCCATCCTCTTCTGGAGTTCTTGGATGGAGAGTCAGAGAATCTTGCCCCCCCCACACTGCTGCGGGGATGGAGCAGGGAGGCCACTGGCACCTTTCCGTCTGCACCATCCCACCTTTCACTGAGAGCATGAGGAGGTTTGTCTCACGAAATCTAACTGTGTGAGCATTTGGTAAAGTAGACTCACCAGCCATCCAGATAAGCCCCAAAAAGAAAGTGGGTCTGCTCTTCCTATAAATAGCTTGGTCTTATTATAGCTTAATGAGCCTCCTCTTGTTTCTTTCTCAGAAGATATAAAGAGAGCACCCGTCACCTCCAATGTGGTTCTATATTTAACATAAAAATTAGGGTAATGGGCAAGTTGTGTCACTTTCAAGGCTCACACACCCATGTACCTCTGAAAACTCCATATCGAGCCAGTTTTAGCCTCTTTAAATGACCAAAAAAAGATATGAATGCTTTTGTAATAATATGAATAAGGCACACACTTATATACCTATGTTTTAAAAAATATGATTTAAAGCTATTTCTATTATTTTAACAGCTCAAAACTAATCCTCCTAAGACTAAAGCTAAGTAACACACCCAACAAAATGTCTCCATTTTAGATGGGAGAAGAGACAACATCTCATTTCCCATAGGTCCAAAATAGCCAGTATTTCAAAGTGCTATAAAAATACAGCAAATTTATCAAAATAGGACTCTATCCCTGACATGAGAGGGACAGAGTTTGGAAAACTGGGTAATAAGGCAACTTTCCCTTTGCTGAATATATCCAGAATTCTAAATGCAAGCCTATATTAAGTAGAAAATAACCATATTTATATTTAAAAAAATTAATTGCTTATAATTTCCATACATATTCAAAAACTAAGTTGGTGTTCAGAAATACTCCTGGTGCAAGCCAAAATGTTAGGTTATAAATATTATATATGATATAGACTAGCAAGGTCACAATAATCTGTCCCCTCTTTCAAATTTCATGTCCTCGCAGGATGTAGTTTATACAGGTGTGATCCATATACTTGATCTTCAAAATCACTTCCAAGATCACATCTAAAACGTGTAAGGAAAACCCTCCTCTAACTTAGCTTGGCAGGCGTTTTCATGTGGGCAGGGTACTTCTCAGATAAATATGGAATGTCAATCATAAGACTAACTGTTACTCCTCCAGAGAGTCCATTGGTCATGTCTCTTGCAGGGAGCTATCGTTTAAGAAAGGAGATACCGTCTACATCCTCAGGAAAATTGACCAGAACTGGTACGAGGGGGAGCATCACGGGAGAGTGGGCATTTTCCCAATCTCATACGTAGAGGTACGTCCCTTTTCCTCCTCACCTCCGGCAGGATGCTGTCCCAAAGGTTATCACAAATTTAAGAACCAATAGCTGTTCTCCTTTATAGAAACTGACTCCTCCAGAGAAAGCACAACCTGCCAGACCACCACCCCCAGTCCAGCCTGGAGAGATCGGAGAAGCCATAGCCAAATACAACTTCAATGCCGACACAAACGTGGAGCTCTCCCTGCGAAAGGTACCCCTGCTGTGTTCTTCACTGGGGCGTTCTCACAGACCGTACAGTTCTGAACCCAAGACAGATTACCTTATTTTCTAGAACACCCTAGGTTTTGTTCAGTTCCTTCAAGGGAGTCAGGATGGCCCAGGATCACTGTTGCCTCTAGGCCCTGTGACCCTTCCAGAGTGGGGTCCCTGTGAGACACAGAGTCTGTGGCTTAGCCTAAGAAGCAAGACCCTGAGTCCCCCCCAAAGGGGTGCCTCAACTGGATACTAAGAAGCACACATGTGGAACCCCAAGGGGAGAATGCATTTTAGTTATTTAGAATGCATTTTCGAACTCATAGAGAACACAATTTGAAGAAAACATTCCAAATTGTCTTTAGGCTGTCCCATTAGTCAATTTTCAATAAGTAGCCAGTATTTACTTTTCTCTATCTTGGAATCAATGAATGGTCCTAAAGTAATGAAAATATGTCCTCTCCAAAAGCCTTTGGGGAGCCAGCTGTGCGATCCCATTTCCTTGATCAATCTTCTCCAAGCCTCGTGATGGCTCCCAATCTCTCCAGCAAGCTATCCGAGTACTTTGTCTTGTAGAGTGAGGACGGGACGCTTCAGGTCTGCAGGAGATGGTCGAGTTTTCTCCTCCCGCTACAAGTTCTGCATCATCCGCCATTCTCTTACCTTCCTTGTGCACCGCTTGACACAGAAAACTGAACACAGTGTACTGTCTCGTGGTCCACACTGTAAAGATAGGCCGTCGTGTGAAATTCCCCAGGAAGGTCTAACTATCAGCTGCTGCTTCTGAGCACATTAGAAAATTGAGGCGGTTTTGAGATGGGGGGAAATTCTTCTTTCTTCAGTGTGCTCCACTCAGGGTGGATGGGGCACATTTTGCAAACCATCCAGCATTAATGAGTTGAAGAGGATCTTCAGGGCTCTGGCACTGAAAAGAACTCCCTGCTGCCCTGAAGCTAATGAATAGATGGCCCCTCCATGACTCTATCAGACCCAGTTCCCCTAGTTCCATAGCTCCAAGCTGTGCCCACTGGGTTTGCTCTTTAGCAATGGCTTGCTAACCTTGGTGTGACCCTCCTATGGTTTTGAGTAAATAGTTAAAGTTATCTGCCCTTGGCCTGCCCATTGCAGGAAGCATAGCAGTGATTCCAAGTGCCTACTGTTGCAAAAATCAGAGTCTATTCGAACGGCCAGAATGGCGCAGCCGCTCACCAACTGAAGGGATGCTGGTGTTACACTGTCCTGATGAGAGCAGGACATCTGCCCACTCCACAGCGATGCACATTCTAGATTGCCATTCTTGCCCCAAGCTTTTCACTCATTCTCTGTCACCTCTCAGGACACGCAGATGAAAGAAGGAAAACGGTGAGCCATTCAACTGTATGCCTTGCAGAGGATGGCTTCCGTGACCCTTTTCAGAAGCACTTCCTTCTTCCTGCAGACCATCACGTCCCTTCTGGTAGAGATTAGATGAGGCTACTGTCGTTGAGACGGTGTTTCTCACACCGGCTGCCTTGGAGCAACTTCCACAAACCATTTCACTTTATGCCAGTGTGTAGCGTGTAGCAGCCCCTTCCCATTAACGGAATGGATTAAGGATTTTAAGCATCCTTAGGACTCTAATGTCATGAATGGACGATTTAACATGCATCCATGCTGAAAATCTAGGCTTTTCTAATAAACACTAGAACCTTTCTTGCATTCTTCTGATTAAGCAAAAATGGGAGGCATAAAACTTTCCAACTAGAAAACTACTGTTTATCAAAAAACAATGACAATCATGCTTTTCCTATTACTGTGTCTCTCCTTATAACATATTTTCCCAATGCTCGTTACAGGGCGATAGGATTATTCTTCTTAAAAGAGTTGATCAAAACTGGTATGAAGGCAAGATCCCGGGCAGCAGCAGGCAAGGCATCTTCCCTGTTTCCTATGTAGAAGTCATCAGGAAGAACGCACAAGGTGCCGAGGACTACCCCGACCCTCCCATACCCCACAGCTACTCTAGCGACAGAGTCCACAGCCTAAGCTCCAACAAGGTAAGAAGCCCTTCTAGAACATTAATGCTGCAGTTCAGAACTCGGAGCATGAGAATCAGTGGGTGATCTGGGGGTATCCGATCATCATATTATCGAAAAGGAGCAAATTCATATATTGTGTTCATATACGTGAGTGCCAGAGGAGAAAATGTGATTTTTCTCAAATAGATGCTGGGATAAAGGCTTGGTGTTCATTTTTGCTGATTCCACTTTCAAGTTTTAGTTCATAAAGAGGAAATGTTAGTAGCATCAGCATTTTTGGATAAGTGTCTGTATTTTGGTGTATGTATATCACACATACACACACATATACACACATTTACCCCTAAAGTGTATTATAATTACTAGGTTTACAATAATCTATGAAAGTGTTAAGGAATTTTCTACATAGCATAAAACATTATTTTAATTTTGGGCCTATAATATCACATGAAAATATGATAGATTATTAGAAATATCCACAGTTCTTTTTCATTAGTTTTAGGACTATAAATTACCCTGATTCACTTTAGCTGGTAACTGAAGATGACTCTCTTTCTCAGTAGAGTGTAGAAAGGACCTTCCCTCCTCAACTGGTTCATTAGACTAAGGCATCCTCCTACTTCCCTGACTCACAGGATGTTTTTTTCTCCTTTTCCTGTTGAATTATAAGGTATTTTATGGGTGTGTTTAAGGGTCTCTTTCTCCTTTACAGTTATTTTAAACTATAAAATTTTTAAATCCACCAGTGAGCTATTTCCAAAATATTGTCAAATAAATGCCTCCCAACATGAAAAACAATGTATTTGGTTATATAAAATGTTAACTGTTTTAGTTGAGATCAAGGCAAGGCTGTGTGGAAACAGACCGCTTTGATTATCAAGTTTCTAGAACTGAACATTTAGAGAGCAATGTCCTTCCCTCGGTAGTTTGTGTTGATGAGGGGGGAAATCAGAATCGTCATCATCCAGCTCTGCTTTGCCTACCCTCTATTTATCTTAAAAGAACCATTAGATGGCTGTCGAGGGGCCTGACCGTTAAGTCAGCTGACGCAGAAGAGGAAAGCACAATTGCTTACTTAGCAATGAGGAACTCCCATATGTTTTAATTAACAATGGCAGGCTAATATTGTAAGTCAGTGTTTCTGGTCTTTGCTTTAAATAGGTTTTAAATACCATTTATGTTTTCCATTGTAATACCACATTGTAAATAGAGGAGTGCATTAGTTTCACTAATAACCAATCATTGTCTTCTTATTGTTCCAAAAAAAAGTATGTCAAAGTTTAAGTCCTTAATTCGAAAGAAATTTTAGTTTCATCTCAACTGGTTATCCTATGATGTTATTGGCTTGATAAAGGAAATTCCTGTAGTGTTGCCCTGGTCAAAAAAAAAAAAGGAAAAGAAATAGGTCTTTTTACACAGTGAGGTACAAAAGCAGCAACCAGGTAGAGCTCCTGTTTTCTGACTGATACTTACAAATAGAGATAGGAATGCGTTGATGGCTTTTGAGTCTCTCGGTAATTCAAATTACAAAGCTTGACATATTTCTATTTTGAGGATAGTTCAAATATAAGCTGCTATTTATTTCTGATTTTGGTACAATAGAATCCAATTCTAATCCCTTTTTAAGATGAAATAACTGGTTAAGAGCACTGGCTGCTCTTCCAGCAGACCCCAGTTCTCCCAGCACCCACGTGGCAGCCCACAACTATCTGTCATTCCTGTTATAGGGGATCCAACACCCTCATACAGACACACAGACATATTTGCAAACAAAACACCAATGCACATGAAATTAAAAAAAAATAAATTCTTTTTTAAAAAGATGAAACAGCTTTAATTTTGTGTTATAAGTATGTTTTGTGATAAAGGAACTCCTTAATCAAAATTAGCACTTAATTTTGGTATTATCAAGTCCATCTTAAAGTGTTGGCTCTTTTGGCCTTTTAACATGTATAGAGGCAACATGGGGGAGTGGCAGTAAAGTCGGTAGTGGCAGAGAGCAATAGAGACTACAATTGCAATGATGATGGTGAAATTTAGAGATTTCTTGTGAATATGATATTTCTGTGCACATGAGAAAAAAAAATGAAGATATCCACCTTGAGTTACTTTCAGTTTCACCCATTTCCCAAATCTAAATACTAAGATTAAATCTTGCACTTTTGTATTTGTAACAAGAAGTGTAAAATAGAACTCTAACCAGTATGAAAAACTTTCATGAACTATCAAATGAAATTTGATATTTTGTTTTCAATCTATAAATTACATTCTTTGGGTTTACATAAAATATCAAGCTTAGAATATGACTTTGCACCATCCTCTCATGTCCCCTTCTGTGTAAACATTTACTTTGGAGTTTGTTTTTTTTTTAACTTTGAAGCAGGGGTTTTGCAAGATTGGTTTCGTTCTGATCACAGGGCTCTTTGATTAAGAAATATGTTTTTAGCACTTATTCCCTTAAACATGTGTTCATGTATACTAATCTAAAATATTTTATGCCATGGAGATGTGGCAATTGTAAAAACTCAAAGGAATGGGCACCTCTGGAGGGAGGCAGAATAGTAAATAAATATGGGGATTAAAACAAAGTTTGATATTATTCTGTGTAACAATCCCCAGATACATCTGAAATATAGATAAGAGTCCACGCAAATTCAGAGAGGTAGATTAATAGAAAGCCTCTTGGGGTTTCATTGTTTGCCCTCTTGATCTCTAAGAAGCTCTATCTCCTCTTTTGATGCTTAGGATATCTTCCAAAACGAATAGAGTCCGATTGCTCAAGTAAGGTTTCAATTAGTCTAAATGATTTTATGCATTTAAATTTCAGATAACTTTTCCCAATCTAGATCTCCTCTGAGCATCTTCCATCTATGTCTGTGCTACAGCCTGAATTATATTATCACCACACCTTCCCTGTATTTCTCTGTTGTTGTAGTTTCATGTGTTTTTGTTTTCTTTGTTTGTTTTACATCTTAATTCTTGCTCATTTATAAGTTGGCTTCCAGTGAACAGACCTGTCTTCCTGTATTTAATGCTCTGCCCAGCACAGAGAAAGGAGACCTACAGGGAACTGCCCAAGAGTGGCTATCCCTGACAGACTGGTGTCCACCAGCAAACCCATTGGCTCCAACACCATCCTCTGTCCTCGACAACTTCTTGGTTGAATTAGAGAAGTTTAGCGCTTTAATCTTACCATCTGACCAGGCCAAACCGAACATCCCAGACCAGGTCATCCTTGAAATTAAGGAGGAGCCCTCTTGCCTCCCCCTCACACTACCTCCAGCATCTCTACCAGTCAAATCACCTCACTGTCTCTCACCTTCTCCTCGCTCGAGTATCACCTCAGCTGGGGCCCAGCCTGATGATACAGTGTCTCTTCAAGATTCCAGGATGGACACACAAAGCAAATTCATAGATTTGAATAAAAAGAGAAGGAGCATTTCAGACCCTACCAAAATTCTTGAAGTCCTAGGCGATAAATTTGTGGCCTCTGCATGCACCAATGTGGGTGCCTTGGCTATAACTCTCCCTGTCATTGGAGAGGAGGATGAGAACCTCCGGGAGGGGCTTGCATACCAAAGAGAGCTGCCGGGAGCTCAAGAGCAAGCTATCCTGTGGTATGACCACAACAATGCAGAGGAGACACCGCCACTGCACATCAAGGAGGAGGAAGAAGAGGACCCTGACTGCTTAAAATATTCACTTGGCATTCACACACACCCTAGAACCCCCAAAGAAGACTTCAAGGCAGCAAAAACCAGTAGTGAGGTATTTAATTTGGCCTAATAACTGGGACTAACCAGTTTTACAATAATCCAGAAGAGTTAATGACATTACTAAATATTTACTTCCGACACTGCCTTAGCAGGCTTTCTTATGAGGAATAGAAGCATTAGAAACTCCAGGGTGGAAGGAATCTGAAAACACAACATAGTTTATTTGAATGGTGGGGATTTGTATGGTACAATTCCACTGTCCCGTTATTCCTCACTATAAATTTAACTTTTATATAGTGAAGCTCATCATTTTTCTAATATTCTAATATTAATAATGATAGCTAACCATTAACTTTTGTGTCAGGTGCTATTCTTAGAACCCAACATCTTTAGTTTTCAAAACCCAGAAGTATGATTATCCCCACTTTAGAGATGAGATAGCTGACGGATAGACAGGTTTGTCTAGTGATCTACCTGCCTATTTCAGATACTATCCTAGAAATAGCATTCATCATACTGAGGTAAGCTCAGCAAACAGCTCGCGCTATGCTCAAAGAGGTTCCGACTCCCTAGCTGTGTGACTGTTTACCTTACTTTAACCAACTTGAAGGGCAAGTTAGGTGTCATTGCAGAGTCTTAGGAGCTTTACTCCCGTCATGTTGAAGGGGGGAAGAAAGACCTCTCAGACAAGACTAGGAACGCTGTTATCTCCAACCACCCACAGTACCCAAAGCATACCCACTGAGATTCGGAAATTAAAATTCCACAAGCTAAGTCAGTGCTTTCAAAGCAAGAATACACTAATACCACTTTCCCCAAGATATTTGTATGACCTTTCCAGCTATTAGACAAGAAAGGTACTCTCTGAGGCCCAGGTCTCTTCATCTGAGCACAGTCATAATCACATCTTGTCTTTCCTCAACATTTAAGCCACCTTCATTTGCTTCGGAAGATGGAACTGCCACGCCTTTCCCCAGCTGTCTGTCTCCCTCCCCTCCATGTCACTCTTCTCTGGCCTGGGAGTGCTTTCAGCCCACCCTGGCCTCCTCACCTCCTCTCCTTCCCAAATACCCTCATCAACAGGAGATAAGTTCACCAGAACCAAAGGTAACTGCATCTTGAGTGTGGTTCAATTTATTGCATGCCTTTCCACGATGTTCAGTATGTGTCTGCCTTTAGACTCATGACGTCTTACAAGGTCTAAAAAGTTATGCAAATTGTGACTGCTAACTTTTAACATCATCAGCATGGCCTCCATCCCATAATTTAAGAGACAAATCCGCATAGCAACTACACCCATACTGAGAAGGAAATCCTAAAACTTACTTCTTAATCAAAAGTAACCATGAGATTCTGTGTTAAGTTTCAAGTCAGCTTGGGGGCCATCCCGTTCAGAGACATAGGCTCAGTGCTTACCAACTCCGGTCACTTCTCAGTAGTCACTTCTCATCATTTCACCCATCAGCATGTTCAGAGAGTCCAAGAACAGGGTGATCCTCGACATTACTTGTCTGAACCCCCGCTCTTCCACAGGATACACCAAGGATGACTCTTTGGTGTGGACCACAAAGCATCCATTTCTAATACAGCGCAGTCCCACAGGCCAGCTAGTACTTAACTATCCCTAGGGTACCACTTTGAAATGAGTGATTGGTCTTAGAAAGTGATGCTAACAAGCAAGATGAAATCAATCTCGCACAGAAAAGTTTTGATTCTAAGTAAGAGGGAACCCAAAATCTTTCCCGTTAGACTTCAAACAACAGCTCATCCTTAGACTTCATCCTTTGAAAGGGACACAAGGGCCTCTGTGGATAAGAAAGGGGTTAAAGCTCGGATGTAACCACATTTCAGTAGCAGTGAGCACCAGTCCGATCTCCATCATCCTCAGTAGTCTTCAGAATCCCCATCACCATCCAACGATACAGCCCATCTATGATGTCATCTTAGGTGTGAAAAGAGATCTTAGGAGGAAAGAATAGCAGACCTTAAGGACCGATTCTCTCCACTCTGAGTTTTCATCTTAGCAAGGGAAGCATAATTAAAATCTTTTAAGAACTATAATGCTACTTTATACTTTAGATCATGTCTAAGGTAAGAAGTGCCTTTTAGGGCTGGAAAGATGGCTCAGCGGTTAAGAGCACTGCTTGCTCTTCCAAAGGTCCTAATTTCCAGCAACCACGTGGTGGCTCACAACCATCTGTAATGAGATCTGGTGCCCTCTTCTGTCCTGCAGGCATACATGCAAGCAGAATATTGAGAATACTGTGTACATAATAAATAAATAAATCTTTAAAAAAAAAGAAGTGCCTTTTACCCCCTCTCTCTGTGGCTCTATTTTTAAAACCCATATAAAGCTTAATCATCCCATGAGAAAGTACTTCTAGAGCAGTGGTTCTCAACCTTCCTAATGCTGCGATCCTTTAATACAGTTCCTCATGTTGTGGTGATCCCCAACCATAACATTATTTTTGTTGCTACTTTATAAATGTAATTTTGCTACTGTAATAAATCATAGTATAAACATATGATATGTAGGACATCTAATAGGCAACTCCCAAAGGGGTTGTGACCAGAATCTTACCTTTCCGACTCAGAGAGATGTTGAACTCATCATTATAGTAATGGGAAAAACTAAAATATAAAGGGGTTTTTCTCTATCATAAGAGCCAAGATCATTTCATACAGTCTTTTGGGATCAATGTGTCTAGAATAATATGGAAGACTAGAAGTATTCACAACAACATTATTTTAAAAGAATATTTTAATATCTATATTAAATGACTAATTTTAGGAAAACTTTTGTTTCTTGAATTATCTCATATTTTGGAATAAATGTTGAACATTAATCCCTCTCTGAGTTTTCTAAACCTTGGGAATCTATTTCATACTCATGAGAAGAATATAAGCTGACTGAACACAGCTATAAATATGAAAACAAAGTGATTTAGTCTCAGATCTCATATTCATCACAAGGAAAGAAAGCATTGACACAAAAAATAATGTTTTAATAGGCATAGAACAGTATGCCTAAAATCACTATAGTAACATTTTTATTAACCCATGTCAACTATTCTTTAACTCACATGAATGAGAGAAAGAAAGAGAGAGGGGGAGAGGGAGAGAGACAGAGAGAGAGCACGTCCCATGCTACCATGGTGATTCCACAGGTATTAGAAAGCAGGATAGTTGCAAAATCTGTTTCCTCTTTCAGAAATGTCACCTGAGCACAGCTAGGTACAAGGGAGGTCAGGAACGGTGGTCTGCTCTCAACGACCGTGTGCATGAGTGAAGACAGAAACAGAAATGGAGACTGGGGAGCAGCAATGCCTTCTTCCACAGCCTTAGACGAGCATGGCAGCCATACACCATCCCAAGAGACTGCAGAGTGTGCCAACTAATGACCATGAAATTTAGTCTAAGCGAGAGCCCAGTCTTTTACTTGAAAGTATTCTTAGTCTTACTAACGTTCTCTTAAGTCTAGTAAAAAATCTAGACCCTCCATTGCTAGGACTGCCCTGGAAAGCAAAATTAAGCTAACTCATGTGAAGATTCACCTGTTCACTGTTATAGTGAAGATCTTGCTTTGAGACAACACCAAAAGAAGCTGGAGTCAGGCAATACACAGTATTTGACTATATTTCACGACCTCCCATCTCCCACTCCCCACTCCTCCCAAATATCACTTTCTTTTTTAAAAAATATTTTTCTTTATTATGTATACAATATTCCGTCTATGTGTATGTCTGCAGGCCAGAAGAGGGCACCAGACCTCATTACAGATGGTTGGGAGTCACCATGTGGTTGTTGGGAATTGAACTCAGAACCTTTGGAAGAGCAGGCAATGTTCTTAACCACTGAGCCATTTCTCCAGCCCCCACCAAATATCACTTTCTTTATAGGAACTTTGATAGAACATTTTTTGCTTCTTAAAAGCCTAATGATGTCCATAAAACTGATAGGCATTAGGTCAAATTTTCTCTTATCTTGCCTTGTTTGTTACTGCTTGCCACTCGGTATAAATGCGAAGAAAACAGACGGGCTGAAGAGTGTTTTAGATGCGGTTATTAAGTATTCTCTTAATAAGGACGTAATATTTCCGATTTAAGAGGTAGTATTTCCGATGTGTGTTCTGAGCCACCTACATTACATTCAAACGCGTTCTCCTACCAGCTTCCCATTCCACATCTTTTCTTCACTGGGAGTCTCCTAGCAGAGTAGCGGCTGAGCCCTGAGGATGGAAGCTCTATGGAGCCGTTATGCAGACTGTTCACCCTTCTTGTTCGGCTAGTATTCATGAGCTTGGCATGCTGTGTGTGCATGGAAAACAGCCAACCAAGAAGGTTCCTCCCACAGGCCACATCCTGAAGATGAGAACTAACCCACTTCTTATGGCTTTTCTAGGCTGATTTAAAAAGCAAGACATTTGTCCTGGGTAAGCCGCCTCGTAGCCCAGTGATGTCTAAGAGGTCCTGCAGTTCACCCATCAGCAGCTCCCACAGGGTAGGGTCGGATACCCCCCACCTGCGGCAGCCATCCTGGCCACGCTGGCCCTTCCTTAGGTGACTTTGCTGTGACCTGGCAGTAAAGTGAGGCTGGGGAGGAGTCCCGTGAGATGTCATGGCCAGCAGTTGAGGGGCTATGGGTTGTGCGCTCCCCTGTGGTACGTGTCAAGCTTCTCAAAACCAAAATGGCACTCTCAAATGCTTCGCCACACAAACAAGGGCGTAGCGTGTATTGTTTCCTACATCTGTCTCCTTTCTGTACTCAGTTGCTCTCTGTCAGTCCTTGCTTTTAGTGCAGAGAACTAAAGCGTTGCCTGTTGTCCCCTGAGCTCACCTGCTCCCGGCCATGTTAGCTCCAGTGTGTCTCGGTTGCCATGAATTTCTTTTAAACTGTCAGCCATTCCCAACTATTCTGTTGCCCGGGAGATGCAGGCCACATTCTGGCCACATCACTCCCTGCAATGCTGTTCTCTAGAGCCTGCCTGCTCCAAATTCCCTCGCAACTTTGACTGAACTTTGAGGTCAGTTGCCTCCCGTTTAACTATTCAGTTGTGTGATATCTGCAGAACTTGAGAACAGATAGATTCTAAATGGCACCCTAAGTTCTGGGGAAGGCAGCCAAGGAATTTGGGGATTTCCACAGATGCATACCTCAGGGTTCCTTTCAGCAAGTCTAAGTTAATGAGCCCTGATTTAGCTTTGGCTGGCCTGCCACACACCTCTGCTCTGCACTTCAAGTTCTCTGGGCTGAATTTTTAGCGTTCCTTTATCCGTTACATAAATGCACATAGTGTTTTATACGTAAGGCCTTCTGTACTTGTTGCTTTGCATATTGTGGGAGGGAACTTGTGTTGCTATAGGGAGACAGAAATGCCAGTTTGTTGTAGAGAACCTTAAGTCTCCTCTGAACAGCCTTCCAGAACTAACACATAAACTTGGGGATGAAGGGGAGAGAGGGAACAGACAGGGACAGACAAAGAGTAAGTTTGTTTTACAAAAATTGATGGATCTTATCCATAAGTTCCCATGGATAAGTTGACAAGCTTTGCGTCACCCTGAGGTTTTGTTTTTTTTTTTTTTTTAACATATTCCCATCTGATAAATTTGTGGAAGGGGCAGGGGTTTTGTTTGTTTTTTTCAAGACAGGGTTTGTCTGTAGCTTTGGAGCCTGTCCTGGAACTAGCTCTTGTAGAATGAGGAAAGATAATCATAGTATATTCTTGCTCAAAATGTCTTGTATGGTAATGGCGACTGTTAACTTGGAAGCTGCCTTCTTAAACCCACAGTCTGGGTAAGCCTCTCCAAATGCTGTAAGTGCATATTGTTCTATATTTACCTCAGACGTGCCTGAAGTTACAGAAACACCTGAGCCGTTAAAATAGAAATGGACACTAGCCTAAAACATTGGCAGCTAGCAAGTCATTTCTTCTAGAGAATTGAGAGTGCTGGAAAGGGAACAGCATGGTAGGAAAAACAGATCGTTATCTACTTCAAATTACCCTGTGGGCTTCAGAAAATCTTTTCACAATTAATCACCACAGCCAAAGGCAAAAACAACTTTTAACATGTCACTACCACTGCTTACCATTAGGGGGCAATAGAGTGCAGACTCAGTAGCAAAGATAGCATGAGGAAGCACTTTGCTTGAATACCCACAGGAACACAAACCTCCGTACTAAAGACAAAATACAGATGCTGACTTTAACCACGATAGTCCATCTAGTCTGTCATAATACCTCATTCAACGCAGGGCTACTTAATATTGTCCTTCCATCCTTTTTTGTCATGAATTTGCCATAGCAAACCATCCAATCTCTTTTGGGTTAGGGTTTAACCAGTGCACAGAGTGAGGTTGAGTTGTCGCCACTGTGGGTTTTCACATGACTAAGATACATAATATTTAGCTCATTTCCTGACTGCTCTGTGCATAAGATTGAGGAGAGCAATCTTTACATGGCAAAGGAAAACTATCAGGTGAGACATCTATTGCTTTCTGGGCTCTGTGGGGGGGCAGGATTCATCTTCATTGTGTCTCACCGATTGGAGGATGAGGAATCTGAGCTGAATGTCCTAGGTCAATAGCAGACAGTGCCTCCAACAGCAGCAAGTACACATTCATGAATGACCATTAACACACTATTCTTCTAGGGGCAGAGACCTTGTAAAAGACATGAACTCAATACTGGAATTACACAACTCTCTTGAGAAACAGGCCTCTAGTAATCAGCTCATCCAGGGATGGTTTCTATTAAAGAAGACCTTTAAATGTTTTCAAAAGTCATGATTTTATGAGATCCACAGCATCTCTGTGATAAAATCAAGGATTATATTCTAGCCTGAGAAACTGGATACTATGGGGAAATTGATGATTCAGGAGGGGGGGCAAGATTGGGAGGATGTGAAGCAAGGGGAAAGGCACATTCTAAAAGATGATTAAGAGCTAGGAATTTGCTGGCTCACACCCCCAGGAATTAAGTGACCCCTGGCCACACTCGGAGCTATACCCAACTTTCCTAACTCTCAAAGAAACAATTCATTTAAATAATTTTGGAGGCAGGAGACTCAAAGGTACTCAGCAAGTATGGTTCCAATGATAATGCTAAATAATGGACGATAAGCTTCACATGTAGATTACGTTAACTAACAGGTTGATTGAAAGTGGTATTCAATCTTTAACTTAACAGGGAGTTAGAATGGAGCTGGAAATGTAACACATACATATGACTTACACTTGATTCTTCGTATATTTAAATTGATTAATGATTTCTTTAATTAAAGATCTAAGAAAGTGTTTAGAAGACAGTTTGGTCTTCATTATTATTTTTTTAGACAGGCATTTCCTATGTAACCTTTGTGGGCTGGACTTGAACTCACTAAGATCTGCCTGCCTCTGTCTCCAGAGTACTGAGATTAAAAGTGTGGCAATGTACCCAGCGTAGTCTTCATTATCCTTAAAAATAATATAATTTATACTTTTAATATTTTGCATTTAATAATATCACGTTACAATTTTAAATCCTGTGGGAATTTTATACCGATTTATAGGAGTGAATCATTCATGCCGTCAGTAATTCTCATCCACTCTTTAGGTTTAGATTTATGTATTCTATGCTCAGTTGAAAAGAAACTCTAGGGATGCTATTAACAAATGCTACCAATTAATAGACTTAAAGCTTCAAGTTTTTGTAGTGAAAATACTTAATCTGCACTAAATAGACAACATTGATTGGAAGATGGGAGATAAATTTAGGAAGGGGCCTGATCAACAGACTCATACTGAAGGGATCTCCAGGGCTCCTTACCCATCCTTGGACCAGAAGTTTCAATGAACAATTTCAGGGAAAATCTTTCTAGGTTATGATAATCAGTAATAACTATGCGTATCCAAGCTCCGGTCCTGATGTCTGAAGTCACGGCTATAATAACAACTAAATTCTGTTATTATCAGACTTGTTATCTCAGCAGGTAGCTATCATTTAGCAGAAAATGTTTGAAACGTAGTGGGTTCAATGCATCTATTTCCTGAAAACATAACCTGCAGACGATCAATGTAAATCGCACTAAGTTTCCGTATCCAACAAATGTGCTAAGTTTCATTCTCTGAAGTGTTTGTGTGGCTATACAGGATGCTGAGGCTTGTCATTTCCAATATTATAAGTATCTATTACAGATACTGGTCTTGATGCTTAGTTTAAAAAGAAAGGAAACTCTTTTGAGAGTTCAGTGCACTGGGGATTTCTACCAATATTTCTCTTCTAAGGTAAAGCATTATATGTTACCTGGATATTGTCTGTTGCATTATTCTGGAAGTTCTCTGTCTTCCCTTTTGAAAAACTGCATGTGCTTCCCTGCCCTGACCCTGACCCCGTTGAGAGCAGAGAATTGAACCTCAAATGCAGCATGGGATGTCTGGCTGTTGACTTTCTCCCATCTGTACCTATGTGGCAATGTCGTCTGCGAGAGAAAAGCTCAGAGTGAATGTGGGTTTTGCTAGCTGTGTCTTCCTTCTGCTTGTCTGAGAGAGTGCTAGAGAGAGAGGCTGAATGAAGGGGTCCAGCCTCCCTGCTCCTGTGATTTGATGTCTTTGTTCTTGCCATATTCCTGACCTTGGAAAAATCAATGGGACTCAACTTTCCCTTAAAGCTTGGAGAGACCAGATTGTGGATGTGTTCCAAAGTTTGGACCTTGGGTATTCTGATTGAAAGCACCCTTCAAAATACTTTAATTATTAAGCACACCGAAACCCTTAATTTGGTGGATTGTTTTTCCTTCCTCTTGGTTTTTTACAACAGGAAATATTAAATGTCAAGACAGTTGCCATGCTATTACCCAAATTACCTGTTAGTGATACCTGTTCAAACCCTGATGACGCTGAAAATCCTTTCCTTTCAGCCACATCGTTCTGTGTTCACTCATGACAACATTCAAGGTCAGGGGGAACCGTAAGTATTCTTCCTGTCTTCTAAATCAAAGACTAACCCTGGCCCACGAGATGGACGACAGGCGTACAGACAGAGTATAGACTTTGTAAGTGAAAGGGGTCGAACAGTGACCATGAAATGTCCAGAACAAGAGACATTGTTCTGCTTTATCAATGAGATCAGCCTAATCCTTGAATGAAAGTAGGAGGACTGGAGAGATGGCTCAGCGGTTAAGAGCACTGGCTGCTCTTTTAGGGGACCTAGGTTCAATTCTTGGCAACCACATGGGGTCTCACAAACACTTGTAACTCAAGTTGCAGGGGATCAAACAGCTTCTCTTAGCCCCCATGAGTACCAGGCACTCACAAGTGCAGATATATACATGCAAGCAAAACACTTATATACATAAAATTAATAAATAACAGAGAAATCTTCCAGCGTTGTGATGACTCCTACAATCTATAAATCCATCTCTTCCTTACTTGTTGTATAACTGGTAACCACAACTTTAAAGACAAACCATGACCTAACGTTTTTTCACCTATTTGAATACTTCAAAAGTATACCTAACTTCTGCTTTAGTAGTATAGTGTTGGTGGAGGTTTCTGTCCTAGTCAGTTTCATAATAAACACTTAGAAACTATATTATTTGCAATACTGTTTGGCCAATAGCTCAAGCATATTTCTGGCTAACTATTATATCCTAAACTAACCCATCTCCATTAATCTGTGCATCACCACTAGGCCGTGGCCTACTGCCAAAGTTTTACCAGGCTCCAGTGGAGGCATCTGTCCCCAGTTATGGCTACATGGCTTCTCCCTAACTCTGCCATCTTTCTCCCAGCATTCAGTTTAGTTTTCTTGCCTAGCTTTATTCTGCCCTGTCTATAGGCCCAAAGCACCTTCATTATTAACCAATGGTATTCATAGCATACAGAGGGGAATCCTCCCCTTTTCTGTCTAAATAAAAAAGAAGGTTTTAACTTTAACATAGCAAGATTACATACAACAAAACAGGTATCAAGCACGATTACAGTTACAATATTTATATTTGCTTTATCTTTTATCATAAATAAGCAAAACTTTAACTATCTGTTCTTTAACTCCACCAAAGACTCCAGAAAGATATAACATTACCTAAGTAAATAGGAAGTGCATTGGAAACAACTTCCAAAACTCTAGAATTGACAGAGACATCTTCCTGCCTAGACAGTCACCCAAGGTTCTTCTGTAATGTTGCGGGCACCCATTTTCAGCCTACTGGCCCATATTATCCAGCATATTGTTCCATGAAGCAGGAAATTTCAAAGACAAATCTGCCTATATTAGCAGTTTGTTAGTCACTTTCTTCTGTGTCCTGCAGAATGTCTGGAAGAGTCTTTCATGAAGCAGGAACCCTGAAGGATCGTTTCACCTTCTTTAGGCAGCTTCAGCAGTAATTTCTCTGTGGGTCCTGCATGTCCAGTTTGTACAGCATAACATCAAAAGTCCAGGCAAGAGCAGTTTCTTGCCCAAATGGCTAACAAACTCCATGAGGAGCCTTTTCAGTGCCCATCATCCTCTTGAAGTAGATTGGTGCTGCCAGAAACAGATGTGTCTCATTTTTATGAAAATTTCTACATTATTAAAATATTTAAAATGCCATATTCTGTAGTCTTTGAAAGATTTGAAGAATATCTATCCATCTGAAATACATCTCTGTACACCTAGAAAACCTAACTAATACGACTACAAGCTTGACTATTATAGATGACTATCTATTAACCTGTATTTTTAAGTGAACTGTACACTCACAGTACCTTAATCAAGAACAAAAATATACATATAACAAGATTCACTTAAAATTTGTATCAATAGAACAAGATCCATACCAATGCAAATTCTTCATATCTCTATCAGTATAATTCCAAAATTATAACCCATGCTTCAGAATGTCTTTTGAAAATAGCAGTATTAAAGCACTTGCTGCTGTTCAGACACATGATGTCATTTCCACCACACCAAGACTATGCCCTTTCAAAGGTTCCTTCCTGGCACATATGTGAAATCAACCTGCAAGAATCCCGCATTGCCTTTAAGAGCCCCATTTGTCTTTCTCTGGCCCAGTTTACAGGGGCTACTCTGAGGCTATCCAGTTCCTATTGGCTCCTGCCTTAGCCTCTCCTTGTGCACCTAAGCCTTCTGCCCGAGCTCTGCTCACTTGGTGAGAGACATGCTGACCAAAGGCTCTTTGTGAGCAGGCCCTGGTGTGGGACTGGTGTTTTCTGCACCAAGAGTCCCTTCTTATTCTTCAAGGTTAGAAACAGGCCCTTCAGGACACATCACTCTCTGAAAGTGCCTCTCACAGTGTGGCCAGGAAGGCGTGCCTCTGAAGACGTCCTTATCCCAATCAGACTAGGTTAGAAGTAACAATCACTGAAACACCTCACCTAATTGGAAAACTTTAAGAGTGACCTGTAATGATGTCTCTGTTGCTCTTTTACGTGTGCAAATGGTGATAGGATCACATCACAAAAATACTCTCCAGAGCCGTCTAGGGCAATGCCATTGCTGGTGTGTTCTGTTAAACAGCGTTTGAGGCCTAGGAACAAGTTGTGCTCCTGTATTTTGTTGTGTCACATGCAGCTGGGCTCATTGGGCTTTTCTAATATCACAGAATCCACAGGCAAGAAGAATGATACACTTCCAAGCCTTGCTTTCGTTGTCATTCTTTATCAAATCTATGTTTCATTGCTACCTTGATTGGAGGGATTGTGGAAAGTTAGCTAACTGCGTATATTTATAAAAATACTTTGGGAAGCAAAAGTAGAAACCTACGCCACATTGCTACAGTTCAGTTTAGGGACAATAGAAGGTGCAGGCTATAGTTTGGAGTTTGGCTCTGCACTTTTAAGTGACAAATTTATTTTTGAGGCAATCCTGACCCCATTATTACCAATATATTTTAGAGGAGCATTTTTTAAAAAATTCTAATTGGGCTGCATTTCCTGTCACGCAACACTGATTTTGAAAACCAGCAGAGGTAGAAGGATTTCCAGGAAGGTTTGTTTTTTATTTCCATAAAAACATTTTTTTTTTGAGTGTGATCTAATTAAACCGCTATGGTAAATAAATTCTGACAAGCATACTTGGCTTGCATTATATGAAAATGAGCTGGGAGTCCATGCCAATTCTAGTTTGTTAGCTCTGGGGACCCTCAGTCTTCAAGCAGCTGGAGTTTGTGGCCTGAAGTAGGCCTGTCAGTGGTTGGAGATAGGCCTCAGTAAGGCTAGAGGCTGAGAAGCTCAGAGAGAACCCACTTTACCAAAGGACCTGTGCAGACTGCATCCATCATCATAGCAGCCAGGGATGACCGTGTCCCTCAAGCTCTAGAATGGACAAGGGGCCTTGCTGAAATCCCCTTCCTTATTTTTTTTTTTATTTATTAAAGATTTCTGTATCTTCCCCACCACCGCCTCCCATTTCCCTCCCCCTCCCCCAACCAAGTCCCCCTGCCTCCGAAATTCCATCATTCTCTTCCCAACCGCCTCAGATGCTAAACAACACATGAACGACAAAATGGTTTTTCTCTTCTCCTAGGGCCGGCCCCGGGCAAACATCCTAGGGAGGTGGTCCCTGCCAGGCTTTCTTGCCACATCTAGGGTCTGCCTCAGTTTCTCTCTGTGACCAGAAGCTGAAGAGACCTCAGAGGATTGCAAAGGACGCAAAGAATAAAAATGGCTAAAATTGCCTACTAGAAGGGAACATTATTAACTAGGGAAGGAATCTCTATGTGGGGATTTCAGGGTTGGATACCAGGCTAGGGAAGGTGATGGTTTTTTACAGAAAGGCAAAGCTCTTTCCTACAGCTCCCTGCAGCAGACAACTTTATCTGTATTCCATGATCAGGAGACACTGGCAGAGAGGGAGTCAGTGAAGTTGGTGCACAATTATAGCACAATGTTTGGATTCAAGCACCAGAATATTCTGCCAAAATATGATGTTTCTGACTTGATAAAGTAATTAGGAATAAAGCATTCTTGTTCCAAAGTAGAATTCAGTATCACCTACTTTTTAATGGTGGCCCAAAATAAATCCAAAGTGCCTCAGAATGCTGTTACTGTTTTCTTACATTTGCACAATTATGTTATAAAAAGCAATGAAAACAAATTTACCAGTCCTCTTAATCCTATGACAGATGAGTGATATCATGAAAATTTCCCACTAACTGCATACCCAATGCTACCCAGCCTTCTTAGCCTGTAAAATGTCAGTCTTTACTTTCCCAAGTGCTGGTCCATTCTAATAGTCAAAAAATTTAGTAGTCACAAAAGTCAATGTCAAATGGATTCAGTATTCAAACACATTATAGATCAACGTCACCATCTCTCTATCAGAGTTCAGACAAGGAAAACAAAATGGTGGCGTTCTGTTCGGAATTCTTTCTCTCATACGGCTATTTGAAAGGAGACTCTTTCTAGCTCAATCACAGTTTCTCCCAGGCACCTTTTTCTAAAGAGCATGATCTATTAGTTGAGCCAAGTCAGGGATGCCCGCACATACAGCCTCACCAATGATTCAATGTCATAGGTGAATTGCATGAAGTCTTCACACATCCTGATTCAGATTATAAAACTAATCTTCTTTAAAGCATTTCCTGTGATAAGCATATAGTCTTCCATTTATAATAATTCCCACATCATTTACAAAATGGTGGTACATGCCTTTAATCCTAGCTCTTAGGAGGCAGAGACAGGCAGATCTCTGGGAGTTCGAGGCCAGCCTGATCTACAGAGTGAGTTCCAAGACAGGCTCCAAAGCTACATAGAAAAGCCTGTCTCAAAATACAAACAAAATAAATAAAATAAAAAAAATTTTAAAAGTTAAACAAAATGTGTGTCAGAAACATTTTTCACAACTCAATTTAGAACCACTTGAGAATTCTTTTTCTGAGCCTTCCTTATTTATTTCTGGTTATGGCTAGCTAACTCTGTGACCCCTCTTAATGGGCTGTACAATACAAATACCATTTATACCAATATTATTCTATATTACTATGTAGCACCTGCATGGGAAACATTATATGTCTAGACAATTGAAATGCAGGTCTGGCCTACAAATATCAAAATGCTTTTGCTCGACTTGTGAATATTATAATCTTTTCTGGCTATTTCTCACAGTACGTTTTGAAGTATGGCTAAAGTGGCCCGATCCCCATGAGACTCTGCATGTCTCTATTGGCTTTACATGCTTAGCAGAGACTGAACATGCCTAGCAAAGCATATTAGAATGTAGAAATAGACATGTTAGAGCTGAAATGACTGTTACACTAACTTCTATAACTTGATGACAATATGAAATAAATTAAACACGCCCATCTGTCCTGTTTAAGGTTTCAGGCTCTGTATAACTATACTCCTAGGAATGAAGACGAGCTGGAGCTCAGAGAGAGCGATGTCGTGGATGTCATGGAGAAGTGTGATGACGGATGGTTCGTGGGTATGTGCTCATTCACTCTAGACACGTCCGACTGTTCCGTCATTCACTCTGAACACATCTGACTGTTCTGTCATTCACTCTAGACACGTCTGACTGTTCCGTCATTCACTCTAGACACGTCTGACTGTTCCGTCATTCACTCTAGACATGTCTGACTGTTCCGTCATTCACTCTGAACACATCTGACTGTTCTGTCATTCACTCTAGCCCCGTCTGACTGTTCCGTCATTCACTCTAGACACGTCTGACTGTTCCGTCATTCATTCTGGACACGTCTGACTGTTCCGTCATTCACTCTGAACACATCTGACTGTTCTGTCATTCATTCTGGTCATGTCTGACTGTTCTGTCATTCACTCTGGACACGTCTGACTGTTCTCTTATTCACTCTAGACATGTCTGACTGTCCCGTCATTCACTCTAGACACATCTGACTGTCCCGTCATTCACTCTAGACATGTCTGACTGTTCTCTCATTCACTCTAGACACATCTGACTGTCCCGTCATTCACTCTAGACATGTCTGACTGTTCTCTCATTCACTCTAGACACATCTGACTGTCCCGTCATTCACTCTAGACATGTCTGACTGTTCTCTCATTCACTCTAGACACGTCTGACTGTCCCGTCATTCACTCTGGACACGTCTGACTGTCCCGTCATTCACTCTGGACACGTCTGACTATTTTGTTGTTTGTTTTAAATTTGCTCACTTTTGTAGTCCACTGTGAATGTCAGTCTCTCTTTGAATTCGTGGTGTGCTATACATCCCAAAGTCACTGCATTTTAATAAAGTGTAGCAATTACTGCTGTGGGGATACACGATTTTCTGCTATTTTAATTTTCAACCCAACTAGGAAAATTCCTTTAAATAGCACCTTTAAATGGCTGTGATGTCATAATGATAATTACAAAAACACTAAATGTTCCCATGTGGGAAATATTTTTGCTCTGTTTGGTGGAAAATGTTAGCTGTCAATAGGGGAAATGTTATTGGATGGGGAGTGAGAGGAAAAGGAAGCTGACCCATTTGCTAGGACTGATATAGCCAATCCTAAAAGTTTAGGGGTCCTCCTGAGCTTCAGTTAGTAGATGCGAGAACTACCTTTGTTGCCGCTTTAAAGGCAAGCCCAGGGTTACCATCTCAGAGACTGGAAGCTCAGCCATGGAGTACATGCTTACATCCGCCACTGCTCCACTGTCCGGTGCCCAGAACAGAGAGAGAGGTGGAGGAAGCAGAAGAGCAAGGAGATGAGGAGGAGACGACATGAGATCTTCTAAGAAAATCCTGGTAGACAGACACAAAGGAAGGGATGACGAGGAAAGGGGCTGGGAGGCTGGAGAGTCTGGAGAGTTAGGATGACCTGGGTTCCACTCTTAGCACCCATACGGTGGCTATGAGCTGTCCATGACTCTAGTTCCAGGGGCATCTGATACCCGTGCTGGCCTCTATAAGCACTGTGTACATGCCAAGCACAGACAGGCAAACCCCCATACACATAGAATAAAAATGTGGGAATGGAATCTTTCTTTAGACTAGTCCAGCAGCGGTGAGGTACGGAAAGAACTGAGGTCACGTGGGCAGACACATGCCTTAGATCCTATTATTTCCCTTAATCTCCATATACAAGAAGAGAATATATGATTTTCAGGGGTTGTAGACAAGCCAGTGAATTATAGAATGTAAATGAGAAATGAAATTTTAGAGGCTCTACCCAACCTTCTATTCTAAAATACAAAAGAACTTACAGTATAGACTTTATAGGAATTATCCAAAGGACTGTGGCATCTGAGACAAAGGAGACAATAAAAATAGCCATGTGTGCACTCAACTGCCCTTGTTAGAAGCCATTCTCAGTGGCTGCACCCCAGCCCACATGCCCATGCGAGAATCAGCCAATCTTCTACTTTGAAAAAAAAATATATAGTGATTTTTAAATTGCTCAGAAGTCTATATTTTGTTCAGAAGTGTAACTGCTTTCTTTGAGAGTGAGGTGGCACTAAGCGTGAGATTATAACACTTGTGACAATGGCAATGTCCGTGTGGGGGCCGTGTGGCACTGCAGAGGAAGCCTCCTGCTACTCTGTGTGCATCTGGTACTCTCATCTCGTCCACCGCAAGTCTCACAGTTACCTCTTAGTCCACGTTTGGCATTGTGGAGATCCGAGTCCTGCCACCCAGCTCCCTGCCCAGCTGGTTGTCTTCTCTCTAGACTGGGAGGCTGGGCTTCCTCACGTAGCTCCCTGTGATAGAAGTTGATCCCTTATGCAAATGTAACAATGATGACATCGGGCAAGACAATTAACCTGCCTGCTTTCTCTTTTTCCTATCCTCAAGTGAGTTCTCTATGCTTCTTCCCAAACTATTTAGGGCTTGCTCTCTCAGTGAACCCTTAGAGAAGGCAATTCCTCAAGCAGACCTAGTACCTGACATTTCATTGCTGTTACACACCTGTTCATTTGTTGCTTCTGTTTTCAGGAACTTCGAGAAGAACCAAATTCTTTGGGACTTTTCCCGGAAACTATGTCAAGAGGCTGTGAATCGCCTTCTTCCTCATTTACTCCGCATCTTCAGTCACACATCCGCACAACTCACCTGGAACATCCCAGCAGGCCTGCCGCTGTCATGCCTTATGGTTTCCCAAGGCCATTGCCATCTCCACCTGCCGCCACCAAATCACCAGCAGCAACTGCCGCTGTGAGCCTTAGGGAGGCTGGGCGCT
This sequence comes from Microtus pennsylvanicus, assembly GCF_037038515.1. NCBI lineage: Eukaryota > Metazoa > Chordata > Mammalia > Rodentia > Cricetidae > Microtus > Microtus pennsylvanicus. The sequence goes on from NC_134587.1 coordinate 84,856,476, forward strand.
TATAGGGAAATGTGGCAAAACTTACACCCGCATCAATGCGGTTTCCTGCTTTCTGCCCTGAACTTTAAAAATCTCTGTGTATGGAATCAGAATGAAAGTCATGGTACTTAAAAAGAGTGGAAGAATTAAGGCAGGAAAGAAAAAAAGAAAGAAAGAAAGAAAGAAAGAAAGAAAGAAAGAAAGAAAGAAAGAAAAGAAAAGGAAAAGAAAGAAGGAAGGAAGAAAGAAAAGAGACTCTCTAGGAGACTGGCTGTATTTCCCCCTCTCTAGAAGGTGTTCTGTGCTCAGGAACCAGACTGTTTTCTGAAATGCTGTGGTTTGCATTTTCACCCTCAGCTTGGCAGTGTGTCTCCTCTCACGAGTTTGCCCAGTGCCCTGGTTTACACTGTATAACAACTATACGTCAGCTATTGTTTGCCTGCACTTCTTACATATTGTTTTATGCACAGTGATTTATAAAATCTAGAGCGAGTAGGAAGGTTAACTGGGACGGCTGTGATTTCTGTTGGCTGCATTAAGTTCTCACCCAGGAGTCTTTTCCTGCCCATTTTTTGTGTACTTATTAGAAGTGCAAACAGTGAGTGATTAAGAAGCCGTTGGTCACTACCATGACTATCATGAAGGTTTAGCCACACTGCGGGACAAATCGTGTTGTAAATTTGCATTGCTGTTTTATATTAAAATGTAATCATCAGCATCATGAACAATGAGCTCTTAGTGTTTTATTTATCTGTTAAAACTTAAAAAGCAGTGTTAGTAAGAGAGGCAAAGAGATGGAAGTAACACCCATAGGTGGGTTTCACTGCGTGTGTACACTTACGCATAAGGACATAAATCAGATGCTATATTGTACATTTTATGGACATGTAAAAGAATCCCACATTATTTTATAGAGTACCTCGGAAGCATCCTGAGTGTTAAGGCTGGCTTTAGCAAGGACTATGATCTATGTCTAGCAAGGACAATTATTTTTACTACAATAATTATTTTTCTTCTATAAAACCCAGAATCCTGACTCCATTTGCAGACAGGAATATATATGTTGAGCCTGATTTTTCTGGTGTGTGTAAAATACTTCCTAGAAATAATAAGGCGATTTTAGAAATAATGGTTAAATCATTCAGGTTGTGTTTCCTGCCCCCAAACAGTTCCACAAAATGATACCAAACCTGAAAGATTTAATGGATTCACAGTGCCTGTGTTCCGCATACTCTGAGAAGTAGCTTTGTATTTTGAATGAATTTGCATAAGACCTGTTCGTCTTTGAAATCTTTAGCACCTTATAGACAAAACTTTTTATGGCTTTTCTCCGTGGGCAATGCTTGATCTCACACAACATGTAGACTCCAGCATTTTGTATATATGTTTGTTCTTTTCTTTTGTACAGACTATTGTTCAGAAAATGGGGATTTCACAATTTGGTCTTTATCCTGCACTTAAACTGAGTTTAAACTCTTCCAGCAGGTCTCCCTTGAGGCTCTCTTCACAGATCACAGGCTAGTACAAATCTGGAAGATAACATCTACACAAAATTCTATGAATTGGAAAGATCTTTGTATCCAACCTGAAATGCACGTAGATATTGGCAACAGAGGAACATCACTAAGGGGGTAGGGACAAAAACACCTTTGAGAAGCTCACTTTACTCTCCAGTTCACGACCAGCTTTCTATTAGGAAAACTTGGGATTGGCAATCAGCCAGCCACGTGCAGCTTTGCTGATGAATGACTACTTCTTTTTCACACCATTTATGAAAACAAATCTTCAACTCTGCCGCCTGTTCTATTTAAGAAAATTTGCTGTTTCTACTCTCTGTATCTGATTTTAAAAGGGAAAAAAAATATTCATACCTGGCTTTCAGGTCATTGACTTTGAATTCTTACAAAGCAAAAGTCATTGTGTTTTTCTTGAGTAGATACCTAATAAATTTTGCTTGAAAGTACTTCTACTTTTCTTTGGCATTTATATAAACCCTGTGTCTTATTCCATGGTATTAGTTAAAAAAATAACTGGAAACATTTGGCCTATGGTCCCTTGACACATGAATGGATAAATACATGTTCGCATCAACTCAGAGGAGAATTTAAAAAAATGTGCCACCAAGGTCCCCTGGCTAAATCCTCTTTACTTAAATATTGCTCCTCGGCCAAAATGACATATCTCAAAAGATCCTTGCCTCAAACCTGGCTATTTTCCAAGAAGTTAGTTACAAATATTTCAAGTTATGAACACCTGTCTTGGAACTTTCAAATGCTTCTCCTGAAGAATTTACCATCACTAATCTCTGAGTGAATTTCAAAACTGCAGCAGAGGGATCATCCTTTCTGTCACACAAATAACAAAGAGTTACCACGGGGACTTGGGTTCTTTCTAATATCATCTCAGTCCCTTCTTCATCCATATGTTTCAACCCACATCCATATCTGTCCAATAGTCAGAAACAGGGTCCTCTCCCGGACCTCAGTTCATAAATGAGTCTTTTTTTAAAAATGGGTTGTTTCTTTCTTTTTTTTTGGAATTTAACATTTTTAATTTTTAATTAACATAATTAACAATACAAACAAAGAAAATTTAAGTGAATGGGGTACCTCCATATGGATTACTCTGTACATATGATCATAGTGAATAATTTTAGCTTTGAGGAACAGAGGTTGAGAGCTGGGTCTTCCTCATCTACTGGGGCTGAAAATAGGTATTCCTCATTTTGGAGAAACAAAGATTTTGATTAACACTTGGATATGTATGAGATGGAACCTTAATAATCTTCATTCTGTTTATCTTATTAATTTCTGTCTAACATTAATCAATATTTACTATATAAAAATATTGCTATTTTCCTAAAATTTACAATGCTAAATATGTTCCAATATAATTTCTTATTTTAGCTTGCTATCAATCCAATGAGTGCATATACTACAAACATATTGGTTCTTCTGTGTCACAAAGGCCTAGATATGAGCCACAACTGTTAGGCGATAGACTTAATAAATGAGTCTTATTGCTTCAACTCAGGTCTCCTCTATTCCACTGAGTAATTTCTAACTCTCCCTAGCTCTCCACTGAGATGCGCTCCCTTGTGGGAAGAATACACCTCACAGAAATTAGCAGTCCCGTTTCCGCCTGAGTGCTGTCAGTCACTTAAGTCTGTACATCTGAACCTCTCCGTCCAGGTGATTGGAAGGCTAGCAGGAAGGGATGCTGATGTTTAGGCACCAAATGTTAAGCCCTGCTTTAGTGCTTCATCACTGGAAACAGGCTGGTCCTTTCCTTACTTGATCAAAAGCTGGGAGGATCTGTTTACGTGGCTGCCGGCTTTCATATCTGCTTACTCCTTCATCTCTCTTTGTAGGTGGTCAGTTTGTGTGGCCTGATAATTTCTTCCCACTCTTTTCCAGCTTTTGGCTACAAAGGAGGATATTATTAAGAGAATCATCTGGTTACAAAAGACTAAGTACTCTGACAGCATCTCAGAGTCCATTTATTTAAAGAATTATTTCAGCCTCCTCTCCAGATGGTAGCACTTTAAGGATTGTTTGGGTATCAATTACATTTTCAAATCATGTACCCCTCACTGATAATGAGGGTCAGAGCACGAGTGGAGATTGGCCTTAGAAGTAAAATGTCCCACAGTAGGGATTTGCTCAGGGAACAAATTCATTATTTGCTTGTGGAACAAATTCAGTCTGCTTTCTGATATTGGATGTCCTCCCAGCTACAATGGTTTGCACAGAGAACAGTGGCCATCAATTTGATAATAGGATCTCTAACTTTGAACCTTAATTAAATGAAATGTTAGTCTCCCCCCAAATTCCTATTTTTCCATTTTGCATTAGAAGAAAACTATACGTCATTTTTAAGTTCATTTTCTTGCTTTCGTCAGTGAAAACGGGCAGATGTGTTTGTTTTCTCTTGGGGTGTAAACGTGTGTGTGACACCCTCAGCTTCCCTCTTCTCCCACTACTGAAATGCTTCCTCTCTGTCTCTTCTCAGAAATCAGTTTGTGAAAATTTGTGGCGGGTGCTCATTGTCAGCCACAGATCTGGAAAGTGACCAGGAGAAAAGGGAAAGTTAAGTGGCTGTTACACACCAAGCCATTCTTACCGTGAAACTAGGACGAGGTCTATGTTGAGCCCACTCTACAGATGAGGAAGTGGGAGGTGCAAGAGGCTCCTTTGTCCTGTGTGCAGTGGGGTAGCATGTGGTAGAAGATGGATTCAGGGCCTGATGGAGCTCCCTCCCAAGCCTGCATGCTGCCTTCTGTATCGCCCAGATTTGGTGATAGCACATCATTGATCAAACGATGAAGTCAGAATTAACTGTCTCTATCCATCCACTCTTCCTTGTTCACCATTCACAGACACATTGCCATGGCAACCTCCTCCTAACAGCATCTTACTATGCACATGTGCTGAGAAAGGGTACTAAAGTATCTCCTGAGAAAAGCTCTCTCTGGCTTCTAAAACTACACAGTAACTATGAGTTCTGATTCACCGAGGCTCTGTGAGCCAGCTCAGCAGCCAATGGAGCTTCAGGGAAGTGTTTGGTATTCAAGCCACTTGGAGACCAGCAAACCCAACATGCTCTAGGAACACAGAGTACTCACTGGACAGCTTTTAAATACACACAGCCTCGGGATACACTAGCCATTCTCAGCAGGGTGACGCTTTCTGTGGCTCAGAGCCTTAGCTCACTGCTAAATTTGGCCCCCTGGGAGCTCAGGAAAGTTCCATCTGAGCTCATACACATACAGATATCTTGACCCATAAAACTTGGAGCACAGGACAGAAATCAGTCTAGCAAATCTTCACCTGTTCCTTGGGGGTTTCTTGTTTCATCCTTCCCCCTAAAATACGGTGGGTGACTCAGTCATGCTTGTGTCTTCTAAAAATAAATGCCATTTCAGCCAAACTCTTGTTGCTATTAACACCCTTAGACAGGTGCCAAGTCTTGCATTATATTGCAAGAGCTTGAGAATGACTCCCTAAAGCATTTTTAATTTTTTAAATTTAACAATCATTAAACATTTATTGTCCAAAAAAAGAGAAAATACAAATGTGCACAAGGAGGAAACATTACAAATGACACTTGAGTATCAGCTTTGAGACATATCTCCCCAGAGTATTTTCATGTGTGTGTGTGTGTGTGTGTGTGTGTGTGTGTGAGAGAGAGAGAGAGAGAGAGAGAGAGAGAGAGAGAGAGAAGAGAGAGAGAGAGAGAGAGGGGGGAGGGAGAGAGGGAGAGAGGGAGGGAGGGAGGGAGGGAGGGAGAGAGAAGAGAAGAGAAGAGAAGAGAAGAGAAGAGAAGAGAGAGAAGAGAAGAGAAGAGAAGAGAAGAGAAGAGAAGAGAAGAGAAGAGACAGAAGAGAGGGGGGAGGGAGGGAGGGAGGGAGGGAGGGAGGGAGAGGGAGAGAGGGAAGGGGGGGAGAGGAGAGGGAGAGGGAGAGGGAGAGAGGGAGGGAGGGAGGGAGAGAGAGAGAGAGAGAGAGAGAGAGAGAGAGATGAGAGAGAGAGAGAGAGAGAGAGAGAGGGAGAGAGAGAGAAAGCACTTACATCCAGTGTGCTCACATGCATGTGCAGACAAGTTGGGGTCAAACTGAATACACTCTTTTACATTCTTCAACTATCCTTGAGTGAGACTCTAGAGTCAATTGATTAAGTGAATTGGACATTAACAAACCCTATAAAGAAAAGAAGAATAGTCGACTTTGGTCATCAGGATTCCTAAAATGGCAATCAACACAAAGTTCCAAGGTCAAGAATTGCTTGGTTATAACTAGGTATAAAACCCAAAGGATTCTGAAGACTTTACCAAGGAAGGAACGAAAGGTGAGGAAAAAGAAAATTTATCATGCCCTATACACATTAGGCATCTTTCCAGCTAAGTAGTGGCTGAAGGAAAACATTAAGTTGATAAATGTGGACACCGCAGAGCAGTTTGGTGTAACAGCCAAACTCCTGAAAGGTACAAAGTGCACAAGTTCTGACCAATACTGCCAGAACAGATAACAACTTATTTGAGGTGGGGACATCACAGAAAAGTTAGAAGTAAAATATTTTTATGTGTTTCCATGGTTCAATTCACTTGGAAGATTGGAACATTGGCAAGGCATGGGGGCATTTGTAATGACCAAAATGTAATGCTCTTGTCATCTAGTGTGTGCATGGACCAAGGATGCTGATAACTTTCCACAAGGCCAAGGATGCTGACATTGTCCCACAATGCACAGAAAGGCCTCTATGACAAAGGATCAGTTAGCTAACTAGCTCTACTCCTGAGGACCAGAAATTCCACTTTAGAGTAACTCCGATGTTTAAGGGAGATTTGTATTATAAATCATACTGGGCAAGGCTGTTTCAATCCTGAATTAGTGAGTGGGACATCCTCTGCCCAGTGACTGACAGACTCAGCTCCCCTGGCAGAGCACAGCCAGCCTCCTGTCTTCTGGACGTAAGGATGGAATGTAGTCAGGAAAGTAACTAAGGAGACATGAAAAAATGGCAGCTGGTTGACGTCTTCAGGTAAACATTCCTCTCTGCAAAATGTCTTAGGAGAGGGCTAAGTTCAAGGTCAAAGCACCAGCAGATTTAATGTCTGAGAGGTGCCCTTCCTCATAGATGGCCATCTCCTTTCTGTGTCCTCTCTTGGAAGAGGAAGGGAGCTCTCAGTTCCCCCTTTTATTGGGCATCATTGTCATTCCTAATACCTCTACTCCAATTATCCCCCCCCACTCCAAAAGGTCCCATTTCCATATAACATTATAGTGGGGATAAGCACGTGAATCTTATGGAGGAAATGGGTATTAATGCACCAAGCTTACTCCACACATTCTTTTTCCATAATGCAATGCCCTCAATGAGAACCATACCTAAGTCATAACTGCTTCACTAAGAAAAGACATGCAGAGCATGCTGAGGGCTACAAAGATGACTCAGTGGTCCAAGGACTGCGGGTCCAAGGAAGAAGAGCTGAGTTTAGATTTCTAGCATCCATGAGGCAGCAAGCTGATGAGGCAGGTTCTCTGCAACTTCAGGCCGCCTAGCCAACTGGGGGAGCTATAGGTTCCAGGTTCAGTGAGAGATTCTCAAAGAGAGAGAGAGAGAGAGAGAGAGGAGAGAGAGAGAGAGAGAGAGAGAGAGAGAGAGACGGAAAGAGAGAGGGAGGAGAGGGAGGGAGGGAGGGAGGGAGGAGGGAGGGAGGGAGGGAGGGGGGGAAGGAAGGAGAGAGAGAGGGAGAGAGGGAAGGAGGGAGGGAGGAAGAGAGGGAGGGAGAAAGAGAAGAGAGGGAGGGAGGGGAGGGAGGGAGGGAGGGAAGGGAGGGGAGGAAGGAAGGAAGGAAGGAAGGAAGGAAGGAAGGAAGGAAGGAAGGAAGGAAGGAAGGAAGGAAGGAAGGAAAAAAATGTGAAGTGAAGCAAAGTAATACTGACTGAGGAAGAAGACACCTAAGCTTCTATACCAAGAGCACACACAGGTACATACACACACTAATTAAAGGGCTGTATGCTGAAGAAGCAAAGAAGTAGCAGGAAATGGGTACCTTGAGCTCACCTCTTAATACTTCGGGCTGTTCTCTAGTCAACCAACTCCTACTCCCTAAGATCAGACTGTTTGATCTCCTTTGTTTCACCTTGTGTTCTCCATCATTTGCTTACACAGTGAACTCAAATGAACATTCAGAAAGGCCTCAAGAGAGGATGATCAGTACTCAAAATCTCCATTCTGCAAGCAACAGAGGACGGCACTGAAGCATTGGATTGTCCGTGAATGATCCCATTCACAAGTGCGTCTCTGAGCACCGATACCCTGCATATTACATACGAAGCATCCAAGTGAGATGAAATATTACAAGCAATTGCAAAGTTGTATACACGTATTACATTGGATAATCGTAAAATATCAGTACTCCTTACCAGTGTGAAAACATAGATAAGGTCATGATGATAAAGTAGTTAGATAGACACCTGTCCTAGAAAAATTGTTTTGGGGAAAATAGCAAGGAATTATATGTATTTTTGATTGACAGCTGGCTATTCTTTAATCATTATCAGATCTCAGGATTAGATGGACATAGGTATTCAGAGTTTGTTTAGAGAACATCTGTGAAACACTGCTAACTGAAAGCTCTTGTTTTTCACAACATCATCTAAAGGCATTAGCCTAGATTGGAAACAATACCATTTTTTAACAGATGAGCTTTCATACAAAGAATGGGTCACTAAAACCAAAGTTCCACTAAAACTTGGCATTCAGGGCTCTCTGCCTTGACAGTTCCTGTCTGAATGCCACTGGCATTACTGCTAAGTGCTGAGACTCAGTAGTGTAGGCACAGTTAAGGCGTAACCTTTTTTCCTTAATACCAAAGACAGTTCTCCTCCTGATGACTCAGCATCAATAAAGCAGGTGTAATTCAAATTGAAAGGGCACACACATAAATGCCAATCTATTCAGACCCCGCTGTGTCTTTATAAGTCACACTGGGGACACAAGAATTTCTCACTTTTTTCTTAAACAAGAAAGGCCACCACTAACCACTCCTATCCAAACTTACCTGTTGTTAGAAACTTATCCATAAGCTTCCCCTAGAATTATTGACATTTTTCTCTTACTCTTTTAGCAAATGAGTGGGAACTGGCAAGATAATCTTTGCCCAACTCTCTAGGAACACATCAGTACTATTTGGTCAAATTTTTAATTAGGTCCCTAAAATATTTTTTTCTCTGTTTCTACCATGCTTTCCTCTTTCTGCTTACTGATGGCTTAAGTCTCACAGTGCTTAGGAATTCTGGATCGCTGCTATGCAGACCTCCTGACCACCCAACACAAACACACACATCCTCAAGCCTTTGGTCAGCTGTCAAATGATATGGCAGAAAGCTTAACAGACATCTGCTCATGCACTCATGAGTATGGTATTTCCTTCACTGTCAAAGATAAATTGCGAGACAGCTGTATTGACAACCCCGGCATACTTCCCGAGCCAGATGACACATAGATGAAATGGTCAGTTTTCTAAATGGAATCATGCATAATCTTCCTACATCAGGAGCCGTAGTTCTTCCCCATAGGGACACATCTTAAAGCAACAACAAGGGATCATTGAATCAGCTTCAAATACGAAAATGGCAAAGCCTTTTCCATGGCTGTGTGAAGACTCACGATGTTGTATAATTTGAAGATTGTCCCGGAATTCAATGTTTGAAAAACTCTATTTGAAGTTCAAAGAATTTTTAAAAGAGAGAGACTATGAATTTCTAACTACCAATATAACTCGTCTGAACCCCATGAAAAGAGTAATTTTCAGTCTCAACTTGGGCTTACTTCTGTTTACCTGGCAAGAGCGTCTGCTGGCTTGTAGAATGGGTAGAATAAAGATAGCATCGCATAATGTCCGTCTGAGAGTAGATGGGATAAAATGCACACACAGCTCACCACATAGTTGGCGCTGGAAGGCTAGGCCCCTCTCGTTTCCTTTTGAAGTCACCACGTTGGCTGTTAGATCCTCTTGGCTCACTGACCAGCTTAATCAGGGTAGAAGATTGAAAGGGGATGATTTGAATGTGAGCTTCAAGATGTATCAAGCCAAAGGAGATTTTAAACCAAGATATTATAGGAAAAAGATACTGCAGGTTGTTTTTTTTTTAACAGTAAACCAATTGGTTCTTATGAAAGAAGGAACATTAAAACAAAATTCAGACAGAGAGGGAAAAAAAAGAGGCAATTTGAATATTGTTCTATTGACCGGTGTCCTGTTTTGATGGCTGTTCCACAAAGATCTGGTCCATAGGAGGCTGCGGAAGGTTAAGGATTGATGGAGGCCAGTAATCTATCTTACGGAGCCCTGTATCCTGCCCCATATGAGCTGTGGCATTGAGACAGCTGTTAGCATAACCATAAGCATCCTCAGGTTAAGTGAAGAAAACTAAACTGTCAAGATCTCTACACTTCTAAACTATCTGTAAACTCTGTGCTAGAAATATTTCATGGAAAACAAATACTAGCAGATTAAAAGACATGTATAACTCTAAGGACAGAAACCCTGTGTTAGAATTAGTGACCAAAAGTGGATGTGTTGGCACATGTCTACAGCCCAACCCCCATGAGGTAGGGATGCGGATAGTTAGCTCAAAGCAAGCTTGGGACACTCTGTAAGTCCTCTTACAAAAGAGAGAAATTAAGAGAGCAACAGAGGGAGGAAGAAAGAGAGGAGTAAGCCAGACTGCAAGTAAGCTTAGATGCCTGTATAGGCTGGACTGATCCAGTATAAGCAACAAATGCATGAAGAAACAATAGCAATTATTTTTTTAAAGATGCAGGCTAAAGAAGCACAAAACTGCTAAGTATCTGAAGAACTATCCAGTATCAGGAACAAAGGGGGAAAAAAATTCTTCACCTAGCAAATTATCAGATAGGCAAAAATTTGGCTTTGTACCATGTTTACAGGCATGGAAACTGATAAGATACAGGGAACAAAAATGTTTCAATTAACAAGAAAAACTTTAAAATATTATATATCTATAGTCCTATATATTTATTGAAAGGGAGTTATTATCTTCACATTTTAATTATAACTTTATATATTTTCATGTTATTTCTGCTATTACATACTTATTTTAAAAGCTTAACTACCAAAATAAACTGATTATTATAGATATTTTGATATTATTCCTGTAATAAAATGGCAGTGGAATACTATGTTAACATTTTGAAAGGAACCATAGTTAAGGTGATGATGTGTAAAGATATTCCCAGTGCACTGTTCAGGCACAAAGTTGCAAATACAATATCCTAGTCTTATAGGGAAGAATGCATGTTTACCCATGTGCATATGCACACAGGACATGAAGGTGTGTATCTTGTGTGCATATGCATTCCCCTAGACTGTATTACCCATGAAGCATGCAGTTTCACAAATCAAAAACAGAAAAAAAAACAGTAATTTCATAGGTTACAACTGAGTAAATGGATATAGACACATTGAAACAAAGACCAAAATTTCACAAAAAATGAAGGGTTTTGCGATAAGTCTATGACTATATCCTCAGTGATTAAAGTATGTTTATAAGTTTTAAGCTTTTATAATTAAGACATACTTACTTTAATATAAAAAAAGTCGTGGTAAAGTAAAATATCTGTTGCCTACAAGCCCCCAAAGCCTAAAATACATAGTTGCTTAATTACTCTGGCTTTCATATTCATCTCTAGTTAAGAGAAGTTATATACAACAAGTATGTATATATGACAGAAATGCATATAATGAATATAAAATTAAAATTTTAGTGCAGTCTAAAGTATTCACTTTAAGAAAAATAACTCAACAAAATAAAAATACTAAGTTTTCCTTGGGAGGGATAATCACTTCCTATATTTCTTCCCAATATAGTTCTTGCCAAACGTATGTGTGGCAACTTAGCATCCTCATGTGGTCGGGAGAACCTGGGCTAATGCTCCTAATCTTGTCTACTTTCTCTCTTTCGCGGCCTGTGTGTCCTGAGCTTCAATGCCGCAATGTGAGAGGGTAGCTGGTATCCACTCCCACATGAGAGGGCAGCTGGTATCCACTCCCCCTGTGAGAGGGTAGCTGGTATCCACTCCCCCTGTGAGAGGGTAGCTGGTATCCACTCCCCCATGAGAGGGTAGCTGGTGTCCACTCCCCCATGAGAGGGTAGCTGGTATCCACTCTCCCTGTGAGAGGGTAGCTGGTATCCACTCCCCCATGAGAGGGTAGCTGGTATCCACTCTCCCTGTGAGAGGGTAGCTGGTATCCACTCCCCCTGTGAGAGGGTAGCTGGTGTCCACTCCCCCATGAGAGGGTAGCTGGTGTCCACTCCCCCATGAGAGGGTAGCTGGTATCCACTCCCCCATGAGAGGGTAGCTGGTATCCACTCCCCCATGAGAGGGCAGCTGGTATCCACTCCCCCTGTGAGAGGGTAGCTGGTATCCACTCCCCCGTGAGAGGGTAGCTGGTGTCCACTCCCCCATAAGAGGGTAGCTGGTGTCCACTCCCCCATGAGAGGGTAGCTGGTATCCACTCCCCCATGAGAGGGCAGCTGGTATCCACTCCCCCATGAGAGGGTAGCTGGTATCCACTCCCCCTGTGAGAGGGTAGCTGGTATCCACTCCCCCTGTTAGAGGGCAGCTGGTATCCACTCCCCCTGTGAGAGGGTAGCTGGTATCCACTCCCCCTGTGAGAGGGTAGCTGGTATCCACTCCCCCATGAGAGGGTAGCTGGTGTCCACTCCCCCATGAGAGGGTAGCTGGTATCCACTCTCCCTGTGAGAGGGTAGCTGGTATCCACTCCCCCATGAGAGGGTAGCTGGTATCCACTCTCCCTGTGAGAGGGTAGCTGGTATCCACTCCCCCTGTGAGAGGGTAGCTGGTGTCCACTCCCCCATGAGAGGGTAGCTGGTGTCCACTCCCCCATGAGAGGGTAGCTGGTATCCACTCCCCCATGAGAGGGTAGCTGGTATCCACTCCCCCATGAGAGGGCAGCTGGTATCCACTCCCCCTGTGAGAGGGTAGCTGGTATCCACTCCCCCGTGAGAGGGTAGCTGGTGTCCACTCCCCCATAAGAGGGTAGCTGGTGTCCACTCCCCCATGAGAGGGTAGCTGGTATCCACTCCCCCATGAGAGGGCAGCTGGTATCCACTCCCCCATGAGAGGGTAGCTGGTATCCACTCCCCCTGTGAGAGGGTAGCTGGTATCCACTCCCCCTGTGAGAGGGTAGCTGGTGTCCACTCCCCCATGAGAGGGTAGCTGGTATCCACTCCCCCTGTGAGAGGGTAGCTGGTATCCACTCCCCCTGTGAGAGGGTAGCTGGTATCCACTCCCCCTGTGAGAGGGTAGCTGGTATCCACTCCCCCATGAGAGGGTAGCTGGTGTCCACTCCCCCATGAGAGGGTAGCTGGTATCCACTCCCCCTGTGAGAGGGTAGCTGGTATCCACTCCCCCTGTGAGAGGGTAGCTGGTATCCACTCCCCCATGAGAGGGTAGCTGGTATCCACTCCCCCATGAGAGGGTAGCTGGTATCCACTCCCCCATGAGAGGGTAGCTGGTGTCCACTCCCCCATGAGAGGGTAGCTGGTATCCACTCCCCCATGAGAGGGTAGCTGGTGTCCACTCCCCCATGAGAGGGTAGCTGGTATCCACTCCCCCATGAGAGGGCAGCTGGTATCCACTCCCCCATGAGAGGGTAGCTGGTATCCACTCCCCCTGTGAGAGGGTAGCTGGTATCCACTCCCCCTGTGAGAGGGTAGCTGGTGTCCACTCCCCCATGAGAGGGTAGCTGGTATCCACTCCCCCTGTGAGAGGGTAGCTGGTATCCACTCCCCCTGTGAGAGGGTAGCTGGTATCCACTCCCCCTGTGAGAGGGTAGCTGGTATCCACTCCCCCATGAGAGGGTAGCTGGTGTCCACTCCCCCATGAGAGGGTAGCTGGTATCCACTCCCCCTGTGAGAGGGTAGCTGGTATCCACTCCCCCTGTGAGAGGGTAGCTGGTATCCACTCCCCCATGAGAGGGTAGCTGGTATCCACTCCCCCATGAGAGGGTAGCTGGTATCCACTCCCCCCATGAGAGGGTAGCTGGTATCCACTCCCCCTGTGAGAGGGTAGCTGGTATCCACTCCCCCTGTGAGAGGGTAGCTGGTATCCACTCCCCCTGTTAGAGGGCAGCTGGTATCCACTCCCCCTGTGAGAGGGTAGCTGGTATCCACTCCCCCTGTGAGAGGGTAGCTGGTATCCACTCCCCCATGAGAGGGTAGCTGGTGTCCACTCCCCCATGAGAGGGTAGCTGGTATCCACTCTCCCTGTGAGAGGGTAGCTGGTATCCACTCCCCCATGAGAGGGTAGCTGGTATCCACTCTCCCTGTGAGAGGGTAGCTGGTATCCACTCCCCCTGTGAGAGGGTAGCTGGTGTCCACTCCCCCATGAGAGGGTAGCTGGTGTCCACTCCCCCATGAGAGGGTAGCTGGTATCCACTCCCCCATGAGAGGGTAGCTGGTATCCACTCCCCCATGAGAGGGCAGCTGGTATCCACTCCCCCTGTGAGAGGGTAGCTGGTATCCACTCCCCCGTGAGAGGGTAGCTGGTGTCCACTCCCCCATAAGAGGGTAGCTGGTGTCCACTCCCCCATGAGAGGGTAGCTGGTATCCACTCCCCCATGAGAGGGCAGCTGGTATCCACTCCCCCATGAGAGGGTAGCTGGTATCCACTCCCCCTGTGAGAGGGTAGCTGGTATCCACTCCCCCTGTGAGAGGGTAGCTGGTGTCCACTCCCCCATGAGAGGGTAGCTGGTATCCACTCCCCCTGTGAGAGGGTAGCTGGTATCCACTCCCCCTGTGAGAGGGTAGCTGGTATCCACTCCCCCTGTGAGAGGGTAGCTGGTATCCACTCCCCCATGAGAGGGTAGCTGGTGTCCACTCCCCCATGAGAGGGTAGCTGGTATCCACTCCCCCTGTGAGAGGGTAGCTGGTATCCACTCCCCCTGTGAGAGGGTAGCTGGTATCCACTCCCCCATGAGAGGGTAGCTGGTATCCACTCCCCTATGAGAGGGTAGCTGGTATCCACTCCCCCCATGAGAGGGTAGCTGGTATCCACTCCCCCTGTGAGAGGGTAGCTGGTATCCACTCCCCCTGTGAGAGGGTAGCTGGTATCCACTCCCCCTGTTAGAGGGCAGCTGGTATCCACTCCCCCTGTGAGAGGGTAGCTGGTATCCACTCCCCCTGTGAGAGGGTAGCTGGTATCCACTCCCCCATGAGAGGGTAGCTGGTGTCCACTCCCCCATGAGAGGGTAGCTGGTATCCACTCTCCCTGTGAGAGGGTAGCTGGTATCCACTCCCCCATGAGAGGGTAGCTGGTATCCACTCTCCCTGTGAGAGGGTAGCTGGTATCCACTCCCCCTGTGAGAGGGTAGCTGGTGTCCACTCCCCCATGAGAGGGTAGCTGGTGTCCACTCCCCCATGAGAGGGTAGCTGGTATCCACTCCCCCATGAGAGGGTAGCTGGTATCCACTCCCCCATGAGAGGGCAGCTGGTATCCACTCCCCCTGTGAGAGGGTAGCTGGTATCCACTCCCCCGTGAGAGGGTAGCTGGTGTCCACTCCCCCATAAGAGGGTAGCTGGTGTCCACTCCCCCATGAGAGGGTAGCTGGTATCCACTCCCCCATGAGAGGGCAGCTGGTATCCACTCCCCCATGAGAGGGTAGCTGGTATCCACTCCCCCTGTGAGAGGGTAGCTGGTATCCACTCCCCCTGTGAGAGGGTAGCTGGTGTCCACTCCCCCATGAGAGGGTAGCTGGTATCCACTCCCCCTGTGAGAGGGTAGCTGGTATCCACTCCCCCTGTGAGAGGGTAGCTGGTATCCACTCCCCCTGTGAGAGGGTAGCTGGTATCCACTCCCCCATGAGAGGGTAGCTGGTGTCCACTCCCCCATGAGAGGGTAGCTGGTATCCACTCCCCCTGTGAGAGGGTAGCTGGTATCCACTCCCCCTGTGAGAGGGTAGCTGGTATCCACTCCCCCATGAGAGGGTAGCTGGTATCCACTCCCCTATGAGAGGGTAGCTGGTATCCACTCCCCCCATGAGAGGGTAGCTGGTATCCACTCCCCCTGTGAGAGGGTAGCTGGTATCCACTCCCCCTGTGAGAGGGTAGCTGGTATCCACTCCCCCTGTGAGAGGGTAGCTGGTAATCTATTCCCCCCATGAGAGGGTAGCTGGTATCCACTCCCCCCATGAGAGGGTAGCTGGTATCCACTCCCCCTGTGAGAGGGTAGCTGGTATCCACTCCCCCATGAGAGGGTAGCTGGTATCCACTCCCCCTGTGAGAGGGTAGCTGGTATCCACTCCCCCTGTGAGAGGGTAGCTGGTATCCACTCCCCCTGTGAGAGGGTAGCTGGTATCCACTCCCCCGTGAGAGGGTAGCTGGTGTCCACTCCCCCATAAGAGGGTAGCTGGTGTCCACTCCCCCATGAGAGGGTAGCTGGTATCCACTCCCCCATGAGAGGGCAGCTGGTATCCACTCCCCCATGAGAGGGTAGCTGGTATCCACTCCCCCTGTGAGAGGGTAGCTGGTATCCACTCCCCCTGTGAGAGGGTAGCTGGTGTCCACTCCCCCATGAGAGGGTAGCTGGTATCCACTCCCCCTGTGAGAGGGTAGCTGGTATCCACTCCCCCTGTGAGAGGGTAGCTGGTATCCACTCCCCCTGTGAGAGGGTAGCTGGTATCCACTC
Source organism: Microtus pennsylvanicus (assembly GCF_037038515.1). Lineage (NCBI taxonomy): Eukaryota > Metazoa > Chordata > Mammalia > Rodentia > Cricetidae > Microtus > Microtus pennsylvanicus. The sequence continues at coordinate 84,872,693 of NC_134587.1, forward strand.
CCCCATGAGAGGGTAGCTGGTGTCCACTCCCCCATGAGAGGGTAGCTGGTATCCACTCCCCCTGTGAGAGGGTAGCTGGTATCCACTCCCCCTGTGAGAGGGTAGCTGGTATCCACTCCCCCATGAGAGGGTAGCTGGTATCCACTCCCCTATGAGAGGGTAGCTGGTATCCACTCCCCCCATGAGAGGGTAGCTGGTATCCACTCCCCCTGTGAGAGGGTAGCTGGTATCCACTCCCCCTGTGAGAGGGTAGCTGGTATCCACTCCCCCTGTGAGAGGGTAGCTGGTAATCTATTCCCCCCATGAGAGGGTAGCTGGTATCCACTCCCCCCATGAGAGGGTAGCTGGTATCCACTCCCCCTGTGAGAGGGTAGCTGGTATCCACTCCCCCATGAGAGGGTAGCTGGTATCCACTCCCCCTGTGAGAGGGTAGCTGGTATCCACTCCCCCTGTGAGAGGGTAGCTGGTATCCACTCCCCCTGTGAGAGGGTAGCTGGTATCCACTCCCCCTGTGAGAGGGTAGCTGGTATCCACTCCCCCTGTGAGAAGGTAGCTGGGAATCTGTTTATCTCCTCCTGCTGACCCAGCCTCATGCTCACTGCTACAGTCTATAGACACTGGCCTATCTGCAGATCCTCCAGCCCTGGCATGGAGCTGCTGGGCAGTAACCCTCCACGTGACACTCTGTCAACCTTGTACTTCTCAATTCTGTGTCTTTAGCAGTGAAGACTCAGGGCAGCGTGCAACATGAAACCCCAGAGTCCTTTGGGCACCAGTGCTCAGCTCTCTATATGACGCAAGTCTGGATTGCTAGCTTCAGCACCTTGAATAGATATCCCAGAATCAATCTCTCTCTCTCTCTCTCTCTCTCTCTCTCTCTCTCTCTCTCTCTCTCTCTCCTCTCTCTCCCCCCCTCCTCTCTTCTCTTTCCCCCCTCTCTCGTTATTTCATTATTCCTTTTATTATTCCTCAGGAGAGAAGACAAATCACCAGACAAATATGCAGGTATTTTGTAGTATTATAGGGAAGAGGGGATAGGGTTTTAAAAAAACACTTTGAAAAGTGCTCAATGGTTAATTTGATAAAGATTTGGTTAATTTGATAAGAATCCTTGATCAAAGTGATATCTTATATCATTCTTTTTTAAAATTGTCAAAATTAATTTTATTATTTCTTTGGTCTATCCTTGCAATTTCTCCTATCAAAATTATATTTAACTGAATGATTAATGATAATGATAGAAAAACCAAGTTTTTGACTCATAAAAAAATGGAACCTCGTGTCCATTCAAAAGTTATTTAAGAAAAAAAAAGAAGAGTCATCAAAAATATGTATCTAGCTGAAACAGGAGAAAGCAGAAGAGGGAGAACGCTGCTGTGAACTAAGAGCTAAAGAAATCTGAAAGGTTACTATGGTAATTAAGAAAAGCCAGTACAAATGGAGAAAACTGAAGATATGGATGGAAGCATCTTATGTATTCTTACTTGTAAACTGTGTGTCTGTCTACACACTTGAGTACTTCAGAGAGGGCTGTCCTCAGCAATACAGGCTCCCTGTCACCAACACGGAACATATAGGATAGTACGATAAAAACCAAAAGTTACAGCGTGCAGGATTCATTTCTGCACCAACGTATTTGAGAAAGAACTTCGGGCATCCATCAGACTTCTAATTAGTGAGGAATCAAAACACTTGAAAGAAAAAATGGTCCTTACAAAAGACATTTAATAATCATAAGAGGAAAGTTGGGAAATGATAGTTTTATTCAAATAAATTTCTTAAGTGCATTAAGAAGCAAGCCACGATTGATCCAGAATTCAGCAGGGTGAGAGAGTTGGGAGACTGCTTTAGTGCGGTGCTGCTAGGGCACAGGAGGAGCAAGATGGCCTGCAAGGAGACAAGAGCCCTAAGTCACAGATGCAGAAGATGGTAGAAGAATCGCCACAGCTGTTGGGGGACCCTGCCAGAGGGGTCACAAAGGTACACTGAGCAAGGTTTGGCTGCTGGTTGGCTCCAGGGCTTAAAGTAAATGGTGATTGTGAGGCTTAAGATAGACCAAATGTAAGAGTAATGGGAAAGAAACACATTCCATCTTGTTTTTAATACAAAATGATAGCAACCCACATCCAAGTTTTCTCTTGCGAGAGTATAAAGACCTGGGACTGGAGACATGGTTCAGTGGTTAAGAGCACTGGCTGCTCTTCCAGAGGATCCAGGTCTAATACCCAGCATCCACACGGCAGCTCACAACTATCTGTAACTCCAGTTCCAGAACCCTGCCTCACTTTTGGCCTCCATGAACATTGCATGCACATGGTGCACTATGAGCAAGGAAAACATTCATACACATAAAATAAAAATATATATTTAAAAGTTACAAGGACCTAAAATGGGAAAAAAATGATATTCTAAAATTTTAATGATCCCATACATTCAACGGTATTAAGAAATACAATGTGTGGCAGTTTGAATGTAACTGGCCCCCATAACCTCATAGGGAGTGGCACTATTAGGAGGTGTGGCTTTGTTGGAGTGGGTGTGGCCTTGTTAGAGGAAGTGTGTCACTGCGGAGGTGGAGTTTGAGATTTCCTGTGCCCAGTAAGCCAGTCAACTTCCTGTTGCCTGCAAAATGTAGCACTCTCAGCTCCAGCACCACGTCTGCCTGCATGCTGCTATGCTCCCTGCCATTGTGAGAATGGGCTAAACCTCTGAAACTGTAAGTGAGCTGCCCTCAATTAGATGTTTTCCTTATAAGAGTTGCCGTGGTCGTGGCATCTCTTCACAGCAATGCAAACACCAAGACACAATGGATATGTTTCTAACAAGCATTCTGTAGAATATCAGAAGTGTGTGCATTTACACACATGACCTCACACTACCATCCACAACCTGGACACTGCTTCTTATTTAGTGTAAGACGTTTTCTACACATGTGGTGGCTGAGTCGAAGTTGGATGTTAGCTTATTGTTTGATAGAAATAACCTAAATGAAATCATGGGCTTTTATCAGACATGCCATAACTCTGGGATAGTTGGAGAAATCGTGGCTCGATTAACAATGGTCAGATATAGTAGACTTCATTCATCGCTCTTTTCAGATGTACAAAGGAAATCTTAGCTTCTTTGTTTTTGTTAATCACTCTAATTATTGGGTTTCCACTGAGATACAAGTTAAAAGTCCAGGTCCACACATCTGTGCAATCATTGCCATTATCTAATTCTATTACACTTTTATCACCCCCAAAAGAAATGTCCAAACCCATTAAGAGCCACCCGCACTTCCGTTTCACAGAGCCATGATAAACACTAATCTACTTTGTCTCCACGGATTTCCTGCTCTAGATACTTAGACAAATGTAAACATAACTGTGCGACCCACTGAATTCGCGCTGTGAGCTCTCATTCAGCGTGGCAGCAGTAAAATTGGAGCTGAAATTTAGCAATCATGTTTCCTCATATCTTTCCAGTCTAAGACAACTTGGTTTCAGTCAACACTCACTAAAGTACACTGACATGCACTCACTCTCTTCCTTCTCAAGTTCATCTTGGCAAAAGGGACACCTAAATGGTGGCATTATGACAGGATGAGATGGCATCTCTTCTAGCCTCTGCAGGGGTGGGTTGACCACCTTGGTGGCCCTGATACAACTGATCCTGGCTGGACTCTTGGCCAATGGTGGTATCTCATGTCTGAGCCCTATACGGCCTCCATCACCAAAGATTGCGGCTCTCTGCTCTAGTCAAACCCAGGCCTTGCCTTCCGTGATCTCTCTGTACCTGTGTCTACTCTGAGAATGAGATTGGACCATGGTTTGGTTTGGTTTGGTTTGACCACTACATTCTCTCCACCTATTCTGATGTCTGGCATCCAGAGTGCATCCAACAATGTCTTGAGAATGAGGAAATAAATCCTTCAAAATGCAGCTCAAATTTATCTCCTCTACGAACCATTTCCACCCTGTTCCCTCACACTCCCATCAGAAGATAATTTTGCTGCTCACTGGAGTATCCGTTGGTTTGTATTCGGTTCCTTTCCCATAAGCTGAGTCCCACCTCTCTCCCAAGGCTCAAGGCTTCCCTCAGACCCTCCCCACCTAAATGATACACTCAAATTTGGGTGTATGTGTATGTATGTTAATGCGTGTGTGCGTGTGCGTATGGGCGGGGGAGTGTGTATTCACGTTTGTGAACTCTAGAGGTGGACATCGCCTGTCTTTCTCTAGCTCTTTCTGCATTATTTTTTGAGACGGATTCTCTCAGTAAGCAGGGGACTCAGAAGTTTAGCTAGACTGGCAAGTGAGCAAGGCCCAGAGATCCTGCCATGTCCTCCTCCATCCCTTTATGGCACTGGGATTTCGGGTGCGCACCCCACGCCCGGCTTTTAGATGGGTTCCTGGAATCAAACTTGTGTCCTTGTGCTTACACAGGAAGCACTCTTACCAGTCGAGTCCTCTATGCACCACCACACACCCGAATAACTTTCCAAAGTGTTTCACTCATTTTTGTTGTGTGTGAAATGCAGTGACACAGCATGCGTGTGGAAGTCAGAGGACAAACTGGGGAAGTCTCTCTGTAGGGCCTACAGGGCTACCCCTCCTCCCAGGGTTCATCTTGAGGACAGTTTCTGGCTAAACATCCTGTTTGTTCCTGTGCTCCCTCTGCCCCATTGGTGGTTAGCTTAGGGGTTTTCTTTATTCCATCTTGAGCCTGGTAATGTCCCACCTGCCTGGGGGGATTCCATTGTGCAGGAGCAAAGTATATAAGGTTTTTCCTAAGCTTGAATAAATGGCATTCAACATTCTCTCCTCACGAATGACCCACATCTCCAGGCCCTTTCCCAGCTCGCGAATGGTACAGTAGCATGAACTGTATCATAGAGAGTAACAGAGGTGTTACAATTCTCTACTTTCACTTTTACCTGAAGTTTAGAGATCAAACTCAGGTTGTATGGCTTGCCTGAGAAGTGCTTCGCCTACTGAGCCATTGCAGGATCTCTGGACCTCTGAGTATTTTATATAATTGAATGTTTGCTATTTTAAAATAATACTATGCACGTTCTATTAACAAAATCATATGGAAAAGTATATAAGATGAAAACTAAGTCTGTGGTTGGCCCCCAGTTTTAGTTTCCTGTACATGCCTATTTACAATACTGCCAGAATTCTTCTCTGGCAAGTGAGCAAGGCTCAGAGATCCTTTATGCTTTATGAACAGTGAGTTGGAAAAAAGAAATGAGTTTTTTAAGGGAAGAAGAAGCAATCACAAAGAACCACATTTGTGGAGTCAACTGTCAGCCGGTGAGAAGTCAAGTCGACACCTTGTCAACCATGACTGTGTTCCACCTTGAAGGCAATGACAACTACCCTGCTTCTTCAGCTTCTATTGGCATGGGTTTGTCAAATCTGTCCTGTAGGAACTTATGCGTGACAGGTTGGTCCCAATGGCCACCATTTACCTAGAGATGATTTCCAACATACTTCCGCACCCAGAATAAATAGCCAATCCGTGTACTTCCACTTTGCTTGAGGAAATCTGATGTGGCACAGTTCTAAAGTGGGAGGCTCATATTTTTGTGCTGTAGGTTGTGTTGGAAAAATTATTGGGCTGACAAGCGAGCACAGTGAGGAAAGGTGCTTGCCATCCAAGCGGATGGCCTGAACTAACTCTCCAGGACCCATGTAGGACAAAACCAACTCCCGTGTGTTGTCCTCTGGCCAAACGCAAACATAATTAAGGGTTTTTCATGACTAAAATTCTTCGTGTTCTTTCTTTATCACCATTCCATGTGCCTCTTCAAAGTTACTCAAGGGTTCTACACACAAAACACTTGTGAAGGTCTGCAGGAAAAGAGGAAAGATGATCAAAGTACTCTATGGAAATGTCTTTACAGGACAGGGAGTCTCTCTGGAGATGGAGGTTCTGTTGGTGAAATGTGAAGAACGGAGGGGGGGCAGGTGATGAGGTGATGAGTATCTGTATCCCCAGTACCCAAAAGACAGAGGCAGGAGAAGTGAAAACAGGGGATCCCAAGAACTCATTGGCCAGCCTAACCTAGAGGGTAAGTTTTCTGTTCAATGAGAGACTTTGTCCCAAGGCAAAGAGGCAGAGAGCAATAGAGAAAGACACAAGATACCCTGCTCTGATCTCCACATGCAAGCACATATACAATCACCTGCAAACTCACATGTATGCCCTGTAGAACGAACACACACACGAACACACGAACGAACACACGAACGAACACACACACACACAGACACACACCAACAGAGGCAAGAGGATTTTGAGCTTGGGGCCATCCTGGGCTACACAGCAAGACCCTGCCTCACAACAAAACAACAACACGGGAGAGAAAGCATCCAGTTTAGGGTACTGGTTGTATTCTCAGACACAACTGACAGCATCACGTATGAGCAACGGTTCTGAATCAAGATGTCTAGATCTAGAACACACTTTATTCTGCCTTTATTTTGTTGAAATTCAAGACTAGTACCTCCATGTTAGGACTACATGAGTATATTGATGTTCACGTAGCTGATAGTCATCTAAACAGAATATCTGACATCCAGTTGATAGTCCCTGTTCCTCACCCACCTCAGCATCTCCAGGCTTTTCTAGGTTTGTACTGCTCTCCCTGAATGAAGACCAGATGCTCATCCCATTCCCACTGGACCTCATCCTCAATAAGCATCATTACAGGACTCTTCCTCTTCTCTCAGGCGACTATTTATATTGTTCTTATGAAATGAAGAACCCAAACACTCAGTGTCCTAATTTGTTTTTATGAATCTATAACAGAATACTTAAGATATGAGTGGATTTATAAAGAGCAGAGCTTTGATTTCTATGATTCTACAGACTGGCAAGCCAAGATCAAGGGCTATATCTAGTCATTCTCTGTATCATTTCTTGGTGGAAAGCAAGAGAAAGGATAAAAGAAGGAAGCTAGAAAGAGGGAGAAGGGGAGGATATGGGATTGAAGTCATCCTTTTATTGGGAGCCTGTTACTGGTATGACTAATGTGCTACCACACTGGTAATATTAATCCATTAACAAGAGAAAGTCCTCCATGCGCTAATCATCTCCAAAGTTCCCCCAACACTTGCATCACTTTCGGTAGGGACTGAGTTCCAACGTGCACTCTGGGAAATATATTCAACCACACCATCCCCACATGCAAAGGTATTAAGCAGAAAGACACCATCCTTCTTTTTTCTTTGCAATACCATCATGACCTAAGGCAAACAAGGAAGGGGAAAAGCCAGACTCATGTGGTAGCACCAGCCGTTAAGCGTAGCACTTCAGAGAGAGAAGCAGATCTTTATGAGTTCAAGGCCAGCCTGGTCCACATAGTGAGTTCTAGGACAGCCAAGGTTACATAAATGAGACCCAGTCTAAAAAAGGAAAAATGGAATAAGTCCCCTAAACAAAAAGACAAGAATGGTAAATGAGGCTACACTTACCCTTGGGTTGGCTACATCAGCCTGACATTCCAACCTCTGCCCCAAAGATCAAGAGACCCTTGTTTTGAAATTGGATACAAATCAACACTGAGTTTTGGCTCCTGTGCAGCCAAAGTTTTCTTGAGATGGAAAGGGGGAAGGGGCTGTACTCCTTTATTGTCTGGTCAAGTTATGCAAGCATGGTTGATTTGTGGAAATAAATTTGTCACTGAGGGCATGAGGCAAGCACCCTTTTGAATTCTATCAAGCAATCTGCGGGCCCACGATGCCAGCCAACACTCTCAAAGGCCTCATTGTGAGTCTCTGTGCTCCAGGCCGCTCTTTGTTGGCCTCCGTCCACCCCTCCCTGCAAACACAGGACCATATTTGCCACTCAGCTGCCAGGAGCTGGTAGGAGCCTATAAACAGAGAAGAGCCTTTCTTAGTAACCACTGTAGAAAGAACACAGCTACCTTTCCCCCAAGAGAAAAGCCCCAAGATGGGGAAAGAAAGGAGGGGGAAAGCAACCGGAAATTACTTGGGAAAATCAAAATAACAATCCAGTGTACAAGCTTCTAACGCTGTTGGCTGCCTTTGTCTTGAGGGGTTAAAACAAAAAAGTAAATAAGACCCTCTTAAAATTCAGAGGCCATCTGTGAACAGATTAAGAGGCGACTAAGAAGTGACCTCACCACCATTTGCAGACATCTGGTCACGCGGATATCTGCAAGATAACCAAGAATAATCCAGTTATGTTATTCAACTTTATCTCCTTGGAGAATGCGCCAGGCTTCATCTTGCTATTTTTAGTCTTGAGCGTCAAGCACCATGGGAAGCATCATCGTTAGGAGAGCTTGAAGATCATTTGCTCAGAGCAGCAGGTAAAGCCCTGAGGAGTGGAAATCACACTCACCCAAAAGAGCCGCTGAAGCCCAGAGCACATGGGTGGGCAGGAGAGAGCTGAGGAGCTGCAGCTGCAGACAAGGTTTTGATGGAAGTGGCATTTCAGGTGCAGGAAAAGCGTCAATTAGAAAGAGCCCACGGGCCCGGCCTGAGCAGAAAACACTGCAGAGGATCTGGGGGAGTGCTAAGGCCAGTTAATCTTTGCAAAGTGGAAATGTTTCTGCACTTAAGTCAGCTCCCTCTTGTCAGCCTGAGAACTGAGAATGCAAGGCTAGTTGAGAAAACAGGGCAGGTCGGCATGGAAACCTCAAGGATCTTGGTAACAACACTTGCTACAGGGTTTGCTGGTGAGAAACATGGGGAGTCTTTAAGAAGGAGAGCTAAGTTTGGTGCAATTCGGGGAGACCAGATAGGATAAAAGGTAACACAGCAGAGAACTGTGGTATACTAAATGTTCATGCTTGAATGGAAATAACCTTTTATGGGCCATCATCTTTCCCTTCAAGTTGCCTGTCTGCAGGCACTGAGGGAAATTCAGAGTGAGGATAGCGGGAAGGACTTTTCATCCTGTTTCCCTACTATGATCCATGAAGGCATGATAGAATATGTTCAGCTCTGAACTCCCATGAATGTTTAAAGACATTCTTTCTGTGAACAGAAAGATTACTTATGTCGTGCCCCAATTCCTATCTTTAGCATCTCCATGGTTGCCCTTCTGTAAGTTACTATCTAAATCTGCAAGGAAGTAACTAAATCCCAGGGAAACTGAAGTCGGGAAACAGCAGAGCCTGGCCTCTGCCCTTAGACAAAGCCTCCTCTTCTCCAGCCTCCATCCCGCAAGAGATGAGCATTAGGTAAGAACGCACAGATGGCACCAACACGCCAGCCACCACGGGGTACTCGAACAGTGCTGGTGCTGACCCGCAAACTGCCACTGCAATAGCACGTAGAGGCATCAGCTAGTCAACTTATCAAAATAAAAAGCGTTGTTTCGGATTAAAGGCGGGTACTACCGTTGTCCGGCTAGTCCTGAATTTTTTAAGTGCACTGTGACGTCCAGGTGTGAGTGCAAAGTCTACTCATTGTCTATTTCTCAGACCTTTTTTTTTAAATAAATTTATTTACTTATTAAAGATTTCTGTCTCTTCCCCGCCACCGCCTCCCGTTTCCCTCCCCCTCCCCCAATTAAGTCCCCCCCCCAGCCCGAAAAGCAATCAGGGTTCCCTGTCCTGTGGGAGGTCCAAGGAACCCCCACCTCCATCCAGGTCTAGTAAGTTGAGCATCCAAACTGCCTAGGCTCCCACAAAGCCAGTGCATGCAGTAGGATCAGAAACCCATTGCCATTGTTCTTGAGTTCTCATTAGTCCTCATTGTCCGCTATGTTCAGAGAGTCCGGTTTTATCCCAGGCTTTTCCAGACCCAGGCCAGCTGGCCTTGGTGAGTTCCCAGCAAAAAAAAAAAAAAAAAAAAAAAAAAAAAGCTTTGTTTCGGCTCATGGTTCCATGTATTCTAGCCCAAGATAACTTGGCCCCGTTTCTTTGGGGCCCTTGACAAGGCAGCATAACAGGGCAGAAGTGTGGGGCAGAACGAAAGCATTTACCCAACTGGATGGGCAAGATGTGAGAAAGAAAATAAAGAAGAGGGCCTCTCATTGCTTGAAGAGGATACTCCCAATGACCAGACTCTTTCTGCCTAGGCCCAACCTCTTTTTTTTAATGTAACATTTTGTATTAATTTTGAGACGTTCATATAACATATTTTGATTATATTTATTTGCTACCCCTCTTGGATAACCCTCACTTCACCTTCAACTCCTCAATCTCTACTACTTTTTCCACAACCCGTGGAGTCTAATTTGTGCTACACAGACAGTCCTGAATGCGAGGCCAACCACTGCAGCACAATCGGTACCACAGAAGCCCCACCTGATTCTTTCTCTTCCAGAAGCTAGCAACTGTCTTTTTATCCCCATCCGTGGGTGAGGATTTGTCTTATACAAGGTTCTTACTGCTATGATGGAACACTATGACCACAAGCAACTTGGGGAGTGTGTGATTTATTTGGATTACATATCCCGAGTCACACACAGTCCACTGAGGGAAGCCACGGCAGGAACTCAAACTGAACAAGAAGCTGGAGGCACCGATGCAGAGACCCTAGAGAAAGGATGCTTACTGGTTTTACTCAGCCTGGGTTTTTTTTTAGAACCCAGAACCACCAGCCAAAGGTGGTATCCCCCCACAATGAATGGTCCCTACTACGTCGATGACTGGTTAAGAAAATGACCTTCAGGCTTGCTTGACTCCAGCTGGATCTTCGGGAGGCATTTTCTCAGTTAGGGCTCCCTCCTCTCAGATGATTATAGCCTGTGTCAAGTTAACATTAACCTAGCCCGTGCAATTTATCCCTTGTCAGCTTGAAATGCAAACACATCTCTGTTCAGCCATAACCTTTCCTTTCTTTTTCATCCACCAAGATCACACATTAGTATCAAGATCACAATATGAACTATTCCTACAGTCTTTAAAAATTTGAGCACTTGAAAGTTCAAAGTTTCTCAACTTTGGACTTCTATAAAATCAAAATCAGTGAAATACTCTATTCCTGGAGGAAAAATCCAGGGTATAGTCACAATTTTAAAAAAATTCCACAGTATAAATAAACCAGTAACAAATGTCGGATTACTTACGATTTATGGACTCCAACAGCCTGGGTCACTTTCCAGCTCAACCCCCAGTGATAAACACTGATTGTCTTCTAGGCTCTGGCTGGTTTCATGCTGCTGCTGCTGCTGCTGCTGTTGCTGCTGTTCTTGGTGGTCCTCCCACAGTACTGGCATCTCCAAAATGTTGGGGTCTTCTACTGCACCTTCACCAATGGCCTCTCCTGGGCTCTTTTCAGGGACTCCAGCTTTTCTCACAGTGATGAGCCTCAGATGATTCCATGCCCCCTTCGTGCCTTCAAAAGCAGTACCACCTGGGTGACTCTCACACGACCAAATTCAGCTGCCAGTGTGAGTGTCGCCTCAGTCATGTCTGAAACGCACCTTGTGTGTGCTGATCCCGAGGAAACACTTTTCTTTCCAGAAGACTTCACCTCGATGATGCTGGTCTCTTAACTACCGCTAATTTCTCTGCTTCAGCTAGCCAGTATCAATTGTCCGTAGTAAAGCAACAGTTTTACTTTGGTGGTGCGGGTCTCTTGGTAATCACAGCTGATTCTCCAGTTCCAACTGACTAGAACCACAGGTTCTTAATTCAAAATATCAAATGTTCCTCACAGTCTTTGCTCCTCTCTGAAACTTCATGAGCCAGGACGCCATTACCTCCACTGCTCTCAACATTAGCCTCTAATCTCCCAAGTTCTCAGAAGAGTTCACCCGGCTTTAAAAACTCAAAAGCTTCTCCAACCCAGAGTTCCAAAGTCCTTGCACAGTCCTTCCCAAAACACATTTTCAGGTCTGTCACAACAGTACTCCATGATCCTGGTGCCAATTTCTGTCTCAGTTAGGTTATTATTGCTGTGATGAAACACTATGACCGAAAGCAACTTGGGGAGTATAGGATTTATTCGGCTTACCTACCCTGAATTATCGTCCACCGAGGGAAGTCAAGGCAGGAATCCAAACTGGGCAGGAACTTGGAGACAGGAGACGATGCAGAGGCTAAGAAGAATTGCTGTTTCCTGACTTTCACCCCACGACTTGCTCAGCCTAATTTCTCACAGAACCCAGAGCCACCCGTCAAGCTTGGTACCACCCACAATGGGTTGACCCCTCCTATCTCAATCACTGATGAAGAAAATGCCCTACAGGCTTCCCTACAGCTGGGTCTTATGAAGGTGTTTTCTCAGCTGAGGTTCCCTCCTCTCAGATGATTAAAGCTGGGCCAAGTTGACATAAGGGTTCATGAACCTTTCCCAACTGCATGCTAGAAGGTTGTCTGGCTTCATCTTACGCAGGTCTTGTATAGGCAACCACACATAGGCGTTCATGAGTGCAGAGGTCCCGTCATGTTCAGAAGATATGGAGCACACAGTTATTATCTGTAGTTTGACCAGTGTTTCTGTATTAACCACTGTCCACAGCACAAAGATACTTCTCTGATGGACTCTGGGAGCTGTACTAATTTATGGATAGGACAGGAATTTAGAGAGCAGTTTGATACCATGTCCATTCGGCAGAACAATTGTAGTAGGTCTGCCTCAGGTGGCCCCACCTCTTAAAAACCCCACAGCTTTGCAAGGTATCACACTGGGGATCAAGACATTCGTGGGCTCTGGGGGACATATATGACACACAATGTAATAGTATGTTCTGTTTTCACTACAAAAGTAAGAGATTATTTGAAAAGAAGATATTTTCTTTATATCATTATTGCATTTTTAAGAAAGTTTTTCTGTATGTTGAGCACTCTCTGTATATTTGAGATGAAGTCTACTTGGTCATGGTGGATGATTTTTCTGTTGTGGTCTTGGATTCCGTTTGCTGGTATTTTATTGAGTATTTTCACATCCAAGTTCATGAGTAAGATTGGTTTGTAATATTCTTTCTTAGTAATGTTTTTGTGTGGTTTGGGTATCAGGGTAATTGTGGCCTCATAAAGAGTTTGGCAGTATTTTTTCTGTTTTTATTATGTGAACAATTTGAGGAGTATTAGTTCTTCTTTGAAAATCTTATAGAATTCTGCACTGAAACCATCTGGTCCTAGGCTTTTTTTGGTTGGGAGACTTTTGATGCCTATTTCTATTTCTCTAGCAGTTATAGGTCTATTTAACTTGCTTATCTCATCTTAAAATCTGTCAATGTAATCCACCATATAAACAAACTGAAAAAATGCATGATCATTTCATTAGACGTTGAAAAAGCCTTTGACAAAATATATCATCCCTTCATGACAAAGGTCTTAGAAAGGAGGAACATACCTAAACATAGCAAAGGCAACAGCAAGACAACAATCAACATCAAACTAAATGGAAAGAAACTAAAAGCTATCCCACTGAAATTAGAAACAAGAAAAGGTTGACCACTCTCTCCATATCTATTCAATATAGTTCTTGAGGTCCTTGCTAGAGCAATAAGACACCAAAAAGAGATCAAGATGATACAAATCAGAAAAGAAGAAGTAAAACTCTCAATATTTGCTGATGATATGATAGTTTACATAAATGACTCCAAAAATTCTACCAAGGAACTTCTACAACTCATAAACACTTTCAGTAATGTAGCAGGATACAAGATTAATTCAAAAAAATCAGTAGCCCTTCTGTACACAGATGATAAATAGCCTCAGAAAGAAATCAGTGAAACATCATCCTTCACAATAGCCATAAACAGCATAGATCTCCTGAGTAAATTGGGATCATGGGTATCAAGGGAGATAGAAGACGGAGAAGGGGGAGGAAGGGAGGAGAGCAGAGAAAAAATACATAGTTTAATAAAAAATTAAAAAATAGAACATAGTCATAATGAATTTTTCCCCTTGGTTTTAGTCTTTTTTAAAAAAATGTTTTTATTGAGCTATGTAGTTTCTCTACTCCCCTCCCTTCTATAAATGTCTGTTAAGTCCATTTGAATCAGAACATCTGTTAGTTCCCTTATTTCTCTCTTAATTTTCCATCTGGCAGACCTGTCCAGGTGAGAGTGGAGCATTGAAGCCTCTCACTATTAGTGTGTGGGGTTTAATGTGTTAGTTAAGTTTTAGTAATGTTTCTTTTACATATGAGGGTGCTCTTGTGTTTGGGGCATAGATGTTCAATATTGAGATTTCCTCTTGATGGATTTTTCCTGTGGCTAACATGAAATGTCCTTCTTTGTCTCTTTTGATAGATTTTAGTTTTAAGTCTATTTTGTAAGATATTAAGATAGCTACACCAGCTTGTTTCTTAGGTCCAGTTGATAGGAAAATTTTTTTTCCAACCCTTCACTCAGAGTTGATGTCTGTCTTTGAGGTTGAGGCGTGTTTCTTGTATGCAGCATAAGGATGGATTCCATTTCTGTATCCAATCTGTAGCCTGTGTCTTTTTATAAGTGAGTTGAGTCCATTTATATTAAGGGATATTAATGACCAGTGATTGTTAGTTCTCATTATTCTAGTTTTCATTGTTGGTGATGTTATTGTGTGTGTTTTTCCCTTCTTTGGGGTTTGCTGCTGTGAGATCATCTACTGTCTGTGTTTTTGTGGATGTAGCTAACATCCTTGGGTTGAAGTTTTCCTTCTAGTGCTTTGTGTAGGTCTGGGTTTGTGGCTAGGTATTGGTTAAATCTGGTTCTGTCATGAAATATCTTGTTTTGTCTGTCTATGGTGATTGAAAGTTTTTCTGGGTATAGTAGTCTGGGTTGGTCTCTTAATATCTGCATAACGCTTGACCACGACCTTCTGGATTTCATTGTCTCCACTGAGAGTCAGGTGTAATTCTTTTTTTTTTTTTTTGACATTGCAGACAGAATTTTCTTTGGGACAAGAACCCACAAGAAACAACATGAAGAATTATTAATTACAACAGCTCAGTCTTTGTTCAGGCTTGTCCCACTAGTTCTTTTTTATTATTATTTATTAAAGATTTCTGACTCCTCCCCGCCACCGCCTCCCATTTCCCTCCCCCTCCCCCAACCAACTCCCTCTCCCTCATCAGCCCTAAGAGCAATCAGGGTTCCCTGCCCTGTGGGGAGTCCAAGGACCTCCCACCTCCTTCCAGGTCTAGTAAGGTGAACATCCAAACAGCCTAGGCTCCCACAAAACCAGTACGTGCAGTAGGATCAAAAACCCAGTGCCATTGTTCTTGGCTTCTCAGCAGTCCTCATTGTCTGCTATGTTCAGCAAGTCTGGTTTTATCCCAGGCTTTTTCAGACCCAGTCCAGGCCTTGGTGAGTTCCCGATAGAACATCCCCATTGTCTCAGTGTGTGGGTGCACCCCTCGCGGTCCTGAGTTCCTTGCTCGTGCTCTCTCTCCTTCTGCTCCTGATTTAGACCTTGGGGTTTCAGCTTGGTGCTCCAATGTGGGTCTCTGTCTCTGTCTCCTTTCATCGTCTGATGAAGGTTAATATCCAGGAGGATGACTATATGTTTTTCTTTGGGTTCACCTTCTTATTTAGCTTCTCTAGGATCATGAATTATAGGCTCAATGTCCTTTATTTATGGCTAGAAACCAATTATGAGATAGCCTTTGCTGGAGAGGTTGTGGAGTAAGGGGTACACTCATCCATTGCTGTTGGGAATGCAAACTTGTGCAACCACTTTGGAAAGCAGTGTGGCAGTTTCTCAGGAAATTCGGGATCTATCTACCCCTGGACCCAGCAATACCACTCTTGGGATATACCCAAGAGATGCCCTATCATACAACAAAAGTATATGCTCAGCTATGTTCATAGCAGCATTGTTTGTAATAGCCAGAACCTGGAAACAACCTAGATGCCCTTCAGTGGAAGAATGGATGAAGAAAGTATGGAATATATACATATTAGAGTACTACTCAGCAGTAAAAAACAATGACATCTTGAATTTTGCATGCAAATGGACGGAAATAGAAAACACTATCCTGAGTGAGGTAAGCCAGACCCAAAAAGAGGAACATGGGATGTAGTCAGGTGTAATTCTTATAGGTCTACTTTTATATGTTACTTAGCCTTTTTCCTTTGCAGCTCTTAATATTCTTTCTTTATTCTGTATGTTTAGTGTTTTGATTATTATGTAGTAAGGGGACTTTTTCTGATCCAGTCTATTAGGTGTTCTATAAGCTTCTTGTATCTTCATATGCATATCTTTTTTTAGGTTGAGAAAGTTTTCTTCTATGATTTTGTTGAATATATATTTTCTGTGCTTTTAAGTTGGACTTCTTCTCCTTCTTCTATACCTTTTATTCTTAGATTTGATCTTTTCATGGTGTTCCATATTTCCTGGATATTTTGTGTTAAGCTTTTATTACATTTAATGTTTTATTTGACCGATGGGTCTATGTCCTCTATTGTATCTTCAGTGCCTAAGATTCTCTCTTCCATCTCTTGTATTCTGCTGTTTATGCTTGCAT
Organism: Microtus pennsylvanicus; assembly: GCF_037038515.1. Classification (NCBI taxonomy): domain Eukaryota; kingdom Metazoa; phylum Chordata; class Mammalia; order Rodentia; family Cricetidae; genus Microtus; species Microtus pennsylvanicus. The sequence goes on from NC_134587.1 coordinate 84,889,063, forward strand.
TTATGGTTCCTAATCATTTTCTCATATTTTCTTTTCCAGAATTCCTTTAAATTGTGTTTTCTTTATAGTCTCTATTTCAGATTTCAAGTCTTGAATCATTTCTTTCATCTTCTTGATTGCCTTTTCTTTGTTTTCTTTAATTTGTTGATTTCTTCCAACTTTTTGTTGTCTTCTCTATTTCTTTGAGGGAATCTTCCATTTCCTCTGTAAGGGCCTCAAACATTCTCCTAAAATTATTTTTTAGGTCATTTTCTTCTGCTTCATTTACATTGCAGTGTTCAAATCTTGCTGTTGTAGAACTAGTTTTCGCTGGTGTCGTGTTGTTTTTTGTGGTGTTGAGCGTGTTCCTACCTTGTCTACCCTTCATTTCCTCTGACTGGTGTAGTTGACGCTGTGTCTCTGGTGATCAGTCTTCCAGGTGCCAGTGTATCCAAGGCTCAGATGGTTGCTCCTTGTGGTACACTCAAGGCCACAGTTCCAGTCACCCCAGTGGTCACTCAGTGTTCCTGGAGGTCACTCAGTGCTCCTGGGGTTGTTCTGCAATTCTGAAAATCAAAAGTCATTCTGGCCTGCTCCCATGGAGGTAGCTTGCTTGGGGTTGCTCCTGCTGAGGTTGCTGGAGCAGGCCTGCTGTTTGTTACTGCATAAACAAAGACTAACGAAGTCACAGGACCTAGCAGAAACACAGAAAATTAGTCACATCTGCTGCTACTTCTCTTGGCTCTTGGCCTCCTAGAAAATCTTTGTTAATATGGCCGGAACAGTGATGGAGGTAAAAACCTAGAAGAAAACATCCTAGATGTTAGCTAAAATTCATTCTGCATGCATCCTTGGAAATCTGTAGATGCAGCTATGGTTTGAAAATGGTGGTATCAATAGCATCATCATGAAAATTGTCACATTGCAATCTAGTTCCCCTCTCTCATATATGATTTTTAATATTTTTCCTCTTTGTCCCTTATTAGTTGTAACTCGTATATTTAAGAAATATTATTTTCTTATTAGAATCCTAAAATTTATGTTATTGGTTAACCACCACTACAGTGAGTTATACAGTCTCCAGGGAACTTGGGGAATGTTATTTTCCCCTCTTAGTATCTGATTTAATTTAGCATAAAGGAGAAAAAGGAGAAGACAGATCTAAAGCCTTCTTCATCCACTAAAAGCCAAAAGTTATCCAGGACTATTTTTAATACACATAATCATTATAAATTTACAATAATCATTCTACATGAATTTATACCTTAAGAAAGGCTGATGTATTTTACAATGCTAATTGCTATATATAAGAAGATGTCATAATGAAACCCAATATTTTGTTTGCTAAATTAAAACATTAACAAAAAGAAAGGGAAAAGAAGGAAAATGCCAAATGGTAGTGGAGAAATGGAGCTACTCGAACTCAAATACTGCTGAATTTAAATGCTGAAGCCACCCTGGAAAGGTATGTGTCAGTCTCCAAAGAGGAATATAAGGGTGTGAAATCTACATGTATGGAATCTTGTTAGCCCATTCTTAGATATTGGCCTAAAGAAATCAATATAAAATTCCACTCAAAGTCACATGTCAATGTTCACGATTACATAATTTAAAGTAAGCCTATCAACAAACCAAATACTCATCAATAGTCTGGCTCAACAAGTATTGGTGTGTCCATATGACAGACTAGAAAGACCATGGGACAGCAAGGATAGTAGATAACTGATACATTCACTACACAGGTAAATCTTAAAGTTCACTGTATCTTTAAAATATTCTATTGCTGTGACTAAATGTCTGCCAAAAAGAAAGAGAGAGAGAGAGAGAGAGAGAGAGAGAGAGAGAGAGAGAGAGAGAGAGAGAGAGAGAAACTTAAGAGAGAAAAGTTTGTGATTTAAGAACTACAGTTCTTCATGTTAGATAGGGTGGGAGTGGCTCATTGCTATGCCAAGGGGAAGTTGGGGTTGCTAGCTACATCCAGCTGGCAGTCAAGAAGCAGAGAGATGAACACCAGAGTCCTTTGGTCTTTTTCTCTATTCCTCTTTTATTCAGCTGAGCACCCAGCTCTGGAATGCTACTCCCTACATTCAGGGTGGGACTCCTCACTTATACTCCTCTAGAAACACCCTAAAGATGCTCCTGCAGGTGTGTCTCCTAGGTGATTCTAAATCTAGTCACACTGACAATAAAGACTAGCCATCTCTATCATCGTGCCCTTCAGGATGGATGAGAGAAACCAGAAACAGAAATGTCCACCCTGCCGGATACTATCTAATCAAACTTCCAGAATATGCAAATCAAGTCATCAGTGACAAAAACCAGATGAGCTGTTGCCTGAGGCTAGAGAGAGGAGGAGAGAGCCTCAAAAGGACAGAAGGAAACATTCTGGGACAATGAAAATGTTCTACATCTTAATCTGAGCAGTGACTTCATAGGCTTGTAGTACTTGACAGCATAGCTCATTGTTCCCTGTGAATAAATTGAGCATTTCTCTCTAAGTGGATGCCTTTTGTTGTATATAAATTTCACCTCAATAAAACCAAATGTAAAATATCAGTTAGGTTTTAGGTGAGTGTTTATATTTGGGCTACATTCTTTTCATTGTGAGAGGATCCACTCTCAGTAAAATCTCTTTGCAACTCTGGGACATTTTAAAGACCCTTTACTTGGCATGAGTTGAACAAAAGGTCTCAGTGCTCCACCCTCACAGTAGACCACAGGGGCCCAAGTCAACCCTCTGACCGGCCTGTTTCGAGATAGTGGCTGATGTTACATTTCTATCATTAATGTCCTTGTTTGGTATTCCCCATTGGCCGGCCACAATCCTGGCTTCCAATGTTCCTCCTCAATCAGCTAACATAGATCTGCATCAAGAGCCCCCTGCTTTAGAAAGTTTACATCACTTTCAAAGGTGCAGATAGGATCATGGCTTTATGTTGCTGGAGGTTGTTTCCATTCCAAAGCTGTCTGGCAACTGCCTTGGTCAACTCCTCTGTGGTCAGGGAATGTTTCATTCCCAGTATCTCTCCCCCAGTCCTAAGGAGTTGTCTCTAGCAAACACTGCCCTGTTGATGCAGTGGGTCCTGTCTCAGAGACACAGGGCAGAAACTGAACACTGTGTTCAGTGTTTAAGATCTGCAGACTTGAGTTTGCTTCTCAGAGCAGCAGGTCCATGCCTAGGGAGACAATGACCAAAGGTTCCAAGAATGTGTCACTCCACCCTGGAGTAGGGAATGAGATAGAACTCAACTATCAAAGTGATGCCAACATGGAACTCTCTAGAATGATATCACTTGATTAACAAGGTTGTCGTGGGTGTTACAGAAGTGTACAACTCAGAAAGAGAAACAAATAGAATCCGGTGAGAGGACTTAGAGTAGAAATAGTTACATTTAAGTAGATGGCACCGTGTATGATAACCAATCCTGTTGTAATATGAGCGGTGGCGGGGCTGCGTCCCCAACACCTCAAGCCGCCTGCCCTGCCCGGCTAGCTTTACCCGAAATAATTACACAGACACTGTATTCATTTAAACACTGCTTTGGCCCATTTCTATCTAGCCTCTTCTAGGCTAATTCTCACATATTAATTTAGCCCATTTCTAATCATCTGTGTAGTGCCCCTAGGTGCGCTTACCAGGAAGATTCTAGCCTATGTCCATCCTGGGTCAGAGCTTCATTGCTTGCGTCTGCCTGGGAGCTGGGCATGGCGTCTCTGCTGAAGGCATCTGCTCCTGAGAGGAGAGCTGTCGGGTCTGACCTCACTTCCTCTTCCTCCCAGCGTTCTGTTCTGTTTACTCCTCCTACCTAAGGGTGGGCCTATCAAATGGGCCTAGCAGTTTCTTTATTGCTTAACCAATGAAATCAACAGATTGATATATGACACTCCCCCATCACAATCCTTAACATACGGATCTAGTTCCAACCCCTCACTATTCTCTCATCAGAACAAGGAGGGATTCTGAGTCCTGCACACTTTGGGGGATGGAGATAGATGTCACCCTCTATCAAAATATCTATGTGCATTTCTCCCACTTGAAGTACTTGGTGCTGCCTTAACCCATGTTTTATTTTTACAAGGATGAACATGTAAAGAGTCAGAGGACCCAGAAGAGTAGAGATTAGGGCCTGGGTCTTTTGCTAAAGGATGAATGATATCAAACATGATTCATGGAATAGGAGAGCTGTGTGTGGTACAATAGGCACATTAGATATAATGGTGGGGAAAGGGAGTCTGGAGTGGAACTGGAAACACCACAGTGGGACCGAGGCACTGGATGAAATCACTGGTCCCGCAGTCATTATGTACCCACTGGCAACACACCATTCCCCCAAATGCTTTATCATACCAAAAGTATTAAAAAGATAATGTTAGTCGGATGGTGGTAGTGCATGCCTTTAATCCCAACACTCAGAAGGCAGAGGCAGTCAGATCTCTGTAAGTTTGAGGCCAGCCTGGTCTACAGAGTGAGTTCGAGGACAGGCTCCACAGCTACACAGAGAAACCCTGTCTCAAACCTCCTGCCCCCCCAAAAATATAATGACTTCATACACAAATAAAAAGGATGTGTGTGTCACCAAGAACTATGACACCAAGAGATGCTCCGTGCTCACGGGGTTGTTATGGAATATTCTTGGTTGAACAGGAACACAAGAGTAGAAAGTCTACTCATTATCTTTGGCCATCTTATGAAGGCTGATATACTGCGACCTAGGGAAGCTGACTATGCCTAGTCCAGCCTTAGGACCACAGTACTGACTTCAGCTCAGGGGCTTCCATTTCCCCAAAAATGTTAAGCACCTACTTGCTGGTTAGCATCATCACCTACATGCCCATATACAGAACAGAAGCCGGAGAGCCCTCATCACTTATATGTGATGTCTTAAGGCTGAAAGGAAGAGATGAAGACATATCAGTGCTAGTGTGTGGTGAGAACCCACGCTGAAGGATAGGCTCAGGCCCTGTGCGAAAACAGTATTCAAAAGCTTACAATTAGCCCTTCCCCATACCACAGAGGCCGGAGAGTTCTATCCCAATTGCCCAAAACAGAATGTTAATGCCAACAGGACAGGAGGCCAATAAAGAGAGCCTTGATCAGGGCAGAGAGTCAGTCATTTCTTCGTTTACCATCACCATTAGCTTCTCTAAAAGAAGATTCAAGTATAAAAGGTCAATTTTCAACATAGCATCCTTGAAGTTTATGATTTTACTCTTGACTTATTCCCAAGTACAATCCGTACTTCTTTGGCCAAGTTGTGGGAGATAGAGAAGAGGAGGAATGCGTGTCCTTTGCAGTTTGGGAAAGAATGTGTACTTTGTGTGCATTATTCTTTCTTATCATGTTTGCTCAACTCAAGGCCTCTCACTCAGGAACCACAAGATAGGTTTAAATAAAGCAGAAGGGAAATTGGATTCCATCTATCAACGCACTGTAACACAACCAAAACTGGATGTCTTGGAGTTGCCCAGTTTCTTCGCTTATAATTAATACTGTTTAGGACGCCCCGTCTGAGACAGCATTTAACTTTCCATTTCCTGCAGAGCAATTCATCTTCCAGCTACCATGCACAATAAGAAATTACATATGAGTCAAGGAAGGAAGGCAAGGAGAACGGGGATAAGAAGGGAAGGAAGGAGGGAGAAAAGATGTTTTTTTGCTTAATTTTAAAGTATAGTATACACATATCTCCTTCTATTTGGGTGCTCCACCTTCTTTTTAAAAAAATACAACTTTCAAGTAATAGTAATTTTTTTACCATATCATCATTCTTTTGCTCAAACCAAAATTCACTGCTGATATTTACATGAGAAGCAATTAAAAGGAAATTGCCATGGTGTTCTTTTGTTCTTTTTCACTAGAATGGTCTTTATCTAGATCAGGAGTAAAGCTTCTAAATCTTCTATATTTTTTTTCACAAACTACAGTACCCAATGCCACTAAGCATTCAGCTGATGTCCATGCTGCTCAGAAGGGGACTGATAGCAGATGGTTCTATACTTCCCTCTCGAGAACAGCCAAGAAGCAGCTGCCGTGGAACTGTGTTTGCCTTTTTTCTCATCACATTGTTCTCGTTTCTCCAAGTAGGATCTGAGTCAGGAAGCTGGCTGTCCAACCATGTGCAAATTAGTCACCTCTATGACTCCAAGTCTGCCCAGTGCAGAATGTGGCTTCTACAGGGCTTCATATCCAGAGCTACCACCTAGGAGCCAGGAAGCAGCAGTTGGTGGCAGTGACGGGAGTCATGAGTCAAATGTGGCTACAGGTTTTAAATTCCCAGCTTAACAACAAAAGAACATTGAGTACATGTCAGATAAATGCTACTCAGTCAATTCCCAGATGCATTTGAATGGATGTTCACACTAGCAGAGCACAGGGCAGAGTTAGCTCTATTCTGCTATAGGACATGTGTTTTCACAAGAATATTACAACGCTCTTGAAGCACAAGGAATATGACAATCTACTTTTAGAATTCTTGAATGGGGTGGGTCAGTACTGGAAAGAAATTTCCAAATGGTTCAGCATCATCTATAAAGTACATAGAATGAACACGCAGAGCCTTGATTAAGACCAAAGCACAAAGTTCAGAGTGACAAATAGCTGGGGTCCCAGCATCATTTCATGAGCCTTTCAAAGGAAACTCTAACACTTTCTGAGTTAGTTTCTGCATTAATAAAATGGGAATATAAATGCACCCCTAGATGAGTTATGTGCATCTGCAGAGCTTAAAAATAAAACTTAATGCAAAAAGCCCACAGTAAACATTAACACTTGGAGTTCAACTAAAGTTTACCGAGTTTCCTGCAGATCTACACTGATCACTGCAAGTACAACAATCAAGAAAGGAAAAGGGAAAAATTAACATTTGAGTTTCTGTAAACCCATTACTATGACCTATGCTTTTTATAATGGTATTAATTACTTTTTAACCAGAAACTTTACTGGGCATTATTATAACTGTTAGTGAAGTGGGGTGGGGGGAGAACAAAGGAATGTAAGGTCTCTGAGAGAGCAAGAGGTGTAACAGGGATTCCAAGCTATGACTAATCTCATTCCCTGCACTTGCCATCAGTAAGACAGTCCCTTCCCTTGAAGAACCACCTAGGGCGAAAGAGTTGAATGTGAAGACGAATCATAACAAGATGTTAGGTGCCAAGGATAGTGACCAACTGGACATCTGCTCCTAGACAACAGAGGATAGTGACCAACTGGACATCTGCTCCTAGACAACAGAGGATAGTGACCAACTGGACATCTGCTCCTAGACAATAGAGGATTTGCTTGCCACATCAGATAAGCAATCATTGAAAAATGAAAATAATCTTCCTTGACAAATAAGTGCAGTATTTGTCAAAAATGGTGGGGAAATAATAAGATCCAGATTCGGTGACATCAAAATGTCAGGGGTGACATTGTGGCACTACATAGTCATCTAGAAGTGCAATGGGCAGCATTTGTACCTAACCTGGGAGTCAGTCAATGAAAGCTCTGGGCCTCCGGCTGGACATGACTGTATAGAGCAGCGGTTTTTAACCTTCCTGGTGCTGTGACCCTTGAGTACAGCTCCTCATGTTGCGGTGATCTCCAACCAGAACATTATTTTCATTGCCACTCCATAACGTAATTTTGCTACTCTTATAAATTGCAATGTAAACATCTGGCATGCAGGATATCTGATATGTGACCTCTGGGAAAGGTCTCTCTGTCGTGACCCACGGATTGAGAACCAGTGGCATAGAGAATCAGCAAAAATAAGCCAAGAAGGCAGTCTCCTCGACAATGACTTGGTTGAAACTGATAGTCCCTTCCCACAATGTATATTGCAACTTGCAGGGATGCTGGGGACTCATCTGCAGGTTCTACTTGTTAAGCACTGGGGCCTCTTTGCAGAAGATCTAACCTATGTCTATGGCTCAGCTGAGCTTTGCAGCATCTTCAAGGTCTTTCTGCTGTCCTCTTGCTCAGTGGTCCTTCATGTTACAATACTCACTCAGCTCTCATTGTGTGTGAATTGTTCCACAAGACTTTTTACAAGCCTGTTTTATAACTTCCATCTGTTGAAGGACATTTGTTTTTCTCCAAGATGTTTGAGCCCTCCCTACACTCCCAGCAAAAAGAATCCATCTGCTTCAATGAATCCTTGTTACCAGGCTACATTCTACAGACCACATTATTAAATTATAAAAGGCTGTCTACTCTGTGTGTGTGTGTGTCTGTGTCTGTGTGTCTGTGTGTCTGTGTGTATGTGTACGCGTGCGTGCGTGCATGTATGTGGAGTGTGTGTGTCCCTCTGTCTGTCTGTGTGTTTGTGATGTCTCTCTTTCTCTCTCCCTCTCTCTAAATTCAAGCCTTATTCTTGTTCATTTTGAATGTCTAATCCAAAGCCTAATGCTTAATCATTTAACTCATAAATTCATTTAAGCTTCTCCACTACATAGATCTACCAAACCTATCCACAATTTTCTTCCAATATTCCTAAAAAGAAAATTTCATAATATTCCTCTCACTACTCAGCCCTCCTTCTAGCCTTTATGCCAACTTTAGGCTTCCATTGCTTCTTCAATTGCCCTTCGATCTATATAAGATGATTTTACTGCTTCTCTTGCCTACAAGCTTTGCTATTCAAGTCAAATCTTTCTTCTCTAACAAAAATTCAATATTTTGTTTATGATATGAAAATTATTGAACTATCTTTTTCTATATATTTATATTGCTATTTTTCTGAATTGCTTTGATTTTCAGAACTTCTGTTTACCCTTGAATTGCCCTCTGTCATTTTATAAAAACAGATCTTGGCTTCTCAAAGGCAGGGGATTAGCTTATTGGACCATCAAATGAGATGCTAATGGGTTCACTTTGTCAAGTTAATGGCAGCTTGAAATGATGCTATACAAAATAAGTCTAGTCACAGTAGTATATCTAACTAGTGTCAGTGTGCATAGCCAAGAAATCTTATGAGGAACCAACCTGGATCTGACCTTTTCCGTACACAAATGTGATCCAGTGATATGACGCCACATCTTACACTAGTGACTATGAAAGTGTCATGTGATGGTTTGAATAAGTATGACCCTGTAGTTTCATGTATGTCAATGCTTGGCCCATGGGGAATGACATTACTAGGAGGTATAGCCTTGTTGGAGTAGGTATGGCCTTATTGAAGTGTGTCACTGTGGAGGTTGGCTTTGAGGTTCCATGTGCTCAAGCTACACCCAGTGTGGTACAAAGTCTCCTTCTTCTGCCTGCAGATCAAGATGTAGAACTCCCAGTTCCTTCATCAGTACCTTGTCTGCCTGCATGCGGCCATGAAGATGATGTACTAAACGTCTGGAACTATAAGCCAGCCCCAATTAAATGTTTTACTCTATAAGAGTTGTTCTAGTCATGGTGGCTCTTCACAGCAATAGAATCCTTAGCTAAAACATGCCATGATTAGGATTTCTGAGATTGAAAAGTTCTTGCTTTATAAAAAGTATTTTTTAATTTTAATTTTATCTTTACATGTTTTTTGTCTGTATGTATGTCTGTGTACCACTCATGTGCCCAGCACCCTCAGAGGTCACAAGAGGGTGTTAGAGCCTCTGGAACTAGTGTTTCAGAGTTATGTACTGCCATGCATGGGTTGGTAGTCAAATACAGGTTCTCTGGAAGAGGAACCAGTGGTTGTAACTGCTGAATTATATCTCCAGGGCCCTAAAAAAGGTACTTTTTATCCTTTGAAAGTCTCATACATTTATAGAATGCACAGCGGTCATATCCATCCACCACTACCTCCCTCCAACTCACCCTAGTTCTTCCCACTCCATGTCCCGTTCAACATTGAGCTTTTTATTTTTCCTCTCGTTACTAATAACCCCTAAGTCCAGTAAGTGCTGACCACCTGCACCTGGGTACATGCCCACACATGAGGGCATGAGTACCCTATCATTAACCAAGTGCCTGCAAAAGAGTAACTCCCCTCCCTCAGCAGCCATCAACTGCCAATACCTTCTCCGAAGGAGGTGGGGACTCAGTCCATGCTTGCTGGAATTTGTTGTTGTTTTTGAGACAGTATCTTTCTATGTAATCCCGGCTGGCCTGGAACACACAATGTAGACCAGGCTGTCCTGGAACTTATAGAGATCCACCTACCTCTGCCTCCAGAGTGCTGGGGTTGAAGGCATCCACCATCATACCCAGTTCCTGCTTGAATTTTGACTGGCTTGATCTTATAGCCCAGAATTTCTTAAATGTCGACTATTCATGACCGTTTTTCACCTGAGAAACTATTATACAGCCCTAGGCACATAAGAATGATAAATAGGTGTACAAATTACTGAGTGATAACAAATTGTGAACTAGCTTGTTTAAAAGTAATTATTTGATATTGTATGCTTTTTATATTTTTAAGGATAGAGCAAATACTAATAAGATGATGTGTGTGTGACTATTTTTACATAAAAATTGAAATGTTGGCTGCACATTTGACCCTGCAGGATGCAGAGCTTCAACATTTCTCAGCATTGAATATTGCTTGGGTTTTATAACAATGCCGAAAAAAGTCACTTCCTGTAAAAAAATGTAGTATCAAATAGGAGAAATATTTTAGTGGCCATTTTAGAAATTTTTGGGAATTCTGTGTGGATCTCAAACAAAATTTCACTGCATGATTTAATGACCTTCTATGAAACTCAAGCCAGCAACTCAAATGGCATTTTTTTTAAAAAAAAATCAAGAACTCTAACACATTATAACCCAAGTATATACAGATGTAATACACTCTGAGAAGTGATGGTAGAAATATTAAAATTCTTGACTTTTTATAATTAATCCATTATGTTTCTACAAAAGTGAAAGGCTCTGCATACCCAGTAGAAGCAGTCAATGCATAGCCTATACTAGACTCAAATCCCTGCTCAGATGTGTCAGGCAGCAGCTGTTGGGGCAACGTCACATATGGTGCAAAGTGCCTATGTGTTGGGTGTTCAGAACCAAGTCCGCAGTGAGGTCACATGACGCACCACGGCTGAGCACTACCAGGCCCACCTCAGGTTCATTTGCCTTGGGTTTTGGATTCATTTGCGGTCACTGCAAATTCCGAAACTCTTCACCCTCACCAAATTTTTGCAGCCCCCACAGTTTCACAGTCCCCTATGCAGTCACGTCCCACCCATGAAAATGCTGCGCTTCGTCACTCGGTGTCCGGAGTCCCCAGCTCTCACTGTAGCCCCGCGCACTGCCAACCTCCCTTCTGATCCTGCCGCTCTGGCAGACTTCCACGCTGTCTCCATCCAAACCATCTCCTCTGGAACACGCAAAGTTTTATCTTTGCCAGAACAGGTCTTAGCCCTGAACCAAACCAGGCAGCTGTTCGCCAAACTCAGCAGTGATGTGTGATGCTAACGATCAGCGTGGAGCTGAGGACCTAGGAGTGAATGATGGAATGGAAAATGATGACGCTCGATTTTCCAGGAACAGTTAACAGCGTATTTATAACATAGCACAACGTGGGCTCTATCTAGCTGGCTCCGGCCTGCAGGGCGTCAATAAAGCTTATATTCATTTATTATTCTTATATGTTTGTGGAAAGAATGTTAATGAAACATTTGCTTTATGAAAGGCCCTTGGTGTGAAATAAGTGGGACATCTTGAAGTTAAGGAGATCCTAAGCATTGTATTTGGAGAAATGGTCTTACTGGATAAACAAGGGTGGCCTCAAGCACGAGCATCCTCCTTCAGCCTCACAACTGCTGAGATTTCTATCACGGGCCACCATCTGTCTTAGTGTGCCATTCTCCCGAAGGGCCTACACCCCCCAAACATTAACATTTAAGCTGAATATCACATCCACGCTGGTCAAATTCCATTCTCAGGTTATTCTAACTTGGAATAAAAGGAGAAACACAATTAAAAGCAGAAAACGGCAATGCTGGTTCTACAACCTCAATCTTGTAGGAATTCCCATTCTATTTAAACCCCCATCCACTTTCCCGGGTGAATCTGTAGTGTATCTGCAAAGTTCATACCAGCAGTGGCAACATAAACTAGGTAATACCCGGATTGTTCAGCATCCTCAAAGAACAGAATTAATGAAATATATACCTATTCAATCTAGGTATATGTCTATAAATACATAGGAGAATACCAATAGATGATAGAGTTTACTATTTAAAAAGCTGGTTTGTATAATTGTGGGAGCTAGGAAGTTCCATGATTTTCAACTGCATGTTTGATACACAGGAAAGTCAAGAGCATAACTCAAAGACTTGAGCACTGGAGAGCTAATGATGAGATTTCAGGCCAGATTGGAAGATCTGAGAGTAGGGAATTCAAGAGTAAAAGATAACTATCCTAGCCTTCTTTAAATAAAGTATGTTCACTAATCCCAAAAGGACCCATCAAGACCTTAATCAAAGAAAGAAAAATAATAATAAAATAAGTTCAAAGTTGGATTTCATGATGGGGCATAACAACATGAAAATCTCAGGTCTTTCTTAATCAACTTTCAGTCATGATATGTTTCTAATGTGAGGGCCACAGGTAACAACAGCAAGAAGAAAGACAATATATCGAGGATTCTGAATGTCCTAGATGCCACTGCCCTGCCTTCCCATCACAGCTGGATGACAGAGCAGTATTAAAGGCACTGGGGACAGTCATTCTATGTCTTCTTTTTGTTTGTTTCCAGTTGTGATGTGCTTCTGAAGTATTTTTATTGGTACATATTCGTTGTACATACTAGTGGGTTTCATAAGGACTGTGGTTCCCATTTTAAATTGCTGTGTAAAATGAGGTTGGAAATTGCTCCATCCATAGAAATACCAACTAAGCTTCCTAACAATCACTATTCCATCCAGCTTCAAAATCAATTAGTTCAAACCCCTGGACTGTGAGGACCTGTGGGGGTCTTTTGTGGCTCAGGCAAGTGAGGGCAGCCTGGATCATTCTGGTCTGGGCAGCTTGAAGGCATCCATGACCTGCCACAGGGTGCCATTAGGTTGAGCAGGTATCTTGTAGAGAAACAGGAGAGAAAGAAGCAGAATGGCTCATGTGCTGTGGTAAGAGGCAGCTCTGAAGACTCGAGAGTTATGAAGAAAGGGCTAATGTGCACTACAGTTATGGCCCCCCAAGTAGCCAGACAAGTATTATTATTACTGTAAAATATATATCATAAATATAATTTGCTTCTAAAATATGTATATTGAAGGTCTACCTACACACACACACACACACACCAGTACTGCTACATTTGGACTATAGAAGTGAATGGTTAATAAGATTGCAGACTTGGGGATCTGATTCAGTAGAATTAATAACCTTAAGAAGAAACACAGAGGAATTTAATTTCTCTGTTTTTCTCCCTTCCTTTCCTCTCCCCTTCCCTTCCTACTTTAATGGGTAGATTAGTGTGAGCTTACTCAAACTAATAATAATAATGAGCAATAGATTGAATATTTGTGAGCTATTATATACAGAAAATTACATTAGTATTGATTCTTGTATATTGATACAAGTTCAAAATATATTTGTTATATTGAATATGCTCCTATTTCTGTTTTCAATATTTGTACACCTAGGCAAAGTTATTTTGTCATATTGCATGCATGCATATTTCTACCTTTGCTTAAGACATTTTGTATATTGATACAGTTTTAGGATATATTTATCATATTGCAATGTACATTTCTACCTCTGATCAAGATACTTATACATTGTTTATGTTTTGAGGTTATTGTCCTCATTTGCTGCACAGTTGTTTAAAGACTGTTTAATATTCTAATATGAGGCCTTACTCTTTAAGCTATATAGGTATTAAGAATTATAGGTCAATAGTCATCCATGTTTGCCATACTTATACTTAGACTAACCAGGTTCTTTAGATACAGAGATTTATTCTATATAGATAGGTAATCTTCAACTACTTCAAAGAGCTGTAGAATATGGCATTTAAATAATTTAGGGTTCTGTTGACATAAGACAAAATTGCTCCAGGCAGCACTAATCTCTTCCTGAGAGAATGTTGAACACTGAAGACACTCCATTTGGAGCTTGTTTTCTTCTTGGAAAAACTTAGCCTTTTGACAAAGAACTGCCTATACCTCAACCACTGACAAATTGCAAGATATTTGAATAGGACGAGCAGGATGCAAGAAAAAAGACTGCCGAACCTTGCCAAGACAGTGTAAGATGGTTTCGAAAATTTTCTTGCCTCTGAAAATGGTCTGTCAGTTACTCTAGGCCTTAGCCAAAGTTGGTTGCTCCAACATTGCAAATGAGACTTTGGGTAATTGCCCACATAGCCAGTAGTCTCTGTCATTTATTGCACATTTTGGAAGTTGCTTGATTGTACTTCCTGTTTACTCAAGTAATATTATTTCCCTTCTCAGGTCTTTGATGGAGTTGAAGACTAAATAGTCATAGTTACTTTCCTCTCATGACTTAGCCAAACCATTTCTAATAGAAAACTTAGACTCCTTGGGATAGGATAATTATTGAAATATTTAGCATATGTTTCTTTCTTGATATTGTTTATGCTGGTTGTAATTCTAATTTTTGGTCTTGATATTTGTTCTTATTGTATATTGTTTTGTATTGGGTTTGGAACTTCTTATTTATACAAAAGTGGGAGGTGCTGTGGGAACTCCTTTAGCCAATAGTCTTTAAGATACCAGCCCACTTGGGTGTGGTGTCTTGCATAGTCTCTCTCTCTCTCTCTCTCTCTCTCTCTCTCTCTCTCTCTCTCTCTCTCTTTCTCTCTCCCCTGCCGGATTTACTTCCTGTTCCTGGCTCATGCAGAGGACTGTTGATCTATGAGTCTACCCCTAAATGAAGAACCCTTTATTATACTCAATTCTGAGCTACTGTGGGACTACTTTATCGTATTCATCCACACTTCTTATTCTCTAAGCCCAGAAACCTTTAATTCATACCATGAATGTCTAATATGCATCTAAAACTCAGGGATGAGCACACAGTGAGAGATAGTCCCTCCAACTATGACCAGGATATAAACCTAAAATGTTCACTTCCTGCCCCTTTTCCACGAGAAAACTGGAGCAATCAGAGCAGAGGCTCCACCTTCCTTCCTAACCTGCCTGTGTTTCTCAAGACATTGAGGCACATTTATTCAGGGATAAGAAAACATTTTCCATGGAATTTACATGTGCACTGCATGAAGTAGTCACGAATTATTATGCCCATTTTTCATCTTCAGTTAAAGTACTTTTTCAAAAGCAGAACCAGACACCACTCAGAGGGGAACTGCGTTCTCTCTCGACTTAACTGACATATCTAGTACAGAACACACATGCTTGATTGGCTCAGAGGCCAGCACGGCCCTGGCGGGGACGCAGGTGGGAATGCTCAGGGAGCAAACAGGCCAAGGGCTGGGATAGATGAGATGCTAGCATGTGAGTTTCACTAACCAAGGCCAGGCAGGCAGCCATCTACAGCCAGAGCTCCCTGTAGCATCCCCCAGGGGTTTCTGTCCACTCTGTTCTCATTTGAAATGTTTTTATAGCGATGATAAACGGACTCCAAAGAGAAACGTTTCAGAACACATGGTCTCGGTTACTGGCGTAGGTTCAGATGTGTTTCGGGTGTAAATGCGCACCCTAGCTCTTCTGATTGTTCCCTGGGGTCACTAAAAGCACATGAAAGAACGTGGAGAGAGAGAGGATGTTAAAGGCTGATTAACCCCAGCAATGAAACACCGTTTAATGGAAGATCAGGTATGTTCTAATTGCCTGAAACCCTTTCTGGCAGGAATTTCCTGGAATTCACTGGCTTCGCTGAGGCTGAAACGTCAATATTCAGAGTGTCCTCCTCCGGGGTTTTATGGCTCTACCTTCTGCCCTAAGGAGAATAAGAATTCAATCACAAATTCAAACCACTGCACTAAATGCTAATGAAAGTTAGAGGAATCTCGATGATCTAGGGCATACATACGTACCCTCAAGACACAGCGTGAGGAGATCCGAGAAAACCAGCATGGCAGGCAGCAGCAGAGCCATGGAATCCAGCTGGCCAGGAAGCCCTGATCTTCCCAAGGTCCCTCTGCCCTAGGTTTTGCAGAATTGTTTTAAGAATTAGAAACAAAGGCCATGGCCATATTCGCTGCTCAGCACTTTGCCTAACAGGTCGGGGTACCTCTCCTAATCTAGTCCACCACCATGGAACCGGAACAGAGATTCTGCAACACTAATACTAATAAGCATTTCTCAAAATGCTGATGGCAGAAAAGGACATACTCTCTTTCAACCTGAAATCCAATCTGAGAGTAGCCCACCAGAGATAAAAAACAAAAATGCCCTCTGGTAATCTCAAGTGGGAAAATAGACTTTAAAAAATTAATTTCTATTTTCCTCCCTTTCCTCCCTTCCCTCAGTCTCTTTCTCTATATATTTCTCTCTCTCTCTCTCTCTCTCTCTCTCTCACACACACACACACACACACACACACACACACCTTTCTTCACAACTGTGCAGTCAGCAAGTGAGCTATTATTAACACCGCAGCCAGACACCTCAGCAACAGGGTCTGGTGGGTCAAAGAGGGCCCTGCTCACACCACAAAGTTCCAATTCATGTCCCCCAGCATCCTAATGACTCCCTTGATTGTCATTAGTTAATTCAGCACAAACAGTGGGAAAACTCAACAACAATTCAGGGAAGACTACCAAATGAACTTGAGCTGAACCATCCCACCGTCTCCAGGAGAGAGCGGACATGGGAATGAAAGAATACAGGCTCCTGCCAAGACAGAGGGGAGACAAAGCATGGATTTCAGTGTGGCTAATTCCCCAGGAGAGATTTCACAAGGGTCCAAATCTTCCAAAGCATGAAAATCACATGGGCTTTTACCAAAGAGGAAGTCAGACACAATGCAGGGAAGGGCTTGGGAGCCTTGGCTGGCTGCCCAGGCTCTTGAATGTGTTGGTTTATCCAGCCGGTCCAGCAAGTACATGCAAATGCAGCTACAGAGCAGAGTGGAGTTGAGGGAGGTGAAGCCATAAACAATACCACAATACCGAGAGTGGCTATTCTCAAGGAAGGTGCTCCTTGGTGGTCAATTGTTGAAGAAGGAGGTGAAAAGGAAATATTGGCTTCCCAGTCCAACAGATCTCGGATCCAAAACTGTCTCCATCTCATCACGACAAACAGCCCAGTGCTCAGCTCTGGGCTGTTGGTATGGGAGATTTTCAGGAATACAGCCCTTTTGTAAAGCAAAGGACATTGTCATTAAGACAAAAAGGCATCCTACTGAATGGGAGAAGATCTTCGCCAACCCCGCATCAGACAAAGGTCTGATCTTCAAAATATATAAAGAACTCAAGAAACTGGACATTAAAATTCTAATTAACCCAATTAAAATATGGGGTACTGAACTGAAAAGAATTCTCATCAGATGAAGTTCAAATGGCCAAAAGACACTTAAGGTCATGTTCAACCTCCTTAGCGATCAGGGAAATGCAAATCAAAACAACTTTGAGATACCATCTTACACCTGTCAGAATGGCTAAAATCAAAAACACCAATGATAGCCTATGATGGAGAGGATGTGACGTAACGGGAACACTCATCCATTGCTGGTGAGAATGCAAACTTGTGCAACCACTTTGGAAATCAGTGTGGCGATTTCTCAGGAAATTGGGAATCAATCTACCTCAGGATCCAGCAATACCACTCTTGGGAATATACCCAAGAGATGCCCGATCATATGACAAGGGCATTTGTTCAACTATGTTCATAGCAGCATTATTTGTAATAGCCAGTTGTAGTTTCTTAATGTGTGGTCTACAGACCACCCACACTGGATTTTGACTTTACAATTCGAATCTCTTGAATAGAGAATATAGAAGTTTACATGTCTGATAGGCATCTAATCTGGTTTAATGTATATAAAAATTGATCTGGATAAGGGGAAAAGGCAAACTTAAACAAATCTATACTCTCCCCTTAACAGTAGTCACACACACACACACACACACACACACAAAATAGTAGGTAGCAGAGAGAAGAAGAAAATGAAGAAGGAAAGAAGAGTGTCAATTTAAGTACTATATGGAGCAGTTTAGTAAAGAAATCCAAGTCCACTCCACCTGCGAGTCTATGGAGTGACTGCTCTGTGGTATTGGGAGCAAACAGGACATCTGTGGCCTATGTCAGGCAATTAAAGTTCCTCTAAGCCATCTATTAGTACTTTGGCTCTATCCTAGGGGAACACTAGTGTAGGATCCTAATCAATACATTGACTGTCTCCACCTCTCAGCCTACCATGCACTCATTGACAGGAGGGAGATTCCTTTTGACCAACATAGCCATCGCTGACTTCCAGATCCCCCTTTCCCGTCATTAGCAAGTCTTGAAGGCATTTCTTACATTCACCTCTCCATCTCCTAGCCTTCAATCCATGGCAGACTCCCTCTGTTCTCACGATCCTGTTGACTCTGCACCTCATAGTTGTCAAGTCCGTCAGGCATTCTATGATGCTTGCCTTCTCTTGAACTTTTCTCCTTGAGTGGCCCTATGTTAGTACTTTAGACCTCATTATCCATGTTCCTCTTATTTTCCCATACTTTAAATGCTCCTGTTTCTATTGTTCCCCATTTTTAAAATCAGCGAACATCTGTTCTTGCCCTGCATACCTAATTCCTGGGAGCAAGCTCGTCCAGCATCTGCTGCTATTGTCTGGGTAAGAATATTACCCTAATATTTAGAAGCTTAAAATATCCATTGTATTATCCTCCCACACACTTGCGGTGTAAAAATCTGGAAAGGGTACAGCAAGAATGAGTCCTCTTTATTCAAACCATCTGAGCCTAAGCTAAGAAGACCCAAGACTGGGGCAACTTGTGGGCTAGACATGTGTGGTGGACAATGTGTGTGCCACCCCAGATATTTGTATCTTAATGGAGTGGTACTATGGGTACTATAAAGTGGAAACTTTGAGGGGTTGAGTTTGGATGAGGTTTGTGGGTGGGGGCATCACACTGAGATCAGTGTCCTTGGAAAAAGAGGAGGTGAGTAGAGCAAAAAGTACAGCACAGGACACAGCAAAAGGAGGCCATGGGCAAGCCAGGAGGAGGGTCCTCACCAGACACAAGATCTCCTGACACCTTGATCTTGAACTCCCAGGCTCCAGAAATAGAACTCAGTATTTTGTTATGCTTCCCTGTCTGTGTTTTTATGTCATAGCAGCCCAAATGGATTAGGACAGACTAGAGAGAGGAAGCTTTACTGGTGTTTAGTACCTAATCTGGAGTGACCAGACTGTGTTCCAACACGTCATCTCTCCAGCAGCCTAGGCTGCCCTGCAGCACACTAGCTTGGGACTGGAGGCCAGGATGTTATAGTTAACAGGGCAGCAGCTGCATGGTATTTTCTGACTCAGCCTCAGAAGTCACACAGTATCGTGTTCACCTGTAACACATGAGTCATGCACCACTGCGAGTTCATAGTGAGGGGACATATGCGCCATCCCTTGAAATGAAGACTAACATGCACAGCTTTGTGAAGGACATATGACAGCCACATGCTTCATTTGTGACTTCAAAAGAGTCATCGCAAGCCTGGCTCTAGGTTTATGTTTCCAACTGATTATTGGTGGTGGTGTTTCTTGTTATTTGATATAAAAACAGGATATAATTACAGGCACTTGTTAAGAGGAAGACATAGTTCTGAGTATTGACCATAGCAACATTAGGAAGTCAAAACTGTAATATTTTTAAATTATGTCCATTGGTATATAATAATTGTACATTATTATAACTGTAACGTATACATGTATTCAGCATATAATGATCAAATAGCAGTAATTAGCATATATTCATCATCTCAAACAATCATTGCTTGCTTTGGAAGCACCAAAATCCTTTCATATAGCTATCTTGAAACATATGATAAGCCATTATTAAATGTAGTCACCCCACTGTATCATAAAATACTAGAACTTCTTCCCTTTTCTGTTTCTTTGGTTTTTGTTTTGTTTTGTTTGTTTGTTTGTTTTAACCCAAGTACCATTTCCATTCCCCATTCCCAACTTCTGGAAGCCACTATTCTATTCTCTACTTCCATGAGATCAGCCTATACAGTTTCTACATCTGAGTGAGGACATATGGTAATTGTCCTTCTATCCCTGGCTTCATCACTGGCTTCAAAAAGATGCTAAACATTGCACATTAAGGTCACCTAGAAAATACAATGGAGCCATTCTGTGGCCCAAGCAATCTGCTTCCAAATCTTAAGTCTTTTAGCCAGGAAACCACCTGGCACAGATCTTCCACAGGCATTTCAAAATCAGTACAATCAAAATAAAGTTTTAATCTACCATTTCCCAAGTAAAGTGAAAATATCTTACTGTATTTCTTACATATTCTCTCCTGACTAAAAATTCTACCATTCATGTAAAGCCCAAATGTCAGGTTGAGAGCCAACCAAATCTCTTATACTCTCCAAATCCCTGTGTGAAATTTGTCCCCAGACTATGTCAATAGACCTCTTAAGAATTCCACACTCTTCTACTGTTTCCCATCCTGCACACCCCACAAACATTGTCCCCTTTCTACTGTACCAACTTTCATGTGGACTCCTGCTTTATGCTAGCTTTAATAAAAATGGCCCCCAAAGGGAGAAGCACTATTAGGAGGTTTGGCCTTGTCAGATTAGGCGTGGCCTTGTCAGATTAGGTGTGACCTTGTTGAAGGAAATACATCACTGTGGAGGCAGATTTTAGGTCTCATATATGCTTAAGCCATGCCCAGTGAGACATACCATTTCCTGTTGCCTGCAGGTAAAGATGTGGGACCCTCAGCTTCTCCAGCACCATGTCTGCCTGCATGCCACCAGGTCACACCATGATGATAATGGACTCAACCTCTGAAATTGTAAGCCACCTCATTAAATGATTTTTCTTTATAAGATTTGCTATTGTCATGATGTCGCTTTATAGCAATGATGATATTTGTAAGTATAAAATTAATTGTCATACCCACTGTTTAAAACTCCTCAAAGACTTCTGATGGAATAAGCCATACAAAATCCCCTCTGGAATGGCCTCTGGGTTCCCTGGCCACCTGTGCTGTGTCTCTCACCTTTGTCAGCCTCTAGCTGTGAGGGATTACTTGTACCTTCCTAACGTACTGTGTGTCCTGCCTTTCCATATATATATATTCCTGGGAGAGGAGAAACAGCAATCAGAATATATTGTATGAAAAAAATCAATAAAAATTAAAAGTATAAATAAAAACTTACAAATTTGGTGTTCTGCAGTTTCCTTTAAAAAGAAGAAAAAAGAAAAAGAAAATATCATGTACAGCTTTGGTCACTTCTACTTGGACAGCTCTCTCTGAACATTCACCTGTTGACCTCAGTGAACACACTGGATGGAGGGAAACGGCCCATTCCATGTTTTTCTACCCCCACTCTGCAAAGTCTTAGGAACCCATTGTGTAGTATATAAATGTCATATCAATGCCACCTGTATCCACATCATAGCTGCTTTTTCAAAATACTTATTTGTGTGTGCATACCTGTGTATGAAAACAGAGGACAGAAAATGGTGTTGTGTGATGTAGGATTCCCATCTGTATTCTGTGAATAACATTGGTTAATAGAGGAACTGCTTTGGGCCTACAACAGAGAGATAGGAGAACAGAGCTAGACAGGGAAAACTAAACTGAATGCTGGGAGAAAGGAGGTAGAGTTAGAGAGAAGCATGTAGCCCTGCCAGAGATGGATGCCAGAACTTTATATGGTAAGCCACAGCCTCGTGGCAATACACAGATTATTAGAAATGTGTTAAATTAAGATATAAAAGTTAGCCAGCAAGAAGCTAGAGCTAATGGGCTAAGCAGTGATTTAATTAATACAGTTTCTGTGTGATTATTTCGGAACTAAGTGGCTGGGAACCAACAAGCAGTCTTCCCACAACAGTAGTGTGTCCTCTATCATTCTCTGCCTGCTCCTTTGAGGTAGGATCTCTCCCTGAACCTAGCATCTACTTGACAGGCTCAGAGCCAACAAGCTCAAGCAAGCCATCCTCTTGTCTCTGCCTGCCTTAGCATTAGCCAATGCCCAGCTTGCTGAGTGGATGCCAGTATCTGAACCCCAGTCCTCAGAACTACACAGCAAATACTGCTGTCGAGCGTTCTCTCATCTCAAACCATAGCTTATTAAGCCGTTTGCTGTAACCTCATATGGGTTTCATGAAATAAAATGTGCAATCACCAAAAAAGGCAGCAATAAAAGTTGTCTGAATATTTGATGTCCCCCAAATTAATTCGCAATCAAATATGTCATGAATCTGAATGTTTCTGGAAGGGTTGAACCATGCTGCATTTCCTGACTTCATTCTAGTCCTGAGTCTGAACACATATGTGTACTTACACTACACATGCCCTCCTGCCATCCAACACTAATGGAGACTTCCTGGAACGTCTCCGTTCAGCTTGAGTGTATTGTGAGCTGTGGATTGTAGCGTTTTTACTCTACAAAAACTTCCTGCTTTTAGAAACGCATAATGGTTTAATCACAGAAAACAAAGTCTTTAATCCTCATGCTCATTCCATCACTAGAAAATATTGCTCTGTTGTTTTCTTTACAACGGGGGAAAAGGGAAATGAAAATAGAAGAAAGACCACACAACTAGATCTTAGGATATTTGATCTTTAAAACTGTAGTTTAATGGGGCTGGAGAGATGGCTCAGTGGCTAAGAGCACCAACTGTTTGACTATTCTTCCAGAGGGCCCAAGTTCAATTCCCAGTACCCACATGACAGCTCACACCTGTCTGTAACTCCTGTTACAGGGGATTCTGACACCCTCACACAGATAGACAAGCAGGCAAAACACCAATGAACATAAAACAAAGATAAACTAGATAGATAGATAAATAGATAGATAGATAGATAGATAGATAGATAGATAGATAGATAGACAGATAGATACACACACACACACCTGTGGTCTAAGTCACAGACTCAAATGATACAAAAATTGTTAAATAATTTTGGCTTGAAATGAGCACAGAATGTCCAAAACTTTCTGACATGGCCCTAAACATATCTGTGTCATTCAATCCTACATATTCATGGGAAGTGATGTTCTAATCATTTACAGTTATTAAAAACAAAATCGTGTTCAACTCTGGAAAACATAAAGATAGTCTATGTCCAGCAATATAAAATATTTAGTCAGGGTTTAAATGTTTACATAAAGATAAACAAGCACATCCCTCCCATTAGCATGTAAACTTACTTTTCTCCTTAAGAGTATGTAGCAAAGAGTGTTTATGATTTATTATCAATGAAGGTTTGGTTTGTACACCCATTTTACATGTACATTATTTACAGGTATATGTATGTATTATGTATATGTGAGTGTATGTATATGTGTGTGTGTGTGTATGTAAGTGTGTATGTATATTCAGGTTGATACAAAACTTCCTAGACAAAAATGAGTGATTAGTGAAAAAGTTTAAGGAGCCCTTATTTAATGGTACCAAATATTTAGTACAAAGACAAAGAATTATAGTGTAACTAACCTGTCCTATAAGCCAGTTCATAAGATAGGTATAAACAATCAGGGATGACAATCACACAGCATCAAGTAATTTTCCTCACTTTTTGTAACAACCGTGTGTGTGCACACTTGTGTGTGCATGAGTGTGGGAGGGAGTGGGAGCGTACAAAAACCTAGCTGACAGAGAAAATGTGTTCTGCAATCATACACCCATCAAAGTAATCAAAAATAAACAGAATGTATTGTTTATTTTACTGATAACTCAACATAGATGGGGCCCTGGAAAACACCTAAAACTAGAAAAATCACCTATCCCCGGAGACCTGTACAAACCACAGTATCGGGTAAGATGATGCCATTCTTGGTTCTGGAACCCACACTTTCCCAGACTGAGCCACTCTGTTTACAGATTCCCGAATCTCCTTTCCCTTTTCTCCAAGTGCATCCAAGCAGAATGTTCTGTTGAACGTGCTCGGCTCCCCTGGGCCAGGGCGGCCCTATCCTATTGAACATCAAGTCCAAGACTTCCTTGGGTTTTTAAGCATTTCATGCTTCTTTTCCCACATCCTTGCCTCTCTTCTTGTGAACCAGAACATTCTGCCCATAACACCAGATGCGCTTGGTTCCATCTACAGCTAAAGCAGAATGCTACCCAGACAGCCCTGGCCTCCCTTCCTATACTAGGCAGACATTGACGCTGAGCCAATCTGCACGTTTCTCTCACTTCTACCATGTGTTAGCTATGTGATCTTCTGTGAACTAATCCCATTCAGACAAGTTATTTCCCAGCCTAAGAACTGATACTAACCATAGCAATTTGCTGGCCTGGTGAAGACGAACAAAGACACAGGTAAAGCAATCATTACCACCCCTGGACCACAGAGGTGATTAACGAACAGTCACCCCTTTCTGAGGCACTGCCATTTCCCTCAGTCTGACGGTCCTCTAGGTCCCGTTGTTCCCTTTCCTGTAGACACCCTCATTTTGACTGCAGCAACCAGAGAGCTTCAAATCCTACATTCTCACACGTACCCCTGTGTACCAAACAGTCCTGTCCAACCTGCAGACCCTGGAAACTCCACCTGCATCTGGGGGTATCTATGAACGTAGCCCAAACTCAAATAGAAAACTTACCTAGCACATCATCGTGAGATTTGGGGGGCGGAAGGGGTGTAACAGGGCACGAGAGGGGATAACGGCAAGCATAAACATCACAGATAACAAACCAAACAAACCACGTCTAGGTCACAAGGTGAGACATGCCTGATTAGGCACAGATACTTTAATTGCAGAAATACTTGGTATTTTTTTTCTGTGAAGGACACCATGCAGAAACATTTCCTGTATTGTCATCTGATTCTCGCAACACTCCTACAGGAGTATTGTTCCTGCTTTACAGACGAAGAAATGAAGACTTTAACTTGGCCAAAAGTTAGAAAGAAAATATTAACGCACTCAAAACTGCTACATTCCGAAGTGCCTGGATGTGCTCGTATTTTGTTTTTAATTGAAAGTACCGAGGGTGCGGTTTGATTGCTTTTAACTTCCCAGCAAAGTGCACTGCTGGGCAAGTAGACCATGAATAAGACAGGTGTTACTTAAAGGAATGATGGACGCTGAAACCTGAAGCCTCTTTGAGCCGGGAGAGGTCTGGGCGACTGCACCCAGCTAAGAGCTCCTCTGGCCAGGCGCTGTCTCTCACTTCCAAAGTTGGAGCTTTCCTTGGTGGGAGGGGGGCGGGGAGGAGGGGAGGCCAGTGACGTCACTCCGCAGCAGGGATAAAACTCCCAGACAGCATTCCCAGCTAGGTCGCAGCCTGGGGAGCTAAGTGGGTTGTCGGTTCCGGGACACGCAGTGTGCACCCGTCGTTAGACCCGGTCCCAAGAAGGCATCATGCCCCAGAACGTGGTCCTCCCGGGCCCTGCGCCCTGGGGCTTCAGACTCTCGGGGGGCATAGACTTCAACCAGCCTTTGGTCATCACCAGGGTAGGTGTTTTCCGTTCTGATTTTTGCTAAGGGTCACCTGGCATTCAGGAGGTGCGGCAAGTGGCTCTGGAGCTATAGGAGAATAGCCAAGAAGCCCGGGGAGGGAGGCAGGATAGCACACCGAGTGAAGGGGAGGCGGGTGCTGAGCTTCTGGATCCCAGCTGAACTTCAGCAACAGGCTGAGAAGATGCGAAGCGGTTTTGAAATTCATCCAAGTCGGCTCACACACCCTGCATCCCTTTTTCTTGGTCCCCCAGCCACATGTCCAGGAGAGGACAACCGACAGTGCCAGTTCCTGGGCTCAGAGGAGGGTGCCCTAGCTGGGGGTGCTTTGGGCTCTCCCCACTCCGCTTCTTTCATATCAAACAGACACAGGGAGAGAGAAAGAGGTACTGAGAAGACACAGATATTTGGTAGAGCGGAACTTGCACCTGAGCAATTCTCTTGCTTGGATGAAAACTTGGGCAGGGTGCTGTTTGCAGGGCATAGCGTGGCTTGGCCAGGTTGGAACCACTCATATCAGCCCAGGCAGGGAAAACATTACTAATGTGTATTCCTCCGTTTCCAGGCATTTTGAATAAATATTTTCCAAAGCTGGGGACTTGGCTGAGAAAGGATTACCTATAATTCAAACTACAAAAGAAAACCCGTGCCATAGTTTACCTGATAGAGAACAACTACTCATGCTAATAACTTTGAAAATAAGACTCCAGTAGCAAAAGCAAACGGCTTTTCCCCATGTTATCTAAAGCAGAACCCAACAAGAAGAGGGGTGTAAAAATGAAACCCAGGTTTCCTTTTCTGACAGCAAATTTCTAGAATAATTGTAAAACATTATTTGCTCTAGTTGCTAGTTTCTCCGTTTTTTCGAAAGCAATCATTTCAGTGTTACCACATGCAAGCCCTTTTAAACATAAAGACATAAACTCTCAAATATTATAATTTTATTCTCCAAATATTATTCTTCTCTTCCTGCTCATACTGTACTTTAAAAATGTCTGCTTTATAACCTAATCATTCACAGCTTCTTGAATAAGACAATATATGTATGTCGATATCATTTGGGGAACACTCTGCTTTTTTTAAAGTCTCAGAGCATGTATCACAGGGATGCATGAAACGGGTCATTTCAAGATTTGTTTTACATTTTTCAAAAACATATAAACATGTCTGACATGTGTTTTCATATGAGACATGAAAACATACCCCCAGAAATGCTCTCAAGTAAATTAAGCAGCAAATGCTTCCGTGACCTGGGCCAAGCAATTCCTTTTATAGATTCACCAAGGAGAACAGTTTCCACAGTTTCTACGAAGAAATAGGCTTAGTTTATATACCTTCACTTGCTCAGATTAAATAACAGAAGCTTTTGAATCCTAACAAAGAATAAATCATCTTTAAATTGAATCCTAAGGAATGAATTATGTCATAAAGACCCTTGAAGAAACTTACAAAAGAATTATCCTGCTTTCAGTTTGTGACATATCTGTTGAATGAATCACATGTTTGAAATTAGGGACTGTTGATACTAAAAGCATTATTATCTTAAAGCAATCTTGCATCTGCATTTGGACTCTGAAGGCTATCGGTGAATGGATTTGATGTAATGACAGTTTTACTTGAAGAACCATTCTGTCTTGGATTTCTAACTCCTATCTAATCTGGGCCACAACTGTAGACACTTGATTCAGTCATAGACCAGACATTATTTATTTAAAGTATGCCTTTTCAATTATTTTAACTTCTAGGGAACAGAGAACATGGAACTGTTCAACCCAAATTGTCTCTAAGGCCATGTGTATCAGGAATTCTTGTTGAATAAACACAAGCCTGCTCACTTGGGCTTCTATGCCTTCATTGAAACTGATTAAGAATATATCCACTGAAATTACAGAGATATGAGAAATCATTTGAATAAAAACCTAGAAAGAATTAGTCAAAAATAACTGTTGTTACTATGCAGTGGAATAATTCAATTTTGTAATTTTAATATTATTCTAGAAGGTATTGGCTAACATGGTGTGTACTGTTACACTTTTTGCTTAGCACACATCTTTCTAAGACTGTTACTTTGGTTAACTCACTTCAAGCTCACAACATCCCTATTCGATCAGAAAAAAAAGGTCCCCTTTCACAGATTAAAAGATCGAGCCTTCAAGGCAGTCTTCAGCACACCAATGATCACAAGTGGAGGACCAGGTCTGCCCAGCTCCAGTACCTGCATGCTTAAGACTACACATGATAAAAATGTCTCCTGTAACATCCAGTATGTCAGTGGCCCATCTCTTCTACACCAAGACTCACTCTCTGTTCTTTGGGTTGCTACTTTTATTCAAGATATCACAACTTCCTGCCTAGAAGCCTGCCTGCCTTCTCCTATTCACCCTGTGTACTCTTAGCATCCATCTTTGAAAAGCACAAGGGGCCTGTCATCCTCCCCCACAACATCCTCCGATGACATCAGCAGCTTGTAGAGAACAGACGATGTGTTCTTCAGCATGGCTTTTTACTGTCTGTTGTGACTTCCTTCCCTCTCCTTTGTCTCCTCTCACTCCATACATGGGTAGTGATGCCACAGCTCTGGCTGCTTGTGACCTCCCTGGCATGGCTAAGCTTCTGACACATGTCTCTTTCTCCCAGAATTCTTTGCTCTACCTCCACCCCATGGTCCTCTCTGCCTATGAAAACCTATTCAAAACTTCTCCCCAAGTTCTCTTCTAATCATGGTCATTTCTTTCATTGCACAATGATGACTTTCCTCCTATCTGCTCATATTATCATGTCTATACCACAGATACTTAAGCACACTCCACTCCATCACCTTTTACACTGGAAACTGTTTAATATGTAGCACCATCTTCTATATCATAAATGCCATAAGATAAGTATAGCAATAATATGAATGGCTAATTTGTTCACCCTTTACATAACTTTGTTGCCATAAATAATAGGTAGGCTGCGCTCCCCCAAATATTCACTTTACAATAAAGGTAACTATTTGTCTATCTGGTTAAATTCTTAAGGACACAAAAGACTGAAATGCAAAAGTCACACTTATTGTCACAAGAAGGTCCTTCCATACACAAGAGGTATTTTTTCGAGCCATTGAAGTCAGTTTTTGTCTTACTACAAGCTAGGTTGTATGTACCCTTCACCCTGTCCTGGATAAATGCAGACTAGGGAGGGTCCTCAATTCATGACCCTGCTGCTTTTTAATGGCATGAAAGTGACACACCTTCAGTTCAGTTTTGCCTCTGCCTGTGCTAGCAACTGACAATGTGCTACTCTGTCTTGATGTCGGATAGTGGCAAATAAGTCACAGCTAGAGTCGACCATGTGAGCAGGAGAGCAACAGTAAGCCTCTGTAGTGTATTGTGCTATTCTGCATTAGGATGTTTGGGTTAATATATTACATTTTGTTAGTTTAAGATGTTTTCAATTGCACAAAGAAATTGCAATTGATTAGAATATAACTTTGTCTTATATCAAGGAGGTTCCAGCCAGCATTGCTAGAAGACCATGAAGCTCCACCCAGAGATTGTGGGAAGGTTACTGGTGGACAGGGTCTAAGCCAGAACTGCCAGATTTTTAGCCTCTTATCCAAAAACTGAAAATAGGGGCTCACAAGGACTTGCAAAAGTGACAAGATAACTTTATTCTGAGTACAGATTTGAGAAGGAGACACCATCAAAACTGGCAGTGGGCCACATGAATGAGACGACTCCAGGGACCCCCCCCATCATTGTTTTGGTCCTCATTTATTAGACTTAGAAGAAGGACTTGGTTACCAAGGGATGCAGTTGTACTGGGATGAGAAAACTCACACCATTCTTAGAGAAGGGAATGCCAGTAGCCTGGTATAGGGTGGAAGGGAGGTTCAGGAGGACTCTAAGGTTGCTAATATACTGTTTGGAGTAGGGGAGGTGCGTAGCATATGCAGGCAAAGAAACTAGGCTGTCAAGCACATCATTACTAGCAGGGGTGTGGTAGGACATAACCAAAACTGTCTCCTGTGCTCTCCTGCTTCAAGGTAATATGTTACCTCACCCCCAACCAAATCTGCTGAAATTGTAGTTCCAAAAGTTAAGACAAAGGGTTTCTGTTCCCTAATTATTCACAATCCCACTAACCAGTGCAATAACTTTTAGTGTACTTTGAAGAAACAAGTGCACACATCAAAAGGCAGGAAAATAAACCACCAGACCCAAGGTTTTCTAGACAACACACACACACTATATTTTGTGTAAGATAAAATGTAGTTTGGGGACATTCAGTGTAAGAGAGTGCCTCCTCCAATCTGAAATGCCTCGCCCTACATTTTATTTTGAATACTCAGTTTTTAGTTCGTGGTGGAATATCACAGGAGGTTTTAGGAAATGAGGCCTAGCTCATGGAGGCAATGAGGGCCAAGCCTTTGAGGTTACACCCCACACACACACTTCCACGCCCACCCCCACCTAGGCTGCAGCACTCTGTCCCCTTTATAGGTTACTCTGCCAGAGATTCTGTCACACAATGATACAAAACTCAGAGAGAGTGGTTATTTCACATGTCTATGTGAGTTTCTTTGGTTTTTCTTGAAAGAAGATCCTAAGGGTTCTTCTGGAAGTTTTTTGACCAACCAGGAAATGGATTGACTATCACAGACATTCACAAATTGTTGACATTTGTAAAATTCATATATGAAAGGCAGCACAAACTCGAGTTGTCCACACGTCATGAAATAGGTGTGCATCTGAGGCCAGTATTCCTTTCCTCCATTTTTATCCCCTCTTCCTTCTCTTCAGTGTGTCTTTAAATGCTGCATGGAGCTGAGTACCAACACAGTCAGTGTACCATTAGTGTGTACAGATATTCTCTCTCTCTCTCTCTCTCTCTCTCTCTCTCTCTCTCTCTCTCTCTCTCTCTCTCTGTGTGTGTGTGTGTCTTTCTCTCTCTCTGTCTCTGTCTCTCTCTCTCTCCAGTCTGTTGCTTTAATCTAAACTTTATTTGAAATTTGAAAATTTAAAAATGGGATGTGTGTACTTGGACACCATCTTTTCCCAGGATAAAAAGATTGATGTGAATATATTATCATAGCAAACCCATGTCTACAGAGAAGCACTCACTGGTACACATGTTCCTAACACTGATTGCAAAATTTCCCATTAATTGACAGGCACCAAGGGAGAGCAATTATAATTTAGATGGATCTATAATACAATATAATACAGATGGATCTCTCCCCTGTGAGAAGCTTATGTGTCAGTGGAAGGGACATGTACACAAACTGCCATGAAAAACTGGCCCAAGATTCCCCAAGCAAAGTATGGCTTAAGAGAAAACAGGAGGCACAGGATGGAGGAGATTACCCGCAGGGAGCCTGCAGGAGTAGTGGAAGAGCCTGCACCGTCAAGTGAAAAAATCGCAGTAACAATTTCAGATTTTTCATGGATTAAGTAACCCCATATGAACATCTTACAATTTCTGGGCATCCATTTTCTCACATTAAAGTAACAGCAACTGTTTTATAATATTGTCTTAATAGTTAAGCAAAAATGATACCCCTCGATAATAATACTATCATGACAGCAAAATGGTTGCCTTCATCCCAGACTGCGCATTAGAATCACGCAGATCACTTTGAAAATACCTACACTCGGGGTCAGGTGGAGATTCTGCTGTAAATGTTGTGAGATGTCACTCTAGAAACTTCCACAGTGCCCAGGTCCTGGATGGATTTATCTGCCTGGCAAGGATTCCAAAGTTTATTTGGTAGGGAATGGAAGACAACTGGATAGGGTAACATGAATAGTCAAAGTCTATGTAAATAGTCAAAGTATGTAAATAACACAGCTCATGGGTCCTTTCCTAGAGATTCTGAGTCTGGATTCCAAAACTCTGGTATAGAATAAAGTGCTTATGGCCAACAAAGACCCTAGGTGATTCTTGTTACAGGGAAGTTTAAAACTATGATTCTGAGTGATTGGGTGTAGGGATATGGCCAGTTATCTTTCTGGTAAATTTCTTAGTTAAGACCTTAATGAGCCCAAAAAAGAAATACCAATTTGTAGTAGGAGAGAGCCGCTTGTTGGTTCCCACTGCCCAGAACCGAAATAATCACACAGAAACCGTATTATTTAAATCACTGCTTGGCCCATTAGCTCCAGCTTCTTATTGCCTAACTCTTACATTTAACATTAATTTAACAAATTAATCTTACATTAATTTAACAGATTAATTCCTAGTAATCTGTGTATCATCACATGGCTGTTGCTTACTGGCTAAAATTCTGCCCATCTCTTGCAAGGCTACATGGCTTCTCTCTGACTCCGCCCTTCTTTCTCCCATCATTCAGTTTAGTTTTCCCTGCCTATCTAAGTTCTGCCCTATCAAACAGGCCAAGGCAGTTTTCTTTATTCATTAACCAATAAAAGCAACACATAGACAGAAGGACCTCCCACACCAAAAAAAAAAAAAAAAACCCTGTGCTTCAACTGGGCAGTGGTGGCACACACCTTTAATCCCAGCACTCAGGAGTCGGAGGCAGGTGGATCTCTAAGTTCGAGACCAGCCTCGTCTACAGGGTGAGTTCCAGGTCATCCGTAGCTACACAGAGAAATACTGTCTTATAGGAAATAAAAACCAGAAAGTTGAAAGAAAAATAAAACCCTATGCTTCATCTCACCTCTCTGTTCTCCCAACTGAAGAAAGCATAGTACTCAAAAGCTGTGAGCACACTATAAAGATACAATATGATAACAGAATGGTGGAGCATCAAAATAGAGCAACAGTAGATACTAATCGTGGACAATGGATTCTTACACCACAGTAAATGTTTAACTTACAAAAACAAAGACAAGTTATCTGTCATTTTAGTCCTTAGTCATTCTAGTCACCAGCCTTACTGAACAGGGAAACCACAGACAATAAAGGCATTGTAAGTCTCCTTCTCCGTCGACAGCTGTTTATCCACCCAATCCATCCATTTGTGGAGGACTAAAGACAGTGACTACCAAGTAGAGAATGAAGTCAGAAGAGAGTTACTAGCCACATTTCCTAGATGACGTCCTCTCTAGATTCAGTTCTGTTGCTGTGATAACACACTCTGGCCAAAGCAACGTAGGGGGAAAGGGCTTCAGCTTCACAATCCCAGATCACTGTCCATCACTAAGTGATAGTGTCAAGATGACAATAAACTAACAAAGCCACCTTCTGGAATCATCCTGTAGCTGCTCTCAGTTCAGCAGGAAGCCCTGGGTTACTTAGACAGATCTCTTTCCTGCAAAAATGAAACAGCTCTGTCTGCTCAGCCTATCAGAGAGCACTGCTGAAACAATGAAGACAGTTTCTAAGGTGTAGCATTTTGTATAAAGATAAAATTAAATTCTTAACTTTAGTATTTACTGTTAATAAATTTTAGTGCCTTCTACTATCTAAAATATCTAACTTTGATATCTGATGCCTGTTTAGTATATAAATTCAATATTTATTACTTGTTCAACGTTGAAGTTCTGATGTCTACTTAAATGTGTACAGACAGCAGCACAGATACATACAGACACATATATACACAGCTCTATTTCCATTCATTGTAACCAAAGCTAAAACAGAAGGAAAGAAAAAAGCTAACCACTTCCAGATTGGGATTGAGTGTTCTACACTTGAGTCTGTTCAGCTGTATTATTAAACCTAAGAGGGGCTTTACAAACAAGCACATCCAACCTCATTTAATGTTGAGACCCAAATGAAGCATTCTGACCCTAGAACCATAAAAATAGAAAGTACTGCCCTTAATATTCTAAACTGAAGGAATATTAAATGACTAGGATTCTTTTTATCCGTACAAGGTTCGATAGGAAGAGCTCTTTTTTTGTGCAAGCGTAAGGATTTTAGTTTTCTCCAGCACCTGACAAAAAATTCAGGCACAGCTGGGCCTGTAACCCAATCACTGTGGAATGATGGAGATGAGAGTCACTAGACCTGACCTTCTACCCAGCCAACCTAGCATGAAAATGGGAGTTACAGGTTTACTAAGAGATCCTGTCTCAAAGAAAATAAAGAAGAAAAAGATAAAACAGATAAATGCCCTCCTCTGTACTCAGAGCACAAATGTGTGTGCGCACACACAACACACACACACATACAGAAAGAGAGAGAATCAGAGAAATCACATACATACAAAACACAAGCACATATACATAATTCATAATTTGGGAATACAAGCTTTTTCTTCTTAAGCCCTGATTTAAATGACCTTTTTACTCATTCTTCAGTTTTTCATGTATTAAATCTAAACACTGGGAAAAAGACTGTGATACATTAGAAATACAGATACTCCTTGACCTATGATGAAATTACATCCTAATAACACCATCAAGAGTTGAAAGTATTGTAAGTTGAAATAAAATGTAGAGTGGGTGCATCTTGATAGATTCAGCACAGCCAAAACAGCAGCTTACAGGCATGGGACACTTACAGAATATTTGTTGTTTATCAGCCTAGCCTGAACTTCACCATCAGCTCTCTCTCTCTCTCTCTCTCTCTCTCTCTCTCTCTCTCTCTCTCTCTCTCTGTGTGTGTGTGTGTGTGTGTGTGTGTGTGTGTGTGTGTGTGTGTGTGTGCTGGCTGGACCTGGGGCTCTGTTGTTACCTCCCAACACCAGCAAATGCTATACTGAAAGCTATACTGAAAATCACTGGCTAAGAACAAGATCATACTACAGAACCCAAGAATGATTCATCCTGAGTTATACGCCTTTTGAACCATGGTGAAGTTGAAAAATCACCAGTCAAATCAGCCTAAGTCGGGGCCCTCCATCGGATGAGCTTGCAGTCTCGTTGAGAAGACAGTAATACACAAGCAACTAAACAAACACAAAATTAAAGGTGATCTTCATGAAGGAAATAAACAAGATTAAAAATGAATAATGAGGTCAGGAGACTAGAGAAAAACCACTCCAGAACTTTATGGGAAATTCTAAAATGCATCATTTGCATCTAAAGCCAAAAGATAAAAAGCAGCCACCAAGTGAGAAATATTTCAGACAGAAATAACTATGCAGGAAGACCGTAAGGATGTACAGAATTGCTCTGCTTAAAAACTGAAAGGAAGTCAAAATGGCCATTGAATCATGGATAAAGGAGAGCAAGACAGGTGTCGGATGACCAGACAGTTAGCCAGGGAGATAGCCATGTGATGACAAGACAGAAAACTGAGAGAAACTTTTACCCCGAAAAAAAGAGCGGTAATCAAAGCAACTTTTGATTTTTAACTAGATATTCAGTAGACTTAACATTCCACATTTTCTATTTCTAACCATTAAAAATACTGTAACATTTATTTTCCTATATCCTGAAACATTCTTTTCATTTTCCACTTCTAAAAGAATCATACACATTTCTGATGGAAGGAAAAAAAAATGAATCTTGTTTTTCCCCTATTTTGAAAAAAAATCTCTGAATTTTAAGTAACATGTTTAGACCATTTATATTTAAAGTAGTTACTGTTTATTTAAAATCTATCTTATTAGGTGTTTTCTGCTTATTCCACTTGTTCTTCATTCATGGAGAAAATAGCATGACTGGAGGCAAATTTTCTTTGTGTCATTGCTTCCCAGGGGTTCTTTACATTTATGCTAACTTACCCCAAACAGTTAATAATCTATTGTCTTATCTAATAGCAACTATTATGACCACTTCTTCCTCCCTGCTCCATCACAGGTGGTCCATGCACAGACGTGTGCTCTTCCTTCCTTGGAGGTATCCATCTTTCCTTGAGTTTCTGTATTTCTTCCCAATGACTTCAGGTCTCTTGAATGTTATAAATGTTTATATTTTCAGATTTCTTGTCTCTCCTCAAGATTTCTACACTCAGATGTTCTATCTTAATTTAAACTATTATAACTGGATGACTTTTCAACATCAAAAATCATTTCTTGCCATTCTCAAAGACAGAAATCTGAAGTTAGGGTACTAACATGGTAGGGGCCTTGCAAGGGCACTCTGCCATATTTCAAGTAACCAACTGCTTGAATTCTTACAAAAAAAGGCAGAAAAACAACAAAGCTGTTTCGGAAGTCTGTTTGGGAGGGCGCTAGTCTCAATCATGATGAGTTTAGGCTGCTGACCCTCCCAGGGGCTTTTCCTCCAAAAGTCATCACTTCAAAATAAATTATTCATATGAATGTACGGACTATAAACATCCAATCCATGCTGCCCCCCTCACAACAATGTTAAAAATGAAAACATACCAAGTTGCTAAAGTAGTTTCAATTCAAGTACCAAAGTTGCCAAAATGTAGAGAACTATCTCCAAATAGAAAGTTCTGCTTAACAACAACAACAAAAAAGTATTGGTTTTCAACAAAGAAAGCATTTACAGATGTAGTTATAGAAAATATTTAGATGATAACAAGCGATAAGATGGTTCTGAAAACATGGCTAGTATGAAACAAAATTAGTTAACCTAATAAAATAGCACAATCGATCAACCGAAAGGTCTTTAAAATTAGGGTTACGATTTCACAACACCTAAAACACTGAAAAGCTTTCCAGGGTGACATAGAAAGATTCAGTATAAAACTTGAGAAACTGCTGGATACTGGATTTTAACTGATGTCTTGATACATCTTCCAGATCACTCCAGGAAGCAAGGCGGCAGCTGCCAACCTGTGTCCTGGAGATGTCATCCTGGCTATTGACGGCTTTGGTACAGAGTCCATGACCCATGCAGATGCACAGGACAGGATTAAAGCCGCAGGGTATCAGCTGTGTCTCAAGATTGACAGGTGCGCCTTGGCTAATGGGGTCAAAACTTGATCTGGTTTTCAGGAGAACCCGAACCAGAACTCTAAATGGCCTCATCTGCTTTGTGAGAAATGCCATAGACCTAGAATTTTGATGGGTTTTTATTTTGTTTTGTTTTATGTTTCTGTTTCTGTTTTTTATGGATCGGCCACTTTATTCTTGTATTCGCTGAAACTAGTCAGTCTAGCATGTGTGGATGAACCAATTTTTAAAAACAAAATTCTCTAAAATGTCAAACTTAAAGTCATGCAGACGAATGGCTTCTTCATATAGTAGCCCAGTGATTTGACCTTGAAAATAATGATAGCCATGAAAACACAAAGCAGAATAAACGGCTGGACTCTGTGGGGTGGAATAGGATTGAAAGGCGCCCCTCAAAGACTCTTGATTTGCCCCAATGTGGCCATGTTACATTTGGTTGTTAATTTCCTCTCTGCTGCAGGCTGGTCTGTACAGATTTATCCTAAGAGACTACTAAAAGGTGTGAGGATATATATGTGTATATGCAGATGCTTCTAGCCTATCTCCTAAAGCTGAAATTTGATCCCAACTTCTCGTTATGAGAGCCTTGGTATGAAGCTAAAAATAATGAAATAATAATTGGTGGTAGTAGTCGTTCTCACGTGATTATCATGTAGCTGTAGTACCCACATGCCTCTCCATCGGTACAGGAGACTCAATCCATTAGCCATCCATAACCTTCATGGAGTAAAATAGACTCTTTCCTATCTGTGCCTACGGTTCTAAGCCACAGACACATAAGAGCTGGGCACACCAAAGCTCTTTGATGCCAGTCACACAGCCATGTGGCCAATCTCTCCCTGTGGCTATGGTGGTGGCCGTAGAAGGATAGAAGAGAAGCGAGATCCATGGAGTTTGCCTCCTGCTCTCTGTGGTGTGTCTCTACGTGTCCTCCTCTGTTGTTCTGGAGACCACACCATGCACTTGCTCTGTTCCCAAGTCCTCAAAAGTACCCTAAAAAATAAGACTGACAAAATGGGGACATTCAGAGGAAGTAGACACTAGATTCTTCTGGCTTAAACTAGTCAAGGCTACCAGTGTTTTCCAAAGCCGGAGTGGGAAATCATGTGTATTTTGAAAGAATCTGGATTGAGGTTTTGAGCTTGCAAGCTTTGTTTTGTTTGCAGGGCAGAAACCCGCTTATGGTCGCCACAGGTGTCTGAAGATGGAAAAGCGCATCCTTTCAAAATCAACTTAGAAGCTGAGCCACAGGTATGACGTTAGGAGAAAATGAAATCACATCACCCTTTCTGTTCACGGGTGGGGAGGCTTCCTGGGAGGAAAACTGACAAACTACGAATCAGGAGCAGGTCACCTGTGAAGTTGTGATTGGGGTCTACTCGCTGAGATTAATTTATGTGATTCATATTTTCTTATATCCAAACAGAGCAAGGACCTAGGTAAAGATCTCTTTAAAAGTCACGTGTCTCCTCTGCCGGGCATGTTAGTATACGTCTGTAATCCCAGAATTTGGGAGACAGCCAGGATTGCTGCAAGGCTGATGCCAATCTGGAATAGACAGGAAGCTCAAGGCCAGGCAGGGCTACAGACTGAAACCATGGCACACTCGAAAGGGAGGAAAACACACTTTCTCATTCAGAACAATTTGACTGGATCTGCCTGGAGTCCACTTTTATTTTCCTTCTTTTTTCTTTCTTTTCATTTTTTATGATAGACTTCTGCCGAATAAATGGCCATGATGTAATCTGAGACGTTAAATTGTTTAAATGAGGCAAAAATAAAAACCGGGCTGGGCCATTTGAAACAGGTGGCGCTAATCTAATAGTTGTAATCTTCAGTGCGGTAAGGTCTTTGCATGGGTCTTGTTTTGACACCCTGATTTAATTCTCAGTTCTGACATTCTCTAATTAAATTTACCTTACCTAAAAGAATTGGATTTTGTTATCACGGAGATACTCTGCCTTATAACAGATAAAGGATTTTTCCCTTGAGGCAACCCTGTCTCGTGAGCCACATGAATCTAATCATCCAAGGCTTATCTGGCTATGCCCATTTTCAACCCCCCGCCCCCCGCCAAAAGACTGAAATTCTGAAATTGAATCAAACCTCAATTATAATACACTGGAAAAATCTAATTACGAACAGGGCTTTAGAACCTCTACTTAGAAGCTGCCAAGGCTTAGAGATGCAAAGATACGTGTTTAATATCATCTCTAAAGCAAGCTCTCCTAGTAAGATGCTAGCTATTCCTAGTGTACAGTTTGCTAATGACGACTACCAGGGAGCACAGTTATAATTCACACTTCCGCACTCTTGCCCTTGGCAGGGTCATCGGCTCCGTGTTTTCTACTCACCCCAGTAAACCTCTCTTTTCTCTTCATTAAATAGACATAGCACAACAGAAGTACAAGTGTCTCACAGGCTGCTCAGAGATTTCAATAAGACGACACAGGCAACGGCCTTTCGATAGCTAGTCGAAGGAGAAGGATTGCTTCTGCTTAAGTGTCTTCTCCCCTCAACCTCCACGCCATGAGCAGAACCCTTCCCAACTTCCTTGACAGTGTTCACCAGCTGTTTACAGAAGGGCTTTCTGTCTTCACTGCCGCTGTGAGACAAGGAAGAGTCCCTTCCTTATGACTATTACAAAGGTCATTCTAAATTGTGCTCCTTCAAAGCTTCATTTCAGTTAAAATATAGCTCCTTCCCTGGCCCACACACAGAAAAGGAAACACAGTATGTATTCTTTCAAGAGAAGGGTTAATAAGATTCTTGACCTAGGTTTTGACTAAAGGGGAAGAGATAATCTGTGTGTAAAAATTATGAGCCAAAAGAAGAGAACAGGGGCTGCAAAGAAAGCAAACAGGATATAGAACATTTTCAAGACAGGAGCCGTGGGTCTGTTCTCCTTACTGAGACCTTCCCAGGCATAGCGGGCAGCAAGCGCCCCATAAATCCCAGACTAATGGGATGGATGCTAAACTGTGCATTTCCTAGCATTGACCAGGATAGGTCCAGGGGACCAGTTCTCAGAACAGATGCTGCCTCCAGCTGTTAAGTTTTGTGTGATCTTGGAAGGTGAGTGGCATATTTAGGTCAGAGAAAACCTTCATTCTTCAAAGTGAGCAAACACTGAAAAGATGGGAGAAGAGATATAGAATGGCCATCCCAGATTTAAACTGCTGAGGACCAGAAGCTTCAGGTTCATGTGAAACATCTGCATATACACACATATACGGTGAGGTATACACATATACAGATACACACATATACAGTGAGATACACACATATACGGTGAGGTATACACATACACAGTGAGATACACACATATACGGTGAGGTATACACATATACAGATACACACATATACAGTGAGATACACACATATACAGTGAGATACACACATATACAGATATACACATACACAGTGAGATACACACATATACAGATATACACATACACAGTGAGATACACACATACACAGTGAGATACACACATATACAGATATACACATACACAGTGAGATACACACATACACAGTGAGATACACACATATACAGATATACACATACACAGTGAGATATACACATATACAGATACACACATACACAGTGAGATATACACATACACAGTGAGATATACACCATATTCAGTGAGATACACACATATACAGATATACACATACACCGTGAGATACACACATATACAGATATACACATACACCGTGAGATACACACATATACAGTGAGATACACACATATACAGATATACACATACACAGTGAGATACACACATATACAGTGAGATATACACATACACAGTGAGATATACACATATACAGATACACACATATACAGTGAGATACACACATATACGGTGAGGTATACACATATACAGATACACACATCTATAGTGAGATATACACATACACAGTGAGATACACACATATACAGATATACACATATACAGTGAGATACACACATATACGGTGAGATATACACATACACAGTGAGATACACACATATACGGTGAGATATACACATACACGGTGAGATATACACATATACAGATACACACATACACAGTGAGATACACACATATACGGTGAGGTATACACATATACAGATACACACATACACAGTGAGATACACACATATACAGTGAGATATACATATACACAGTGAGATATACACATATACGGTGAGGTATACACATATACAGATACACACATATACAGTGAGATGCACACATATACAGTGAGATACACACATATACAGTGAGATACACACCATACACAGTGAGATACACACATATACAGATACACACATACACAGTGAGATACACACATATACGGTGAGATACACACATATACAGTGAGATACACACATCTACAGTGAGATACACACATACAGAGTGAGATATACACATACACAGTGAGATATACACACATATACAGTGAGATATACACATATACAGATACACACATATACAGTGAGATACACACATACACAGTGAGATACACACATATACAGTGAGATACACACATATACAGTGAGATACACACATACACAATGAGATACACACATACACAGTGAGATACACACATATACAGTGAGATATACACATACACAGTGAGATACACACATATACAGTGAGGTATACACATATACAGATACACACATATACAGTGAGATACACACATATACAGTGAGATACACACATATACAGTGAGATACACACATATACAGTGAGATACACACATATACGGTGAGATATACACATATACAGATACACACATATACAGTGAGATACACACATATACAGTGAGATACACACATATACAGATATACACATACACAGTGAGATACACACATATACAGATATACACATACACAGTGAGATACACACATACACAGTGAGATATACACATATACAGTGAGATACACACATACACAGTGAGATATACACATACACAGTGAGATATACACACATATACAGTGAGATATACACATATACAGTGAGATACACACATACACAGTGAGATATACACATACACAGTGAGATATACACATACACAGTGAGATATACACACATATACAGTGAGATATACACATATACAGTGAGATACACACATACACAGTGAGATATACACATATACAGTGAGATATACACATACACAGTGAGATATACACACATATACAGTGAGATACACACATACACAGTGAGATACACACATATACAGTGAGATACACACATACACAGTGAGATATACACATACACAGTGAGATACACACATATACAGTGAGATACACACATACACAGTGAGATATACACATACACAGTGAGATACACACATATACGATGAGGTATACACATATACAGATACACACATACACAGTGAGATACACACATATACGGTGAGGTATACACATATACAGATACACACATACACAGTGAGATACACACATATACAGTGAGATATACACATACACAGTGAGATACACACATATACGATGAGGTATACACATATACAGATACACACATACACAGTGAGATACACACATATACGGTGAGGTATACACATATACAGATACACACATATACAGTGAGATACACACATACACAGTGAGATATACACATATACAGTCAGCTACGTTACTGAAGAGACTCAACCCTAAACACAAAATTTGCTTTTTGCCTTTTTTCATCTTGACACGTAGGCTCAGGGGAATGAGCCTTCCCATTGAGTCAGGAACCACTGCACGATACCAGGTGAGGAGTTTTCCACTTACAACCTATCTCTGCTCAAAATCTTCCCCATTTTGGATCAGTTTTGCTTTCTGGGTTTAGAGATGTTCAACCTGTAAACATAGCGAAAAGATCTAAAAGCCTCTGGTGTCACGCCCTGGCACGCTATGGTCATGTATGTTGGTAACTGGCAATACCTCAATCAGCACTAAATTGATACAAGGGAAAGTTAGATGAAACACAACATTCTAGATACATCGCTGTCATGTGTACTCAGCCCTTTGTGACAATGCCCGATGTGGCCTGCTCACTTCCCAAACATATCAGTGCATCATCTAGAGACAACAGAAGAGAAAAGGGAGACCTGTGTGGCCCTTCTGCATGCCTCTGTTGACTGTCCAAACGTGGAGCCTAGAATGCATTGGATGAGATTCCCATCTCCGTGTCCGCTCGCAGCACACATCAATCACTGTATTGTGTGCACCCTTTTGCACAATTTCCCCGTCCCAATGTGTCCTTGTTTTTAAAACTCTAACTCTCCAATATGAGATGCAAGCTCTGGGGTACTAAACAGATTCCGTCACTGAGCCAAACTCCAGATGATATTTAATCAGTTTCCACTCCTACCCTGGTAAGGATTTATTAAACCAAGATGTACTCAGGCCATGATGGGAGTCTGATTTTGCTACCTAATCTCTTCAGAATTTAGAGTCGATCGATGATAATCCCTAGCTGGAGTGAGAAAAGAGGTCTCTCTTGCAAACAAACCTGCATGCATTAATTTATCACTATCACTTTTCCAAGAATTAGCTTCTAACACATAATTCTAATTTTAAATATTCTGGACTCTTGTTAATCATTTTATTAGCCCGGATATGCAGAATTTAAGGGTTAGAGTAGATATATACATATATATATATATTTACATTTCTTCAGATAGGGAAAAGGAAATGAAAGGAAATGAATTTCTTTCCTTTTTTAAGTGAGAAAGGTGACGATTAGGTTAACAACTGCAGCCAGGATTCAGATGGCGTCTTTTAAAATTCCATTCGGTTGAGTCATGCCTTGTCCTTATGGACTCGCTCTCCAAGAAGCCAGCCTCTGACAGGCTCCAAGATAAGAGCAAGTTCAGCTCTCCTAATCATCAAAGGGTTTCCTCTTATGCCGCTCTTCAGCCAGACTGC
The DNA here is from genome assembly GCF_037038515.1 of Microtus pennsylvanicus. Lineage (NCBI taxonomy): Eukaryota > Metazoa > Chordata > Mammalia > Rodentia > Cricetidae > Microtus > Microtus pennsylvanicus. Next base: position 84,932,220 of record NC_134587.1, read on the forward strand.
AGCATGAGTAGCTCACAAGGCACAGGCATTTGGTCCACAAAACAGCTTAATTTCAGTGTAGTTTCTGCCATCTGAGAGTCCTGGTTACAACACAGCGGGACATTCCCCGAACAGATTATACACTTGGGGTCTTTGCATTTGGAGAAAAAAAAACGATTTTTAAGTAACACACACACACACACACACACACACACAACACACACACTGCCTCTCAGAAAGATTTGCTTTCCCCCCTAATGAGAACTATGTAAAAAGAGCACCTTTCCGGAGAGCAGAGGTGTGTCAGCGGGGGATAGGAATGGCGTCAGCTTACACCAATGCTTCTATTCCCCTATGCTGCTACAGGCGAATGGTAAAATGCAGCCAACAATAGAGATCTGAATTCTTGTGTCTCAACCCAAATCAAATTGGTATAGTAAGTACTGCGACCTTTGGTATAAGGTAAAATATTCTTTCTTGTTCTTAACATACTATCTACTCATAACATACTATGAAAATAAAACATGTCCCATTATCTAAGACCAAGGCCAAGAGATATGTTGATATTTATACATATGGTGTTTTTCCCTCTAAGTTTAGACTTGGGGGACTTTTTCTTACATAATTATAATAATTGATTTAAAATGTTAATGGATAGGGTTTTTCTTTCATCTTTCTATGCTATCGCTAAATAGAGACGTTTTGTTTTTATGGATTCAGATTTGAGTCTTATGCCTATATAGGCCCTTAGAAGTTGTTCAGATCAGTTTCCAGCAACTGAATGGATTCATTCCGAGTCTGGAAGTCTGTGCGCAGACTCTGGTATTTTTCCAAACAAGGCATCAAACTAGATATTCATCGTTAGTCCTTCCTCAAAGTAAACTGTTACTTTCATTCCTGCTTAATATCATCTGGGTAACCCCAACATACAATATATCTATTATAGAAAAAAAATGGGGGAAGAGGGTTAGAAACAAACAGAAAACGGCTCTGTCTGAGCAGGAAGGACATTATGCCCATGTCTTTGTAAAGAACTGTGTCTTCCTATTAAAGAGGTGTTTACATGTGCGGCCAGTTTGTTTCCCTAAAGCTAACTTCAAACTCCTCTCCAATGTTTTGGTAACTAGAAGGAGATCTACAAATGCAATCTCTCACGCACATTTCCCACGGAGCTCCTCTAACGTAGAAACTCTTGAAGCCCATCACTAGAGGAAAACGATGGTTTCAGAGTGGCTTTGTATTCCACTTGAAGGGTGGGCAGGAGCAGAGAGCTTCATAAATTCCAGGCGCGATGGTACAGACCCATTGCCTCACTTTGACTTGATCAACTTTTTCCTCTCTTTGCATCGATGATCTCTTGCCTCCCTGTGGTTTTCATATGAAAGATTTCGAGAATGGTAGGTATAGGAGAGGTATGGGGTGTGTGGGTCAGGCACACGCTTCGGATGAAGATGGTAATGGCCTTGACCCTTCCTCTGTGCACAACGTCATCAAGTAAGAAACTGAAGGTGAACTGGCTTTGAGTGTTTTCCCTGTCCAGGTCATTTCTAGGATTTGGGTGGCTACTGCCACGAGTCCCATTTTTCTGCTTCCAGTGGCATTCCACAGATTTATAACTTTAACCCAGCCATTTAATATTTCACTCTTTCAACATATGATCCTTTAACATGAGCCCTTTCTGTTTAAAAACCTGGATTTTAAAATTGAGAATTAATTCGAATGGCTACTTTTTGGTAAGGTAAGAATTATTTGAGGGCTGGAGAGATGGCTCAGCAGCTAAGGGCATTGCCTGCTCTTCCAAAGGTCCTGAGTTCAATTTCCAGCAACCACATGGTGGTTCACAACCATCTGTAATGAGATCTGACACCCTCTTGAGGAAGAGACCTGGTCAGTTGTCCTCATCAACTTAGACCATGAAACCAATATGGACAAGTTCAACAGAACCACCATATATGGGTGCCCACGCATGCTTCAGTATCGCCAGGGCATAAATTTTTTTAAAAATGGAAGAATTATTTGATGACTTTCTCTGGGTAAAATAAACACAAATGTGGGGCTATAGAAAATGCTACATAAAAACTTTATGATGCATGTGCTTTTCCAAGAAAAGAAAAAAGAAAGAAATTAAAGAGGACTGGCAGGCGTCTAATCGGCTTTGTCTTTTGATTCTGTTTGGCCATCAACAATGATGTAAGACTTGGACAGAATGCTGCCTCTCTGTGCCATCGTTAAATTTCTTGTTTAACGATGTATACACGTTGGTGTATACACTTCATTGTGCTTTGGGGAACGACTCTAGAAACCCGTAAACTAATGCTTTGCAAAGCCTAAACAAGAATGTCTCAAACCGGCGTTAGAAAGACCTCCTTTTGTGATATGAATAGAACATACGGGGATTTTTTCTTTTAACCAATCACATATTTCTAATGTGAGAGAGACAGAGAAAGGGACAGAGAGAAACCAAAGCTGAACTCACAAAGGAAAGCCTGGAGCTGGCTAACGTATAGACTGATGTTTGGAAGTCCTACTGGGGACCCTGAGAGCAGAAATATCTTCAGGCAAGCTGGTCCCTTTGTAGGACAATCATCACTCGTGCTTACTCATTATTTGAAAGCTTACAAACTAAAAACTGAAGGCAGATACTTTCCCCCCCAATCAAGCCATCATAGTACACTAATTAATTTTTGTAAATGTCGTATTCACCGCAATTTTTAAGACATTTCATACTTCACTCTGAAAAGAATCAACCCGGTCCCACAAAGCTAGAGTGGCTCATTTTATCTTGACTGGCTCTCTCTGTACTTAGCATGGAAGATTTATAATCCACCAAAGCTAATTGGGCCATTAGCCTCTGTCTTCCTCCTCTCCAAAGGAGTTGCGAAGGCTCAAGCCATGAGCGCTGTCATTACTTATAATTGTCCCCAGCACACTTTTTTTTCAAGCCATACTAATGGGTAATCAAAATGATAGTCACAAAATACAGCCAATCTGAATTAAAGACCAGCACAACATCCTCAGACTATATGGCCATGTAAATGTTTGCACACACTTTTATGTGTTGCGGGACTCAAAACTGGGACATTTCTAAAACTATGTTTGGTGGTTTCAATACTCTTTTTACTGAGTGACAGCAAGAATAATGTCATCCAGCCAATGCCTCAGCATCAAGATATTCTTGTAGAGAAAAAGAGGTCTGTGAACAAGGTATTAGTCAGTCTATTACCACTTTACAATCACGGGCTAAGTTGTATTCAACTTAGACCTTTTGAGCTCCAGGATACTGTTAATCCATGTGCCCCATCTTGAGGAGACAAAGACCCTGTCCTTCATATCATCGCAGATTCTCAGGCATCATGACACCGGGGACAGAAGGAGAAATGATTCAGTAGCTAATCACTGAAGCTGTGCCCATTTGCACTGTCAGAACTATGTTTGAACACGGTCTGTAGGCCTCTATGGGGAAACATTTCAAATAACCACACATCATTTCAAGTCTGTGTGCAACACCGACTGCATATTCACAGAAGAAAAGAGGTTATAGAGATGGATGTGGCTACGGCTGCCAGGTAGAATCATGTGCACAGGGCACAGTCCCATGAGTATTTTAGCATCCATACCAGCTTCCTCTGGTGCTTCTAAGACAAAAATGAACAGGTTTGAAAATTGTCAATGTATTCAAAACAAGAAAACATTATCCCTACGCTTAGATTGGGTCATCCGGGCATGTTTCAAACTCAAGGCTTGAGACGCTGCTGTGTGGTCCTGTGGGCAACAAAGTAAAATTATACAAATGCACATGCACGCACACACACACACGTCCATATATGTCCATATATACCCATATATATGTCACATCTCTGGATTCCTTTCATTTGTCCTCCAAGAAAGGGACAACCATGAAGAATTCCTTAAATACACATGCTACATTATCACAACAAAGGGAAGGAATTCTGTGCGCGGTATTCCCGCCTTCACAAAGTCTTCTCATTCTCCTTGCTCGTTAAAAGTGCAGCTGTACTCAAATTAATGATTTGGGTCTTGTTGCTGTAAATATTTTTTAAAAAAGTGATTTGTGCCTAGATCAGTTTAGGTGACTCACTGTAGTTATTCTCCGTGGCTCAGTTGCCAGATGATCTTCATCCTCTCAGTCAACACGGAGGAAAGCTCATTCAGCTGTGGGGGTAGCAGGCTTGCCTGGGGAGTGCTGGACCCTGGGTTCTGTCGCCAGTGTCCCACAGCCAAAGGGCATTCACAGAGAAGATAGCGCGTGTGACCTCGCTGGAGAGGACATTAAATTTGGCCATTTTTTTTTCTAAACTAAAAATCTCATTTTGAATACACTGTGTTTTGAGTTTCCTAAAGGAAGATGAAGCCAGAAAAAGAGAAGGCCGGACCATGCTTGAATTTTGAGATAGCAATCATCATGGTCCAGTCCATTGCAGCCAACGTTTGCTCGATGAATGTAGCATGTGTAAATTGCAGGGACACGGTAGAGAGATGGACCCTAATTCCTCTTCTAATCATTTTGCTAGTCCTAGAGCAGATAATGATGTCTCAATTAACAACAGCATCGCTGCCGGGTTCGTTCATTAACCGCTGTGTTGTGCGTTCTGTGGCTCTGTGTATTTTGTCTGCCATGTACAGGAATTCAAACCCATTGGTGCCGCACACAACAGAAGGGCCCAGCCTTTCGTTGCAGCAGCAAACATTGATGACAAAAGACAGGTAGTGAGCGCTTCCTATAACTCACCAATTGGGCTCTATTCAACTAGCAATATCCAAGATGCGCTACACGGCCAGCTGCGGGGTCTCATCCCCAGTTCACCTCAAAAGTAAGTACTGTCGCTCAGTTCCAGCCAATGTTCTTCACAACGTGGTTTCTTTCCCGACGTCCAGCTCTTGCCATTTCCTCCTTTACGTTCTCGAAGGTACTATCACACTTGTTTTTAAAGAGAAGCGTCTAGAACTTGGCTCTAATTGTTCTGGAGCCCAATCAGCCGGTTCCTGAATAGTTAGTAGCTACGAGGTCTGATTCCGTCATCACCGTTCTTAGGCATGTCAGTATTTGGTGGTTAATCATCCTCTCTGCACAAATCTCATGCATTTACTTTTAACCCCCAAGAGATTGAGCTGCCACTGAGGGATTTTTCTTTAACCCTTTGTTTTTGCAGGATGTGAACTACTTTGAACACAAGCACAATATTCGGCCCAAACCTTTCATAATTCCAGGCCGAACAAGGTCATAAACTCTGAGATTGTGAAGTTTGAAGTGCATGCTCCTTTAATCAATTCTTACTAACTGCCCGGAAAAGTAACTTCTAGGTGTCTGGAGTGACTCTTCACTGTGAAGCTTATGTTCAAAGCAGAAGGCAACAACTCACTTAGCAGCGAAGGGTAGCCAGGTAGCACCCCTTACTGAGGGTAAATATTGACTAGATGGCAGAGCTGTGAAATCTTAGGTGATCACCGTGTGTATTTATAACTAATGACCCAGAAGCTCTCCGGATCCCATCCAGAACACAGTGACCTCTCAGGCAGACAGATGAACCCTGTCCCAGGTCAGGAAAGCCCAGCCTGCAGAGACAAAAAAAGCGGGGAGGGAAACAGCCCAGGCAGCAGCAAGGGGAAGCCAGGATTGCTTTATGAGTTTGACAGACTCTGGCCATCCCACCTCAGTTCCTGCCTCTCTTTGCACCTTCAAACCCACCACTTTAGCCCTGATAGAAGACTAGCTTTTCATACGTATGAATTCTTTCAAAGGAAGAAAGGCTCCTGAGACAGAAACCTTTCTGTCTGGTGAAAATCAGTATTAAGATGAGAGAGAAGGAAAGCAGTTACTGTGAGTGTTGCTGACTCTCATGGAATACACTGTATATGAAACATGATAATACTAAAACTCTAAATTCTTTATCTGTCAATCGGAGACGTGATTATAGTGGCACAATCATTTCCAGAATCTTCTCTAGACATTGAACTTGAACTTCAGTTGAAAGGAATACCAAAATCGCAACTTCAGGAAGCCTCAAATCCATCACTCTGTCCTTTGGTTAGTTAACCCAAGGGAGCTACTGATCAGAATAGGTGGATGCTAACGGGTTAGAGAAGTGGCAGAATGGGGTGCATCAGGTGCCCCAAACTGGTAGCACACAGGTGATCTCACACCTTAGGCATGATTTATTTAGCCTTCCCATTGTTTGCTTTATGTGGGGATTAATTAAATATCTCTACGTGCCATCTTATTGAAACGCTCATCACTGTTAAGTATATGTTAATCGATACGTTTCATAATTATGTGACTGACCCTGTAGGTACTAAATTCCTGCAACTAGTAAATCCTTACATCATATGTGGTTTTTCTAAGTGTAGACCCTTCATTAAGCCACAGGAAGGGTCAGGAGATTGTCTCCAAATAAACCACACAATTTTCCTATCAGACACAGGAGAAATGTAAACGGGAAAGAGGTAGAAAGGCGCTAAGAAAGCTGTGACGTCACAGGAGGTGTCTCTGTAGGGTTGGTACCATGTTTTATCCCCACGACGTAGAAATGAGCCTGGAGCATCCCATGTGCACCGGATAAAGGCATGAAATCCAGAGAGTACTCCGTGTTTCCTGAGTGGGAGACACGAAGCATCAGAAGCCGCTATACCCGCTCCACCTTTAGGTCTACCCTGTGCTCTCTATCTCCTTCTTCCCATTCCTTCTTCTCCTTGTCTTTTCCCTTTTTTTCAATACTACTCCTACAGCACTCCACCTTCCATCACACAACACACCATATTAAAAGTTAAAAATGCATAGGACACACGCTTTTAATCCCAGCACTCTGGAGGCAGAGGCAGGTGGATCTCTGTGAGTTCAAGGTCAGCCTGGTCTACAGAATTAGTCCTAGGACAGCCAGCACTACACAAAGAAACCCTGTCTTAAAAAAAAAGTTAAAAATGCTATTTTATTATTGAATAGTATATAGGTAAATATATTGAACAAAGACCTAGGACACATTTGATTGTACAATTCAAAGAAAGTCAGGGGCATTCTGCTATATTTATATAATGCATAATTTATATAATATATTATAAAATATAATTTATTCTATATTAACTTTAAGGTTGTGATAAAGACAAACCATTCACAAGTTTGTCACTTGCAGATACCTCTTAGTACAACAGAATTTAGAAGAAAGGAATCTTCTAAAAACGAGTCAATAAACAAAGGTACCTGCGTACAGATTCTACAGACTAGCGGAAACGCCTCTCTTCTCCCTTCCTCTCTCCTCTCACTATTTGCTCTAGCCTCAGAACTTTCTGCTCTCTCCCAGTGATTTTTCAGCAAGGTAGAATTTTGAGAGACTCCACATCAAGCTAGCACTGCAAATGAACAACTTGTTCAATCTGAAGTAGAACAGGTGTAGGGGATTTATGTGTCGCTCTGTCTGGTGTTTCGGTGCTAGCTCTGGCTCCATGATGACTTCATCACAGTTGAAGCCATTTAACACTCCACTGTTCTTAAATTGAAATATGTGACATCTTAAAGCCGGAGCCATAACTCAAAACGTGCACAAGATATTTTTACGGATCTGAATGTTTTTGTGTAGTTTTAAACAAGTTACATCCAGAAATCTGCCCTCCCCACCAAACGTCTGAATACAGTCCCAGGGAAGTTCAGTGTCCGTAGGAGAGCCCACCTGACTGTGAAATAATTGAGGTCACAGTCCCCTTTCCAGATGACCTGTCACATCACTAAGACAGCCTCAAGAGATCACACCAGCATCTGCATTCCAGGTCATTAAGGTTAAGTCCCTGGACTCATGAGGCCATTCTGCAGTGCCTAGAGTCCCTGAGAACCATTTTATTCAAATCAACACAGGAACTCTCTTAACATTGACTTGGACATTTATAAAGGTCACTCTCATTGGTGTGACATCATTTCCTCCATTTAGTAGACACGGGCCCCTAATTTATGAGTCACAGGACCCCAGTTCGAATGATAAAAGAGGGAGAAATAGAAGACACAGTCTTTGACAAATTAAAACCACATGCACATGTATATCAATATACAATCCCTAATGGCAGAAAAAGATTGCTAATTACAACTCCGAATAGAGCATATCTGTGAGTTCACGTTGATGATAGTTCACCCAGCATCTAGCATCCTGTCTGATGCACAGGAAGCCATGCAAGTTCTAAGCCTCTCCTGAATGGGCCTATTATGTTAGTCCCTCAAGATTTAACTCACTGTCTCAAACTCCCATTTTTCAAGTCCACGAACCTCATTACGCTTACGTCAAATCATTTAATCCTGACCAAACTGCTTGACAAGAGAAAATTTTCTTCCTTCCTTTTAGCAGTTAAAGTCAATTTTAGGAATTGGTGCTGAGCCTAAAAAAACAGTGAATAAGGCCAGATGGCATTCTGGTACGCGACCTAACTCACATCCTAGCTTTTAAACAAATTCTCAACAGGCAGGAGCAAAACGGATGGTATAGGAAGTTGGGTTGTACAACACAAGACCCTAAAAAAAATTAACTTATTTATTGACAGTATTGTCCACACTAACCAGGTTGCAACATTGAATGAATTAAAAAAAAATACTACCCAGCATCCTTTTGGGTTTTGGTGTCTATGTGGGGCTGTAGTTAACCATGTAGCCCTTCAAAGCAAATGCAAAGATGGGGGTCCCATCCTTCACAGCTGACTTTCAGACAATTGCATCACATCCGTGTATGTGTCTCAAGTTCACAGCAACACCAACGGGCAATCATAACAGAGGTTTACATGAATAGCTTGACATAGCTCAGCGACGCAGTGACTAATTGGCCTGCCTGAGGCCCTAGGTTCAATTCCCAGTACCAAGTTAATTAATACTAACTAATTAACAAATGCATGTCGGGTGTGGCTGCTTGCCAGCTTGTTTTCGTAAAGAGAACCAAATCGCCCTTGTTCTTGACTAGGATGACCAACCTTTGTAATATTTTTAAAGTCCCTAAACAATGCTCTTAAAAGGAAATAAAAAATATGCACGGAAATATGTGTGTGTGTGTGTGTGTGTGTGTGTGTGTGTGTGTGTGTGTCCAAAATCTTGCATGAAACACCTCTGTACAAAGGAAACAAACCTTAGCCCAGAGTAGCACCCCGAATAATCCAAGATGACCTACTTGTTCTGTGATCAACCGCAAGGTGATGAGCATTTATTGACTGTTTCTAGCTCCTATGCTAAGTTACAGAACGGCATTTTAAAAGTATATTCTTAATAAGATAATATATTAAAATATTAAAGTATTGATAAACTAGCTCAAAAATATAATGTTTATTTAGACTGTCCCACAAGTTGCCAAGGCTTGACTCTGACTGAAGCAAGCTTATTTTGAAATGTTTAGCCTAAATCTTCGTGCTACATAGTGTTATAATTTATGAAATACCATTCTTTATACTCTAATTATAAAATTGAGAGACATAAAAAGATATCTAGCTAATCTTCCTCTGCTGTGGTAAATCCTTCAGCCAGTAGCCTTTAAGTTACCCGCCCACTTGGGCGTGGCCTCTTATACTATATATGCCCATGTAAAGTGCACTTGCTCTTTCTTCCGGCTGCTGGATTCCCTTGCTGTTCCCCGTTCGAGCAGAGGACTGTGATCTGCGAGTCTACCCCTAAATAAATAACCCTTTATTATACTCAATTCTGAGCTAGTGTGGGATTTCTTTTTAGCAGCCGTCTTCATTCCTCCACCATTTACCTGTGATATTGTCAGAAGCTAAATTATTTTGGCCTATTTTTTTTTAATGAGAATAGACATTTGTTGTCTACCTGCTTTATATACTCTTTCCACATGTCCACCCTCGACTTGATAGAATCAAGCCAACAAATGCTATATCACCTGCGACTTTGTATTGTGTCCAAGTTCTTTGAGCGTGTATTTTTTTCAGCCTCCCTCTCAGGAACACGTTAGCCAGGGATTAGACTGATACGCTCTCCCCTTCTGTCCCAGTTCCTCCTAACCTCTCTGTACTTGTTTTCTGTGTTCTCCCGGCCCCTCGTGTCGTCTCTGTGTCACGGTGTCCTTAACACAGTGGCTGCAGCACGCCTTCCGGTGTTGACTGCGCCAGCGGACGCAGCACCCCTTCCTCTGTCAGTACCGTTAGCACGATCTGCCCAGGCGACTTGAAAGTTGCTGCTAAGATGGCCCCTAACATTCCTTTGGAAATGGAACTTCCTGGTGTGAAGATTGTCCATGCTCAATTTAATACACCTATGCAGCTGTACTCAGATGACAATATTATGGAAACACTGCAGGGTCAGGTTTCCACCGCTCTGGGGGAGACACCCTCAATGAGGTAATATGAGTCTGTTTGAACCGTGGGCCCCCTTGACTAAACACGTGGGCGGTGTTGACTTTGACGGTGTCTTCTAATTGTCTTGGTGGAAAGAAAGCTATGTGAACGCTTCAAAGAAAAAAAATCTTATTGCAAACATTGAAGCCTGGTGATAAAACTCATCTATGGAGAGAAGAGACAGATAGAAAGAAAATGAAACCACATAAAGACCGAATGGATGTCTTTGGAAAGCTACAGCATGCCTTATAAATGCCTGATTTAGTATCCTCAGAAGTGGCTGGTGATCTTACATCTGTCTTTTGTAGGTGAAAAGATGGGAGGTGGGGGCAGGGAGACACCACAGCTTTTACAGGATGATCCTTTCTCTTTCTCTAATTGCCGCGCGTGGAAAGGATTGTCTCCCTGTCTAAAATGTTTGCATTCCATTAAGGTTTTAAAGCAAATTCTTCAAGCTGTTAGTGAAGATATTCTGTCTTTATTTTGACTAGTTTCTTTTTTGTTATTCATGTCTGTTCCAAGTACCTTTGCAACCAAGCTTTTCCAATTAAAAAGATTTATTAACGGAATAAAATCCCATTGCTTCTTTTAGTGTTGCAAAATCACTTTCTATAAATTATTGTGATACTTGAGAATGCTATGTAGCAATATCTCAGAGTTGTCATGGGGTTTATACAGTGAGTTAATCCCAAAGCCATTTTGTAAAGAAATATATATATATATATATATATATATATATATATATATATATATATAATTTTTTAATACACAGATAAGTTTCTAGGTGGTACAGTTAAATAACAAAGTATCTAGTGCCTAACAAGTAATATAGTTACTGAAAGCATAGTAAATAAAACTGCTCTCGTGATTATTAATGTGACTACTAAAAGCAATCGTCAATTTAGCAAACATTGGTGGAGGTTACTTCACTGTGTGGTTTGAAACACTGTCAGGTGAATTCCATTCACTGACAAGTTATATGAAACTTGGTTTTATATAAAAAGGGCATTATTTAAACTTCTATGAGTGAGCTCACTCCTCTACTGTGTCTGCTGGGGGGGGGGTTCCCTAAAGGGGGGCGGTTTTACATAGCCATCAGACCAGGACTTGTTCTTTAAATTATCATGTCCTGACAGAAGTCACCTCTGTGAATTCACATGGTATTTCTTATACTAGAGACTCACTTGAGAGTAACCCCTGCTCAGCACTGGCTGGGAACAAAGGTTGATACTGTTGTCATGTTGCCTCGCGGGACCCCCGACGATGCATCACCAGCTATATTTGTGTTTCAGTGAACCCGCAGCCTCAGTACCCCCTCAATCGGATGTGTACCGCATGCTCCACGACAATCGGGATGAACCAACTCCTCCTCGCCAGTCAGGCTCCTTCAGGGTGCTCCAGGAAATGGTGAACGACGGGCCTGGTGAGCCTCTACTACTATCTACTGACTTGTGTGTAAAGGTCCTCAGATGGGCGGAGAAGAGGAACTGAGCCATAGGGGATGGGCGTCTGAATACTGGTTTTAGTCAGTATTCAAGTGAGTCTTTGCTCAGAAGGATTTAGGGAAAGAACTTTCTGGATGTGTCCAAGTATTCATGAAACAAAACCACTCATTTAAGTAAAAAATACCAAAAACAAATTCTATCCATAGTAGTCAAGGGCCAGCATAGCTTATTAATCAAAAGATTTACTTTTCAACAGATACTAGAAGATTTCTCAGCCTCTTCCCCCACAGTTCCTTGAAGTATTATAAACCCTGAGGCCAAAAAAGAAAACATGAAACGGCTGGGTGTGGTGGTGTACACCTGTAATGCCAGCACTCGGGAGGCAGAGGCAGGCGGATATCTCAGTCCGAGGCCAGCCTGGGCTACAGAGTGAGTTCCAGAACAGGAGGGCTACACACAGAACGCCTGTCTTGAAGAACAATAGATGATAGATAGATAGATAGATAGATAGATAGATAGATAGATAGATAGATAGATAGATAGATGATAGATAGATGATAGATAGATAGATAGATAGATAGATGATAGATAGATAGATAGATAGATAGATAGATAGATAGATAGATAGATAGATAGATAGATAGATAGATAGGAAATAAAACCTACAGTGCTCCTTGCTCTGGGCAAAGTGCCTTGCATATAGTATTACTAAGTTATCACAATTACTCGGGAAGGTAGAAACTATTATTTGCCCCAATTGACAAATGAGAAACAGAGGCAGAAGAAAAGCGGAGTTGGATAAGGTCGCACAACCAGTACGTCGGAGCGCTAACTTCTCGTCCAATTCTGTTGTCCTCAAGTTTCTACTTCAGCCCAGGCATTTTTCTCCCTACAAGATATACAGTGCCCTTCAAGAGTCGCACAGAAGGCAGAAACGCCTCCTGAGGATGGGTGCAAAGGTGGAAGTTAAGTGCTGGCAAGGTTCCAGAAACAATGGCCAACTGTGTCCATCAGTGGTGTGGGTACGAATGATGCAGCCACTGTGGGAAGCAGGGCAGGTGCTCCTTAGAAAGTTCATTCCGCAACAGCGCAGCAGTTCTGTGCCTACACAGACATCTCAGAGCAGAAATGCAGACAGACACTTGTACAATGGTATTCCAGTTATTCACAAGGACCAGGCGGATGGAAACATTCAAATCCCCGTTGAGACCTGAGTAGATAGACAAAACGTGATAACATACCCAGGACACAGTGTTATTCCACCTCTAAAGGGTCTGAGATCCTGACTGACGTGAGAATCTGGATGAACCTGGAAAGCTGTAGGCTAGGTCAAAGAAACCGGACATAAAAGGAAAGATGCTGTTGGTTCTGTTTATATTGAACATTCACTAGAGCAGGCCAATTCATAGACAGAAAGTGGAGAAGAGGTTTCTAGGGTTGAGAGGGAGGGGAAGAGCATTTCCCGCCTGGTGGTTACACGGGCTGCAGTTTCTGTCCACAGATAATGAAAAGGGAACAGAACACACGTGATATGCAGCAGGTGAGTATCCTCAGAAAGCATTGGAATAGAAAATTTTATGTTGTATTTTTTTTTTACCGGAAGACATCAAATGAAAGAAGCTCTCTGCTCTCTCCAGCATCTTGCAAGAGTTCCCAATAGCAGATTTTGGAAGCAATTTCATTTTTTTAAAGGGGCTGTTTCAGAACCAAGTCTCTTCTGCACCAGTGGGTCCTACTCCCTTTGAAACCACGGGGCGGACGCAGCTGAAGGATTCCTTGGGCTAAAGTGCACACTTTAAAATAGACACTAAAGTGCTCGCTGTCAAATAGACTCCCAAGTACAAACGGAGCCAGCTGTTCCCTACCATAAAAGGAAACGCTTTGTTTTTCAGATGATCGTCCCGCTGGAACTAGAAGCGTGAGGGCTCCAGTTACGAAAGTCCACGGTGGAGCTGGCAGTGCCCCGAGGATGCCACTCTGTGATAAGTGTGGTAGTGGCATTGTGTACGTCTTGCTTTAACTCGGGAATTCACGTTGGGTCTCCTTGGCAGTTTTCCAGTTCTTGTACTTCTAAGCCTTTATGTAGAAAAGGCAATGTTGAAAAGGTTAAATTTCTGTTCCTTAACTTAAAATAGAACATCTACAAGGCTTTAGCGTATTTGGCCAGTGTGCTGTAGTCAGAACCTTAAACTGGCATAGCACGTGAGTCAGCAAGCTGTACCTTCAGAAATACGTTTGTGAAAATAGATTCTGCCCAAATGTGCTTATGAAAACAATTTTCAAGAATAATGATTTCAAGTTTTTTAAATTGTTATTATATATTAATGAAATTTATAAATATAAATTTCATTAATATATAATCTTTGAATACTTACTTCTCTATATAGAAGAGAAACAGATGCAGAGACCATTGGGCTGTGAATTAAAATGCATTGTGTGACCAATTATTTTAATTATACAAATATCAAGATAGAAATCTTTAAAATACTGCCAACTTTCATTGTCAAGAAATTCCACATGGAAACAGTCACCTTTGCTGAATTCAGATGTTTTTAAATGAGTCATATCATCTTAAGTGTGTTTCACGGGGCCACTTCTCCCATTCGTTTATCCCTAGCACAAGAAGAGACAAAATTCGCCCAGTTATCCAAGAGAGCAGTGAGTGAGTGAGGGGCCTGCTTAGAATGGAAGGAACTGAGGGGGGACAGAAAGAAAAGGGGGTGATTTAACAGCATTTCTGAAAACATGCAACTCATGACATCACCAAAACTAATTATTACGCCTAAAGAAAAAGAAACCGTGTCCTTGGTTAAAGTGAGCCCACCCAATGGGTGTGCCCTCTCTACTGGGTAGAGTAGATGCTGGACTTAGGACAGAAAGTCAGCCGAGGGACTTCTAACTTTATATCCCATGGCTGACTCAAAGCAACTGCATAGATTGTGCTCCCACTTGTAAAGAATCTGGGGGCGGGGTATGAGACAGGAACCTACAGTTCTCGAAGTTACGTGTTCAAGACTATTCACACCTCGGTATCAGAGATGAGACCAAATGTGTCATGAAAATATCCGATGTGTGCTGTGGTTCCTGACTGTGAAACTGCCTAGCCTACGGGCAGCATCCTCTTCCTTTCTGGACTGGTTTCACCCATGTCCTCTCTGTCTTCTCCCTGCAGAGGCGCTGTCGTCAAGGCCCGGGATAAGTACCGGCACCCCGAGTGCTTCGTGTGTGCTGACTGTAACCTCAACCTCAAGCAGAAGGGCTACTTCTTCGTGGAGGGGGAGCTGTACTGCGAGACCCATGCGAGAGCCCGTACGAGACCCCCAGAAGGCTACGACACAGTCACTCTGTACCCCAAAGCCTAAGTCCTTTGCAGACGAGAACACGCATGCTCGCACCCACGCACACTTACACTGGCCCACGACATGGGTGGCTTTAGCAGGAGTGCGAACAGTCACCTCCCAATCTGAAGCCACGGCTTTTTAGGCATGTATCCTATTGTGTAGTGAGGGCAAGAAATGGGAAGGCAAAAGCCCACCTCTTGACAAAACCAGTATTATCTGCGATTTGCAATTCTTTATCTTTGGGGACAGCAATGGTGACATTTAAAGCAATAATGTTTCAACCTTATGCTCCACCATTTCCATCTGTTATACCACCATTGGATGTGGTAACACCTGGATATTTGGGGGAGTCAAGTTGTTTTTTCCTTCAGAATTGCTTTTGATAATTGTAGTAAGAAATGCCAAATAGCAACCTTGTATTCTAACAGAATCCGCAGGTGTCTGTGTCTGTTTTTCCTAGCGAGCTTGTCAGGAAGCCGTTTCCAGGATTTCTCTGTTTTGTAGACAAATAGCTGTGCCACGGAACAACACAAACACAATAAATACAGGAAGCATGTTTTTAAATGCCCAGTGAAGCAGTATTCGGTGGAGTCATTGTTTGAGCAGGAGGACCCACTCCTGTGTTAGCATGCAAACAGACAAGTATTATAAGAAGCTCGTGTCCTCGTTAGTTTTTATACTTCAGTCCCTTGTGTGTATGGTAGGGGCTGGAATGTGTTCGTGGTTCAGGGGTGAGGGGGCGGGGTCCTGAAGAAGAGTGACCATGTTTGTGGAGGCCAGCGATCAACCTTCATGTCATTCTTCAGGAACTGTCAATGCTGGGTTTTGGGACTCGGGGCTTGCTGGTTTGGCTAGAATGAGTTTTCAGCAACCCAGGGATCTGCCCTTCTCTGCGTCGCCAGGTGACCTTACAAGTAGCTGTCGGCACCCCTGCCTTTTTAACGGGGCTGAGGATCCAACTTCGTCCTTCACGCTTAGTAGACAAGCACTTCATTGACTGAAGAACATTCTCAACTCCTCGCTGTTTCTCATGGGCCCTAAGTTTCTGCTGATGGGAGGAGCATTGAAATTTTCTAGTTTAGGGTAATTCAATACGTTTCCCATTATACATTTGGGGGGGGGGGGCTTGGGCTTGGGCTCTTTTTATCTTTTAGGTTTATTTTATTGTATGTACCACGTGCATGCCGGATACCTCCAGAAGTCAGAAGGAAGGGATGGGTCCCCTGGAACCCGAGTTAAGGGAGGTTATGAGTCGCTATGGAGGTGCTAGGAACTCAACTTGGTCTCTGCACGAATACCAAGTGCTCCGAAAAAATCAGCCTTGTCTCCAGCACACAGCGTGGGCTCTTTTGACTGAAACGTCTCGTTCACATAAACATCGAGTAAAATGGGAAGCTCAGGTCTGGCAGGGTTGTTTCTCTCTCTCTGACTCGATGTGCCCTCTTCTGTACCCCAGGATGACAGATCCTATGGGGGGACCACCTGCTCGGACTCACTGGGCCCCACTGCCGATCTCCATGTCTTTGCTGAGAACTTGCTCTCCGCATAGTTCAGCCCAAGCCTTAACCTTGTCTCTCCTGTCACCTCCAAAACTCTCAGCTCAGTCTTCCAAGGAGTCTTGAATTTGGACATGAGCTCTGACTGGCGTCTGGCCCGGGGAAGTCCGCCTTGAAAGTCCTGCTGAGACTCACCTCCTCAGTCACCTAAGCTAGCCCCAATAGCAAAGTCCTTGGCTTGTACCTCTCACCTACTTTGCTCACCAGGCATGCCAGGACAGTTCTGAATCTGTCCCTTTAAAGGTCACCCAGCGGGAAAGCAGTGAGAAGGGATGATGGGGACCGTCTCTGGTGGCCTGCCTGTTGTGGCATCACTCAGCCGCATTACCCGTGGAAGCTGCTGCTCATTAACCTGGAGCTTATGTCTGCCTCCTATCAGGTCCAGTATGAGACCCTTAACTGTCTCCAACCCTGATTTCTCCAAGAAAATACCCGCCCGGCTCCCATAGGCATTCGAGATTGGAACCTCTGCAGTAAAACATGCTTGTTAGAGCTATTAAAATCAGCTCTTACAGAGATCCAGGATGTGAGTGGATGTGAAATGCATCTCACTTT
The DNA here is from genome assembly GCF_037038515.1 of Microtus pennsylvanicus. Taxonomy (NCBI): domain Eukaryota; kingdom Metazoa; phylum Chordata; class Mammalia; order Rodentia; family Cricetidae; genus Microtus; species Microtus pennsylvanicus. The sequence goes on from NC_134587.1 coordinate 84,949,419, forward strand.
TGTTCAAGGGTTATTTTTAAGAATTTGTCCCGGAAAACAACGTTTTGGAAGGCGGAACGTAAGTGAATGGCAACGGACTTAGAAAATCTGGGAAAATTAAAACCAAAAATGGCAACTGACAAAATAGAAAGACAAGTGAATTGAATTTCCAGGCTCTTGAAAAGCATGAGAATTGACAAGACCAGGCACCCCAGGGCCAGAGGTTAAAGGTGGGGCCACCAAAAGAAAAATAAATGGAATTTATTTAAGCCGCACTTAAAGGCTAGGGATGCAGCTCAGGTGGTGCCATCTTTACCTCCCAAACACAGAGAGTTGATCCTCAGCTTTAAATAACCCAAGTGTGCGGTGCACATCTGTAATCCTAGCTCTCAGGAGGCTCAGAAGTTCAAGGTCATCCTCAGCTACTTAACATTTTCAGAACTGGATAATAGGACACTGTTTCAAACCACAAACAACATGGAAGTATTTGCTGCCTACACCCTTACTGAGCCCTACAAGCTCGCGCCCCTCAGTGAGACAGCAAGCCTTGCACAGAAGGGAAGCAGAGCATTGCTGAACCAGAAACGGAAGCACAGGGCACGGCTACATGCTTGACTGGACACCGAAGAAACTAAGGCCGAATGGCTCAAGAGTAATCATTAGACATTAGTGTACACTATGTTATGTATTTTCCAAGCTGGGCATGGGGACAGACGTCTGTAATCCCAGCATGTGGTACTGAGACAGAAAGATTATCTAGAGATCGAAGGCTAGCCTGGGCTACCCATTAAGACCTTGTCTCAATTAATCAGTCAGTCAATAAACACAGAAATGACATTTTTTTTAAATTATAGTTCACAGATTTCAAATAGAATGGAGCACACAGTGAATTGTACACATTCAAGTTTGATAAAGAACTTATTATAGTAAAATATGATAGTGCCTATAAAATCTGAAATTACAGAGAGATATAGGCTGTAATTAGATAATTTAGATTATATGATTGTGGCTTCTGAGGCATGCCCCAAAACTACACATTCATTATTTAGAATAAACACTATTCTTCAAACAATTCAATCTAAAGTTTTTAATATGTAGAAGAATTAATAAAGAGAAATGAATGCAATATAAAAACTATTTTAAAATGCGCAACGTAAGATATAAAATATCAATGATAGAAATTAAAATTTTTTAAGTATTTTCTTGAACACCCTATGTGTTATTTTTATGTGGATGGGTAATTTGTCTGCATGTATGTCTGTGCACCACATGAAGTGCCCACAGAAGCCAGAAGAAGAGTTGGACTCCCTGGAAGCTGGAGTTACAATTGGTTGTGAATCACCATACGAGTCCTGGAACTCAAACCTGGGTCCTGCTGAAGAGCAGCCAATCCTTGTAAACACTGAGCCGTTTCTCCAGCCCCCAAAAATGTTCTAAAGCAAATGAAAAGAGATGTTCTCCTTATATAGTATTTTGTCCTTCAGCCATGAGTTTACGCCAGAAAGTCTATGTAGAAACTCATGAACAAAAGAAGGACAATTTTGGTTTAGCTCAGAGAATATATTCTCTTAGAGACAAAAGAAAAAAAGGCTTGGACGTTGTTTAGATTCACAAGCTGCAGAAAGCTGAAATACTCGATGACGCCATCCATGCTAGCTTGTATTTTTGCAGGTGTTAAGTAGAAGAGCTTAGAGCACACTGGTGTCTCCCATGAGCAGCCTACTTGTCTCTACATATGGTAAAATTTCTCAGTTGCCCAACCTGAGAACACTGAGGGAAGCAGAGGCTTTGGGTCTTTTTATGAACAACTCTAGTTACAAATGTTTGCCATGGGACTGGAAATAGGACTAAGTGTCTCGTTCTTACAGAGGACCCAAGTTCAATCCCCAGCATCCACATCAGGCAGCTCACAACCGCTTGTCACTCTAACTCCAGGGAATGTCTCTAACCATAGGCAAAGGAACATATATAGACATACACACATAAATAGTAGTAAAAAATATTTGCTTTTTAAAAAGCACAAATATTTGACGTGTTGTCCTTTGAACCAGTCTGATTTTAGCCCTAAGAGAAATTGCTTTTTGTAACTATCATTTTATTATTCTATCATCATGGCCTAAACCTCTTTTATTTATGCTATACCTTGATTCAGATAAGAAAAGACCATTGAGGAAAGGATAAAGGAATGAAAAGAATTCAAGTAAGCAAGTCTCATCTGCCCGACATCACTGTTTCACAGTTACGTTCTCAGAGCTCTGATCACTGTGGGGGGCCACTTCAGTAATCGCTCCCTGGACACTGAGAAGCAGGAAGTGCTGGTGACCAGACAGGGCAAGTCATTTTACTGTTCCCGTCTCTCTGCAGATCTTCAAAACTCCTGAGAGCGCTTCCTGTGAGTGACAGGTGAGGCCAAGAACCTTGAAGATGGGCTACTTTATCATAATTATTTTTCAAATTGGGAAATAGTATTAACCATTTTTATTTGATTACTTGACATACAATCAAACATAAAATCAGGGACCACTGAGATGGCTCATCGGGTCAAGGTACTTGCCGCCAAGCCTGGTGACCTGAGTCAGATGCCTGAAGCCCACAGAGTAGGAGAGAGCTAACTCCTGAAATTTGTCCTCTGACCTTCATAGTCTCAGTGTGGCACATGCATACCCACATACACACACGGAGAGACACGCACACACAGAGACACACACACACACACATACAAAATAAGTGTTTTTTAAAAAATAAAAAATCAGATATTAGCAATCACTTTTCAAATAACTTAGAACTTTGGCTAAATATGCAGAGTGTGTCTAAAAACATCTCTTTTTCTCTAAGAGTGAGGTAGAACAGGCATTTTAAGTTACAAAAAACGCAAAGCACAATTCTACAATCATTCAGAGAGAAATAATACCTTATCAGACCATAGTTACTATCCTCCCCATAAGAAGCATCTGGTATACAAATATTTTAAATTCAGAGCATATGAAATACTTGCTGGGCATGATGTGGTGCACACCTTTGATCTCAGAACTCGGGAGGCAGAGGCAGGCAGATCTCTGAGTTTGAGACCTGTCTAGTCTACAGAGTTCTAGACCAGTCAAAGAGTAAGATGCTGGTGCCAGGCAGTGGTGGCGCACGCCTTTAATCCCAGTACTCAGGAGGCAGAGGCAGGTAGATCTCTGTAAATTCAAGGTCAGCCTGGTCTATAAGAGCTAGTTCCAGAACAGGCTCCAAAGCTACAGAGAAACCCTGTCTCAGAAAACCAAGTAAAAGAAAAAAAAAGAGTAAGATGCTGTCCCTCACCCCAAAAAACAGTTTATATGCAATAAGAGTCAGCAAGATGGCTCAGTGGGTAAAGATTTTTGCCATACGAGCCTGGAGACCTGAGCTCAATCCCCAGGACCCATGAAATGTTTTCATTTATTTGTTTTACTGTATTTTACTGTGGTAAAGTATACATGGCATAAAAATCATCATTTTTAATTTAATGGCCTCATTAAAAGGTAAGGAGAACACTGAATCTACAGAGTTGCCCTCTGTCATACATACATGCATGCACACACTCACATACACACACGCCTAGTAATAATAATAGCAATAAATGTTTTTAGATATTATATAAAATTCAAATTACTTATTTTAAAATGAAAATTACTCCATTCTACTTTTTAGAGAAAGTCAAGCAAAGTTTACTGAGAAAAAAGATCGCTCCATCCTGTAGCTGAGAGAGGCCTTGCTATGGAGTTTCCTCCATTTTTTTTCCTTTTTTTTTTATTGATAAAAGGAGAATAAAAAAAAACAAAAAAACAAATTTCCACCTCCTCCCAGCCTCCCATTTCCCTCCCCCTCCTCCCACTCTTCTCCCCCTCCTCCCACTCTTCTCCCCCTCCTCCCACCCCTCTCCCCTTCCCCTCACTCCTCTCCCCCTCCCTCTCCAGTCCAAAGAGCAGTCAGGGTTCCTTGCCCTGTGGTAAGTCCTAGGTCCTCCCCCCTCCGTCCATATCTAGGAAGGTGAACATCCAAACTGGCTAGGCTCCCACCAAGCCAGCACATTAAGTAGGATCAAAACCCCGTGCCATTGTCCTTGGCATCTCATCAGCCCTCATTGTTCGCCATGTTCCGAGAGTCCAGTTTTATCCCATACTTTTTCAGTCCCAGTCCAGCTGGCCTTGGTGAGCTCCCAGTAGATCACCTCCACTGACTCAGTGGGTGGGTGCACCCCTTGTGGTCCCGACTTCTTTGCTCATGTTCTCCCTCCTTCTGCTCCTCATTGGGACCTTGGGAGCTCAGTCCAGTGCTCCAGTGTGGGTCTCTCTCTCTATCTCCATCCATCACCAGATGAAGGTTCTATGATGATATGCAAGATATTCGTCAGTATTGCTCTAGGATAGGGTCATTTCAGGTTCCCTATCCTCAGCTGCCCAAGGAACTAACTGGGGACCTCAGCTTGGGCACCTGGGAGCCCCTCTAGGGTCAAGTCTCTTGCCCACCCTAAAGTGGCTCCCTTAACTAAGAATTGTGGTTCCGTGCTCCCCTATCCAACCTTCCTTTATCCCGATCCTCCTGTTTCCCCAAGTCCCCCCCTCCTTCCCTTCTACCTTTTCTCTCCCCATCTCCCCTTACCCCCATCCCACCCCACCCCCAAGATCCCAATTTTCTCCCCTCCTCCATTTTTTTATTCCGTCCGTTGTTTACCTAGCAAAGAAGTACACAGGTGTTCTACTTCTACAGCAAGAGCCCAACTATGGCGTGAGTTTAAGGACTGACTTTCACTAGGCCAAGCTCGCCTTCCACACCACTTTATGAAGAACCCAAGCTGAAGAGCAAGAGTCTGTAAGGGTCTCCGACCGCAGGTACAGTCAGCAGGTGTGTGCATCCCAGTGGCTCAGCAGCCCCTGAACCTCTGCAAACACCGCCACAAGCAGCTACCTGCACTGTGCACAGCTATGGTACCGAGGTTCCTTCCGGGCGGCTGGACCCACCTCTCCTTGCAGCTGATGCTCCGAGTTGCTAAAGCCGCTGAACCTTCTAGAACACCGCCTCCTGCCCCAAGCCCCTCCTCCTCACGAAAGCTTATACCACAAAGTCATGCAGCAGAGACGCGTTTGTCTCTACTTCCTGATCCGCACATTCATCATTTCTGCGGTCTGCCTTCCGCCAGAGTGCCCTTTGCTCTCTGGGGGCAGAAGGATGTTCTGATACCTTTTCACTTCGTTATCATTTGTGAAATGGTACTTCGATCAGTAAAGAATTCTAGGCAGGCAATTTTATTGTTTTACTGCTTTTTATTGTGGCAAAGTATACATGACATAAAAATCATCATTTTTAATTTAATGGCTTCAAACGCACTTATGGTATAGAGCAATCATCACAGATAGTCACTACCAGAATGTTTTTCTCGTCCTCGAGAGAATACCGTGTACACCTTAAATACGGTAACTCTCAGTTCCCCACATGAGTGCCCCGAAACTTTCATTAGGCTCTGGGACCCCGTGAATGTAGCGTTCCGGATGCCCCTTTATAAACAGAATCGTACAATATCTTATCTCTTTGTTCCTCGCCCCTTTCACTTTTGCATGGTATTTTCAAAGATCATCCGTGTTGTAGCACAGAAGACAATTCCATTTCCTTTTAAAGGTAAATCATACCCCATTGTATAAGTCATACCTTATTCTGTTTACCCCTAATCTGTCTCTTGGAGAGTCCTATAAGTTGCTCTCACTTTTTCTTGTTTGTGACTTTTAATAGCCAATGTTGCTCTAGGCATGAGTAGGTCAGTGGCAGTTATTTTATTTTGGCACCTTTATTTTCAAAGATTATATTGTGATGACGATTAAATTATAATAAAAGACTGTAAAACTACACAAACATAAAACAGGAAGGGAAATGGCGCCAACCATAACCACATATATGTGGTTTATAACCTTGTTAACACAAGAGAACCATGGCCTTTGCTGCCTATATACTTTAATTAAGTATATAATCTTAATCGCTGTTCTACTGTTGTGAAATTTTTAAGCCTATGAATTTTATTCTAAATCTCACCGTTTCTTTCTTTCCACTGGGTTACCTTGGATTCATGCCACTATTATGCTGAAACTGTGTTTGTTCTCTTTGTAATAAAAATCATTTCATCAGTGAGTGAAGTGCTAGGGAAAATAGCGTGGAATAAGAAAATTATTAAGTTTGGTATTGAGAAATGAGATTAGTGTTGTCATGGAAAGAACTCTGGGTTGAGACTTGGATTCTAACTGCTGCTCTGCCGCTGGCCTTGACCTTTCTCATCTGCATAATGGGAAAGGAAGACTGAGCGATGCTAGAGGCCCCGCTATTTCACCCCATCACTCAATGACCTGATATTGTCTTTATCATTCCAGACTGGACTGGTCTTGAGAATGTGGTCAGGTCCTTGATTCAGTTTAGATGTTTCTTTCTGGTCCATACTCACAAACACCACCTCTGGCTTAGGCCATGGTTCCTGGTAGAGGTCAAACAAGGAGCAAGGCCTTGTTTAAAACGCATCCGTTCCATTGAATGTACGCAAGAATGGCACATTTATATACCAAGGGTAATCTGCTATTTTAACTAGGATTTTGCAGAGTAAACTGAGGCAGGAGAGTTCCATCAGTCTCTACAAGATGTGAAGGAGCATGTCACTAAGGAGATGAGGGGTTGAGATCTGGGAGGTGAGTGAAGGACTCCCCAGTACAGGGATGACTTGTCTCTGTGTGCACTTGCACAAATCAGTACCTCTTCACACACAGGCAGCTTCACAGACAGAATCGGATGCTGTGGGACAATGGTCTGTACCCTGTCAATTGTATTTTAATAAAATGCTGATTGGCCAGTAGCCAGGCAGGAAGTAGAGGTGGGGCAATGAGAACAGGAGAATTCTGGGAAGAGGAAAGTTCTTTCTGCCATCTTGACCCAGCCACAGACGAAGCAAGATGTGACTGCCTCACTGAATAAGGTACTGAGCTACATGGCTAACATAGACAAGAATAATGGGCTAATATAAGTTATAAGAGTTAATAAAAAGTCTGAGCTACTACGCCAATCAGTTTATAACTAATGTAGACCTCTGTGTGATTCTTTGGGACTTAACAACTGTGGGAACCGAGAAAAATCTCAGCCAACAATCTTCCTGATGCGAATACCTCCTTCCAGAGAAAGTGGTTCACTATTGCATGTGCCTCCATCATCTTTACCAAATGGACAAAGCACTACCTGTTCAACCCAGTTCCTCATTCTCCACTTCCCAACACAAATCATACCTGTGATTCTGTTACTCATGTCTTTTTCCAGCTCAGTGTACTGACTCAGTCTCTTGTCTGTGGTTCTTCTTAACATATGGACATGTTTACACACTTCATTCATCAAAAGCATCTCTTCTTTAACATATGGACATGCTCACACACTTCATTCATCAAAAGCATCTCTTCTTCCCTAACACCTGTGCATCTCCAAGAGCTTGGTGTCTCCCAACAATCCCCTTAGCACACCAAACTTTCTATAGTTAACCTGACTCAACTAACCCAGTGCTGTTTACTTTCCTCTAAACAAGGCCTCTTAAAAGCAGCAGTTAACCACCTAAAAGCCAGAGCTTGTTCCCCTCCTTTGTGACTCATGGCATTCCACCTCTCAATACACAGAGTCAAGTTGAAATTAACACTGCCTGCACCTTAACGTAGACTGGGTGCAGAGATGTTTTGACCTGGATCAAGGCTTCAGCTGTGGACACTATTTCTGTGATCCACTGAAGATTTCCTAAGTCAACATCATGAGGTTCCCTTCTCCATCAAAACACAAGCCTGGAAACAGCTCTCATATGGGTGGATCCTTGGGGCAAGATGGCAAGTAACACACTCTGTAGAAGATTCCATCTTCGCATAGTGATAGCCCTGTAATCCCAGGTTTAAAAAAAGATCTGGTGAAGCTGAAAACCCCAGACGTCTTGCAGTCTGGTCAGAAGTGGCTAAGAATAGACCCGAGGAGCTTGTTTTTGTGCAGGGCTCTTAAGTTCATTCCAAATGCTTGAAACTACAGCTGTTGATCTGCAGGGAAAAGTAGATTTTTCTGAAAGGAAAACTGGAAGATTTTGAAGTATTGCGACTCTCGGCTTTTAAAAAAAATGGTAATGTAGATTTTAATTCTATCTTATAGGAATGGACTTCATGATAGAAAAAAAAAAGTCAGGCTTTTAATAGGACGGTTGGAGGAGTGGTCCAAGTACTGAAAACATGCTGACAAAATACACTTTGCTGTCTGCGTGATGCGAGGCTGAATCCAATAGAGAAATCATCACTCACCAGAACAGGAAGATTTGAGAACTAATACAAGTAATATTAGCAACAGAATAAACTCCATTAGTAACTAATAAATAACAGAAGGAATACTTACCCATACAGAAAATTATAAGTCAATTAGGAAACCAAAAGTTTATAAATAATGGAATATTACATAAGTCAAAGTATTTTAACAAACTATTTCTTAGTCGGGAAAGAACAAAGGTTAACTCTCTTTCCAGTGGAGACCAGTGAGTCATCAAATGAACGCCACACTGGTGGAGCAGACGACAGTGCTTGCCACCTGACAGAATGTCGTGAGGACAAACAGCCATTCTTTCACCCCGACAGGGCGCATGACCTGAATCCCACCCCCTAGAAAACATCCACCAAAGACACAGAAACACTTTACAGAATAGCTGGTCTAGAACATTCTAAAATGGTAAGGCCTTAGAAGTCCAAGGTAAACCAAACTGGTCAGGCTGAGCTATAGTAAGCAAACACATCATCGCCATTACTCTTGGGGTGGGACCTGTGTCTACCCAAAGCACTACTTCTAGAACTCAATGAGACCTGAGGACTACAGGGTGATTGTGCATCAATATTAATCTCTGAATGTTAATGGCTGTACTGTGCTTCTTTTCGGTGTTCTTATAAGACACACACCCGGGAGAGACGGGATGTGAAGTCGGCGATTCACCCTTGAGACAGCTCAGTTGGTGCAGAGCTTACCACACAAGCGCGAGGACCTGAGTTTGACGCCCAGCACCCGCATGCCAACGACCACGTGCACTCAGGACCTCTGGGGCTTGCTGGCCAACCAGAATAGACTGCCTGTGAGTGCCAGCTTCCGTGAAAGACGGCTTCAAAAACCCACGGCGGAGCTCAATAAAGGAATATATACAACAAAGACCTCTGACTTCCCCAGTCATAAGCACACATGTGTGTGCATACCCACCTGCACACAAACACACCAACACATGCCTGTGCGTACACTATGCACAAATACACAAAATTGAATAAATGTTTAAAAGTTAAAATAAACCTTCCTTACTTAGAAGGCATTTACCTGATAGATTAATTGATTGAGAAGTTTTCATTAAAACAAAAGTAGGTTTCTGTTGAGACTAGAGCCCAGATTAAATTGTAAGCACCTATCATATGTGTTTTATAGTCTCTGCCACCTGTTTTGACTTGGTCGTGACATGAAAATCTTCATTCCGCAAATACCGCATATAAATTAGAGTTGTCCCCAAATATTTCATTGTCACCATATTATGGATAGTAACACATAGCATTAGATAAACTGTATTATTTATGTTCTTTAGAATAGTAGTTTAAGGGGCATATTAGATGGAAAAATTAAAATTTATTAAAGCTGTTTACAGTGCCGCAAAAAAAGACTGCCAAGTTTGATAAGAGACCATTGCTTAACAAAAGAAATTTTAGCTAGTGAATATTGAATTACCATGCTTCCTTCCTTGAAAGTAAACCATGTATGATTTATTTTGAGTAGTAAAACAGCATATCATAGTGGCTGTCAGTTCCTGCTCATTGTAATTTAAAATTCAATTCTCGATGACTGTGTATTCTATCGGAAATAATTGATTTTGTGCATCGGGCTTTCCAACCAGTCCGTTAAGAAAGCTCTGCTTCCCACGGAAACATCCGCCTTTTACAAGTGGTTCATCAAGAGCACAGGAAAATCAGTGTACTTTGACAAATGAAGACCAATCAAGTGTTCCCTCCACAACAGCTCAAGGAAAAGGGTGGGGATGGGCTCGGCTTCCTGACCACTCCGTTACTAGGCAACGGGATGCTGCGGCTTGAAACGGCAGAGCTGACCGCTTGTGGCAAGGCAGTTGACAGAGAGATCTTAAGCAACAGAAATGAGCCCCGGTAAGAGCGATCCAGGAGGCTGTCCTCGAGGGGGGAGCTATGGGAAGTGGAGGATACTGAAGCTACACCCGAGTCCCTTTACCCACAAGCCTCAGGAGTTTCCCAGGTGGACCTGGAGTGTGGGCCTTCCTATCTCATATCCCCTGCCCAGACACTGAGAGAGCACCCGCCTGCCCCTAGCGACAGCCTCCAGCCCTGCTACAGAGTCAGTGTCTCTACCTGACCCCAGCGCGCCCTCCGGTGGCCGCCGAGGGTGTGGGCGACCCGAATCTCTTTCCCGCTTCGTCACCTTCCCAGGCTACCTTCCAGCTCCTCGCCAAAAGCTGTGCTCGGTTCTGTTCCAGAAAAGCGTCTTGAGGAAGAGGATGAAGTTGACTCCGTTCTCCTGTCAGCATCCAAGATCCTGAATTCCTCTGAGGGGGTAAAAGAGTGTGGGGTCAGTGAACCAGGTAAACTCTCTGGGTGGAAAAGAAAAAAAAAGCCGAGGTTTTGCTGTTTTATTTTGGTTTGGTTTGTTTGGTTTGGTTTGGTTTCAGTTTCAGACTGAAACATGTTATAAAGTCAGGAAACAGTATCCAGGCAGCCTGATTCCGTAGCTGACTCCTAACTTGGATGACAAAGTATAGTTGGTTTGTTTTTTGTTTGTTTTCTTTTTTACTCTTTGCTCTTTGGGGGCCTACCACCCAGCTCCCAAATAAATTCATCGAGTCTTATTCTTACTTATCAATACCCAGCCTGAGTTTGGCTTCTTTCAAACCAGCTTTTCTTAATCTAAATTATCCCACTTACCTTTTGTCTCTGGGCTTTTATCTTTCTCTATTCTGTATACCTTTCTTTACTTCTTACTCCGTGGCTGGCTGTGTAGCTGTGTGGCTGGCCCCTGACATCCTCTCTCCTTCTCCTTTAATTGCTCCTCTTCTTTTCTCTTCCAGTTTATTTTCTCTGCCTGCCAGCCCCACCTATCTCTCTTCTGCCTCGCTATTGGCCGTTCTGCTCTGTATTAGACTAATCACGTGTTTTAGACAGGCAAAGTGACACAGCTTCACAGAGTTAAGCAAATGCAACAGAAAGGAATGCAACCCGTCTTTGCATCATTAAACAAACGTTCCACAGCATAAACAAATGTGACACACCTTAAACTAATACTGCACAAGTGAAGTGTACTCTCACTCACAGGGCTTCTACAGAACTCACTAGCACTGCCACAGCAAGCTAAGGTTTGCACTTGAGCATTATTCTATGTAGCTCTTTAAAAAACGCCTTGTTCTTCTCTTTCTGTAGTCCAGGCACACACGTAACACTTTTTGCACATATTCAATATGACAGAATTTTCTGCAGGCTTGGGAATAAACTCCCCTTGTCTTTATTATTTAAAAGGTCATCCCATTGATAATTAAGTCATTTTTTTTAAATTTCAAGACTTAAATACAAAACAGAAAATAAAAGCTGAGTATAAACACTATTTTTTTAATATTTATTTATTATATATACAATATTCTGTCTGTGTGTATGCCTGCAGGCCAGCAGAGGGCACCAGATCACAACAGATGGTTGTGAGCCACCATGTGGTTGCTTGGAATTGAACTCAGGACCTTTGGAAGAGCAAGCAATGCTCTTAACCTCTGAGCCATCTCTCCAGCCCCCTAAACACTATTTCTTACATTCTCAATGGATAATAAACTTCTTCAAGGGCAGGGCCATATCCTCCACTCCCTGTCAGAGCCTCCCAGTATCCTACATTTAGCAAAGACTTAGGAAATGCTGAAATGTGATTCTGTGTTGACCCCTATGAATCTCTAGTCATTCCCTTCCAATTCAAGAATCATACAGGTCCATGTGGCTATTCGAGCACTATTGAATTTTAAAAATACCTTCCCTTAGGAACAAGATACACCCAAAGACTCATAAGAAATACAAAAGGTTCTCTTATTACCCTTAAAAATAAGTGAGTCCAATTTCCTCCCTACTCGCTGCCTGCACTAGATCATCAGAACGCTGCTGAAGAAAATACTCATTTTTGAGTCATATCGTGCCGCTTAAAGCAAGCTGCTTAATGCTACGTGGAGCGTTTGCTTTATTGCCAAAATAAGTCCTTTTTCCAATGCTCCCTCCCAAGATAATTATGTCATTTCTCTCCCCACACCCTCTCAATTCATCGCATCATCTCACTGTATTTGAAAAGGTAGAAATAACCAGAACAAAATTCCCTTATCCTTACCCTTCACATTTACCCAGCTCCCTTCTTCCTGTCTCAGGGGAAGAATCGCTCCTGCTCAATCAAGGACTAGTTCATCTAGATCCCACAGCCAGAGTCCCTCGGCCATGGCCTCCCTCCTTCTCTAGGAACCACTCCTTCTTGATATGTTTTCAGCCAGCAAGCATGTTAGCCTCTCCAATAGCTAGAATAAATATTGAGTTAATAATAAATCCCCTTGGGCTGGTGAGATGGCCTGGCAGGTGACAGGTTTGCTGCCATGCTCACCAGCTTGAGCTCAGTCCCCGGGGAGGAGGAGAGAACCAACTTCCACAGTTTGTTCTCTGACCTTCGCATGCCCCTCTTGGCTTGTGAGCATGTGCACACACACTAAGTAAGTAAATATAATTTTCAAAATTCTTCTCGTCCACATGTCTTCTAGTGTGAACCCTATCCTACTATGATTCCTCTTCCATGGCACAGTAAAACTTTAAAAAGATTGCCCGTACTTGGCGGCTGCAAATCACATTCTCCCTGGAAGCCATTTATACCAGTGCTTCATTAAGCTCTCCCCCAAAACTGCCTGTATTTAGGATGGCAGCCACACCCACATTGCCCATCAGTGTTCGGCCCCTAAATGACATATCCAATGGGGTCCTTGACGTTTCTCATAGACAACTTATGAGTATCTTAAAGTATCCTAAAGAGGTTGGTTTTCTCTCTCTCTCTTAAAATATGAACAAAGGCTTTCAGCATACTTCCCAAAAATTTCCCCACCTGTGCCAATTTCTACCCTGGTCCTGGATCTACAGCCCCAGGGAACAGATCACTGTGGATCAGGAAAGGGTGTGATAAGAAATCATCTACAGGGCCTAGACAGGTGGCTCAGCAGCTAAGAGCACTTGCTTCTCTTCTGGAGGACCCATGGGTTCGATTCCCAACACCCACATGATGACTCAATTATCTATAACTCAAACTCAGGAAATCTAATTTCTTCCTCTGACCTGAGGTACCAACCATACATATGGTGCACAGACGTCTATGCAGGAAAAATGTCCAGACACATAGAAAGGTTTCAAAAACAAGCCATCTACACTATGTCAAAGAAAACAGCAATTCTAAACAGAATGGTCACATTTAAATAGATATTTGTGTGATGAGGAGCTATGCAATTATACTGTGATCAAAAATGGAGGAAGATGGACAGAAAATATAGAAGAGTAATGTATATAAATCTCATTGTTCTTTCTTAAGAACCTATTATTTACTGTTCCACTTTGATCTACTCAATTTACTAAATATTATATGTAATGTAAACACAACACTATTGTTTATTTTGTTTTGTTTTTCTTTTTCTTTTTTTCTTTTTTTTTTTTTTTTTTTGGTTTTTCGAGACAGGGTTTCTCTGTGGTTTTGGAGCCTGTCCTGGAACTAGCTCTGTAGACCAGGCTGGCCTCGAACTCACAGAGATCCACCTGCCTCTGCCTCCCGAGTGCTGGGATTAAAGGCATGCACCACCACCACCCAGCTCATACTATTGTTTAAAGGAGAGCTTTGTGGGAACTATGGCTACAGAACAGAATGTGAGATTCATAAAACTCCACTGCAGAACTAATCTTAGTAGCAAATACGAAGAGTAGAAAATTAGTATGTGTCAGAGAAAATTTTCTCATCTTTCTTGGCGAGGAGTAAGTCAATTAAGGACACAGTAGAAATATATGTTTTCAAGTTATTAATATTTTTCTTGGTATATTTTAATACAATGTCATTTTGACTGGCATATACTAATTATATATTTATGGGATACATTGAAATCTTTAATTACATGTATATGGTGTAATAATTATTTTTAAGAAAATTGATGTATCTAACCCATCAGATGTTTATCATTTTTTTGCCGTGAACATTTCCATTCTTCCAGCTATTATGAAATAATCCATTAATTCTTATCAATTATAACTACCCCCTATTAACCACCCTCTCTGTCCCTCACACACTTTCCCAGTCTTTGGTAACCAGCAATCATTTCTCCACTCCTATGAGATGCCCTTTTACTTTCTACATATGTGTGAAAACTACACGTGTACAGACATGCATGCAGGCAAAACGCCCTTACACATAAATTTTAAAGTATAAAATTTCGTTTTCTTCCAACATTGTATAAGAGGTCCTCTTTGTCCATATCCTACCTCTTCTAATGGAATTCATGCTTGTGTGTGTGTGTGTGTGTGTGTGTGTGTGTGTGTGTGTGTGTGTGTGTGTACACAAAGAGAGAGCTGAAGGGTTGTCTAAAACTGGTTCTGGATGGCAGGCTTCTACATGACATCACCGGTTTTTGGTTTGTTTTGTTTTTGCATAGCCATCATGAGCACACTAGAATAAGTTTGTTTAGAGTCTAAACTCTTTGGAATGCTTTCCCACCTTGGTCTCAGCTTCCCAAGCGAGGCAGAAATGAGCAGTTTGCAGGTAAGCTCTCTAGCCTTCCGTCCTCCGATTAAAGACAGGATTCTTGAGTTGACCACACATCTCCAGGTTCTGAACTAATATTGCCTTGTTAGTGATGAGGACCGAAATGGCAAAGGGGATGTCTGCACTTGACAACCATCTTCTGTGCTTCTGATGGATTCCCTAATCCAAAAGAGAGGATTCGGAGGCCTGTTTGAGGACCTGACAGACGCAGTCATTCATAATTCTCACTTTGTCAGCAAGCTAGAACACGTTGGCTTCTTAATTTAAAAAAGTGTTTTAAGGCAAGCAAGTTACCTGCCACGGGGTTGAGTGTACATCGCCTCTCCTCTGCTGCCCACCCACAAACAGCCTCCGGGAAGGTGCCAAACCTGTGACGTCACTGTCTATCATCCTAAGGAGACTGAGGACTTCTGTTCACTATGTGTTGATTTAAAGTGTTCAAGGAAAACAGAATAGTCAACCGCTGAGCAGGAAAAAAATTCTTCAGTGACAAAACCTAAGAGAACAAGATCAGCTTCGGCACTAGCTACCGCCCCAGTCCCCGCCCCGCCCCCAGCGCGCCCCCACCCTGTCCCCACAGCAGGTCTGGCTACCCAGCATAGATCAGTGGACTGAGCAGCATGCTCCTCTTGGGCTGTAGCGGCAAGACCCCATGTTGTGTCTTGGGGGGGGGGGGGTGTTTGTCGAGAGTGGTGCGGCATCGTAGCAGCAGAAAGGAGCAATGGATACCCACTGCAATTGGGGGAGGGTCTTCCCACAACAGGAGGCAGGGTAGATGCACGCCTTGAGGACACAGCCATCGATAGGGAAGTGTTCCTATTTTTACATAGTGAAGAAGGGCCAAAGGAATGCTCACAAACCTCCTTCCCCAGGAGAAAGCGCAGATTGTTCTTTATAGAACTTTGCCCGAGAGCACGGCCCATCCTGCACACCCCGCTCGTTTCCATGATTCAGGGAGATCACCGCACGGCAATTTCACAAAATTAAGACCTATATAGTCCATTTACTAAAGGCCTTTCAGCCTTCCACAGCATTATTAATGGTTAGGGGTTTTGTTTTGTGTGTGTGTGTTTTTTTCTAAACAAAATGAGTGAAGTCTTTAGCTCAGAAACAGCTATTTGAGATTTTGAGACATTGCAAGTTAGCGGTTTCTTACGAAAGTAAGAGCATAACCCCAAGTAAGTACTTTCTTTTTTTAATTTTTAAAATTAAAAAATATAAAAATATAAAACCTATTTATTTAAATGTATTTATAATATATAATGTATTATATAATATACTACAGTTTACAATATACTATACATATACTTAATATTTATATATAAAGGTGTGGTGAGCCATACTTTTAATCCCAGCATTCAGAGGGCAGAAATATGTGAATCTCTGTGAGTTCAAGGCCAGCCTGGTCTATATAGTGAGTTTCAAAACAGCCAGGGTTACTCAATGACCTGTCTCAAAAAAAAAAAAAAGAAAAGAAAAGAAAGAATTAATTAATTTGGGCTGCTGAGATGGTTCAGTGGGCACGGGTGCTTGCTACCAAGCCTGACAAACTGAGTTAGATCCTCAGGACCCACGTGGTGGAAGGAAACACCGGCTACTGAAGGTTTGCTTCTGAACCCCACACACAAAGCCACGTGTGCACCAATCCTCCCATGCCATGGTGCAATCGTAGGGGCCAGAGGACAAGCTTGTGGAGGGAGAGCCCTCCTTCCATCCTTCCATGGGTTCCAGAATCAAACTCAGACAAGCAGGTCTGAGCAGCAAGCACGCAGTCATCTCCCTGTCCCCACAGGTAGGTGCTTCTTAGAGAGCTGTCCTTAAATTTAATGTGTGGCTAAGAAAGTGTAAGTATCAGGCCTTCTCATCCTGAGTTAAGAGAGTGCTTTTCACAGCAGCTCCTGCAAAATAAGATGTTTGGCATTAAATGATGCACGGTCTTTGTTTTGCTCCTTAGAATATGGCCGCATATCAGAACCAGAAAATCAAATCCAACCACAGTCAGCACTGAAAGTGAGTGTTTTGTTTAATGATGTGAAAATCCTTCCTAAACAAACACTGGGTCTTCCACACTAGCCTCACAAAAATGTCCATGAACGCACTCAGAGTCAGCAGCACAGCTAGAGTCCGCTGACTCGTGGGATACTGTTTGGAAACCAAGCCACACTGGGGGATGTTCTTTCAATCCTAGCGATTGAAGACCATGTTTAGCCCCCTGAAAGTGTCCTCCTGACCCTTTGTGCAATCTCTTATAGGTCCTCCAGCATCAGCTGCAGTCATTTCAAGCTCTGCGGATGCAGACTCTACAGAACGTCAGCATGGTATGATTGCTGTAGTTCCTACATAAGAGATCTCCTAGTTTAAGGTACCAGCCTGTCTACTGACCTCATCAGTAGTCAGTTGTTAGGTAGATGCGAGTTCGATGTATCAGAGGTGGACATGTATTTCAGGCTCTAAATTTGTTTGGAGTAAACTACATCCTCCTATATTTTTGGATGTGAGGCAGAAAGAAAAGGCACTCATATTTAAAGTGCTACCTAGGACAGACATGGCTCAATTGTTGAGTGTTTGTGTAACATGTGCAGAATCTTGAGTTTGACCCTGGCACTACAAATACATGCATGCATATACATACACACACATACATACATACATACATACATATGTATATACGTACACATATACACCATACATACACACATGTATGTACATACATACACACATACATATATACATACACACATGCATACATACATACACACAGTCTGCAAATAGAGACTCTAAAATTTAAACACAAAATAAAAGTGGCTCTGGGGGTAAGTGTCCTCTATCACCCACGTCACTGAAGAGCCTAAGAACAGTTCTGGAACAGCCACTTCTGGTGATCAAGAACTCTGGCCATCAGGCACAAGTCTCAGCCACACCATGGTCTGCTTTCCAGGACAGTGGGCTGTCCGGTGCCACATCCTGGAAAAGGGGTTGGAAAGAACCCCAAATCTGTGCCCATCTAAGCTCAACTCAGGAGAAGGAGAGAGAGAGGTAAAGGAAAGGAAAGGGGCGGAAGAGGAGACACTTCGCTCTCATAATAGGGTATATTAAGGTCCCTTGCTCTGATTCCAAATGCCACGGACTGGTTCAGAAGCAATTCATGACCATCACTCTCGAGAGAGAGACTCAGTGCTGAGTCACAGATCCAGTCTTGCAGCTAAAGGCAGAACTGGTGCCATCATCAAAAGCACACAGCCTTCACCTGGAGAAATTAGAGAGACCAGAACAGAGAATGCGTGTCAGGCACACCACACGCAACATGTCCTCACTAAAGTCCTGGCATCACCTGTGACTCAAGACCAAGCTCTGCCCCAGTGACAGACGTGTTCTGTCTTGAGGATGCGTGTCCAAGATTTCTTATTTATTCCACAGTGAAAGAAGTAAATCTTCTATTATTATTATTATTATTATTATTATTATTATTATTATTATTATTATTATTGGTTTTTTCGAGACAGGGTTTCTCTGTAGCTTTGGTGCCTGTCCTGGAACTAGCTCTTGTAGACCAGGCTGGCCTTGAACTCACAGAGATCAACCTGCCTCTGCCTCGCAAGTGCAGGGATTAAAGGTGTGCATCACCACCGCCTGGCTTAAAATTTTTTAAGCATAGATCATAAAATTTTACTGCTTTACCAAGTACTTATTTCCGCATTTTTTTTTCTTAAAAGTCCTTTAATGACAGATAATGCCATGGCCGAGAACTTTTTACAGGCAGGACACGTAAAGGTGTCTTTCAACTGTGTGCTTCTACAGATAGACAAGCTCCCAGATCTAAATTCAAATCCTAACATTCTCCATTTGTCTTTCGAAGGTACAGTCTGAAATCAGCGAGATATTGAACAAAAGTATTGTTGAAGTAGAAACCCCACAACTGAACTCAGAAAAAACTGTAGTATTCAGCATGCGCCCTGAAAGGGATCTGGTATGTTTTCCTTTAAAAGAAATCATTCCTCTCTTGGTATTTAAAAATTATCCCTACAACTGGTTTGTCTTCACCTTTCCGTTCTCTCTTTCTTCACTGGAAAAATGGATGTTCAAAGATGAAAATAAGGAAATATCTCTCCTGAAAATTTTAAAAGAAGTGTGTTTATATCTGTACTCTAGAATTTGGCTGTTTCTTTTAGGATGGTCTGAGAGGCCTCTCCCTTCATCTAAAAAATTTATTTTCTTCTTCTTGTGTCCAGGCAATGCTGAAGCATGCATGGGCAGCCCATATAATGCGGTTCTGTTGGACTTGTTTATATTGGGTTTCATGGTCTAAATTGATGAGGATGCCTGACCAGTCCCTTCCTCAAGAGGCCACCAGATCTCATTACAGATGTTTGGGAGCCACCATGTGGTTGCTGGGAATCGAACTCAGGACCTTTGGAAGAGCGGGCAGTGCTCTTGACTGCTGAGCCATCTAGATGCTGAAAATTCCAAAGTAAATGCAAGGCACTTTGGGTAGCCTGCCTGTTCGGAGGGGACTAACAAACCAGGACTGAATTTTATAGAAAAGCTCCAAACTAGAGTGGCCAATATTATCCATGCTAGCTAGGAAATCACATTTCCAAGACACTTGCAGTCCGAAAGTCACCCTTTCAAGACCAGGAATGAAAGCAAAAAGCTAACAAATAGCCCAGCAGCAGAAGCACTTGCTTTCCCTGAGTTCCCATGTGGCCTTCCTCCCTAGCATGATGCATTTACTACATTTCTACATCTGACATTAAGAAGTTGAACCACGTATCTCACCCTTTAAGGGAGGAAGTGCAATTATAAAGCACTCTGTGAAGGCCAGAGTTGTGGATCTCAAGATAGTTGGTGCTATTTTGTTCCTGCCCTGCTAGAAAGATAAGGCACACACACACACACACACACACACACACACAATCTTCTTTAATTAGTAGATAGAATAATTTGGTTGTACACATAAATCGACCCCAAATTATATCTTAATTTCTTGGTCACGTGGCAAGGAACAATGATTTATAGTATACTTTCTCTTGCCGCTAGCCTAATGAGAAACAAGAAGAAATGCTTTCTATCAAGAAAAGTCATTTTGAGGACCCTAAGGCTCTTCATTCATTGGCAGAAAATGTTAGTAGTAATAATGGCAGCAGTATCTCTCAAAGCATAAATATTCCACCCCAGATACAGGTCAAAGACATGTCACCTCTGGAGAGCCTGAGACCTGCCGCACATAACCTACCTGCCAACACAGCAATAGGGGCTTCTGACCAGCCTGACACAGTGAAGATTCTCAGTCTTCATCGGATTCCACCGCCCGTTCCCCAGACTGTGCCACCTCAAACTGTGCCTGAGACTCTGGATAAATCCACAGTCCCCGCACCTTCTCAGAAGCGTGAATTTTGTGAGAACCTAGATGATATCTGTCACTCCATTAAACAGATGAAAGAAGAGCTTCAAAAGTCGAACGACAGGGAGCTGGCGCTTACAAATGAACTCCACACATTCCAGGCGGATGCCAATACGCAGAGTCACGCGAGATACGAGCTGTTTCCCATTCAGAGTTCAAAACTGAACTTCATTCAGGAAGCAAACATGGAAGTTAACCTAAGTGAAGACCTCAAGTCAAAGAGAATTTCTGAATTAGAAGCGTTAGTGAGTAAATTACTCCCACTCAGGGAAACAGTGTCAACATTGCATTTAAATTTTTGTAGGAAATGTAAAAAATTATCTAGGAGTGAAATATGCCGGGGAAAGAGGACTGAGAAAAGTAAAGACATCCCTATCACCAGCAAGAATATTATGGATTTAAAATTCCACGCCCGAGCTCCAAGGCACACTCTGTCATTCCTTAACCCAGTGAAACAGGAAAAGAAGGACAAGGAAGAACAACCACTCGCAGTAAACCAAGGACCGATAACGTTTGAAACGGAGAAGACACCCAAAAACACCTGTGTCACTGAGCAGTGTGTTGCCAAGATTCACTACCTACAGAATTACCTAAAAGAATCCATGCAGAACCAGAAAAAAGTGACAGAACTGGAGAATGAAAACCTGGCCCTTAGGACCAAAATGAAGCCCCTCATCTTCACCACCCAATCGCTGATACACAGGGTTGAAACCTACGAAAAGCAGTTGAGGTCTCTGGTTGAAGAAAAGAGCGCCCTCCAGGCCAAGTTAGCTAAAGCGGCGGAAGAAAACAATGACTGCCTCCGGGAACTGAAGAAAATCGTCAACACGTACAACGTCCTCCAAGGCCAACACAAAATGCTAGAGGAAAAAAATAGTCAACTTTCCCTGGAAAAGCAACAGATGACAGAAACAGTGGATCACTTGAAGAGTAGGGACCACAAGTCCCAAAATGACATGGCCGTTCTCAAAAACGAAAACAATAGAATGAATATAGAAATAGAAGCAATGAAAACGAACATGCTGCTGCTACAAGACGAAAGAGAAATGCTAGAAAAAAACATGTACCAACTCCTGAAAGACAAAGGCTCGCTGGAGAGCGACCTGAAGGAGAGCGAGCTGGAGACGCTACAGCTAAAGGAGAGAGAGAGACTGGCGGAAGCCGAACAGCAGTCTCTTCTGCACATGCTCGAAGCGGCTAAAACCAAAAATCTGAATCTCGAGGCAACGTTACAAGAGTCGGCTTCTGCCAGGCAGACGCTGGAAAGAGAACTGGAGGCCTTTCAAACCTACCAGTCGGCTGCGGAAGAGAATCTCCGGAAAGAAATCAAAAGTGCCAAATCGGAGACGAGCATTTACAAAAACAACTTGGCAGAGATCAGCAAGGAATGTGAGGTGTTATCCAAAATGGTCCTGGAGATCAAGACGGACAACCAGATCCTGAAGGAGGAGCTTAAGAAACACAGCCAAGAGAACACCAAGTTTGAAAACAGCATCAGCCGGCTCACCGAAGACAAGGTGCTTCTGGAAAACTACGCGCGGAGCATAGAAAACGAGAGGGACACGTTGGAATTTGAGATGCGGAACCTTCAGCGAGAGTATCTGAGTCTAAGTGACAGAGTCTCCAGTCACAACAACAGCCCAACAAAGTCAGCTTCGATTTCAAGAAGAGAGAAATTCTACTTTGACAACTACGCTGCCTATGAAGACTCTTCCAGTCCTAGGAGTCGGCATTTGGCTCCCGATTTGAAAGGTGTGTACGTTCTGACAGATAAGTAGCGGCACCCCTGAGGTTCTTTTCAGTAGGGGCTGGAGAGATGGCTCAGCAGATGAGAGCGTTGCAGGGGATTCAGTGACCTCACACAGACATACCCACCTATGTATTTAAAATAAAAGACTCCTTTTACCTTATTGGCACTAACCAAAGTATAGAAATAAGAAGGGAGGCCTAGAGAGGTGACTCAGAGGTTAGGAGTGTAGTGCACTCGTGGAAGACCCAAGTTCGGTTCCCAGCACCCATCCCCCTGTAAGACCAGCTCCAGGGGATCCAACACCCT
Organism: Microtus pennsylvanicus; assembly: GCF_037038515.1. Lineage (NCBI taxonomy): Eukaryota > Metazoa > Chordata > Mammalia > Rodentia > Cricetidae > Microtus > Microtus pennsylvanicus. The sequence continues at coordinate 84,971,702 of NC_134587.1, forward strand.
CTTCCAGAGACACCTGCGACCACATATGCAAACCCGCACACAGACACACATGACAAAAAATAAAACAATCTTTTTTGAAGGAAATAGAGAACATGAAGATGAATACAATGTAGTTTTGTAAGATTTTTTTATCGGATTTGTTACATAATGGAATTATTTAGAAATTTTGTTTTCTAGATGCAATTCATGTTCTACTTCTATTACCTACACTGAATGTGCACACAACACGTTTGGCAGAGAGACGGGCTCTTGAATCCTTATTGGAAATGATCTCAGCATTCACAGCTTTAAGACATTTGCTTTTCTTTTTCAGGAATTCCACATAAACTGTATCAACGGCTTCCGTCCAAGATATGTAAATAAACTTCAAACGATATCAGTGCTTTAAAAAGTTTTTTCTAAGTCATTTCCCCCATAAAAGTAATATCAAAGTAACTTTTACCAGTGATTCTAAAGACCTTACACATGATTAAACTCGTTTTAAAACAGACATTAGAATTGGATTAGCTCGTCAAGAACTGTGAAAAATCTGGTATTAGACTCTAAGATTAAAAGTCACGCTTCCACGGCTCCGTGGACGCTAGTGGAAGAATGAGGCTCTGGGTCAGAAAGAGAGGAGAGCCAGCTACTCCGAGTGATGGCCAGAGAAGCCTCCTGTCTGTACTGGTCCTCCAAATGGATTCCCACAGACAACTCAGAGAGCCACATAGCAGATGACATTGTGGCAAAGTAACCTGCCCTGTCTCAAAAAAGACCCAGTCTTGTATAAGCACAGTTTGCCTTTGCTGTGTGGGACCACACTATCTTATCTATTTTGGCTTTGCAATTCTTTGTTGAATTCTATCAAATGTTTTTTCTGCATTTATTGCAGCAATAATTTTTCTCATATATATAACTAATATAATTATATTATATATTATATTATAATTATAATAATTATATTGATTATAAATATAATTATATTAATTATAAATATAATAATTATATTAATATTATAATTATATTAATTTTGAAACACCTCCTATTCCTGGTTGTTATTCTTTTAATGTATACCCCTGGGGCTCACCCTTAAGGATTTCTTCTACAATTGGGCATTGGTTTGTGTATTCGCTCACAACGACTTTGTCTGGTTTTAGTATTAGGAAAGTCTCAGCCTCTAAAATGCCAGATAATATCCTTGCATGTGGAGTGCTGTATCTCAGTGCCACAGCTATGCCTGGAAGGCAATAAATGAGTGCTGGATGAATAAACTCCCCTCATACGGGAGAGTGTGTCTCATGCTGGACACTCCCTTAGCAAGGGATCTGGAACAATATGGAGTTTCATGTCTCTCCCTAAAGAGTAAGGATTGAAAATTTCCTTTGAAGATTTGTAAATGAAACAAATTATTGTTTCCCACCCATCTCCCATTGGTTTCTAATCAATGTCCTTGATAAGACATACCACAGCGTAAACTGGAAGCAGGCCTCCCTGCTTTGTGTGTGTGTGTGTGTGTGTGTGTGTGTGTGTGTGTGTGTGTGTGTGTAGTTAACATTCTATATTTGATTGTCTACAAGTAAATAAATTGTATTACCCTGATCTCTAATTTTGGTAAAGGCTGTACAGGGGACACTATAACTTGAGAACATCTAGTAATTCCCTTAAATTGTGGAAAACTAAAGAATATGTCTGGGAACATAATATAATTATAAATTGATATATAATGATATCATGATAAATTGATAGTTCTAAGCAGACAAAATTCTTGGCTTTCCACTGCTGGTGGTAGTACCTCGAACATGAGATTCGACCTTTCTCTGCCTCCGTTTCCTCATCTGTTACATGAATACCAAATAACAACCACAAACATATTTAAATAAAATGGTACACAGAATGGCTCTCAACACATAGTAGTCATTATATCAGCATTACTTCATTTTTAATATTTAAAAATACTATAATTGAAAATTTAGTGAGAAATAAAAATTCAGATTAATAAATTAACTTATAACAAACTATTTGATGTATAATAACGATATAGGCTCTTAAAGCATACGTTATAGCTTGGGAAATGCTTTTAATCATCTTCATGATAATTCCTTCTTCCTGGTAAATAATAAAGAGAGTCTCAAATGGTTAACTTATTCCAATATGCATAGCTAGCACCGGCCACTTAGACACACACACATATATGTAGTTGTTATGAGCTGCAACATTTACACATAAAATTACCAAGCAGTATCTGTAGAAGCAGCAATCTTGGATATTTCCAAAACATATACTATACTAAGGTTGAACTTTCCAGATGCTTTTAGAATGTCTTGCTACTCACATTTCTCTTTTCAAAACTGATTCTTATTCATATTCTTTCCCACACACCAAGTCCTCCAAGACCCTCTTCCCTGCCCACCTAATTTTGTGTTCTCTCTCTTAAAAAAAATAAAATGAAGACACAAAAGAAAAAAGTCACTAAAAAACATGGAGTCCACTTTGTTGGCCGACTACCCGTGAGCATGAGACCTTCCCGGGAATGTGGTTGATATGCCCGGAGTCATGTCATTGAAGAAAACTGACTCCCCCTCTCCCTATTGTTGGGGGATGGCTTCTTGACTAGGGTGGGCACATGCTGAGAATTTGAGTGGCTTGAGCCTGTGCAGGTCTTGTGAGTTCATGTGGGCGTCTGCCTTGTTGTGTCTGGAAGACGCCATTTCCTGGGAGTCACCCACCATGTCTGGATCTTACAATCTTTTTACTTCCTGTTCTGTAGCCATTCCTGAGCCCTTAGGGGAAAAATGAAATAGAGACATTCAGGGCAGACAAGTCTCTGTCTCTACACAATGCCCAATGCCCAGGGAAGGCCTCTGGTACTCACTACCTACTGCAAGAAGCTTCTCTAATGAGGGTTAGGAGGGCCACTGATCCTCTGTCTGATGTTTAGTTAAGATCTTTCTCTTTATTTGGACCTTGAGATTTCTGTCCAGTGCTCCAGTGTGGGTCTCTGTCTCTGTCTCCTTTCATCGTCTGATGAAGGTTAATATTCAGGAGGATGCCTATATGTTTTTCTTTGGGTTCATCTTCTTATTTAGCTTCTCTAAGATCACTAATTTTAGGCTCAATGTCCTTTATTTATGGCTAGAAACCAAATATGAGTGAGTACATCCCATGTTTCTCTTTTTGGGTCTGGCTTACCTCACTCAGGATAGTATTTTCTATTTCCATCCATTTGCAACTCAAGAACAATGGCAATGGGTTTTTGATCCTACTGCACGTACTGGCTTTGTGGGAGCCTAGGCAGTTTGGATGCTCACCTTACTAGACCTGGATGGAGGTGGGCCGTCCTTGGACTTCCCACAGGGCAGGGAACCCTGATTGCTCTTTGGGCTGACGAGGGAGGGGGACTAGATTGGGGGAGGGAGAGGGAAATGGGAGGCGGTGGCAGGGAAGAGACAGAAATCTTTAATAAATAAATAAGAAAAAACAAAGATCTTTCTCCCGTCCTCTTCCTGCTTTCCTGTGGTGGGTTTTGTCTCGGAGACCTGTGGATTTGCCCTTCTGGAAGCAAAATGACTTCAGAAAATGCCGAAAATGGGCAACCTTCCCAAAATTCCAAGCTACGGTTGTTACGCCAGACGATTGATTCAAAGATAGGAGACTAATACAGAAAAAAAAATGTGTGAATTCCTCTTTACCCTCTTGACTTCACTTTTGTGCGCCTCGTGGAGATCATCGCTCTCGGGGACAGGGTATATTAAGAAACACACTGCCAAGAGATTAGTGCTTCTGCGGCTTCTCACTTCTGTCAGCTGGCACGGATCAATGCACCCAGAAAAGGAACAAGAGGGATTGGGATCCATGGGCATTCCCTTGGCATTACATCCCAAGCACACCATTGCTCAGTATTATGGACTCTTATTAGTATCTCCTTCAGGGGCCCCTTTATCATTGAAAATAAAGGTATCCTTTGCCAGATGACGTCAAATGATCTTTCTCTTGGCTGTTCTGTGGATGAGATTCTGAGACTAGTTCAAGCTGTCTGGTTCACTGACAAAAGGTGACAAAAAGGGGTCCAGCTGGCTGGGAACACCTGGCAGTGATACCAGCAAGCTGATGTCCCAAAGAGCCAAGACTATTTCTCCAAGCAGAAGTTGAACTCTGAACTGTGTTTATACCAGGCAGGAAGGGTATCCAGGAAAAGAAAATCTCTTTGGTGCTTTATTCTTGCTTAAGCACAAAACACAGTGTGATTGAAGACATGCCTTTCCTACAGCGTTAGGGAGAGTCAGTCTTCCTTCTATTGGTGGGAATGGCCTGAGCTATGCTGTGGGCAACCTTTCCTATACCAGCAGCAGGGCATCAACCGACTGTTCTTCTGTAATATCTTCTAAACCTGAACTGAGGGAAATAAAGTGATTTCTCCCCACTCTGTGAGCTGCCTCTTCATTCAAATGATGGTGCCCTTTGCTGTACAGAAGTTTTTCTTTCAGAAGGCCCCATTTATGAATTGTTGGTCTTTTAATGCCTGGGTCTTTCATGGTCCTGTTCAGAAAGTCCTTTCCTGGGCCAGTGAGTTCAAGCCTAGTACCTACTTTTGTCTGTCAGATTAGTTAATTCTAGATTAGTCTGGTTAACATCTACAAGCCTTGTTTTAAGTATCGAAAACAAGTTGTTAAATACGGTGTAGCTGAGATGTATGGGTAGATGAAAAGTTTATCTCATCTCTTATTCACTGATGGTAAGAAAACTACCCAAGTCACCCCTACACCACAGCGGGAAAGAAGACAGTCTGAAGTTGTCCGGAAACAGGATATCAGTTATCAGTTCTAATTGCCTCCAATTTTGTCATATCTGAGTGATTTGTGTTCAAGAATGAGCAATAAAACTGTTTTTGCAGGAAACTACATAATGCTGTATATTTGTATTTTCAAAACTAAAATGACAAAGATTTTAAGAAAATATAAGAAAACAGTGTACCCTCAAATTAAATGTGTGTTCTACCCCGATACTGTGAACATCTTAATTTTTTTATATTCTTCAATGCTCCTGTTACTGGCTTCAGCATTTGCTTTACCAAAAATTGATAAAATAATGCAAACTCTAAACAGAAATCTGTTAGTTGCCGTATTAGTCCTTATACCCTGTCAGCGCCCTATCTCTGCCCTACCCTTGAGTTGCGAAGTTACGGCATCCCTCAGGCTCCTCAGCTCTGTGACATGCTGGGTTTAAACACGTTACCCCAACTCGCAGCAAGGTCTCCCTATCAATAGCTTTTGCTCAATGTGGGCTGCGGTGGATGTCTACGTTTGACAAGAGAAATCTGAAATATGGAAACTACTGGGGAAGGGATTTCCAGCAAAGGAGTACTTATCCATCTGCTTGCCTGTCTGAGAGCAGGAAATCACCCCATGCGGAAGTGTCAGGACTCCTCTTTGGGGGTCTCTATTTCTCAGTCCTGGAGCTACGTTAGGTTAGATATATACCTGGCTTTCCCAGGGTGATGATAATAGCAGAACATTTTACCATTGTTAAATTTGTTTTGAAATAGTTCGTGATGAATGTCTTAAAGACATCCCTATGCATGTAATGTGATTCATTGGTGACGCTGGTCTTCAAAACAGGAATGACTTTACTATATGCAACAAATCTGTAGTTTCATAGTAGTAGATAATAACAAGCCCTACACATACATGTATTCTTTTGATATAATAGGTTTGTATTTGTAGATTTTTATTAAGATCTCTACAGTTGCCCATCTGACTGTGTGGTTTGTGAGCTACAGCTAATTACAATGCTATCTTTTAGAGCAGACTCCAAGGTAGGACATAGATAGGATGCTGTGAAAGAGACAATCGGGGGAAGCTGGCGAGGAACAGGACAGACCGCCAACAGAGCGTACCTATCCTGTTCTGGCTCAGTCAGGCCAGCACTCACCTGGATGAAATCATCCTGGGCTTTACCGCAGTTATAAGTAGAAGGCATGATACCATTTGCATTAAAGCACGTGTCTTACTACAATGCAGTACTTGTGCATGAGCTGTGTCTTATAAGGGAACCTGAAATTTATCTTTGATATTGAGAGTGTTTTGATAAGCCATAAGATCTAGGTAATTCTCAATACAATTTTCAACTAAGTCGAAGAGAAGGGAAGAATTTCTTGTGACTTCACACTACTCCAGGCCCTAGCTTTGCCTCTCCCCTCCTCCACTACAGCTCCTTGCGAGAAGGAGTAAAACCTTTCAAGTGAAAGATTATGCTTCAGTTGGAAATTTTTAAAGAAGATTCTACCTAGAAATGAAGATCCAAAAGTACAGCTCCGCAACCCCAGAATAAGCATTAGCTAACAGTATTTATTAAAATCAGAAAGGGGGTTACAGCTGAGTCTCGTGTTTGAATTCTCTTTAAAAGCTACGGAACCATGTACTCCACAACACTGTGTGTGCATTCCGGGGAGTTTCTGAGAGGAGCTAGAAAACCAGCTGCTTTCCCAGAATGTCTGCGGAGGCAGTCTTGTAGTTCTTCACATTTAGTGCCCTAAAATTAGAAAATAAGTGCACATTTAATTTTATTAGCCTGGGTACCGTACCTTTACATTCGTTGAATATTTGCATTAAAAAAACTAAACCAATATATTTTATAACATTAAATTCCATAGCAATTGTCTGTGCTGCCGGTATTAAAATCAAGACCTCATAATTCCAGACATGGAATCTGCTTCTGAGCTCAGTGGAACCCAGTCCACGAGCAAAAAAAATCTCATTAACTTAAAAAAGCTTTGTACTAAAGTCAGATATACTTCGAAAATCTAAGAAAAAATATGAACTACATTTTCACCCCTAGTATCTGTGAGTTTATTAGCTTTAAAATTAGTATAGGGGGATTAAAACTGGATTACAGGTGATTAATGATCACATAAAAAGAGAATTCAATAAACTAAGTTACTACCACAGATAAACCCCTGGTTTTTCCGAGGAACAGTCAGTTGCTACTCCCCTGCTCTGAACACATTTCAGTGTATCAGAGAACCTTCCAGGCTTATTAGAAGATAGCACAGAAAACTTCCACCCTGCCCCACAAAATGTCCCATCTGGTTGAAGGCGGGTATGATAGAGAAAATTCCAGTTTCATTTTCTGTTCTATTGGATGAAGTTGGCAGAGAGCTGACAGGTGGCTTTGCAAAGAATAAGGCCAAAGGATACAGAACATGAGTGCCCTGTCTCCAATTTCAGACCCAACACTCTGCCCCCTGGCCCACAATCAGTTCTAAACTCCACAGCTTAAATAACAAATTTACCCCACTAAGCAGAGTAGCCGAGTCACCTGGCTGCATGAGGAAAAGTTGCTTAGAGAAACGGCTAGGCTTTTAGAATATTTTAATTTTGTTAAGGGTCATTAAGATTCCACACAATTGCTGAGAAACAGTTAATATAAATACAGATATCCACGTAGTCTCAAGTGACTTGTAATATAGTGCCTTCCATAAGGCAAGGCAGGTATATGGAATGTCACTGGATTTCCTTATTTTTAAGATTCATTTTTATTTTATGTGTGTGTTTTCCTGCATGTATGTCTATGAAGCACATGGTAGCTGCAGAATCCAAAAACAGGGTGTCAGAGTCCCTGGAAAGGGAGTTAAAGGTGTTTTTGGAGTTGCTGTGTGGGTTCTGAGATTCAAATCCAGGTTCTCTAGACCAGCCACTGAGCCATCTCTCCAGCCCTTGAGCTCATATCTGCCACTTTAAAAACTATGGGCATGGAACTGGAGATGACTCAATGGTTTTGCTGAGGAGCCAGCTTCTCTTCCCAGCACCCACATGGCAGCTCAGAACCATCTGTAACTCCAGATCCAAAGGATCAGATTCCCTCTTTTGGCCTATTCGGGGACCAGGTACACACATGGTACACTCAGACACATAAAATAAAAATAAATAAACTAACTGAAGTACTTGTTAAAGCATCTAAAAGGCAGAAATAATTTTCTTGTTTATGGACTAAATATGAGATAAGCCTACCTTCTGACATTCAGCGCCATTATACTTTCGATGGGTCTGCTTTTCGGTCCATTTGGGGGATGGAAAACCTTCTCCCCTTTCCCAGGAATCGCCTTTCCTAATTTAACCACATAAGGGTCAGCTGAGTGTGCTGGGTAAGGTTCAAATGTCCCTGCCTTCATGCCACCAGGCTATAAATAAAAACAAGATAATTCAATATGTTTGTAGAACACATCTACAAAATTACATTGTCAGGAAGCTCATATATTATTTTCTAGTTGGTAGACTTGGTTTTATATTTAAAGTTATCTAGTCTGTTCAAATACCAACAAACGGTCTCTCTACTACCAATTTTGTAGGGTCCAAACATTACAATTCTAATAGTTTTCTATAAAACAGAAATGTTTGAGGGGCTGGAGAGATGGCTCAGTGGTTAAGAACATTGCCTGATCTTCCAAAGGTCCTGAGTTCAATTCCCAGCCACCACATGGTGGCTCACAACCTTCTGTAATGAGGTCTGGTGCCCTCTTCTGGCCTGCGGGGATACATGCAGGCAGAACACTGAACACATCATAAAGAAATAAATCTTTATAAAAATATATCAGAAATGTTTGTAGAAGATAATATTCTACACTGTTACCAAGCATTGATATTTTATTGCAATTTTAATCAAGCTATCAACTAGTGATTTAGTAAGCCTATTAATGAAGGGATGAGACAAATGTAAGATATATTTCTCTATGGAAGGGCACAGGGAGCTTACCACTAACATGAGAATGCTGAATTTCAGACAACGATGCCAAGAAGATCCCCTCCCTCAAAAGAGGAATAGCAGAGACACAGACAGTGAAAGGAAATATAATCTACTCTAGAAAAGCCTTAGAGTCTTGTACAAGAAGTCAATCCAATGATTTTTCTACCTACATGTGAGATACACCAGAAATTACTTGGACTTTTTAAACTGATTTGATGGGATGTTTATCTTTACGTTATTCACTCAGTAAGAGGATTCTGTGTGGTGACATATGACTGCTATCTCAACCGAGGGCAAAAGATCTCAATTTTAAGGCCTGCCTGGGCTTCTTATAGCTAGAACTTGTGAGTGAAATGAGGAGGAGGAAGAGGAGAGGGGAGAGAAGAAGAGAGGAGAGGGGAGGGAAGGGGAGGGGAGGGGAGAGGAGAGGAGAAGGGAGGGGAGGGGAGGGGAGAGGAGAGGAGAGGAGAGGAGAGGAGAGGAGAGGAGAGGAGAGGAGAGGAGAGGAGAGGAGAGGAGAGAGGAGAGGAGAGGAGAGGAGGAGGAGGAGCAAAGAAGACAGAACTAAGAAGAATACAGCTCAATGGCAAAGCATGCGCCTACCAAGTGTGAAGTCCTGTGTTTGGGCCACAGCAATGTAATGAATGAAGTGAAGAAATGAAGAAAGCAAGCAAACCAATCCATTTGAAGCTGCGAAACAATCGCATACCAGTTAAGAATTAGGGATAATAAAAAGGGTTATTTATTTGAGGGGAAAAACTTACAGATCACCATCCCAAACAACAACCCTCTTGTTGCAAAAACGAAACAGAGAGTCTAGCCGCTGGACTAGTACGTTTGCTCAAGGTGTTTTATCACAGCCATGGAAACCCTAACGAAGACAGATATTCTTGTGATTTTCCAAGTCATCCGCATTTGGAACACATACATTATTTTGAAAAGCTATAAGGAATCCTCAGGCAAGTAAAAATAAATTTAAAACAAACACAAAATGAATAAAAGTTAAAATGTATACGGTAATAAAATTACCCAATGAAGCTTTGAAGAATAGAAATCTGTACTTATATACAATTTCAAAAATATAAAATAATTTATAACTTTTTATTATTAAGTTTTGAAACCTGAATAAAATAAATGATTTTTAAGAAAATGTAAATTATTCAAGTTGACCAAAAAGTGAGAGAATTGCAAAAGGCAGGAGGACGCTGAAAGAAACGAGAAAGCTAAGGAAGAGCCCCCTGCTGCAGGTGAGGCCCGATTCCCCCTGGGAATTTCTCCAAGGCTTTGTGAGGAACGAAAATTTCCAGGGCTACTTAAATTGTCCTAAAGGAAGGAACCCTCCACACTTACTTGACTTTGCTGGAATCTACATTCTATATGAAACAGAATGAGGAATTCAAAAGTAATTCTAAGTTATGGGTGCAAAGGGTAGGAAAGTAGTTCCTTCATGGTCCTTGTTAAAGGTGTGCAGGGTGGATCCCAGGCCTGTTCCACAGGTCTCGTGGAGAAGAGGAAGAGGAGGAGGAGAGGAGAAATAAAGAAACTTGGGGGAGTTGGAGAGATGGGTTGGCCATACAGAGTGCTCTTATGCAATACCCAGGTTTGTGTCTCGGTACCCATGTCCAGTGACTCACAACTGCCTGTAACTTCAGCTCTCGGGGATCCAGCTCCCTCTTTTGGCCTCCTTAGGCATGCACATCCAAATGCATACACACACACACACACACACACACACACCACAACACATACACACAGAAAGACACACCCATCAATTAGAAAACAAGAGTAAAAATTCTTAATAAAATACTAACAAGCAAAATGTATACTCAAAGACCAACACAGCATTAGCAAGTGAGAATAATTCTAAGAAACGTATTATGGTTGTTAGTCACCTTTTATAACAAGGAAAAAGAGAAAATAAGATGATCTAATAAATAGTTCTGCCACTTGATAATAAAATAATAAAAAGCATCACATATTCCTGAATTGTCCCTATTTGGGGCACTTACAAAAATAATCTAGAATTATCCTATTAAAGTGAAGATTAAGGTAAGGATTGTCACTAGTATTCCTGATTTAAGTAACTAAGCATGGTCATGTTATAGGATAAATACTGTAAAGTAGTAAAGTTACAGATAACATGTACCTAAAAACCTAAAGGAATTAACAAAACACCTATTAGGACATAGGAGCACTTAATGAAGTATTTGTTTTTAAACTGAATGTTTTTATAGAGACAACTAACACAAAGGGGAACTGTTGGCATGCTTAAAGTAACTAGGAGCAAATATAAATCATGTAGGCCTGGGTAATATAGACCAGAAAGCTGCACAAGAGGCAAGGAGGCCCCTTAAAAGCAGTTCGTTTCTAGATCAGAAGATCCAAGTTGTAAATGTGGTGATATTGGAAAAATACTAAACATTGAATTTTCCAATAAAGTATCACAGGGGGTTCGTAAGCATGTAGGTGTAGAGGTGTGTGTGTGTGTGTGTGTGTGTGTGTGTGTGTGTGTGTGTGTGTGTGTGTTATGCTTGTGTGTGGTGATGCTTGCATTTGCATGTGCAGATGTGTGCACACGTACATGGAGAGAGCCGAGACATCAGGTGTCTTTCTCTACAATTACCTGTCTTATTACCTTGAAACAGGTTCACTCACTAAACTGGAGGTTCACTGTTTCTCCTAGGCTAGCTGCCTGGCCAGCAAGCTCTGAGAATCTGCCTGTCTCCACTCCCCAGGGCTGGCATCATAGCATAGTTTTGCATGAGTGCTAGGGATTCGAACTTAGGTCCTCACACTTTCAGAGAAGTGCTCTTACCCACTGAGCCATCTTCCCAGCCCTCTGTCAGAGGGTTTTGTCTGGGGGCTTTAAAATAAGTCTGACGTTCTACAGAGAGATATTAATATTTGCGATGCAGGACAAAAAGGAAAGTGAGGCAGAAGAAATAAACACAGAGACCTGTCAGCTGGAATAGAATTCAAAAATACATTCTCAGAATTGAGAATTCGACATTGTAAAGATATCCCTTTGAGGCTAGGGAGGTGGCTCAAGTGTTAAGAACACTGGCTGCTCTTGCAGAGGACGTGGGGTCTGTTCCCAGGGCCCACAGTGGGTGACTCACAACTGTCTGTAACGCTAGTTCCAGGGTATCCCATACCCTCTTCTGGCCTCCAAGAGCACATGGTGCGATGCATACACAGATGCATCTAGAAAGTTGTTTCAATGCAAAGGACAAACATAGATATGTTCTGAGCATGCAGAAGCATCTTCGCAATCTGATCAGCACGTGCATCCTAGTGAAGTCTACAGGGAGAGAACAGGAACGACTACAAACAGGGAGGCCAAGGTTTCTTTCACTAGGGTTCGTCACAGCCAAGGCACTTTTGTTTCTGTTCCTACCACTCAGAAGCTTCTGAAGCCACAGGGCACTTAATTTCCATCATTATTCCAAAACTTACATGATGGTTTTCAAAATTTCACTGGGAATTAAATCCTATTTAAAAACAAACAGCAATTGTTTCGCTGTAACACCTTTCTCATCTCAGCCATGCATTGTAGCTCTATTTTTCGTGAGTGTGGTGTGTGTGTCTGTGTGTGTGTACATACCGTATGCATACATGCAGATATGTGTACTGGTATGCTTGTTAGTGTCTGGGCATGATTTCACAGGCCACCTTACTTTTTGAGACAAGGCTCTCGCTAGACCGGGAACTGACTTCCAGCTACACTGACCAGCCAGAAAGCCCCCTGTGATCAAAGTGTCTCTGCCCTCTGCCCTATATCCATCCCTAAAGCTGATGAGCATGCATCCAGACTCAGCTTTCCCTGGATGCCGGGGATGCAGCTTCAGGTCCTCATTTTGAACAGCAAGCACTTTACCCATAGAGACATCTCTGCAGCCTGCTATGTGGCTTTATATGACTTGTAAAACGTCATACAAAGAAAGGCTGATTATTTACATGAGCACTACAATAATTTAACAGCGAAAGACAGACTCTTTCCCACCTACTCCCTTCATGTCCCTCCCTTATTCCCTCTGGTCTTTCTATGTAGCCCAGGGTGGCCTTGAACTCAAAATCCTCGTGCTTCAGCTAAGTGTCAGGACAGGGATTGAGAGAATAGGCTCCCATACCCTGCTGGACATGTTATTTCTTTATACTGCTCAATTATTTCTCAGTCCAAACGTTTTACCTTTTTACCAGGAGAGGAGGGCTTAAAAGGCTTCAAGATGGTATCCTTCTTTTCTTCCCTTCTGAATGGAGGTAAAGGATTCTCCAGAAAATAGGGGTTACTATCAAAATATTCCTTAGGGTGAAGATTCAACTTGAAAGGAGTCCCTTTGAGTAGCTGATGGTGTTCTTCATTATCTTTCTGTAAATTAAAGAGTTTGAAAGTACACGATGTAAGTTATACATGTTAGACACAATTCAAGGCTAAAATCACCCTTTAAATTAATTATACATGTTAAAAAGACATGCCTAATTATGAATAAACACAACTCTCATTTTGAACAGAATTATTTAGATACAGCAATCTATCACCTGAACCAATCCTTACTACAAACCTGGACAGCAGGAAGGAAAAGGATTGGTCTCCAAGTCAAATCCCAGCTCCTTTTTGCTTTTTAGTATTTTTTTTCAGGAGTTAAAGAAAGCTGCTGACCTTTGGTGTCATGTCTTCAAGTATAAATAAGAATACCATTTCCCTTTGACATTGCTAAAGATCAAATGAGATTATGTAGAGAAAGTATTTGGCACATGGTCAGCCCTTAGTAAATATCAGTTTTAGTCCTAAGCACACACACACACACACACACACACACACACACACACAAAACTAGTGCTTCTACTGAAACATTTTTATATCATAGTATTTTTAGCTGCCTAATACTCAAGCAAAACCAAGGTTATCTTTTTTCAGTTTTATATTGCAATTTTTTCCATGTGGAAGATCTAAGTTTAAAAATTGCCAGCTCTAGATATAATAGCAAACAAACAAGTTGTGAAATAAGATTTAGAAGGATAAAATATCGATTTTTTTTTCACTTTACACACATGGAATTTGATATTTCATCCTTTAACAAACGGAATGGAAACAATTTAAATGAGATTGAAGTGCTCAAGAGAAGGCATGTATTCCCCAGTAGGCTGTATTGGCTAGTTCTGTGCCAACTTGACACAAGCTAGGGCCATTTGGAAAGAGGGACTCTCAGTTGAGAAAATGCCTCCATAGCCTTGTCCAGTAGCATAAAAACAGACACACTGATCAATGGAATTGAACTGAAGATCTAGACAAAAGTCTACACATCTTTACACACCTGATTTTTGACAAAGAAGCCACAAGTACACAGTGAAGAAAAGACAGCATCTTCAACAAATGTTCTTAGCTAAATGGGATGGCTGAATGTAGAAGAATACAAATATATCCATATTTATCACCCTGTACACAATTCAATTCCAAGTGGATCATGAACCTCAAAATAAAACCAGATACACTGAATCTGATAAAAGAGAAAGTGGGGAATAGTCTTGAGTTGCTTGGCACAGAAAGGAACTTTCTGAATAGAACATCGACAGCACAGCCACTAAGAGCAACAACTAATAAACAAGACCTCACGAAGCTGAAACGTACAGAAATGGGCATGATGTTTCAGGCAAAGCTGCAGTCTACAGAGTATGAAAAGACCTTTACCAATTATATATATATATATATATATATATATATATATATATATATGGATTAGTATTTAAAACATATAAAGAACTACAAAATCTGAACATCAAGAAGACAAGTAAGTCAGTTGAAAAATAGGTAATAGCGTTAAGCATAAACACAAATAACTAAAGAACTTACAGAAATATTCACTACCTTTCATCATCAGGGAAAACAAATTAAAACTGCTTTGAGATTTTTCATCTTACACTAGTCAGAATGGCCAAGATCAACTAAACCAAACAGCTCATGCTGATGAGGATGTGGGGGAAGGGGCACATTCATCCATTGCTGGAGGAGTGTAAACTTGTACAGCCATTATGGAAATTAGCATGGAAGGTCTTCAGGAAGCCGGGAATTGATCTACCTCAAGACCCAGCAATTCCTGTGCATATATTCAAAGGACTTTTCACCCTATTGTAAGGACACTTGCTCAACCATGATCATTGCTGCTCTATTCATATTATTCAGAAATTGGGAACTCTCTAGAAGTCCATCAACTAATAAATGAATAACAAAAGTGTGGTACATTTACACAATGGAATATTGTTCATCTGTTAAGCAATATGAACTTCTCAGGTAAATGGATGGAACTAGAAGAAGATAAAAATCATCCTGAGTGATGTAACCCAAACGCCAAATAGACAAGTATATGTGTTCTCTTCCAAGTGGATGTTAGGTTTTAAGCCTTCCATGTGAGCACTACAATATAAATGACCTCAGAGGTTAGGTACCTAATAGGGAACGAGCAGGGAGAAGAACTCCTAAGGAAGGGGAAATAGAATATATTATTATGGAGAGATAAAGGGGAGACTAGGAGAATTAACTAGGGAGGAGATGGAAGTAAGGGGTAAAGGAGGGAAAAGGGGAAGAGAGAACTAACAGTAAAGGCCATTTGGATGACCATATAGAAACCTACTACTATAGAAGCTTCCTAAAACACATACATACATGAGAGGAAGCTAAGTGGAATCAACAAATAACAGGGGAAACAGAGCCCCAACTAGACATCTTATGCTACCAAAACCTCCAGCGACAGAAATGAGCATCTTATTGAGATATTGGCCAAAGGAGCCCCATGTAAAGCTCCTAACGGTACAGATTATTGGCAAAGCTACATGTGTTACTCTTCATGACATGAGGACAAGGCCCTATTGCTGAAGACAAGATTTACAAATGTCATTAAAACCTGAGAAGTTCAGCTGGTTCCTAACTACAAGCTTCACCTAACTAATATTCGTGGTACAGGAAGGTACTCTGCATCCTATGGAAGGAAAAAAGATTATCATTAAAATCTCCCAGCTACAAACCCTGTGACCTATAACAGTGATCTCCCTCAAAAAATATATGGGTGCATTAGTGGCACAAATATTTTGGGTGTAACCAACAACTTTCTGATTGGATTTAAGGCCATTCAAAGAGATGGAATCCATTCTTTACACTGCTAAAGTGGCCAAGAATCTATATAGGACATCTGTCTAGGGGAAAACCCAATACTATTATTCTGCTAAATTAATATAGCAATAAAATGACTCAGTGATATAGTGCCCTCCCCATAGATGGGGCTTGTCCAGCCCTCATCAGAGAAGCGTATTATAATTCTTGTAGTGTATTATAATTAAACAGATATCCACAACTTGAAAGTGTATAAAGAGAGAGACTTTAGAGTACTTAGTCCTAAAGGGGATGTCTTCATCAAAGCCCTCCCCCCAAGACTCAAGGAATCTATGCAAAAGAGGAGACAGAAAGATTGAGAGCCATAGGTGATGGATGACTCCAAGGAAACAGAGTCTTCCAGACCCAACAGGACTGACGTACATATGAGCTCAAAGGCTGGCAGTATGCACAAGTCCTACACAGGTTCAATCACGCTGGATGGGTTCCAGCAAGGAGAGGGGAAGTGGACATGGCCTCCCTAGAATCTAGAAACTAGCTGCCTTTGATACCTGCTGGCAAAGATAAAACCAGTCTTCTCCAATGAAGCGTCACTGGCTATGTCAACCATACTTCAAGGCGGGCCCCATTCCCAGGTGTTGCCAACCATCACAAAATGAACTCAATGGAATGTTTGTAGTTATTGTGCTTTGTTTAGGTAATTGATCTTTAGATTGTTTGATTTCCATTTTCATGGGTTTGTGAGTTTTGGGTTTGGGTTTTTTTTTGTTTTTGTGGTTTTGTTTTATTTTGTTTTGTTTGTGTGCATACATGTGTTTCTTGATTTGTTTGTTTGTTTGTTTGTTTGTTTTAAAGCAATGGTTCTCAACCTTCCTAATGCTGCAACCCTTTAATACAGTTTCCATATTATGGTGAGCCCCATCCAGAAAATTATTTCATCGCCACTTCATCACTGTAATTTTTCTACTGTTATGAATGGTAATGTAAACATCTGATATGCAGGGTATCTGATACACGACCCTAAAGGGGTTGTGACCCACAGGTTGATAGCCACTGTTTTAAAGAGTGAGAACATAAAGTTGGGTACATAGGAAGGGAGAGATGATGTTGGAGGAACTGAGAGAGGGGGAAACATGATCAAAATATATTATATGAAAAACACATTTTTTAAATTAAAAACAAAAGACTGGTCAGTAGGCAACTGATTGATATGGGATCTCATGAGTGGTGTCACTCTTGAGCTGGTGGTCATTCCTGAGTACTATAAGAAAGCAGCTAAGCAAGCCAGTAAGCAGTATCATTTTTGCTTCCGTTCCCACATCCAGGTTCCTGCCCCACTTGAGTTCCTGCCCTGATATCCCTCAGTGATGGTGTGTGACCTGAGAATTACAAGTTTAAATAAGATCTTCCTCCCCAAATGCCTCTGCCACAGTGTTTTATCATAGCTACAAAAACCCTAAGACAGAAGTGCATGCTGCCTCTCAGAGTCCTTACTCTTCTTGGTGTCTCCTCCTGCTTTATGTATCTCCATTTCCCTGTAGAACTTTGTGAGTTCTTAACCACCTGCCCTCCTCTTTCCACATGGAGCAGTGGTATTGACCTTTCAACTATTATACGTACCCTTTGAACAGTGCTCTTTAAAATTCAGTTCTCATGGGAATCAATTGATAACCCATTCAGATTATAAATCACCAAGACCTTCCCTCAAAGGCCTCTGATTACACTGAGCCACTCTGTGCTTTCTTTTTATCAGAAATGTTAACAGTCACCCTATGTAATCCTAATGCCTGCTATTATAATGGAATTTTTTTAAATGCATTGGATGTTTTGCCTACGTACACATCTGTTAACCACTTGCATGCCTATTGTCAACAGAGGCCAGAAGAGGACATGGGAATCCCCTGGAACCAGAGTTACAGGTGGTTGTAAACTGCTATGTGAATTCTGGGAATCAAACCTGGGTCTTCTGGGAGAGAAGCCAGTGCAGTTAATCACTGAGTCCTCTCTCCAGTCCCACATGGCAATGTTTTAAGGATCCTGTTTACTAGACTGTGGTCATGCTTTATCAGAACACCATATTTGATTTTTGATTTACTAACTGCTGACCTAGAATATTGCGGACCAACACACAGATATCAAAATGGACAGAACAAAATAAAATTTTATTGTGAGTTAATTTTCAAAGTTGAACAGATAAAGGTTGAAAGGTTCAAAACAGGCGACTTTACCTTGTAATTCAGTTTGGCAGCATCATATAAGTCGGCAGAGTGTGAAAGCTGCTTGCCTATGGTAATATTGGCATAGCTAGAGAAGGAGCACATAATGGTGAATGCAGGGCTTGGGTGATTTTATAAACAAAAAGCAATATATGGTACCAAGAGTATCTTACCCATATCCAGTTCCTTTTTTTCCTGGGTTGGTGTATAAATTCTTCCCAGGAGGCTGATACTTGTCCCTGGGTTTTATCTGTGCACTGAAGAATGGGATTGGCCCACCAATTGTTCCATAATAGCTTCCTAATCCACTTCTTCAATGTCATTTGGGGTTTTAAAGGGGGAGATATTAAATCGTCAAATTTCATTTATATATTTCGCCACAAATTATAAGCACATTTTAAAGCATTGAAAAAAGCAGAAATCCTGGCTAAATAGGCTGACTGCACTGGGTATGTGTTTCCTCCTGTGGAGTGGTCCTTAAATCCAATCAGAAATCAATCGGTTATCCCTGTAAGTCATGCCACTGTTGAACCCATGGCCATATCTTGCCACAGTGATCATTATTGTAGTTCATTGCTGGATAAGACTGCCCATGACTTTTTGCCCACAACAGGTTACATAGCACTCTTTGATACGGAGAGCTGGTCATCAGAAAGGAAGATTCCTGGTCAGTACCAACTTCATTTCTCCATGTTCTCTGATTCATGCATATTTATAAAAAGAGTCTAGTTAGAGTAACCCTACATTAGGAATAATGTTCGCCCCAGAAGCCATAGGTTGTCAAATAAAAAGTCCTGTGTCGGGTATGGGGTACCACCCTTCCGCTTTTGAGTCAGGGCTGTCCCAGAGTCCCGCAGACAACACAGGCTCTTGCCACTGCTCTTGGCTATCCACCAGAACTTGGTGGTTTAGACCCTATTGCTGAACATACATGAATCATAAAACATGGAGAAATTAAGTTGGTACTGGCCAGAAAGCTTCCTTCCTGGTGACCAGCTCTCAGTACCAAAAGGTGCTATGTAGCCTGCTGTGGGCAAAAAGCCATTAGCAGTTTTGTCTAGCTATGAATTACAAGAAAGACCGCTGTGGCAAGACGTCCCCATAGGTACCAGAGTGGCATGACTATTATAGGGGTAAGCGACTGGTTTCTGGCGTATTTAAGGCCAACTCCTCAAGAGGAAATATGGCTGGCAGAGTAAATCTAGCCAAGAATCCATGGCAGGGACCTCACAGCTCATGGGGGTGAGTTTGTGACTCATTTCTTCAAAATACACATAGGATCGACCTGCTCTCTAAATTTCTTTCTCTATACCTATAGATCGGTGCAGCTCAGACATCCAGCAGAGAAATGTCTTTCTGAGTGGACCGTGGTTAACTCAGAAACTCACAGCTGGTCCAAATGTAGAAAATAAGCAGCCGCAGAGCGCTTAGGCACAAATAGGACACGCGCAGGACCCGACCGCCTCACTGCAAGGCTCAGCAACCACCTCAGGACAAAGGACGGAAAGACTGGCAGGGAGGACCTGAGCCAAACAGCGTTTCTGGACAGGACAGAACCACTGCCCTCCTGAACTCAGAGCATCTGAGGCTGCGTGTACACGACAGCCATGAGATCAAGCCAATCAACGCTGAGCACGGAAGGGGAAAGAGCTCAGAGCTTCCACCCGTGAGAATCTATGGACAGTTGGCTTCCGGGAAAGGAGAACTGGTTTTCTTTAAGGTGTGGTCCCTAGCGAGTACACCAAGCTCCAGGAGATGTCCCCACACCAGGGAGTATGTGGGAAGCACAAACTGAACTCCTCGGGAAAGAGGACACAAGGTTGAGGGGGGTAGAGAAATGGAAGATGGGGTGGGGGAAGGACAAACATATTACGTGAATTTCTCAAAGAATTAATAAAATATCACATTTATAAAAGATTACCTGTTAGATGGAAGTCTGAACTATAGAAATGGAGTCTCACTAATTTTGAGTATATAATGAAATTAGTTTTGATCAGTCCTCAACTACATGACTTCTAAATTAAGAAAAATCAAACTTATAAAGTGTGAGTGAAAAATCATATTTTAAATCTTAGTTATATAATGTAATATAGCATATAGTCTTGTGATTTAATGGGAAGGGAAGGGAAAAGAACTTTCACTTTGACAGCTGCTATAATCCATATAATATATCAGTGATAAATTATTTTTTGTCTAAAAAGCATTTCTTTTCATTCCACAGTAGTATTTATAATTTTTATAAGCAGAAAAAATATGCAAGAGCATAAATATGGTGCCCCAAGGCATTTTCCATCATCGTTTTTGCAAAATTTTTGCAAAAATGTATCTTCATTATCTAATTGGCTTTTATTAAATAAACTAATAAAGAACAGATAATACAAAGATTAATGTAGAGAGAGCTATTTAAAGTTGCATGTCAACCTGTATCACACAAATCAACTGTCTCTACTAAAGACAATCATAGTTCAAAATTAAGTCCCACAGAAGAGCATCCACTTTAAAGAGAGAAGCGGGAAGCTGGGCGGTGGTGGCGCATGCCTTTAATCCCAGCACTTGGGAGGCAGAGGCAGGCGGATCTCTGTGAGTTTGAGACCAGCCTGGTCTACAAGAGCTAGTTCCAGGACAGGCTCCAAAACCACAGAGAAACCCTGTCTTGAAAAACCAAAAGAGAGAGAGAGAGAGAGAGAGAGAGAGAGAGAGAGAGAGAGAGAGACAGAGAGAGACAGAGAGAGAGAGACAGAGAGAGAGAGAGACAGAGAGAGAGACAGAGAGAGAGAGACAGAGAGAGAGAGACAGAGAGAGAGAGACAGAGAGAGAGAGACAGAGAGAGAGAGAGAGAGAGAGAGAGATACAAGAGCTAGTTCCAGGACAGGCTCCAAAACCACAGAGAAACCCTGTCTTGAAAAACCAAAAGAGAGAGAGAGAGAGACAGAGACAGAGACAGAGACAGAGAGAGACAGAGACAGAGAGAGAGAGAGACAGAGACAGAGAGAGAGAGAGACAGAGAGAGAGAGACAGAGAGAGAGAGACAGAGAGAGAGAGAGACAGAGAGAGAGAGACAGAGAGAGAGAGAGACAGAGAGAGAGAGAGAGAGAGAGAGAGAGAGAGAGAGAGAGAGAGAAGGTATTTTCCCGCCACACTTACGGTTTTTTCTCTCCACTACTAGGGATGAAGGCTTTGCTGAGGTTTTTGTTGGCTTCTGCCATCATATGCCGCCTCCTCACTTGGTTCAGGTTCACATAGCCTTCCCCTTCAAAGACCCTTGCGAACTGGGGCTCGAAGTACCCAGCCTTTGATCCCCCGGGTAGCATCTGTCTGTTTTTGCTTGCAGCCTCATTAAAGGGGCCTTCAGAAATAAAGAGCGTTAAAATCTCGACTTCAATACTAATCAAAGGGCATTAAAATGAAAGCAGAAAAATTCTCAAGATGATGAGCCAATTAAGAGTTTCAGCTGTGGGGCACCCAGTGAAACATCATTGTGGTGAGTGAGTGCTGCGGCACCCGGGAACAGCCCGCCTACACTTCCTGGTCATCCTACAGGGGCTATACTGCCCGGTACCTCCTCTCTCTTCCTATCCCATCCAGCTTACATCCAGATCCCCCCACCCCCTGTCTCCCTCCCTCCCTCCCTTCTTTGGCGGCATAGCACCTCCCAGATCAGCCTGCTTGGGTGCTGGGACCGAACCCTAAGCGGAGGGCAAAAGGGAGGGTGGTAGCTCCTTTGTCTCCATAGCCTGCCTTGCAGCAAGCAGGGTGGGCCCTTTGTTTGCGAGCTAACCAAGCAGCAAGGAGATCCGATCTGGACACCAGGAGAAACATCACTGGGGAGTGACATCACTGGGAAGGTACATCAGTGGGCAAGAAGACCTGATCCTGTAAAAGAAGATCCATAGGAGAGTATTGGGAGGAAGAGATGGGGAGACGCCAATGCAAGAATTCACCCAACAATCTGAAAAACAACACGAAACCACCAGAAGCCAACGACCTCACAACAGGAGGACATGAACACTTTAATCAAGAAGAAATAGAAAAAACTGACTTCATGAAAGTGATTGACACCCTTAAACAGCATATAAAAAATGCCCTTATAGAAATGGATGAGAAGCATAACAGAAAGTTCGAGGAATTGAGTAAATCAGTGAATGATACCCTAGGAAACCAAGGAAAAACAATCAAGCAGATAATGGAAACAGTTTATGACTTGAAAACTGAAATGGAGGCAAAGAAGAAAACTCAAACAGAGGGCCGGCTGGACATGGAAAATCTAGGTAAATGAATAGAGACTACAGAAACAAGCATAACCAGCAGAATACAAGAGATAGAAGAAAGAATCTCAGATTCTGAGGATAACATAGAGAAAATAAACGCACTTATCAAAGAAAACAGCAAGTCCAGCAAACTCTCATCACAAAACATTCAGGAAATTTGGGACACAATAAAAAGACCAAACCTAAGAATAATTGGAGTAGAAGAAGGAGAAGAAGTGCAGCTCAATGGTCCAGAAAATATACTTAATAAAATTATAGAAGAAAACTTTCCCAACCTGAAGAAGGATGTACCTATGAAGGTTCAAGAAGCATACAGAACACCAAATAGGCTGGATCAAAAAAAAAAAACATCCCCTCGCCATATAATAATCAAAACACAAAATATACAGAATAAAGAAAGAATATTAAGAGCCACAAAGGAAAAAGGCCAAGTTATTTATAAAGGTAAACCTATCAGACTTACACCTGACTTCTCTATGGAAACCATGAAAGCCAGAAGGTCCTGGATAGATGTACTTCAGAAACTAAGAGACCATGGATGCAAGCCCAGACTACTATATCCAACCAAGTTTTCGTTCACTATAAATGGAGAAAACAAAATTTTCCAGGATAAAAACAAATTTAAACAATACGTAGCCACAAATCCAGCCTTACAGAAAATAATAGAAGGAAAATCACTAACCAAGGAGTCCAACAATGACCACAATAACTCAGACATCTAGAGACCCTTCACCAGCGCAACTCAAAGAAGGGAAACACACAAACCCTACTACTAAAAAAGTGACCGGAGTTAACAACCACTGGTTATTAATATCACTTAATGTCAATGGGCTCAACTCACCTATAAAAAGGCACAGGCTAAGAGATTGGATACGAAAACAGGATCCAACATTCTGCTGTCTACAAGAAACACACCTCAACCACAAAGACAGGCACCTACTCAGAATAAAGGGCTGGGAAAAGGCTTATCAAGCAAATGGACCTAAGAAACAAGCAGGTGTGGCCATACTAATTTCTAACAAAGTTGACTTCAAACTTAAATCAATCAGAAGAGATGGAGAGGGACATTTTATACGCATAACAGGAACAATTCATCAGGAAGAAGTCTCAATCCTGAATATCTATGCCCCTAATATAAAAGCACCCACGTACGTAAAAGAAACATTGCTAAAATTCAAGGCAGCCATCAAACCGCACACACTAATAGTAGGAGATTTCAACACTCCTCTCTCACCAATGGACAGGTCAATCAGACAGAAACCTAACAGAGAAATTAGAGAATTAATGGAGGTAATGAAGCAAATGGACTTAACAGACATCTATAGATTATTCCACCAAGAGGAAAGAATATACCTTCTTCTCTGCAGCTCATGGTACCTTCTCGAAAATTGACCACATACTCGGTAACAAAGCTAACTTACACAGTTACAAAAAAATATTACTAACCACCTGTGTCTTATCAGACCACCATGGATTCAAGTTAGAATTCAACAACAATGCTACCCCCAGAAAGCCTACAAACTCATGGAAACTGAACAGTCAACTACTGAACCATACCTGGATTAAGGAAGAAATAAAGAAAGAAATTAAAGTCTTCCTTGAATTCAATGAAAATAAAGAAACAACATACTCGAACTTATGGGACACTATGAAAGCAGTCCTAAGAGGAAAGTTCATAGCACTAAGTGCCCACTTAAAGAAAACAGAGAAAGCACATATTGGAGACTTAACAGCCCACCTGAAAGCTCTAGAAAAAAAAAGAAACAGACTCACCTAGGAGGAGTAGAAGACTGGAAATAATCAAACTGAGGGCTGAAATCAACAAAATAGAAACACAGAAAACAATCTAAAGAATCAATGAATCAAAAAGCTGGTTCCTGGAGAAAATCAACAAGATTGACAAACCCCTATCCAAACTAGTCAAACGGCAGAGAGAAAATTTGCAAATTAATAAGATCAGAAATGAAAAGGGGGACATAACCACAAACACAGAGGAAATTCAGAGAGTCATTAGATCTTACTACAAAAGCCTGTATGCCACAAAACTGGAAAATGTAAAAGAAATGGACACTTTTTTAGATAAATACCATTTACCAAAATTAAACCAGGACCAGGTGAACAATCTAAACAGACCTGTCAGTCGCGAAGAATTAGAAGCTGTTATCAAAAACCTCCCTACCAAAAAAAGCCCAGGGCCAGATGGTTTCAATGCGGAATTCTACCAAAACTTCCAAGAAGACCTAATACCTATACACCTCATTGTATTCCACAATATAGAAACAGAAGGGTCATTACCAAATTCCTTTTATGAAGCTACAGTTACTCTGATACCAAAATCACACAAAGACTCAACCAGGAAAGAGAATTACAGGCCAATCTCACTCATGAATATCGACGCAAAAATCCTCAACAAAATACTGGCAAACCGAATCCAAGAACACATCCGAAAAATTATCCATTATGATCAAGTAGGCTTCATTCCTGAGATGCAGGGCTGGTTCAACATACGAAAATCTATCAATGTAATCCAGCATATAAATAAACTGAAAGAAAAAAACCATATGATCATTTCATTAGATGCTGAAAAAGCATTTGACAAAATTCAACATCCATTTATGTTAAAAGTCTTGGAGAGATTAGGGATACAAGGGTCATACCTAAATATAATAAAAGCTATATACAGCAAGCCGACAGCTAACATCCAATTAAACGGAGAGAAACTCAAAGCCATCCCGCTTAACTCAGGAACACGACAAGGCTGTCCACTCTCTCCATACCTCTTCAATATAGTGCTTGAAGTTCTAGAAATAGTAATAAGACAACATAATGGGATCAAGGGGATTCGAATTGGAAAGGAAGAAGTTAAACTTTCGTTATTCGCAGATGATATGATAGTGTACATAAGCGACACCCAAAACTCCACCAAAGAACTTTTACAGCTGATAAACAGCTTTAGTAATGTGGCAGGATACAAGATCAACTCCAAAAAATCAGTCGCCCTCTTATACACAAAGGATATGGAAGCAGAGAGGGAAATCAGAGAAGCTTCTCCATTCACGATAGCCACAAACAGCATAAAATATCTTGGGGTAAATCTAACCAAGGAAGTGAAAGATCTATTTGACAAGAACTTTAAGGCATTGAAGAAAGAAATTGAAGAGGATACCAAAAAATGGATGGACATCCCTTGCTCTTGGATTGGGAGGATCAACATAGTAAAAATGGCAATTCTACCAAAGGCAATTTATAGATTCAATGCAATCCCCATCAAGATCCCATCAAAATTCTTCACAGATCTGGAGAGGACAATAATCAACTTTATATGGAAAAACAAAAAAAACCAGAATAGCCAAAACAATCCTATACAATAAAGGATCTTCTGGAGGCATAACCATCCCTGACTTCAAACTCTATTACAGAGCTACAGTAATGAAAACAGGGTGGTACTGGCATAAAAACAGAGAAGTTGACCAATGGAATCGTATAGAAGACCCGGATTTTATCCCACAAACCTATGAACACCTCATTTTCGATAAAGGAGCTAAAAGTATACAATGGAAGAAAGAAAGCATCTTCAACAAATGGTGCTGGCACAACTGGATGTCAACCTGTAGAAGAATGAAAATAGACCCATATCTATCACCGTGCACAAAACTCAAGTCCAAATGGATTAAAGACCACAATATCAGCCCGAAAACACTGAACCTGATAGAAGAGAAAGTGGGAAATACCCTACAACAGATGGGCACAGGTGATCGCTTCTTAGGTATAACCCCAGAAGCACAGACATTAAGGGCAACATTGAATAAATGGGACCTACTTAAACTGAGAAGCTTCTGTAAAGCAAAGGACACTGTCACTAAGACACAAAGGCAACCTACTGGCTGGGAGAAGATCTTCACCAACCCCGCAACAGACAAAGGTCTGATCTCCAAAATATATAGAGAACTCAAGAAACTAGACTTTAAAATGCTAATTAACCCAATTAAAAAATGGGGCACTGAACTGAACAGAGAATTCTCAACAGAAGAAGTTCAAATGGCCAAAAGACACTTAAGGTCGTGCTCAACTTCCTTAGCAATCAGGGAAATGCAAATCAAAACAACTTTGAGATATCATCTTACACCTGTCAGAATGGCTAAAGTCAAAAACACCAAGGATAGTCTTTGCTGGAGAGGCTGTGGAGGAAGGGGTACACTCACCCATTGCTGGTGGGAATGCAATCTTGTGCAACCACTGTGGAAGTCAGTGTTTCGGTTTCTCAGGAAATTCGGGATCAACCTACCCCTGGACCCAGCAATACCACTCTTGGGAATATAACCAAGAGATGCTCTATCATATGACAAAAGCATTTGTTCAACTATGTTCATAGCAGTATTATTCGTAATAGCCAGAACCTGGAAACAACCTAGATGCCCTTCAATGGAAGAATGGATGAAGAAAGTATGGAATATATACACACTAGAGTACTACGCAGCGGTAAAATACAATGACTTCTCGAATTTTGCATGCAAATGGATGGAAATAGAAAACACTATCCTGAGTGAGGTATCCCAGACCCAAAAAGATGAGCATGGGATGTACTCACTCATAATTGGTTTCTAGTCATAAATAGGGGTCACGGAGTCTACAATAGGTGAACCTAAAGAAGCTAAGTAAGAAGGTGAACCCAAGGAAAAACATATAGTTATCCTCTTGGCTAAGGAAAGTAGACAAAATTGCCGGGGAGAAAATTGGGATCTTGGGGGTGGGGTGGGATGGGGGTAAGGGGAGATGGGGAGAGAAAAGGTAGAAGGGAAGGAGGGGGGGACTTGGGGAAACAGGAGGATCGGGATAAAGGAAGGTTGGATAGGGGAGCATGGAACCACAATTCTTAGTTAAGGGAGCCACTTTAGGGTGGGCAAGAGACTTGACCCTAGAGGGGCTCCCAGGTGCCCAAGCTGAGGTCCCCAGTTAGTTCCTTGGGCAGCTGAGGATAGGGAACCTGAAATGACCCTATCCTAGAGCAATACTGACGAATATCTTGCATATCATCATAGAACCTTCATCTGGTGATGGATGGAGATAGAGACAGAGACCCACACTGGAGCACTGGACTGAGCTCCCAAGGTCCCAATGAGGAGCAGAAGGAGGGAGAACATGAGCAAAGAAGTCGGGACCACGAGGGGTGCACCCACCCACTGAGACAGTGGAGCTGATCTACTGGGAGCGCACCAAGGCCAGCTGGACTGTTACCGAAAAAGCATGGGATAAAACTGGACTCTCTGAACATGGTGAACAATGAGGGCTGATGAGACGCCAAGGACAATGGCACGGGGTTTTGATCCTACTTAATGTGCTGGCTTGGTGGGAGCCTAGCCAGTTTGGATGTTCACCTTCCTAGATATGGACGGAGGGGGGAGGACCTAGGACTTACCACAGGGCAGGGAACCCTGACTGCTCTTTGGACTGGAGAGGGAGGGGGAGAGGAGTGGGGGGTGGGGGAGAAGGGTGGGAGGAGGGGGAGAAGAGAGGGAGGAGGGGGAGAAGAGTGGGAGGAAGGGGAGGGAAATGGGAGGCTGGGAGGAGGTGGAAATTTGTTTTTTTGTTGTTGTTGTTGTTTTATTCTCCTTTTATCAATAAAAATATGCAATAAAGTCAAAAGGAATTTGAAAAAAAGAGTTTCAGCTGTAAAACACTAAAAATCGGCATGAAAAGCGACATTGACTGTAACATCTAAGAGGTTTTCATGAAAACGTCTGAACATTTGGGTGGAAGTGGGTTTTCTGTTTGTTTTTTAACTTGTTTTTTTGTTTGTTTTGTTTTGTTTTTGTTTGTTTTTTGAGACAGGGTTTCTCTGTGTAGCCCTAGTGTTCCCGGAACTCATTTTGTGGACCAGACTGGCCTCCAACTCAGAGATCTGCCTGATTCTGTTCCTGGAGTGCGGTGTGGGAGGGGGAGATTAAAGGTGTGCCCTGTGGAGATGAAGACCTTAAAACAGTGGTTCTCAACCTTCCTAGTGCTGTGACCCTTTAATGCAGTTCCCCATGTTGTGGGGACTCCCAACCAGACGATTATTTTCATTGCTACTTCATAACTGTAATTTCGCTACCATTATGAATCATAATGTAAATATTTTGGGAGACAGAGGTTTGCCAAAGGCGTGGTGACCCACAGGCTGAGAACCTGCTCCCTGCCTTAAAAGCTCATCTACCCAGTGGTTCCATGAACAGTAGGAACAGTGCTTATGTGTAATATCAGGAAGGGGACATTCCACAGTCACAGTGAAGCAACCCCGTTCTAGGTGTATCTTAAGATGCTGAAGCGCCTATGTTCACAAGAGCCCAGAATGTTCACTTTCATTTTTAATGAACGTAAGAAACAGCCCAAGCTCTATCTAAATGATCGGTCTTCAAGTGTCATGTTTGCACAACAAAACAATGCAGTCTAGGAATGTGTTTAAAGGCGACTTTTTGTGAATATGTAGATTTTCACAATTTAAATCCCGAAAGCCTTAACTTCCAAACTGCAAAGAATTTTCTAAGGTGTACATAATCCTAAATGTGAATTTGCTTACTCATTTTGGTAACTTAAATTTTTGTTTTGTTTTGTTTTGTTTTTTGTTTGTTAGAAACAGGGTCTCACTATGTATCTTTGGCTGGCCTAGGATTCTCAGTGTAGACCAGACTGGCCTTGAACTCACAGTGACCCACCTGTCTCTTGTTAGCTTACATTTTTGAAAAGGTTACACTGTACATATAACCTCAAACCCTACCATATAAACATCTTAATGAGTCTTTCTTGCTGTGGTTGGTTGCCTATTTTCATTTCACAGATAATGGTACTAATTTTGTCATCCAGAAAATATCTAGATATTCTCATGAATATTGTGTACCACTTTTTTTTATCATCAGTGCTTAGCATAATACATATACTACTCTTATACTTTGACTTTCTAGTTAATCATTTACCTTGGACATGTTTCTATATAGTTAACTTTTCATTAAACAAAATCTGAGACTTTGAAAGTATATATTTATATTTTTTCTTGAGGTGGGATATCCTGTAGCCCAGGCTGGCCTTAAACTCCCTATCACTCTGCCTCCACCTCCCAACTTCTAGGATTACTGTAATAGACCACCACAACCAGCTAACTTGCATCTTTTGGTTATGACTTTTCTTTAAAAAGAAATCTTACAGCTGTCCAGTCAGTATTTTATTTTTCAGGCAAGTAAGTCATGGATTCAAATGTTTCTGTAGAATAGTGTTCCATCTAAGACAAAAAGCTAAATGGGTAAGACAGGAGAGTTGGGTCAGCGGTTAAGATCACTTGCTGCTCTTGCAGAGGTCCTGGGTTCACTTCCCAAGAATATCAGTTTCCAGAGAATCAGCTATCTCCTTCAGACTTTCATGGGCACCAGGCACACATGTGGTGTACCTACATACATGCGGCCAAATACTCATCCACATGAGATCAACCAATAAAAATTTAAAAAGCTAAAAGAACAATATTCTAGAAGGAACTTACCGTGGAAAGAAATAAAATTACCCATGAAGAACAAATGAAGGTGGGGCTAGAGAGGCGGCTCCGTGGTTAAGGACTTGTTTCCCAGCACCCACGTGACAGCTAGTAATCATCTGTAACTCCAGTTCCAGGAGATCCAGCGCCCTCTTCTGGTCTCCCCCGGCACATGCATGAATGTGGTACACAGACACACGTGTGGGCAATAAACCCACACACATAAAACTATAACTACTTCTAAAAAATTTTCAAAGAATAAGTGGAGGTAAAGGAGCCCAACTCATAAAATTAAATCATTCTAAACTCTGCTACAATGGCAAAGTCATCAGTGTCACAATGTCAATGCTAGAACTCGATACTCTAAAATATATACCATTAAAAGATAATATAATATTGTCAGGCATGGTGGCACACACCTTATCCCAGAACTCTGGAGGCAGAGACAGGTGAATCTTGGGGCATTCAAGGCCATCCTGATCTATATAGCTAGTTATAGGACAGCCAGAGAATCAATATCTCTCTCTCTCTCTCTCTTTCTCTCTCTCTCTCTCTCTCTCTCTCTCTCTCTCTCTCTCTCTCTCTCTCTCCATATATGTGTGTGTGTATTATATGTGTGTGTGTATTCCCTTGAAATAAAATCAAAATTTTTGAATTTTTGTGTTGGAGATGCACGCTATTTAACTATTAAAACTACGAAAGATACTCACGATTAAATGGTGACACGTATTTATCTCCCACGGTAATGTACTCCATCTCACTGAAGAGGCCAATCCTCTCCATATCGGTTTTCCCTGCTTCCCCAGGCATGATTGCGTCTTGGGGTAGTGACTTCAGAAGGGTCCTTAGATCTTCTTTTGCAACAAAATCCTACTTTACATTAAAAACTACAGAAAATTGTTTTTCTTAGTCGAAAAAAAAAGATTACTAAATTTCAAACCTAATTCTTTTCAGTTTTCAGACCGGTCAGTTTGTTCATTGCTTCTCTCTCTCTCTCCCTCTCCCTCCCTCCCTCTCTCTCTCTCTCTCTCTCTCTCTCTCTCTCTCTCTCTCTCTCTCTCTCTCTCTCTCTCACACACACACACACACACACACACACACCCAACCACCACTCCCATCAGATCGACTTGTGCACAGCCTTCCCAAGTATGGCCATCTAACGGTGTAGGCAACCTTTGTTTCCCCCATGAACTGATGGCTCCACAGTTGGGTACCTTGGTATGAGGATGGATCCTCTTCACCACCCTCTTGAGGCAAAGATTTTCACTAAGCTGCCCACCCTGGAAGGGAACTGCAGGAATCAAGGGCCCTCTGGCCTAGCCTCCAGAAAATGCCTAGGACAAAGCCCTAACACCACCCTCCACTCCTTTAGTTACCAGTGTAGCCCCAGAGCCCGCACAGCCAGGGAGGAGGGCTCTCGTTTCCCACTCTTTCCCGACCTTAAATTAACTCCTAAGTAAACTTACAAAGCATTCATTCACATATGCCTTGCAAACCTCTCCTCCTGCAGGTAGAAGCAGGAAAACATATTTAAAAGGCATAAAGCTTGGCTTATATAATAAAGTAGACAAGAAAATCGTGGAATTCCACACAAGCAGAATATAGCAAGTTCCCTTCTAAACGTTTGGATAAGAAGGTTCTTCTGTTATCATAGCCCTGCCCTCTGCAACCTTGCAATTTACTCAATAAATACTTTTCAGTGTCAAGGTGTGTTGGAAATATTTCTTAGACGAGCCTGGGCTGGGATGAGGCCCCCGACTATAATAGATGGATGGGGAGGGTAGGCTAAAAGGGAGAATATAAATTGAACTGAGCTATTTCAACTCAGGGAAAGGAGGCTTGAACTAGGCAGGTATCAAAGGAACACCCCACGTCTGCGAGGCCAAGTCACCTATCCAAAGGGCACCTAATACCCCAACCAGGATCGGACGGCCCCAGCTCCAGTAGAGGTCGGGTCCACTGCAGAGCTCGGAGAGCTCGGGGACCGCGCGCCCTCGCTCGCGCCCACAGCACAGCTGCCGAGAGGCGCGCGCAGCACAGTTCTGCCAGCCGCCGCTGGCGCTTGTTGGGCAGCGTTGCCGAGGGAACGGGAGAAACCATTTTCAACAGGCTACGGATGGCCTCCGGAACACTCGAATCCGCACAGAACATCTGAGAAGATAAATGAACGTCCGTAAGACATGGAAATCTCGGCCAGAAAAAAAAATTATCGAAAACTAAACCTTCGGTTTCCCGGCCCTCTAGCCACCGGCGAACTGTTGCAGTGTGGTACGCTCCGTGACGGCTGATGCGAAGCATTCTGGGAGTTGTAGTCCGCCTGCCGGGGCCCGGCCTTCTGAGGGCTTTGACGCCACTTCCGGGCCGACCTTGGCTTGCACGAAATCGTCATTCCTGTCAACTCCAGGTGGTGAACCTGGTAAGTGATTCTGATTGTCAGTGACCTGTGCTTCCTTCTAGGACTTCAGCAACCCTTAGGAGAATGGCTCCAGTCCCCCGGGAGGAGCCGGCCCCGAGGGGCCAACGGTGGCAGTGCAAAATTTCCTCCCTTGGGTGTCGCAGCTGCCTAGCACCCGGACTCCCCTATCTTCTGGGTCAGTCATTGCATCGTGACAGTGAGACAGTTTTTGGCGTATTCGGGAGCGATGAAGAAAGAACTCTTGATTTTGGAAAGATAGGCGTAACTTCCTTCGAAGCGTCTACTCCCTTCGCTTACGTGCCACCGCACTCTCCTTGCTTCAGCTCTGGTCTCCTAGCTCGGCCAGCTCCTGTCATCTGTACCGTAGATGCTTATCTTCTTCAGATATACTTGGCACCTTGAGCCTTTTCTCTTTTCTTTGGAACCCATCTCATAATTCTATTTAACTGCTTCCTCTTAAATAGATCGTTCAGGACTCAGCAGTTGTCGAGCTGACTCGTCATTTCCACCTCCCGCTCTCTCCACACTCTTCCGTCAGAATACACATCTTGGCAGATAACCCAACTCATCCATCTTGTGCCCACCAAACACTTGACTAATGTGTCCCATCTCAAGCCAATAGTCAAATCTTTTGGATTCTACTTCTGAGCGTCTATAATATCACCTTCTTACCCTTACCATCTGGAACTTTGCCGTCATCCACTTGGGTCCTATTCTTAGTGGTCTTTTGCTTTGCTTTGATTTTAAGACAGTGTCTCACAAAACCCAGGCTGCCCTTGAACTGGCTATACAGCCGAGAATGACTTTGACATCCCGATCTTCCTGCCTTCACCTTCCACGTGTTGGGATTACAGCCATATAGCACATCAGTCTTCATACATGTTGTTTTAAGCAGGCCTTCAGCAGGTGGTCACTCTGCCTGGAATGGGCACTTTGGCACACACACACAACATGCACACACATACTACACCTCTTTCCTTTGGAAATTTTAAGGCTTCTTTCAATAGCTACTTGCCCTTCAGATTTCAGCATAAACATTACATCCCCAGAGAGGATGGTGATTCAGAAGCCTAAAGAGACTCTGGGGCTTTCACACATGGTTTCTTAAGGAATCTTTCTAACAACCCTGGAAAGCTGTATCTTTTTTTATCCCCCTGCATTTACAGAAGAGAACAGACATAGGTGCTTTAGTCAAAGTCATATAGGAAGTGCTGAGTTAAAATTTACTCTTCCTTGTCTTTTACAACTTCAGTTTAAGTTTTTTTATTCAAATAGTAGTAGTGTCTTTATCAAACATCTTACCGGGTCAGGCAGCAGTAGCACACTCATTTAATCCCAGTACCCGGGAGGCAGAGGCAGGTGAATCTCTCTGAGTTCCAGGTCAGCCTGGACTACATAGTGAGTTCCAGGACAGTCAGAGAGTCTCAGGGAAACCCTGTCTTTAAAACACACAGAGAGAGAGACAAAAAACTTCTTACTGGTCTCTCACACAATATTTTTCAATCCTTTGGTTTGGTGTCTTATGATAAACAACAGTAGGATAAACGGACATTGTTATGTATTGAACTTTTTGTTTGCTTAGAATGAACTCAATGAAGTGGAATTGGACATATGGTATGCTCTTTTAATAGGTTACAGTGGTTAAATTAATGCTATCACTTTTACAAAAAAAGTAACAAGAAATTTGCAAAATAAAAAACAGTAATGGTACATACTTCCTAGTGTTCTGAGGATCAAAGATAAC
Source organism: Microtus pennsylvanicus (assembly GCF_037038515.1). NCBI lineage: Eukaryota > Metazoa > Chordata > Mammalia > Rodentia > Cricetidae > Microtus > Microtus pennsylvanicus. The sequence goes on from NC_134587.1 coordinate 85,005,667, forward strand.
ATGCACCCAGTGACCGGTCACTTAGGGCAGCAGGTGTGAGTGCTTGCTCATTTATTTCAGTACTGGGTGAACACAGAAGCTGTGTTAGTACCTTTGTGACTGCTGTAATAAGACACCATGCACATGACCAAGAGGTTAGTTGTGCTGTCGGTTCCAGAGATTGAATCTGTGATGGTGCTGGCAGAGGCATGGCGAAGCCTGTGGAGCAACAAATGAGAGCTCCCATCTGGATCCATACACAAGAGGCAGAGAGCATCCTGGGAATGGTGGGAGGCTCTTGAAGCCCCAAAGCCATCCTCCATGACAGACCACCTCCAGCAACATCACACCTCTTAATCTTCCCAATCAGTCCCACCCACCGGGGACCAGGTCTTCAGACATGAGCCTATGGGAGTCATTCCCGTTCAGAGCGTCACAGGTTCTTATTGTGGGACGTAGTTCTTCAGCCCATTCAGGGCCTGTTCAAGAATCCTCAAGGTCGTCCCCACCGCCACAGGGCACACACACACTTAAACATTCATGGTACAGGTCTTTTGTTTATCCTTTGCTGCCCAAACTCAGCATGTGGATCCAAGTTGAGAACTGCTGGTCTCTTCCGCTTTGCAAATGCTTTTTTCTCTCTGTCAGTGGCAACCATTGTCCGAGGCCATGTAAAGTCCGTCTAAAATGCTTTCTCTAGCTATGTGCTATTCAGGTTGCTGGCAGTTAGGTTAGCTTCGTTATGCTCTAATCTCGGTGTAAGATCATGAGTGGACCTTTTAAGACGGTGAGTTCTACCAATGTCTACTCTTGCCACCAGTGGTTACCCTGATCTCATTGGCTTAGTCACAATCTCATGTTAGACTCAGTGTTCTTGTAACATTCTTAAACTAGTTTTATACCACTGATGTTTGCATATCATTGATAAATGCATCAAGACTATGATTAAAAGCTTTAATGCATTGTAATCACGATGAATGGAAGTAGGGAGGCTTTTACATATTCTTGTGCCTGGGCCAGCTGTATGCCAATTGATTCGGATGTCTGGGCATGCCTCCTGGATGTCCATACTCCTGGGTGTCAGAATTTTAAGCTCCCTGGGGGATTACAGTATGAAATTCGGGTTTGAAAAACACTTTTTAGAATTTGCAGGGGTTGTTGTATATTTCTGCCTAAGGAATTAACCCGTGAAATTAGTGCAGAATTTTAGTGCCGTACCCTAAACTGAAGTAGATTCTAGTTTATGTGAAGATGAGTTTGTTTCGCTTTACATGGGAATTATGGTTACATTTGTTCTAGGTGATCCCCCAAACCATGGATATACTCTTCAGAATAAGAGGAGGCTTTGATCTGGCTTTTCAGCTAGCCACCCCTAAAGGTACGTCTTCCCAAGTGTAAGGTCCACCTGCACTACGGGACGGTTTGTGAGCCGGGAAAGGGGCCTGGAGATTCAAACACACAGAGACAGAGACAAGGGTCATTCTTGAATTCCCCCTTTATTGTGGTCCAGCTTTATTGCAGCTTATATAGGGATCCTTAACTGATAGCCACGCCCCAGTCAAACCCACCAGAAAACCACTCCCCTGCCATCAGGAACTCCTGAGGGTCTCGTGCTCAGAGCAGCTGCAAGCATTGGAAAACAAGTTGTTTACAGAAAATTCAGGATCTGGGGTCCACAGCTTCCAACACCAAAGCTTCTTTATTATCAAATTTATAGTGATCCATATTGAGGATAACATAAGAAAAATAAACTACACTCAAATTAAATGGAATTCAAATTTAGATTCTCTATTCTAATTCCCTGACCAGCCCACAGGGCACCTCTGAACCTTTAGGGTTGTCTTGAAGAAAATTTCAATCTCTCTCTCTCTCTCTCTCTCTCTCTCTCTCTCTCACACACACACACACACACACACACACACACACACACACACACACACACACAAAGAGGTGAACTATCCCGAATGAACACAGTGTACACAGAACCTGGAGCTGCACACTGCAGAGTTGTAATGTGCGTTACCCATGCCCTAGTACCCAAGTCTCTTAAATGCTGTAGTGTATTGCAATGTTAGAAGAAATTCGGAGGAGAAGCAACTCAGCGGGATTTTTATAAAGCAAATTCCAGGATGTCTTCTAGCTTCTGGCTGAGGCTAATGCTGAACACTGAGACAGACAGTGCCCAGGGAGGAGTATGGGAAATCACGGCCCAGACGCCATGCTTTTGAGATGCCGCTGGGACATCGTGTTCAGGTTTCCAGCGAGCACTTAGTTGACTCTGAAGCTCAGCAGAGAGTGGTCAGAACGGGGTGGAGAACGTGAGATTGGAAGGACACGGCTAACTCTCTGACAGTAAGTGAAATTATCCCTGACAATGCGTCGGTGATCTTCGAGGACCGACATTCAGAAGATAAGGGACGAAAAGTGAAGGGGGCACAAAGAGTGACTGCAAACAGGGGCAGAGCTTCCCTTTGAGGGTGTGAAAATTTTTATAATGATCGCTAGAATTGATTGTAAATTGTTATCGACACTCTAAAAGTCATCAGATGAAATTTATGGTCTCAGAATCCTGAAGGCAGAGAGGCCAGAATTCTGATAGTGATTGAAAAGTAGGGGCGGTGTTTGAGAGTCACGTCCACTGTGTTCTACTTTTGCCTTTCATGTAGAAACGTTTGTCAAGAGCGCACTAAGACAGGTGTTGAACGACCTGACGACCAAGCTCTCTTCAGACGCCCTTGTATTCAGAATCCGCAACAGCTCCGTGTATCTGTGGCCCAACAGCGACACTAACACGGCGGAGCTGACCGACAGCGCGACCTGTAAGAACATAGTGCACCTCATTCCGTGAGTGTTTAAAGCGTCTCTGGAAATATTTTCATAGCATCATTTCCTACTTGTAAATGTATTCGTGTATTGAAATTTTAGATATGAGCAGGAAGAGGATACAAAACGAAAATTCCTAAAAAAGAAAGACAAAAAGTCATCAGACACGGTAAGCACATCTGTCTTCTCTACTGATAAAAAAAATTTTTTTAAATTTGGAGCTAAGTGTGATACAGGTGATAATTTAATCCTGCCCTCCTAGAATATTGAGGCCTAGGAATATTGAGTGTCTGTTTTACATGTCTAAACATGTTTTCTTGTTGCAATGTGTAATTTTGAAAGTGTTACTTTATTTTGATCCTGCAAAACCAAAGCTGATTTGGGTAGGTTTACACATTGCTTAAAAGTAAATGAGAAGCTTAATACAGCGATAGATCATGCAGTGCCGGACAGTGTCGAAGGATTTCATTTTTGCATGTTGTCTGTCTGGTCTTCTGATTTTTAAACCAGCATTAGGGAGCCCACCACATGCACAGCTTCCAGGTGATCTTAGATTCTGTCAGGTTGACAGTCAGCATTACCATAGACATATATGGGCTGTACTTAGAACTAGAGATGGCCTCACTAACTAGTTCCTTCCTTGAGTAGATGGAAGGTGGGTGTTTTAGTTTGCTTTCTGTTTCTTTGATAAACCCCACGACCAAAAGCAACTTGGGCATGTGGGTGGGGTTATATGGTTGACAGGTCTCCATGACAGACTTTCCCTGAGGGAGGGCAGGGCAGGAACAGAAACAGGAATCAGAGGCAGGGAGGAAAGCCGCTTACTCTCCTGGCTCATGCTCAGCCAGTGTTCTGATACCTCCCAGAACCACCCAGTTTCCGTTATAGCTAATATCTCATGGAAGGCAGTGTGTTTGGTATCCTTTTGAAATTTTCTTTTTGGTGTTCCCTACTTCGATGAATATATTAGTCCATATGTATCATGTACTTTTCCTGTTCCAGTTTGGGAATCACCCATTCTCCATGGAGTACGCACAGTTACATGCGCACACATACATTCATATGTATCTGTATAAGTTGGGTTTCTGCTTCTAGTTCTGCCTCAGCCTCACAACTTCTCCAGCTAATCCCAGTGAGAAGCCCGGCTCCTAGCATCCTCTAATTCTGATAATTTTTTTCAATACACAGAAAGGAATTTCAGGATTGTCTTACATATAGTTCTTTGGTGTTGGCACTTTTTGTTTGATTGGCTTGTTGCTGTCTTGAGACAGGGTCTCACCATGTAACTCTGGCTGACTTGGAACCTTGATAAGTAGACCAGCCTGGCTTCAGACTCGCAGAAATCCACCTGTTGAGCAATTTTATTTGAAGGTTTTCTGTTTTGCTTTTTTACAAAAGTGAGAAAGTGTGCAAAAGTGGAAAGAATAGTATTAGCCCAGTATGCCCTACACATGGCTCTGATATTTATAAACTCGTGGACAGTCTGACTCTATGCACTCTACATTCATCCAAATTATTTTGAAGCAGAAAGGGATTTCCTGAAGTTACTATGTGTAATGTAGTTTTATATGTCATTGTTTAAAACTCTATTTACCCTTTCTATGCAGAGTTTAATGTTCCACAAGTTGACTCTGAACTGTCTGTTTGTATAGCAGCAAATCGTAAACATAGATCTCATGCTGGAAATATCGACCTCTCTGGGAGCCGTGACCCCCATCATTGAAAGGGAAAATGAAGAACACCACTACATTAATATGAATTTGCCAATCGACGTGGTTGTGTCTGTTGCTCCAGAAGAAACATGGGGAAAGTAGGTATTTTATAGTAATCACGGCCACATATAAGTGAGGACCCTTCTATAAAATAATCAGAACTCAGTTCTTTTAAAGAGATGATGTTAGTCATATCCAGGGTGATGGGGCTGTTTTTACTGTGATATACTCCTTGCTTTCAGCCTAAGAGTCATTGAATAATTAAATATTTGTTTAGAAGTAGAATGGCATGCTGAAATTTAGAAGGCTTCCCTTTTTATCCAGTCACAGAAAATACAGCTACTTTGCATAATTTAGACTTTGCTTGACCAACCTTGTCCAGTGAAGTTTGTGCTCTGTTCGGGGCACGTTAGCCGTACATCTTCATTTTAGCCACCATATCTTTTGTTAATTCAAATATCTTCCACAGAGCTCGCAAACGTCTAGTGGATGCCATTCATAGTCAACTAGTTGATGTGGAGAAATGCATTTTGAGATATATGAAAGGAACATCTATTGTAGTCCCGGAGCCACTGCACTTCCTGTTGCCAGGGGAAAAGAATCTCGTAACAGTTTTATATCCCTCAGGAATCCCTGATGGTCAGCTGCAGGCCTATAGGAAGGTAAAAGTGGATCCGTTATTATGAGAAGAAAGTCTCTTGTTCAGTTTTTGGTTAAGTATAATTTGTAGTAAATATAAATTATTTTATGGTTTAATTTAAAAGTGCAGAAATGGGCTGTTGTAGAATAGAAATGTCATGGAATTTTTTGTGATATGATTAGTGATAAAAGCTTGCCAGTTTAGCATAGCATGGAACATTTTCATTTCAGTGCTCACTGAGGGTCATATAATTATGAAATTTCATCATTTTCCATAGTGAAAATAGAAGCGGGAAGATGCTATGTGCCGAGAGTAGCTGACATATGTTAAGAAATTCCTTTCCCTCTCTTCCCTCCAGATCTGTAAGAGTACAGTGCAGAAGGAATGGGGGAATCCATGTTAATTCTGACTATGATACGTGGTAATGTTGCAACCACAGATAAGGTTATTTAAGTTTCATTAGAGAAGTTTCATAGAAAACTTGTCCAGCATATAAAGAAGTGAGATTTATCAACAAAAGGACTGATTTTTAGCATATGTCTTTTGGACCTGTGGCCTTGCCTGACACTCACCAAATTATGTCCTAAATGAGGTTTTAAGTAGTGTAATGCTAGCCCTCTATAGTGCTCCAAAAGTTGGAGATAAATTGGTTTTCAGAGACAATGCAAGCTGACCTGTTGAAACCACTGGGTACACCGGAGATTGGCCAGACTTTGACAATAAGTATTGTATGTTTTATGAGGTTGAGAAAATCGTGCATTATAAACATTGGTAAATGTTTCTCCTCATGCCTTCTGGTTGCCATCTAACTTCTACTCTGTAGTTAATAACTGCACTTCTTCTATGTCTAAACTATTATAAACATGATTCCCCAAAGTACTTTGACGCATCATTATGAATTATAGTTTCAGATGTACAAACTCTCCCAAACCCAGCAGGTTGTTTGCGTGTCTCCGTCTCCCCGGCTGGTTTCCACTAGGGAGTGTAAACTGGCCTGTCTGTTCACCAGCTGACCTTAATGAATTAAGTCATGTTTTTGAAAACTTATAGCTAACATATTTCCTGTTTTATAATTATTGAGCTTGAGTGTTTTAACTGAAAATCTAAAATTCTTTTCTCTGTTTATTGATTCTGGTTTTATTTAGGAGTTACATGACCTCTTCAATCTGCCTCATGACAGACCTTATTTCAAAAGGGCTAATGCGTATCACTTTCCAGATGAAGCATATAAAGATGGCTGCATTAGGAACCCACATGCTTATCTGACTCCACCTAACATAGAGGGTAGCATGGTGAGTTCAACTAGTTTTTATGAGAGTTGATCCATTATTGTCATTCATTGTTTTGGGTTGGCTCTTAAGAGACGTTTTTAAGAATTGATTCCGATTGTGTGTCATTCCCTAAAAAATAATTCATCACTTGTCTCTTTTAAACCTGTGTTTAAAATCTCATTTAAGGAGTCAGGTGTGGTGCTACACACCTTTAATCCCAGCGCATGGGAGGCAGAGGCAGGTGGATCTCTGAGTTCAAGACCAGCCAGGTCTACTGAGTGAGTTCCAGGACAGCCAGGGCTACACAGAGAAACCCTGTCTTGAAAAAACAAAAACAAAAGTCAGAAAACCTCCTTTAAAATAGCTGTAATTAGTGAGGGGGGGGGGCTTAGTATTAAGAGTGTTTGCTGTTCTCCCATAGGACATGAGTTCATTTCCAGCACCCACGTCAAGCAACTCACAGCTGCTGTTGCTGCAGCCCTAGGAGACCTCGTGCTGTCTTCTAGCACACACACACATATGCACATGCACACACACACACACACATATGCACATGCACACACACACATATGCACACGCACATGCACACACACACATATGCACATGCACACACACATATGCACATGCACACACACATATGCACACGCACATGCACACACACATATGCACACGCACATGCACACACACACATATGCACATGCACACACACATATGCACATGCACATGCACACACACATATGCACACGCACATGCACACACACACATATGCACATGCACACACACATATGCACACGCACATGCACACACACATATGCACACGCACATGCACACACACATATGCACACGCACATGCACAGACACACACATATGCACACGCACATGCACACACACATATGCACATGCACACACACATATGCACATGCACACACACATATGCACACGCACATGCACACACACACATATGCACATGCACACACACACATGCACACGCACATGCACACACACACATATGCACATGCACATGCACACACACATATGCACACGCACATGCACACACACACATATGCACACACACATGCACACACACATATGCACACGCACATGCACACACACATATGCACACGCACATGCACACGCACATGCACACACACATATGCACACGCACATGCACACACACATATGCACACGCACATGCACACACACATATGCACACGCACATGCACACACACACATATGCACACGCACATGCACACACACATATGCACACGCACATGCACACACACATATGCACACGCACATGCACACGCACATGCACACACACATATGCACACGCGCACACACACATGCACACGCACATGCACACACACATATGCACACGCACATGGACACACACACACATGCACATGCACACACACATATGCACACGCACATGCACACACATATGCACACGCACATGCACACACACATATGCACACGCACATGCACACACACATATGCACACGCACATGCACACACACACATATGCACATGCACACACACATATGCACACGCACATGCACACACACACATATGCACACGCACATGCACACACACACAAATCTTGTTTTAAAAAACTAGCGGTAATTAGCTTAGAGTGTCAGTACACATGCCTTTAATCTCAGCAAGTTCCAGATGAGGCAGGGAGACCCTGCCTTCAAAAGATAGCAATAACGAATGATCTAAAAGATCATAGAACTCCTCCATAGTTTATATTGCATCTTATGTTTATTTTACATTCTTATTAGTTCTTTACAAAAGGCCCAAGATCATAAAGCACTAAATGCATGCTGATTGATTTTGACAATAAAACAGGTGCCTTATCCATGTTACAAAATGCAAAAAGCATTTCTTTACTTTAGTATTATTCTCTAATATGGGACCTGTGTATGTCACACTCACACACATATATATGTATCTACACATTGAAACACATTTCACAGCATAGCAAAGAAACGAATAACTAGGAATCCTACTTAGTTACGACGAACCAGACCATTCCTGACTCATTTGCTTTGTCTCCGCACGACCTCCTCAACATAGTCCCACAGGTGCCTTACACAGTCAGTCTCCACATCTGTGCATTCAGCCAGTCTGAGATCAGAGACACCTAAAAAAAAGAAATAGGCTGCCCTGAATGTATATATTTTCGCCTTGCTGTTATTTCCTGAAAAATATGGTAGCCATTTATATAGTCTTTTCATTGTTTTTTTTTTTATCTAAGATAGGTAATCTAGAGATTATTTAAAATAAGTGGGAGGATATTCATGTATATTCATAAAAACTACTGTGCTAGTTTTCATAAAGAGCCTAAGTCTCCAGGGTTTTGTATCTGCACTAGGTCCTGGGATAGTTTTCTAAGCATACTAAAGGACCATTGTGCAGGGACATATTCAGCCTTCTCCCTTCCAGTGTTAGTTTCTAAGAGCTTCATATGTATGTATACATATAAAAGATACATCGCTTTAGCAGTATTTGTTTCATTTTGAGCTTTATAAAAATCTTATGTAGTCTTCTACCCTTTGTGTTTTTCACTCAACGTTCTATATCTAAAATTCATCTTATTTTGTCTTACTCTGGTTTAGTTATCTTGATCCTGTATAATAAACATTTTTATAATATTTCCAGGATTTTTGTGATTTCAGGAAGTCTTCTGCGAACATTCCCATTCATGTGTCCTGTTCATATATGTGTGAAACAGCTGTAAACACTTCGTAGGTTTTTTTTTTCACTTTTGTTTCTTTATTTCCCAAACCATTTCAGGGAAAGTTATAAACTTCATGTTATTTACCCCTAAACACTTCATCTGATCTTCCGGTGATAATGGATGTATTCATTACATAAATCCATGTTCATTGTCATGTCTTATTCACTGTTGGATTTGGTTTGATAATACTTTGTTAAGATTTTTTTCATTGTGGAGCAGTGGTGGCGCACTTCTTTAATCCCAGCACTCAGGAGGCAGGGACAGGCAGTTCTCTGTGAGTTCCAGGACAGCGAGGACTGTTACACAGAGAAACTGTGTCTCAAAACCCATGTGTGTGTGTGTGTGTGTGTGTGTGTGTGTGTGTGTGTGTGTATTCTGTATTTGTAATTGATATTCCCTTAGAATTTTCTTTTCTCTTAATTAAAAATGTATCAGGGATTTACAGTTTTTATATCAGTATATAAAAATGTTTCTGGGATATATTAAATGAGTTGGGTAATGCTCCATCTTTTAAATTTCTGACATTTGTAAATGATTGGCATGTTATTTTCTTGATCATTTGATATGACAGCCTTGAACAACAACCTGGACTTTAGCATTTTCATTGTGAGTTATTCTTTTTTTTAAGAGATTTTATTTTAATTGTGTGTGTATGTGCACACTTATAAAGGTGCTGTGGAAGCCAGAGGTGCTGGATCCCTCTTGAATTGGATTAGCAATTGGAATAAACAATTTTATTTACTTTTAAGTACTTTTATATTCATATGTGACGGTACTTCAGTCTTTCTTTTCTATGACTTCGCCCACTGTGGGAAGAACTTCTGAAGCAGAGGATCATTTGCTGTGAAGGCTGTGGCAGCTGATCCACAGTGGGCCGCTGCAGACTGTAGAGATGTGTCTGTCACGCTTCCGGAAGCAGGAAGTCCACAGTTAGCTTCCCTTGGTTGAACTCTAAATACCCCAGGGCCATCCTCGTCCACGGGTTCCTGAGGGATACCCGTTCTTCATTTCCTCAGCCTCAGATAGTTGCTAGTGTTCCTTGGCTGTGGTCACACCACTCACGGCTGACCCTCTTGTTCCTCTGTGATGCGTTAGTGCTTGCCCGGATAGACAGAAGAACCCTCCACCTCTGCATCTTAAGTCCTTAGCATACACTTAAAGTGGGGCCGCTGTTGTTTGGGAGATTAGGACAGAGACATCTTTGGGAGCAGCCATTTTTCTTCCTACCAAATGATCTGATTATACATTTTCAGTTTGTACTTTGTCAATTATTGCCTAATTGTCTTGTGAGTGCCCTGTCTTTCCCCCACAACTCCAAATTTTTAAAACTGAAATGCTTTTCCAGAAAAAAGTTCATTTTTAGCATTATGCTATAAGGAAGAATCTTGTGGCAGCAGTCCCCCATTTTAGTCATGAGTAATACACATTGGCTGTAATCAATGGCAGGATTGCAGACCTGCAGAAGCATTGTTCCCGCGGCCCACTGTGCAGAGCCTGCTTTTGTTTGCTTGTGTGTCCGTTTAGTTCTTCCTTCCTCCAGGCATCATGTACTCAGGGCAGCATGTTTAGCAGCTGTGTGCCCTGCCCTCTGTGGGATGACGGCCTAGAAATGAATACGGTTCAACATAGGCATTGGAGTCCACAGGCTGGTGTGCATAGGCAGACACTGATAATAAATCAGCCACATATGAAATAGCTATGATTACTTGGAAAATTTAATATACATGCATGCATACACACATGAAGTCAGGAGGAGTTGATAGCCACGACAGAGGGCAGGTGGGGAGAAAGTAGGCATGCTGGCCATGGAAGGCTTCCAGCATTTTAACAGAGACCTAAGTGGGAAAGTATTCATGCTGTAAAACTAATTGGGAAAAGGATATTTCCAGCCAGGAAAATTGGCTTCATAACCAGGTAACCACTGGCATATTCAAAACTAAATTACATTAAGAAAGGGAAGTATAGGAGCTAACATTGTTACACCATAGCACATATCTTTGTAGCACGTTTCTAAGTAGGTCCATTGGAGAGGACTCTGGACTGTAAGAAAAAGTCAAAAGAATATAATATTATTTTATTATTGATTTTTATTGAGCTCTACATTTTTCTCTCCTCCCCTCCCTGCCCCTTCAACCTTCTCTCAAGGTCCCCATGCTCCCAATTTGTTCAGGAGATCTTGTCTTTTTCTACTTCCCCTGTAGATTAGATCTATGTAAGTCCCTCTTAGAGTCCTCATTGTTGTCTAGGTCCTCTGGGATTGTGGTTTGTAGGCTGGTTTTCTTTGCTTTATGTTTAAAAACCTCTTATGTGTGAGTACATATGAGAATTGTCTCTCTGGGTCTGGGTTACCTCACCCAATATAATGTTTTCTAGCTCCATCTATTTGCCTGCAAATTTCAAGATGTCATTATTTTTCTCTGCTGTGTAGTTCTCCATTGTGTAAATGTAACACATTTTCCTTATCCATTCTTTGGTCAAGGGGCATTTAGGTTGTTTCCAGGTTATGGCTATGACAAACAATGCTGCTATGAACATAGTTGAGAACATGTCCTTGTGGCACAATTGAGCATCCTTTGGATATATACCCAAAAGTGGTATTGCTGGGTCTTGAGGAAGGTTGTTTCCTAATTTTCTGAGAAATCAACACAGTGCCATCCAAAGGGGCTGTACCAGTTTACACTCCCACCGGCAATGCAGAAGTGCTCCCTTTACCCCACAGCCTCTCCAGCATAAGTTGTCATCAGTGTTTTTGATCTTGGCCATTCTTACAGGTGTAAGATAGAATCTCAGAGTTGTTTTAATTTGCATTTCTCTGATGACTAAGAATGTTGAACATTTCCTTAAGTGTCTTTCAGCCATTTTAGATTCCTCTGATGAGAGTTCTCTGTTTAGGTCTTTACTCCATTTTTTTATTGGATTATTTGTTCTATTGATGACCAATTTCTTGAGTTCTTTGTATGATGGAGGAAGGTCATTGGTTAAAAAATAAAGAAACTGCTTGGCCCTGATAGGTAGAAAATTAGATAGGTGGAGTAAACAGAACAGAATGCTGGGAGGAAGAGGAAGTGAGCTCAGACTCGATAGCTCCTCTTAGGGTCAGACGCGATGAAGCAAGCCGCCAGGTCAGACATGCTGAATCTTTCCCGGTAAGCGCACCCTGGGGTGCTACACACATTATTAGAAATGGGCTAGTCCAGGTGCGAGAGTTAGCCGAGAAGAGGCTAGATATAATGGGCCAATCAGTGTTTAAAAGAATACAGTTTGTGTGTTGTTACTTCAGGGCATAAGCTAGCCAAGCGGCCAGGAGATGGGGCGGCAGGAACACATCCCGCAGCTCTTACAACATTTGTATATTTTGGAGATCAGACCTCTATCTGATGTGGGGTTGGTGAAGATCTTTTCACATTCTGTAGGCTGTCATTTTGTCTTGTTGACCAAGTGCTTTGCTTTACAGAAGCTTTTCAGTTTCAGGAGGTCCCATTTACTAATTGTTTCTCTCAGTGTCTGTGCTGCTAGGGTTATATTTAGGAACTGGTCTCCTGTGCCTATACATTCAAGTGTACTTCCCACTTTCTCTTCTATGAGGATCAGTGTGACTGGCTTTATGTTGAGGTCTTTGATCCATTTGGACTTGAGATTTGTGCATGGTGATAGATAGGGGTCTATTTTCATTCTTCTACATGTTGATAGCCAGTTATGCCAGCACCATTTGTTAAATAAGCTTTCTTTTTTCCATTTGATATTTTTTGCTTGTTTGTCAAAAATCAGGTGTTCAAAGGTATGTGGATTAATATCCGGGTCTTCAATTTGGTTCCATTGGTCCCTCTGTCTGTTTTTTTGCCAGTTACCAGGCTGTTTTCATTACTGTAGCTCTGTAGTAGAGTTTGAAGTCATGGATTGTGATGCCTCCAGAAGTTCCTTTATTGTACAGGATTGTTTTGGCTATCCTGGGTTTTATGCTTTTCCATATGAAGTTGAGTACCGTTCTTTTGAGGTCTGTGAAGAATTTTGCTGGGACTTTGATGGGCATTGCATTGAATCTGTAGGTTGCTTTTGGTAAGATTGCCATTTTTACTATGTTAAGTCTACCTACCTAAGAGCATGGGAGATCTTTCCACTTTCTTCAAAGATTTAGATTTCTTGTCATACAAGTCTTCCACTTGTTTGGTTAGAGTTACTCTGAGATATTTTATGCTATTTGTGGCTATTGTGAAGGGTGATGTTTCTCTGATTTCTTTATCAGCCCATTTATCATCTGTGTACAGGAGGGCTACTGATTTTTTTTTAGTTAATCTTGTATTCTGCTACACTGCTGAAAGTAGTAGAAGTTCCTTGGTAGAATTTTTGGGGTCGCTTATGTAAACTATCATATCGTCAGCATATAGTGAGAGTTGACTTCTTCTTTTCTGATTTGTATCCCCTTGATCTCCTTTTGTTGTCTTACTGCTCTACTAGGACCTCAAAAACTATATTGAAAAGATACGGAGAGAGTGGACAACCTTATCTTGTTCCTGATTTCAGTGGAATTGCTGTGAGTTTCTCTCCACTTAGTTTGATGTTGGCTGTTGGCTTGCCGTATGTTGCCTTTATTATGTTTAGGTATGTTCCTTGTATTCCTGCTCTCTCCAAGACCTTTATCATGAAGAGGTGTTATATTTTGTTGAAAGCTTTTTCAGCATCTAATGAGATAATCATGTGATTTTTATTTTTCAGTTTGTTTATATGGTGGATTACATTGACAGATTTTTGTATATTGAACCATCTCTGCATCTCTGGAATGAAGGCAACTTGATCACGATGGATGATGGTTCTAATGTGTTCTTGGATTTGATTTGCCAGTATTTTATTTAGTATTTTTGCATCAATGTTCATGAATAAGATTGGTCTGTAATTCTCTTTCTTAGTAATGTCTTTATATGGTTTGGGCATCAGGGTAATTGTAGCCTCATAAAAAGAGTTTGGCAATGTTCTTTCTGTTTCTATTGTGTGGAACAATTTGAGGAGTATTTGTCTTTGAAAGTCTTGTAGAATTCTGAGCTGAAGCCATCGGGTCCTGGGCTGGTTTTGGTTGGGAGACTTGTTTCTATTTCTTCAGCAGTTATAGGTCTGTTTAATTTGCTTATCTGGTCTTGATTTCATTTTGGTAACTGATATTTGTCCAGACGTTGTCCATTTCCTTTACGTTTTCCAATTCTGCGCAGTACAGGTTTTTGAAATATGACCTGATGATTCTCTGTATTTCCTCCGTGTCTGTTGTTATGTCCCCCTTTTCATTTCTGATTTTATTAATTTGGATATTCTCTCTCTGCCTTTTGGTTAGTTTGAATAAAGGTTTGTCTATTTTGTTGATTTTTTTTCGAAGAACCAACTAAAAGAATATAACAATAAGCCATTGTTCTGTGAAGACATTTTATAAGGGTCTAGAGCAGCGTTCTCAGCCTTCCTGAACTGACCCTCTTTAATACAATTCCTCATATTGTAGTGCCTCTCAACCATAAAATTATTTTCGTTTCTGCTTCTTAACTGTAATTTTGCTACTGCTATGAATTGTAGTGTAAATGTGTTTTCTGATGGTCTTAGAGGAACTTTGTGAAAGAGATTGCAACCCAGAAGTTGAGAACCATTGTCTAAAGTAAAAGTCTAGCTCTACAACAGTAAATATTACTCTGGCATTTCTACAGAATATGTACTCTGTCTTTAATATTTTACTACATTTCTTCTTTATAGATTTCTGTGGTCCAGGGCATCTACGCTTATCATCATTATATGCAGGATCGGATAGATGACAATGGCTGGGGTTGTGCTTATCGATCCCTACAGACAATCTGCTCATGGTTCAGACACCAGGGATATACAGAGAAGTCCATTCCAACACACAGAGAAATTCAGCAGGTACAGAACTTGCCATTTTAAATTAAAACCAATTTGTTTTCCATTAGCTTTTAATATGACATTATAATTATTACTACTCCATGACATAGATTTATTTTTATTTTGAAAAAAAGTATTATCTTACTGGTAATCAATTAAAATACTCTTAATATAATTTTAATAGATACCTTGCATATGCATTTTTTAATCTTTTGTGTTTTTAATACATAAAGGCTCTTGTTAATGCTGGTGACAAGCCAGCAACATTTGTGGGCTCTCGGCAATGGATTGGATCTATTGAAGTACAGCTGGTACTAAACCAACTGATTGGTGTGACTTCAAAGATACTGTTTGTTAGGTAAGGATACTTCATAAGCCAGGTATGTCATTTCTAAAGTGACAGCTTATCATTTTTGTTAAAATAATAGACAAATGACATTTTCTCCTTATTTATTTCCAATTATTGCTCTTCCTCATTATTTCATTGCCTTATAAATCTCACTTTTTAGAACAAGCTGAGATATATACATGTATTTTCTAGACCTAATTTTAGTCTATACAAGGAAAACATAAATATCTTTGGGTAAAGTTCCTGATATAAAATGTAGTTTTCTTAAGTTTAAATCTTCAAAAAGTCTTATAAGGAGAAAACCACTGTTGATCACTGACTATTGTGGTTTTCTTTTGTTCTTTTTCTTGTTAAACATGTTAATAAACCAACAAATACACAAATAATATATTCAACTTACATTTTTTATAATTCTAATAAATAAGAGAAAATATAAATTAGCACATATCAGCTTCTCTGACCATAAATTGCATTTTTATTAAACATCTATGAAGTTTTTAATTTCATCTCATCTCCATAAATGTTATACTCTGATTTCTCACATATGGTATAAAATATTTACTAAATAAACAGATATAACATTATTGCAGTCAGCACTCTAAATCCCCCGAGAGACAAGAGTTTCTTGGCTCAGGGAGGGAGTGCTCCTGAGTTTGAGACTCCACAGGCTATGACAGATATCCCCCAGAGGCCGAGAGACAGAGGCCTGAGAGACCACACTGTACAGCCTTGAGCAGGGACACCATGGTTGTCAACTAGAGTAAACACATGGCCCAATGTACTAGGTGGTTTGGGGGCCATTTCTATCACCCCAGAAGAGGATTCTGATTGTGCCTAGTATAATAACCAGCTAGTCTAGGCAAAGCAGTTGCTGGGGATCCCACCCCACCCAACTCCTAGGCACAACATAAAAAAATGGGGAATGACTTTTCTTCTACTTTGTTAAATAATAAGTTAAATAGTTAAAGACTTTTTCCATGGGCTTACATTTTAAACTGTCTTGTATTGATAACTACAGTAACAGTATTTATCGCCCAAGTACTTAAAGTTTCACAGTTGGAACTGTGAAAATCAGTAAGAAATAATGGCAGATAAAGTAGTAAAGAACTATTTTTAAAAAATTAAAGTGTGGGGCTGATGAGGTGAAAGACACTTGCCACCAAGCCTAGCTACCTGAGTTTAACTCGTGGGACTCCATATGTGTGCCATAGCGCAGGTGAACACATGCACACTCAAAGTAAACACTTTAAGAAATTACAGAAGGGTTCGAAACACTAAAATATTTGTGTGTTCCCTGCCCGGCCGAGAGTTACCAGGTTTACGCCGCCTGGTTCACTCGCAGAAGTAATGGGTCTACTGATGACTGAGTTCACCATTTCTTCCTCTTTCTTTACTTTCTAAGGATATGAAATTTGCTTTGGCCTTTTCATCTGATCTTTCAGTATGCAGTACAGTACTTTGATGACGGTGGGCTCTAGCAACAAGTTAGCTTCCGGTTCCCTTCTCGTTAAGGGAAACAAGTGGGTGTGTTGCTAAACTCTGCTGTTTGATGTTAGAGATACTAAATAAATCTTTACTCACTTGGAGTGCTGAGGAGTATATGTACTCTTCCTTCTTCTGTCTTTCTCTTCTCAAAAATGAGAGGGACCTAGTCTGTCCAAACACTCCATGATACGGTGCACTTGCAAACTCTTTGAAGTTCTCACAGAAGAATATATTAGCCAGAGAATCCCCTCTGTCTTACACATAGGCTGGTGTCACTGGTCCTAGTTTAAAGACAGAAAGGATATATAGACTGTGAAGAATGACAAGCTGGCCAACTCCAATCTCATGGTGAAAATCCAAAGCCTTTATGCAGCTCCAGAAGCAGAAAGATGGAGTCTTTCTGTTTCTTCCCTAGTTAGTATCCTGAAAATTTTAGAGTTTACAGTCTCTAAGTTGCATCTGAATCAGCTCCCTGCCACTTAATTTTTTTTCAGATTCACAAACAAAAGTATTGAAAGCATTGCCTTCCTTACTAATTACTTGACTGAATGCTGAAAATAGTTATCTGATAGACAATTTCTTTTTATTTAGTCAAGGATCAGAAATGGCCTCTCAAGGGCGAGAACTGGCCAACCATTTCCAGAATGTGGGCACTCCAGTAATGATTGGTAAGTTGTTTTGGATGTGCTGGGTTCTTTTGGCTGAGTGGAGAATAAGTAAATCTTATTTGTATAATGTTTTAGTGTTACATGAATACTAGTCATTTTAAATTGGGTCTGGAGCGATGGCTTACGGGTTGAAAGCACTGGTGGCTTTTCCAGTGCTTTTAACTGAGTTCAGTTCCCATGCAGTGGCTCACAATCACCAGTGGTTCCAGTTCCAGGGACCCCATGTCTCTTCAGTGCTTCCCATGGTGCGCAGACATAGATGCAAACAAAACACCTGCATACATAAAACAAATGTATAAACATTTTAGAGTCAACTTAGACACACTACTCTTAGCATTTTAATTTCCAAAGCGTAGAGAAGGTGCAGAAAAGATTTAGTAACCAAGAATAAGTGCTAAAAAGAAAATGATAACTGTCTGAACATTTAAAGAGCCAAGAGTAGTATTGTTAAAAAAGGTGAAGCCACTTGGCCAAGCATCCTGAGTCATGACTCTGTCACTAGCTTGGCTGATTCTGTGTCACAACAGACTGCTTACCTTCACTGGGTTTCCTTGTAAAATAAGATTTGACTAAATGAGCTAACGAGACATGACTCTCTGAAACAGAAGATGAACGTGTAAGGTAGGTGGATGTCAGAAGAGTAGCACAAGAGCCTAATGGGTGGATGGGCTGGAGATGCTCAGCAGACGCAAGAGCATCTGCCAGGAGAGGCACCTCAGTGATCATTACTTCACTGGCAGGAGCTGGCCCCTTGGTGGCCCTTTCTCAGTTGATCTTAGGGAATTTTATGAATATAGCAGTAGAATATAAACCTTGTATGATTATAGATATGATCAAAGTATTTCTTACATATTTCCAAATGTAACACAGTAGCTATTAAATATGTAATATTATCCTTTCAAGTATATTTGCCGTCATGGTATTTTACAATATTGGGAAGACTGTTCAAATGTTGTATTACTTAAGTTAATTAATAGGCAAAACAATTAGTTTTATATTTGAACTGAATAAGCAGTTGAAATTAATGTATGCTCTATTATATATATTTTTTTCTTTTTTTTTTCCCTAGGAGGAGGAGTTTTGGCTCACACTATACTAGGAGTCGCATGGAATGAAACTACAGGGCAGATAAAGTTTCTGATTCTAGACCCACATTATACAGGTGCTGAAGATCTGCAGGTTATCTTGGAAAAGGTAAATGCCTGTATCACGTAAATATAAGACCCTGGCCATTAGCAAAGAGAAGCCTAGGGCAGCTGCTCTCACAGCAGTGTTTGTAAGTCTGTTGTGTAACTGTATTCTGTGTAGGAAAGACAACAGGAGTCACAAAAGGCACAACGTTCATAAAAGCTTTGCTGTTTACTAAACTTCCTAATAGAGCATGACCTATTTCCCTTGCAGATTTGTAGCACGTACAGTTGTACTGTCTCACCAGTGTCTCAAAACAAGAGCAGAATAAACTTAAAATCAGGACTGGGGAGAAGGCATAGCGGTTAGGGGCGCTTGCCCTTCTTGCAGAGGAGCGAGTTCAGTTTCCAGCACCCACTTTATGTAGCTCACCACCACGTGTAACTCCAGCTGCAGGGTATCAACACCCTGAGTACAGATACACACATAGCCGTAATAATTTTACAATCAGTGAATCGATAGCTAAGAAAATGCCGGTCATTATGGAGATGTGATTACTTCTCACTATATACTTATAGATCAGTCTGTAAAGATTGGAAGTTGAGGCAGATGTAGAAGTATTTGTTGACATAATATTGACTACATGGGGCATAAATCTAAATTGATTTACAGGCAGCTAATTCTCATATGAAAGGCTGGGGAGATGATTCCACAGATAAAAAAAACAAAAAACAAAAACGCTTCCTGCCCTGACAACATGAGTTTGTTCCCTAGATCCCACATGGTAGACAAGAACCAACTCCTGCAAATTGCTCTCTGACCTCCACAAACACAAAATAAATAAGTTTGTTTGTTTTTAGATAAAAGCAACATTGTCCTATTCAGTAGCAAAATATTGATTCTTCTGGCATTTATGATACCCAGTCAGTGTCAGCCGTAGTCCTAAGCATGTCTAAGGATCCCTCAGTCTCCTGGAGAAGGACAGAGGGCTGTCCAGAAGGATTCTCAGACAAGAAGTATGCAGAACTAGGTTTAGAAGGTTGTGGAAGGACTCCTTAGATGGAGGGAAGGGAAGCATAGACTCTTCCCCCAAACTGAATGAGCTTCCTGTGCTTTAGCCCAGTAAGGAGGGGCGGTGGTGGGACAGACAGAAAAGGGTTTAGATTTTATCTTAAGAGCAGGTAGAAACCTTCATTGTTTTCATCAGGGGCATGTTATGGTGATAAATGTGCTTCTTTCTGGCTGATTAATGGGCTTTGCCTCTGATGGAATGATTTATCCTGAAGCCATTAGATAAGGGGAGTCGTCATCCCTGATTACTTTCTGTGAGAACTGTGCCAGTTACATTTTTGTAGAATGACTTAACAGCAGAAAGCCCTTTAACCCTCTGATGCACACAACACACAGAAGCCAGGGCACAGCACCAGTGAACTCTGCCTTCCTGGACTCCAGCAGACGATGGAGCAGTAAAGTTCATCGTCCTGGCCGAGTTCGGTTTCTGTTGAGGATAAAAACAAAAGCACCTTGGGAGGAAAGAGTTTGTCTGGCTTACACTTCCTGATCACAAGCTGTCATCGAGGGCTCCAGGCAGCAGAGGCAGAAACTAAAACAGACCGAGGAGGACCTGTCTGCTGCCTTGCTTTCCATGGCTTGCTCACCTTGCTATCTTACACTCCTCGGGACCACTTACCTAATGCCTGGCACTACCCACAGGGGGCTAGGCCCTCCTCTTCCAACTAGCAATCAAGAAATGCCCACTTGTGCCCACAGGCCGACTGACAGGCAGTTCCTCTGCGCATGGTCCCTCTTCCCAGGTGTGTCAAGTTGACTCCAAGATTAGCCATCCCACCTCCTCCGAGCTCCCCTGTATGCCTTCCCAGGCTGGGTGTCTGGAAGTACGTAGGCATGTCTTTTTGGTTACCAGGTCTGTCTGTGTGAGAATACTCAAATGCCCAAAGCAGAGAGTGTACAGTGTTTTAATTTTCTACTTTGACCTTGCTTAAATTTTTACAATTAACAAAGAAAACAGCCTGATCAGTGAGTTCCCCCTCTCCATACTGAAAAAGAGCTAATACACTCTAGTCTAGGGGCTCCAGGTCCATGACCAGCACCAGCAGCCTGGGAGCTCGGGGAGTGACTTGGCTCTCAGCGTCTCAGCGTAAGCATTCCGCATTGACCTCGATGTGATACAGGCAGTCACCAGCTTCCTTTAATAAAATCAGTCTGGCCATGTGGCACACACCTGAAATCCCAGCGTGGGGGTAGGAGGTGTACTGCTGGCCCAAGGTCAGGCTAAACTGAGTAAGTTCCAAGCCACCTTGGGCTACAGTTTAAGACTCTTGTCTCAAAGAGAACGTAGAAAATGAGTGACCCTAGAAGAAATATGATAAAACTTTCATATTTATAATAAACCACTAAAAATACTCTTTGCTAGAGAAAAGGACTTGAAGACTAGAAAGCAAACGGCCTGTGAAGATGAAAAACAGAACTCATGGGACTGGCTTGGGTCTCTCCCATTTCGTTGTATGTGTCACTGGATGGCACCTATGTAGTCTTGTATGGACTACTACCTAAGTTTGCCAGTAAAGCCGGCGCAGCTACCGATTGCCTTTATCTTAGAACTAATGGAGTATAATGTCTGGACTAACAATTGCTATAAGGAAGTGATTTTTTTTGATGACTTCTAAAGTATTATAGATTTTTTTTGCTTTGTTCTTTTTAAAAATCTGTGTAGAAAGGATGTCTGGTTTACTTTGTATTGCTGTGATAAGCACTATAAACAAAGCAGCTTGTAGAAGGGTTTACTTCATCCTACAGTGCAGAAGTCTGGACAAGAACTGAAGACTGCAGAGGAACACCACTTACTGGCTTGCTCAGCTTGATTTTTTATGTGAGCCAGGACCCCCTGCCCAGGTCTGGCACTGCCCACAGAGTACTGGGCCCTCCCATGTCAATCATCAGTAAAGACAATTTCCCACAGGCAAATCTGAGAGAGGCATTTTTCCAATTGAAGTTCCTTTTCCCAGGTGATGGTAGCTTATATCAAGTTGACAAAAGTTACTTTGCTCCACTTAGAAAGTCCTTGAATTAGGCCTGTGTCTGAGTCACATGCTGGGGTCCTGCTGACAGAACTTCATAGTAGAGTTTCCCGCAGATTCCATTGTGGACTCTTGGGCTATAAAAAGTTTTCTTTCCTTTCGTCCAAATCTAGGGCTGGTGTGGATGGAAGAGCCCAGACTTTTGGAACAAGGATGCATACTATAACTTATGCCTTCCTCAACGACCAAATGCTGTTTAAATG
Organism: Microtus pennsylvanicus; assembly: GCF_037038515.1. NCBI lineage: Eukaryota > Metazoa > Chordata > Mammalia > Rodentia > Cricetidae > Microtus > Microtus pennsylvanicus. The sequence continues at coordinate 85,027,637 of NC_134587.1, forward strand.
CTATTTAAATTATCTTGGAGTCAAGATTATAGATATAAAAGAGCTGTTCTATGTTAATAAAAGCAAGCATAATTTTAAATTAAATCTTGGCTGTGATTTAATTTAAACTAATTTTTTTTTCAAAATAGTAAAGAATTCACAGACATTTCTATTCCTTTAATAGTCTTTTAATAAGTTAAATAATAAAACATGCACAGCCAAAATATAGTCATGTAAATACATGTATTCATGAGTGTCTCTTCACTTAGAAGAAAGCTTTCCTCCTCAGGAGTTTGTCTGTATGGTAAGCCACAGCCATGGCTTGTAGATCTGTCTGAAGTGAAGCCCTTCCTCAGGCCTCTTGCCCAACAAGGTATCTGTTTTGGGGGAAAAGAAAAAAACATGTTGACATTAAAAACATTTTTAAGGGGACTGGAGACATGGCTCAGTGCTAAGAGTGCTTGCTGCATAATCATGGGGACTGGAGTTTGGATCCTGCACCCAAGCAACAAGGCAGACATGCTGCAAATGCCTGCCTGGCCTGTACGCCAGCTCCAAGGAATCCCATGCCCTCCTCAAGTACCCTTGAACACAAACAGCACATAACCTTTAAAAAAAAAATTCCCCAAATCTCTACCACAAAGGACAAATTTTGGTCTCTAGAAGCTAGCAAGTAGTAACTATGACCCAGGGTAAAACTTTAAGAAAAGTCTACTGGACCTTTCGACCAGAGTGCTGCTGATATTAACAGCAACAGTAAACTCTGCCAGAAGAGAATCCGGAAAGGAGAAAGAAAGGAGCCGCTGGAAGGTCCTTACCAGCACTTCCTCTTCAGAGCTCTGTTCTCCACACCTGTCACACTTCGCTTCTGTCTGAGCACCGGAGCACAGGGGTCACACGATGACTTCGCCGAATGCATCCATTTAATCGTGGTTAGAAACCTGGCACATTCTGGAAATCCACACGACCGAGCAAGATCTTCAGCTGTTTGCCCGTTCTTATTACATAAGCTGAAATTGGACAAAAGTGAAAATTATTGTTTATTATTTTTTCCTAACAGTGGAAATTGTAGCACATAGACAATACTGGGTACAGAATAAAAAAAGGTACTGGTTGAGGAGCTGTGAGCAGAGCACAGTACGAGCGCGTGCATGCACACACACGCACACGCACGCGCACACACACACACACACGCATTCACTCACGCACGAGTGGGAGTTAAAGCTCACAGAAGTTTAGTTTTGTCCACTGTCGTATGCTCAGTGACTGGGACATTCTATAGACCGTAGGCATTCCACTGCATTTTTATTCCATTATCATACTTCGCTCTTGAAGAAATTTAAATGACTACAAGAGCATTTGGTGTTCAATATTCTCTATTTTGAATATGAGAACTTCTATAGGCAGAATCTTCCTAAGCTAAAACTGCAGTGGAATCTGTCATGAGGAGGACTTGCACCCCTGAATGTTCAGGATCTATTTCCACTTACTCGATAATATTAGGTAACATAACAGAAAATATAACATAAAAATACCAGCTTGAAGAGCATGAGTTGAATCCAAGAAAACCAAGCCTGGGGGCTGGAGAGATGGCTCAGAGGTTAAGAGCATTGCCTGCTCTTCCAAAGGTCCTGAGTTCAATTCCCAGCAACCACATGATGGCTCACAACCATCTGTAATGGGGTCTGGTGCCCTCTTCTGGCCTGCAGGCATACACACAGACGGAATATTGTAAACATAATAAATAAATATTTAAAAAATACAAAAGAGCAACAAAAAATGAAAAAAAAAAAAAGAAAACCAAGCCTGCAGCCCCTGATTTTATACTCACTCAATCTGGGCATCACTGGCCACAAGGAGACTAAGGCATTCCAGGCTTCCGACTTTGGCTGCCTTGTGCAGTGGAGTCTCCCCCAGAACATCCTTTAGAGCAAGACAGCACGTTAGTGTCTCCAACACTGGAAGCCAGTGGGCGATCTAATAGTAGCTATTCGAGGAAGCCAGGGAAAACTGCCCTGTACCAACTGAAATTCTAATATTCATTTGTATTTCTGATAAGGTTCTCTCATTGTACTAATGCAAAGTTTCCATTAAAAAAAGCCACTTTCACATACATTAAAATTTAAAGGAATGCCCGTAAATCAGAAGATGAAAGTTTACAGTGAAAAACATCACACTTTAACGAAGATGAAAACCACCGAAGAACTGATGCTGGGCATGTCTCCCACGTATTATTTCCTGGTCGACTGAGACTTGGACAGATAGCAAGTGCTGTTAAAACCACTGTAGATGTATACTGTGGTGATAGCCAGCAGGCACTTAGTGCTAAAGAACATTTGAAATGTGGCTAGACGGAATTGAGCTATGCTGTAAGGGAAAATACATACTGGATTGTGAAATACAGTATGAAAGCAAAAATAAAATAGCACATCAATCATTACTGATGTATTTACATACTGAAACAATTTGATTAAATTATGAAAATTAATCTCATGGCTTATTTTGCTTTATTAATGTGGATACTAAAAATGTTTCAAGTTACCATCACATATAATATATATATATATGTATATATATATATGCCTACATGTATATGTGTGTGTATGTATGTATGCACACACACGTACTGGAAATTCTTTTTTTTTTTTTTGAATTTTTCGAGACAGGGTTTCTCTGTAGCTTTTTGGTTCCTGTCCCAACTAGCTCCCAACTAGCTCTTCTCGACCAGGCTGGCCTCGAACTTACAGAGATCCGCCTGCCTCTGCCTCCCAAGTGCTGGGATTAAAGGCGTGCGCCACCACCGCCCGCCTAATTCTTTTTTTTTAATATTTATTATGTATACAATATTCTGTCTGTGTGTATGCCTGAAGAGAGCACCAGGCCTCATTACAGATGGTTGTGAGCCACCATGTGGTTACTGGGAATTGAACTCAGGGCCTTTGGAAAAGCAGGCAATGCTCTTAACCACTGAGCTATCTCTCCAGCCCCTGGAAATTTTTGTATGCATGTTTATACCAACTGAAACTGGCGGCTATGTGAAGACACTGGGTGGAGAAGAGGGTTGTACATAGCAACAATAGGTTACCTAGTTACCTGTTGGTTGAGGTCAGCGCCTGCTTGCAACTGCCAGAGAAGAAAGCAAGCAAGGCCGCCACCTGCAGCTAGGTGAGCAGGCGACTGCTCCTGGGGATCCGGGGGTGCGTTGACCGACGCTCCTGTCTCCAGCAAATTCTTGAGGCCATCTTCCTGCAGGAAGAGAACAGATTGTCACTGTCCTGTTCTGCCTGAGCCCTCTCTGAGCTGAAAATCCACCCCCAGCTACGAAAATACGAAAAACCTAACAAGGGTTGATTTGGTAACCCAGCGGTCGGTCATTGTCACCCTTGCTTGAGCGCCTTAAAACGGACCTCTCCGAAGATTTAGCCTGCAGGACTTAAAGGGGCGGGAGTCTCACCTCCAGGTTGCAATTAAGCAACAGCATCGCAGAAGACAAGAGTTCCCGGGAGCGCAGAGTGAGTGCGCTAGCTGCACACTGGCAGGTAAGACTGTGCGGACTGCCCCAGTGTGGGAGAATTTAAAGCTCTCCTGGACTAGCAGGGCGACTCCTCCCCGCCATTCCCTAGCCCGGGAGCGCCCCACGGTTTATTTTCCCAGCCCCGCGGCGGCCTCACGTACCCAAACACAGACACGTGCAGCCCGGAACCCGGCAAGGGGGGGGGGGTGGCTTGCTGTGCAATCCCGCCCTCTGATTGGCCAGTTCGAGGCTTCCCTGGGTCCGCCCCCTTGGGAGCGGAGCCCGGGCAGCCCTGGCACGCGTGCGCAGTGAAGAGGATGGGCGGGGAGGGGGAAAGTCTAAGCTTCTCTTTGACGGCGGCCATGATGCGTGCTGAAGTTGGCACGTAGGCCGGGTGGAGGGAAGCTCTTTTATCCCCGGGAGAAGCGGAAGTCGCTCGGGCAGGGCTTTGTGTCTGCGGGCTCGCACGTAGCCCGGAAAGGAGGGGAGCGAGCAGCACCTCTCCATCCCCGAGGCCAGGTCCTAGGCCTTCAGTTCTGCCTGCATCACCATGCTCCTGAGAGAGGAAGGGGGCTCTGCAACCTGGGCGCTGTGGGCTCGCCTAAGTGAAGTATCAGCCCGTGCTGCCAGGTCTCTGAGACCTGGGTGGCAGTTCCTGTGAAATAAGCCACCCATTGTCACGTATCCCTCCATAGAGGGCCTGAAACACCCCAGGTCCTGGAAACAGCTAGTGCTACAGGTTTGGCCAAGGCTGGGGCAGCAGGAAGGGTGGGGTCTTGTTAGGGCCCTCTGGTTATTAAGAACACGGGAAGGGAAGAAGAAAAGAACGTAGTGAAGAAAGAGCCAAATCTACTTAGGGCCGGTGGTTAACATTAGTGATACGACTTGAGGAGGTCGCCATCCACTAAAACCCAGAATTCAGATTAAAACATTAGATAAGCCGAATCAAAAGGATGCTTGTCCAATATTACTCAAAGCTGTCGGGATCATGATAAACCAGGAAGGGCTGACAAATAGACCAAAGGAAACAATAGGATGCTTGTCCAATATTACTCAAAGCTGTCGGGATCATGATAAACCAGGAAGGGCTGACAAATAGACCAAAGGAAACAATAGTTTAGGTTGAAATTCTAGAAGAGAAAAATGGCCTTACTGGAAAATTCACGACAATGAAATAAGTATAATGCTTGCAATCCTGGTGACGTACAAATGTTGACTTTCTGATCATGGTAAACGTAATGTTAACAACGGGGGAAACATACAGGTAAGAGACTTTTGAAATAAGACGGAGCAGTTTAAAACATTTGTGTTGCCTTTCTTCCTGTGTTTTAAGGAAGTTTTAATAGTATTCTTTCTCAATAGCTGTAGCAGAAGATATCCGAAGCAGTATGACGCTACTAAAGAACAAGTTTATCACAATTAGTCACAGATCTCCCAACCAGTCACAAAGCTTTCAGCCATTTAGTTTCATTAATGAATAATATTTCTTCAATAAGACGCACCATTGTGGAGATCATTTCATGGTTTCAGGCTCTTCCCTAGAACGGAGCTTATTAAAATTGTTTCCACTCACACCCCCTCCTTGCCAGAGAAAATTATGTTTGACTCCAGTTGCATAGGTATATAAGACAGGTACAAATAAATCTTTTTCTGATAATAAATCTGAAATTTGTTTTGGCACAATTCTTTCATATATGTATAATTCTACAGTTTATAAGGTTATAATGCAATTTGCATACTAGCAAGATGAATATGCTTCCTTATTTTTACATAAAGAAATAGGCTAATATTTGATATTAAAGAACATAGAGCGACTTCAACTTTTTTCATAATAGGTGAGAATAAATCAACTGCAAAAAAAAAAAAATGAAAAAGGGGGAAGAATACCTGAATTGGGAAAGTGCTGTTGACATGGAAAAGACCTGAATTCAATCTATAGCTCCCATATTAAAAGCAAAACAAACAGACAAGCAGCTTCCTGTACCCATAATTCCAAAGCTGTAGGGGTGAACATTGAAGAATCCCTGAGACTTGCAGACCCTGTCTCAAAATAATATATTATGTGGCTATTTGAGAACCTAGCCATCTAGAAAAATAACAGTGGCAAGTTCTACCTTAGAGTCTATGCCTTCCCGTCCACGTTCTTTCGACCAGGGTTACAGCACCAAGCACAATGTCCTCTTCTGAAGAACCGCTTCACAACTAATTGGAAGGCAGTTGGTTGCCGCATAACACTTCGCCACTATTGCACCAGTAGGCTTGTCTTGCTTGGTATTATAGTATGTGGAGTCCAGCAGTAGATAAGACTACTGATGTCTTTTCTCCCCCAACAGACTGCATTGCACCTTCTGGCACTAAGAAAGCTAGATAGCAGGAAGGCAGTTTTCCCATAGATTTGAGATTGGTGTCTCTCTTTCCTGCAGCCATGGAGTGTGGTGTCTTCAGCAACAGCATCTTACCATGGAGTATGGCAAAGACAATAGCCTATATTGTTTTGGAGACTTCTGGGTCTCTCAGAGGTATCCCATGTCTTGCTTTGCAGTTTTCATTTAATAACCCAAGGTATCTTGGAGTTTGCTGAGTGTTCAGCCATATAGAGATTATTTACTCTCCACTACCACCCCTGCCAAGGCTCTGGGAATGTCAGAAAAGTAATACTAGAAAACAATATAAACAGGAAGGTGGGAAGGAATTCTGGGAAATGCTGACTTCTGGAGATGATACTCATGGACTCACATATGCTGTGGTTGAGTGCACTAGATCAGGCCAACCAAAACTCCAATATAAATTGGGGGGGGGGGCAGAGGAGTTCTTTCCAGGCCCCTTGTTGAGGAGCTATTAGCAGTTGGTAATCACTGAGGAGGGGTTTTATGGTTATTATTTGTTGTTTTGATGGTGTGACCTCTAATCAGGTTTTTTAATGATTCATCAGATGGAACCACACCCAAATGTACATAGACAACACTAATTGAATTAACTGTCTTAAGATGGAGAGAATTGAAGAAGACCCCCAAAGCTGACCTATGGCATTCACATGTGCTCTTAGTTACTTTTCTAGTCTGTGAAGCAACAACATGACCAAGGCAACTTATAGAAAAAGGAGTTTATTGGGGGCTTAGGGTTTCAGAGGGTTAGAATTCATGACAGTCATGGTGGGAAACACATTAGTACGCAGGCAGGCATAGTTCTGGAACCACAGCTGCAAGCTCATTACTTGTCCACAAGAGAGAGACACACTGGTCATGGAGTGGGCTTCTGAAGCCTTAAAATGCATGCCCAGTGACATACTTCTCCAGCAAGACCACACCTAATCTTCCCCAAACATTTCCACCAACTGGGGACCAAGTATTCAAATATGTGAGCCAATGGGAGCTCTATCATTCAAACCACACTCATGAACATTTGCATAGTATAGTTGGGTTTTGTTTGTTTGTTCTTGGGAGTGCCCACTACCCAGCTCCCAAATAAATACAGAGACTTGTTCTAACTTACAAATGCCCGGCCTTAGCTTGGCTTGTTTCTAGCCAGCTTTTCTAACTAAATTATCCCATTTCTCTCTTAACTACATTTTGCCTCTGGGCTTTTTACTTTTCTTTATTCTATATGTCTTTCTTTCCTTCTTACTCTGTGGCTGACTGGGAGACTGGCCACTGCTTTGCTCCTCTCATCCTTTTCTCAAACCTTCCCTAGATTTTTTCCTAATTATTCTCTGCCCACCAGCCCTGCTGTTTCTCTCCTGCTGAGGTATTGGCCATTCAGCTCTTTATTAGACCCATCAGATGTTTTAGGCAGGCAAAGTAACACAGCTTCATAGAGTTAAACAAATGCAATAGAAAAAAAATGCAACACATTTGTGCACAAATGTTCCACAGCATAAATGAGTGTAACACATTTTAAATTAATATTCCACAAAACATACTTGGAACCACCCTCATGAACATATACACACAAATTAAGTAAATAAGCAAATAATGGGGGGGAATAATTGTCTACCCAGGCTTTTTCACGGGCATTTCAAAAGTTATACTTCTTTTGAAGCAATCTAATTATGCATCAGCTCATGACTTTAGGGAAGAAAGAGACAATTCTAAACTCTCCCAGATCACCACTTCTTAAATTGTTTCAGCATGCACAAAAAGAGTGGCATGTAACTATATTTTTGTGTGTTGTAAGTTAAAATGTAACTGGTATGCTCATGTATTCTTTGATTTATCGCTTCTTTTTTTGTTTACCTGACCAACTGGCAGTCCCATTAATATATCAAAGGTCACATACTGCGTTTATACTACATCCTATTTCTTTCATCTAAACAGCAACAATATAAAAGTCAGTAAGACAGCTCAGTGGGTAAAGTGCTTGCTACCATGCCTGACACCCTGAGTTCAAATGTTGGGATCTACGTGGTAGAAGGAGAGGAACTGTTCTAATAACTTGTCCTCTGACCTCCAAACACATGTGCACAAGTGTGCACACACATATACATACTATCTGTATAAAACTTTAAACAAAATGCTTATATATTTGAAATAAATTTGTTTAACTTGAAACATTTTCTTATTAAAAGCTCAAATATGTTGAACTATTAACATCCCACTCAAACTAACCTTTATTTCTAAGAGGAGAAAATTATATTGTTGATCTTAGTAATCAAATAATAGTGAAACCAAACCAGTAACGGTGCAATGGGTGATGTAAAGATAAGTTCTGCTCAAAGTCGGTGCTGAGTAGTCTGTATTTTCTAGTACTTTAGATAGTATACATTTTTAAGACGGGCGTGGTGGTGTATGCCTTTAATCCCTGCACTCAGGAGGCAGAGGCAGACAGGCAGATCTCTGTGAGTACAAGGCCAGCCTGGTCTCTAAAGCAAATACCAGGTCATTCAGGGCTGTTACACAGAGAAACGCTATCTCGAAAAATCAATAATAATAATAGTAATATACATTTTAAAGTAAGCAGTTGAATTTCCAACTTTTAATATAATTTCACAAGTCATCTAATAAATGTGATTTTTGTTTTGCTTTTGCTTTTTTAAGGCAGCTTCTCCATATTTAGATTCCCGAGATCTCCTACCTTTGCATTCTGAATACTAGGATTACAAGCATGAGCCTGCAGGCCTAGCAATAAGACATTTTATTCATTAAATTATCTTACGCAGGTATAATTGACAATGGCCATTTCCTAGAAACTTGGTCTTTTGCAAAAAAGAAAAACAAAGAAAGAAAGATGCAGTTATGATGTTAGCTATATGCCTTCCCGCAGCACCGTTATGCACAGAAATTACCTATATCTAGCCACTTTTAGTCCTTGATGAAATTGTGGTTCTTACGCTAAGGAATTGGAAAGTAGAGCATTCTTTAAAATATATACACCAAGTATTTACAACTTGTAAAGTTGCTTTTTATTATAGAAGCAATTGCATCACAGTCATAGCATCGCATGCTGGGGACTGGCCTTTGTTTAGAGATGCCTAGTCAGTTGCAAATCTCAGCTCCATTACTGCACAACATTGCAACCTTTCTGAAAAGTTATTGCTCAGAGTCCTGAGCGTCAAGTGATGGAGGGCCTGGCAGAGAGAAGGCAGGAGACGAAGAAGCGTTTTCGAAATGAGGTGCATTTTAAACATATCTGTGGGCTTTCCTATCTTGTGTAAGTTCCTATAGTTTTCGGTCAGTCCCATGACTGCGTTTCCCTCATTTTTCTTGGGGCTAATAAGATTCAAATTTTTACAGAAAAAGTAGAAAGGAAAGTGTAGGCGAAGTTTTCCTGTGCTGTGGCAGCTCCCCAAATAAACACACAATATTAATTGTAAATGCTCAGCCGGTAGCTCAGGCTTGTTACTAGCTAACTTTTAGACTTAAATTAACCCATAGTTCTTATCTCTGCTTTGGCACATGGCTTGGTACCTTTTCTCGGTACAGTGTGCCCATGTCTCTCTCTACCCTGTACTCATAACTACAATGGCATGAGCTTTCTGTACAAGCATCTATACATATAATATAATCTCTAAATTATATGCATATCTATTTACTGCTGGGTGTTGAATGAAATCCACCCAGGAAGGGAACTGATAATAGCTGACTGGTAGGATGCTTGCTAATATATGAAGCTCTGGGTTTAATTGCCGATGTGAAAGGACCAAAATAAGAGGGCTAAAAATAGAAAGCAAAATTCCCCTGTGGGGCAGACAGACTCAAAGGACTGATGGTTTGTGCTGCCTCATACAATTAGAGCCCAACCAGAAATAGCCACTGGTGCCTCATCTCACACGGCCAGTATCAAGAGGGAAAGCGATGTTTGGAAACGTACTGCCTCCAAATAGTGAGCTGTCCCCTTGAACCCTATTCAGATATGACCCTATTGACTGCACTCAAACGGCCCTGAAGGTAAAGCCAGGTGGTAGCATCTCTTTACCGTCATACAAAGAACTCCCATCCCCTCTGAGGGACACAATTCTCTCTCTGAGAATTCACCACTGTCTTACTGTCTACGGTTCAACTTTTCTATCAGGTTTGGTCTGGGTCTTTTGGTTGTGACTCTTTCAGAGCCACACCTTGGGCACACCCCATACTGAGCACACAAAAGAACCTGGCAGCCATCACTGGCCAGCAAACAGGAAAACAGGAAACAGTTGGATGAAGCATGCAAATCCTGCTTTTGCCAGTGCCGTTAAGGGTTTGAATATGTTATCCTTCTTCATCAGTTTCATCGCTCACAGAATAAGAGGTAAATTTGGAGGAAAATAAAGGAAACCCTCCTTGACTCTCAGTGACTGGTTACTCTAGCCTAGCAGAATGTACTAGGCATCTTTATTTCTACCTTCTTCTCCTCATTCAGAGAATGATGTAAACTTGCCGCACCCAAAAGGAAGGACATGGGAGCGAGTCCTTTCACTTTAACAAATGAGCTCTTCTGAAAAGGAAAGAAAATGAGAATAACTGCCTGCTTCAATATTGTCAAGGCTATATTGAAAATGTGGCCACAAATCAGTGGCTGATTTTCTCTTTCTCTCACAAGCAAATAGATTAAGCTTTCAGCTGATACGTGGTTGTTACTAGCTGGTCTCACTGACACTGGCAGAAGACAAGATGCCTGAGGGGTCACAGACAGAAGGCCCTATGGCTCACTGTAAACACAGTAGCTAGGGTTGATGGCATGATATTTGGGTCACTTCTGCAGCCCACCACGTTCCCCAGTTCTCACAGAGGTTACTCAAATGACACAGTCACCTGGGAGGCTTGGTATGCCCGGAAGACTGCATTATGAGACAGGCATGCTAACCTTGGGCCACTCAATGCCTGTTAGGAAAGCAAGCCTCTCCTCTGCCTGTGGAGGCGCATTACCATTTCCTTTAAGGTTACTAACTGAAAGCACACCCCAAGAAAGGCTCTCGGAAGAACATAGAGCCCCTTGCATTCTTCATACATTCAGTGAGAATGTACAGGAGCACCTCGCATGGATTGCCGCCACCCATCCACCCCCAACCCCGCATTCAGTTCTGTGACACTCTGGCTGTCCTGGAACTTGCTCTGTAGACCAGGCTGGCCTCAAACTCAGAAATTCACCTGCCTCTGCCTCCCAAGCGCTGGGATTAAAGCTGTGCACCACCACAGCCTGGCTGGATTGCCTCTTTTAATAGGGTAATGGTCTAAGTGGTTTGTCTGCCAGACTCATGACTGACTAGGGACAAACGTATAGAATGGGGTGGTGAGAGCTGTTGTCAGTTAGCACTCGGAGCAGCTGACTTCATAGGCATAGGGGCACTAAGGAGGATCTGAGAAGGGAACATCACCCTCTTCACCCAGTCTCCCCCACCGAGTCACACACTCTGGTTACGGAGAAGCTCAGTAGGCAAAGTCTCTTAGGGCCAAGCTTGTGCACCAGGAACCACATGGTAGAAGGGGAGAAGCGAGCCCTGCAGCTTCGTTCTCTGACCTTTGCGCTTGTGCATAAACACAAACACATAAAGGATCGTAATAAAAAATTCAAAACCACAGGTTCTTTTCAGAGGATATGGTATCAACGAGTGCCCCCAGTTTTTATCCCAGGATGGTCTAGGTTCACGACATGGTATGCACACAGCTGCACAGCGTCAGGTGACTTTATGCTGAATGTCGGAATGAGGCAGAATCAATCCAGACGCTCACATTTAAAATCTTTTCTTAGCTCCTGTCTCGCATCTTGGAAGCACTAAATTTGAAATAACCTATTCCAGCAGCTCTGCCTGTTGGAAATCAGAGTGGAAATTGACCCTCAGAAATTAGCTTTGGTCCAAGACAGCCTCATGACTGTAGGGACCGTGGTCAGGCCTAGGCGTGGGAGAGCAATTATACGTATTATGAGAATGTCAGGAGAACTAGACTAGAGTTGAAAATTAAGGAAGTTGCTATGAACAGCCTGGGGCAAAGGACCAAGATTTCAAAGACAATGCCCAAACCAAGCAGATAGGCTGACTTTCAGAATATCTTTGGGGAGCAAGGCTTGCTTTGCATGTATGTGTTCACAGCATAGGCTGTCAGTTCTTTATGTCCATCCAAGGTACAAACTTGAGAGGATGTAGCTGTGAGAGCCAAGATTACATTTTAATTTTTAATTACTATGCCTTAGAGATCCATGAAACAAAAATGCCTCTGATCTGCAAGCCCCTTGCCCAAGGACAGAGAGTTCCTGAAATGCTGGAGGTTAATGTTTATGGGAGATAACATAAGAAGCTATGCCTTCTCACTCCCCCAAACAAGTTTGTTTGACCTATCTGCTCAGGATGTGCTCGATCACACGTGGGTGAGAGGTGTGTAGGCAGGAACTACGTCAGGATGTGTGCTTGCCCCTGATTGGACCTTATTGGAAATGCAATGATTTATGGGTTCTCCTTCTTAAGCCCTTGCCATACTTGATCCTCGGCCATTTCCAGGGTATGGACCTGGTCGGAGCCATCCATCTGGCCACTACTTAATTAAAGCGGGCTTCAAATTTGGCTTTTCACTGTGGTAGTGACCTCAGTCTCCATCAGTAGGGTTAACAGTGGCACCAGTTTCTACAGACTGCAGAGCCAGTCTCTCAACATGACCAGCTTCTTAAAGCGGAAGGCCCATATTTCTAACACAAACGTTAAGATCACTCTACTTTTTTTTTTCTTGAGAGATAAAACAAAGTAATTCGTGGGCTGGCAGGGCGCCCTTGCCAACCAGCAGCTTTACTACTAAGTGAATCACCTCCCTGCCCTGCCTGTTTCCTCATGTGTTCAAATGATCACCATTTCCTCAGGTTTTATAGGAGCCAGCACTTTAAAAAGACAAGGCAAAACAAACCCAACATTCAGTAGGCCTGAATGAAACATTTCTCTGTTGTTTTTCAGGCCCTCTGAAGTACTTCTTTTTAAGTCACTAAAGCAACAGAAGTCATGTGCAGTCTTATAAGCCAAGACAACAGCGTAAATTTAAATACGGTAAGGCGTGGTTAGTGCTTTATTTTATTTCTAGTCCCTTTCTTGAATTTGCCAAGGTTTCTCCAAACCAGCGGTTCGCAACCCCCGTGGGGATCAAACATCAGATATCCTGCACTTCAGATATTTACATTATGATTCAAAACAGTGGCACGATTACAGTTATGAAGTAGCAATGAAAATGATCTTATGGCTGGGCGTCCCCACAACATGAGGAACTGTATTAAAGGGTCACAGCATTCGGAAGGTTGGGAACCGCTGCTCTAGCCCTTTTGAAATAGTAGCATACTGTGTTAATGTCATCAGTGAAATGAAGACCTGCCGCCCAGTTTGTGAATGACAGGGAGCTCTCATTCTGTCTGCATCGTTTCCTTCCAAATGTCTTATACAGGTTGCTTTGTTCATGTGGGAATTTTACAGTCTTATTGGAATCCTAAATCTTGAAATACAATTACTTTAATTTTTTTAAGGATTTTTTTATTTTTATATGTAAATATCACACATGTGCAGGTGACAGCAGAGGCCAGAAGAGGGCAGGCGGTCACTTCCTGAAGCTGGAGCGACAAGTGCTGTGACCCACCCAAAGTGGGTTAAGATCCTCTGGAAGCACTTTGTTCGCGTTGTTGCTTTTTAAAATTGCTTTTGATTTTATGTGCTATGAGTGGTTTGCTTGCATGAATGTATTTGTACCAAGTGTGCCTGAATAAACCAGAAGAGGGCATCTGACCCCCTGGAACTAGGGTTATAGACAGTTGTGAAAAATGCCACGTGGTTGGCTGGGAATTAAACTCTAGCACTCTTAACTGCTGAGCCATCCCCCCGCCCCCCCCCCAAACCCCCTGCTGCCACATGCAGACATTTCAGTGGCTTTGTTGCTGTCGTTGCTTAATCGTTCCTCCTCCTTTTGAGTCCCACTCTCGCTTATGAAGCAGCTTGTTGCCTAAAACAGCATCCTGTAAGTATATAAACACAGCTTTCCAATCACACAAAGGTTCTCTTGAGGGTCTTCTGTAGGCCACCAATCAGAGACCTTCCCTGGGAGCTGGCTCCTGATTGGTGGAAGTAACTTGAACCAGTAGAATGCTAAGAGCAAGCAAGAAAGAAAGGGGGAAAAAAAACATAGCAACAACAGAGTTTGCTGTCCTCGCTACCCTCAGCCTAGGCCAACCTGGACTCCTTCATCCCAAATGAGGTGGCCCCTACACTTTATATGAAGGCTCTGATTTACCACACAGCGGTGGTCCATCTGGTAACATGGCAGTCCAATACAGACTGGAAGAGAAAACTGAGCGACACAGCTAAAATACAGTGTATTCCCAGGTAAAAAGGACAAAGGCTTTCATATGAAATGGATTACTCCGGTAAGCTTCAGTTAGAAAGATCCAGAAAGTCCCTAGTGACAGGAACCATCTCTTTGAGAGCAGTGTTGTCGGCTGCCTCCGAGGGGCAGCAGTTGTGAATGACAGGGGTCACGTGTGAACTCGCCTTCAGAAAGGAATCGCTGCTAACTCGGGGTCCCGTGGACAGGCAATGTTGCTTAGATGCTTTTAGAATAGGTTCCACCGAGGAGTAAAGTCTCCCGTCGTGCTTTTCTAGAAGAAGAAAATTTAATCCTTGTATGTGTTCTCCTTGTTTACAGGATCCACGCGGTGGAAACAGGATGAAACTCACCAGTGAAAAGTTGCCCAAAAACCCTTTCTCTCTGTCTCAGTATGCTACCAAACAACACAAATTCTTCCAGTGGAAGAAGGAAAAGCCTGGTATAAAAATCTGAATGTTTAATCTTTGCTGGGAAAATATTTTTGCTGAAATTCCGTTTTTGCTAGAATAAACAGGAAAGGAAAGACATATCCTTGGTTTCGAGGAGGTAGTCAAAGCTCTCCTCGGTTCAGGCTCTCCCGGAGGCTGGCAACCATGCCTGATTAGGATCTACCCTCAGGACTAAAGGATCTGCTTCTAAAAAAGAAAAGCTGGGTGTTGCTTCCCTCAGAGCGTGCGGCTTGGTGCTTTACTGCAAAGGGATATTTAAAGCTATTTATATAAACCTTAAAAGCTGAAATGGAGAGCCGGGCAGTGGTGGCGCACACCTTTAATCCCAGCACTCGGGAAGCAGAAGCAGGCAGAACTCTATGAGTTCGAGGCCATCCTGGTTTACAAGAGCCAGAGAAACCCTGTCCAAAAAAAAAAAAAAAAAGAAACCCAAGATGGCCAGCTCATTTGATTTGATCAGCCTCACCCACAAGACATCTTTGCCCAATGCATGCAGAGACTGCATTCAAGTGCCTACCTGGCAAGGAACAGCAGTCCCAGACTCAATGAGCATTTATTGGTTATGTAAGGTGTTACACTAGGTGCCGTGATCATGATTTTATTTAGGGCGTATTCTTTCTTGGAGCTAAGTTTTAGGAACTAGAAGTGGGCAAGAAACTGATACTAACAGCATCTAATGAATTCTCTGTTACGTATGGCTTCAAGAGAGAACATTCACGTTGTGTGGTTAATGCAATTTTTACCTTTCTGACTCAGATTATTACTGTCATGCTAATCTGGTGAATACAGCATTGCAGTACCTGAAAGAAAGAATAAAAGGAGGGGATGCTATGGCGTATTTTCTAAGAGGTCAACTCTATTTTGAAGAGGTACCATTTTTGGTCTTTTTTTTTTTAATAAATGTGTTGTTAGTACTTCATTGTTGGGGGTTATTTGAGTTTTAATGGAACAATTATATAGGGTAGATAAGAACTTGGGTTCCATCCTCAGCGTCACACAATAAGTAGAGGCAGCTGATGGTCATGGCAAACTTTCAGGTGAATTTGTTTTGTTTTGTTTTTCAAAACAGGGTTTCTCCATAGCTTTAGAGCCTGTTCTGGAACTAGCTCTTGTAGACCAGGATGGCCTCGAACTCACAGAGATCCACCTGCGTTTGCCTCCCAAGTGCTGGGATTAAAGGCGTGCGCCACCACTGCCCAGCTTCAGTTGAATTTCTTACGTTGTTATGCCTGAGAAACTCGGGCATAGCCACATAGGCTATGGTTTTGTGACCATGTGTGGCACACAGATGTAAGACTTAGGAGCTATCTGGTCTTTCTTCACTAAAGTTATTCTGAAGGAGTCATTTGGAAAGACCCATTTTCACACTGCAAACTGAAAACATACATTTTATAGTTTGATTCACAATATGTAAGCTCATTCATAAACTATTTGCATGTTATTAATAATGGAATTCCCTGAAAAGTAGCTTTTCATATATTTTACACATCATGAGGAGACCATTTCTTTAATTCAAATTATGGTGGAATAGCTTGGTAGGTAGACACAAGAAAAATTCTCTGTGCTATCATATAGTTTTCGGTAACAGAGCTTTGATGTTTCTTAAGGTCCCAAGAATTTGTCCCCAGCCCCTCATGGTCCTTTGAGACTCAGGAAGTAATTAGTTCACATCCTCCTTTCTCTCTTACCTTCTTTGACCTCACTATCTTCTGAGGCCTCGGTGTAACTACCTATCAGAGATGGCACGGCCCGATGACTTAAGCAAAAAGTTTGGGCCATTTCCAATATGGCGGCATCATCTATTAATCCTGAGACATAGATGACCATTTGATTCTTGAGTCCAGGGTTACTTTAAACACATAATGAAATGAACTATTCTCTGGGGCTTTCAGGGCTGGTATGAAGAAGCCTTGGCACAGTTTGAAGAAATCCAGGAGAACGATCATCAAGCGATTTATCAACTAGGCGTGATGTATTATGACGGGCTGGGGACTGTCTCAGATGCCGTAAGTTATTGTCTTGTGCTTCGTGTTTAAGATTTCACTGCAGTGCTTTAATGGCTTGTCTCCACTTTTACATCTTAATATTTAATTTTTTTAGTATTTGAATGATTACTGCTGTCACTGTACACATGTGTAAAAGACAAAGTTAATTTCTTTTGATCCCTTTCCACTTTGTCCTCCTTCAGCTCCAAATCTAACTTAAACAGTTTTTTTTTGACATAACTAGATTCAACTGTCAGAAACAGTGAACCTCTTTGTCCTTGAACTTGAGTGGCCATCCCCAACTACTACAGAAGGTTCTGGTTTTTCAGTGGTGTCCTCCTCAGTATGAAGAACAGGGACTTATCCTCAAGAAAAGCTTCCATGTTGAAGGTGCCACTGTGTTTTTCTTTACATGGTGAGCAAGGGAATATTCCCTACCACTTCTAGTTCACTGGATGCCTCTCAGGACTGGTCCATCTCTCACGGAAAACAGTTTAGCACAGAGTTTCCTTTATTGCGGTCTAGGGATGGTCAAGAGCTCAGATTATTTTTCTGAATATAGATCTCATGACAAACAATGTGCCCTTCTATATGTTCGGATGTTTCCTGAAAAAATTATAGACATCCAGTGAATGTTCACGTTAGAAATTTCACATAAAATTTACATAGAAGAATTCTTATATGCTGTGCAAGTCACACAAATGTCTATAGTTTTCCATTCTGAGAGGCCAAAGTCAGAAGTAGGCACTCTGGGGAAAGATTTTGGTAATTTTGCCTGAGAAATGACATAGACGATTTGTCATAGATTTTCTCAGTTGCACAGTGAGAGTCTGTAAGGGTCATTTGTAAGCTTCTACTTACAATTCAACCACCAAAAAATGCTCATTGCTACCACTAGCTCTCAATGAGCTGTTGAAAATATTTTTCCTTATTCTTAAAAAATAATTACAAAGCTATATGAATGTAGGTAAAATTTAGAAAATAAAAACTGAATCGCTTCAAATTCTACCACCAAATGTGAATACTTGCTATTGGTACCCGATTACGATGCAGGGTTTAATATGACATAGATTATGTTTATTGACAAAGGGCATCCAAAATGATATGAGTCAGCAAAATGGCTAAGTGGGTGGAAGTGCTTGCTGAGCGAGTCAGACGACCTAAGTTCGAACCCTGGCCCTCAAGGTTAAAAGAGAGAATTGAGCTGCAAAAATTGCCCACTGGTCTCCACGCGTGCACCGTGGCATATATGTACCCCCACTGAAACTTTAATTTAAAAAATAATAAAAATTAAAACATTAAAATGGAATGGATAGTACAGTCCTATATTAAAGTTTTCTGTATTTTATAAGCAATCTATCAATAACAAAATATTCGACAGGATGTATCTTATTATATGCAAATACTGGGCCACTTTGTATAGGGATCTGAGCATCCATGACTTTGGTATGCATGGAGGTCTTAGAACCAATTGCTGAGGATGTCAAAGAATAACTGTGTATGTGTATTGCATATATATGTGTGCTTACACACACATAGATAACACGCATACATATAGATTTATTAACAAACACTTTGGGGGAAAACATACAATATATATCAATTTGTAATACCTCTTTTACTATAATAATTGTGAATGCCCTTTCTTGTTAATGAATATTGAAGCACGTTCAATAAAATCTCAGAGATATTGGGCTTCAACCTGAAGACCAGAAAAGCAAAGCCGTCAGCCACTGGCTCTTACCTCTATCTCAGTCCGAAATGGCGATCCTGCCTCCAGGAATCTCAGAATGAGACTGTGTCCCGTTTTTGTAATCATTTCTAGGGCTGGGATTAAAGGCATGGCCCACCTGGTTTCTATGGCAACTAGTGTGGCTCCTAGGATTGAAGGTGTTTGTTACTACTGCCTGGTCTGTAAGGCTGACCAGTGGGGCTTATTCTCTGATCTTTACTCTCTGATCTTCAAGCAATCGTTATTTATTAAAATACACATAAAATGCTTCTACAGAATGTAATGATCTACATTATCACTCTAATACCTGCACTGAAATCATTTGCTCATGAATAATAATTTTAGGCCTATATAAGTTATCTTGTTGAAGACAGAGGGTAAAGAAACTGAGTTCTGAAGAACATTATTACAATTTGAATTTCTCCAATTTTTTTCTCATTGTACAAATAAATTTCAAATGCTATCCAAATAACAATTAAAAACTTAATTTTTAATTTTCAAGACTACTTAGACATATCTTTCTGTGTTCATGAGCAAATCTGTCCTATCCATAAGGGTCTCAAATTCCAAATTCTAAGTGTATGTGGGTTTTCTAACCTCGACTTCCCCACAGGTTTCAAGCCTTGGCTTACAGTCTGGTCTTGTGAATATGAATTTATATTTCTGAACTCTCTAAGATAAGAATAAACTGCCTTGGAGATAGGACTGCCATTGCCCCTCTCCCTTGTGTAGCACAAATAATAAAAACCCAGAGACAGATACCGGGATTAAAGCTGAAGATCAGAGAAACAGAACAGTCAGCCACTAGAGAGACCTCTTCCCTCTACCAATGCTCAGACCGAAGGGTCGATCCCCAGACTGCAGAGACCGCACTGTGTCTCCACCAAACCTCCGACTCCACACTCCAGTGAGCTCCTGTCTCTTCCCCTTTATATTCCTCTCTCTACCCAACCATGTCGCTCCTGTCTCCACCTCCCTAGATCTGGTCTTAAAGCTGTGTGACTCCCAAACAGTGGGATCAAAGGTGTGAGCCAACCACTGCCTGGATCTGTTTCTGGATCTTGTGCAGCGCAAAGTAGTCTTAAACTCACAGAGATCTGTCCGCCTCTGTCTCCGAAGTCCCGGGACTGAAGGTGTGAGCCACCTCTCCCTGGCCTCTAGTGGCTTTAGCTCTGCGCTCTCGTCTTCGGGCAAAGCCTTATTTATTAAAATACAAATAAAATGTCATCACACCCTTAGCCATAGTTGACCTCGATGACTGACTATGGTCCACATTTGAGCTAAATCTAGACCTAGCACTGAATGGACCCCTTGTCAATACAAAAATTTTAGCAACACATTACCAATTGAATATTTTATGTAAATTTCAAATATTATGTACATTTACGAAATTAGTCATTAACCTAACAGAGCTGTTAACAAGACTGAATAGCAACATATAAAAACACAGAACACAGAGACATCCTTTATTCATTTTCTTCTTTTTCATCTTGTAGAAAGCTATCAGTGGGGCCTACACTTTAGGTGCCCAAATTTTCTACTTTTGACTCTTTTTTATCGTGCAATGAAATGAATGGATGAATGGTAGATAAGAGGAATATTTGCACTAAATGCAAGTATTTTATTAACTACTTGTTTAAAGTTGGTAGGATGTAGTCTCCATGACTGCGGTGCCCATATGCACACTGCCCCCCCATACACATATGCACATACACACATGACTTAAAATAATTTTTAAAGGACAAACAAACAGGGGCTGGAGAGATGACTCAGTGGTTAAGAGCACTGGTTGCTCTTCCAGAGGCCCGAGGCTCAATTCCCATCACTGGTATGGCAGCTCACAATATCTGAGACTCTAGTTGCAGGGGATCTGGTGCCCCCTTCTGGCCTCTACGAGAACCAGGCATGTGTATGATGCATAGAAATACATTCAGGAAAAATACCTGGGTGTGTGTGTGTTTGTGTATGTGTGTGTGTGTGTGTCTTAAAACAAAATAAAACAAACAAAATGTTTTAGTGGCATAAACGAAGCTTTAAAGATCCATCCCCACTTCCTGTGCTAGCAGCACTTACTAAATGCAACCTGTGAGTTACGGACTCAGCACTTGTGAACTGCACAGATTGAGTCTATTGGCTTAATGGATTATTTACTCAGTCTTTACCACATCAACACTACAGATGGTGTCAGAACAGTCCGAGGTGCCGGATAACCAAAGATGAGAAGAGTAGGGATTGGCGGTCTGAGGAAGACTATTAGTGACACTAAGCGACATTATAGACTAAGATACACACGTGCCGGATACAAAGGTGCAGCCAGGAAGGTTTCCATCAAACAGGTGGCATAGACTGAACCTTTCCAATTTAAAAAAAAAAGCATTTAGACAGAGGAAGCAACGTGAACAAAGTTAGGAGATGCCCCTTGGTAGCTGAAATCCAGCTTCTCCAGCCAAGTCAGCATATGAACTAAGATTATCATGGAAAATATGGGTACCAACAATTGCTGGTTAACAGTGCTGGAGAGGGTCAGGCAGTGGTGATGCGCACCTTTACTCCCAGCACTCAGGAGGGAGAGGCAGAGGCAGGTAGATCTCTGTTAGTTCAAAGTCAGCCTGGTCTACAGAGGCTGTAGGCTAGGACTGTTAGCCAGGAAAATCCTGTCTCAAAAACCAAACCAAAACAACAACAACAAAACAGTGCTGGAGATGAAAAAGCCACTTAGTCACTTAAATCATATACATAGGAGACTGGGCTCAAGCAGGGCTCCCTACGTTTGCATGTACCATCCTAACTGTACTCTCTGAGGTAGTTTCCATTTCCTCTGCCCATTAAAGCCCTCAGTCTATGTTAAATCGGCTGGGAGTTTAGCTCAGAGCTGTGTGATGATCTAGCTCTATCCCCAGCTCTGTAAGATGAGCAAAGTAAAACAATTAAGGTCAGGAACGTAAGTAGACATCCTCACTCCATCCATCTTTTTCGATCTTCAAATGATAAAACAGCTTTTAGGGAGCCGTATTGAAACCCACTCTCGAAAACATTTTGAACAAGATGAATCACGGGTAAGATGAAGAGCTGATGATGTGAAACTATTAGACCTGTGAACTGACTGATTAACTCGGACATCTTAACATCTGGCAAAACAAGGTTGTCTCTTCTGATTTTGTTTTCCCTTGATCTGTTGGATTTATTAAATAGCATCGTGTCCAACACAGGGAAGAAAAAATCTGTTACACCTTCTTCAGCTGTCTTCCCTTACCTGCTAGGTTTTCAAGGGTATTATTTTTATAGCAACATTAAATTGTTACAAAACCCAGAGTTCTTTGAAAGAATGTTATCAGGGTATCAGAATGTATCCATAGGAGATCCTAGGTGCATAACGGTGTTTGCTGTCAAACCTCAGGGTCTGATTTCACTCTTGGGACCTACCTGGTGATAGGAGAGAGCTGACTCCCCCCAAAAGTTATCTTTTAACCCCACACACACCATGACTTGCGCTCACCCCACATATATATGCACGTTAATTAGAAAAAAAATATAATAAAATATAATATAAGATAAAATACAAAAAGACGGTTAAAAGTCTCGAGACCAGTTCTGACGTTCACGCTACTGCCACCTCACGTGCTTCTTTGTTACAAGATCTCAGTCAGTTGGCTGCCAAAATTAACTAAGAATTAGAAGAAGAGAAGACCTAACAGAGGAGTTATGGGTGAGGTAGCCATTTCTCCACGAAGCAAGCTGATGCCATAGCATGTTCATCATGCATCCACGCCATGCAACGTCCCATGTCTTCCTCCAGAATGAAAATCATTTCCAAGCATTGGTTTTATTTTTATCTGTGCGTTCGAGCAGCTCCCCTGTTTACATTGAAATCATTTCAAGTTCAACCATCACAAGAGTTATAGCATCATTTAATGTGAAGTTTAGAAGTAAGTACTAAAGAAAATTATAGTGATGAATTAATATTCACAGGCACGTCATTTTAAAATCTTTGATACAGTCACCTCTGGCCAAAAAGAATTTATCAGAAAAAAAAAGAGAAAAATTTAAACTTACCAAAGAAATGGTTGACTACCAACTTCAATCTGTCTGTCGGTCAAGGCTGTTGTCATCCATGAAGGATTGCTTCCTAAACAAGCTATCATGATTCTTCGAAACCCTACCAGCTCCTTCCTGCCCCTGCCCCTTCCTGCCCCTGCCCCTTCCTGCCCGTTCTGTGTTCTCTCCTTTTGCTTTCTTCTGTAAGACAAGTAAGCTGGTCCCACTTTCTCCCCCAGAGCCTCACTCCCATCCTTTCATGTGTCTTCTGTTAATTCCGGTCTTTGATGAGATGTTTTCTCCTTAGACTGTAAAATACTGCTCTTTATTTCTTCATAGTTGTAATGGCTACTTAATGTCTTATTTTCTGTTTAACTTATTGATCCCTCATTGGAAGGCAAGCTTGACACACCAGGAGGTGTGTCTATTTTGTTCAATGTTATATGACTAGCTATCAGATCTATAGTAGACTCTGCGTATCCGCCCTTGTGGCCCCATGCCGACACTGTTCATCAAGGTCCTACTTCCAGTGAGTTTTCAAGGAACTTAACTAGAGAAAGAGTCTGTCTTCTGAGAAAAATCACCATGCCACCCACCTGTTACTGGGGTAAAATGTTTCCCCCTGTCACAAATGCACTCAGTGATGCTGGGGAAGGAGAGTATACATCACAGCCTAGAATTTCCGCCAGAAGTTTAGTGATTCAACATGAGGAAACCTGTAAATGCACCATACTGCTTCTATAGTTTAAATGAAGGAAGTCCTCGTGGTTTCAGCATGAGCTAAAAATTCCATGAAATGCTTCATTTATTCATGGTAAGCCTATTTTGAAAAATCAAATTTACTCTTTCCCTAAAACACAGCCTTTTAAAGTTAAGAGAATGATATAGGCAAAATCTTCTCACAAGCAGGAGCAAATTTTCTGTGATCAGCTGTTCATGCTGTCTTTTGAATATCCTTTATATCTGTCCCAGACCTTTACCCCGACCTAATGTTTCTTCAGACCCACGACGCTCCTCACCTGGATTGTATTATAAAACACACTTTATCATTCTTACAGCCACCAAGGCCATCTTTCTAAAATATAAGTCAGCTATTTCCTGTACACCTCTAAAACAGCTCCCAAGACGTTTTATGTCAAAAGATCAAAACAGGAGCTGGAGAAAGGGCTCAACCCTTAATGGCACTTAC
This sequence comes from Microtus pennsylvanicus, assembly GCF_037038515.1. Lineage (NCBI taxonomy): Eukaryota > Metazoa > Chordata > Mammalia > Rodentia > Cricetidae > Microtus > Microtus pennsylvanicus. Next base: position 85,051,280 of record NC_134587.1, read on the forward strand.
TGCTCTTGCAGAAGACCAGAGTTTGATTCTTAGCAGCCAAATTGGTGTCTCACAACAACCTGTAACTCCATCTCCTAGGTATTCTGTTGTGTTTTTCTGACCTCTACAGGCACCTGTACTCACATGCACACACACACATACAGAGAGAGAGAGGAAGAGAGAGAGAGAAAGAGAGAGAGGGGAAAAGGGAGGGAAGGAGGGAGGGAGGAAGAAGAGGGAGGGAGAGAGGGAAGGAGGGAGGGAGGAAGAAGAGGGAGGGAGAGAGGGAAGGAGGGAGGGAGGGAGGGAGGGAGGGAGGGAGGGAGGGAGGGAGGGAGGGAGAGCACATGGGAGCTTTGGAGAGGGAGAGAAGGAGAGGTAGAGGGATGAAAATTTTTGGAAAAAGTACATATTTCATTCTAACTTCTATGCCCTCACAACTCCCTCAAAGTTTGCTTGCAAGCTAAACACTGTGAAAAAGGTATAAAGATAAAAGAAAGGTATTTTACCGATTCTCAGGTTATTTTTGGAACTACATGAAACAGAGCTTGACCATCTTTCCCCACCCCACTCCCAATAAAACCCTCCATAATAGGAGTAAGGTAAAAGTTGTTGAGAACCATGATTTTGCATAAATCTTTCTATGGAAAATAATGACTCAATCTGGGCAAGACATAATGAGCAAAATTTACAGGCTGTGGAAACTACACCAGAGTAAACTAGATTAGTCTTGAAAACTACAATTAGAAGGGAACAGGAAAGTTCTATGAATCCCAGGTGACACACACACATGTACACATAAACACACACATACACAAATACACACACATACTACTTTTCTTGGCTCACATCACAGCCAAACTGCTGAAAATCAAAGATAAAGTATGGAAACTAGCCAGAGAAAAGGGACACATTATATACCTGAGGGACATTTTAGGCAGACGCTGCCTACAATGGGGAATCCCACACCAGGACTTCAGTCTGGGACCTGACCACTCATGAGAACTGAAGGAAATCCAGATGACTATGGAATGACACATGTACAGCATGTGCCTTGTGGTTTCAGATGATAGTCAGATAATAGTTAAGGCATGACCATGGTTGCCTAGGGGACATGGAGTGTAGGCAGGGGACACTGGAGGTGCCCTGTATATGACAATTAACTCTCTGGCTGAAGCACATGGTTTTTCTTTCCTCATGGTCACTAAGTCAGATCAAACATTGGAATGACACGAGGAAACCTAAACCCAGAGCCAAAGCCTTCCTGCAGGTGTTAGGATGTGACCTGTGGCAAGGAAAATGAGAGATCTAGAAAAGTGGTGGGTTCTATGAACTATGAATCAGTTACTTTTATAATTATCTAAGTAGATACTCTGTGTATCTTTTTATACATAGGGCAGAGATGAGAGGGAAAAAGAGAAAACAAAGCCAGCTCCATCTTTGAGCATTATAATATATTTAATATTATAATATATTGGAACATTTAGTATGTTACCTTTTCTAAAGAGAGCCTCATGAAACCACAGAGTTTAGGCACAGGAAGTAAAAGAAGTGGAGGAAGGAGAATTTGGGGATTTTATTGCCAACTAGACCATTTCAGTTGAGAGAGCAACTGGAGTAAGGGGAGACTGCAAAGGGCATTGTGGAGTTGAGAATAGGTGGGAAGGCAGATAACTGGATCCAACTGTGACAGCTGAAGTTACCAACTAAACTCAAGGGTCCAAATAGACCTCTGCTGCTGAGTTCAGCTATGGCCTTCAGTGGCCTTAGCTTTAGGCTGTTGGCTAAGTCCTCCTGCCCCAGGTGAAAATGGATGCTGCTTGTCCACCTACCTCTTCCCAAATACCTGGCAGCTACTTTCCAAATTACCCACACAGAGCCTTATATGAATTATAAATGTTAAGCCAATAGCTTAGGCTTATTACTAATTTGCTCTTACAATTGAAGTTAACTCATATTCCTTATTTACACATGGCAGTACCTTTATTAGCATGGCACATTCATCGCCTGTTCCCTCTTTTTCTGACTGGTGACTCCTGACTCTGTCCTTTTCCTTTCCATCATCCTTAGTTTGCTTGTTCACCTATACTTCCTGCCTGGCTAATGGACAGCCTGGCTACCGACCAATCAACATTTTATTACATCAATTTAATTGGCAAATCTTTATCGTGTATAAGAGGATCATTCCACAGCAGTCAGGATTAGCACCCAGCCCAAGAAAACAAACTGGGGGCCATGGGTAGCATTTGAAATAACAAATATTGGTTGAGAAAACAAAGACACTGGGATTGTGGAACACCATTCAGAACAGTTACATTCGAGTGGAGGCTTAAATGATGACAGAGAAACGAAAGAGAGAAAGTCAGAACAAGATGCTTGCTCCGGAGACCCGGAAATGCCTTGGCATTGTGGTGTGTGGACCAGAAAGGAAGTACCCAATGCCAGGAATTCATTGTCTTGGTTTAGCTAACAGGAGTCATTTCTGAAGATTAGTAAGGCCATGGGATGGACAGAGTTTCTGGACTGGAAAAGGTCAGGGAGCAGATTCAGAGCCACAGACAATTGGCTGAGGAACTGCCACACCTTAGGTAACTGTTGGGTGGCTTTCTATGAGAATGCCTTAGTGATGCTCTTTTATTTTGACTTTCAAAAATGATTTTACTTTTAATTGCACTGTATGTGTACGTGTACATGTGAGTGCAGGTACCTATAGGAGTCATAAGTGAGTAGTGAATATCCTGGAGCTGGAGGCACAGGGAGTTAGGAGCCACCAACTTGGGTGCTAAGAATCAAACTAGAGCCGGGCGGTGGTGGCGTACGCCTTTAATCCCAGCACTCGGGAGGCAGAGGCAGGTGGATCTCTGTGAGTTCGAGGCCAGCCTGGTCTACAAGAGCTAGTTCCAGGACCGGAACCAAAACAGCTACGGAGAAACCCTGTCTCGAAAATAAAAAAAAAAAAAGAAACTAGAGTCCTCTACAAAAACAACATGGGTGCATGCACACCCACACCCACAACATAACACACATAGAGGCCAGAGGAGAGCTCCTCTTCTACTATGTGGATTCCAGGATCAAACTTGGGCTGTCAGGCTTCTTCACAAAACCTCCCCTTACTCAGAGATGTTTTGTCACTCTTAATTAGAATGCAAACTGTGTCACGGTCCTGATGCCACATGAAGGTTGGCATTTTAGACATCTGTCACTAAGGAACACACTCAGTAGAATGCGGGCTAGAGAAGGTAGTGTAAGATATTCACTCCGCAGCTTCCAGGAATGCAATCAGCACACAATCTAAACAACCTTTCTCTCCTTGCCTCCCCCTGAAAACCCATAATAAACATACTCCTAAGCATAGATCTGTGATCTTCTACACACGTGGTAAACTTGAACACTATACACTATAGGAAGAAAGGCATTCCATTTGAGCTAAAGACTAGTGTTTGTTTGTTTGTTCTTTTCCTTTGTGGAAGGAAAAAGGAGTGTACTATATGAAGAAAATCCTCGATTCTCCATGCCCCCAGACAGTACACTTAAAATTCGCTGCTGCTTACAACCTTGGAAGAGCTTATTTTGAAGGGAGAGGTGTGAAACGATCGGATGATGAAGCAGAGAGGTAATGATCTCTGGAAGTAAAACTGTGGGCTTCAAAAGGCTGCAACAAAGAATAACTCCCCTTGTTTTCTCTCTCAGACTCTGGCTGTTTGCTGCAGACAATGGAAACCCCAAAGCCAGTGTGAAGGCGCAAAGTAGTCTGGGACTGTTTTATTCAATGAAAGAGCCCAAACAGTTAGAAAAGGTAACTTTCTTGTCCCATCTTTAAAAATGTGTTTATTTTGGTACTGGCAAAACCCCAGCCTTGCTAGCGCTCAAATACTGACCTGTATCCCAACCCTCTTCCTTTGAACACTAGCGATATAGCATCTAGATTCATAATCGCTTCGCTGGTTCTTTCCAGAGAAGACACTGTGAAGTAAGTGTGTAGACTTGGATATCGCTTACATTTCCTGAACAATGTAGGGGCAGCTCATACTTTGGGACCCCATCTTTGACTTCCCATCACCACAACAACTTAGTGCTTACCTGTGGAGGCCCAAAACCGTGTCTGAGAGTTTCAGCTTGCTCAAAGTTGTTGACAAGCATGGCTACATACCCTGACCAGGGTGTGGTTGCTTGGTGTTTTTGACGTTAAGATGATCCCACTCCACCCTAACTAAAGGTTAGAGAATTCAAGTATACTTCCGCTCCTTCTTGTGAATTAAGAGGTTTGACCCAGCGAGTGGCTACCTTCAGGATACTTTGTGGGTTCACTGCCTAAACAACAGAATGCTTTTCTCATGAATTAATGGCTTGATGGCTCAAAGTATTAAAGCAGGTAACTGTTCTGGTTGTCCTTTGTATCAGTTAAAGCAGTCTTTTGCCTTCCTCTCCCCCCCCCCCCTTGTATTGAGGTATAAAAGTATATGGAAAATTAAATGTTGGAATTTTTCAGTATTCACTGGAACTCCCTCCTGGTACTGTCCTGTGTTTCTGCTTTATTATTTTCACTCTTGTCTTCTTCCTCCTCACTCACTTTTCTACCCTCCAAACCCCTACTCTGGTACGCGGTGGTATACTTGTTGAAACTGGTCTCCGACACTCACCTCATTGCAGCCAAGAAGCAGACATCCTCCTGGCCCTGATGCTATTGGCTGGTGTCAGATTCAACCCCCTTAATCTCCTTTGGAAACCCCTCACATGGAAATCCAAAACTGTGCTTCACTGCATCGGGATTTCTTACCCAACCCAACTGACAGTCAAGATTAACCATCAAAAATCTGAGAGCTCGGCTCCACCCTTTCCAGCATGTACAGCTGCTGCTGTCCCTGCTTCTACCAAAGGAGAGTATGGGTACGAAAATCTGGCGTCTGCTAAAAAAGGTTAAACCAACAAAGCACAGCACTGCAAAAAGTAAAAGAAAAGGCACACTCCTGAAATAATGGCCAGAACCTTTGAAGCTTGAGTAAAGAGATGCTTCCTCCGATTTGAGAAAGCACAAAATGACACTGGCGAGAACACATACCAGGAATTAAAAGTTATAGCCACTGGATTTCTGTTTCAGTAGTCTCATGACGATAATTGGAAGGAAATCCTACAATGAGAAGGAAATGTAGGGCTACTGGTCAGTGCAGGGTTAAGGGCAAATTCCTAAGAGGCAGATAACAGCCAGGGATGTTCTGCTGATCCTCAGCATCTACTCCTAATGTCTTTACATCAGATTCAGAGTGGTAGGTCATGTGATAGTTAATCTGGCTGTAGAATCACGGAGGAGTGAAGCCTCTGGGCTTATGTGGGGGGAGGGGGGACTATCTAGGTTAGGGTGTGGTGGGAAGACCTGTTTTTAATGTGGGTGGCACTATCTTTCTCCTAGGTTCTCAGGTCACACAAGAAACAAAAAGGCCGGGCCAGTGAGATGGCTCACAGTTATGTATTCTTGCCACCAAGCCTGATGGCCTGAGATTGAGCCTCAGAACCCACATGAGAAAGGAGAGAACTGACTGTCACAGATCACATGCACACACACAATAAATGAATACATGTCAAAAGATAAAAACATGAGCACTCTTTTGCCACGAACAATGCTGGCCTGTGACACTCACTTCAGCACTTCCAAGCGCATGGGTTCCACACCCATGTAAATACAGCCAAGGGCAACTGTACAGCTAGTTCCTGGAGACCTGTCACCTAACCACGCCTCTAGAACTTTTTCTTTCTAGAACCCCCTCGTCATCTCACCCTGCAGATAACAAAATGAAATTGTGATTTCTCAGGCATTTTTCTGGCATTCGGAAGCTTGTGGCAATGGGAATCTGGAGTCCCAGGGTGCACTTGGTCTCATGTACTTTTACGGTCAGGGAATCCACCAGAACACGGAGGCCGCCCTGCAGTGCTTACGGGAAGCAGCGGAACGAGGGAATGTCTACGCCCAGGGGACTCTCGTGGAGTACTATTACAAGATGAAGTTTTTTACCAAGTGTGTTGCATTTTCCAAAAGGCGAGTGTCTTGGTTTGTTTTGCGTTGCTATGCCACCACCACAGATGGTTTATAACGAAGAGAAATTGTTTCTCACATTTCTGGAGCCCACAAGTCTGAGATCAAAGTTTTGAGAAGTTCAGTTGGCTGATGAGGCCTGCATTTCTCCAGAGGTGGGGTGTCGTGTCCTCATATTCAGGGTGTCAAAGGGCAACCCCCCCAAAAGGCTGTGTGCAGCCTTCTATAGCTGGGCCTTAGTCTCATGAATGAGGCAGGCCCTTGTGACTTAAACACCTCTGAATTTTGTGACAGTGGAAATACATGAATGTTTCAGGGGACACATTCAAGCCACAATAACACTTGAGTAGTAAGTAGAGGGGTTTCCAAGTACTTGATGTTATTCCAGATCTGTCCAACAAAACTTTTTTCAGGGTTGAAATGACAAGTGCTCAATGACCTTAAATACCCTCCTGCCACTGTGGCCTGAAAATTTAAACCAGTTAAGATTCAAGTGAATAGCCAGTGTGGCTACTTCTGCCCATACTGAAAAGGGCAATTCTATGCCATTCACCTTCAGGATTTCAGAGCCATCAGCTGAAGTGAGTTTCTCATGATAAACTGACACAGTGGAAATGCCTAGGAAGAAATCTTTATCTCTTCCTATACTCCTCAGTCCCGTACTTCCATTACTGTGTAGTTGAAATAAAGCTTCACGAACGCGGCATTGTTCGGCTTACACCGCATCTTAGGAATTCTTCGGAAACTCTTCTGACTCCATAGGGCTCCATTCTATTGCCTACATATACTTATCCATATTTATCCATGCTGTACAAGCGTGGAGACGGACCCAGACAAAGTCCACGGTGCTCTAGAGTGCCCACCAGACTGTGGGTGAGCTGTCCATAGTCCCAGACGTGTTCCCATCCCCCCACCCCACGGAGGACCAGACATGGAGAGTTTCTCCCTTCCCCTCCCGGACATCTTAGCTTCCGGGCAGCAGGCCATTGAAGGAACCACCTCTGGTATTCCCAGCCAGTGCCCATCTGAAGATTTTGAACAGTTCTTAAAACCTGCATTACAATGATTCCTTTGTTGTGTGTGCATGCGCACACGCCATGGCATCCATCTGACGGCCAAAGAGCAACATGGTTGGACCCTTCCACTATGTGGGTCTTGAGGGTTAATTTACACTCAGTTCTTCAGGCTTGTAAGTACCTTTGTCTGCTGAGCAGATCTTAAAAATTTGTAGAACTTTGAAATACCCCTAACGTTGTAGCCAACATGAAGCTGACCAGATGTCCTTCTCACACAACTCCACGTATTTGTGTATAGTTTGCAAAGGCTGGCTTCTTTCCTACTGAACATTTTTTTTTTCAAGAAAAATCTGCAAATTTATTACAGTGTTAAGGTGGGCCTGTGTGATGACTGTAAGGCTGATGTTTCCTTGTATGAACCAAGGGTGCCATGTTTTACAGCAGCTTGGACCCTAGGAGGAAAGGACAGACACGAGTTAAATAAAATACAGTTGGGGGCGGGATGTGGTTCTGCTACCTCCTCAACCTGGAACCTCAGTGTTTTGTGCTGGCTGAAGGTCCTGGAGGGAACAGTCTCCAGCTGCAAACATCTGGGAGGAGGAAGCCGCAGCTGCTAGTCTTTGCACACACTTCAGTCGCTTTGCCATATCTTTCCAGCCTGGCCCAGTGGGTAACAGTTTTACCAATTGTCCCATGGGCCCGAGTCCTTGGAGTTTCTAGCATGGCTGTGCCCATGTCGAAATACACATTCCCTCATGACTTCACTCAGTTGGGGCTTCCTCTGCTCCCTGCACAAGGGAATACAGGGTTCTTTTTTATCCCCTACTCAATTTATCCACAAGATAATGATATTCTTAAAATATTAATGAGCACAAAATTTCTTTGATGGCTGATCCCTACGAGTGTCCCCACCAGGAAGCTATGGTCTAAGTTTGTCCCTGCCTGCTATTAGCACATTGTATTGCATAACTTCACCCCACAGCAAACTTCTCAAAAGGGTAGTAGCAACATTTTGAGCAGAGAATTCCCACAGATGGATCTGTGAAAACATAAACCATGACTGATATCCTCTTCAATCTTTCACGTCCCTTCAGGATAGCGGACTACGATGAGGTTCAAGACATCCCCATGATAGCACAAGTCACGGACTGTCTCCCAGAGTTTATCTGCAAAGGTATGGCCATGGCCTCTTTCTACTACGCACGGTGTCTCCAGCTTGGCTTGGGCATCACGAAAGATGAAGCATCTGCCAAGCACTATTACTCTAAGGTAAGTTTGGGGATGATCTAGAAACTGACCTAACTGGAAACCATTGCCTTTTCACTGTGCAGAAAACCTGTCTATGGTTAGTCTGCTGGTTATTAAGCTCAGATGATAAAAGTCCCATTTTGATGTAAACTAGTCTCCTTAAATTTGCTGCCACCTGCACCTTTAGGGCCTAAATGTTTGTGCCTTCAGCAAAATCAAAACCAAAACCAAAAAACGATTAAACCTACACCTCCATTCCAGTATTGTAATTAAATGTATATCTTAAAGCAGCGCACCCAGGAGAAAGTTTCATGACTATAAGGTCATCAGTAATCAGTAACCCTCTCTCCTTCCTCTCCCATTTGAATCCACGTGGTCACTTTCAGATCTGAGATTTCGGTGGGGCTGGGGAAGGGGGACGTTGCAGTGAATTTTTTAAAAACTGTGTGTGCTTTATGCTCCTATGTCCATGACATTCTTGAGCACACATTAGAATGGCATCATAATTAACTCTGCACGTGGTTCTGTGGTCAGAAGTCTTGCCATGTTCCAGGCTGACCTGGAACTCACGGCAATCCTGCCACTGTGGGCCCCGAAGATTCTGGAATGAGAGGCTAGTACCAGGCCTTATTTTGGAAGAAGTAATTCATAGTCTCTGGGAGTGGGATCCCACCATACCTGCCAAAGCTCAGCTACTGTGTTGGAAACAGCTTTCCAAAGTAACAAACACAATGGATGTCTGAGGTTTTCACCACCACACCTTTCTTTCCATGTGAGAAATGAGTGTGAGCAAAGGAACTTTATTAAAAATATAAACCTTTTTGCACCATGCTAATCTCCAAACCAATACAATTTCATGTTCTAGATCTGGGGGAACATCTAGTTTAAAGGACCCAGTATTTGGTATAAACACTCTACAAGGGCAGTAAACAATCAGCAATATGAGAATGGTTTTCTACCTGCTGGGGATGAGAACCCCACTGCTGTGCACCAGCCTAGACGTAGACACAGTATCAGTGAGCCCACTGGATACTATGGGAGGTGCTGATGAAGAGGCAGCAAGCTAGTGACGCCATATGAGGTTTATGTTTCATCGAGAGCCAAGCATGGCGGCATCCTGACAGTGGTGGTCACTGAACTGAGAGTGTCCTGCACAAAGGAACTGTGGTGGGGAGGGAGGGGACTTGGAGCTACACCAAAGGAAGGCAGTAAGATGGCAGAAGCCCAGACATCAGTCCAGGGACACTTGTCTGGTGGCAGCTCACTCTTAAGAGACATGGTCCCTTGGGTATCTCTAAGCAATGCGCATTCTCACAGATTCCACAATGTTTCTAAAGTATGTGGAGGGAAATTTCAGCTCAGTGCAAGGAAGAATCTTTTGACTTCACTGTCTCAGAACAAATACAGAGGTTTTTTCTTAGAAGATAAATTCTGGCTGAGAGTAAGAAGCTAAGCAAATAGTGTAAGACCAACATCCCCGGCACTGAAGAGACAATTGCTGCTCCAAATGGTGCCATGTAGCAGATAATCTCTGATGTTCCTGCCAAACACTTGACCTTCTAGAATCACGCACCCTATCATGATGTAGGCATAATAAGACTGTGTGTTTTAAAATTGAATTATTATAGATTCTGTTGTTCACATATATAACAGCTTGAGACCAAAAGTGATTTCTATTTCTCGTTTTAATAATTCTTTAGTTTTAATTTTAAAATTGTGTGTGTGTATTTTTAAAGCGAAGTACTAAGCAGTGAGAGTTTGTCAGATACCCGACTTTCTTCTCTCTCCACTTTGAAGGCTTGCCGTCTGAACCCTGCGCTGGCAGATGAGCTTCACTGCCTGCTTATTCGCCAAAGGATTTAGACCACAATGCGTTTCAACAGAGACCGTCCATCCTAACTGGAAACAGCGTGCACATGCTCACAGCAGTTATGGCTGTTGTTTTCTACACCCCCATTCTATTATCCGGGGTATTTTACAGAAACGTCTCCTTCATTCTTCTGGAATTTGTACAAATCAAACTTTAGACACCAATCGAATTGCTGGAAAGAGTCCTCAGAGGGCCACCTCTTAGCCTAGAGTGGCCCAGACCGCCCTGAGTTTGAAATAATGCCAAGAGCAAGTGCCCCCTTGCCTTATTAAACAGTGTCTGGAACGACTTAGTAAGATTGAGTTTTGTGCTTTCCAAAGTACACGTGCTGCCAACTTAGTTAAAAACGTAATTTAAAAGCTTAATTATTTACATTTTCTTTGGCATTTGTTTAATTTTATGAATTTTGATAATTTAAAAATGTTATTGAGTCATCTGAAACTTTTCACAAAACTAAATGAAGGCCAAAAACAATTTAAAGATTAGACTTCCAAACCCTTTTTGTAGAAAGTGTATAGTGTTTTATAACTTATTAAAAGATTCTTAAAGATAACTGGCTACGTTGTAAATTTAAAAAAAAAATGGATTTAAGAAATTACTTAGCATCATGTCCCTCCAAATGTTCCCTCAAAGATCTTAATTAAATGAGCAAAAACCATCATGATCCCTGATAAATATAAGAATTACAGCAATATGCTTTTCTTTGTATTCATTTTCTACATTTATTTTAAATCTTAGAAACACTTTTATACAAGACAAAATATGGAAAAAATATCATAAAAATCATTAACCAAAGGACTACATCTAAATACCGTTTTGTAATCCAGCCTGAGAATGCTATATGAATTATGCTTTAGGTTAGCACACAAAGACGTGGATTCCATAAATGTGTTGCTATACTTTGTTCTCATTCCTTTTCCCCTACTGCCCTCCCTCCCTGGAGTCCCCACAGCTAACTCTTCCTTCTCCAGTTAGTCTCGTGTGTGTGTGTGTGTGTGTGTGTGTGTGTGTGTGTGTGTGTGAGAGAGAGAGAGAGAGAGAGAGAGAGAGAGAGAGAGAGACAGACAGACAGACAGACAGACAGACAGACAGACCAGGTTTACGTAACAGCCTTGTCTGGCCTTCGTAGACTAGGCTGGCCTCGAACTCTCAAAGATCCTCCTGCTTCTGCTTCCCAAGAGCTGGGATTAAAGGCATGCACCACCACCACCTGGCCCCTCTCCTTCCTTATCACATATTTTCTATGACTTATTTCCCACCTCTCTTATGATCCCTTCCTCTTCCTGTTGATTCTCTATTTTCATGAGCTATAAACACACACGCAGAAATACAAACATTGCTCTACACACACACACACACACACACACACACACACACACGCACGCACGCACGCACGCACACACGCACACACGCAGACTGCAGACACACACAGACTTTCGGATCTCAGTTCCACACGAGAAAAAAAACCGTTTGCTCTTCAGAGTCTTATTTCATTTTACATAACGACTTCCAGTTCCATCTGTTTTCCTGACAAAGTATTTCATTTTTCATTACGGCTGCATCAAATCCCGTTGCAATTGTTTCACATTTTCTCCGTCCATTCATCTGTTAATGGACATCTAAGCGGGCTGCACTTCCTCACCACTGGGGATGGTGGACACTTATCTTGGTAGGGTGCTGACCCACATCCTTTAGGAACACACCCAGGAGTGGTATAGCTGGGCAACGTGGTAGTTCTTTTAGCCCATCTACTTGGTTGGGCAATTCTGATTTTTAGTGTTTAATTTTTATAGTTTTTTTTTACATATCATAGATATTAAGGATACTATTAGTTGGTAATTATTTCCCATTTTGTAGACTATCTTCACTCTAACGACTGTCTCCCTCAGTGTGCAGAAATTCCTAAATACTTAGGAAATAAATTAGCCCACTTTTTCCATATATTGGTGATCTAAATATTGTGTCAAAATTAAATTAGGCTAGGTGGCGATTGGGAGGCAGAGGCATGAGGCTCTCTTTTGAGCTTGAGGTAGGCCAGGGATAAGAAGAAAGACATTTTAATTAGCAGCAGGACTGTCTTAGTGTCAGTGAAACCTACCAAAGAAAACGTCACAGTGAAAACCAAGGTCCACCTGCTTTAGATTGTGTAGTGATGTGCCACGCACCGCGCCCCCGTGTCTGCACTCTGTGCGCTGGCACCCAGTTCGCGAGCTTTGGGCAAGGGGGCTGGAGGTTAAAATACACAGACACACACAGACAGAGAGACAGCGACACGGGTCATCCTTGAATTCCCCAAGAATGCCCCCTTTATTGTGTTCAGGGGCAGATTATACAGAGATAGCCACGCCCCAGCCAAACCCACCAGAAACCACTCTCCTGCCCTCAGGAACTCCTGAAGGTCTTGTGCTCAGAGCAGCTGTAGGCACTCAGATGGGGGAAAACAAATTGTTTACAAGAAATTCAGGATCTGGGGTCTCACTGCTCCCAACTGTGATATTTTTGTGAAATTCTATTAAAAACAATATGTCTTAAAGATACCTTAATGCCTGCCTTTTGGCAGTATATTAGCTGGTATGACTTTTAGAAATTTCAATGTCATTTTCTTCTGAAAAATTAAAATTTATTTTATGTGTATGGGTGTTCTGCCTACTTGTATGTCTGTACACCACACACACACACGAGACTGGTGCTGGGGCTGGAGGTAGGGATGGTTGTAACCCCATGTGGGTGCTAGGAATCGAACTGGGGTCCTCTGGAAGTTCAGCTGCTGCTCTTAACCACTGAGCCACACAATGTTATCTACAATGGTGGATAAATAAAAACAAATCTGTTAGTGGTAAGAAAATGGAACTTCTATGTGATAGCATCTGCTAGAGCGTCTGTAGAATGAAAAGCCCGGCCTTGGTTCTATACTCAAACACATGAATTGAACTTTGTTTTTATATAAAGAGAAGAAATAGTTATTCACTCCTGCATTCTATACGAAAGTTACAGACTTTAACCAACCCTGGAAATGATCATTTCATCGTGTCATTCACCTATGTCCTGGCAATGCTTGAGCATGCACGGGCAGCCTGTTTATGGCGGTTCTCCAATTGTCCCCATCCTGGGCAGTCCTAGATGCTTGTGTTACTGTCATACCCAAGGTGCCACAGACTTCCTTTATCTTGTCTGTCTAATGTTTGGGGGGCCTTCCTTTTCGCCCTATCCCGTGCACAGGACATGTGCTCAACTATGTTCATAGCGGCTTTGTTTGTCATAGCCAGAACCTGGAAACAACCTAAATGCCCTTCAACCAAAGAATGGATAAGGAAAATGTGTTACATTTACACAATGGAGAACTACACAGCAGAAAAGAATAATGATATCTTGAAATTTGCAGGCAAATGGATGAAGCTAGAAAACATCATATTGAGTGAGGTAACCCAGACCCAGAAAGACAATTATCATATGTACTCACTCATACGTGGTTTTTAAACATAAAGCAAAAAAAAAAAAAAACAGCCTACAATTCACAATCCCAGAGAACCTTGACAACAATAAAGATCCTAAGAGACATACAAAGATCTAATTGACATGGGAAGTAGAAAAAGACAAGATCTTCTGAGTAAATTGGGAGCTTGGGGACCATGGGAGAGGGAAAAGGAAGAGAGGAGAGCAGAGAAAAATGTATAGCTCAATAAAATCAATAAAAAAAAGAAATTAAAAAACTAGCCAACCTCAGTTTTGTCTGAAGTCTCAGATACCATTTTAGTCGGAACCAAGGGGCTGGGGAGCTGTAACCACAAGACAATGAGACTTGTGCTGCTTAATCATCCATCTTTCAGGCCCGGGTCTCATCAAGAACTTGTTCGTTATGAGCCATTAGTACGATAAACCTATATGACTCGAATATATTTTTTCTTTTGTTCAGATCGCAGCTTTGCCCTGTTTTCAGTATTTCTAGAAACCAGAGGAAGGATAGCGCATGATGCTGCTACTGCCTAACACAGTGACAAAGTGACAAATAATGGAAAAGCCCAGGAACACCGAGTCAGCGTCCATGGTCCCACTGACAACAAGGACACAATCCAGACCCTGGGCCTCACCCAATGCCCTGGAGTGCACAAGATTTAGGCAACTTCCCTCTTCTGCTTCCCTGTCTTGGAGCTAATATTTCCCCAGTTCAGCTCACTTCTCATCTCCCCACGGCCTCACCAATTTGGCCTCTTTTGTGCACCACAACCCAGGCAGCGCACTTTGCACTGTCTTGCAGAAGTTCTCAGAGGGCAATGCTTTCTAAGGAGAGGCTCCCGACAAATCCACCTTAGACGCACCAGTGTCCACGCTATTGCTCTTTCTCTGACACAAGCTCAACGCCTTCCAGCACTGTGACTCATTTTTAAATTTTATTGCTTCAAATGCTTCAAACTATGGGAAATCTTTGGTAAAAATAAAGACAATAGAATTTTCACAAACACTTTACACCGAGCATCGCGCTATTCTTCAATACACAAGAAACAGGAATGTTCAGAGTTCTCAGCAAGGAGATTAACTGTATAATATTCAGAGTTTGTCATTTAACAGCAAAACTGTTCTCATAAATATTTAAAATATTTCCTATGTTCTTATCACATATTAACATTTGTATTTCAATCAGCAAATTGAGCTTTATTTATATCATTTCAGTAAAAACCAGTAAGCATCAGTTTGCTTTTCTACTGCCTACCACAGCATCAGTCTGTCTCCCTCCGATTCTGCTTCTTTCACATAAAACTAGAGGGAGGCACGAAAATAAAAGTCAGTGTGGTTCTTGTTGGGCCCTCTGTGGAAAAGAGGGAAATGTTTCATGTCTATTATTACACAGACATTTCTCTGGTGGTTGGTTTGTGCGATCTCAGACTTGACCAGCTTTGAATTGATCCAAGTGTGTTCGCAGCTCGGGACACAGCTCAGCCAGCAGCAGCTCCATCAGTACCTGCCCCGCGGAGGAAAAGCAGAGAAGGGGCCGGGTGAGGGTTTACTCATAATCTGTGCTCTAAGATTATTCTCAGTAAACGAGGGGCTCTCAAAAGAGTTCAGACAACAGAAACTCCATTTATTTCAGTGGTCTATTAGACACATCCAACTGTCTGTGACATTTTATATTGGTGTTTTTCCTCTGGTTTAGCTTTATTTTGGGGGGCGGGGTGTAATGAGCTCACACTGGCCTCTACCTCCTGAGTACTTGGATTATAGGCATGTACTACCACACCTGCCTGACAGTGGTAATTCTAATCAGAAAAAGTTTCCTTTGCCAAAATAACAAAACCTCTAAGTCATGCGGAGACACTGAATCAGAAGTCATGGAGAACTCCGCGTGTGGGAAGAGAATGCTATGTCCCCTTTATGCTTCTTCATCAAATGGGAGGAGAGGCAAAAATAAAGCAGAAAAACCAGGCTCCAAGTTATAAGTCATAAAAGTATTGAAAATTTGAAGGATTAAGAGTTATCCTAATTTGCTAACAGAAACAAAATCCAAAAACAAAAGTCCCCTGTGGGCTGGCTTACTCACATACAGCAGGTGCTTATTGGCTCTTGTTTCTTGCAGTGCCTTGAATATTTTTATTATACCATGGCGGGCGTTTTGCTGTCCAACAAGGCTCTGAAGTGTATCTGGGAAAAGAAAGTTTTGTACGTTTTAGTGCACTGCTGAGGGATGAACTCAGGGCCTGGCGCATGTTGGGTGTGTTTGTTACTTTCCCTGTTGCCAATGATAAAATACTCTTGACAAAGCCACAGAGAGATAAGGAGCTTATTTTGGCTCACACTTTGAGGTGCAGGAAAGCATGGAGGGGAGTTTACATCTGGAGCCTGAGGAGGCTGCTCGTGTTGTCTCCACAGTCAGGAGCCAGAGAGCAGGGGATGGATGCAGGTGCTCAGCTCACTTTCTCAGGGAGAGGACCACTTATGCATAAGGTGGGTCTCCTACCTGGATTAACCTAAAACAGATAATCTCCCCAGGCACTCAGAGGCGTGTCTCTCAGGACTCTTTTTACCAGTGGGCATTTATGAAATTTTAGCATTTGCTACTTTTAGTAATTAAAATAAATGTGTTTTAAGCACATTTCTAAAGTTTCATGGTAAACTTTAAGCATTAAATGTGTTCTTCAGGGTATTCTCAACAGAGGATGGGAAGCAGCCTCCAGGGAGGCACAGGGCACGGGCCCGAAGTGCTCATGTTCTTCTCTCTCGCCAAGGCCTCACCTGGAATGTTCTCGAGCAGCTTCTGCTGTGCTCTTTGTTTTGTCTCCTGACTTTGTGCTTTGCTTCTGATTCTAGTTGGCGGCGCCAATACTCCATTGGGCCAAAAAGCATCCCGGAAGGTATTGATGTAGTAAACCAACATTTGCTCACTGAATATCCAGTTCACTGTATCCCGGATTTGTCTTTTAAAAGAAAAAAATATTGCTTGAATGAAGTTTTGAAAAAAGGTCTACTCTATTCTCAGAAGGCGTTCATCAATGGGTAGGTTAGGATCTAAAAGTTAGATGAATAAACTAATTACTTTTAAACCTTGGCTATGAAGGCTATTGTTCACTTTGGCAATACTGGATGACCAACTCATTCCTGGGTTCACATGTTCACATATTTTTCTGTTTTGTTTTCTTTATTGTTTGAGAATTTCATATACACACACAATATGGGGTCTACATTTTCCAAATGTTTGACTTCCCATCAGGATAGACAAGAACAGAGGACCGAGACGCGTCCAAATCCACCCCATAATTGATCATTTCTCTGGGAAGATTATAAACCAGAAACACAAGCCCACTTCCTCAGCCTGGGAAACACCCCTTGGGCACCTCAAGTCCTGGAAGAGAACCATACTTTATACTGGCCCCTTTGAGTGACCATGGAAGAGAGTCCTGGGAAAATACCCTGACCCAGAGAAAGCACCTAGTGCCCACTGGCAAGGAGCAAAGACACAACAATACCAAGTCAACTCCAAAGGGTTGGGATACTCAGCCTGCCCAGTTATGCAGAAATGATCTTTACATGGTTTTCTCTACACAATCCTATTGGTTCAACTTTAACCATTCCCTTAGCCATTGATAAAGAGCCCGGACTTAGCTGAAAGAGGAGGACATGGAAAGGGAAAGGATCATCCTAGACTCCCTGGCCCAGAAGCCCCTGAGATCAAGCCCGTGAATAAATAAACAGTAATCAGAAAGCGCTATAAGCCCCTGAAGTCTCAGTTAGATTTTTAAGAGTAAGAAAGGGTTTCAGAACATCTCCAAATGGATGTTCAAAGTCCAACACTTCATACACAGTAATCGGTTAATGTTGGAAATGATTAAACTCTGTGTCAAGCTGCAATGTTAAAATGAAAATCAAACATGACCAAATACTGTGCAATTCGAATCTAAACGAAGAATTAATTTATCTATTTATGAAAAAAAAGTCACTGCCAACCTGCCCCACTGCCTGCCTAAGAAAGTTCTCTGGGCCATCAGCAACACATTGGATTTCTGCAGTTTTGCTCTCGGTTAACTACTGGTGCTCCATGAAGAAACTTCAACTTGTGACTGAATACTTGGCAATTCTTAGAAAAGAACAGCACCTCAACATTTTCTATCAACCGAAAGCTTTTGAAGCAAACCAAGAGTATGAGACCACGGTTGCTTCCAGACCAGATGCTGACAACACTGCTGCTTACTGCTATCATGTGCCATCTGCAGAGGAAAAACAGCGCCTACCAGGTGCTCACAATTCCCGGCCTGCTAGCAAACCCAGCGGATGACAGCTGGAAGCTCCCTCCAAGAGGCTCTCAGGCACTGTGCAAACTGCCTGACTACGCACCGCGCACAAGCTCAGCTGCCCACCACATGAGCCGGCGCCAAAGTCGCTAGAGGAACACGGCAAGTACACGATTCGCTGAATCTGACCGGGAAACACACGAGCGAGCTCAAGTATGAGGGAAAAGAAGGCACCTGGAGATCTCTCTACGGCCTCTCAGTGCTAGAGAAGTTTTCCCAAGACATAAACAATACGTTAAATGGGCTCTTTCTCTGTATTAATGTTAATAACTTAACTATACAAGCCTGTGATGGATGGCTTAAACTATGTTTTTTTTTAAATTCTAGAAATAAAATAGAAGTAAGTATTTGGTGTGACCACCAAGAAAGCACATTCTATGTTTAAATCAATATATTTCAGTATTATATTAATATGTATTAAAATACATTTATAGTATTTCCTATAAAACTGTATAAATTTACATAATAAAACTATCACATTAACATCTCACCAATGTTCAACAGTAAGTTATTCACTTGGAAAAACAATATTTTCATCTCAAAACTTATTTTACAATACCTAAAACAGTGCTTTATTTTTAAAATTCTTAGACATCCACTCACATTTCTGTTCTGCAGAAAATCCTAATGCTAATCTCTTGAAGATCTGTATTTTGCACGGTTATTTAAAAGAAGCTGACAATGGCAGTTGTAAATTCCAGGCACAGGGCTAATGTGTAACAGAAGTCACAGCCTGGAAGCCAGGTTAGTCTACTGTATGAACAGTATACTGGTGACCTCGGGAAAGTCACGCCAGCTCTCGGTTCTGTCTCCTCACGATGAGAAGAAGCTGAAGTGTTAGATCACCTCTGATAAAGACCGCCTGCACTGTGTGCCCTGACCACTGCTGATGGCATGCTCTTGCAGCTTCTTAGCAAGTAATGCTGCCTGACAGTTCTCACAGCAGACCCAGAGCCTTCACGAACAAATGCCAAACATGGAACACTTCTGTAAACAACTTGAAAACGCCCCGTAGACGATTACATGTAAAAATGCTTTGCTGTAAGTGGAGACTGCAATGCAGGCGAGGATCTAAAAGGGGCTTGTGGTATTAGTGTGTGACAGACACCGCCTCCACCATGGATGTCCACATGTAAAGAAGAATTAACGCTTTAACACAACTCAACTCTAAAAGTCGATATATGCTTTGTATTTCTCTTCGAGTAATACTTGCCCTCTGGAGAGTATCTTACTTTCATGGCGGCTAAATCATAGCCTGCAATGACAACAGAATACCAAGGCTCTCTGTGATCCAAATGGAACTTCTCCAGAGCAGCCTTCTGACCCTCACTGGCCAGCATGCTGGAGCTAGCAATTTTTTGTCAATTAATTACCATGCATGCTACAAGAGAAATTCAGAACTCTGCTTCCTCACGCAGCCTCAGAATCATGTCAGAAACAAACACAAAAGAGGGAGACTTTCTGTTCAAAAAGAATTCAATTATTTTGAATGAGGTAACACAGACACAGAAAGACAATTATCATGTGTACTCACTCATAGGTGGTTTTTAAACAGAAAGCAAAGAAAGCCAGCCTACAAACCACAATCCCAGAGAACTTAGACAACAGTGCGGACACTAAGAGAGACTTACATAGATCTAATCTACATGGGACGTAGAAAGTAGAAAAAGACAAGATCTCCTAAGTAGATTGGGAACATGGGGACCTTGGGGGAGGATTGAAGGAGAAAGGAGAGGCAGGGAGGGGAGCAGAGAAAAGTGTAGAGCTCAATAAATATCAATAAAAAATGTATAAAAAATAAAAAAGGAAAAAAATTCAACATTCAGACAAAGGGTAGCAACACATGGATTCAAACATTAATTCTGTACAACTCACTTGTTGATGGTTCTTCCAAAAGTGACCTGAACGAGAGCAATTAATGTTCTTCGCACCCATTTAAACACTAAAAAATAAACCAGAAGAAAATATTTACCACAGGATATTACAAGCATCACAATTTTACAGCTGAACAAAGCATACAGTCTTGCCATTTGATTCTGTCCGAATCTCAGCATCAACCACTGGCTCCACTTCTGGAGACTATGAGCTAGCAAAGGCCTGCTCACCCGACCGGGTATGAGTTAGCAAAGGCCTGCTCAGGAAACTCTTGACTAAGCTTTCGGTTTTCAATAGGCAAATGTAGAAGTGAAATTTAGGAGTATCTCCCCCTCTTTTTTCTTTTATTCTGCCTACTAAAGAGCTGAAATAATACTTTACTTTCTATGCCCTGTGATGTGGGATGCCCCTCTGTATGCTGTGAATATTCTGTACCACCATTGGTTAATAAAGAAACTGATCTGGCCTATTGCAAGGCAGAATAGGCTAGGTGGGAAATCAAGCAGAGACAGGGAGAAAGAAGTCAGAGTTGGGAGGGCTGGAGAGATGGCTCACTGACTACTCTTCCAGAGGACCCGGATTCAATTCCCAGCACTCACATGGCAGCTCACAACTGTCTGAAGATCTAGTTCTAGGGGATCTGACACCTTCACACCAATGCACATAAAATAAAGTTAAATAAACCATAAAAATATTTAAAAAAAAGTCAGAGTTAGGGAGGTGCCAGCAGTCACAGGAGAGGTAAGATGCCAGGGCATTACCAGTAAGCCACGGGGCACGTGGTGAGGCACATCTTATTAGAAATGGGTTAATATATATGTAGAGTTAACCAGTAAGAAGCCTGAGCCTATGGCCAAACAGTTATAATTAATATTACGCCTCTGAATGATTATGGGACCACAGGTGGGAGAGAAACTAGTCCAGCAGGATCAGACAGAACAAAGCATAGAATTCCAGCTATATCCCTGGGCTGCTGATGGCATGCCAAGCCCCCACAGCAGACAGTGCAGTTAATGTAGGGTTCTGCTTCCAGTTTTCTAACAGTTCTCAATAAGAAATGTCTGTATGCAAATGCTGACAGACATGACCAGCTATGAGTGAAGCAATGGTCTAATTTCCCCCTCTGAGTTCTCGAGTCTGTTCAACAGTGTACTTTTTATCTTATGTGTGGGGGGCAAGAAAGGAAAACAGTGAAGACCACAGTCCTGAATAATATGGGAATTCCTTTCCTGCAACCCTTTCCAGAGCAGCTGGGCATACATCAGGCTCCTCAACTGGAAGAGGATGAGATTGAAGAGAGCTGGTATTCCTCCATCCCTAAAGGTGTTTTCTGTGCATGAGGGCTTCTGCCCATCACAACTTTTATTACTATCACAGAGACATTTCATAGGTGTAAAATATCAATGTAAACAAAAGAAGGCAAAAAATTGGTGATATTTTTATCTTCATAAATTTGAATACAAACTAATTTTCTAAATTTGTATTTTCATCTCTAGCCCCTGAAATGTTTGACTACTAGCACAGGAAGAAATGAAAAATTCAGACTTGGCGATAAAGGTTCAGGCCATCTGCATACAGTAGTGAAAGTTAAGAGGAGTAAATTCCCAAAGATGCTTTCCCAAGGGCGACCACACATGAGCAACAATTGACAGCGACTTGACACTACACCAAAGCATCAAGGGCGTTCCTAACTAACTTCTGAATGATTCTCAAGGCCTACTTAAAAAAAACTATCTGCCCCCCAACACACAGCAATAAAAGTCAAGCCATGAATTCAGAGCCATGCCTCAGCAATGCCTGGACCTTCAGTGTGGAAGTTTCTGGAATAGCACCAAGTATGTGTTTATTTTAGGCTGGCCTTTAGGCTACAGTGAACATGTCTGTTCATGATGATAACTTTGGTTGGCCTTTCTAGGTCAGGAGAGAGGTAGTTCATAGCTAGCGGGTCTAATCACAGATGGAACTCTAGGAAGGATGCCTGACAGTTGAGGGTTTTAAAATAAAAATATGCCTTACTAGGTCCTTCTGCATTCTGAACACAAACAGGAACCAAAGCATTTGGTCCAGTTCTGTGCCATCACTGGTATCTCCTCACTCTACTCCTTTCCGGTTCTCCCTCGGTTCCCTAGCTCCCCCTGCCCAAAGGGCCCTTGCCTCCTATTAAAGCTTGTTTGTTTAAAGCAGAGACAGCTGCAGCCGCCTGAGGAGTCTGCTGAGGGCAAATGCATGCATCACATCTCAGAATCAAGGCCGTTCTATTTATTCCTCTAGGAAATGTCACTGACAAAGCCAAACACCCATTCGACCGAGGATGCGCAGGCTAAAATGCCAGCATTTAGAGCCTGCTAAGGCTGTGACCGGCTCTGACACACTCACGGTGTGCTTTTATCTCTGAGTTTCTGGAGAAGAACACACAGATGCAACCAGATAGAATGCTGCACGCTCACTGCTCCCACCTCTGTGGGAAGTAGGAAGATGCATAGATTTGTGGGTAAGACTCCATTAAAGAAAAGAAAGACTGAGTGGAATACTATTGTTTTCTGAACGTACTGAATCATGTTAAAGATCAGCGGCTATCTTAAAATAATATAAAATGCAACAAGGCTGCAAATTTTTCATCTGAAAGAGTTTAATATTTGGATGGTATTTTATCATGAGAATTTCTTAATACAACTAGCTTCCATTTCTAAAGTTTATTTTAGCTTTAACTTCAGTTATTGAAATTAATCTACAATGAACCTTCATATATTAAGCATATTTATATTAAATATGTATTATATGTATACATATATATCTACAATACCACCCTGGTATCAAAACTGCACCTTTAATAATAGGCTATGCAAGTGATTTTTTAAAATAACTTTTGGTGATGAGACAATGAAGCTACACTGAGTCACATGAAACGAGTTCAAAGCATTCTCTCTTTTTAAATTCAGAAGCGCACAATGCTGAGTAAACCAGGAACCCAGGCTTGAGGAAGACAGAAATTCTCTGTCCTAAGGGTGTGCCTTCAGCACCAAGCATGAAGTACAACCCTGCATTATCTCTAAAGCGGCTGGCACATTAGAGCACTTGCCGGGTGGATGAACACATGTAATCCATGCCAGAAGGAGAGGGATAGTAACCAGCAAAGAAACTTACTTCCTCGAAGTTCAAAAATCTCCCCGATCAGCATGAAGCACGGCTCAGCCAAGGCCTCCTTCTTCCCATCCACATCGTCCCCATAATCTGACAGGTCGCTGTCTTCTTCCATCTCCTCCTGCGGTGTAACAACACCGAAGGCAGCGGCAGGTTACCCAGGATCTCAGTACACGATACAGAGCTGACTTCCTCTATCAAGTACAGACTCCACTTCATTCTAGCCTTTTCCTGTTGCTTGACTTTTAAACTTCTAAATCTATCCATGTTCAAGTTGGAGGATAAACTGCTTCTTCCCTCAGGGAATAGCCTGACTCTATAGCCAGAATCAAAGCTTAAAATAAGCAAACTAGAGGTGGGGGGGGCGGGGAATCACTCTTTAAATAACCAGGGAATTAGTAATACAGTTTTCTAAAGAGGATGAGGTTTTGTTTTTTCCATTTTGAAAGACTTTTAACTAAAATGGTTTTTAAAGTTCACTGCTCTTAAAAATATAAGCATTTTAAGGTAAGTGAGGTATTTTTAAAGTTCTGCTTCAAGCATCTACTGTATACTTTAGGTAGTCCCATTTCCCGATTTACACGCCAGCATATGTCAGTCCACACATTAGACGCCAGGCACCAAGCCGGAGCACATGAGTGCAGTAAGGTGCAGAATCTTAGTGGCCCACAGTGGTCAGCAGAGACTGACATACACAGGAATGGCAGTTTCTGTAAGAGATGAAGTGCTGCCCAAATCCTAGGCAGTGAAGACAGCGAAAGATGGTTATTATAATGTCCACAGAGAAACCAAAGGTGAAAGCAAAGCCTCCAGTATCAGGAATGATTACATCTTGTCCCATGGATCACTCATACCACATGGTATTGTCAGGGCTATTGGTTACTCACCACAACCTGATGGCAGGCCCTATGGCTGAAAACAACTCTTACTTAAGTCATTGAACACAGAGAAGTTGCCTGGTTTCTAACTAGAAGCTTCACCACCACTGACTAATATTCATTGTGCAGGAAGATACTCTGCATGAGACTAGACAAGAAAGGTAGTTATCAGTATCACCCAGCTACAAACCCTGAGATCTACAACAGGAACCGGCCTGAATGACAAATCAGTATAGTAGTGGCGTAAGTGTTATGGGAGTAACCAACCTTTTTCTTTCTCTTTTGGTTAATTGGATTTAAGGCCCACTACATGAAATGGAACCCACATCTGACACCGCTAAATAGGCCAAAATAACTGAGAGTACACAGATGATGGGCCTATGGGGAAAACCTACTACTATTACTTAGCTAAACGAACACAGCAATAAAATGACTACTGATGGCAGATCTGTGCATTACTCCACCCTCATCAGAGAAGTTCCTTCCTGCAGTGACGGTAATTAACCCAGAGACCCAAAACTGGACAATGTGCAGAGAGTAAGACACATAGCAGCACTCAGTCCTAAATGGGATGTCTTCATCAAATCTCTCTCCTTCAGGCTCAGGGAGCTGGGATTTTTGTTGGTTTATTGTTGCTTTGGAAAGGGGGGAACATGATGTTGGGTGGGTAGGGAGGTAGGAAAGGATCTGGAAGGAGTTGGGGAGGGAGAAAAATATGATAGAAATATATGAAGAAGTTTTAATAAAATTTAAAAAAGAAAAAAAGAAAGTTGAGCTTGTAGAACCGGCTACCAGACTAATGATAGGTCTTTGGGTGTTATCAGGTGAGCAGTCAGACAGCTCCTTGGAAGCACAAGGAGTTCTCTAAAGCTTCCTGGCTTCACACTGGTCCAAGAACATGAAATGCTTCAAAGAGGCTGAGAAGGTGAACACTGAGGAGCAGCCACAACACTCACTGTTAGAGAGCAATTTCACAGTCACCAAGTCACTGTGTATAATGGAGGGGAGTTGGCCAGGTCTAAACAGACACGGAGAAGGGAGATGGTAGAGGAGCTCCAGAGGCAGGGGGTTCACTCAGAGACTGAAGAGAGATGTGGGCATTTCTTTCCCAACTCAGAGTGCAATAAATAAAGCACCACACTTTTGTTCATAGTCTCCCTGTGCCACCTCAATAAACCATCCTGACAAAGAGTCCGTGCCATCTAGCAATAGACTAAGAAGCAGCCAAGTTTGAGGCTAGAGAGCCCCAAACAGGTGGTCCAAACATACTTTAACCCTGAGGTTCAGACTGTGAGACTGAACACGTCTGTTGTCTCTCTGGTGACTGCTCTATCATACACACTGCTTCCAGGTTCTTCCTGATTCAACATGCTCCATGGTTCTTCACACCCAAGAGTAAAGCTTTGACCCCCTAACCTGCCATGACCCCTTTGCCTCATCTTCCATCCACACATTACAGACACCTGCCAATCTAGTGTGACGATCTGCCCACTATCCCAGACATACCTGAGACCTCAGACCCACACCAACCTCCTCCCTTGATGCTTTACTCTGGTCACCATCTGAGGCACCAGCAGCCACAACACTTCCTGTCTACAGTCCGCTTACCCACCTAGCTATTTATCCTCCTGTTTCTATTTTGTAATTCTTCAAGTGATTAACTCCCAGATGTGAAAGTGATCATTGAAAACCTTTGCCTTCAAGAAACTGCTCTTCCTTCAAACAGCATTCAAGAACTCTATCCTAGAATACACTAAAGTGGGACCACCTTTGACCGGCTCACCTCCTGATGGGAGAAGAAGTCTCGAGGAAGTTTCTCCAGAAAGGAAGATAAGGAAAAGGAGTTCTTTTTCCCCTGCACGTCAATGACCTTGAGGTAGTCAGGAGAAGGGCTCAAGAAGGCATAAAGTGCTTCGCTCTGACACAGTCTGTCATCCGAGAGCAGGTTCTGTGGAAGAGGAGAACTAATTACTGCTACACAGAAAACTATCTGGGCTGCTGCAAGCTACAGCCAGGCAAGGCAGGCAGAACGAACTATGTTATGGACTCACTTTCACCATAATTCTACATAATAATTCTTATCTCAGAAATAAACTACATAAGAATACTGTCAGAGGTCTTAACTACAAAAGACACAGTGCCAAAAACCTTAGCCAGTGGACATAGTATGCAAACGGTGCTCGGTGCTGCTTGAAGCCATAAAATTTTTATTTTGCACACCACTCAAGATCTCCGGGGCTACTTTTCAAAGACTGCTTTTCAAAGACAAATTTACTCATCTGCATTTAACCTATTTAAAATTTGCATATTACATGTGCCTACCACAAAGGACCCTTTAATGGCTGGGTTCAGATATGGTGCCCTTGCCCAGCAAGAGATGTGTCACCTCTTTCAAAAGCGTCACTGTTTATACAGTTATGTAACTGTTTACACTGGTCCTTAGCACTGAAGTCCTGGAGTTATGTCCACACTTATCTGGCCTAGGAGAAAGAACAGACCATAAACCAAAGGGTTTGGGTCGTTTTGTTTGTTTGTTTCTTTCTTTTTTTTTTTTTTTTGAGACAAAGTCTCACTATGTAGCCCTGGCTGGCCTGGAACTCACTATATAGACCAGACAGAACTTGAACTCACAGAAACCCATCTGCCTCCATCTCCCATGTGCTGGGATTAAATGTGTTCACCAACACACCCTGCCATAAATAAGTTTCTGTGTGAGCTAATGTGGTTACAGTACAGATCAGCAACACGACGACAAAAATGTTCTGCACCTAGTGTCCTAAGAGAGCAGGTCTACAGGAAACAAGCCAAAGGAACCGTTGCCCCTGCAGGATATAATGAGTGGGAGAGTGATCTTTGGGGAAGGTGTAGAGATGGGGGACACCTGTGTGGTGCTGGTAATACAAACTGGGGGTGGCTAGAGAAAACAAGCGGCAAACTAGCACGTTCCTGGGGCGGTGACAGTCTCACCCTTAGCACCCCAAATCCCCGACGTGCTTACCTGTAAAAACTTATTCAACTGATTCTTTGACTTTTCCAGAAACTTGTGATCTATGGATTTGAAAGGCAGCTTACTGAGAGAAGGCAACTGGACTTTTTTTAAAGAAGGGACACACTGTAGGTGGAAAAGATTAAATGTTACTCTTTTGAAATTACATTTTCATCTTAAGAAAGTTTATAGTTATAGTTAGAACAAACCAAGTAGCCCCCTCTTACATCTATTCCTCTGCCCTTCTCCCCACCTCTGGAGACAGGCTCTCACAGCATAGTCTGGTTGACCTGGAGCTTGTGATTTTCCTTTCTCAGTCTGCCTAATGCTGGGATCACTGGCATGGACCACCAAACCCAGCTAAAATGCACACATTGTAATCAGGCTCAGAGACCCTGGACGGACAGGAAGCCCAGAACACAAGCTTTTCTACTGGAAGATGTGTTTCTAACTTCTTCGGGGGGAGGGGGAATAAAAAGGAAACAAAACATAGGTTGTAGCTCTAGTAACTGCTTTTCAAAGGAAACCACAGACTAAATATATTAGTAAGAATAATAACAACAGGCCTCCTTTTGTGGGTGGAGTCCCACATTCTATCAGAGCAGTGCTCAATATATGATATGTGTTATTTTATCCTTGCAGCAGCTCTCTGGAGTTTTAGAGAAGTGAACGGGCAGTGAGATTGGAAATATACTTCTACTGCTTACATATGTCACACGAGAGGGTCCCCACGACAGGGCACCCAGGGTGGCAGGTGGAAAGGGAATAAGGTGTCCAACCATTGGTCCAGATGGGGAACGACAGTCACAACACCACACATGGCATGGATTTTATACAGTTTCATTCAAATAGCATAATGCTTTGGTATAATTACCATTTTAGTTTTAAGAATATTTATTTTGCAAGTACATTTTATGTCAAAATTTATTTCCCTCTTTTGTCTTTGCTAACAGACTAAGCTGACATTTAGCTTTACTTTTCCGTGGCTTGTCCCACGGAAAGCAGCGCAAGTCTCCACAGTGCTAGCTTTACCCAGTAACTACTGGAGAAATTCATTCTTACATTGGGATAAATGTTTTGTTTTCCATAGTCAGAGTAACTGCAGTCAAAGAGAGAAATGCCATAGCATTTATGATGCCCAGTTTGGCTGCCATTTTTTAAAAGCTCTTGACGAGTTGTTATTCAGAAAGTCCTCAATTAAGAGGGTTAGAAATCTGATTCCTAATGACACCCTGCTAAACTCATAGAATGGAGCCTAGGATAATCATCAAGAGGCTTCATCCAGCATCTGACGGGAGCAGATGCAGAGACCCACAGCCAAACATAAGGCAGAGCTTGGGGAATCCTGCAGAAGAGAATGAGGAAGAATTGGAGGAGTCAAGGGGGTCTAGACCCCACAATAAAAACAGCCGACAGAATCAACTAACCAGTGGTCATAGAGGCTCACAGAAACTCAACTGACAATCAGGGAGTCTCTATGAGTCTGACCTCTGCATGTTATGATTGTGTAGCTTGGTGTTCCTGTAGGACTCCTAACAACGGGTGTGGGGGCCGTCTCTGACTCTTTTGTCTATTTGGGGGATCCTTTTCCTCCTACTGGGTTGCTTCGTCCAGTCTTAATAGATGGGATGTGCCTAGCTTTATTATAACTTGCTATGCAGTGTTTGGTTGATATCCCTGGGAGGTCTGCTCTTTTCTAAAGGGAAGAGAGGAGGAGTGGATCTGGGGGAGATGGGATATGGAAGATTCAGGTTGGGAGAAGAGGGAGGGGAAACCATAGTTGAGATGTACTATGTGAGAGAAGAATAACAAATAAAATAAACAATTCTTACATTGTTAGAAATAGAATTGAAGAAAAATTGTTAGAAATGACCTGGGAGACAAAGCTAAAGGAAACATGTCTTTCGTTGGCAAAAGAGTAAGGAGGGCTTCTCTAGTGTTGGTTCATTCTCGGCAAGAGAAAAACAGCCTGGAATTCAAAGTGAAATGACTGCAGAGGTTTTCATTGCTGTGATAAAAGGAACTTGTCTTCGGTAGAAAGTGAAATCACCTCTAGAGGAAAAGCAGGAAGAACAAACTGGTTCTGACCCAGGCTTGGCCACTCTGCACACATCCTGAATCAAGTAAGCAATGGAGTCAGTTCCCTCGACTAGCAAATCCAGGAACTCACTAGATTGCTATGCTATTCTACAAGCATGATACACATTTATAATATCTGCATCTACATATATATCATATATATGTAAGTCAAAGTGAAACAGTGCTCATTACTACTGAAAACAGAATCACAGAAGCGTTTCCTATGGACCACACATCCTTCTGCCTGCTCAGTAGCATCTACTCCCTTCATCCTCACAAACAGGAGATGTAGATCTGAGGAGCCGGTTGTGCTCTCTGGCTCTGGGTGTTTTCATCCACTCCACTCTGCAGACTCCTGGAGTACACACAATGAAATCCTACATGCTCTGCCTTCCTAGTTCCTTAACACACCACTGATTTCAGGACCCACTGAAGGGTTACAGACCACAGCTTCAATCTACTGGTCCTAGATCCATGGTCTCTGACATCTTTGGGGCTCTTCAGCAATTTATAATGAAAATCAGACAACCATCTGCCCTGAAGGATCTGGAGTAGACTAGATTGTTTGATCTATGAGTAATTTCCAAATGTCAGGCTGAGAACACTATGGCACCGGCAACAACAAGCAGAAAGAGCAATCCCTTTTCCTCTATGAATTGTATGAACTCTTCAATGTCTTCATACTCGGAAATTCTACGTCCTGTGATCACGAGTCCGTATTCATGAGTAGTCGTACCTCACTAAGTTTCCGATGTAAATTCTGAAACTCACTGAGCCTTCTTGGGACGGTCCAGTTCTTAGTTTCAACCCCTCCAACTTCTTGTAGATTTACCCTGACAAAGTAACAAGGCATTTGCTCGCCATTCTCTTCTGTCACCTTGAAGAAACAAACAAACAACAAACAAACAAATAGCCCAGACAACTAAATCATAATAAGCAGACACTATAAGAGAATTTTAGTGACACACACAATTGCCCTCTTTCTGGTGTACCCTGTACAGTGCCCTTGTTAAACCCTGGGATCCTAAGAATGATCTATCTTCCCCTTCCTCTGGCAATTAGATCATGTTATATGACAGAGCAGATCTTAGAATAGGGGAGATCATCTGAATAGAGAGCTAAATCATAAGGAGCATTTGTTCTGTTACAAAACAGAAAATGAAGTCAGAAAGACTTCATTCCCAAGAAGGAAACAAACAAGAACAGAGAGCCCAGACCTCGGGTTTATAACAGGGACTCCTGAACTCTGCCAAGAGTCTCAACCAGCCTGGGAGTGAGTGCAGACACCCTGGCCTTGTGCCACAGTAAGTAGAGATCAGCTACTGTGGTGGGGGTCCTTTACTGTCCAGCTTACATCTCTCTCTCTCTCTCTCTCTCTCTCTCTCTCTCTCTCTCTCTCTCTCTCTCTCTCTCTCTCACACACACACACACACACACACACACACACACACACACACACAGATGCACACATGGGGCAATTATACTAATTCTAAGTCTGAATTAATATCATAACTTAGAGAAGAATTAAAAAGGCAAAGAGACACTAGGTTCGTGGACACCCACACGCACCGTATAAGGGAGGAACGCTACTCCATTGTACAGGCGGAACATGGGGGCATGGCCAGAGTAGCCATGTTTAATGGGAGTGCTCACAGGAGCCCTTGGGCTTTCAGAGCAGCACCTGGAGAACAGGCTGCGTGTTTGCCATATCTAGAGGAAAACTACAGTTTGAGATTTAAGCTCCCTTGCACTCAGCCTGTTGAGCTGCTGAGACACTGGCAGAGAGGAGCGTAGATAAGAACAACAATCAAAAGAAACAAAACATTGGTGCCTGTGCTCACTTGCCACCTCGCTACTTGTGTGAAGTATGGTGGGCGTGACTAGCTATCCCAGCTTCTCCCCACTCAGGAGGAGGGAAGGGCATCAGCCAATGCTTAGGAGCTCTTTCCACTAACAGGAATTATTCTGTAGTCAAATGGAAGGGGACAGAGCAGGGGACAAGAAAGCCAATGGGGCGAAAACAATCAAGGTACATTATACATGTGTATGAAAACATCATAATGAAATCTATTATTTTATACAACATATACTAATCAAACAAATGGGTAAGAGAGAGGGTAAAGTGTACCCTTCAAACCCTTTGAAAAATAACCAAGAGGAAAAATATTCATTACTAAAGATTTTAGAGTTTCTGAGATCTAACTGAACAAAATGGAACAATAAAAGTTACATTTTTTATTATTTCCAACTTCCTAAAAATACTTTCCATTTTATATCAATCATAACAGAAAAAATAGATCAGTACTCCAAGGGCATTAACTGTTCCTGTCTCAAGGTTGCTTACAATTCAATGTACAAAAGCACGGAGTTTCTGACTGGAGTGGAGTGAGCTCAGATCCACTCCATGAAGTCCTGGGCAGTTTCCCCTCGTGCACGAGCACACCGGAGAGAAAATGGAGGAAAGGAAGGTAGTAGACGAAGGGGGCTAACAGAATGAGCATGGGTTTTGACCTTCACTCTTAATTCTCCAGGGGAAAGCTATGGTTTAGACAGAGCACCTGCGGCTGCGGCCATACCTCTGCACTGGTGATGGTTGCTTTCCACAGGCCCAGGTTCTCACACCACCAGTCCGTTCTTGCCATGTGCAGCTGGAGGTCTGTGCATTCTTTCTCTATCAGAAGTATTTCATCCTTCAACTTGGAAATAATCTAGCACAAGACAAACAACCTGGGAGTTATGAAAACAACTCAGAGGCTCTGCAATCCAGCAGAGAAGCAGCACAGAAACCAACACACAGAACAGCTGTGCTTCTCTACGCTAATGACGAGTGGCCTAAAATAGTGCAGTTTCGCTTAAAACAGCACCTGGAAGAATAAAATTCTCAAATATTAGCCAAGGAAACGAAAGAGTTCTGTAATACATACTATACAACACCAATAAAATGATGAAAAATGACAAATATTTGTAGAGATCCTAAGTTCATGACCTAGAAGACTTGATATTGATGTTGCATTAAATAAATTTTAAAAATGACTCAGACATATTTTATATTTTCCAACTTGAACCACTTTGTTTTTTTACTTTTAATCTTTATGTGCATTGGTACTGGGTCCCCTGGAAAGGAGTTATAGACAGTTGTGAGCTGCCATGTGGGTGCTGGGAAATGAATCCAGGTCCTCTGGAGAGCAGTCAGTGCTCTTAACCCCTGAGCCATCTCTCCAGCCCCCAAGCCAACTCTCCAGCCCCCAAACTGAATGACTTAAAAGGCAGATAAACCTCCTCTTGGAGGCCCCAGCCCTGAGTACAACTGTCTGTCAGGAGTGGAGGGTTCCCTACACAGCCCAGGGGCAATTTGATTGAACAGGAAATGAGGGAGTGTTCAAATTCATCACAACAATGAAGCCACCAACTCGCTTGAGAACCTTTCATGTGATTAGGGCTCAGAATGCTTAGCCCACAATTACTAGAAATTCTTTCAAGAAAGGCTAAAGAATGTCTCCTGGCCAAATAATCCAGGGAACACTCTCCAACTCATCCTTCATTTGGCTTCCTAGGAACACAGCTGAATTGAAAATGAAGTAGTCTAGAATCAATACAGCTGTTCTGGAGGTACAGGCCACACTGCGGTCACCGTCCACTGTGCAGGTGACCCTGTCTATCATGTCAGAGATGCCATGGGAAAACTGCCGGGCCCTCCACGCTCCCACACACTAACTGGAATGGCTCTGTGTTGAGGGGAAATAAATCTATTCTTATGATGACTCTGGAACCTGGTACTTGTCTCCTTTCACCCTCACAAGTCTAGAGAAGTAACACAACTACCTGGAGAAAGCGCTAAGGAGTCTAGCCTGTGTCTTTCTTCAAAGAAAACCCACTGCTCCAACTGAACACTGGATTATAAATGAATTAATATTTTGACTATAGATTGGTAAAATGCTTATATCTTCTTACAATATTGTTTCAGAAATACTTTATTATAAAACTATTTGAATAGTCATGAAAGAAGTATTAAAGAAGTACCAAGCATGGAAACCCAACGTGATTCATTAAAATTATTTTACTATAAGTTGCTTTCCTCAGCACATTCAGGAAATGCTGGAGGATACTCATATAGAACAAATCACACCTCCACTTTAGAAACTCCATTGGATTCTAAAGACACATAAAACCAGAGCAAAACTGGTCCAAACCGTGAACTGCTTTTCACAAAAACTGTGTGTGTGTGTGTGTGTGTGTGTGTGTGTGTGTGTGTGTGTGTGTGCATTATGAATGTGTGCATTGCACACTTAGGTGTCTTCTTCAACCACTCCCCGCCTCACTTTGAGAACCTGCAGTTCATCATTTTGGGGGGCACACTGCCTGGTTGTCAGGCTGCTGGCATCTGCCCATCTGTCTCACAGAGCCGCCCCTTCTCCCCCAGCGCCATGCCTGGCTTCTCACGCTTGTGCAGCAAGCACCTTACCCCACTGTTTACATTTTTTAAAAAATATGATTTATTTTTATTTTATGTATATTTTCTCGGCATGTATACCTGAGTACCACATGTATGCAGTGCCCACAGGGACCAGAGAGGGCATCAAATCCACTGGAACTGGAGTTAAAGTGGCTGTTAGCTGCCATGTGGATTCTGGGACCAAACCCAGATCCTCTGCAAGAGCAACAATTGTGCTCTTCTTACCCATGGGATCATCTCTCCAGTCCCAAGCTGTTAATATTTTTTTCTCTTTGTTTTGTTTTGTTTTGTTTTTCAACACAAGGTTTCTCAATAGCTATGGAGCCAGTTCTGGAATTTCCTCTGTAGACCAGGCTGGCCTCGAACTCACAGAGATCCACCTGCCTCTGCTTCCCAAGTGCTGCGCCACTACTGCCCAGCTATATTTTAACTTTTTAAGTTAATTTTCAAAGACATATTTATTTTATTTTTCATGTCTGAGTGTTTGCCTACATGTGTGTCTGTGCATTGTCCATGTGCCTGGTGCCTAGGAGGAAAGACAAGGGTGTCAGGTACCCTGGAACTAGGGATACAGACAGTTGTAAGCTGCCACGTGGGGCTGGAAAAGGAACCTAGGTCCTCTGTAAGAGCAGCAAATGCTCTTCACTGCTGAGCCACCTCTCCAGTCCCTAGAATTTTTCAGATTAACATTAATAATGCCCTTCCCCTTCCCGAGCAAAGAGAAGAATCAAATTCTTTGGGACTAGGGTAACAGATGTTCAGAATTGAAACCAATAAGGAAATATCCAACACTTTCAAACTCTAAATCCTCTTGGCTTTTAGGGAAACACTGTTTTCATGATTCTGTGAAGCTCTCCACCTGCTCCTGAACGTCATTCTTAAGGAAGCTGACAGCTCTCAGCAGAGAAACTACTATTTACACAGAGGACAAACGTTCAGAGACAACCTTGAAAGCTAGACAGTTACCTTCTTATCGGGTTTTGGTGCATTTTGAATAGAACTTAGAGCTTGCCTTTTATATTCAAGCTTCTCACTCAGCTCTCGAAGTTTGTTTACAGCAAAGCTGGTTTGATCGCTAATCCCACTGCTGCCTTCTATGGCTTCCTCGCCAGCCTCCCCTCCTGAACCCTGGCGAAAAAACAGCAAGCCAGCACGTTTTACAACAACAGAAAGTCACCTCCCACCCACTGCTGTCCCCAAACACCAGATTCCCCTGAGGAATACTGAAGAAGAACCTGCCTAGCGCCTTTCTCCTTCCCCAGCAGAGAAGAATGGGATCATTTGAAACCAGAGCAGCGGGTGTTCAGACGCCTGGGAAGGAAAATGTCTAACAGCCCAAATGGGGGTGGAACCCCATGGACCAATCCCCAACCACGGGAATCTGTGGGACAAAGGGAAGCAATTGAAGCACCTGCCATC
Organism: Microtus pennsylvanicus; assembly: GCF_037038515.1. Classification (NCBI taxonomy): domain Eukaryota; kingdom Metazoa; phylum Chordata; class Mammalia; order Rodentia; family Cricetidae; genus Microtus; species Microtus pennsylvanicus. Next base: position 85,086,030 of record NC_134587.1, read on the forward strand.
CCTTCAACAGGAATGCTCTCTCTTCCATCTCTGCAGGAAACAGAGCTCGCCCTCCCCAGGCTTCCAACAGTTCTATAAAATCCGTTCAAAAAGAATGTTCATATTTAACAACTCCATGGCATTTTGGTGAATTTTTTTTTGTTTTGTTTGGGGCATTTTTTCTTGTCTTATTGGTCTTTTTACTGTTTGTTTTGATTTTCAAAACAAAATATGTGTATGTGTGTGTGTGTGTGTGTGTGTGTGTCCCTTGCTTTTTGGTGTTCCTGTTTTGGGGACGGGTGGAGACACTAACACCATAAGATTAAAAGTTGTATATTGGGAGGTTAGAAAGATCTAGGAGTTGGGGGAGGGGGAAAACATGATCAAAATATGCTGTATGAAAAAATGAATTCAAAAATGTTCAATTCCATACTACTAGAAGTATTTCAGTGTGCACTTTGTTCAGTATTGTTCTTGAAAATGTATTATGCACACCAACATATATTTTACAGGTAAACAGCATTTGCAGTGTGATTTGGGAAGGCCTTGGCTTTCTATTGAACAACAGATTCCTTAGTTTCCATCTGTGGACACTGCAGGGAAATGCTCTGGACTCTTCTTCCAATCTTTTCTCCTTAACTTCCTCCCAGATTGTTTCCTGAAGGTTTTTTAATTAATTGTAGCAAACAGCAAATTAAATTAAATGAAAGTATTGCTAATTCCAGAAAAACAAGCTGTTTTCATTTTTGGATGTTCTTGCTTATTACATGTAAATATATAAAATGTAGGGGTTCCTTTTATTTGTTAATGAATAAAGCTTCTTTGGCCTACAGCAGGGCAGAATATAGCCAGGATGGAAGGGATATAGAGAGAGAGTAGGCAGAGTCAGGGAAACACTGTGTAGCTGCCAAAGGAGTAACATGCCGGCACTGGTAATCCACAGATTAATAGAAATGGGTTAATTTAGGATGTAAGGGCTAGCTAGGAACACGCCTAAGCTATTGGCCGAACAGTGTTATAAATAATACAGTTTCTGTGTAACTATTCAGGACTGGGCAGCCGGGAACAAACGAGCAATCTCGATTTACATAGACGCAATATGGCAAAACCCTACACGTTGTCCTCAAGTGAGTGTGTTCATGAAAAGCACTGCACATGTGTGAGGATGTTTCAGGCAATTATAGTCCTTCTAGGTGCACAGTGTGCCACCACAGGAAAAACTCAGTGAGGTTGCCCCTGCTGCTGCCCCTGCTGCTATGGGACAACTTTGTTTGCTTTCTTTGCTCATATGAACTAAAACAAATTCTATCATGCAGCGACATTTTCCTACATTTCAGTGATTTCAAACATTTCTTCCCTTAACTTTTTGGCAGGGGTTTGGTCACAAGAAAAGGAGCTGGCACAGAAGAGCGGAAGTGAAGGTGCCCGCGGCTCACCAGCTCATCCTTGTCAGAGGTCAGCTGTGCATCCCGCCTTTCTTCCTCTCTCGTCATCAGCCTCTCATAGAGGTCACTGACGATGAAGGACGGGTAGTACCTGTCCCGCAGCGCCTCATACACATCCCCTTGGATTTTGCTGAACACCTCGATGCCTTTGTTTCCTACAAGACACTGCTGGATTTCTTTGTAAAGTGACTTCTCCACAGGTATTTCTTTGCTTTCCACAAAGAAATTCTGATAAATTTCACCAACCAACTGTGGAATTTCATTCTGAAAAGACAGAAAGATGAAGAGAGAGATAGGTAAAAAATGTTGTCTCAGCCAGGTGGTGGTGGTGCACACCTTTAATCCCAGCACTTGGGAGGCAGAGGCAGGTAGATCTCTGTGAGTTCGAGCCCAGCTTGGTCTACCAGAGCAAGGTCCAGGACAGGCTCCAAAGCTACAGAGAAAACCCTGTCTTGAAAAACCAAAACATACACAAACAACAACAAAAAAAAATGTTGTCTCTGAGAGAAATGATTTTCCACTAAATCCCCTACATGTTAAAGCTAAAAGGACAGTATCTAGATGCATCCTAGAACTGTAAACCCAGGGTCTCAGCCTTCTGTATTCACATTCAGGGCAAGTATCAGACCTTGAAACAAGCCACTTCTTGAAGATGAATACTTACATTGAGCAGTTAATATCTCAAAACGCTACAGGAAAGTAAATCAAGAAATGGACTAGCTCCAATATCGCAACACATCCTCAACTTCACAGAGACGTGACTTGGAACAGTCTCACTGACTTTTATCTGATGTAACAATGGGGGGCACACCTCTCTAACATGGGAAGAAAGAAGCCAATAGAGTAACCATAGATAAAAACACAACGGGTATTCTTCAGACATAAGGCTGCAGAGCAGCTCCACTGTCACTGAGCCATACCAGACAGCCCAGTCCTGAGAGCACGCTGGGGTCACTGCTGCGTGCTGCAGAAACACCAACCTCTCTCCCCGTGCACATGATCCTCGCGTGCTCCAGGGTGCTCCCTCAGCTCTAGGAACACTACACAAACTTCCACAGTCATAAAAAGACATGAACTAATGACCACGACTCATTTACCTGACTGTCAGAACAAACGACAGCTACTTTCAGGAAGCTATTTCCAATTATAGTCAGTAGATTGAGAAAACTTTAGATGGCTCTTTACAACATTCTTTTGGGAGCAGCCGAAAGCCAGCTGTAGTTAAGGCTAGTGATTTCATTGAGTAACAGATGGTAATTTGTGCCTTGTGAATGAATCAGCAATGAAACGTTGTCCTGAGATTTCAAAATATCACAAGACTGAATTTAGCTGCTTAGTCCAATGTGTGATAAATCAGGTACTTAATTTGGTTTTCTATCCTAGCAACATTCATATGCAAATGAAATTAAATGCGCTTTGCACTTATGTTAATGAATCACTCAAATGGTATATGCTAATATAATATACATGGTGCATGTGTGAGTTAGATATATTTACCTATACAAAGCATGTACAGACATTCTTTAATTCTAAAATATGCATTGAGAACTTACTAATGACAATGCATAATATATTGGGTTCTTTGCTCTGAGAGGCATTTGAAACCAAAAATGTTTGTGTTCCTTTGTTCAGTCATATTTTGTGTGAAATAAAAGGCAAAAACCTACTGTAAAAAGTGTACCGCACAAACAAAAAGAATGAAAAGCGTGAGAACTGCTCATGGTAATGAGATCCACATGGTGACAGAGCAAGCTTACGAGGCCAAGGTTTCATAAGAACCACATGGATGGGTACACATTTGTATGCTTCATTAAAATAATGAATTCTAATCTCTTGGTACACTTGTAAATATTCCCCCTTAACTATTCAGTCAAAAGTATCTTCTATAAAGACAGTGCAATACAATTCGATTTGCCATAATGGGCTGAGTTATAATATAGTGATGTAAAATGATCCTTTAATATATACTTAAGCCTGGCATGGTGGTACATGCCTTTAATCCTAGCACTTGGGAGGCAGAGGTAGGTGGATCTCTGTGAGTTCAAGGCCAGCCTGGTCTACAAAGTGTCCCAGGATGGCATCACTGACCTGGTGATACACTGTCTAGCATGCAAGCTTCCATCAGCTAACGACTACTATTCCTTGAAACAAACACACTACCTTGTTAGCAGTCTTCAGGTGCTCCACAGATTCCCAAAAGCCAATCAGAGTCTGCCTGTCCATTCGCTCCAGGTATGTTCCAAAGCACTCTCGGTAGAAAGGATTGGTCATAATATCTTCAAACTGAAGAATCTATTAAGAGAACACAAGAAAGTGTGGTGGTTAGAATGAAAATGGCCCATAGGTCCATAGGGAATGGCACTGTTTAGGAGGTGTGGCCTTGTTGGAGGAAGTGTGTCACTGGAGGTGGGCTTTGATGTCTCAGATGCTCAAGCCAGGCCCAGTGTCATCCTCTCTTGCTGCTGCCTGTGGGTCTGAACATAGAATTCTCAGCTTCTCTCCAGCACCATGTGTGTCTGCAGGCTGCCATGCTTCCTGTCATGGCAACAATGAACTGAACCTCGGAACTATAAGCCAGCCCCAGTTAAATGTTTCCTTATAAGAGTTGCTATGGTCATAGTATCTTTTCACAGCAATAGAAACCGTAAGACGGGAAGATTTTCTAAAGATCAAATTTCAAATACCAGTCTGCATTTAACTTCCATGAATTAACTTCTACACTCGGGGAAAAATGAATTTTCAGATCAAAGACAATGTAAGATAGTACACCTGAGAAGATGAAATAGCTATCAGGTCTCTAAGTTTTAAATTCAGATTCCTGAGTATTGAAAATGCATATATTCAAAAATCACTAACCTTATTTTAAATGTTTAGTTATTTGGCATCTACTTGATATCAGGACACAGATAACAATTCTTGTACGAGGCAAAAAGACATAAACAACTAGAGAGAAATGTTTAAAAATAACTAAGGCTCTAGAGTCTAATGGTTTGTCATTTTTACTTCCTATCATATTTCATACAGCTGAGGAAAAATATAAATAGGTCTACATCCTGATTTGTTTATACTACCATAGGCGCTAACAAATCTTATGTAAATACTATTTTAATTGGCCCTTAAATTCCACTGTATGTGCTACCAAATCAGTTCTATCACTCTTATTTATTGGTTTTCACAGAAAAAGAAGACACTGAATATCTGAACACAGTTGGAACAACCATGAACAGGGACCACAGAGTGAGCAGGTGTCCCCCCGTATTTATTGGTGACTCAATTAGGAGAACTACCACAAATTAATTTAGAAGGGATTTAAGACCCATATCCTTAGTCTAAACCAGTAATGGAAATAATATTTAATAGGTGAAACTCAAATATAATTACAAACTTTTATTTTGAAATTCTTAAATATTAACATGATGGCAATTTGCTGTTGCGGGAGGACCTCCCACTCCTCCAGCCTATCGCCGCTGAGAGACCACGCCCCAAATGAAGCCAAATGAAGGCGTAAGTCACAAACAATGCCACACCAATTTGGGATTATGATTAATAGGGTGATATTTATTTAAAGGGGAAAAACTTACGGATTACCCTCATGATATCCGTTCTGGTTCCACTGGGCAGCCCATATAATGAAATGTCTCTCTGTACTTAGCTCCTTCACAGTCAAAAATTTTAAAGAAAACACAATAATACAAAGAATCCAGACTCTCTGTGAATTTTTCATCTTTACGCGGCTTATTTTTACTCTATCACTTTACTTTATTCTGTCTCTTTAAAGACTTTACTTTTTTTTTTAATCATTAACTTTATTCTCTATATTCTTTTTCTTCTCTCTCCCAAGCCTACGTACATTTATCCAACAGTGTGACTCGTTTAGTCGTCTGAATCTGTCCTATTGTGAATCTGCAATTTTTTACTATCCAGGAGCACTTTTGATTTGCGCCTTTAAATCACTAGGCACTTAAGAATCTAAGCTGTGATATTTCTAGGTTAACTTTTTGCTTTTTGAGCGTATATCTGTAGACCTGGAATAACCCTGTAGACCAGGCTGTCTTTGAATTCTCAGAGATCCGCCTGTCTCTGCCTCCCAGGCATTGGGGTTAAAGGTGTTTGCTACTACACCTCGAACTCACAGAGATCTGTTCGTCTCTGCCTTCTAGGCACTGGGATTAAAGGCGTGTGCTACCACACCTTGAAGTCACAGAGGTCTATCTCCCTCTGCCTCCCAAGTGTTGGGATTAAAGGTGTGTACACACAACAACTCTCTTCCTTTTCTTTTTTACTTTAAGAACTTTAACTTTTAGCTTGCATATATTTTTAACACACAGTAAACCATTTAGAAATTTTCTTTGTCTTTGAATCTCTCTTTACTGTATATCTTTCTTTTTCTGACCACATGAATCTTTAATTTACCAAGCAATATCAGTAGGACTAAAGGCGTGGCTTTGACGGCTGGATCCAGCCCATTCCTTAGCTTTCCAGCCTCATGGCTGAGGTACTGGCTGCAAGGTCCCTGCCAGCCAGCAAGCTACAACAGACAACACTCAAGTCCTCTCTCAGTAGCCGGCCCTCCTGCCTCAAACAGTCAGAGTTTGCCCTGGCAGGATGGCCCAGAAAGCCGGCATTTTTAAAACAACACAGGTTTGTTCCTGCTGCTGAGTCAGGAAAATTTCAAAATGGAGGACGTACCATTTTGTGCTAGCTCTGGGGCTACCAGGTAGGAGCGGCACTCAGCACTTTAATTCTGAGACTGAGCATGCAGCACAGAAATTCTTTTCATCCAAGTAACATCCAAATCTGACACGCAGAGCACTACGCAGTCTGAAAACACGTCTCTGTATGGCGGCAGGAATCTGCCATGCTCTTCCGCCTGCCTAAGCCTGATTCTGCCTTCTGCCCAGGAGCAGGCGGGGAGCTCTGAGTCATCGTCACGGTCTCAGAGCACTCTCCTTCTGATCCCAAGCGGGAACACAAACATAAAGCCAGAGTTTGCACTGGCGGCACAGCCCCAGGAAGCAGCGCTTTAAGATAACGCAGCTTTTTTTTCTGCTGCTGTTGCCGAATCAGGAAATCTCTCTACAGCACGCCACCAACAAACAGCAAAAATCTGTGTTAAACTCTCTCTCCATTATTTTTAAGCCTTCTCAGGTTTTTTGTGGACTCAGTTAGCCCCACGTTGGGCGCCATTTGTAGTAATAAGGAGCGGAGGCGGGGCTGCGTCCCCAAACACCCCAGCCGCCTGCCCTGCCCGGCTAGCTTATGCCCCGAAATAATTACACGGACACTGTATTCTTTTATAAACTGCTTGGCCCTTAGCTCTAGCCCTTACTGGCTAATTCTGATATCCCAATCAACCCATCTCTAACAATCTGTGAGCACCGGTCTTACCGGGAAGATTCTAGCCTAAGTCCATCCTGGGTCAGAGCTTCATAGCGTGCGTCTTCCCTGGAGCAGGTAGCATGGCGTCTCTCTGAAGCTTCTGCTCCGGAGAGCAGAGCTGCGGAGTCTGACCTCACTTCCTCTTCCTCCCGGCATTCTGTTCTGTTTACTCCACCCACCTAAGGGTGGGCCTATCCAATGGGCCTAGCAGTTTCTTTATTGCTTAGCCAATGAAATCAACAGATTGATATATGACACTCCCACATCAATTTGCAAGTATTTTAAAATATCACATTAAGGTATTTCTAAAACCACATGCAGAAAGTCCATAGACGCTCAACCCTTCCCTCAGCAGCCCTTAATCTGTATTGTAAGCAGAAAGGAGGGCATATTTTTAAAAGCAATTTCTAGAAACTGATGAAAGAAAATGACTTACTGAATATTCAAAATGAAAATATTCAAAAATACCAATTTTGTATTATTCACTGAATCATTCAGCAATTCTGTGTTTTTTTTTGTTTTTTGTTTTTACATCTACTTTACATCTTTTTATCAGTTTCCCACAAAAGAAGCTAGTCAGCACTAGCTTGAATTCCAGTAGTTCCGTAATTCTGGGATATACTAGCACCTGCTTCTACTTTGTGTAAACCCTATCAGGGAAGCATAAGTTTATATGAAGCATAAATCCTCACCCTACGTGCTCCAAGGAAGCTGAAAGGAGTTCGTATCAACTTCGGCTGCAGAAGATAAATCCACAACAATTCCAGCAACAGAAAGAAAAAACAGGGAACCATTTTTACCCTCAGCATAGAGTCCTAGACTACACCCATTAGTGTTCGTTTTGATTTACCCTTGGATCAAATAAACTGATGTACAAACTAGCTTCACAGAAAAGGCAAACCACTTATTGTCATATCTTTTAATTTTTTCTACCTCTTTTATTTCTTCTGAACCTTTCCATCTTTCCCCTGGGGATCACCTGTATGGGGATGAGGCAGGGGCAGGGAGTGATCTTTGAACCGAGCAAGACAAAGATTTGTTTTCAGTAAAAAAACTTTTCAATCCTGTGAGCTTTTATTCTGTCACTTGGCCTCAGTACTATCTGCAGTACTATCTTCTTCATGGAGAATCACAAGAGCTGTTATAAATCACAGCAAGCAACAGAAACTAAGCAGGAGACTAAATCATGAGGCTTTGATATTAGTAAATTAAAAAAACTTCAAGGGTCACTTTCTAGATAAGTACATATGAATGAAAACATTGATAGTGGATTAAGAGTTCAGTTAAAACTGGTATCAGGGTGTGGGCAGCTCAGCGGTAGAACAAGCACTTCACATGTACAACACCTGGGACTTGATCCTAAGAGCTGGAAGCGGGAGCAACATAAACCCCTAGCCTTTCACACCCAGGCAATCTCTTTCTTCCTTTATTGTTGGGAGGGGGTTGGTGGCTGGTTTTCGAGACAAGGTTTCTCCGTGTAGCCCTAGCTGTCCTGGAACTTGCTCTGTATATCAGGCTGGCCTCAAACTCTACCTTCTTCTGCCTCCCTAGTGCATAGATTAAAGGTGTGTACCACCACACCTGGCCCATCTCTTTCTTTTAACTGATGGCTCATCTAATTTAAAAGGGAATATTTTGAAGTAAACTTCATGGTAATTCTTCCTGACCAGACTGGGATTAGGTCACAACAAAAGTGCTCTGTTCATTTATGAAGGTAACAGAACAGCTCAAAGCCACCCAGTTCTAACTCCAGCAGCATGAACCACCATGGGGCTGGAGAGGATTAGCCGAGTCTTCAGCCTTAAGACTGGAGGAACTGCTTTGACTATAAGGATAAACTCATGCTATAAAAGGCATTTCTCCTTTCCTGTTTAGAAAGAGTGGATTTAAAATGCAGCAAGATTTGGACTGTCTTCTGTAGTCACCATAAAGCAACTTGCACTGAAATCACATTCTGTTTTCCTAATTCTTCCGAAAACTCTCCTATTCTATATTCTATAACCCTAACTGTAGAGCCCTTAGGGGCCTCACTTAGCTATACATGTTGCATCTCGACTAGATCTCTCTCTCTCTCTCTCTCTCTCTCTCTCTCTCTCTCTCTCTCTCTCTCTTTCTCTCTCTCTCACACACACACACACACATTTAACTATAATATATTATAATCATAGTATATTATAATTAACATAGTATTATAATGTGTTATAAATTAAATTATAATACACATTATAATTAAATAGGATTCTATCCTATTCCTCATTCCAATCCAATAACCAAGAAACAGTGGCCCCTCGATAAGTGTCTACTGAATCAGTGAATTAATTAAAATAATGAAGGATACAAGATGAGTTCCTTCTCTGAGATGAACTGTAGTGGACAGCAAGAGGAGAAAAACTGAGGGAAAGAAGGCAAAATTCAATCTGCCAAGTCAGCTCCCTCCAACCCTGACCATAGTAAAGCTTCTGCTTTGCCTCCTAAGACAGGACATCAGGACATAGCGCACAGTTGCTATCAACAGGGGTCCTCAGCTGCACTGGTGCACCCGTGTAAGACACTACAGAACTGTGGCCTGACAGGACAGCAACCTCCCCTGAAGAGGCTCTGATGACAACCATGCCAGAAGGGAAGACAAAGGTAAAAGGTTGTCTTAGTAGAGGGAGGCAAGGGGACTAACAGACAGGTTCCTGACTCACACCCAGCCATTCATGGTTAGGGACTGAGTGGAAGTCCGAGAAGGGAAAAGTTAGAGGCTGCAGCCAGGGCTGCACTGTATCAATGTTTTCTTTGTGTCCGGTATCTGAGAAGAGAGGGACTTCCGTTTGCTGGAAAGCCTTGTTCCTCAAGCTCCTGGGGACACAATGCAGCAGTTTGCTCCATCCAAACTGTTCCAGGTCGTAGAAGAAAGTGTGGCCCTTGCACTGAGGATGTTCCTAAAACAGGGCTAGCAGGTGTCCTGTGCTCTACAGGATCTACTGGCCATGAGCAGACAGTCAAAGACATGTGGCTCAAATGCCACCACTTTATGGTTTAGTCAGAAAGCACTGAGATTTGTGAATCAACCACATCTGGTCTTTATCTAGTTCTGCCTCATCCTATCTAAGTGGTTTTGGGCAAGATAATCAAATATGCCACCTCATTATCTAAGTATCAAGAAAGAGCTCATAGCAATTCAGCTAGTTAAGTGAAACAGTCTTTACTTCTTAGGCGGTACTTTATGTCTGGTTGATAGTGGATAGTTGATTTAGGCTCTGCAAACAGAAAATGTTTCTCTTGAAGTGGTGGTGAGTAGAGAAAAGAAGGGTGGCAAACACATACACCAGGCATGTGCACACATACACGGGCACGTGAACACATATATGGATATATACAGAACATACGTGGATATGTACCCCGCCTATCATCAACTTACAGAATTCAAGGACACCCAGTAACATAGCTTTTTACTCATGAAAGCAACAACCTGAGCCTGTAGCAAGGAAATGTGTCTAAAACATTAAAGTGGTAAAATAATATGCATGCATTTGCACTGTTTATAGTAAACTGATATGGTCACACTAGAAGCTGCAAGCTCTACCTTCTGGCTCTGAGGCCCTTCCCCTTCATCCAAGGCCCCATCCTCTTGCAGGTCGTAGGCAGGACCTCCCAGGACTCGGATTCTCTTCTCACACTGCTTCTTTGCCACAGTCAGCTGGTTAATGTACCTTTTCATGTTCCTGGCCCTCAGGAGATCAGTTTTCATGGCAGCTGACTCCTTACCTTAAATAAGAGGACAGTCGTCAGTCAGGACACAAAGGGCACAACAGTTCTGAGTCAGAACCGTGTCTGGTGTGCTGCATTTTAATTTTTGTAAAGTTTATTTTTGAGGCAGGGTTTCACTATGTAGTCCAGACTGGCCTGGAACTTGCTACTTGCTCTAAAGGCCAGGTTGGCACAGAAACCCACCTGCCTCTGCCTCCTGAGTGCTGAGATTAAAGGCATCAGCCACTATACCCAGCTTTAATGTGCTATATATTAAACAATAGATGAGAATTCAACAGATGAGAATTTATCATAAACATGTATGGGTTCCCAGACACAAAATTCAACCAATTTATAGCTCTTACTCAAATGTAAAATGTTTATAAATCTCTCTATATACACTCAGAAACTGATCTGTGAGCATAGGAATAAGCAATATCTGTATATGAATACTTATACATATTCATTTATAAGCATGCACTGAGTGTTCACTGTGTGACTTTTGAGATCTAAGACCGGTAGTTTTATTCCATGGAACACTTTAGAGTGTACCAAGGAAAAGAAACAAAGACGGTATGAACAATTAAGAGTGTCATGTGGGCAGAAAGGAAAATATAGACACCTTCAAATGCTTTGGCAAAGGTCTAGCCTGGGCTTTCTTAAGGAAATTATATTCATGTAAACATGGACAATTAATAGAATATGGCAGGCAGAAGAACTAGCAAGACGGGTGTGAGAACCCTGGGCCAGGAAAGCGAACCCAGCTCTAGGGCCTGCGTAGCAGATGCAAATGGAGCCCAGGCCCAAACGCATCTGCAGAGAACTTTGTTCTTCAATTCAAAAGAACTGCACAGCTTTTAGCAGCTTGAAGAAGTGTGCTATCCTCTTAGTTAAGGGTTCTACTGCTGTGACTGAACACCAGGACAGAAAGAAGCTCAGGGAGGAATGGGTTTATTTCATCTTACAATTCCACATCACCGTTAAGCCATAACCTTTTCTTTCATGTTCACCCTCAAGATCTTACATAAATATCAATATCACAATATAAAAATATTTTAAACCGTAAAACCACAGTCTTAAAATTCAAATACTTATAAAGCCCAAAGACTTTAAAATACTCAAAATCTGTCTAACATCACAACGTTTCTCTAAAATATGCATAGTCGCAATAAAACACCGGCGTCTCTTTGTAAAATTCTAAAACGGTCTTAAAAGTTCAGTCTCTCGTTTGTAGGCTCCTGTAAAATAAAAAATAACTTAAATACTTTCTTACTCCAAGAGGAAAAAAACGGGGTACAGGCAGAAGCCAATTAAAGCAAAATCAAAATTCAACAGAATAAAGAACTCAGTGCTTGACCCACAAGGATCCTCTGGCCTCCACAGGGCTTGGTGGCAGGCTCCACCTCCCGGGCCTGCCTCCAGCAGCACACACAGCTTCTCACCTAGGCTCAGGCCAGCTCCCTCCAGGGCTGCTGCTGTCTCAGTGGCATCCCGCTATATCTGGGCTACACTTTCACTAACAGCCTCTCCTAGAGGTCTCTTGAGGAACTTTGACATTGCCACAGTCCCAAGCTTCAACTTTTCTTCACAACCCTTCAATCCTGGGCCTTCTACTGCAACTAAGGCTGCACCTTCACCAGTGGCCTCTCCTGGCCTCTCTTCGGGGACTCTGGGCCTACACACAGGGCCAAGCCTCATCTACTCTCACGGATCCCCCGATACCTTCAAACTAGTGCCCATTACCAAGTTTGGCTGCCTGCATAAGCTGCAGCCTCTGCCCTCGCTGGACCGGTCTCTTCCTTCACAGCTGACTCTTTCCCCCAGTTTACTAGCATCGACCGTCTCAGAAAGCAAAGGTTCCACTTCAGTGTTCTTAATTAAAACAGCAAACAGCTCCAGTAGTGTCTTTAAGGGATCTCAAACGTCCTCCTGAAACCTCGCAGCCCAGTTCCCACATCTCATTAAGCTCTGAGCATCAATGGCTTTTCTAGTCCAAAGATCCAAAGTCTTTCCACAATTCTCCCAAAAATACATGCTCAGGTCTGTCTTAGGGCTTCCTACTGCTGTGGTAAAACACCATGACCATAAGCAGCTTAAGCTACCAGGACTTCTTTCCACTGCCGAGAAGGCAGGGAGGGACTGAAGCAGAGGCCATGGGGAGTGCTGCTTACTGGCTTGCTCTTCATTGACTGCACAGCCTGCTTCTCGTAGTACTCGGGACCGCCAGCCCAGGGGTGGGACCTCCTATAGTGAGCTGGGCCCTCTACATCATGGTTTGCTCACAGGCCAATCTGGTGAGGCATTTTCTCAATCAGAGTCCTCTCTTCCAAAATGACTCTACACCTATGTCAGGCTGACATACAATAACCAGGGTATATGCAGTAAATATGTACACAGGAAGCAGTACATATGTACCAGAGCAGACAGTGGAGGACTGTTGGCCCGAAGGGAAGCCCGCTGAGGACTGTCACAGTAAGGTTGACCTGGGAGGGAATGAATTGCTAGCTTATGGCATTGGGAGAACAGAGGACTTAAGGACTTGAGGATTCAGAGTCAGTGCCCATCAAACAAACCAAAGGGCAAATTACTCAGGATTAAAAGAATAAAATAGGTGTTAAATGTAGCTTCTACAACTTTGCTATAATAATAAATGGAGAATGTGGGGTCAATTATCGGAAGAGGAACACTGGAGAAAAACTGGATTTGTGGAAGATTACAATTTCAATTTTGGACTATGGAGTAGATGGTCTCCAAAAGTGGCCCCGATATTTTCCATATCACACACTCCTCTGCAATGTCTGTCTTCCCTAGCATTTTCCCTCTGGAAAGCAGGACATATGTTTCCTCTTAGAATTAGTGAGCTTGCAACCACGGCGGAAGTGACTCTATGACTTCCAAATCTAGATCACCAAAGGCCGCTGACCTGGAGTTTTGCAACACCGTGCATCATACCATCCAGCTGCCCCCAAGGCATCCATACTTTGGAGCCTTAACAATGACTCATGGAGACATCTATGATAGCGTGGAGCCTGGACTCCCACAGACCTTGGTCGAGAGAGCAGCACACGTACAGTACTAATCCGGCACCCAGTGAGTACATTGTCTTGAATGCAGATTTCAGATGGCTCCCCATTAAGGAGAAAAAAGGAATCCCTTCCAAAACCTAACCCAAATACAGGCCCACAAGCAAGAGAAAAGGTTGTTGTTTAGGATAATTTAGGATACATTTTCTGTGTGTGCGGGCTAGATAAAGTACCAGTACTGGTCAGAATGTTGCCATATTGTTACTGGCCTTCAACCACGTTTGTCTGACACAGTTGACTCATCAACTCAAGAAGTACTTGAGTCTGGGACAGAGGTGGCCACTGCATTTAACACACAGAAGTAATCCCTAGGTATGGCAGCTACACTTGCGGGAGTTAGAACACACCTTGGAGATGAACTGCAACGCATTTGTTTAGGGTCCATGCTTGGTTTCTCTCAAAGTGCAGACTAACACATTTTCCCTGGAGACCTTCTGCTCCCCAGCCTAGTCCTTACTTCCTTCGCGTCCTACTTAGTCACTGCATGCAATGCATGAAATAGTCCCGAGGCAGGCTGTATACATCAAAATGTAAAAGTCAGGCACAGTATCAGAAACACGCTTCCTGCTGGGAGACAAGTGCCTTTCTGGTACGCACAGTCCTAGGTAGACAGCAGGTAGATGGGTGCCCGAGCACACCACGGATGTCTTCCCATTTGTGATCTGAGAAGCTGCCATCGCTGGATTTTAAAAGCGCTTTCCGAATTATCCTGTGTTGGCTAACAGTAGCACTCACCAGAGGATCAACTCAGAAATGATCCAAAAGGGGAAAATATTTTGGAATTCCTCTCTGTGAGAAAGCTAATGTAGTTGGCTTCAAATTAGTCTTTCTGTACATACCAGATGCTGTGTGGGTTTATCTAGATACATAGACACTTGTAAAAGCTAATTTTTCAGAAAAAAAAATGTTCACTTTGAAATACACAGAGAGAGAGAGAAAGAGAGAGAGGGAGGGAGGGAGGGAGGGAGGGAGGGAGGGAGGGAGGGAGGAAGAGAGAGAGAGAGAGAGAGAGAGAGAGAGAGAGAGAGAGAGAGAGAGAGAGAGAGAGGAAGAGAGGGAGAGCCCATTACCAGCTCCTCTTCTCAGAGGGTGTGAGGAACATATTGACTCAGGATTTAGCCAAGGTTCAAGATGACTACCAGGAAGCAGCCTTTCCCAGCAGCCACTGACTGTCACAAACTCTGAAGACTAAAGCTGCCTAGGAACTTAAAAATGTTTGCCTTCCTCTTCAACTTGAGGCTGCTATGTTCTTTTTGAACAAAGAACAAACAGGATTACCTCATCAAAGCTACCACCTCAAGTGTCATAGCTTCAAGTGTCCCATCACTTCAGTGGAAAAAGAAGAAACACTGCAAGCCAGCAGCAGAGTCACAGGCTCCACAGCGGAGACAACCCACGTGCTGGAGCTGGGGGTGCGTCCTCCAGTTTAGGGTCCAACATGCACGTGATGCCCTTCCAAAGAGATTATGTCAACTCAATCCACATGCTAGCTACAAGCCGCTCAGCCTGTGTGTTGAGTAGACAGGTCTAAGACTCAACTCCATTTTATAAGATGAGGGTTTTAGAAAATACTGTCTTGTGGGGAGAAGGAAGAGATGTGGTTATGAAAAGAAGGTGTCATGAGAATACAAAGAGAACAACAGAAGCATCCAAACCCTTATGCTTCAAGGTCAAGGATGGAGGAGGGAAGGGGGTAACTATGGCAATATTTTGTTTGCATTTTAACAAATAAAGCTTGCCTGAAGATCATAGTGCAGAGCTAAGCCACTAGAGGCCAGGCAGCGGTGGCACACACCTTTAATCCCAGGACTCAGGAGACAGAGAGGAATCTCTGTTAGTTCAAGGCCTCCCTTGGCTACACGAAATTTATCCAGTCTAAGAGAGAAAGGTGATCCCAGAATTTGGGAATGACAAGTGTTTAATCCCAGCACTAGGGAGGTGGAGACAAGAGTGATATGGCTGGACAGATAGAGGAATGGAAGGCGGGAGGAGACAGGAGCTCACTGCAGCCTGAGGACAGGGTCGCCCCTTTGGTCTGGGCAGTGGTAGACGTAAGAACTCTAGTGGCTGGTCGTTCTGCTTCTCTGACCCTTCCGCTTTCACCCCCGAATATCTGACTCTGAGTTTCTACTATTAAGACCAATTAGAATTCGTGCTACAGGTAACTCTGGACTGCAGACGGTACTCACCCTAGGCTAGAGCCCCTAAAAGCAAGAACAGGTCAACAGCCCAATGTCTTACCATGTCCATCCAGGCTGTTATAACACAGTGTCACAGCAATTTACCCTCCCCTTCCGGAGGCGACAATGGCCAAGGCTGATGTGTCGTCACACTCTGTCTCGTTCTCACATGGAGGAAGGGGCAGGGCAGCTACCAGAGCCTCCTCCATCATGCCCTGCTTTCCTTCCGGAGACCGGAGGGGTGGTGCATGTCTGGGTGTGAACACATGTGCATCTCCAAGCTTCAGCCTTCAGGGCTACACTAGTCCCTCGCTCAGGAGACACTCTCAAGTCCCTGGCCAATACTCACAGTGCACCATGCGGGTGAGGTCAACTCATGCTACTACCGAGACAAAACCACCCCCCTCCCCCCCAGCTGAAACAGATCTCCTGCCAGCCTGACTCACTGCCCACAGAGGCACACTGTTCGCCAAAGCACGTAGCACCTTCTGAAATATTCGGGGTTTTTACTGCTTGACTTCCGCCCAGTTAGGTAGGAGTCTCTAGCTTCACACCACTTGCTATCACCAAAGAGGTACTCGACAAGATTTCCATGGCGGGATATGTATGGTCTTCCTTGGGAGCTGGGCTCAAGACCAGATCCTCTTCCTCATCTGCACCTTCCTTGCTTCCCCTACACACAGCTCCGACTTTCCGGGGGACTGGAGGGACAGGTCATAGTCCTCAGGCTTCTCTTTGCCCTGGGCTAACTAGAAACTTGGTACAACGGCATGTTTTAAAGTCCCTGGCCCAACTCTTTTCCGTTCTTTCGACACACTTTTACTTGGCAGGAATTTGAACAGATCTGAGGATTTTTACGAGAAGTCTATTCCTCCAGGTGAAAGGGAAGTTTCCAGTCTACAGCAAATTCCATGCTGATGATATTAGCATGTCCTCCAACTTCACGTATGTAAGGGGGGTGGGAATGTGTGAGCAACAGGTAAGCTACAAGAAGTTAAAAGCCATCTCATATCCAATCCCTCCCCAGGGAGAGCCTGGGTAAGAACCCTACTTCATTTGAAGAGAAACAAATAGGCAAAAAGATAGAGCATATATTTGGGCTTTGGCAACTTAAAACAAAGGAAAGCCTGGTCCTGCCAGCACTAGAACAGACTGAGCACAGGAGACCCACGCACAGGTCCAGGGTGGTCTGGTCGTTGAGCACTATTATGGTGAGCAAATGTATGGTGTGGTGTGGGAGAGAGAGACAGAATGGTTTCTGTCCTGTGGACAAAGGTGGATCTGAGGAGATGGGAGAGAGGAAGACAGAATGGTTCCTGTCCTGTGGACAGAGGCGGATCTGAGGAGATGGGAGAGAGGAAGACAGAATGGTTCCTGTCCTGTGGACAGAGGTGGATCTGAGGAGATGGGAGAGAGGAAGACAGAATGGTTCCTGTCCTGTGGACAGAGGCGGATCTGAGGAGATGAAAGTGGTGAGGAGTAGGCTGAGGTGAGTGCTGTGATAGCCACCCAAGGTCATGGTGGTGTCTGGGTCTGGGCTGTTGCAGGAATCCATGGCTGGGTTCGTGGTGTTCAAGCAGCTGCTGTCTATGTTGATGTCCTTGGCTCCTGATATCACTAGGCCTGTGCAGAGCTGGCCCTGCCCCTCCCAGGCTGCACCACTAAGGAGAACTGGTCATGCCCCTCATGGCTTAAGTACTCTAGAGAGAGGGTCCTACACCTCACCCGGGCAGCACGATCGAGCTGACGCCATGAAGGGGCATGGGTGAGCTGGCCCCGAGAGCGTGAGAATGGGAGAGCAGGTTAAGCCCATCTTGTCTGCCATGTGATGGCATGGGTGAGAGAAAAAAGCCCTCCTCCCCTTGCCGCTCACCAGCTGCAGCACTTGGGAGAATGGGCCCTGCGCCTCGCCTGGGCATCACAATCGAGCTGACCCTGTAGACAGGGTGCACGAGAGTGGCACAGCTGGGACTGCCTCCAGCAGGGGAGGGAGCTGTCATTCCCCTTTACCAACAGCAATACTCAGGAAAGTGGGCCCTACCCCCAACCCCGCCACAAAGAATAAATAAAAAGGGTAAAAAGGTCATAAGTGTGGGAGAGCTGTCCCTGTCCCTCACCAGGGGCAGAACTTAGGAGAGTAGCCCTGCACCTATCCTGGTCAACACAGTAGAGCTGGCCTTGATGATTTAGGTGTGGGAGAGCGAACCCTAAGGGCATGAAAGCAGAAGCAGCTCAACTCTGCAAGGGCTGCACTAGCCAGGACAGTGCTGGAGAGCTCACCCTGGTGGTGGGAATAGGGGGGAGCTGGCAGACTGATAAACCCTGCAACTACCCAGGTCCGGAGCCAGGGTTAGGAGTTGGCCCACTCAAACACCCACCGTATCTATGATCTGCTGGAACACGAAGTGCTCATCCTGCAGACCCAAAGCTGCAGGATCTCCACGACACAGGGCAATAACAGGATATCCAACAGCAGCCCCAGTGAGGGCCCAGCATTGAAAGTGTAGCAGAAACCAGGGGTGTTGAACCAGGCCACAGACTCCTTGCAAAGAACACTTGGATAAAAGGTTTACTGTGTGGCTCACCGTGTCACACTACAGCTTCTATGATGAGATTTTTTGTTTTTTTCTTCTTTTTCCTCCCCCTTAAGTTTTATCTTATTTGGATGCAAGGGCCGAGGGCAGATGTGAAGGGACGGGGAGATGAATGGAATCAAGATGCATGATGTGAAAGACACAAGAAATAACTAAAAAGAAAGTTAAAAGAAACCAAAAAGCCTAAAGCACAAGTGTAAAAGAGGAAAACTCTGAGCTATCGAAGCACTCGCCTGACGGCACAGGCTAAGTGAGCCACGGAGACACTAACCTCCGAGGATCACTTAAATACTACCAAGAGCACAACTCAGACAGAAATATTAGTGGAGATCACACTGACTGTGAGAAATTGATGCCAACTCAGGCTCAGTTAAAGCCAAAAGAGAAACCGCACATGCTCTGATTCCAGCCTTCTGCGATTGTGACCACGGCTGCGTTTTATAGGTGTATGAGAGTCAAGTGCTCACCGTGAAAGCACAAACACCAAGTCTGATTCCCGGAACCCACATAAAAAAATGTTGGGGCCAGTGGTACGGGTTTGAAATTCCATCACAGAGAGTGGAGACAGGCGGATCCTGGGGCCACATTGGCCAACTGGCCAGCATCCTTGGTAAGTCCCAGGCTGGGAAAATACCCTTCTACCCTCACCTTGCCCTGAAAGGTAGAAAGTGCCTAATGATACTCAAAGTTGTTCTCAGGCCTCAACATGTATTGCACACACATGCCCCTATACACACATGAACATACACACATAAGATGCACACACAAAGAAAACACAGATTTTTGTCAGGATGAGATTACTTTTGCTTTTTTTAATGATATTATACCATTGTTTTAATAGAGTCGAATTACTTAAATATAAGTCAGCAGAATGTTTCACATTTGCCAAAACACTGACAGGAGAGGGGGCTCGGGGTAGACCTTCGCATACTGGGAGAAAACACGATTATTCTTACCCTTGTGCCTCTTCAGCTGAGGGAAGCTGCTAATTGTAGTTGCCTGGATTATTTCCACTACAATTTGATACCTGATTTTAAAAGAGAGAAAGAAAAGATTCAATACCAAGAAAATGCTACCTTCAGAGACACCTTTAGACTGTGCTAATGCTAACCAAACTTGGCACAGGGGCTGCGAGGCCCCAGGACTCATCCAAACAACCCTAATACATGGAGTACCTAGCAGATGTCAGGCAATGTGCCACCTGCTCGTCATTTCTGAGGCCTTACCGTAAGAGTCACTCTGTTCTGAAAACATATCAAGGTCATGTTCAACTCTCAGGGTCATGCTAAACTCCTCCATTCAACCTTCCTTCCCAGTAACTAAGACAATCGGGTCTACCATTTAAGTTTTCATTTTCCAGGAGGTTGTCACTAGTTCCATGTAGCTATTAAGTTTAATTATATTAAAATCTTAGCGTTGGGGCTATAGCTCAACGCTGGAGCTCTTGTATCACACATACAAGCCCCACATTCCATCCCCGGTATTATCAAAAAGATAATAGAAAGAAAGAAAGGAAGGAAGGAAGGGAGGGAGGGAGGGAGGGAGGGAGGGAGGGAGGGAGGAAGGAAGGAAGGAGAAAGAAAGGAAGGAAGGAAGGAAGGAAGGAAGGAAGGAAGGAAGGAAGGAAGGAAATATAAAGCAAAGCTCTTCGGCCAAGTTTCCAGCGCTCAGCTGCCTTGGGCACTGGCTGAGCTAGGGCGGACGGATCAGGAGGGGCCTTCTCTAAGTGCAGTGTGCAGCTGGCGCAACCCCTCCAGCCATGCTCCACGGTCCTGGTGGATTTCCTCATCATCACGTCTCACCAGGCCATTCTGACCAGCAGCGCAGGGCATCTGCTGCGAAAGTCTGGCACAGATATTTTCCTGAAGCCACCTTGCTGCTTATCATGCATTGGAGAGCCAAGAACAGCTTAGAACACAGGGGATATATGTGTGTGTGTGTGTGTGTGTGTGTGTGTGTGTGTGTGTGTGTGTGTGTGTGTGTGCCTAAGAGAACAACATTCAGAGAAAATACAGAACAGTTTCCGTGTTAGGTAACAGGTGCAAGCCTAGGGCTGTGGCTTTTTTGAGTGTATTTAATTGGGCTTTGTTTTGAGATAAGGCTTCACTATATATCCATGGGTCCTGGAACTCAGCGTGTAGACCAGGCTGGCCTCACTGGCCACTCTGTGTTGAGTGCTGGGACTAAAGGCCACATCTGGCTTAGAAATGAAGTTCTTAAAATTCACTCAGTGGCTAGCAGGAATTTCCTAACCAAACTGATCTGTCCTGAGGGTCTAATTTCCTCTATCATTTTGTTTAGAGGCTTTCCACAATAAAGCTATTTAGCATTAGTTCCTACTTTACGCACTAACTTTGTGCAAGTCTGGTAACGCAGATCCCAGCCCCTGGCAGCTAGGACAGAAGGATCTTCAGCTTTTCACCTCATGAAATTAAAGCTATTTGCAGGCTCCTCACACATCTGCATCTTCACTTCTTCAGCTACCCTGAAGTCCGACTCCCTCCATCGCAAAGGCGAGCTGTTATGAGCACTGACACCTGGTCACCTCTGGACTGTGGCAGCCACTGGCAGCCACCACAGTCTCATCAGGGAACAGACGGTGTTTAGAGAGGGGCAGCATAGCTGACAGGAGCAGCGCTCCACAGCCTTCTCAGAGAAGCCCGGACACAGTTCATCTCTGCCTTTTGTTTTCTTTTCTCAAGACAGGGTTTCTCTGTAGCTGTGCCTGTCCTGGAACTCACTCTGAAGACCAGGCTGGCTTTGAACTCAGAGAAATCTGCCTGCCTCTGCCTCCCACACTGCCTCATCTTTGCCTCTTTATTAATGTCCTGTGTGAAGCCAGGATGAAGTCGGACATAGAGACATCAGTCACCTCTGTCCTTCAAGAACCATAAGGACAAGGCACATGCTACAGATGCTACAGTGCTAATGGAGCTTAGGTCTCCAGTGACATTCCCACGCCATCAAATCAGTCCCACACAGGTTGTCTCGGGGTATGCTTCCTACACTAATGTGCAGGGAAGCAGACAAAATAAAGAAAAAAAGCTAATTATAAGTCATTGTGCGCACACACACACACACACACACACACACACACACACACGTCCCTTGTGTTCTATGTCATCCCAACTAAAGAGGGCTCTTTGAGAAATCCAAACATATAGGCACGATGGTGCACACTTTAATCCCAGCACTAGGGAGGCTGATCTCTGTGAGTTTGAGACCAGCCTGCTCTACGAAGACAGCTCCAGGACAGCCAGGACTACACTGTGAAACCCTGTCTCGAAGACCAAAAAAAAGAAAAAAGAAAAGAAAGAAAGGAGAGAGAGAGAAAAAAATGAGAGATCTAGAACTTCATACACATAGAGAATATCTCTAGGCTGATTATACATATTCAGGCTATTTTCAAAATTGAAGCCTTGCTAGGAACATTATGGATAATAGTTTTCTGGTAAAATTGCTGTCATTCTACCAAATTATGGCAAAGTACAAAAATGGCTCCTTACGTGACTTGTCCTGCAAGCTGCTAAATGGATGAGGAAACAGCTCACAAGAAGCCTCCACACTCCTGGACCTGCTGACACCTACCACTCTCCAGCCACGTCCTTCTCTATGTCTGGGGTTTAGCTTAGTACTAGAACACACTGACTTGTCTCTACACTCCAGAGTGTCTGCAAACACCTCCCGGTGTGCTGCAATCCAGATGTTTCAAATAGCTTCAGGGTCCACACTCACAGTGCTTCTGAAGTGTACCGTAAGGAAACAATTTTAACAGACTGGATCCCCCATCCACTTACCAAAACAAAACAAAACAAAACAAAACAAAAACCCTTAAACTGTCATATACATGTTTACTGTAGGGACTTTGGTAAGGAAGAGAACAAATCAAAAATGCTTTCAACAAGTTTGTGATCTCTTCTATGCTCTGGACACACAGGAATGGCAGATGCAACCTCTGCTTCAAGACATGCTGGGGCATGTCAGATTACAGGGAAAGCATCCAGCCAGTAGTATTTATAATTACACTCATACACACAGCAAGAAGCCTAAACATACATCAAAGAGGCCTGGCTACAGCCAATCATTTTAGGTGACAGTCAAAAGTGAAATACATATATACTGCAAATAAATGCTTAGAATTCTTAAAATGCAGGGGATGTGCGCATTTATAACCGCAGACATATGACCGCAGTGCAAATGGAGTGACTGAAGGGCAGCTATATTAAAATGAGTCAATTAGGAAACTTTCTAGACTGTTCCCGTCTTTCCGCTTTACTCTCTTCCTGACACCCTAAGCTTATGTGCCCACTTCTGCACTAGTGACACCATCCTCCTGAAACCAAGTCCATGAGCCAGCACCCTTCTCAAAGAGCCCCTGGATTGTCTTCTGCTATCTGTAAGCGACCTCCCATTCTTCCTTCTGCTGTCATCATAATTCTCCTCACCTGCGGTCTCTGCTTTGGTTCAATAGTGTGGCTGTCTCCGTTCTCTGCCGTTCTCTCCCATTCAAGCCCATCTGAGCACCTTTGTCAACCCCCTCCCCCAAGCAGGGCATGGGAGCGGTGGCGCAGGCCTTTAATCTCAGCACTGGGGAGGCAGAGGCAGGTGGGTCGTGAGTTTGAGACCAACCTGGTCTACAGAGTCCCAGGATAGCCAGGGCAACAGGAAGGAAGGAAGGAAGGAAGGAAGGAAGGAAGGAAGGAAGGAAGGAAGGAAGGAAGGAAGGAAGGAAGGAAGGAAGGAAGGCTCCCCCTCTAGTTCACTCCATCCCTTCCTCAAAGGAGTAACCACACCCTGCCTGCCATTCCCTCCAGGGCATCCATTCTCCACCAGCACCTTCTCTCTCAGTACAAAGACAGACCCCAGCCAGGTCAACTTCCATAGCATTCTCCAAACTGGTTTCTCTTGCTCTACTTCCTTCAAACAGGCAATCCCACTGAAAGATCTTCCTCATTCGAGCTAACATGCCTCGAGCCTTCCTTCAAGTCTTACTGTGTAACATGTAAATGTACATTAAACTCTGTCTTCTCCCAAATCCCAGCTCACTTCTGCCTGACAACAGGATCTGTTATTTACTATTTCACACTTCCTCCAAGAGTGCTATTAACAAACAAATGAAAATAGTGTGTCCAGTCATTGTGTGCCCAGTCACGGCAGTCTAAAAATTGAAGACACATTTTTGAGTCCAAGACAATATTGTGGCTTTGCCTATGAAAAGACAGGATATTTTTGCTTTCTATTTAATTATGAACCCCTTGAAGATAGGCCTATTTTTCTCCTCTTGGGCTCAGGTAGGTACTAAACATACAGCAGGGACTCAATGAATATTAATGAGCTAAACTAGCAAGACTTAATATCTCTAACATTTAATGGGCACACCTAATATTCTGAACAATTTGGTTTTTTTTTTTTATGTTCTCAGTGATTCATGCTTTGGAACAGATGAGTCAGGGATGGTACTGAAGAGATACACACCATCTGAGTAAAGAGTTAATGACACGGAACAGGAGCTAACATCCACACACTGAATGAAGCATAGGCTTCATTTACCCCCATATAGTCACCCCTCCACTGCAGAGGTGGACAGTGAAGCTCAGTGGATTAAGAAATCCAAACAAACAATTCATAATCCAAGAGAATTTAAACAACAATGAGGACCCAAGAGAGTTATACATGGATCTAACCTACATGGGAGGTAGAAAAGGACAAGATCTCCTGAGTAAATTGGGAGCATGGGAACCATGGGAGAGGGTTGAAGGGGAGAGGAGAAGAAGGAAGGGGAGCAGAGAAAAATGTAGAGCTCAGTAAAACCAATAAAAAAGAAAGAAAACTTTATTATCATATCAGGATTGTCAGCCTCAGTAAAAAGAATTTATCTTCTTTTAATCACAAAAAAAGAAATCCATACACAGTTCCACTGCTTGTAAGCACTACAACCAGATGACAACTGAGGATTGCCTGACTTACGCATCATGCTGCTAAGCGTTCTCCCGCTTTCCTAAAATTCAATATAGGTCTATGCTTATCTTGTCAAAGGCTTTCTGACGCTAGCCAGCACTCCCAGACTTTGCTGCCTTCCACATCCCTCTGGACAGTGTCTGCCTAGTCAGACCACCAGGCTCCCAGCACTCTCCAGCCCTGACTCCCAGCCTTGCTCTCCTGTTGCCCCTCCCCTTATCTGCTCAAATCCCCTCAGTCCTTAAACACTGAGGGCATGACCATTTCCCCGATACTAAGGATGTTTTCTTCTATGGGAGATTTAATGCTACAATTGTCTGGTTTTTAAACCCTCCTCACACTACTTCCAGCCTGAAGACCTGCCTTTTGCCTCGCTATTTATATCCACCTGGGATGGGTCTGCGAAGCTGGATTATTGTAAACAGCACAGGCGCTCAGATCTCCTGGAGCTATTCAAACACCAGCAGCCCAAGGACGTCTTCCTCCCAAGGAGAAAGGTTACACTGTGTGTCTGGTTCCAGAACTAAGAGAAAGTTGTAGACTTTGCCTTGATTGGACCTATATAGATTGTTGGTGTGTTTCCCCGAAATGACAGTATAAACCCAAGAATTAAGAAGAGCGGGCTGGTGAGATGCTGCAGGAGGTAAGAGACTTGCTGCAAAGCCACCAAGACTCCAAGCCTGACAACCTAATGATCTCTAGGCTCAAACGTGGTGGAGGGAGAGCCGACTCCCCTAAGTTGTCTGCTGATCTCCACAGATGCCCTGTGACATATGTGCATCATATACGCACAATAAATAAATGCAGTAAAAAAAATTTAAATTCCTTTAATAAAACAGAAGTACCATGACCCAAATATAACTGCTTCCCAACTCCAGCAATTATCATGCCTACAATCTCTCTTCTGTTATGAACAAGGTAAGGTCACACAAAGACATGTCACTTGCTCCTCTGAGAGGCCACCTTACCTCTCTTGCATTTTAATCACTAAATTTGGATAAGTAGACTTAGAACAGGTTGGTTATTTATGAGCTCTTCCCACTGAGCTGAAACACTTGAGAAGCAGTGAGCTCCAAAGCTTAGCCTACAGATTATCACACTTCTAACCTGTTCACAGCAGGCCTGGGGTCTTAAATGTCCACTTCAAAGTCACCTACATAGCAAACGCAACCTCGGCCAGTCTGTCACTCACTGTCTCTCTCTCTGTTTGTTTCAGTCCTCCATCTGTGTATGTAAGGCACATGCTTCATGCACTAAAGACTTTAAAAGAAGTACTATTTTTGAGTTTTCTGGGCATACACATGCTGGAATGTCTTAAGACAATAGAAGATGGAACAGACCTTAGCTTGTGGGAGATAATTTGGCAAATCAAATAGTTTGAAATACTATTTTATATTAAAACTACCAAGGATATAGCGAGGTGTAGTAGTGCACACCTTTAATCCCAGCACTTGGGAGGCAGAGGCAGGTGGATCTCTGTGAGTTTGAGGCCAGCCACTGTTATTTAGTGAGAACTTGTCTCAAAAAATAAGTAAGAAAATAATAAATAAAATTAGCAAGGATGGAGAATAGAATACTATACACAAACATTTAAGAAAAATCTAAACATTTTAAAAGAGATGTTATCAGAATTGCCAAAAACTAGGAATAGCATGCTGGAAGGATTCCAATTAAAACATATGAGAGAAAAATCCATGGCGACTTCAGCCAGCCAAACTGACGCTCTCTATCATATCCATGGCCTAACAGGGTTTACTGAGTGATTTAGAACAGGATCAGAATGCTTAATAATGTGAGCTTTGACATGCGACGTGATGTGTTCAAGCCCCACTTCTAAGACAGGCTATATCACTCTGGCAAAATTGTTGAAAGTATCTAAATAATTTAAAGTGTCTAAATTGCATTGGGAGTTCTGTCTTGTAGAGCTGTTGTTCAGGCTAAGTTGGATGATGGGTTATAACATTTGGAACAGTGCCTATCCCAGTTGAGAGTCCAGTAACTGTCAATCATTTCTGTTGGTCCTTACCACCATCGCTGACTCTTCAGATGTATACTACCTAGGGTGTGCACGCGTGCGTGAGAGACAGAGAGAGAGAGAGAGAGAGAGAGAGAGAGAGAGAGAGAGAGAGAGATTTTAATGTAGCCTTCCCTTTTCCTTAGTCCTAAGGTCCCTAGATTCTCTAACCCTGAGTTTCACAAAATTAAGTTTATACACTGAGATCTCTAACTACAATTGGCTGGAAAACCGTGGAGGGTCTGGGTGGGGAAGACGAAGTCCTGTGAAATTTAAATGAAGCATCATCTGATAGGCTCAACGGCTTTACAATGTAGGCAACTTTAGGGGAATCAGGGTCCCATTTCCTCTGGAACCAAAAATTTAAAAAAAGAAAGCAAACTAGCTATGGTCTGCTTTGTGCAGAAACCCTTTAGCTGAAGCTCTGCATCTCAATTATAAATGGAATGTGTTTCCGCCTGTAAAACTGACCTGGACCCTCAGTCAAAGTCAGGGTACGTCCTTCCTACTGACAACTCCAGTCAAGTTTCTGATAGTCTGAACTTTGAAATAAGTTCTTAGTGATTAAGGAAACTCAAAAAGTGGGGACCAAAAAACAAAAAAAACAAAACAAAACAAAAAAAAACAAAAAAAAAGCCGGGCGGTGGTGGCACACGCCTTTAATCCCAGCACTCGGGAGGCAGAGGCAGGCGGATCTCTGTGAGTTCGAGACCAGCCTGGTCTACAGAGCTAGTTCCAGGACAGGCTCCAAAACCACAGAGAAACCCTGTCTCGAAAAACCAAAAAAAAAAAAAAAAAAAAAAAAAAGTGGGGACCATAATGACATTTTACAGCTGCAGTGTCTACAGGGAGAAATACTGCTTCCTGTGACTTGGTAGCTGGCTCTAGGGTCTGTTACTCCAGCCTCATAAGTGGCCAGACAGACTTTATTTTCTCAATGTGAGCCAATCTTTACTCTCTCTAAAAGAACACATGTTCACTGAAGAAAACAAAAAATACGCAAGGCACAACATTCAGAGGTAACCTCAATTCACGTCTGGCCTAACTTTTTCCTACTCAGCATTTTTGGCTTTATGAGACTTTATAAGACATATTATCTTAGAGTTCTTTTATCAATTTATGGTTAATTTGGGGGCTAGAGAGATGGTGCACTGGTTATGAGTACTTAATGCTCATCCAGAAGACCTGAGTTTGGTTCCCAGCACCCATGTCTGACAGTTCACAGCCCCCTGTGACTCCAGCTCCAGGGGTCCAACATAGTGTTCTGATCAATGAGGATGTTTATACACATACATATGTGCACACAGATACACGCAAACATACATGAATAAAAATACAGTAAACCTTTAAGCTTCATATTCATGGGAGATGCCATGTTTAAATACTCCAATTCTGTGTCATTGGTAATATACAAGATAGATGTGCCAATTTCTCTAAAACTGAACTTTTATTGCTAAGTGTATTGGTTATTTACAACTTTTCTCTATTTTAAATAAAACTGCAAAAACAAAACAAAAAACACAACATTCATGGGGAAAAAATCTTTCCAAAAACTCATGGTGACTTTCTTAGGATAAACTATGCAAAGCAATCAGATAAAAAATAATGAACATTTTCATATTAAGATAGTATTACAGAAGGCTGAAGCCGCAGGCCAGGGACATTATTATGAACACAGGATATCACAGGCTGTATTTCCTGTGTATCTGGATACTGCCGAGAGTAACAGTCTGCAGCTCTTTGCACAAGGCAGCCGTCAGTGGGACTGGGCACAGGGTCAGAGGCGCAGGCTGAAGAGGACTGAAGCTGGACTTGGGAAAAGAGAGTTTCTACCAAGGGGGGTTTCTAGTTTGCAAAGGTGACTTCACAAAAGACAAAGACATGCTTACGCTTTCTTCACTCATGGCACACACAAAAAATGATAACAGAACAGAAATCTGGCAGCCATGCTAGGCCCTACCCAACCACCACGAGGGCGAGGAAAGGCACTCTGTGAGCCACAGTGGATAGGAACTCAGGACCAGAGCAACTCAATGAGGTGTCGTGACTTATGTCAACATGGATAGCATCCCCTTCTCCCTGCACAGACAGCAATACTCTGGAAACGCCCTTTTTATTAACGATTTTCACTGAAGAGGCTGAGGTATGGGGGCTGGCATGAGTTCAGGACGAGCTGGGATACACTGTAAGACCCTATCTTCTAAGTGTCAAAAAAATCCAGCTGCTTATGGTTGGCAGATGTTATGTCTATGCTTTTTAAAAAATATTTATTTATTATGTATACAGTATTCTCAGTACTCCGCCTGCAGGCCAGAAGAGGGCACCAGATCTCATTACAGATGGTCGTAAGCCACCATGTGGTGGCTGGGAATTGAACTCAGAACCTCTGGAAGAGCAGCCCGTGTTCTTAACCGCTGAGCCATCTCTCCAGCCCTATGTCTTATGTTTTTTATCACCATAAATAACTCAATGTTTCTACAGACTCATTTTCTAGTACCCAGAACCTATAGATACTATATGCTACAGAAATCACCAAAGCCATGTTGTCCCTGCCTGTGTCCTTTAGCTAACCTGAAGAAAGCCCACTGTTGGTATCTGTACAGATATAGGCTTCTCCTGATGCCCTAGGAGAAGGGCACTAGGTCTACTAGTCACTCCTGTCACTTACACACAATGCACACAGTATCATTGTCTTTAGTTTTATTCTCAATGCTTACATTATACTTTTCTGTTCAGAATGTTTACTGAACATTACTTCGCTACTGAGTTTTATGGTTTATTTTGGAAATTCTCTAATGACTTTATAATGCATTTTGAGTAAAGTTTACCTGAAGTGAGATATCATGTTTAACTTCATCTCATCAGTTAATCCTATTTAAGTCCTGATCTGAGAATTTTGCTGCTGTCTGCTCTTGACAATCACTAACTTTACTTTTAGGTCTTACTGGGAACCCAGCATGGGTTCCAAGGAGAGTGTCCTTAAAATGGAATCTCACTACCTGACCTCAAATTTGTCATTTTCGTTTTTGCTCCAGTCTCTCAGATACTGAAATGACAGGCCTGTGTCACCATGTTTGGCTTTCTATGATTTGTGAGCCCAAGTTCTTACTACTTTAGAAGCATAAATGATTACTGTAGGGTGACTTTGTAAAATAATTCTTTTTAATTATTTGCATGTATATGTGTTTGACTCTATGTGGTATGTGCACACGAGTGTAGGTACCCTAAGAGACCAGGGGTGTCGGAGCCCCTGGACCTAGAGCTACAGGCAGTTGTGAGCTACCCAACATCTGCTGGAAAGGAAACATGGGTCCTTTAGAAGAACAGCAAATGTTCTCTGACTGCTGAGCCACCTCCCCAGATCCTCGGTCACTGGTTCTCAACCTGTGGGAAGGGTCGCATGTCAGATATTTATATTATGATTCATAACAGTAGCAAAATTACGGTTATGAAGTAACAATGAAATAATGTTAATGTTGGGGGTTGGCACAACATGAGAAATTGTATTGAAGAGTCTCAGCATTAGAAAGGCTGAGAACCTCTGCCCTCAGCTGCTGTTTCAAGCTATGACACCTTATCTACCTCTAGTACTGTATTTCTGATTAGAACGGTGACTGGCCACCCCACAACAGAGCAAGCATCATCATCTCCTAACAATTTTATTCATCACACTAGTAACATCACCCATGAGATTACTTTGTCTATTATATTAGCATGGAAATACTACATTCATAAAAGACTACAATTACAATCTCTTCCCAACTCCATATTCAACGACAACATGTTGGTGACTTGAGAATGGCTGTGCCCGCAGCAGAAATTGGCAAATTCCCCAAAGCCAGCATTCTCAGCCCACATAAAACCAGCTGCTAATGTAACTAGAGTGCCACAACTCCATTTCTCCATTTGCTGCTGCGGGAACTCAATACTGCTTCCTTCTGGAAGGGAAAACCACTTGTCCCCACTCAGGCTGCTTCCTTCTGACTCTAAGAAGGTCTGCTCCAGTGTCTCTCAGTCCCCTGTGAAGTTCACTCCTCCCCCGTGAAGAAGGGGGTTTAACTTGGTCACAGTTGAAGAGGGACAGAGCACACGAAGCATGCCTTGGGTCTCACCTTCCTCTTGAGGGCTATGTTTCCTCTGAGGGCAGCTCGAGGAAGACACTGGGTCTGCCAGGGAGATGGGGAAGTTGGCAGAAGCAGGGATACGGGAGGCTGATTCTGGTCCAGCTCTTCTAGTCAGAAAATGACAAACTATTCCTGCGCCTCTGTGTTAGAGAGTATGCGGCTTACACATGGAAGGATGAGTTCTCAATCATCTACCAGTAATCGAACTGTAATTTAACCTCTGCCTCATTACATGACTCTGAAATGGTTCCGATCTCAGAATAAAGAAGGGTACTGTCAGCTGGGCAGTGGTGATGCACACCTTTAATCCCAGCACTCGGGAGGCAGAGACAAGTCGATCTCCGTAACTTCGAGGCCAGCCTGGTCTACAAAGTGAGTTCCAGGACAACCAAGGTTACACAGAGAAACCCTGTCTTGAAAAAGAAAAAAGAAGGGGGCTTATTACTGAGCCTCATCTAGCCCCCAAACTGGGTGCTACATGCACTTCAGTTAGTAACTACTAATTGGTGAGTGTTCACAACAAAAGCAAACTGGTTTGTATGTAGTCTTTGCCCTATAGGCTGTAATAACAGTAATGGCTCCAGCTATCAATCAGTGCTGTACACAAACTGTGGTGGGTGGTTAGTTACCCATGAGGTGGAGATCCCAAGCCACAGTGCAGCGCTGTGCACAAACTGTAGTGGGTGGTTACCCATGAGGTGGAGATCCCAATCCACAGTGCAGCGCTGTTCCAGACCTAAGCACAGAACGAATCCTCTCAGTTGCAGAAATAACGAACTTCCTTCCTTCACATTTCACGTTGCAATATTGACTTCTCTTTCCTCCTCACCCAAAATGAGCTTGCCCCTGTGCCCTCTGCTGCTGAAAACACCAACAGAAGGAATTCCACTCTCAAGCTAATGTGTTTCTACGTTATAGAAAACAAAAAGATTTTCAGAGCCTATTTTCCTACAAAATCCCACATCATCCTGTGGTTCCTTAAAACTAAGTTTATACTCATATGTTCTTTTCAGAAAATGTTTCCAGGAGTCACTATTGTATACTGATCTCTCATCCCCTGTCCACCCACTCTAGCTGTCTGCTTAGCAGTTTGTGCTGCTTACTGATTTTCTAACGCGCTCTAGGAGGTTGTCTTGAAGAATGCTCAATCTCTTCTTTTATGTCCTTTACAATGTAATCTTACTTTATTGCTCATAATTCACAATATGTTTTGAGCGTCATTGTTCAAAAACAGTTAAGTGTTCAAGTAATTTATGTTCTTCACAAAAGCATGCAATTTAAATAATTTCAATGTATTATCTTCCCGTACAAATGCCGAGCTGTGCTTAGAATCTGAAATAGCCTCCAAAGATTTCATCATCTAAAGTACTAGGTCTCCAGTTTGTGGCACTATTTTGAAGGTGGTGGAGCTTCTGAAGTGAGGACCTGGATGGCAGAATTAGGTCACCAGGAGTACATTTCTGAACTTTATCCACCCCTGGTACCAAATAGCACCCTCTGTTACCAGTCCACCAAAACGTAAACAGCTGTCACAGGCTCCAGCCACCATAAAGGGAGATACTCAAGACAACCGCGTGGCATCCCCGATACAATGAGCCAGTGATCTCTCCTCCCTTATGCTGTTTCTCTCAAGTGGTTTTGATCATAATGATGCAAACGTACCTAATACAGCACCAAAATAATTTTGAGACTTAAAAGAAAAAAAACACTCGATTGCAAATTCTGAGTGCTGAGGTTGCTCATCCAATACGCCCTTGCCCATTAGCCAAGAGGAAATAGCCCCTCAATGTCAGCGTAGGGGGTGGGGGGACATGACCATTTTCATAACCTTCCATCCCCATAATTTTAAACATTCTAAAGTGTTCTCCATACAAACTGATTTGACTTCGTCTTGCTTTTTAAATAAAGGGTCAGAAATAAATCTAGAACTTAAAGAACGTGGTGGTGATGAGCAGGCAGCCCACTGCTGTCTTAGTAACAGGTGAGGGTACCATTGGTGGCGCTCTTCACAGCAAAGACTCGCAGTGATCCCCAGGAGCCTGGGCCTTGGACCTGATGCTTTCTATCTTCCTGCTAGAAGTCACCCGACTTTAAATATGAAATTTAAAGTCAAGTAGTCCTGAGCTCAGGTCCCAGCTCTTCTTACTGACTATATGATCTTGGCTGAGTCACTTTACTTCCTTTAATAACTGAATGAGAATAATATTACCTAATTTACATGAATAACCAGGTAAGATTATGATTTATAAAGAACACAACACTGGGATTAATAAATAGCATGTTAGACACTGAACAATAGTAGATTAAAAAGTTTCCCCTTTATGAGAATTTGTTTGAAATAGCTTTAAGTTTGGCAAATGTCCAGTTCAGAAAACTTGCATCTTTCTAGTGCTAGCATGACAAACAGTTATTCTGTCTCACTAAACTATAAGCATAGAATACAGTAAACAATGCACAATTAATAAAAACTCAGGGAGAGAAACTGGAGTTCAACCTGAAGACCCAAAAAGCAAAGCAGCCAGCCACTGGCTCTTACCGCAACCTCAGTCCGAAATGGTGATCTGACCTCCAGAAATCTCAGAATGAGACTCTTGTCTGAGAGCTGTCTCTTCCTGTTTTATAATCCTCTCTAGGGCTGGGATTAAAGGCAGGCACCACCAGTTTCTATGGCAAAACTAGCGTGGCTACTGGGATTAAAGGTGTGTGTTACTACTGTCTGGTCTATAAGGCTGACCAGTGGGCTGTTTTACTCTTGATCTTCAAGCAAGCTTTATTTATTAAAACACAAGTGAAATGTCACTACACAGTAGCACAACTAGCTAATTGCTTATACCATATCTATTCTTTACCCCTTAGCAATAGAATCCTTCATTAAAAAAAAAACAAGTCTGTGGCTGTACAAAGTAGGATATTCTAGACAAACATAAATATACACAGAAATGCCATATAGTAGCTCCCAGAAATTTCGCTAACAAATACTAGTGCAAACACGTCAGTACCTTCTATCCTTGCCTTTGACTTGTCCCTGGAAGTAGGATGTAATGGACGTCATTCTAGACAATGAACTCTCTGTGAAGCCCTAAAGATAGCAAAGCACTGAGTTGGGAGGAGGCAAAGCACCATGGCCGTTGGAGCCCCTGCACTAATCCCAAATGCCTATTGTACAATCTTAAGAAGTAAATACTGTCATCGGTGACAACAGATTACCTTGGAAAACACTGTGCTAATAAAGTGAAATAAGGCAAACACAGACAAGTACTGCACGATGCTCCTTTCAAGGTGGAAGAGTAGGTCAGACTCAGGCTGGAAGATGACTCACTGAGTTAAATATTTGTTCACAAGCTTACGGACTGATTTTGGGTCCCCAGCACCCAAGTAGAAAGCCAGATGTGGCAGTATGCACCTATTATCCCAGAGCTAGAAAGTTCGACAAGGGAGGTTCCTGAAGGCCTGCTCACCAGTGAGTTCAGCCAACTGCTAAGCTTCGGGTTCAGTGAGAAACCCTGTCTCGGATAAGAGGAAGACACCCAACTCAAAGTCTGGCCTCCCTAACAAACACACACGTACACATAAAAGCAGAGAGCAAATCAACGCTCTAAGGGATGAGGATGCAAGGGGCCAGTTACATTAGGCAAGTAAGTTCTCGGGTGTTAAGGTAAATCACGTGACTACAGTCATTAACACTGTATTACCGGCTCAAAATTTGCTAAAAGACTCGGGTGGCGCACGCCTTTAATCCCAGCACTTGGGAGGCAGAGGCAGGCGGATCTCTGTGAGTTCGAGACCAGCCTGGTCTACAAGAGCTAGTTCCAGGACAGGCTCCAAAACCACAGAGAAACCCTGTCTCGAAAAACCAAAAAAAAAAAAAAAAAAAAAAAAACTCAACCCTATGTGTTCTCAGCACAGAAATACAATACAGCATGAAGTGATGGGTGTTGGTGAGCTTGCTGTGACAACTGTTTCATAATTTACCACACTAACCACAATGCATACCGTCCCATGCAGAAATGTTACTTGTTGAGTGAACCTTAAAGCTGGGAAGCAACGCTGAAGTTTGAGTAAGCCATCATCATTTGGTGGGGTTTCTTTGACTTCCAGCTGAATCTAATCCCAAGATGTAGTTAATTCAGCAACTCTCATTCAAGGGCAATATTCTGCATCCAGGAATCATTTGACAATGTCCACAGGCATTTTTAGTTGGTAAGGCTGCAGGGTAATACTGGCATCAAGTATCAGTTAGGTATGCTGCTGAGCGTTCTACAATACAGAATAAACCCCTCACCTTGATGAATTATCTAGCCTCAAAGGTAGAGTTTACCATGGCAGAGAGGCCCAAGGCTAATGATCAGTAATAAAGACACCATTGCTCCATCACAAAAAGTACGGTAAAAGGAAGAAGTGTCCAGACAATAGTGTGCTGATTAGTTTATGTCAGCTCGACACAAACCACAGTCATAAGGGAGAAGGGAGCCTCAGCTCAGAAAATGCCTCCATTTCTCAAGCTACAGGCAAACCTGTAAGGCATTTTCTTAATTAATGGTTGATAGGGGAGGGTGGTGCCATCCCTGGGCTGGTAATCCTGGGTTCTATAAGAAACCAGGCTGGGACTGGGCATTGGTGGCACACGCCTTTAATCTTAGCACTTGGGAGGCAGAGGCAGGTGGATCTCTGAGTTCGAGGCCAGCCTGGTTTACATGGCGAGTTCCAGGACAGACAGTACTACTCAGAGAAACCCTGTCTAAAATGGCAAAAACAAACAAAAAAAAAAAACCAGAAAAAAGAGAGAGAAACAACATCAAGCAAGCAAGGAGGGGCAAGCCAGTAAGCAGCACCCCTCCATGGCATCTGCATCAGCTTCTGCCTCCAGGTTCCTGCCTTGCTTGTCGTCCTGTTCGGACGTCCTCTGATGATGAACTGTGATATGGAAGTGTAAGCTGAAAAAACTCCTTCCTCCCCAAATTGGTTTGGTCATGGTGTTTCATCACAGCAGTATGACCCTATGATACATACACCCTTGACAGAGTCGTCATATACGCAATCTGTTTTCAACACATACCATGACATCTATCTAGACTTCAGACTGGCAGCATGGGGGAAACATGCTACGTAAGAAGAGATTGTCAATATGCATTGCAGTGGCTTGGGGAGAATTCTAAAATACCGATGGCCATTCCTCTCCACTGTGGGGTAAATATAAAACAGCCCCCAAAGACTCATGTGGTGGGAGGCTTGGACTCCAGCGGATGGCACTGTGGAGCGGTGACTGGGTTCTGAAGTACCAGAGCTTCACCACTGGGTTAATGATACAGTTACTAGGGAGTGCGACTTGGTGGGAGGAAGTAGGTCACCAGGGTCATGTTGCTGAAGGGTGTGTCTTGTGCCTGCCCCCACCTTCGACTATTTCCTGTCTGTCATGAGGTGAGAGTTTCATTCCACCATATGCTCCATGCCCTAATGTTCTGCTTCATCAGACTTTGCCGGAAGCAACAGAGCCAAAAGACCAGGGACTAAAACTGGAGCAAATCTTTCCTCCTTCAGTCTGCTCATTTCAGGTACTGCTTCTGACAATGACAAAAGCCTGACTCGCTAATACACTCACAAGACAAACTAGAGAAAAATCCTAGCAGAAAGTTCAGGTATTTGTATGTTTCTGTGGAGGAACAAATACATTTCATTCAAGTACATTCTACAATACATTGGAGAACTCCCAATACAGACAAGCCCTGGATGCTGCCCAGGGCCGCAATCTGTCCCTTCCTTTGCTAACGGCTCTGTGATGGCAGAACCTTTCACTCCTCCTTCACTGTGAACTTGGACTCTACTTCATCTACAAAATAAAAAAACATTCAGTTGTTTTGCTAGTATGGTCCTGACTGTGTGTGTCACTAGTGGCTGCACCTGCACTCTGAGCTCTGCTTCTCGCCACCGACACCAGCAGTGGGACTCCTATGCATCTGTTCTCTAGTGTCCTGCAGCTAAGATGCTATTCACATTTGATTCCTGTAGGCCAGCAGTACTGACCATTACTTCCAGAAAACCATTAAAAGTTCACAGTATTGTCCCAGCCTAACCATAGCACTGACACTTCAAATTCTTGGTCCTATAGAAGAAGAAAAGGAAGCAGCTATAAGGGCAGAAGGATATTCAAGAGTCGTTTTAGTAAAACTTGGATAAGTCTAGTATATAGTCCCTGACAGGGTTACAGGCTACAAGTCTATGCACAGGCAAAGATTGTCTCTAGCCCTAGAAATCCCATAGGACTATCCTAATAACACCATGAAAGCATCACAGAAAATAACCGCATTATCCCCAAACTATAAATACTTACTTCAAAGGGTTGGCTTCATCTTTTAAATGCATTCCAGCCTAAACGAATCAAGTGACTTTCTTTCCTTTAGAAAACACGCATCACCTCCCAAAGATGCAATATATAAAACTAAACGATTGCATCAGCTCCTTAGACTAAATAAAGCACACTCGCGGCCTGGGGCAGCAGAGCTTCAGCTTCCAGGAGTCATATGAAAACAGTGACCTGAGCACTAACAAAGCTAGACAGCAGAGTACTCTAATGGCACCAGAGAAACATCTAAAGAGTTCTGATTATAATCAAAGAAAGCAGCTCCATTAGGGTTTGCAGACTGATAAGTCTGAGCTCCATCGACTAGACAAGCAGCTAATGAAAAGTGAGTTGGACAGTCAGTAACAGGCAGCAGACCCGAGCCTTTATATCAAATAGTAATTGACCAAGTACAAAGATTATGTAGACAACGTCATCTATATCTTGAAGAGCGGTAATTGCTCTTACAGTCATCCTGGGGGTCCTTTGCAGATACTGCTGCACAAGGTCCAGAGAATAAAGGCTAGTCACAGCTCTGTCCCTAGGATATCCTCACAGGTAAAGGATGCTCCAGCGCATGTCAAACAGAACCACCTGAAATTCTATGCAACAAAGCCCAAAGAGCTGCCAAGAGAAGGTGCCCCGGGATGTGGGGCATTTTCACGGGTGTTCTAAAGGTGACTCTGAATGCATACAATATCATTAAGAAAAATGCCTGCTGTGGTATTTTCTCTCATGGGTCTTTGTCAAGCTTGCTGAAGGGATGAGAACACATCTGGATTATCATGCCCCCCACAGCTGACATTGCCAGATCCATATGACTTTTCAAAGAAAAAAAAACAGTTTTTTTAAAAATTAATTTATCATCCCAAATAGCTTTCTCTGTGACATTTTCATGCACTATTTTTATGTGTATTTGATGTATGTGCTCACATGTGTGGGAGCTTCATGTACATGTCTTCACATGGAGGACCCAGACTGATGCTATGTTCTTTCTCAATGCTCCCTATCTTATTACTAAGCTAGGGTCTCTCCCTAAACCCAAGGCTCATCATTTGAGATAGCCTGGCTAGCCTGCTTGCCCAACAATTCCCCATCTCTGCCCCCCACTTACTGCCAATGGGGAGTGCAAGGAAGCTGCCATAGCCATCCAGATTTTATGTGGGTGCTGGGGATTCAACCCCCAATTCTCACTGAGCTATTTCTCTAGTCCCTTCATGTATCATTATTCTATCTGCCCCCTTTCTCAACAATTTTATGTAAGAGGGATTTCAACTGTTCTATACTTGACCTTAGCCAAAAGGCTAAGAAGCAATAGAGAAATTCTGATTGTATTAAAAAAAGACAGGAACGAATTTTCCAAGATGTGTGTCTGGCACTGAAAGTTTCTAAAAGGGTAGATGGGTAGACGTCAAAAAGAAAAAAAAAAAAGTGCCATCCAACTAGACTTAGCCATTACTCCAACTTAATTAAACCTGAAAATGTATTTTGTGTCTAAAAGACTAACTGCTTAGGGGTGTGGCTATCTGATCATCAGAGCACCCCAAGTCCTCTTCCTACTAGAGACGGAGAGAACTCAAGTTCTCACTTACACTGTAAACAAAGCCTAAGAACACCAAGGAGATCAAGAAGTAGACACAGAAGACGATGGGCCTTGTGGCGTCTGTGCCCGTGGCTCCTCCTTGACAAGCACTCTCCAGGGCCACGTGGTGCAGGAAGAGGGAAGGAGGAGTGCGCAGCATTTACCTTACTCTGGACAGTCACGGACGCTGCTGCTGAAGAGTCACTGTAGGCTCAGTGTGGCTCAAAGGGCAGATACCCCAAACCCATCCACTGTCTGATGGGTGAGCAAGTAAGATGTGATCCCGTTCATCCACTGGCACTGTTCTAGCCAACAGTGTGGGTAGGAAAGGAGTGTGGCATGCTACAGCGCTGGTCAACCTTGACAGCACTGTGCTGAGTACAGCAGCCAGACACATGCTGCCCAGGGGCCTTCAGATGAATGCTCAGGCCAGGCAGAGAACGAAGAGTGAAAGCAGATTAGTGGCTGCCAAGAGTTGAAAGGAGGAGGGGAGCGGGAAGAGACACTTCTCTGGAGGACAGTAAAACTATCCTGGAATTAGAGGCATTAGTTGCGCAGTCTTGGAACACACTACGAGAACCACTGAACTGTACAGTTTAAAATGACGAGTTTTATGGCGTGTGAATTAAACCGCCATTTGTGGAAGAGGAAAAAAAAATCACCCTTCAGGCCAGCAGTTCTGCTGTCTGGGTCTCTCTACTGAGGAGTCCTGGTATGCCATCCTCCCATGCTGCCATCTTTATGAGATGAAGAGGACTTAAGTTCTCACACATATGAGGGAAGAAAGTAGAAAAGCAGAACTTGAATTTCCAGTGTAATCTTCGGCCAACTGAAGCCGTCTGCTGTGTTCTTACTACAGAAGACGCCATGGCTTTCTTGTTTAATGGCAGTTCTCCTAGGTGGCAAACTTTAAGCATCTGGCTAGCACATTTTAGGGATAAACTGTGGGACTGGAGAGAGGGCTCAGTGGTTAAAAGCACATGCAGTTCGTGCAAGGACCTGAGTTCAGCTGCTAGCGCCCATATGGTAGCTCACAACCATCTGTAACTCCAGTTCTAGGAGATCCAATGCCTTCTTCTGGCATCTGAGGGTACCAGGCACTCACATGGTGTGTATCTATGCAGGCAAAATGCTCATACACATAAATGCATCTAGAACATCTGTGTAGAAATACTGATCCTTACCACTGTTGATTTCATAGCAGAAATGGCAGGTGGTCCTATGGAACCAGCAGACAGCGCTGGAGACTCACCTCAGTGGGTAGAAGCACTTGCCACATGAAGCCAGGCAAGGCAATATGCATCTGCAACCTCAGCATTGCCAAAGCGGGGTGGAAGGTGGAGACACAGAAACTCCCTAGAAGCTTATAAGCCTAGGCTAGCCTGGCACACACAGGAACAAACAAGAAACCCTGCTTCAAACACTAGAAGGCAGGGCTGCCCTATGAAAAAAATCAGTTCTTGATCATTTAAAATGATTATTTCTGATTTTTAAAATCACTTTGAAAAGTTGTTACCACGCTTGACTATGTCACCAGATTGTTGTACCAGAATCCTTTTGTATACAAAATACAAGATTTATCTATAGGTCTAGAACAGCAGAGAACAGTGATGGCTTCACTTAATCTGCCACTTGGGACGCTAGACTGCTATCCTAAACTTGCCTGGCATTGCCAAACTGTCTATATCTGATTTTCTTCTGGAAAATCTTTACTAGAAGAAAACTGGTTAAGAATTCAGACTTTTACGTTTCTGGACATCAGGTATCATCATCTGCCCCTAAACAGTGTCTTTGGAGAAATGATAATTCCATAGAGGATGATCACACCACACACAGCACACAAGAAGTCAGTTAAAAATGTCAGATGGACAGACGGCGGTGGTGCACACCTTTGATCCCAGCACTCAGGAGGCAGACGCAGTCAGACCTCTGAGTTGGAGGACAGTCTGGGTCTGCAGAGTGAGTTCCAGGAGAGCCAGGACTACACATAAAAATCCTGACTCAAAAAAAAAAACCACCAAAAAGTCAGATGAATATACAAGTACAGGTTTGAACAGCTCTCCCAGACAGAGAAATAGCTCAGTGTAAATACAGGGCTTAGAAAGAAGAAGAACACAAGCGTGTGACTGCCAGGTTTCTTCTTTTTGTTTTATTGAGATGGAGTCTCGCTAGGTTGCCCTTCCCTACCTTAGTCTCCAGAGTGCTGGGATCCGAGTATGTGCTACCCCACCTGATTCTATGAGTTGTTTTTCAAAAGAAGCCATGAATCTAGAAGTGGGCAGAACCTGT
Source organism: Microtus pennsylvanicus (assembly GCF_037038515.1). Taxonomy (NCBI): domain Eukaryota; kingdom Metazoa; phylum Chordata; class Mammalia; order Rodentia; family Cricetidae; genus Microtus; species Microtus pennsylvanicus. The sequence goes on from NC_134587.1 coordinate 85,126,729, forward strand.
AAATTTAGGGTAATAAGTGTGGCTAGAGTGTTAGACTTCTCAAGATGGAATTCGTTGATTAAGGCATAGATAATACGTAATATTATATATAAAATATGTGATACAATACTTTACCATTTGGCACATTTACTATTATGCATGAGAGGAGATGCATAAATAAGATGCCCAAATAAAATGTTCATAGATATAATATTACTTATAGACAAAGCTATACGATAGAACTGGGCCTTATACACTGGTGAGACCAAGGCCAACCCTGACACAGTTGTTAAGAACATGGCATGTCTCCGAGGTGGTGAATCACCCAGAGACGAAGATTACATATCCAGGCCATCTCACTGCCAACCCTCGTTCAAAGGAAGGATGGCATATCTAACATCTCTGAACAATTCAAATGTCCAATTTTGGGTCAATATTTTACTTTCTTATTAATGATTTACCAAAATTATTAACAAAAAGAAAATTGATGTGCCAGAGTTTCCTTTTCTTCCCATTACCACTTGGGAACATTAAAACAAAAAGGGCAGTAGGGAAAAAAGGCCTAGAAAAGTCACAAACAATATGACACCAAATAATCACAGTACATATGCCTATACTATGAGAAAAACACCCAAAAACATCTCAAAGATACCCTCCCTTATAGGTGAGGTGCAATATTTTCAAACGCTATTTCTCAAAATAATTTAGTCGGGAAGCCCTTGTTCCCAGGCCCTAGCCTCTTCATTTTCTAAGACAAATGAAAATCAACACAATGTTCTACATTGTCATTTAAAACAACAGGAAAACTTAATGACTTGAAATAATTAATCCTAATTCCTCTATTAAAGAGCAGCTGAACAAACGTGACTGTCACTAAAGAAGAAAATTTATGGACTGCCTTCATTTCCACTTCCCTGTGTGTGAGCATGTGCAAGCGCACAGGCACACTCTTTCTCTCTCTCTCCCTCACACACAACCACCCCCCACAGACACACAGCTTAGCTAGGCAAGGGATGACCATCAGCGCCTTCGCTGCGGTGCTATCATTACCAGCTAAGTACCTGAGCTGCTTCAGGAACTCCACGTCAGAGTTGCTATTGATGAGCTTGATGAACTCCTCGTAAGAAGGAGCGTATGTGTAGGCTCTCTTGTGGTGCTCGTTCATCTGCTCTCTGTGCTCCAACTGGGCAAGCAGCATCTGGTTGATGTAGTCAGGATTACTCAGTAATTCCACTGCTGGCTTCAAGACTAGAGGAAAGAAGAGAAAGTGCCACTGAAAAACATACTCTTCTTTAGGAAAACAGATTCCACAGCACATAACTGGAATGTATGTGGGAAACATTTTCCACCAGCCAAACAGGAGGAATTCTCATAATCTGAGTATTTTCAAAATGTGCATGTGTGTACACACACACGTACACACACAGGACTGCTTATCCCTCTGTATAATTAATGTGTGGTATAACCCATGCTTGTTTTAATAAATGCACGGAAAGAACAATGGAAAGAAGTCTTTTGGAACTCACAATGCTATGAAAAGTGTCAAAATTAAGTACATTGATTTTCCTCACTTTTCTGTAAGATTCATTGTTTTCACCAGGTTAATCTACTAAAAAGATGTCAGTGTTCCCAAGTGTTCAAAGCAGATGTTGGGGAGGAAGTTCTTTAAGTGAAGAACACCATTACAAACCCACCCTACTAGGTTTAAAGTCCCCTTGTCAGTGGTTAGCATTTCAGCTGATGGGCAAAGATAAAGGAGACATTATTATTATTGTTGTTGTTGTTGTTGTTAGATAAAGGAGATATTCAATCCCTGTATTTCTCTTATTAAGATTCTTACATAGGGAACATTTGTCTTAAGTCATGTTTTCTTCCTTCCATCTGTCTTCATCCATACCCTCTCCCCTTGTATGAATGTACTGTGTGCATCTGGAAGTCAGAGGTCAACATTCAGTGTCCTCTGTCTGCTCCACCCAACTACTGTGTGAGACAGGGTCTCCCGGAACCTGGATTTCTGCTTTGGCTTTCCGGAACCTGGATTTCTGCTTTGGCTAGACTGGCTGGCCAACGAGGCCCTAGGATACATTGTGCCCAGGACTAGGGCTGCAGAAGTGTGGGCCATGTCTGGCTTTACAAACTCCAGTCCTCACGCTTGCAAAGTGAGCATTTTAACCACTCGGCCATTTCCCTGCCCCTCTTCCAGGTCTTCCTCTGGTTAAGTACTTAGCTGTACAATTAACTTTAGCGGCATACCACTGAAACTTACAGAAAAATATAAGAAGTAAATGCTAGTCAGAGTTGGTGTGCATGGGTGCTGTGTGGGGGTTCCTTAATATATGTGCTGCTGGCCTGGATAACCCAAAACCTATTCTAAATGAGTATTTCCCATGCATACATGAAAAGTGGCCTTCCTGTGTCAAAATTAATGGCATTGGCAATATAGCATATAAACTTTTAAAGTGTTTTTTTTTTTTTTTTGGTTTTTCGAGACAGGGTTTCTCTGTGGCTTTGGAGCCTGTCCTGGAACTAGCTCTTGTAGACCAGGCTGGTCTCAAACTCACAGAGATCCGCCTGCCTCTGCCTCCCGAGTGCTGGGATTAAAGGCGTGCGCCACCACCGCCCGGCTAAAGTTTATCATATATGGCCAAAGCCTTTATGTAATAATTAAACTTGAAATGTCTAAAATGCCTTACAACCCACATACATGCTCCAAAATATTTAAGATCTACACAGATGTTATATGAAATATAATCACAGTATATAGCACAATGGTTTGCACACATCACACTAAGTGGTATTAATTTTATAAGTCTACCTTTTGCTGTGAGAATTTCTGCGAGCATTATACGTAAGCTGAGAGACTGGATATCCTTTGCAGGGAGAAGACAAAACACCAGAACCTGAGAACACGTTTGAAGGAATCTTACTTCATCACGTGAATCCTTCAAGCATGCGTGCAACATGAAAGGTCTTGGCTGTTCTTCATGTCTGAAAAAAATAATCAAAAAATAAAGAAATTTACAGAAACAATTCAATTATCCATCATTATGTATAAATATTGACTTTACTAACTGCTGCCTCATCAGACATTCCAATCCTACTTTTCTTAAACATGGCATAATCTGGAGAACACGTGCTGGAGTAGATGTGGATGTGTGATGTGGTCACGAGGTTCTGTAAACACAACACAACTAGAGTCACCAGGAAGAGGTGCATAAATGAGCATTTATCCGCGTTCCGATGGCCTGTACGCATGTTGCTGGGAACATTTTCGTTATTTTTTTCTATTTTTAAAGTTATTTTTATTTTATTTCATGTTTATGGATACTTTGCGTACATGTATGTCCGTGCACCACGTGCATGCCTGGTGCCATAGACAGCCAGAAGAAAGTGTTGGATACACTGTAACTGAAATTACAGGTGGTTGTGAACCTCTATGAGCTGGGAATCGAACCTGGGTCCTCTGAAGAGCAACAATGCTCTTAACCACTAACCTGTATCTCCAGCCCCTGAGAGCAATTTCTTAATTAATGACCGACGTGGGAAGGCCCAGCCTGCTGTGGGCAGTGCTGCCCCCGAGCAGATGGTTCTGGGCTATAGAAGAGAGCAAGCTGAGCAAGCCTGGAGAGCCAGCCAATAAATGGTGCCTTCCAGGGTCTCTGCCTCAGTTCCTGCCTTGAGGCCTTCCTTCAGCTCCTGGCCTGACTTTCCTCAGCAGTGTTCAGGAAGGGTAAGCCAAATAAACCCTCTTGTCCCCAAGTTGCTTTTGGTCAGTGTTTACACAGCAGCAGAAAACAAAGTAGGCTGTGTGGCCTGGCATCTTCAAGTGATGCGACCATAATTACCTTAAGGAGCACCAGAGAGCATAGCAATGTCCAAATGCAGCAACAGCTCACACCAGCTTGAGTATCTCTTTAACTAAGCTACCTTCAAGTTTCCAGATGAATCTTATTTCCTTATTTTCATTTTTTGAAATAGGGTCTTACTATGTAGCCCTGGTTGGCATCAAACTCAATATGTAGATCAGGCTAGCCTCAAACTCAGAGATCCACCCCTGTCTGCCCCAACTGCTGAAGAGGAAACGTGTAATCCACCAACCTGTGAGCCACCTGGCTCTAACATCTGTCACACCACTGATGGCTGGGACTGATTCAGCTGATCTGAGTGGCTAGGGAGGTGTCCCCTTTCTCCCTCACCTCTGCATGTGCGTCCAGCCTGAAGCTGTGCATGCAGTTCAAAGGAAGGATCTTCCCCATACAGAAGAGGAGCAACCTTCAGTCAGGGGCCTGTAAAAGCTGTGCTCTCCTGACAGAGCCTCCAAACAGGCTCTCAGATGTCCTAAATGTGATTTAAAGCTGTTTTTCAAAAACAACAAATAAAGCATAAGCCAGTATCATAAGCCACCCTTTTTGATGAAGAAATTAGAGGACAGTTAAGCCTGGATTATTTCTGTGGACAAAAGGGCCTGTCACTTAGTGCTCCCAACCATGATGGCAAACTGCATCTGTGGGCTCCTGGGTACTTTCCGGCTTTGGGCCACGGATCCCCGGCAGCAGGAAGCCCATTGTAGGACTACTACTTTGAAGATCTGATTGAAGAGTGTAGAAAGAACATTCTACATTTTCCTTTCCCATGGCATCTCGGAATGCTAATTTTTCTACTATCTTCTGTTACAGCTAAGTGGCAAAGTGTTGTGAAATACATTTCTGTAGTAACGAGAGGCCAATCCTGAGCAAACACTGCAGAGTACAGGAAACGTATTAAGGACTGCACAGGAAACGAAACGTGGAGTGCATACTGGCATCGTCACGACTAATGCCTCTCAGGAGGGCACTGTGACTTGTCACAAGAGGCTGGGCTAACTGGATATGCACACCAAAAGGAACAGCACCCCCCCGTCTGCTGTAACAGGCTAAAGGGACTTGTCCTGTGTGCGAACCCAACAACACGAAGACATCTGAAGAGTAAGGCTCCACACACACACGTGCACACACACACACCGCCCCCGCTGATGCTGATCTTATTTTTAATTATTTATTTTGTTTAGGTGGGGTCTCCTGGAGCCCAGGCTAGCCTTGAATCTGCTACACATCATTAGGATAACACTCAAACCTCGATCCTTCTACCTTTACCTCCCAGTTCTGGGGTTATAGGTATGTATTAGTGTGCCCTGCTTATAGGCTGTTTTTTTTTTCAACAAAGAGAAGTTTCCTGCACCCTAGATAGACACTCTCCGTTCTGGCCTCCATGTTGACTTTTTAAACAGCCCCTGGAGGAAAGCACGATGGTGCGTGCATATATAATCAGTACTTGGGGGGTAGCAGCAAGAGGATAAGGAGTTCCAGTGCAGTGGAGGCTGTAAGAGTCTATCTTTAAAAGCACAGAAATGGCCAAACCAGAAAAGATGGTACCAGGCCTACAGCCACAGGTTCAAGGCCTGCAAGAGCCACAGAATGAGGTCAATGCCAGCCTTCATAACTTATTAAGACCGTTATTAAAGGAGAGGTGGCCTGGGGCTGCAGCTCAATAGTAGATCATTTAACTAGGATGGTTTTGACCCTGGGTTGAGCCCCAGTATCTCCCTCTCCAGGCACCTTCATTTGTTTTAAACTATAGCTACGCTGTCCCTAGGGCTGTAAACACTGAGAGGCTACTCCTTGGCCATCTCAAGCCTTCTACAATAACTTATATGCATTTAGTTAATATTTACCGGGGGAGGTTGGCCAGGAGAAAATCTACTTTTCCAAGAGACACTTCTTCAGATGATATTGAGCCTATGCATCAGCTGACCTGTGTGGTCAGAAGAACGGCCCAGATTTCCCTATTTCCGGAGAGCTGGGCTAGGAGAAAACTGGGAAGGCCAAAGGCCAGAGAAGGCTGGTCCAATAAGCTCGCCATCTGGAAAACTTCCCACCTGACTCTAGCATCTCTCTGCACACTGTGAGCAGGTGTGTCAGTGTTGCCAGGTGGGCGTCCAAAGTGCTTACGAGCCAAGAGAGGCTCACAAAGCAATGGCGGCTACCTGGCTTCAGGCAAGTTGTAATGCGACTCGGCTGCATCCGACCTCTGCCCGTGGGGAGCAGCCTTCTGCTCTCTGCAGTTCCTACTAGTCACCTCCAGTTCCTGCTCCTTGAGTAGCAAAAGCTCAGTGACGCTGATGTGACAGGTGCGGTGTGATTGACTTAGCCCTCCCGCCTACACCGCGAGGTAGATATCACCACCTCCACTGTAGCCAAGAAAATGAGGAGCTGAACAAGCACAGCTGGATGAAGTCACAGACAGATACATGGTGGAAACAGCTCCACTCCATCTGTCCCACTCTCAAGTGTGTGCTGTGCTGCACTGCAATCAGAGATTGCAATGGGAAGGGAGAACACGCCAGAAATAGACAGTATGTGAATAAAGACATGTTCTCCTCTAACAACATGCCTGTGCTTGACGGGCGCACAAAACACAGATCTTTAAGGAGACTGTGGAATTTAAAAATGCTACTGAATTAACGGTAGAAAGGCAATCAGTTCGGTTTTCTGAGCCGTACTGAAACTAGACAGATGGGACAAGGAAAGAGGACGCAGAACAAGCCTTCAGCGTGATCTGGACCGGTTTACGGCAGCAGACGGACAGGCTGGAAATGAAAACAGGCTGACCGGAAATCTGCATCCAAGAACCGCTTAACAGTCAGGCAAAGGATGCGCAGCTTTTATTACGGCAATGTATTATTCTCCTGACAGCCACCGTCTCAAGGGTGTGCTCCCCAGGCCACCCATGTCATTCGACAGACCATGAGCTCTGTCTACCAGTGAGATTTTCAAACAATAATGCTGTTACCCAGGGCTGTCAGAGAGGCCCATAACCATCAAAACCCTACTGTTACCCAGGGCTGTCAGAGAGGCCCATAATCATCAAAACCCTACTGCTACCTTGGGCTGTCAGAGAGGCCCATAACCATCAAAACCCTACTGTTACCCAGGGCTGTCAGACAGGCACATAACCATCAAAACCCTACTGTTACCCGGGGCTGTCACCCGGGGCTGTCAGACAGGCACACAACCATCAAAACCCTACACTCACTGTAGCAGGCCTACCTGTGTGCTCTGTACAATGCTACAGTCGTTCTCAAGAACAAATCACCCATATGAAAGACTAGTAAGTAACCGGCATTCTTTCCAGTATCTGTAACTAAAGAGAATGGCAGTAGGTTTCTCTTTCTCTCTCTCTACATTTTTATCAACAACTAGAATAACAAGGAATAGGAAACTAGGGGTTGGGGCTCATTTGTTCAGTGTTACCTAGTGCACCAAGTTCTGCTACATAGTGAGTGGAAGGCCAGCCTGGGATACAGGAGAAAACAAAGAACAAAGAAAATTGAAAACCCTAGAAGTCTGAAGAGTCAGCACTTCTGGTGCGGAATCAATTCTCTCTGTCATTCTGATGTCTTAGTTACAACAATATCTACATCATCTTCTAAAGCAACAGTTTCAGAAGCTGTAAGCATCTCAGTGAAAGATACACTCTCATGGTGAACTTAGATATTCAGGGAAACACTAGATTTCAGCCGGGAGATGGTGGCGCATGCCTTTAATCCCTGCACTTGGGAGGCAGATTCAGGTGGATCTCTGTAAATTCAAGCCAGACTGATTACAGAGACCAGGCCAGTCAAGGCTGCACAAAGAGACCTTGTCTTTTTTTCTCTTTTTTTTAAAAATTATTTTATTTATTTATTATGTATACAATATTCTTTTTTTTTAATTTATTTATTTATTAAGGATTTCTGCCTCCTCCCCGCCACAGCCTCCCATTTCCCTCCCCCTCCCCCCCATCAAGTCCCCCTCCCTCACCTGCTCGAAGAGCAATCAGGGTTCCCTGAGGTCAGAGAGACCTTGTCTTGAACCCAAACAACCAAACAAACAAAAACCCACTATGTATCCTAGCCACTTGTCCTTTTCTCTTAAACCTATTATTCTTCTAATTGAAATAAACATTTCAAAGACAGTCCTCTAATGAGTGTAACTTAAGCACTTCAAAACAAGCTTCCTTGAATTCAACGAGTCTTTTGACAACTGTTAGCTGGGCAGAACCATGAAATACTTTAGCTGTAGTACCACAGCAGACTACATAACAATAAAAGACAGTGCAAAGGGGTAACAACTCTGACAGAAGGTGTAAGCTACAGAGACCATAGGGAAGTGACCTCTTCGGTTCCCTTTCTAATTCACACACTGTCACAACACAGAGGAGAGTGTGCTCCCAGGACCCTGGGATGGATCTCTGTGGTGACTATATCACATCCAGTGTCACTCTTCTCTTTCACTCCCACGTGTATCAGGATTGTCCAAAGGGAATACAATGTGAACTTCTACTTTAAAGGCTTCTTGGTTTAAATATCTGATATCGTAAATATTGATGAATTTAATGGACTCAGTTAGAGGAGCTGGAGAGTAATAATTGGTTCTCTATAGGACAAAATTCCGACCAAAACTATTTTCCCATTCCATAGTGTAAATGGCCAACTGCAAGCCAGCAGTGTGATCTCACTGAGCTCAGGGCTGTAAGGGCTGTGTGATCAGCTGTCACCTGCCGAGGCAGGGGGACTAAAGTGCATCACTAGACTTAAACCACACAAACAACAGCACTTTCAAGTTCGGCAGCTTTTACGACTGTGGGGCTATCCTCAGGGAAGAAATTCTGTCTTCACTGTCCTATGGTAACATTTTTCAGACTACAGGTTGTGCCCAAGTAATAAGACAGTAAAACTGACTTAGTCTCAAATGACATTTAAATAAAATGTTAAAGAAAAAAGCATTAGTTATCACAGGTAACAAGGGTACCAATTCATGGAAGTGAGTCACAGCTGAAATGGACTTCTCACTATGCATCACAGAGGAACAGCTTGCAAAACACTGGGGCAGCATGCGGGAAAGCAGTGGGAATGTCAGCCTGAGGCTGGCAGACCTGGGGAGGGAAGGCAGTTCGTAGGAAGAAACTATGTGAGGGTGGAGAGCTGCCACTCTTAGCAACCAGGTCCACTGCCAGGGGCTGTCATGTGATAAACTCACACTGCAGTGCTTCTGAGAGGAGAATGTGAGCTACCTACTGCTTCTGAGGAAACCGATGCTGAGAATCTTTTACCCTGTCTCGACAAAGCAAAAAAAAAAAAGGGAGCTGGGCATCATCCCAGTGCTACTCGGAACAACTGCATATCCCAACAGGCAGAGCTACTTATTTCTGTAGGACCACACTTACGTGTAAGTTATATGTGCTGTAATTCATCATCCTTGAACTTACTTGGGAGTATAATACAAATTTAAGATCCTACCAACAAGCCTAGAAAAATACTCTGTTCGTAGCACAGAAAATAACCCTGCTGAAGTCTTCCAAAATCCAAGTTCCCAGCAAATATGCATACACAGAGCTTTTTGACACAATACAGGGGCTTAACAGCTTTTTTAGGTTTTACATGGATTTAGTTCAACACGTTGGTGCGCCAAATGTAGTGGGAGGCTGTTTGTTGGTTCCCAGCAATCCCTGCTTAGACCCTAAATAATCACACAGAAACTGTATTATTTAAATCATTGTTTGACCCATTAGCTCTAACTTCTTATTGGCTAACTCTTACATGTTAATTTAACCCATTTTTTATGAATTTGTATATTGCCATGTAGCAGTGGCTTATGGGTAAAGTTTCGGCATGTCTGACTCTGGTGGCGGCTCCATGCCGTCTCTCTGACTCTGCCCTTCTTTCTCCTAGCATTCAGCCTAGCTCTCCCTGCCTACCTAAGTTCTGTCCAAAGCAGTTTCTTTATTCCTTAATGGTAGTCACAGCACACAGAGAGGACTCCCACATCAGTTCTTAGCACAGAAAATAACCCTGCTGAAGTCTTTCAAAAACCAAGTTCCCAGCAAATATGCATACATGGAGCTTTTTGGCATAACACCGGGGCTTAACAAACCTCTGTACAAGATTTTTCAAAATGAAGCCAGTTCTCTAATTAGCGCCTACAAGCACTAACACTTAGCTCCTCTAACAATCAGTTTCAGAACATCACTGGCTATTAGAAGGATAAAAATCAAAACTACACAAGCAAGTCAGAACAGCAGTCACTAGGAAAACCGGAAACAGCAAATGCTGGCTAGCAAGGGCACGCTCAACAGGGAACACAGTGCAATGCTGGGACTGTGAACGAGGCTAGTCCCTGAGAAGTCAGTAGTAGAGTTCCTCAAAAACACAAAAATCAGGACTCAGGAGATGGCTTGCCTCACAAGACCTAAATTCAACTCCAGAAAGCCGTGTACAAAGCCAGATACAAGGGTATATGGCTATCGTCCCAGCCTCTTCTATGGCAAGATAGGAGGTGGAGACAAGAAAATCATCTGAAACTCATGTGCATACTACACCAAGACAAACAAGAGACCCCGCCTCAAAAGGTGGGAACAAAGAGTCAACTCTGGAAAAGGTGTCCTCTGACTACCCTGCATGTGCGTGCACACACACCACACACACACACACACACGCACACACACGCGTGCGTACACACACACACACACACACACACACAATCTTCTTTTTCAAAAAGACCCTAAAATTAGATCGACCATAGGAACCAACCATACGCCATCCTTGGCTATACTCAACGGGCTACACGACAACATATAAGGAACACTTGCATGCCACCGCTTACTGCAGCACTGTTGAAAATAGTTACATTGCTCATCCATGTCCACTGCCTCTCACGTCACAATAGCTAAAAAATGGAATCAACCAAGTTGTTCAACAAATGAATAGAAAAGAAAAATGTGGTTTAAAAAAATTAGAGAAGGGGACAGTGGAGGCAGACACGGAAACAGGTAGGGGAATGGGGAGATGATGAGGTAATGGCAGGTGGCTTTCTTTAAAATCAAGGGTACGTGGAAAAGCTATATGTAAACCTACGGATTTTCAACCCAAGGAATTATATATATATTCTTTTTAAAGGGGAGTTGGAGCTGAAATACCTTGCATGTGTAGACAATGCTTATGCCAGAAGATACAGGTTATTAAATGGAAATCTCAATGCCAGGCACAAGATACCTCCCTTTGAGCCATCCACCAGGGAGTCCAGAGGCACTCCACGGGGCTACTGCCACGAGGACATGTTCCCTGCTGGCTAGCTCTCATAGTGTTTGGAGGTGCTGTGCAGGCTGCTGGGGAAGGAAAGGCATCAGTAGCTATATCCAGTCCTAGGCCCTGCACACAGCAATACTGGAAGCTCATTACCGTGCTGGCTAGCCTATCATCAGCTCATTGTGTGAACCACTCACAAAACCACTATGTGTCTAGAAGGCGATTTTCTACTACAAAGTTACCAAGAAATCTACTCTGCAAGTACTTGTGACTATTTCCCTTCAAAATGCCTGCATTCCAGGTCAAGCAGGCTGACTGGTTTGTTTGTTTGTTTGTTTTAAAGAAAAGGCACTAAAAATTTTATATCCAAAAGTAAAAGAACAGAAATCATGGCTATGGGAGGAGGGGTACCATTAACAAAAGTGTAACAGTGAGCCCAAGACTTGGATTTGCCCTACTGAATAGGAGTTTAGTAAAGAAGATAGAGAAATAAATACAGAAAGTGGGACATGTTAATTTGCTGTTGCCACTGCAGCAACGTACTACAGACTCAGCAACTGAAAATGAAACTTCTGATCTCACACTTCGGTAGTCTGGCTCCTCACTGAGTTACTGTGGAGATTCAGAAGCCTCTGTCCTCCCCTGATCCACACTAAAGCTGAAATGGCAGGTCGGCAGCCAACTTCGCACACTAGTCCTTTTCGGCCTTTTATTATTATTATCATTATTATTATTATTATATGCAATTTTATATCTTTTTTTACTTTCTTTTTTTAATTCATTTTACATACCAAACACAGTTCCCTCTCCCTCCCCTTGCCTGTCTCCCCTCATCCACTCCTAGGAGAGGTAAGGCCTCCCAAGGAGAGTCTATCAAGTTGAGGTAGGACCAACTCCCTCCCACTGCATTAAGTCTGGGCAAGGTATTCCATCATAGGGATGGGCTCCAAAAAGCCAGTTCATGCACCGGGGGTAAATCCTGGCCCCACTGCCAGGGATCCTACAAATAGAACAAGCCACACAACTGTCACATTCAGAGGGAGCTAGGTAACTCCCATGCAGGCTCCCCAGCTCTCAGTTCAGAGTCCATGAGCTTCTACTAGCTCAGGAGAGCTGTCTCTGTGGGTTTCCCCATCATGATCCTGCTCCTCCCTCTCCCCCAGCTCTTATAATCCTTCCTCCCTCTCTTCCACAGGGCTCAAGGAGCTTGACCCAGTGCTTGGCTGCAGATCTCTACATCAGCTTCCATCAGTTACTGGATGAAGGCTCGTGTTTGTCTTTCTGGTTTTCTGGGTTACCTCACTCAGAATGATTTTTTTTTTCTAGTTCGGTCTATTTCAGACTATTCCTAAGCATTGCTTTGTTTCACACCCCCCCCCCCCCAGTGCTGTTTTAGTGAGAAGGGGTGGGCTTGCGGGCATTACACACTTACCTGGCATTGGCAGCTTTCAGGTCACAGAAGTGAGCGAGCAAAGCCTTCACAACATCATTACAGACAACCTTAACCACATCCACGTGACTCAGCCTGTGGCGAATCTGCTTGGCAATTTCCCAAAAGTCTTCTAAGAGCAGATGGTAGAGCTGTCCTTCATCTCTGCTGAGGCTCCCGTACCAGGAGAGAATGTAGTCTCTGTAGCTGTAGTCGAACACTGCGGAATAAGCAAAGCGAGGTCAAGTTGTAAACGTCAAGGCAGGTCACCGTTTAGAACAGAATCAGAGTGGAAAACAGAACAAGGGAAAGCACATTTTTTAAAAGATTCTCCTCTAACCAGAATGTCTGGGTCCCATACAGTCTAACTCTTAAATATTTGATATTGATGCTAACCCACTTAAAAACACAGAATACAGAAAATCCTCTCAATCATCACTTGGGCCCAGGTCATGGCTTCTTCAGGAAGACCCCAAAGCTCACCTGAGTAAACAAAAGGCACTATTGCCACGTTTACTCTACCCTAAGACACTCTGTCTCCACAACTAAAGGTAGAAGCTGCTCATACTCAAGTTAACTATAATCTTTAGGGTTCCTTACCCATTAGTGCTTAAAACGTGGTACAGGGCCATGATTCTTTACATTCAATATCAGAATATATTCAGTATTCTGTCCCTAATAATACCCCAAAACTAATACAAGAACAGTCCCCCACACCAGCCTCATACAGATCAGCACACGCGGCCCGTCACCGTCACTGGGCGATTTCCAGTCTATCTCTAGCTCTAGGCTGGTGCATCTGATAGAAACATGAAAATCGGTACATGTGTTTTTACATTTCCCGCTAGCCATATTGATAGACTAAAAAGAAACAGGCAAAATGAATAACATATTTCATTTCATATAATGTACTCATGTATTAAGTAGTTAATATTTAAAATGAAATATTTTCATTATTTTTTTCAAACTAAGCTTTGAAATCTGTTACATATTTTAGAGTCACAGCTCAAGTGTTTGGTGGTCAACAGCCACATCACAGGTCTTGTGGTTGGGCACACTGTAAAGCTGATGTGATTCTTCAAGAAAGGAGGATTCTGAACAATAAACTGATGTGTGGCATAGGTGACGACTCCGCCAAGTGCCATGGAGGAAAACTTAGCCACATAACACAGTTCCAGTCGAAGGATGCCAAGCTGTCTGATATTTCTGAAATCACTTCTGATTTCTCAGCGCTTTCCTTTCGGTTTTTATTTTCTAGACACTACTCACAGCCTGGTAGGGTGGTTCACACCTTTAATCCCAGGCCTTGAAAGGCAGAACTAGATAGATCTCTGAGAGTTAGAGGATAGCCTGGTCTGCATTGCGAGTTCCAGGCCAGTGAGAGCTATAAAATGACACCTTGTCTCAACAGACAGGCGAAACACACAGAGAGACAGACAGACACACAGACTAATAAAAGCCTACACATAGAACATCAAGAACTTTGTTAACACTTACATAGGCCCAAGTTTAGGGAAATTCAAATGGCTTCAACTGTACTAACTGAGAACAATTACCTTCCAAAGGCAGGCACCCAGACAAGACGCTACTGCAACTTTAACCATTCATTAAACAGAATTTTATAGACTGGTACACAAGCTGGAATCAACAGCCATTTCAGCAAGGGTGGAAGAAAAGACATCCAACAGATGAGCTCTTAAGATAACCAGCCATTTTTACGTTAGCATCCAGATGTTTGATCAGATGGCTGTTGCTTCCTAGCTTTTGTAGAGTAGCTGTACCTCACTACGAACTTGGCAAGTCCATTAAGAAAGCAGAGACAGCTCACATTTATTTGCGACAAAAAAAATCAACATGGCAAGTAGCAATATTCTGTTTGTGTTTTAGCAAATAAATCTTCTTGCCTGAAGATCAGAGTGCAGAGCCAAGCCACTAGAGGCCAGGCAGTGGAGGCACACACCTTTAATCTGGAGACAGAGACAGAGGACTCTGATAGTTCAGGGCTACCCTGGGCTACATGAGATTGAATCTGTCTGAAGGGGAAACAGAGCTCACACAAAGGTGATCCCAGCACTTGGGATCACAGGACTTTAATCCCAGCACTAGGGAGGTGGAGACAGGAATATGGCTGGGTGGAGAGAGGAATATAAGGCAGGAGACAGGAGCTCCGTGCAGTCTGAGGTTTGGTGGAGACAGTCCCAGTCTGAGATTGCAGTCTGAGGCTGCAGTCCGAAAAGGCAGTCTGAGGACAAGACTGCCCCTTTGGTCTGAGCCAACAGCTCCCATTTTGGTAAAGGATATGATGTCCAAGTTCTTGCAAAACCATCTTATATCAAACAAAAGATTTTTGAACCTAAAGATGGTAGGTAGCAATACTGTCTAACAGATATGGGAGCTGAGGTACAAAAGAGAAAAATACAAAGCAGTCAACCTCATGTGGCACAGAGAACAGCACCAGTTGGGAAAATGCTGGATTTAGTTGGTGCACTCATAGACACTTAACTATCATACCATATCTCCTAATACAGGCAAATGATATATTAATAAAAAATTAAGTTTAAAAAAGAAAGCAAGCCATCAAATATGCTTTATAAATGTGCCAAATAATAAACCAAAACTCTTCCCCCAAGGCTTTGTACGACACTTTCCTCTCAAACAAAGCCACTGCACAGAAACTGACTTACGGGCAATGTGTATTGTTTCTGTCAAGAAGGCCTCAGTATTTTTTTCCTAAATCCACTCCATGCAAATACTTCTGAAACAAACTGGCCCATGCAAGAGGAAAAATGTCATACTCAACTGCAAAGAAATTTTTATGTCTTCCAAAATTCGAAAGGCATCATATTTTTGGTATTCACAAGAGCCTCAAATAGAAGTAATTCAAGTGTCCATTAAAGGATGAACAAATAAAGCGTGGCACATAAATACAGTAAAATATTAACCATCTTTCAAAAGGAAACAGTAAAACACGGTTTATAGAATTAAAGTTTTTTGTTTTTGTTCTTCCTTTGGTTTTCAAGACAGGATTTCTCTATGTAACAGCCCTAACTGTGCTAGAATTGGCTTTGTAGACCTGGCTGGGCTCAAACTCACAGACATTAGCCTGTCCCTGCTTCCCAAGTGCCGGGATTAAAGGTATGTGCTAGCAAGGTCATTAAATTAAGGATTTTTAGCATTTTTAAAGCTTTACTTATTTTACACTGTATGTATCTGCACCATGTGCTTGCCTGGTGCCCAGGGAGGCCAGAAGGGGGTCTAGATCCTCTGGAACTAGTTACATGGATGGTTGTGAGCCACCAGATCCAAGTCCTCTGTGAGAGCACTTGTGTTCTTCACCACCGAGCCATCTCTGCAGCAACTACGGGGTGATTGAGTAAATTTACCAGACTAACCTTCCTTCCTACATAAAACAACTAGGGATTGCCGGGGGGGGGGGGGGGGGGGCGTGCTGAAAGTAGTGAAGAGAAATCAAATATTGGTGCAGAAGCTGGGGAGACAGCTCAGTGTTGAAGAGTACATGCTGTCCTTACAAAGAGTCCAGGCTCAGCACCCAGCACCCACACAAGGAGGCTCACAACAGCTGTAACTCCAGCCCCAGGAGCTCCTACGCCCTCTTCTGGTCTCCCTGGGCACTAGACACACATGTGGTGCATATACAAACATGTGGACCTTCACATGCAAGCACATAAAATCAAGTAAATATTTTTTAAATTGGTGTGGGATCATCAAAATGGTCTGGTGATTAAAATCACTTGCTGTACATGTCAGACAACCTGAGTCCAATCTCCAGAGCCATGGTAGAAAGAAATAATTCACTCCCAAAGGTTGTGCTCTGGCCTCCATGTGCACGGCATGGCACCTGTGCATCTGCGCTTACACACATTCTTTTTTAAGATTATTTTGTTTTGAGACAGAATCTTACTATGTAGACCTGCCTGCCGCTGCCTCTCAAACGCTAGGATTAAAAGCATGCCTCACCATGCCCAGCAAAACCATGAGGTTTTGAGTAAGAAAAGTCAAATTTTATATCCAAAAAAAATTATAAAAGTAGTGTATGTTAATCATTAATAGAAACATTACTAAACTTAAATTACAATCTATAAAATTCTAATAGTCAAAATTTTCATACTATTTCTCTGCTTTTGTAATCCTCGTCTTCAAATTTAAACACGGTGATTTTTGTGAACTATGCCAAGAAAAAATACTTATTTGTGCATTATTTAATTCAGTCCCCTGATAGCTATTTAACAGCATGCAGTTAGTGGAAAAATTCAGACTTTTTTCCCTGTATAATTGAAATCAATATATTTACAAATCTTACCTTAATAATCTTTTATAACCTTAATTTGGTCTTCAAAATGTGCTGCATCCTTAAACACTAATGTTTAGAGACTTGCTCACTCCTACTTCAGGAATATAACCACAGTGTACCTTGCCATTGCTCCTCAGCCCTCTTCTTCAAACCCTTGCATGTTCTCCACTCTTCTGTGAGGCTATCACTCATCTGCTTGAAGTGATGTGGCCACAAGTGTGCAGAGTCCACTGCCCCCTAACACACACCCTCCAGCAGTATCTACAATGAAATGTTTCCTGAAACCTATTTTAAGGAATAGGGAGCAGGTCTGCACTCCATGTTGTAGATAAATCTCTCCTGGGCTGGTTAGTTTCGTGAAGTCTGGAAATCTCTACTATATAAATGTTCAAACCACTTCCATTTATCCAAAACACAGAGGCACCCAATCTTCAAACACAAACTCATGAAAATTCCTAGTGCTGTAGGAAGGATAGATAAACCGGAGATAGCAAATACCCTTTGAGAACAGCGAGGGATCGCTTATCATAGTAATCCCGTGAGCCCAGTCCATCCTCACCATCTTTCAGAGCTCTGTCAATACTGTGAGAAATGACCACTCTTCTGCCCTGAGCTGTCTCCTGTGGGTTTCCACAAGCAGGGCTCTGAAATGAGAGGGAGGAGAAGAAAAGAGATCACTGAATGAATGAACTACATATAAAGATAAAACCAAGATGAAGATTCGGAGGTCATGGTCTTACTCTGGAAAAGTAAACAAATGTTCAATGTTAATTAAGAAATGTTTAGAAAAGGGAGAATAAAATATTATAATATTGGAAATAGAAGGAAAATAGAAAACCAGATAATTTATGGAAATTAAAAACATAACAAATATTTTAAGCCAATGAGGGAAAAGATAACACTATTTGTCCCCATCAGGGTTTCCATTGCTGTGATAAACACCAGGACCACAATCAGCTTGGGGAGGAAAGGGTTATTTCCTCTGGCAACTCTCAGGTCATTGTCTATCACTGAGGACGTGATGGCAGGAGCTCAAGGCAGGAACCTGGAGACAGACACTGATGCAGAGGCCATGAAGCACTGCTAACTGGCTTGCTCTTCACCTTGCTTTTCTTATACAACCCAGGACCACACGCTCAGGGTGGCACCACCCACAGTGGGCTGGATCCTCCCAAATCAATCATAAATCAAGAAAATTTCCTATAGACTTGCTTACAGACAATCTGATGGAGGCATTTTCTCAGTAAAGGTTCCCTTTTCCCAGATGACTCTAGCCTATGTCAGTTGATATAAAAACTAGCCAGAACACGATTCGATAAATGACAGTGGGATAGTTTTGTATTCACAGGAAGGGGAGCTGATAGTCATACTTTATTTATAACTGCAAACTGACTGGGGAGTTAAATGTTTCCTTAAACTAAAAAACTAATTAGAAAATTTGTAATCAGATGTTTATAATCACGAGATAGAAAGGGCCTCTACAATAAGGCACAAAATCCAAAAGTTATACAGGAAGACAAAAAGAAAACAAAGCATGAATTTAAAATAAAAAACTATTGTTTGACAAAAGACAATATAAACAATACAGGTAATGTTCTAGGACAGTGTTTGCAATCTTCCCAACACTGCGACCCTTGGTACAGTTCCTCATGTTGTGGTAAACCCCAACCATAAAATTATTTCATCAATACTTCAAAACTGTAATCTTGGTACTGTTATGAATCATAATGTAAATAACTGATATGCAAGATATCTGATATGCTGCCCATAGGTTGAGAACCACTTGTCTAGAATATCTCAACATATTTAACAAAGGACTATCGATTTATATACATATATTATATAATATATATTATACATATACCTCTATTTTCCAAACACACATACTATATGATCCCTTCACTAGGAAAATACACAATGAAGCAATTATATACCTCAGACTGCAAAACTCAGAATACCCCTTTTGGCTAATCTATGATAAAATGTTTGTTTTCATACATTGTTGGGACAGCGTCTATTTCTCCATGCTTTGAAAAAGGAAACTGTATTAGCAACATTAAAATTTTAAATGGATTGTCTTTGAATCCAGCAACTCTTCTCCTAAGGAGGCCTAACCGCTGACATGATCATCGCCGTCATCCAACAAACACAGCTGCAGAGAATTAGAGCGTCAACCAGGAGCAGAGAATGCCTGCGCTGGACTAGTCTCCTGCTGTCTTTGGGAGGGGAGCCAAGAGTTATCATCCTCTTCATTCCCTAGAGAGAGCTAAAATCCACAGCCTTAACATTTCGTATTTTCTAATACATATATTTGAAAGTAACATAATAATAATAATAATTATAAATGCATGTGTGTCTTGTACTATGAAAGGACATAATGCTACGAACTCAACACACAGCATTAAGCAGATTCTCAAGGCATTAGAAAAATTACGCTCATATAGAGACAAACATTTGATAGGATAAAGGGTAAAATGCGCTTCCAACTATTTCAAACTTTTCTAGTCTTTAGTAACTATATCACATTACAGGGTTAAGATTCATTCTAATTTTCAAAGTTTTATAATTTCTCAAATACGGGTACAAAACTTTCAGTGACCAACAGTGGTCAGATGGTAGAAGGAAAACCAAGGACTGGAGAGATGTCTCAGGGCTCAAGAACACTGGCTGCTCTTGCAGAGGACCCAGGTTGGATTCCGGCACCACATGGCAGCTCATCACTATCTGTAACTCCAGTTTCAGGAGCTCCAACCCCCTCTGCTGTTCTCAGTGGGCCCCAGGCACGCATGTGGTGCACAGCCATACATGTAGACAAAACACTCACACACACAAAATAAAAATAATAAAAATTTTAAAGTTGTTAAAATTAAAAGAAAAAAGCTAAGCACTTCGTTGAAATCCCTCACACAGCTCACACAGTCCTCCCCCTCCGATAGTGCCCATGGTTTCTCTCCCAGAGTCCTTAACAGTTTCCATTCTGAAAACCAAGTTCAGGAAAATCTCAACTAAATGCATGCCTTTGGTTTTCTTCATCTGACCACGGCTGCTCACCAAAATTTCTGAACCTGTAATTAGGAAACCATGTTTAAGGGCTTGGGGGAGGGGAGCCTGGGCTGAGACACCACGTGGTTCCAAACTTGTGCCTAGCACTATGGGGAGGCAGTGAAACCTTCAGCAGGAAGGAAAAAGAACCAAGTGGAAGGAGGTTAGGAGAATGTCTCCCTCACTGTGGATCTGCTATCTTGTTTTGATTTTGGTTACTAAATATATGTTTTATTGAATATTTGTTTTGGTTATTGAATATATGGGGTTCTGTTGTTCTTGGTTTTGGTTATTTATAGTACATTTAGGGTTCTATTATTTGAGTTTGGTTTTGGTTATTGAGCATGTGTTTGAAGTTCTGTTGTTGATTTTGGTTTTGGTTATTAGAATAGGCTTGGGGTTCTGCTGTTTTAGTTTTGGTTTTGGTTACTGAGAATACAGTTAGGGCTCTCTTGTTTTTGGTTTTGATTGTGAGTACATATTTGGGGTTCTGTTGTTTTGGTTTTGGCTCCTGAGCATACATTTGAGGAGAGGTGGTGTGTTTTGAGACAGGGTCTAGCCTCTATCCCTTGCTTCCCTCTTTCCTTCTTTTGTAGATTTGAAAAGCAGCAACCCCCACAGCCTACCAAAGACCTGTTCTTGAAGACACATGCTGATGTCTGCTCTGTGGGCACACACTTGTTCCTCAGACAACACACCTTTCTCCACAGTCACTTTCCTACAGTGCTGGTTTGGGAAGAGATAAAAGACAGACACGCACCGCTATGGTCACAAAGGATACTGGTAAAAACTCTAGCATCCAGTCTGCACATGGCCCTCCCTATGGAGTGTGATCACTCTGCTTCTGCTTTACTGTTCTACTACATCACAATATTCATTCATAAGAGCTGCTGGTGAGCCAGACCACAATTAGTAAAAAATACATTTAATATTTAATAAAAATAAATGAAACCTATCTCCATATTAAAATTTAAAACAAAAAAATTTAAAACTACATCAAACTAAGGAAGGTCATTTTTAGTTACACAGTTCTCTAGAAGGAAAAAGTTAGAGATCTCAGTATACAACTACACATTTGAAAAAGAATGTTTTCCAAAGTCAGGCCAATTCCTAAAAGCTTTTCTCTGGGATGCGTTAGCAGATCTGCAGAATCAAGAACAGACAGCACAGCACAGCACAGCATTAACGCTTCCCTGAGTACAGAACAGCTTCTCAGGCCACAGCCACGGTGCACTCAAACTGTCTGTGTGCCAAAGCCAGAGATGCCCTCTAAAGATAAAACTCCCTTGCAGAGAAACGTGGGCGCTCTGACACCATTAGTCACTGGACAGCCAGGAGCTGTCTGAAATGCACCTACACAAACTGGTAAGGTGGCAATGCTCTCCGGGTGGACGCCCAGCCCAGCATGACCTAATTCGCCTCTTGCCCATTACATGCACTGTTCTAGTAAACAAAGGTCTCACACAGGTGCTTGTCAATGTGTTACAGTTGATGTTGAAAGGGAAACAACCAGACATGGAGGCACATGACTATAACCTGGTGTGTGGAAGGACCGTAATTTAACAGTCATCCTTGGCTACATCCCTGGTTTGAAGTCAGCCTGAGCTACATTAAGCCCCACACAGAGGGGAAGGGGAAAGAAGGGAGCAGAAGGGAGAGAAAGGAAGAAAAGATTATATAGATTTCAGGGGTTATGGGTATAATTTTCTGTCAAGTTCCAGAAATGGTAATATACCTTAAACAAATAAATACAATCCGGCAGCCGTCAATTACCCACACAGTGTTGCGGGTTGTCTTTCCACGAGCCCTGAGCATCTGGTAATCTTCGGGGACCCCATAACTTTCTCACGTTTAAACTATGTTATTCTCAAAACTCTACCTCTTTCAAAACGATCATATTCTGTCTTGGCCTCAAAAAAGTAATTTATTCAAAACCAAAGAAATGAAGAAACCATGAGTATCTTCCCTGGGAAGGAACTTGAAAGGCCATGGCATTAGGTGAAGACTGGCAGAGACAGGAAGGATTCCCACTGTACACGCTGGGCAGCCATGTCAGAGCTGGTGCGGCACAGCAGGGCAGGGGAC
Source organism: Microtus pennsylvanicus (assembly GCF_037038515.1). Taxonomy (NCBI): domain Eukaryota; kingdom Metazoa; phylum Chordata; class Mammalia; order Rodentia; family Cricetidae; genus Microtus; species Microtus pennsylvanicus. The sequence continues at coordinate 85,148,677 of NC_134587.1, forward strand.
ACGGCTCCACAGCCAGGTCTGGCTCTGCTGTCACTCACTAATGCCACTGCTGGGACCCAGACATTTCCTCTGTTCGGCTCTTTTTAAGGGGCTTATTGTTCCTTCGCTTTAAATATAATTGGTACAGGGGTTCCAAAAACAGAAAAACACAGCATTGGCCAAGAAATTACTATAAATAGCGAAAGGGGTTATGCTTGTCATTGTGCGAGAGGTATTGTCTTTTGTTTTGTTTTGTTTGGTCTCAACAATAAATGGAAATCAATAATTTTTAAGTATCTCCATCTAATTCATTGTTACTCCAAACACTGTTGGCTTATACTGCACCAAACTGTGAACCAGATTCAACCCATGTACGTCATGTCCATAACTGTCACCACACCAAGTTCTTGGCAGAATGCCTCACACGCAAATGCACAGTTCAGCTATGAGCACTAACACAACACGGAATGTTACCAACTTCCAAGAAAACAGGCTGGAGCCAGGGAGGGTGGCATATACCTTTAATCACAGAATTTTGGAGGCAGAAGCAGATGAGTCTCTGAGTTCAAGGCCAGCCTGGTCTTCATGGTGAGTTCAAGGCTGGCCAGAGAGACCTGTCTCAAGGAAAGGAAGAGAGGGAGAAGAAAGAAACCTGACTGGGTTGCATGGCTTGCTAGCAGACAGATTCCAAAGGACCACAGATGATGGGAATGAGAGCAACACAAAGGAGTGGAAAGCTGGGCAACCAGAATGAGGCCACGGACCCACCACTTGTGCTATTTTTGCCCTTGTGGCTGGCTACCCTTTACAGAGAGGAAAGTACACACTTCCTGAAGCGGGTCTACTGCTTCTGTTTCTTTACATTTCTATGACTGAAGCCTGCAGGCCACATCTGCTTTTACAAAGGCCAGTTTGGCTAAGCTGGTCCATGCTCTGCTATGCGTCAGTGTGAGCTTGCTTTCCTTAGTATCAAAAAAAAAAAAACTGTCAAAACATAAGCTAAGTGATTATCTCTTTTGGGAATTTTGTACTGATAGAAAGTGGTGGTACGTGCCAGGCAGTGGTGGCACACGCCTTTAATCCCAGCACTTGGGAGACAGAGTCAGGTGGATTTCTGTGAATTCAAGGCCAGTTTGGTCTACAAGAGCAAGTTCCAGGACAGGCTTCAAAGCTACAGAGAAACCCTGTCTCATAAAACAAAAACCAACAACAACGAAAAAGAAAGTGGTGGTATTTGTAAAATCTCCTGCCCTTTTATTGAGTTTTAAGATTTATTATTTGTTTATTGATACACGGTCTCACTGTGTAGCCCTAGCTGGCCTTTAACTAAATTTATTTTTAAACTGGTAACATATGAACATAAAAGCTGTATATATTAGGGGTACTGTGTGCTATTTCCACATGTGCACATACACTGGACAATCTCTCATCACGCCAGCCCTCTCACAACTTAAGTCACTAGGACAGAACCTTCTGCAAGAGTCTTGCTACAGCCTAGGTGGGCATGGAACTCAAGACTTTCCTCCTCAGCCTTCCAGGTGCTGGGATTACAGATGTGTACCCCTTGTCCAGGTGACAATCTTTGAAAATCCACTTGGGGTGGGGGTGGGGGACTAGACAGGTGGCTCAGGGGTTAAGAGGACTTGCTGCTTTTGCAGAAGCCCACAGTTTAATATCCAGCAATCACATCAGGTGGCATAAAACTAAGTCTAACACTAGCTCCAGAGAATCTGAAGCCTTCTCCAATACCTGCATGCACACACACATACACACTCAAAAACAAAAAAAAAATGGTATGAAAAATCCTTTTTTTTCTAAACTGGGTAAAGTGCTGCAGTCTTGTAGTCCTGGCTACTTGCTTGATGGAGACCAGAATGTGAGGCCAGTCTACGCAAAACACACCCATCTGAAGGGGAAGGGAAAATCTTCCTTCTGGTAATGAGTGTCCTGTGCAGTCACTGGACTACGGCACAATTACAGCACACCACATTCTCCCTCTTAAACAAGCTTAATTTCTATCTTAATTGCAAGAATTCATCTTTGAAATGAAACCTACGAATCTCTTATATTGACCCTTTTCTAGATTTTAAACAAGCTATAACTTTTTCAAATGTTATCATCAGCTACATAAGTTGTAGAGACACATCCTTCAATGTATTACAGATGTAAAGAAGTGAACTGAGCCATAATCCCATCATCCAGAGGTGTTTTGGTCTATTTCTTGTAGTCAGTGTGCCCAACATTTCAAGGCTATAATTATGGGCAGGTTACTTCTCTGTACCTCAGTTTCCTTATTTGTAAAACATAAAAACAGTATCTGACTTAGGGTTAATATGAGCATCAACAGAAAGAACGCACACAAAGCACAACAGCAACTAAAAGGCACGTGAGTTATAAACCAGCACTGGTCCTCTTTCTATGTACATACTGTATGACAGCACAGAGGTAGAGGCCAGGATTGCAAGTCTTCTTCAATTGCTCTGACTTGATTTTGGCGAACAAGGTCTCCCATTTAACCTGGAGCTTGCCTAATCTAAGAAAATAATAAATATTACCACAAATGCAAAATTTCCTTACATTACTCAATACTGATAGATTTTTAAAGGAAGCTAATAAAACTTAGAATGTTTGTTTGTTTTTTGTTTTTCAAGACAGAATTTCTCTGTGTAGCCCTAACTGTCCAGGAACTTACTTGCTCTGTAGACCAGGCTGGCCTCAAGCTCATAGAGATCCACCTGCGTCTGCCTCCCAAGTGCTAGGATTAAAAGCATGTGCCACCATTGCCCAGTTGAATATTTTCCAATGTATTTGAAAAAAATCAGACTTCCGTGGTGGTAATGTTTTATTCCTTACACACCAATCTGAAGGGCTTTAAAACACACACACACACACACACACACACACACGCACACACACACACATTGAGACAAATTAAAGTTCACTGTTTGCAAACATAAATTACAACATGCACTTGAAAACACATAGACAAATAGTAATATAAAATGGATAGAAATGGAAGGACATGGAGCGAAGAGTGGAGCTGGAGAAAGGCATCAAAAAGTAAACTAACTCCAGAAAACGTAGCTAAAATCTCTCACATGAGCATTTTGCATTCCTGAAAACATTTACGTGATAAGAATTCTGGGCGAGTGGTTACTTAGTTCTACCATATGACATTCGCGTCATTGGAGCTAATCCAGCCAGTCTCGGGTTTCCACAATGTGAATCACATTTCCATCAATTTGCTCAGTCATCTAATGATCACCGAGGACTCACTCTATCTGCTTGGCACTTAGCTGGCCACTGGACAGACAACAGCAAACAAATTGTATTTTCTGTGCTCGTGGGACTTAATCTATTCTTGATGGGCACTAATAACCAAGTAGCTAATCAGCTACTGAACTACAGGAGTGCGCTCAAGAATCCAATGTTCATCCTATTCTAGAAGCCTCCATCCACTTCACTCTCAATCCCTCCCTTCAGTCATGGAAGGAAGCCACTCAAACACGTTATGAGTCTCTAAGAGCGTTCCATAAGAATTTGAGATTCATACATAATTTCATTTCCTAAGAGACAACACTGAACCTAAATGATAACCAACCTAATCTCCCCTGCTTCAGGGCTTGTATATAATCCAACAACTAGATGAATCACACAAGACTGCTTGTTTTCCGAGGTTTAATACTCCATTTTTTTATAAAATACCATAATACTATTTCATTAATTGGCTGGCTAGATTTTAAATAAAAACTGGTGATAAAATAATTGTACATAGTTATAAAAATTACATTGGTTATTTGATTCGGTGAAACCTGCTATTTCACAGTCCTCTGAAACATACGTGTATAAAATACTAAGGGTAAAACCGAAAGCACAGTTCAACTGAATCTACTCACAGAGTGTGTTGAGTCCTTCCTAAGGGCAGCCTAAAGCTAACAATAACACTGTCTCTTCCCTTTCTATCTAAAATCAATGTGCTGGAATTCAATGACTAAATATTCCACAGGAGCAGATCTGCCTCTGACAAGACAGAGAGCTAAGAAACCTGCACTAAGCCAGTTGTGGTGGCACGTGTTGTAGGGATAAGTCCCGCCCCTTAGGAGGCGTGTTCGCCTCGGGCTAATGTCTGCCTATAAATTTGGTGAGCGTGCTCCGAGCTGTCTCTTCTACTTTCCTGGTCTCCGCGGGAACGGTGGTTCTGTAAGTCTATTTCTACATTAAAATATATATATTTTTACAAACTGTCTGCATTCGTTTACGCCGTTACAACATGTCTTTAATCCCAGCACTCGGGAGGCAGAGGCAGGTGGATCTCTGTGAGTTCGAGGCCAGCCTGGTCTACAAAGCAGGTTCCAGGACAGCCAGGGCTGTTACACAAAGAAACCCTGTCTCAAAATCAGAAAGAGAGAGTGCGTGCTGCAGGCACCCACATGGCATTGTGTCAACACAAAGGTGACTGTGACATTCCTTTTCCTTCATCCACAATGACATCTGGAAGCCCCTCTCTACAACTTGAACACAATTAATTTTCCAAATACATTTGGGAAAGTTCTTTGAAGACAGTTTTATAGACCCTTCTGTGTATCTGCTAGCCTGGAATTCACCATAGCTCAGGCTAACATTGAAACATTGAACCTCCCATGCAATCAGATATGAACTACCACATCTAACTCTCTTTCTTTCTTTCTTTCTTTCTTTCTTTCTTTCTTTCTTTCTTTCTTCCTTTTCTTTCCCTTCCTTCCTTCCTTTCCTTCCTTCCTTCCTTCCTTCCTTCCTTCCTTCCTTCCTTCCTTCCTTCTTTCTTTCTTTCTTTCTTTCTTTCTTTCTTTCTTTCTTTGTTTTTGAAACATATCTTTTGTGTAGCTCTGGCTGTCCTGGAACTCACTCTGTAGACAAGGCTAGAACTCAAACTCACAGAGATCCGCCTGCCTCTGCCTCCTGAGTGCTGGGATTAAAGACATGTGCCACCACTATCTGGCTGGAATAGTATTTTTAACAATAATTTTTGAGATCCCTGGATCCCACTTTGAGAAACACTGCTAAATAGTCCAGAAAAGAATCTGAAATTTAACTGTGAAACAAGGATTCCGTACAAACAGAGAGATTCAGCCATGGGACAGGAGATGCCGCTCAGCTGGGCACAAGCTTCCCTGTGAACAAGAGCTCCTGAAGAGAAGCTGCGGCCGGCTGTGAACGAAACTGAATCTGTCTGACTGGCAGAGACTGACTAGAACTTCGGTACTGTGGAGAGGTTGGGACACTGCAGGCCCAGAGGCTAATTCTGGCCCTCTGAAACAGCCACTCCTTGCCCACCTCTGTACCAGGACTAATGTCTTGTGAGGATAGATAAACAAACCTTTCACAATCTACTGACTCAGGGAGAACACTGGAGGCCACCAATCCAAAGGCTAAGAATGTCATCAGATAAAGCAGACAGTGATTACCACCTGCACCTCAATTCCAGCACCCCGGAGGCAGGAGGATCTAAGAGTTCAAGGCCAGTCTGGTTTGTGGAGTTTCAGGACAGTGGGAGCTACACAGAGAAAACCTGTCTTGAAAAAAAAAAAAAAGCAAGAGCTATCAGCTCAATGAATGAGTTAGTTTTGAATGAATACAGTGCCTATAATGTTTCACACTACATAGGGAAGCTGAATCAATCATTCCTGAACCTTTAACATGGCTAAAACAGACCCCTAAGTGTATACACAAATTAAGCATATACTCAGCCCAACCACTTCAGAAATTTCTGTAGAATAATACTTTTATACACTGTGAAGATATTTTACTCTCATTGGTTTAATAAAGAGTCAACTGGCCAATAGCTAGGCAGAAAGAGGTAGGCTAGGCGGGAGAACCAGAGACAGAAAGAATGCTAGGAAGGAGGGAGGAGTCACGGTGCTGAAAAAAGGCACCACACCACGTGGTCACGTGGTAGAGCATAGATAAGAAATATGGGTTAATGTAAGTTGAAAGAGCTAGTTAGTAACAAGCCTAAGCTATCAGCTGAGTGTAGACAGCTTGTTTCCTGGCCACCCAGCCCAAATAATCACACAGAAACTATTACTAATTACAACACTGCTTGGCCTATTAGCTCAGGCTTCTTATCAACTAACTCTTACATCTTAAATTAACCCATTTCTATTAATCTATGTATTGGCACAAGGCTTTGGCTTACTGGTAAGGGTCTAGCATCTGTCTCCTTCCACAGCTACATAGCTTCTCTCTCTCTCTCTCTCTCTCTCTCTCTCTCTCTCTCTCTCTCTCTCCTCTCCCTCTCCCTCTCCCTCTCCCTCTCCCTCTCCATCTCCTTCTCTTTCTCTTTCTCTTGCAGCCTGGCTATATTCTGCCCTGTTATAGTCCAAAGAGGTTTCTTTGTTAACCAATAGTAATAAAACATATTCATAGCATACAGAGGGAAATCCCACATCAGCTGAGCATTTATAATTAATAATAAGTTTCTGTATGATTATTTGGGAGTGGGCTGGCAAGACAGAAAACCCTGCCTCTAAGAAATCAGTATGGAAATTCCTCAAACACTACTAAAAAGAGACCTACTATAGCACTCCTGGGTGTTTATCCAAGAGCAATGAGGTCAGCATACAAAGTAGAGATTGCACACTGTCTTTACTGTATTCACAATAGCACCAGCCTAGGTTTTGTCAGCAGACAATGGATAAGGAAAATATGATATATACACAATGGAATAAAATCATATCATTTTCAGGAAAATAGACAGAACTGGAGATTATGTTATATTAGCCAGACATCAAAAGTATTATATGATTTCCCTCACATGTGGAAATTAGAAAGATTTTGTTTTAATGACCTTAAAGTTGAAGAGGGACTATTGGAGAAAAGGAGGAACTGGAGAGGAAGGAAGGGAGAGCAACAGATCAAAGTATGATACTGATACATAAGGAAAGTCAGTGAAGCCACAAACTTGTAGAATTCAAATGCTTTCATAATTATAAAACTGTACTCCTGTAAAGCAGAAAAATAACTTCCCCAGCCTAACTTTGATTGCATCTAACCTTGGAAATTGTTCCAGACTATAAGAAAATCCCTGAATGGCCAGGGTATAGCCAGAGATGGCTTCAGGCGAAGTAGTTAGCAACCTCCCCTAGACCAACCTGAACCTCTTCATTCCCTAGATCTCACAATATGCAAGGCAATCTTCCCTGATAACATTTAATTTTTCCACATTTATTCATTTGTGTGTGTGGCGGTCAGAGGACAATTTGCAAGAGTTGGTTCTCTTTGTCTACCATGTGGGTCCTTGGGAGCAAACTCATGTCCCCAGGCTTGATGGCCACCACCTTACTCACCACACCATCTCCTCAGCCACCTTCCTGACATTTTACCAGAGAATTTTGAGAAGCAATCACAAGAGAAATAAGATGAACCATACGAACACTGGGCCAGATCACACCTCACAGTATCCTGACCTTCTCTATTCCAATGGTGATGGGGAACCTCTGTCAGCCAATGATCTTTAAGAGGTTAAACCAGCTTAGGGCGTGACCTTTTGGGTACCCAAAGAAAACCGCCGGCCTGCCCAGGACCCGCTCTCCTCACCCCTCAACACAACAATTCTCGTGTCCAGCCCCCTCCATTCAGTCACCCCTTCCCATTGTCACTCAGAAGGCTCTGATGACAGGGCACAAGCACCGTCCTATTGATTCTTTCTCTAGAGTCCTCAGATTCTTCCCGCTCTTAGCACCTCTTTTGGCCTAGATGATATCTAAGTGACTACCAAATATTCTTGTCTAATCTATCATACCATGCAGCTTAGAGCCACCCACCATTCATCAACTTGGTCGTGTTTGGGAAGACATTAACCCATTTAAACCTGCTTTCTGATTCATCAAGTGGAATGATAGTGAAAGTCTCATAACTGAGAGGAGTAGATGAGTATTTCATATAATGCTTAGTAGACAGCACTCAATAAGTGTTTTTGCTGTTATTTCTTCCACTTCCAAATCTTCTACCACTTCTTAAAATCACCTTTTTAAAAGTACCTTATACAAAATGTCATCTTCCTCACCTTCAACAATTACTTTTGCCTCCCACTAACCAAGATACCTGAAGTATCTCCCTGGTGCTCCCATTCCGCCCCCCTCCCTCACCCCACTAGTCCCAAGCCTGATTCCTTCCACGCATGTCTCCCTGGTGCTGCTCTACCAAGCAGACTGCATGTCCGAGATTTTCAGACCCTTCCTCTGCACTCTGAATCTTTAACTCAGAAATATGTGTCTGTTCCTCCTCTAACAGGGACAGCAGAGGCTGGAGCACTGGCTCAGCAGTGCAGAGCACTTGTTCAATTCCCAGCACCCACATGCCCAGATGGCCCGCTCACCACGGTCCATAACTTCAGTTCCGGGGGATCCAATACCCTCTTCTGGGCTCGGAGAGTAGCAAACACACATGGGTACCCAGACATGCATGTAGGCAAAACACCCAAACACATAAAGTAAATAAATCTAAAAACATTTTTAAGTGGCTACAAATTCCCATCACGCACGACAACACTCTCCTGCAAGGCTGCCTTTCCTCCCTCCCTCCTCAGCCAGCTTCTACACTGTGTGCCCCACAATCTCTATACTTCCCAAGCCCCACTCCTCAACCTGAAGGCCTTTTCTGCCTCCGAGGCTCCCCTCACCTCTTTACCTAAAGCCCCATACAAACACTGGCATCTACTGGATGCCTACAACATCCACCAAGTTGCGGAGTACAGAGGCAACCCTTCCTGGATGTCTGCAACTGATGCGATTGGCTGTTCACTCTTAGGTTTCCTCTCCCGAGTTTCTGCTCCTTCCTCTCACTCTTCAGTAGACTGTTCCTCCTTTGCTCGCCCAGCTCCCTTCTACACAACCACTACCAACCCCTCTCCCAACAAATGCACTTGTTCAACCCTCATCTCACCCTCAAATTGCACATCTGCATACATGAGTTCAAGTAGAACACATCCACAGGTATGTCAAACTAGTCAAGACTAAAGCTTTCACAATCTTACCTCTCCCATGCCAAGCCTACACAAATGACATCTGTATCCAGTCGATCACAACTGAAAGCTAGACAGCCCCTCTCCTCCCCTTAGTAAAGGTTTACTGGGCAGAAATGAAGAGCGCAAATAAAACTGACTAGATAGAAGGAAAACTGGGTCTGCACATTCATTCAGCTGAACTAAATGCATTAAAAATGGGAGGAAGGCCTACTGTGAGGTTCACACACGTATGCCACATGAGGATAAAACCAGGAACGGCAGGTGATTTAAGTGCTGGATGAGTGACCAGAGGTATGACACTAGCCACAAGACACTCCCGGGTGAGGTGAAGTGTCCATTGTTTTAATGCCTCGGTCTCCTTCCTGAGATCGTCCCAAGACAGTCAGAAATCCTGGATGCCTCACCAGAAGTTTGTTGGGAATGGGAACTGGTCCAAACATGACCAATAAGATGTGAGGGAAACATTGCCAGGAGCATCTCTAGGAACTGTTTTGCTCCCCCCATTCCAATCATTTTCCAGCTCCTTTTAATTATTATCCCATGAGGTTGATAAAAGAGATACAGTCACTTGACCAAGAACTGACTGACTCATGAGGAGGAGAGCCCAGGGATACACAGAGGGGTGGAGCTGTGCCTTCCACTGAGCCTGCCCTGCCTTGAGATTATCTGCTACTTCTTAAAATAATAAATCACTTTAAGGCTTAAAAAAGGAAGTGGTGATAGGAATCAATCATGCTTACAACACATTTTATTAGCTGGGTGTGATGCTTTATGCCTGGAAATCCAGCACTCAGGAGGCTGCATTGAGTTTGAGGACATTGAGTTTGAAGACATCCTAGTCAACCCAGGAGTTCAAGGCTGCCTAGACTATACTGAAACCCTGTCTCAAAACAACCACCAATCCCAGCTCTGGTCCTTCCTTGTTTGTTTTTGTGGTAAAACTGAAAGTGGTTCGCAGAAATAAAACTTAATGAATCACAGTCTGGGAAGCTGACTTTTACCAGAAGACTTCTAGAGCCTAGGACTATTATGGTTCAAATCCGGGAGGAAAAAAAAGTGCTAACTTAAAGTCTGTTCTCTCACTGCTCATGATGTACTGATTCATTCCAGAAGTATCTATCCCTCATCTACCCAGTCTCCTACTGAAGCACTAAAGATAACAGAGTTGTGTTCCTGTCAGCCTAGAGTACAAGGGTTAGTGATAAAGCACAGGGAACTACTCCCAAATGGTGTAATATTAAAACACCTTTAATCCCAGCAGAGGCAGGTGGGTCTCTGAGTTTGAGGCCAGCCTGATCTACAGAGAGAGTTCCAGGACAGTCAGGGCTACTTAGAGAACCCTGACACCAGGAAGAAAACAGACAAACATTAAAACTGTGATAAGCACAAGAAGTATTTGGTGCTACTGAACACGTAAATCCAGGGGAAACTCTACCCAAGCAATGCTGAGGGCTGAAGGCAGAAAGTGGAACAAGTACCGGACAGACAGCAGTGCTAAAGGTAGCCAACAGTCTACCAGTCAGAGGCGCTAGACACTGAGACTGGGGTTAGAGTAGAAGCAATTGCCACAGTTCAGACTAGAGCTAGGAATAACAACAGGAAGCTGCTGACAGGCTTTAATTAAACTTGCTACTGAGGAAGGATCTGCATAGGCCTGTCTTTTTAAAGAATAAATTAACGAAGCAGCCCACACAGAGGCAGACAGACCAACTGAGGCTGTTGCAGTTGCTGTGGTGGGGACATGCAAAGACAGGGCGAGATTGCAAGATGTCAGGGGTCTCAGGCTACTGAGTGAAAGAAACAGGACAACCTTCCTATCTCCTATCAAGCCTTAAAAATAGCTCAGGGGAAAAAAAGAAAAGAAGAAGGAAGGAGGGAAGAAGAAAAAGGAAGATGAAAAAGAGGAGGAGAAGGAGAAGAAGCCACCTCTGTCTCCAGAATTAACCCCATCTGTAGCACTAGGGAAGGGAGACAGTGGAGCACCAAGAAATGCCCTTTCCTTGGGCTCTGTATCAAGCAAGAAACTGAGAAACTAACTCACAGAAATGTAGATGGCTAAAGGGAAAACAGTCAGGGTGAAGGGGGCCGAGCAAGGGTGAAGGGGGCAGAGTAAGAGTGAAAAGAGGGAGGAGTAAGGGTGAAGTGGGAGGAGTAAGGGTGAAAGAGGGTGGAGTAAGGATGAAGGGGAGGAGTAAGGGTGAAGGAGGAGGAGTAAGGGTGAAGGGGGAGGAGTAAGGGTGAAGGGGGAGGAGTAAGGGTGAAGGGGGAGGAGTAAGGGTGAAGGGGGAGGAGTAAGGGTAGGATCAGATGGTGAGGTACTACTTACAAGAAGATCGTAAAAGCCTATAGCTATTATATTCCATATAGAGGAAGGTGAGAAATAAAGTTATCAATCTACTTATGAAAGAAACAAAAGTTGCAAATTCATTTTCTAAAAGGTGTGTTCAACACTTGTGAAAACAAGTCTTCACAAGATCGCAGGGCAAAAGTTGGGAGCCTGGGGGTGGGGATGAGGGTGGGGTGGGAGGAAGGGGAGAGGGGGAGAGAAAAGGGAGAAAGGAAGGATAGGGGAGAGCATGTGGGAGTGGGATGGTTGAGATGGAGGAAGGGCAGATATGGGAGCAGGGAAGAAGATATCTTGTGAGAGCCATTTTAGGGTTGGCAAGAGACTTGGCTCTAGAGGGGATCCCAGGTGTCCACAAGGATGTCCCCAGCTAGGTCCTTGGGCAGTGAGGAGAGGGTGCCTGAACTGGCCTTGTCCCGTAGTCACACTGATGAATATCTCGAATATCACCATAGAACCTTTGTCCGGCGATGGATGGAGACAGAGGCAGAGACCCACACTGGAGCACTGGACTGAGCTCCCAAGGTCCAGTTGAAGAGCAGAACATGACCAAGGAAGTCAGGACCATGAGGGGTGCGTCCACCCACTAAGACAGTGTGCCTGATCTAATGAGAGCTCACCAAAGCCAGCTGGACTGGAACTGAACGAGCATGTGATCAAACCGGACTCTCTGAATGTGGCTGACAATGGGGGCTGACTGAGAAGCCAATGATAATGGCACTGGGATTTGTTACTACTGCACGTACTGGCTTTTTGGGATCCTAGTCTGTTTGGATGCACACCTTCCTTGGCCTGGATGGAGGAGGGAGGGCCTTGAACTTCCCACAGGGCAGGGTACCTTGTCCTCTCTTAGGACTGGAGGGGGAGGAGAGATGGTGAGTGGGGGAGTGGGAGGGAATTGGGAGGAGGGGAGGAAGTGGAAATTTTAAATGGTATTATTTACAAAGCAATAAAAATTTAAAAAAAGAAAGAAAACAAGTCTTCATCTTATTCTACCAATGTCCAAGTCACTTCCTCCTCGGCCCCAGAGGCACCTCACTTTAAGTCAAATGCATCTTCCCACATATAGTTTCCTGCTATTCAGGAAATCCCCAGGCCAACACACATGCAATGACAGGCTACTATTACCTAAAGGAGCTGATGAGTGCAGGCTAGCCCCAGGGTAAGATCAGGCACTCTCTCAAAAGCCTAGCTCCCAAATGCAGCACATGACCCCAGAAGTCTACCCAAATACACCCATCTTCATCAAGTTTTCTGGAAAGCTCTACCATGTTTGGATAAAGTATGGGACTGTAACCCAGGACTCAAGGATGTGACTTGGACCTGGCACTCAGGGTATACAGAAGGTCTCTAAGGAAGACTAGCTCTTGACCTCTGCATCCAACCAATCAACACTAAGTTCGCTAAGCTTGTTGAGTTTGCATTCTCTTTTAAAAGTCCAGTTGCAAAAACTCAAGTTTCTATGCAGTCATTTGAATGCTAACAGCCTTCAGCAGACACTATTCATTTTCAGAAGCCTGTACCCTCTGCAGCAGACTTGCTGAGTCACATTTTAGGTACATACATTTTTAAAGAAAATCTAGGACACTGCCTACCCCAATGTGATACAATTTAGAAATGAACCCTACAGCATTTTTAAACTAGCAACATCAATTACCAAGGCGACATCATACTGCATACTCCCCAAACAAGAAAGCTGCTTAAGATTCTAGAGTTGGAAACAAACACACAGGAAATGGCCAGAATTAAGAGAAGGTTCATAGTAGAACACTAACATCCCCAGACTTCAACCTTCATACTGAAGTGTAGACAGTGGGTGTTCTAGTTGACCGACCCTTTGCTTCTGAGATAAAACAGTAACCAAAACCAGCGTGGAGGAAGGAAAGGGCTCATCTGGTTCAAAGCTACGGTCTATTATCTGCTGAAGCAGCAGAGCCCATGAAGGAATGCCGCTTGCTGGCTAGCTTTCCAGGCTCACAGGCAAATGCCTTTCTTATACAGCAGGGTCCACCTGCCCAGGGAGGTCACTGACCACAGGCTGGACCCTCCTGTATCAGTTAGCAAGCAAGAAAATGCCCCAGACATGCCCACGGGCCAGTCTGGTTAAGATAAATCTTTAAGTGAATCTCCTTTTTTCCAGGTGAGTCAGGTTGACAACAAAACTAACCAAGCCAGTGAGACTCTTAGTTTGCTTGGTACTGAATACTGGCTAAAAGGAATGGCAGAATGCTTGACAATATTCTTACATCAACCTGCACTATAACTAGTGATATCTAATAAAGTCAAAGAAAAGCCTTGATTATTTTTTTTTCTGGCCTAGAACTCATTCTGTATCTCAGGCTGGTTCAGCTGGAGGTCACTAAGCACTCAAGACTGGCTCTGGAGGCTTGGGCCCCTGGGGTGCTGGGATTACAGGCCTGAGCCAGTACTGGGGAGCACCGCAGCTTCAGTAACCCTCCTCACTGTTTTAGCACTACAGCCCACAGTGTAGTTCTCCTTTTAAGGCTAATCACATGTATATGGCATTTCTATAGCTTACCTCCAATGTTATCACTCCTGTACCAGGAAGTGTCAAAAGCTACCAGGCCTACCCAGGCCTACAGACTAGACTTCAATTCTACTCTCACTTAAGGACTTCCACACAGCCAAGATTATCTTCCAATCTTGGTTCCTGTGACTCACCTGATATATTCACTGACAGCTCAAATCTCAAATGGTCTCACTACTTGGTCTCCGAAACAGTTTTCCGGATTCTTTTAAGAAGTGATGAGAATGTATATGCTCCCTTTAGACAGTGCTGCTGAATTCAAGCACAGCTTCCTCACTTCCAAGGATGCTTGCTGCCTTTGACTGGCATTTCCTTTTATATTCCATGTGTCATATCGCTCAACTTTGAAGTTATTCATTATTCATATGTAACTTCATTTCATATGTATCAATCTTAAAGAAGAGTTCCTTCCTAGCCGAGGAAAATAATCTTTCTACATCCGCAATTGCTGTTCATAAACCATGACATGATAGGTGTTGGATAACACTTCTTGAATACATATTTGTACTTGTTTATACATTAAAATATATCTGGAAGAATGAATAGAAACTATTGCCGGTGCCTTCCTTTATATAAGAAAGCTTCCCTACACACACACACACACACACACACACACGCACACACACAAACAGTTCATTCTTCCATATGCTTTTACTAATCATGTGACTGTATAGCCTATAAAAAGTATACCTGAAATTACGAACAGCATGAACTTAAAGTGCAGTATCCCGATGCCACAAAGAATTAGGCAGGATTCTATGATTTAAATGTTTTTAATTGGTATTTTGTAAATAAACCAAATATCGATCCAAAGATTTAAAAGTCATTTTTTAAAAGCCACATTTTCCCCTACTGGTCACCATGACTCAAAACTCCCTTAGCTAAAAAGTGAACAAATATTCTGAACAGGACAGTAACTATATTATGCCATTATCTGTTATCAAATTATTGAGGATTGTTTATCACATTAGTATAATAAAGGAAAGCCACAAAGGGCTATGTATAGTCTCTCTAATTCCTGTTTCTTTCCTTTTCCTCTCAAGTAACTAAATTAAGTTTGTTTCACTCAAAGAACATTTGTATTAGTAAAAGAACCCATTTAGGAATCCTAGCAGCCTAACCCAAGCCAAGTAGGGCAGTGGATAGCTGTGTGAATGTTCTTACTGTCTCTCTGAACATCTGCCTTTCTATCCAGTCAATGCTACAGGGCCTGAGAGGGCTGGACAGGGAGTACTCTTGTTTATCTCCATCTTCCCAGTGTCACAGAGCCAAGCACTCATCAAGACAGTAATTTAGGCTCTTAATGCTACTATTGCAAGGCTCTCGCTCTTTGCTAGGAAGCTGGGTGAACTTTCAAACCTAAAAAAACGTCATCAAATACTTGACACTTGTTCTTATCGAAATACATCTACGGAGAGCATACTATGTCCTGGGGCTAAGCAACTCAGCAGGCCAAAAAAAACCCAAAAACAAATAAACAAAGAAAAAAGCTCAAAAAACAAAAAACCCGATTTAACAAGATCAGAATATGAGTTGTGTTTCAATATTCGGAAATACTTATTGACTTCATCTGACAAACTTCCTGCACTTCTCTGTCTGAGGAACTTTCCGGTCTTCCACTAGAACCTTCTTCACACAGCCACAGCCTCTTGTTTCCCACATGCTACGACACCCGACTTCTGTGGACGCTGCTATGCTACCCTTCAAGCTGCATTAACTGCCCATTCATCTTCACATGGTATAAATCAAGTAGAAAACATTAGAGGAGGTGAACTACTTTATCACATCAGCACAACAGTCCACAAAGCATATTGATAACTCTGGGCCCTATACATTTTTGCTATTATAAATTGTCCAACTTACAATGAGGTTTTTTTAAAAACTAGTTAGTAAATTGTATCTAACAAAAAAGAAAAATCCAGAGTCTGTGACAGAAAAGGTGAAAAGAAAATTGTTGACTGACATTTTTGATGAAACCTCCGTATTTCACCAAAAATGTGAGCTATGTTTCTCTCTCACACTACAGGAAGATATGTTTTGTATTTCCTTGTAGCAATAAGCTTTTAAATGGTTCGTTCTTGCCCCATTTCTCCTGCTGTTGTCTTGCTTGGACCAAGTGCTAGGGTCCAGCCAGCACCTGTGGCTAGGGAATGCTCAAATCCCAACAGGTTAAATGGACTGGAAAGGAAAAGCACAAATTTAGTGACCACAAATAAACTTAGTTTTCCTAAGTATCATCAGCAAACACTTGAGCAGCCTCCAACTCTTATTAGGTACAGGGGATAATAACAAAAAGTGTCAAGTATAGATCCTAACAGCGTGGAGTTTACAACTGAGAACACTAAGGAAGCACCCAGAAGCATGGCAAGACTTTTAAACCAGGTGTGGCGGTCCACACCTGTGATCAAACGCGGGTGAGGCTGCTGCAGCAAGGTGAAGAGCGCAAGGCCAGAGGTCAGAGGGATGGCTAGGAGGTGTGTGAGAACTCTGTGCAAGCTCGAGGGCTGAGTTTAGATTCCTGTCACCTTTGCTGGGTGCATATACTCTGTGAAAACAGAACCTGCAGGGGATGAGACAGGATGAGACTAGGGATCACTAGCCAGCCAGGTTAGGTCCAATGGAAAGGCCCAGTTTCAGTAAGACCCTGTCTCAAAAAAAAAAGTGGAAAAGGAAAAGACACCACTGTTGACCTCTGGCCTCAACATGGGTCAATGCAGCCACACATAATGTGCACATGTATGCATGCATACACCATACATACAAAATAGAAAGATATCCTTTTATTGAATATAGATTTTTTTCATACAATATATTCTGCTTATGGCTTCCCCTCCCCAGCTTCTCCTAGATCCTCCCCATTTCCTGACCCACCCACATCCACACCCTTTGTCTCTCTCTCTCTCTCTCTCTCTCTCTCTCTCTCTCTCTCTCTCTCTCTCTCTCTCTCTCTCCTTAAAATACAAAGGAACATTTAAGATAATAATAAGATACAATAAAAAGCAAACAAAGCACAATAAGACAAAACAAACAGGAAAAAGAGTTCAAGAAAAGGCATAAGAAACACAAACACACACAGGAAACCCATACAAAATCAGAAACCATAATATATAAACAAATGGCCTATGAGATTTTAAAATGCCCAAAGCACTGTGAGGCAAAAAAAAAAAAAAACTACCAAAACACCATTAGTTCATTTTGTGTTGAATCTACTGCTGAGCAATGGGGCCTGCCCTTAAGTGTAGCTTGTATAGCCAGTGAGACTAGGTCGGAGAAAACTAACTTCCCACTGTGAGTAGTTATCAACTGGAGGCGGCTTCTGGGTTAGGGATGGGGGCTCCTGTCTACTTCCCCTCTTGGCACTGGAGACCCATCTGGCTTAGCCCAGTGCAGGCCCTGTGGGTGCTGCCACCTTCTCTGTGAGCTCATAGTGTGTGTCAGTCCTCTTATGTCTAGAAGGTCTTATTTCCTTGGTGTTTCCATCCTCTCTGGCTCTTATGGTCTTTCCACGTCTACCTCTTCAGCAGAATGACATTTTAATAAAGTTGAGCCACTGCCATTCCCCTGGCCCCAAAGTACTCGGGCAGTTTTCAGTGTTATGATAATATCAATCAAATGATGACGACATCGGCTGTTGGCCATTGGCCTCATATGGGCACGTGTACCAACACTTACCTGTGTACCAACACTTACACGTGCACACACACTTACACGTGCACACACACTTACACGTGCACACACACTTACACGTGCACCCACACTTACACGTGCACCCACACTTACACACGCACCCACACTTACAGATGCACCCACACTTACCCGTGCACCCACACTTACCCGTGCACCCACACTTACCCGTGCACCCACACTTACCCGTGCACCCACACTTACCCGTGCACCCACACTTACCCGTGCACCCACACTTACACACGCACCCACACTTACAGATGCACCCACACTTACATGTGCACCCACACTTACACGTGCACATGCGTGCATGCATGCGACACGTACACTACATTTAAAAAGTATTCTAAAAATAAAAAGAGTTCAAGGTTACTCCGGGCTTCTTAGCAAGCTCTTGTCTCCAAAAACAAAAACAAGTCTTTATCTACTTTTAACAATATGTTTGGGGTTTTTTGTTTGTTTTGGGTTTTTTTTTTCTCCACAGAAGTCAAAGAGGAAAAGGTGAAGAAAGGGGGGGAAGGGTGGGATAGAAAGATACCAGTCTTAAGGTACCTAGCTCACATGTGAAACATTCAAAATGCACTATATACGGAAAAGATTGTTCCTTTTTTTATTCTGGATCTAAATTTCTCTAGTGTTCACTGTTACGCTGTCTCCATTTGGTTGGCGGCTACAGCCTCCCCCTCCACATATGGCAGATGACCTGTGGAGTCCAGCTTCCATTCTACTCCCACGGAACTCACAGATAGCGTACACCACGCAGCGAGTCTGCGCCTCCCAGCTTTCCATTCAAAAAGAGAATGTTTGTTTAAAAAACACCAATTATTGCAAATACAGCGAACAATGGGCTAGAATAAACAACATCCACATCATGAGGAAAATGGAATATTAGGTCACTAACACGCACCTCAATTTTAAGTGATAAGTAACTTCCTGATTATCTTTGTTTTGGTTTTGGTTTTTCAAGATAGGGTCTCATTGCGTAACAGCCTTACCTGTCCTGGGACTTTGAGGTCCACCTGCCTCTGCCTAAGTGCTGAGATTAAAAGCGTGTGCCACCACTGCCTCGCTGACTTCCTGATTCTCTGACAGAAATTTAAGCTTAAATAGGCTGGCCAGTAATCCCTTCGCCTGGGTTAAAATTCAGCCCTGCTGCCATCTGAAATCAGACTGATGCAAGCTGGCTTGCTGGCACCTTTCAAGTACTACTCTGTTGTTGTTACTGTTGCTTAAATGTTCTGCAAAATCATTTTTCTAGATGAGAATCCAAATTTCCCCTTACTCAGAAATAAATCAATCCAGCAAGGTGGGCCAGGAGATCCGGAAGTGTGAACTTTGCAGAAGACCGACTTAGGAATCCTTAGGTGTGGTTTGGGGACCCTGATAGGTGGGTAAGAACATCCCAACTCTGAACCTGACCCCACCGTGGGCACTTCCTTCCCTTTGGACCTGACCCCACCATTCATTCACACTCCCTCCCCTTACTACATCCGCTCCCAACCACTTAGCTACTGCCTTCTTTTTTTGTTTGTTTCATAAACACTTAACTCCTATCTAAGTTGACTTCTCTATGGCCTGGTCCCCCCACCCCCCAGGAATATAATCTGCCGTGAACAGGACTCTTATGTGGCTTTCTAATTCAGTCCAAACTTCCAGAACACGTAAGACTCGGTTTATAAAAGATGTTCAATCACTGTGAACTGAATTCTGTGTAAGTTCTTGTGCTATTTAACAACTGTGATGTGCCTTATACATCCATAAGCAAACAGGTGAAGTTTTAGGGTCCTTACTTCTTCTTAGAGGTGGAGAAAGAGTGAAAGGAGGAACACGTCTACTCACCCACTCCAAGTTACAAATGAAAAATGTACCGTTAACTCAAAGGTTTTGAGCAAAACAGACAGTACTAAATTTTGGAACTGCTGCTGTGTGTCCTGAACCTAAGTGAGGATGCCATTCTGAAGGCTCTGGAAAGTCATTTTAAAGAGCAGAAAGCTCTTCCACAAAGTAGTAAACGACTCACGCCATCAGCAAATAGAAGCCCTGGGGACAGCAGTCACTCCAACAAACCTTTTTATGAAGTTGAGCCACGGCCATTCCCCCTGGCCCCAAAGTCCTAGGGCAATTTCAATTTTATGAGGCTATCAATCAGCCAAGTTACAGTAAAATGAGATCTTTTAAAGGGTTATTATAAACAGACGGAAGGTAAAGGTTACTGTAAGCCAAAGAGGAGATCCACACGAAGGAGGGCAGTTCCTTCCCGCATTCCATAACCACAACCGTGATGTCCTACACCTCGCTAAGGGCAGCTTTTCCTCTTAGCAAACCACAGTGGTTCCTGGCGGTCCATCTCCACCCCCACCTCTCCCCCTTTTTAAATCAGACATCAACCTAAGCCGCATTACTTCTTAACCAATATGGTGGAAGACTGGACATTATAGGTACTAGGTACAAGTACACGGGACCGGACAGTGAGCTACCGAACCAAGTTTTCCCGTCTGAAAACCGTCATAAAGTTATCTCGCCAGCACTACTATGGATCGAAAACCCAAACATGATTTACCAGTACTGAGTGCGACGCCGGCGTCCTGTGGGTGCAGTGTACACGATTTTTCTCAGCACTCACCAACTGCACCCCAACATCGGAGACCCGCCTGGATCACTAGGTGCTCCGGGCTGTGGTGGAGGATTGGGGCGGGGGATGAGTAAACACACCGCGCGTGGTGGCCAAGCCCGCACCGCCCAATCTTCCGCGGGCTTCGGCTGCGGGAGGGCCACCCCGGCCCACCCCCACACACACCGGGGTCGGCGCGCGCGCGAGGCCGCGGGCACGCGACGGAGCCGAGACCGGTACTCACCCGCAGCGGACAGCGGACGGCCGCGGCCAGGCGGCTCCAGGAAGAGGCGAAGTCCGGCGGCCGGGCGCGCGGGCTCCAGCAGACGAGCGCGATCAGTGTCCCCAGCAGCCAGGCGGCCGCGGCGCCGCTCAGGTACAGACTGAGGCGCAGCAACAAGGCGCCCGGCCCCGCGCCTGCCGCCGGTCCCCAACCCGGGACCAGGCAGCACAGCGCCAGCGCGGCCAGGGCGGCCACGGCCGCGGGGCCCCGCCAGCCCCCGCCCGGGCAGTCCGCCGCCCGCCGCCCGTCCGCAGAGCCCGGGGCAGCGCGGCCGGGGTCTGCGGCGGGCGTGGGTCCGCGGCGGACGCCGCTGCTGTCGGTGGCATCGCGGTGCATGCTGCTTCCTGGGCCGCTGACGACAGGCTCATCTCCCGGCCCGCTGCCCCCCGGCGCCGCCCCGGGCCGTGGCCTGTGCGCGGCGCCCCGCCGCCTCGCCGCTCCCGCCGCCGCTCGTGAGGCAAGGGCAGCCCGCGTTCATGCCCTCGCCGGCGGCCCTGCGCGGGAACCGCTCCAACAGACGCCGCCGCCCCCTCCCCCTCGGTGCCGCCGCCCCGCGCCGGGCCCGCAGCTGCCGGCCGACCGGGCGCGCCCAGGTAGCGGGACCGTGAGGGGACTGGAACCCCACGGGCTTGAGACGCGCGGGGGCGGGGGCGGGAGCTGCGGCTGAGTGACAGTGGGGCGGGGTCGCCCCGCCCACCCGGAGGCGGGGGCGGCCGGAAAGGGGCGCGACCAATCGCGGTGGACCCCGCTAGTTTCCCGCGCCCCGCCCCCGCCCCCGCCCCCGGGGACCGCGTCTGTTCGTGGAAAATTTTGCTGCAGGTGTCAGAAGCGCGAGTACTTCTCGGCTCAGGTGCTCCCTCCGTTTTCCCCACTCCGCTCCTCGCCGTGCCTACAGCCCCGCACCAGCCGTCTGCATTGCTCTCCAGCGCGCCCGAGCATCCTCGTTCCCTTCCCGATCCTCACTTTTACTAGTTTCTTGCAACCTCCGCTTTCCGATCCTGCCGCCCCAGGGTAGGGAACACGCCAAACACTAAGTGAAGCCTGGGGCTCCTACTTATGGAAAGGCTCCCAGAGTGTCCGCGTGGTGCCAGAGAATGTACACAGCTGCCATAATCAGTTTGGCTCCGATTTTGTGTTTTTGTTGCCAACAACTTCTCGGTACAAAAGCTGTTACCCACGCAAAGGAAACTGGTTCAAATAATTTGGAGAGTACATGTTTCCCTCTTGTGTCTTGGTTGCAGCCAGTAGTCTACAATGTTTGCTGAGAAGATAAATGTCCAAATGCTACTCAACACTGTGACAGAGCTGCCAACGCCGATAAAGCGTCTTAGAGGGATGACAGAAATAGAGGATTTCTGTAGAGATTGGGCGGTGGGGGGTGGGAAGAGATGGATTATAGAAGGCAAGTAAAGAATAAAAAAGAAGGGAAGCTTGAGAAACAGTGAGCCTAGAAACTCTCCCATTGACGCTGCAATGAAGAATTCCAAAAATTTTGACTTGCACTATTTTGTTTTGTTTTGTTTCGTGATAGGGTTTCTCTCTGTAACACTGACTGTCCTAGAACTCACTATGTAGACCAGGCTGGCCTCGAACTCACAGAGATCCACTTGTTTCTTCCTTCCAAGTGCTGGGATTAAAGGTGTGCGGCCTAAACATGCACTGTTTTCGAATAAAGCAGTGATTTTATTTAATTTAGATTGCTCTCTGAGTAGCACTTAAGTAAAATAAGAATTAAGATGCAATGTGGGGTATCCTAGCTACACTGTTTGGTCCTTTTTCTGTAAAGAAATTGTTCCATTTGTAATAAGTATTGTGCTATTTCATAAAAAAATAAGTCAGGATACGTATGAAGTAAACTACTTAAAGTTTCACAGAAGAGGTTATTATTCAAAACAGAAGACCCATGTTTGCACTCCAAGTCTCCATCATAAATTTCCCCAAAGGCATATGGGTTTCTATACTGGTATATTTGTGTTTTAAAAAGTAAAACTTGCCTGAAGATCACTGCGAAACAGCCAGACTAGTCAGCCATACAGGCCAGGTAGTGGTGGTGCACACCTTTAAGCCCAGCATTAGAGAGGAATATAACACAGAAGGAAACAGGTCTCACTCTCAGTCTCAATCTGAGGATTTATAGAGGCAGCATCACTTTTTTGTTTCCAGTCTGAAGATTCATAGAGGTAAGAGCTCTCTAGTGACTTGGCTGCTTTGCTTTTCTGATCTTCAGGTTGAATTACTCGTGTTACATTTGGCACCCGACATTTAGGGTATGAATTCACGAAAAAGCCATTTGCCTGTAGAGTTTTAGCCACCGGCACTGGCCTGAACTGTTTGTGGGACTGCAGCCCCACGTGGTCAGGCTTTCTTTTCTTTTTCCCCAAGTCTCTGAATGAGTTTGTGATTTTCCTGTTATAACCTCTCTAAAACAGTTTCTAGCTGCCACCCAAACTCCAGAAGCACCTGGGCCCCTAATGCCACAGGACCACAGGACTCCTGTGTCCTAGACTTAAGGCTAGTAGTTCTGCCTTCAGGCAGCCTCCCCGCTCCCCCCAGCATGTGTTTTTTCCAAACAATCCCCTGTGCAGGTTTTTCAGCCAGCCAGCTCTTGCTCTCTCTATCCCTCAGGCTTTTATTGTCCTATGCAGCAGCAATAAACCTCCACATCTTCAACAACGTTGTCAGTAAATTTGGTAAGACAACTGGGAATTCTTAAAGGGAAGAATTAGTTAAAAGAAAGATTTTTTCCATATTAAAAAGTGTGAAAAAAAACCATTACAATGGAGGTATTTGGGTCTCTGTATGATAATGTGCTCGACAGTTTGAAAATGGAGCGATCCGATCGTGGTGGCCCACAAGTGACTACTCAGTTTCCATCTGAAGCCCATTCTGACTTCAAAGTCATTTGAGTTCCAACTTGCCTGCTCTGCTTGCTCCAGGATCCTTGAGGGCTGTGAGACAGCTCTGATTAAGCTGACAGCAAAGAGCATTTTGCCCATGAGAAAAGAACGCCCTAGCTGGTAGAAAGAATACTGCTGATGCCAAACCTTAGGAACACCGGGATAGAAACTGAAACTACTTGTGAGCAGCAAATGCATGGTAGACAGGAAATCCTAACTCAAGACAGGAATGGTCTTGTGGTCAGATACTGACTGTGCTATACTTTGTTCTGCTTTTGTGTATAAGTCAGCTCTGAAATAACCTTGGGCTCTGCAGAGTAAGCTGGCAGTTTCCCGAATCTATCCTGTGTTTTCTGTCTCAATTTCTTGCAATCCGTCATTTCCTTAATCCTCGTGGCCCTACCCAGATACTCCCAGCTGATTCTTGCTGGAGCCGACAAATGATTAAATGAGAAGATATATAATTTAGATAGGATTTATGTAATGTCAGTTGTGAACATTAGCAGTTTTATCATTTTTGTCTTATCACTAAAATAGTTGTTAATCTGAGTGCAAAGATACAAGCCTTAGAAAAACCTAATAAAACAGATCACCAAGATATTCAAATCCAGACAGAGGAATTTAATGGAGAACCAATTTCAGCATTGCATTGTAAGAATAGAGATGAACAGCCTAAGGTTTTCAGACAAGCAAACTTAATATATCCAGTAACTTTATAGGAATTGCCAAATGGCAGAGACTCTGTTACAGCTCACTGGTCTCCTCTGAAAATGTTAGATTTAAGGCGATTCAAGGAAGCAATAGTCTCATATGGCATGCATTCACCTTTTGTGAAGCAGATGTTAAACTCGTGGTCAGTTTGTAATAGAATTATCCCTAAAGACTGGATAGAAGGGGCTGGAGAGATGGCTCAGCGGTTAAGAGCATTGCCTGCTCTTCCAAAGGTTCTGAGCTTAATTCCCAGCAACCACATGGTAGCTCACAACCATCTGTAATGAGATCTGGTGCCCTCTTCTGGCTTGCAGACATACACACAGACAGAATATTATATACATAATAAATAAATAAATATTTTTTAAAAAGACTGGATAGAATTGGTTAAAGCTGTTTTTAGATATGCAGAAGGTGCGGCAAAGGCAGGCATTGGACTAATGAATGTAGGTCAGCAAGGAATATTTAAGGTAATCCTTTGCCTTCCGGAAACGCATTTGGCTCTTGTAAGGCCAAATCCGGTTCAGTCATTTCCTGCCATCATAGAGGAAATTCCTTCCCAGAGCAATTAAAGAACCTAATGCCTATTTTTAAAAAGCTGTACTCCTTTGGATAACAAAACAGCTATAGAAAAGAAAATCAAAAATTCAGGAGAAACCATAAAGCAAGTATTTTGGCCAACTTCCATAAATGAACAAAGACCAAAATTAAAAATTATAAATAAATGATGTTATCATTGAAGATCTGGTAGACACAGATGCAGATGCAATAATAATTTCATCAGAATCTTGACTAGATGCCGATCAGGATAACTGGCTCTTCAGGATGTAAATGTCAGTTCAGTTTTTAGGAGTTGGAACTTTATCTCAGGTAAAGCAGAGCATGAGATGGGTCGGATTTATAGGCCGGAAGGACAGGGAGAAATATTACAGCCATAAGTGGCTAACATAGCAATGAATTTATGTGGCCATGATTTGTTGCAGCAATGGAATACTCAGATTAACATTCCCCCAATCTTAGAAACAAACCATAAATTAACTTATGTTTCTGGGGGAAAATATTACAAGATATTATAAAGAACAATCAATTGTACAAGAACAGAGCGCAAGAGCTGCTGATATTTCAAAGGCACCAAAGCCCTACCTTTAAAATGGTTGACAGACAAACCTGTATGGGTTAAGTAATGGCCTTTAACAATAGAGAAACTGCAGGCTTTGGAACAGCTGGTACAGGAGCAACTTGATGCTCAGCATATTGAAGAACCAACCAGCCCTTGGAATTCTCCTATATTTGTTGTTAAAAAGAAATCTGGAAAATGAAGAATGATAAAAGATTTAAAAGCTGTTAATAAGGTGATTCAGCCAACGAGCTCTACAGTGTGGGATTCCTTTGCCTTCTCTATTTCCTAAATGATGGCCTCTTATAGTTATTGATTTAAAAGATTGTTTCTTCACTATACCTTTACAAGAAAACGACAGAGAAAAAATTGCCTTCACAGTGCCTACTTGTAATAATTCTCAGCCTGCTACGAGATATCAGGAAGATTCTCTCACAGGGAATGTTAAATAGCCCCACCCTGTGCCAATATTTTGTAAGTCAGCAATTTCCTGAATCTGTAGTTTACTGTGACATGGACAATATTTTGCTATCTGATTCAAATGTAGATACTTTAGATAAAGGCCAGACAGTGGTGGCACATACTTTTAATCCCAGCAGCCACACTAGTTGGCCATAGAGGCCAGGTGGTGGTGGTGCACGCCTTTAAGCATAGTACAACACTAGAGAGGAATATAAAACAGGAAACAGGTCTCACTCTCAGTCTCAATATGAGGATTTATGGAGGCAGGATCACTTTTTTTTTTCAGTCTGAAGGTTTCATAGAGGTAAGAGCTCTCTAGTGACTTGGCTGCTTTGCTTTTCTGATCTGATTTTCAGATATAGGTTAAACCCCTATATCTGCCTCTGGATTTTTATCACTCGCGTTACAGATTTCACATGGGAGATGAAGTCAGAGACTTAAAATAACCCCTAACATTTAATTCTAATAGACTAGTATATAAGTGAATTATTTTAGGCAACTATTTAAAAACAAATGTGTTTCTCATTTTTGAAAGCTTTTAAAAAGATTTTTAGAATTTATTTATGTGGGTGTTTTGCTTGCATGTGTGTTTGTGCTCCCTGTGCTTGCAGTGCTCACAGCAAGAAGAGAACACAGTTCCCCCAGAACTGAAGTGTAGGAATTGCTGTGAGCCACCATGTGGATGCTGGAATCTGAAATCATCTTTTTTTTAATATTTATTTATTATGTGTACAATACTCTGTGTGTATGTCTGCAGGCCAGAAGAGGGCACCAGACATCATTACAGATGGTTGTGAGCCACCATGTGGTTGCCGGGAATTGAACTCAGGACCTTTGGAAGAGCAGGCAATGCTCTTAACCACTGAGCCATCTCTCCAGCCCGAGGATGCTGGAAACTGAACCTGGCTCCTCTTTAACATCCCTAAGTGTTCTTAACCACTGAGCTATCTCTCCAGTCCCAAGCTTTTTGCTTTTTAATGCTAATTGATGTTCATGGGACATTGTGCCTTGTGACACATGACTAAGGTGAGAAGTACTAGGCATATCATCACCAATCCCACAGATACTGCTGATAATGGCAAACGGGCAGATGGAGGCACCAGAGATAATTAACTAACTTGCTCACAAAGCAAGTACTCATTAGAGCTAGGATTTGGCGTCACCCCACATGGGGATAACTTCTGTTTGTACACTGACCCTCTGTACCACAGCATCTCTGAAGAACTCAGTGATTTTAGCATCTCATGATACAAAGGAGCAAACACTGGGTATAATAAGTCCATGGGTCTAAGACTAGTGTGCTATGCTTTAAAATGTCCAATTTCATTGCTTTGTAAGAACAGCAGCACCTTTGCTGCCCTGCTGTGGGCTGAGTGAGTATATAGTGAGGGGAACACTGGCCTAACATTTCCTGCATTTCCGTAAGTACATGGTTCCCAAGAGTAATGCAAGGCTGGAGATGTGTAAAGCCACAGTCAGAAAACAAAGCACACACTCTCTTCCGGCTAGGCTAGCACTGATGCTTCATACTTCTTAAGTAGAGCTAAGTCTCTAGTCTGTGTATTGAAGGATCACCGAGGTGAGGCAAGACAAAAGGATAGAAAATGGCTGACATCCGAATGCACTGAGGAGAAAGAGGCACCAAATCAGATTTTAAATTAGAGTTAAAATGTTCCTTTTCAGGTAGTCACTGTTGAGCTCTAACAGTTCTCTCAAAACAGTTTAGTATGTATTTTATTTTATGTGTGTGTGTGGGGGGGGGCTGAGTGTAAGTATGTGCACCATGTATGTACTCTTGCCCACAGAGGCAAGAGTTCAGAGAAGTGCATTAGGCCCCTGGAATTTGAGCCACCCTAAGTAGGTGCTGGGCACCAAACTCTAGTCTTCTGGAAGAGCAGCAAGTTCTCTGAACTGCTGGGCCACCTCTCCAGCCCCAAGAGAAAATTAAGAAATAATATCTTATATATATATATATATATATATATATATATATATATATATATATATTTGCTAGTGTATTCTGACAGGCTATAATCAAATGCACCATAAGGCTATCTGCATCACCTTATAGAAATCTAAGATGGGAATGGCTTCTGGCTGAACTCACAAGGGTAAATGAACATAAGGAGGAACTGGCAATTTTTAAATGCCAGACAAAGAAGGTGTACACCGCTGATCTTTGACTAAGAATGAATTAGTAATGTTTATAGGATATGAACCTCTGAATAAAATTTTAAAATATATGTAAATTATAGTGAGTGGGGTTCCATATTAGTAAGTAAAAACAGTCATATCAGAAACTTACGCAAAAGTAAGAGATTTTGGAACAGTCAGCCCTGAATGAGATGTCTCTGTAGTAATATGAGCGGCGGGCTGCGTCCCCGGCACCCGGCCGCCCCCACGGCTAGCTTTACCTGAAATAATTACACGGAAACTGTATTCTTTTAAACACTGCTTGGCCCATTTCTATCCAGCCTCTTCTAGGCTAGCTCTCGCACCTGGACTAGCCCATTTCTAATAATCTGCTGTAGCCCACGAGCTGGCTTACCAGGAAGATTCTATCCTATGTCCATCCTGGGTCGGAGCTGAATCGCGTCTGTCTGGGAGAGCAGAGCATGGCGTCTCTGTCTGAGGCATCTTACCTCACTTCCTCTTCCTCCCAGCATTCTGTTCTGTTTACTCCACCCACCTATGTTCTAAGCTATGAGCCCAAGCAGTTTGTTTATTACTTAACCAATGAAATCAACAGACTTATATATGACACTCCCACATCATGTCTCCATCAAATCCCTCCCCTCAGAAGGTGAGGCAGAAAGAGCAGAGGGGATGGAGGACACTGAGAAAACAAGGCCCCCTAATCAACATGAGCAAAGCTCACATGAACTCACAGAGACTGAAGCAACAAGCACAGGGCCTGCACAGGCCGGCACCAGGTCCTCTGTGTAGGCATTATGGCTTCCAGTTAGTGGGTCTTTGATTCTTATGTCTTCTCTTGGGCTCTTTTCTTTCCATTTGTTTGTCTTGTCCAACTTAGATGTGAGAGTTTTTATCTGATTGTATTTTATTTTGTTGTATGTTACTATTATCTCTTAGAAGCCTATTCTTTTCTAATGAGACAGAAAGGGATTGAATGGATCTGGATGGGAGGGAAGGCAGGGAGGAACTGGGAAGAGCAGAGGTAAAGAAAATTGTAATTGGGATATATTATGTGAGAAAAGAATCTATTTTAAATAAAAGGGATAAAAAGAAAACTTACCCAAAGTCATTAATCTTTAAAAAGAAACAGATTTTAAATTACTGAACGTTAGATCAGTTTACTGGGCAAATCATTATCAAGGTATATCACAAAGCTGGGCACATTTCCTCTTGACCTGAAGTCAGGGATTATGATGTCAGCTCTCATTGCATTGTGAACTACCTCCAAATAAGTCACCTATTTCTCGATTTTGTGGGTCAGATGTGTGGGCTGGTATCAGCTACAGACCCTGCTCTTCCAGGCTGGGTCTGTAGTGGAGAGGAAGCCAAGTGGTACACCGCCTAGAAGACCATGTGTTCTTACCTCCAAGAGGTTAGCTTGGGCTTCTTTATGACAGTGTCAGGATTCAAATTTGCTGTTTTTTTTTAAGCTGTTGCTGTGTTACATTTGCCCCCTTTGGTGCCCTCAGTAGAAAACAGGGAACAGTATGCATGGGGATTTCCTGTTTTATGTATATTTGTATGAATATGTGTTGGGGGTGCCGTTAAGTGGCTAGGAGACTCTGGATCCTGTGGTGCTGGAGATATAGGCCATTGTAAGCACTAGCTGTGAGTTCTGGGAACTGAATTCAGGCCTTCTGACAAATGCTTCTAACCACGGAGACATCCCCCCACCACCACTCCTGTGCCCTTCAGGATGAGTGTTTAAAAGCATGGCTCTTTGGTTAGCCTTTTAATGACCTACCACTATTTGGCAGAATACATTAATCAGTTTTTGGTGGATCATCCGGCTAGTTGTTACTAAAAACATATTAAGTTCCCATTTCTGGCCCTAGGGAGGTAGAATCCTTAGAATCTGCTCCCTTCCATTGGGTGGGACAGCATCACAGGGCACAGAGAACTGATATTCATGTCTGCTTGTTGTGAAGTTGATAATAGACCCTATCCATAAAAATTTCATTTTTACTAATACATTAAAATTTTCAGTTATAAAACCTAAAACTAAATGCTAGGCATTCTAGCAGACACCTTTAATCACAGCACTCAGGAGCCAGAGGCAGGTGGATTGCCATGAGTTTTGAGGCCAGCAGGGTCTACAGAGGGAGTTTCAGGACAGCCAGGACTATATAGAGAAGCCCTTTCTTGAAAAATCAAAACAAAAACAAAAAGTAAATTCAACCGGACTTTTATATCTAATATTAGTGATTGGCAAGTTACAAGCTAAGACTATTCAATAACTTTTTTTTTTTCAAGACAGTGTTTCTCTGTGTAACAGTACTGGCTGTCCTGGAACTTGCTCTGTTGACCAGGTTAGCTTCAAACTCACAGAGTTTGCCTCTGCCACCTAAGTACTGGAATTAAAGGCATGCACTACCACTGCTCGGCTGATTGTTTGATAACTTATGACCCCCAAATGCATAGAGGTTAGTTAAGCTTTTTGAATTCTGTATTTGTTGGGGGCAGAGAAAAATTGATCACTATGGTCTGAATGCTTAAGTTTCCCTCTAAATTCCTATGTTGAAACCTAATCACCAGTGATTGGCTAATAGGTGTGACTAATAGTTATGAAAATAGTTACGGCATATACATGACCTGTATGGATGATGTTAGAGCCTCTTAAAAGCAGAAGGCTGTAGAGATGGTTCTGACTGCTCTTCCAGGGGACCAGGATGAGATTTTCACCACCCACATAGCTCATAACCATCTGTAACACCAGCCTATGGGCTTCCAGCACTTTCTGGCTGTAGTAATATGGACGGCGGGGCTGCGTCCCCAACACCCCAGCCGCCTGCTCGGCTAGCTTTTGCCCCGAAATAACAACACACAAACTGTATTCATTTAAACACTGCTTGGCTCATTTCTACCTAGCCTCTTCTAGGCTAACTCTCGCACCTGGACTAGCCCATTTCTTATCATCTGTATAGCACCGGTCTTACCAGGAAGATTCTAGCCTATGTCCATCCTGGGTCAGAGCTTCATAGTGTGCGTCTGCCTGGGAGCTGGGAGCATGGCATCTCTCTCTGAGGTGTCTGCTCCCGAGAGGAGAGCTGTCGAGTCTGAGCTCACTTCCTCTTCCTCTCAGTGTTTTGTTCTGTTTACTCCTCCCACCTATCTTCTAACCAATGAAATGGGCCAAAGCAGTTTCTTTATTAGCCAATGACCTTCCTCCATCATCTGGCTTCCTTAGGCATGGCACCCAGGCAAAAAACCCATACACAGAAAATATAAAGGCTAAAAAATGTCTAAGGGGGCTATGAACCAGGTGGTGGGGCAAGCCTGTAATCCTAGACTTAGAGGAGGATCAAGAGTTCAAGGCCATCCTCAGCTACTTGGTGAGTTTGAAGACAGCCTGAGTTCCAGGAAACCCTGTCTCAAGAAGCCAAGACAGCTGCCTTGACTCTTACACCAAGTGATTGATCATATAGAAGGAGCCACCTCTGAACCAGGAGTTAAGACTTCACCAGAACACTTATCTGCTGGCACCGTGGCCTCTGACTTTCCTTCCTCCAAAACTGTGAAAGAGGAGCTACTCACTCTACAGAACTTGTTGCAACAGCCGGAAGGACAAACACCAGTGATGAGCCAACACTTAAAAAAAAAAAAGATTCAGTCTCTGCATCATTATCAAACCAGATGTTTTCATTGTAAAATACACAAAACAGAAAATTCACCATCATAACCATTTTCACACCATGTAGTAGTAAATACCTTCATATTGTGACTCACTACTAGTCATGTCCAGAACTTTTCCTATCAGCCAGCCTGTGTAGACTGTGTCATCCAACTCTTTGCCATTCCCCCACCCCACAGCCCCGCCACACTCATTGTTTAATTCCCATGGGTTTGACTGTACTAAGCCTCATAGAAATGGAATCATTGGTCCTTTCTGACTAGCTTATATCATTTAGCATCGTATCTTTAAACTTCACATCAGAGCATGTATTAGGGTTCCGTTCTTTCTTGTGGCTGGATAATATCCCGTCTATATTTTGAGCATTGTGAATAATAATGTTTATGAATCTGGATGTACAAATATCTGAGATGCTGCTTTGAATTCTTTTGGGCATATATTCTGAAATGGAATTGCTAGATCATACAATTCTATTTAATATTTTCAAGGAAATGCAATAGAATTTCCTATTTTGCTGTTTTCCACATCAACTGTGCAAAAGGCTACCTTCTTTTTTGAGTCTTTGCCATCTTGTTATTTTGTTTTTTACAAGTTTTTTTTTATTATTTATTATGTATACAGTATTCTGCCTGCATGCCAGAAGAGGGCACCAGATCTCATTATAGATGGTCATAAAGCCATGTGTTGTGGGAATTGGAACTCAGGACCTCTGAAAGAGTAGCCAGTGTTCTTAACCACTGAGCCATCTCTCCAGCCCCCCAAAATATGTACTTTTTTATAACTGTCCTAGTAGGGCTAAAACGTACGTTGTCTGTTTTGTATGTTTGATGTGTGGGCACAGGTATATCAGAGTGAAGTTGTGTTTGTATATGCGATGAGTGTACAGGAGTGTCACAGTGAAGTTGTAGAGGTTAATGAGTAGTAGCAGCCAGTTCTGTGGAATCTGGAAATCAAATTCAGGCTGTCAGGTTTGCTTTGGAAATATTTTTACCAACACAACCATCTTCTTGCCCCTGGATGTTTTATTGTATAGGATCTACTTTTGATTGTCCGAAAAGCATGTCTACTCACCAGGTGCAACTTCCTAAGCCTTCACTGATTTGACTTGCATCCTTTTAATGCATAGTGTCTATGTAACTACTTTTTTATTGCTGTGACAAAACACCATGACCAAGGCAACTTATCAAATGAAGCGTTTAATTAGGTTTCCAGTTTCAGGGGGTTTAGAGTGCATGATGGCTGAGCAGAGGCACAGCTAGAGTAGCTGAGAGCTCTTTCAGGATCCAAGAGGCAGAGAGGCACACTGGGAAATAGCCCAAGTCTTTTGAGACCTCAAAGCTCACCCCGAGGGGCACACCTCCAACAAGGTCATACCTCCTAAGCCTTCCCAAATAGTTCTGCCAACAGGGGACTTAAGTATTCAAATATGAGCCCATAGAAGCCTTTTTCACTAAACCATCACACTTGGTGAAGTCCCCGTGTTCTCCTTCCTATGCTGTTGGCTATTTATATTTCCTTTGGAGAAATGGCTGCTCAAATACTTTGTGTCTGCCCTGTAAATCAGTGCCAAAGTATCTTCATGAAATAAAATTAAGTGAAATCCTTTCTTTTAGTCAACAAAATGGAAAAAATGTTTCTCTTTCTTAGTCATCAGGACCAAGAAAATATGAAAATTCATTGTTCAAAATAAGAGTTCTTTCTTGAGTGTGATGGCTCTGTTTGTGACCGAACACACATATTTGCCTAGAAACACCTAGGGAATTATCAGAGCTCGCATCTCGGTGTGCCTGTGAGGGTGTGTCTGTGAGGTGTGTCCAGAGACATCAGGTGGGCTCTGATCTCATCAATAGCCTGATGCTTGGTGGATTCATAATGTTGCCATTATTAGCAGGCGCTGAAAGAGAGGAGGTGGGGCCTAGGTGGATGGCAGTCATGACAGTCTCTAGAGTTAGACCTTGCCCTAGGCTCTTCCTGTAGGGCAGATTCTCGAGCTGTACAATTACAGGAACTGCTCCACGGTGCCATGGAGGACAGAAGCCTCTCAAAATGTGAGTCGAACACCTCTTTCTTCGTTGTGTTAGGTATGTTAAGTCGGGGTTTGTTTTTTTTTGTAGTTGCATATAAGTGCTCTCTGAGAGCATGACAAGCTGCTACAAAGTTAGAGGTATAAAAACAACTCAGATTTCTTTGGATTAGGGTTGTGGAGGTCAGAAGTCTAAAATCAAGGCAGATTTGAGTTCTTTCAGGATAGAAACCATTTCTTCCTTCTCTTTGGCTTTCCAGAGCTGCGTGCATTCCTTGGCTCACTGACTCCTCCCCACATCACACAACTCTTTTATGACACAAATCCTATAACAGAATGGAAGTTCAACAACAAGAAATCATGGCACTCAATAGTCTGTAGAGAACGTTTTTAGATTGCATAACGTGCACCTCCATCATCAATTGAAGGGCCTTACTTTTCCTTGGGGGGGGGAGCGGTTTTGAAACAGGGTTTCTTTGTACCTTTGGAACCTGTCCCGGAATTAGCTCTTGTAGATCAGGCTGGCCTCGAACTCATACAGAGATCTGCTTGCCTCTGCCTCCCAGTGCTGGGATTAAAGGCAAGCGCCACCTTTGCCAGACTCCATTCTTAGGTTGTCTGCCCCTGGTGCACATTAACTTTGCTTGAACTGCATTATTTTTTTCTTTGACACTGGTCTCACGATATAGCCCTGGCTGACCTGGAAGTCGCTAGGTAGTCCAGGCTGGCCTTGATTCCTTTCCATTTCTCCTGAGATTAAAGGCATGCGCCACCACGACTGGTTTGTGTGAACAGAGCTTTGCTGAAATAAAATACCACAAAGACACAGTCGCCCTCTACTTTTATTATTGTCGTCTTGTTACAGAAGTACAAGATTACAGCGATTCTTTGTAGGAAATCGTCCGGATGTCTAGACCTACCGCTGCGTCGTGGGTAAGCGAACCGATGATGCCCTGGACAGACGGGAAGCCTTGGTTGGCTTCTTCCCACACGCGTGCCAGTCCTCGCGAGGCCCCGCCGAGAAGCTGTCGCTCCTGCTGCGAGGGCCTGATCTCTGTGACGAGGTCTCCGGGATCTACCGACGCCTCGAGCGAAGCCGGGATCCTCTTTAGCAGAGACTCGGCTCCCCGACCTCCCCACCTTTCCTCTTCCGCTCACTCGGTCCCCGGAAGCTCCCGCCGGCGCTCACGCACACGCGCACTTCGGTTAGGCTCCGAGGAGGGAGAACGGTGGAGGCGTGGCTGCGCGTGCGCAGGGAAGGGGAGGACCAGAACGCCCGACTCGGCGCGAGAGTCCGTAGCGGTCGCAGTTCCCAGGTGAGCGGCTCGCGGGCTTCCGCATCCGGTCGGTCCGCAGCGGGCGGGTCACCGTCCTTCCCCAGCGATCGGGGTCCGTTTCCCCGGTTCGGAGCCCGACCCGACGGAGGCGAGCACCCGGGGTGGGTACCACCGCGCCTCCGCGGGAGGTCGCAGGCTGTCCTCAGCACTCGGCACCGCCACCCAGGCCTCGCCAGCCCCGCGGGCGGCGTGGTAACCGCTACAGGAACGGCGGGCGGGGGCACCAGCCCTCCTCCCGTGGAAACGGTAGCCCGGCCCGCCGGACGCGGGAGGTGGCGTGGAGGCGGGGTCCGAGCCCCCCTCATCTGTGGCCACTGCTGCCCCTCTGTGGCTTCTTGAACCCGAACCCACAGACTTTTGACTTCTACGTCCCAGAGTCTGGAAAGGGTACTTAATGGGGTCGTGGACAAAGCCTCAAATTCCTGAAAAACAGGTGTACAGTTTGAGCCAAGATTTTTGCAAACCCAAATTGGGGCCCTGTAATATATATCTCAACAGATGAGGACTATCACAAATGTGCAAAATGACATCTTTTAATTCCAGGTTATTTATGTATTCTTTCTGGTGTATCGTGGAAGCACTGTTTCTTTTTCTTCTTCTTCTTTTTTTTTTTTTTTTGGCTTTTTGAGACAGGATTTCTCTGCACAACAGCCCTAGCTGTTCTGGAGCTAGTGCTGTTGACTAGGCTGGCCTCTAACTCACAGATCCAGTGAAAGCATTATTTCTATTTCTAGCTCTGTGAGAGTCAGTGTCCAAGAAACTTCCAGGTAGTTTTGACAGAAGCCTGTATGGATCCACCAGAGGGTTATAATGGTCTGACGAACTGTCAAAATCCTTTCCTGGTGTGTTGTAAGATAATCTTAACTGTCCTGTAAGACCATCATTGTAAACTGAAGTGCAGCAACTTTGATGTAAATTTTAGCAGAAGAACTGCTAACGGGTGAGACTGTCATATAAGTTTTCCTGGAAGTTAAGTCAAGTCACCGGCTGCTCTTACCAGAAACGCAGTGTAAACACCACCTCAGAAATATCACGTGCACTAGGAAGTGGGCCACCTCTTAACAAGAAAATTATCAAGTAAGCTAAAAAGCTGGTAGTTTGATTTGCTTTGCATAGGAAGCAAGGAGCAAGAACCTGGGCTGCGTCTTAAGTCTCTGGACTCCTTTGTGGGATAGACATTCTCTAAATGTTTGCCTAATTTTTGTAGATCTTTTTTAGACATTGGGAATGTAAAGGTGAACAAGACATCAGGAACTCCTGGTCTGGTAAGAACGTACCACCTCCTCCTCACCCCATCCCCTCTTCTTTACATGTTTCAGGGGCCATTGGTCTCTAGCGCCAGAGCTCAAGTGATCTCTTAATTCAGCCTCGCTGGTAGTTGGCATGATAAGGAGACTACTGTAGGCAAAGTTTTTGACAAATCTTTTGTTATCTTCTCGTTCTGCTGTTGGGCCCAGGAAATTAATGGAAAAGCCAGCTTGTGTGTAGAGGCCCAAAGGACAACTTCAGTAAAACCGTCTGCATAAATATAACAAGCCAGAGTTGGTCCTGAGTAG
Source organism: Microtus pennsylvanicus (assembly GCF_037038515.1). Classification (NCBI taxonomy): domain Eukaryota; kingdom Metazoa; phylum Chordata; class Mammalia; order Rodentia; family Cricetidae; genus Microtus; species Microtus pennsylvanicus. The sequence continues at coordinate 85,185,060 of NC_134587.1, forward strand.
TAGTTTGCTGGCCTGGGATCTAAATAGTTCATGAAATAATAATTTTACCATATGCAGTTTTTAGTGTGTTACAAGTAATTCTGTGATTACACCCATTTCTACTTTTTATGTTTTTATCTTTATAAGCGTCTGCAAATGAAGTTGTGATTCAAAGAGTTTATGGTTCATTTATGTCTCTGAACAAATTGTCAAATGTCTTTTTAGAACCTTTTCAGGTGCTAGAGAGATGGCTCAGTGGTTAACAGCCTGCACTGCTCTTCCAGAAGCCCCACATGGTGCATCTCACAGCAGCCTGTAACTCTAGTTATAGGTCGATACACTCTGACGCACCCTGTGGGACTTCACAGGTACTGCACTCAGGTATACATGTGTGCATATACAGACACATGCACAAGCACACACACCATGTTCTGCTGTTTGTATGGCTAGTCCTGGGTGTCTCTGTGCCTTATACAAAGACTCTAGACAACAACTCTGTACCTCAGGTCATAGACATCATATTTGTAGTAAAGAAAACATTAAATCTCTAATCTTAAATATCAAGTCATTGAAATTTATTTAAAATACTTGGTGGGACTTCACCTGACTTCTACTACAAGAACTACTATTCATAAAGTTAATTTAAAGCAGCAACAGATATTTCTATACTAATAAGTTTAAATCTTTCTGAATAGAAAAGTCTCCATTCCTTTGCCCTTGATTCCATGCTTCCTTTGTTAAAGTGACCCTGGAATATTTACCTTGTTTCGGGAGGACAAGATGTGAGTGTCCCATTACTTAGGTTATAAAATATCAAAATTGCAAATTCCTGATGAAAAATATATCCAATAAAGATAATGTATAGCTAAAGCATATAATCTACATTTGCTGAAATTTTTTGATAAGGAATAAAGGGGATTCGTACCTTTATCTTTTAAAAATCAAATTTTAATTTTATAAATTATTTGAGAACAGAGTTTGATGTCTATACAGATAAATAGGTAGCTAAAACTGCCCTAGATATGTGAGGGGATTCTGCTGGGCATCAAGATCTCTACCTCTAACCTTTACTTTCAGCCCTCCTCTGACAGTTTGAATTGTTAATTTCTAAAGAAGACATTAATCTATGCTTGCATCTTGAAACTAGAGTCTTGAATTTTATCAACTATAAATTTTGTAGCATGATGCTTCTTAATGGTCTTCACTTCTGTTTGGATCTAGGTTTGTGCTAGACTTTTGCTGATTTGTACTTTTATTAATCTTTACTTAGGTTATAAAATATCAAAATTTCCTGGACATTATTTGTGACATTTGTGAACCTGCTTATCACCATAATTTAACTTATATTTCATGTTTAAGTATTTCAAATACCTAACAAGTTACAGTTATAAATCTAGCCAAGGAAATCATTCTAAACACTTACACATTGCTTATAAAATTACAGATTTATGGGCTGGAGAGATGACTCAGTGGTTAAGAGCACTGATAATTCTTCCAGAGGACCTGAGTTCAATTCCCAGCAACTACATGGTGGCTCACAACCATCTGTAATGAGATCTGGCGCCCTCTTCTGGCCTGCAGGCATACATGGAGGCAGAATGCTGTATACGTAATAAATAAATAAATAAATAAATAAAATCTTTTTAAAAAAGAAAAAATGAAATATTTAAAAAATTACAGATTTAACAATCAGATTCCCTAAAGCATTTAAACATAGGTTACAGTCAACATTTTACAAGTCTAAGGGCAGAAAGTGTAGCTCAGTGGCAGAGAGCTTATCTAGCATGTCTAAGACCTCAGGTTTAATCCTCAACACTGCAAATTGTAAATAAGTAAATGAATTAAAATTTATGACTAGCTGGGCATGGTTGCACATGCCTTTAATCCCTTTTTCCTGAGGCCGAAGTAAACTAGTCTCTGAGTTTGGGACCAGCTTGGTCCACATAGCAAGTTCCAGACCAGGCAAGGCCACAGAGTGAGACTGTGCCTCAACAAAGCAATAAAAACAAAATTTATTTCTAATATATAAGAAGACTTCTAAACAGGAGAAGTTACTCTTCTGATAAAATGTGTGAATACACATACTTACTTTGACATTGTTAATGATAGAAATTTTATTACTTCTTAAATTATTTTTATACTTTTTGTTGTTTCTCTGTGGCTGTCCTGGAACTCACTTTGTAGATCAGGCTGGCCTCGAACTCACAGAGATCCACCTGCCTCTGCCTCCCGAGTGTTTGGATTAAAGACATGCACCACATGCGCCACTACCTGGTTTCCATTCTTTATTTCGTGTCTTTCCTTGGGCTGTAGGGCCACGCAATAGTAAATATAATTTATTCAGTGTGTCCTGGCTTCTGTAGATACATATTACATAATCTTCTAGTGCCCAATTTACTGTGCTGGAATTAATTATAATTTAAATTTGTACCTGCTTGCCTGGTTGGCTCCTTATTAATAATCGAAACGTTTGTATGTCTGTTTTTCAATATAACACTTATTTGTCCATTTTTAAATTTTATTGTGGGCTTAAGAGTTCCTGCTGAATTTTTCATACATATATAACTTGTACAGTGTCAGCCCTTTTAAATTTTGAGATGGTTGAACTGAGCAATTTAATTGAGTTGATAAGTGCCTAGATTAGTTTTAAAAAATACCTCAGAATGTAATTGTGAGGACATTCTGGAGGTGGTTGGGGGGGGGGGGGAATCATCATGCATGTGGGTAGTAGCATCCCACTGGCTTAAAGGATTGACCCTGATGGAATGCGAGAGGGAAGAGCCTACAGCTGCAGCCTCTTTGCTTTCTCTCTACCATGAGATGTGCAGCCCTGCTTTGCATCCTCCCTTTTTGTGTTGGATCATGAACCAACCTCCCTTAAGCTGCCTCGTGTTAAGTGTTCTTTCACAAGAGCAAACTAACTGTCTCCTTGGTTTCATTACCATTACTACAGGCTTATCTGATTATTATGCTAACAGTTCAAAGGCTACGGTAAGATGCTGATTCTTTGCTTCCAGTAATAACATCAGCTGCCAGGGACTCTTTGTCTTGTTATTTATGTGTATATGTGACTGGGTATTTTGATTGAAGGCATATGTGTGCACCGTGTGTATGCCTAGTGTCTGTGGAGGCCAGAAGAGGATATGGATCTCCCTGTGCTAGAATTACAACCATCATGCGGGTGCTGAGAATCTGGGTCCTCTGAAAGAGCACTAAGTGCTCTTATTCATTGAATTGACTCTCCAACTTCTTCCTTTTAGGTTTTTGCGGGGTTTGTTTTTAATGGAGGGTAGGATTGGAAACTGAAGACCAAACTAAGATTATCACTAATAACACGATACTGCTTTTAGGTCACCATGATAACAGAGTGAAGAAATACTTTGTAAAGACTATAGCTTCATAGTAATCTTTTCAGTTTAGTCTGATTGGGTTGGGGTAGAAAGATATTTTACCTGAACTCTTAAAATCATTGTTTATGTGCATAAACCTATACATCCAGTAATTTAAGTAACAAAACAGTGTCCTTACTCCATACAAACAATGTCTATTTAGAAGTTAATTTATTTCCTCTGATGTTGAATTTCATGTGTTTTTTGATCTTAGACAGATAGATGACCAACAGCTGCAAAGTGTCTCATACCAGACCCCCTTTGATGCAGTGAGGCATGTATAGTCTGTGGTGGTATTTCCTGCATTACATTATAGCTTGTGATCAAATACTCAGAAATTTATTTGGAAGCCACCTGTACAGCCTGTTTTTGTATCTTGGGGATTTCTCTTGCTCAATGAGAATGGGGGGGGGGGGCTAGAGAATTTAATAGAAGTCACAGCTCTTTGTGCTTCGATTCAATATCTGCAGTAAGAGAACAGAATAGGGTGATCAGCAAGTAGTGAAATGCTGAAGCTCACTGATTTATGTCACATTATTACCATCAGATTAATTGGTGATTGAAGTGGCTTAGCTGATGCTAATATCAACTATGATGATTAACCGTGATTAGCAGTGTGATTTGATTGAGAGATGCCTGGGAGAGATTAACAAAGCACACCTGCGTGTGTCTGTGAGGCCACGTCCAGGGACAGTTCAATCAGCAGGGCTTTTCCCTAACGATGGATTTGTTGGGTTGGTGGTAGAAATTGAAGAATGGCGCCTGATGAGAGTAAGTAGATGACTGACTGGGGTGTCATGGAAGGACCTGTCGTGTACCTTGGCTCTGCTTCTTGGCTCCATGGAGGAGCAAATCATGAGCTAAAATAAATAGTTCCTTGAGTTGTTTTGTTTTGGTGTTTTGTCCTAGTGACAAAATAAATGGCTAAAAGCCTGTCTTTCCTCATTTAAACTCTAATTTATACTGTGCAGAAGGGAGGTTTCATTTGGGCTAAGATACTGCTGTTTGTGATATGCCTTCCCCAATGATCTCTTGTTTTGTTGTGAGCTCTGAGACTATTGGACCATAATGACCTCACAAACTTCTTTTATTTTTAATAGTTCTCTCTCTTTCTCGATGGAGGCTTTTTGAGACAGGATGTCTTTGTGTAGCCTTGGCTGTCCTGTAACTGGGCTGGCCTTGAACTCACAGAGATCGGTCTGCCTCTGCCTCCTAAGTGCTGGAATTAAAGATGTGCACCACCACTGCCTAGCCGATAGTTCTCTTTTTGTACTGCCAACATTTCTCATTTTGGAAAATAAAAATAAAACATATTTAGAAATTACTCCGGTCTGATGGTTGAACGTTTCTTTTCAGATATACTTTTGACATCATGGATCGATATGGAGATATATCAGAAGGTGAAGTGGACCATTCTTTCTTTGACAGTGATTTTGAAGATGCAAAACAGTGTGACAGTAATTTAGTTTTTGACAAGCAAAATGATGACCTTAAGGAAAGAATAGATAAGGACACCAAAAATGTAAACTTGAAATTTGAAATACAAGATGATGACCTTAAAGAGAGAATAGATAATGATACCGAAAATGTGAACTTGGAACTTGGAATCAAAACAAAGGAAAATTACCTTACTCAGAAAGGAAATGAAAGAAAAGCAAAAGTTTCCTCAAAGGAATACCATGTAGAAAATGATCCTACACAATCAAGAAGATCCTCGTTGTCGACCGCTTCTTCAAGATCAAAAAAATCGTGTGATGATGCAAAAGGACATAAATTACACTTGTCTGTTGCAAATAGAATCCCTAAAATTGTAAAAGGTGAGGACGATTACTACACTGATGGAGAGGAAAGCAGTGACGATGGGAAAAAATTCCATGTGAGGGCCAAGTCAGCTAAGCCCTCCAACAACTTAAAAAAAAATGCAAGTAAAAAGTATTCCAAAATCAGTTCCTCCTCTTCTTTGTCTTCCTCATCTTCAAGGTCAAGTTCAGACTGCTCAGACACAGGATCTGATACCCATAAATCTGATTCACGCTCATCATCAAGGAAACATGCTTCTGGTGTAACCCTCTCGTCACCAAAACAGAGGTGTAAATCAGGAAGAAAATCAGTGACTACACAGCCTACAAGTGCTAAACCAAAAGCTGGTAACTACAATGAGGAATCAGAGGATGCTGTAACAGACTTAACTCCTTTGTCAACGCCAGACATCAGCCCTATCCAGTCCTTTGAACAAGGCATGTCACATGATCAGAAAGTAAAAGTTAAAAGGCAAGAAAATGTGAGCCGGGATGTGTATGAGGATGTGGAGGCTTTAAAACATGAGCCAAGACCTCTGAAATCAGCCAGAAGGAAAGAAAAGCAAGGACAGAATTTTGCTCCAAAATCATCAGTGTTCGATGCAAATCTAGACCATAGATCCAAACAGAAAGTCTTACATGACACCATGGACCTTAATCATCTGCTGAAAGGTAATTTTTGAAATTCTGTATATTAAGCTTGAATGTTAGAAACTAAACATATATATGCTATAAATGTGCATGGATTTTTGTAGTCAATGTCTTTGAGATGATTGACATTTTAATAACTTGCCAGATATATTCTATTATGTTATAAAACACTTTGAATATTATTTGAATTGTCAGATAATTGCAAAGATAATCAATTAGGTCCAGAAATTTGGGCTAGTTTTCAATTCCTCTCAAACTCAGAATGCTACCACTCTTCTGAGGCAGTTCTGTCTTTATTCTTGAGCTAGCAGTAAGCATCTGCCCTGGTTTACACCATTCACCTTCAGACATGGCGGTGTCCAGAGAAACACTTCCTCTAGCTCTCGGAGTGCAAGAATCTTTTAAAGAAGGATCTCCAGACAATGCGCACTTAGTTCTGTTTTCACAAATTGACTTAGTTACACTCTTCATTCCTGAACCAGTCATTGACCAGGGGAGAGATACCCAAAGCCAATCACACTCCTGCTGGAGTTAGGGCAGGCAACTGGAAGGCCCTAGGTCTATGTCGGAGGAAGGTAGAAAGAGGTGCAAATTGGGGCAATTAGGTTTGTTCACTGCAGTTCCTCGGACTTCAGGGTGTGTATAGATCACCCTAGAATCTCATTCAAATGCATATGGTAAAAGTAGAACCCAGACAGCTAAGTAATTAATCCTGCCAGTGCTGATTGCATTCCTGCTTCCTGGAGGATCAGAGTTCCTATCTGTTTTCTCCATGCATACTATGATGTGTGTGACAACAGAAACAGTGATAAATAAGAGCTGGAGAAATGGCTCAGTGATTAAGAGCACTTGCTGCTCTTGCCAGAGGACCTAGGTTTGGTTCCCAATACTCCCATGATCATCTGTTCATAACCATCTCTATTTACAGTTCCAGGAGATCCAACACCCTCTTCTGGCCTTGTTAGGAACTGAATATACGTGGTGCATGTACATACATTGTGGGCAAACACCCATACATACAAAAATAAAGAACCCTGAAAAAATAGATACAGCGTCCTTCTTACCATCTAAACTTATTCTAAAACTGAGCTGGATGCTAAGAATCTATATATACCTAGTTTTTAAGTAAGAACAATGATTACCATCCCCCAATTCCTGAGCACTTTCCACAATTACAGTTAAAATACCGTGGAAATTTTTCAGTATGAAATGTATAAGCGAGATCCAGTTTTTCGCTGTATGGTGGCAAGTCCTACTGTAAGAAACTTGCAGTAGCTCTTCTGGCCTTTTGTTGTGACAGGGTCTGTATAGCCTAGGCTGGCCATGAGCTTTTATGATCCTCCTACTTCTGAATTCTGAGGGCTGGAGTTAAAGTCTTGTAACAAAGGCAGAAGAACAAAGGGGACATTTTGCTAAGTAGAATATTTACTGGTGGACTCCATGAATAATAGTCCTCCAGGAAAGTCTTTATAGTAAAACATTGCAAACTATTTTTCAGTTGTTTAAGTGACATCTTTAGTTTTCCAAAATTATTATTCATGCTCAGTTTACAGCATGAAGCTTTTCAGATCCTCGAAACTTTTCTGTATTTTCCACCATGCACCTAAACCTTGGACTTGATAAAGTTGATCCCCACTTGTGCCTTTCTTTGTTCATCTTATACTCCATCACTTTCACGTTCCCCAGACGGGCTTTTCTAGGCTGCTTTGACTCATCTGTTTGTTCCATAGTGTTCACTGCTTGCAAGGTCGATCCCCTTAATGTAGGAAAGATGATCACGCCAATGCAGAACGTGTTTAAAATCTTCTAGTAGAACATGATCCAGACAGCAAACAGCTGAGACTGGAGTTCAGCACACTGTGTCCTCCCAATGTAAACATTTTCAAGAAAAGAACTTACCATTTCCTGTAATGAGTTTTGAGTAAAAAAATTTCACAAATTGCCATGTAGTAAACAGTGTAAAATAGTGGTTTGTAAGATTGTTGCTTACTGAATATAAATAGATATTAATAAAGATTAATAAAAGGGTATAAACAAATATCTCAGTGTAGTCACTGGAATGGTGAAACAGTATTGAATTGGGCACTTAGTGAAGTAGATGAGATTCTGGGAACTGAAGCACAAAGCTTTAGGCTTTGGTGTTATTGACATGTTCATGAACTAAACAGTAACTCTTTATAGGCTGTGGTACTTGATATAATTGCAAGAGTCCAGTCTAGACTGAGAGTTGTGGTGTTCACCGAAAACTAATAGATCAGTGTGGCCTGGTACTAGAAACATAATTTTAACACACCTTGAGAGATTAGTACAATTTCAGCTCTATAAGGAGGTTGACTTGGGGAAGTCCCATTCTTCACAATGTCCAAATACTGTGTTGGAATTAGATATTTAACCTTGGAATAGAAATCCTTGACTAGGCATTGAGGGACTTAGAAAATGGAGCAGTAAACACATTTTGATACAAGATTATATCATGAGTCTGATATGTTTGGTAAACATTTAAGGAGCTTAATGAACTGGATTAAATATACATTTCATACTTCATGTATATAAAATTGGATCACTTTTGAAGGACTCTGAAAGGGCAAAGTAAAAACATTTTAGAAATTCATAACTTTAAATTTTATCTCTACTTTTGAGAAGGAAATTATAAGAGGAAGAATTGAGACTGAAGAAGCATTGATAGTGAAGAAACCAGTTACAGTTTTTCTTTCACTAAGGTATCTGTGTGGGTATTACGGAGGGGATTAAGGGAAATGCTCTACAGACCCATTGCTGTCCATGAGAGAGGAGGCCTATTCTGATGCGATCAACTTCCAGCACGCCTTGCCTGGCAGTACAGTTTCATCTCTTTGTTATGGGCAGATTGGCATTGTGAAGACCTCAGACACATTACCTCGTATTACCAAGCATTTGAGAAAAACTGAAGGCAACAGAGGGCCTTCATCATTATGATAACTCTATTACTGAGAATTGATTCATTTTTAAGCAAGGCTAATGATTTTTTTTTAAAGATTTATTTATTATGTATACAACATTCCTTCCATGTATGCTTGCATGCCAGAAGAGGGCACCAGATCTCATTATAGATGGCTGTGAGCCACCATGTGGTTGCTGGGAATTGAACTCAGGACCTCTGAAAGAACAGTCAGTGCTCTTAGCCTCTGAGCCATCTCTCCAGGCCGGCTAATGATTTTTTGGAGATCTATGAGGACAAAGCTATTGTAACTAATAAAAGTAACCTTGCCTTGGCTTTATGCATTCTCTTTGAGGGGCTGCATGACAGTGACAGCACACGGTGCAGAGGCAGCAGGGAGAAACCAGCGTCTGTCGTGAGCTAGGCATTTAAAATGGATACAGCTGTTAAACTCTTCCACACACTTTTTTTTAATGTATGTGTGTACCAGCATGTGTATGTGTAGGGAGGGGCACATGTGCCAGAGCATGTGTGTATAGGCCGGAGGACAATTTGTGGGAGTCGGTTCACTCCTTCTACTATGTGGGTCCAGTGGACCAAACCCAGTTTTTCAGGCTCAGCATCAAGGGCCTTTATCTTTTGTGCCATCTTACAGACCCTTTTATTTTTTAATAGAAATATTATGTTGACATTTAATTAGTTTATTGTTACTAACAGGAGAATGGGTAAATATCTTTAGTTTTGGTTTATTTTTTTTTGTTCTGTTGAGTTTTTACATATTAAATATTGGTAGATATTAACCCATGGAGGTATTTGGATGCCTCAACCTTTAGGATCCAAAACAAAAAAGTTTAAGAACTCCTAAAAAAAAAACCTAGAACTATAAATTATTACTGTAGTAGTCGTTATATTCTGAAGTTTGGAGAAAATCTTTGAGAAAATATTTTTAACTTACTCTTTTAAAAAAGAAAAAAATGGGGCTGTACTTAAAAACTGTAGGAAAAATTAAACGAGGAATATTACTCAGTCTTGAAAAGGAAGCATTATCTGGTCTGCACTGCAGTGTTGGGGAGGCTGGAACAAGCGAAAGCTTAGGTGAACCGCTGCAGGCCAGCAGCTCTCTAAAGCCCTTGCTGAGCCAGGCCTGAGCTCCAGATCTCCCAGCTATTTAGAAAGGCAGGAATGGTGCTCTGTGGAACAGTCAGCACGGGGAGAGAGAAACAAGAGGTGCCCTGGGGCTCACTGGCCAGCCAGCCTACCCTAAATCAATGAGCTCCAGGCCTCAGCGAGAGAGCCTGTCCCAAAAACCCACTGTGGGCAACTCCTAATAAATGAGCCCGCAGGCTGACCCTTTGCCTACACATGCACATGAACCCCTGCAGATGCATGAGCACATACATACACACACAGACAATTCTTGTGATTCCTTTTAGCCTAGTCAACATCATGGAGACAGAATTGTCATTTCCAGGGTCTAGACAAAGGGGACAAAGACTGAGGGTTTTTTTTTTTTTTTATGATTATAAGTTCTAGTTTTCTAACATACAGCATTATAGAGAATGAGTTGTACTATCACTGAACAAAGAGTACATCTAAATATAACCTGATAAATTTTGGACTTTTTCTGTTTTGCTACAGTCAAAAAGGGAAAACACTAATTCTTTAGATACTGTCTGTTAAGGTAACTGTAATACTCCATAAATACCAGTTATACTGGAAGAGAATAAATCAACAAAAATTCAACCCAAAAGGCATTTAATAGTAATAGGAAGAATGAAAAAAGAAGTTTGGAAGAGATGTCAGGTATGTCTCCTTTAAAAAGAGGAAATAGAAGCATCAGCCCTATTAGTATAAAAATAGATTTCAAGTTGTGAAAGGTGCTAAAGGGGACAGAGGGGGTATTTATATTAATACATAAGCCATGTACACTAAGAGTACATATTACTAATATTGATATAGTAATATGTACATATGATACTAGCAAATTATATATATATATATATATATATATATATCAAAACAGAACTGGACAATAAATTGATAAAGATCAAGCTACCAAGGAGGACTCAAAATCAGACCGAATAAACAGAAAGTAGTTTTTAAAAGTGTAACTGTGTATGTGGGCTGCCCTTGATTCACAGGTACTGGCTCTGGTATACATTTGTTTTTAATGTAAGAAAAGAAAAGAAGCAGTAAGTATTGCTACTGAAGAGATTACCCCAGTTCTTGTAGGATAGAGACCGAAAAGTAGAGGTGACTGGGCCTTGGGACAGAATTGCCTGAGTGCTTGTTTACCCACGCCAGGTACCTGGACTTGGACCAAACACAAGAACTCAGTCATAGTCTCTCTGTGGCTAGGTCTCCTCATAGAGGCCTAGCTTCTTCAAAGATGGTGGCCTCACGATAATTAGACTTCTTGGTACTCAGGGTTCCAAGCAGAGCTTTCCAGAAAATAATACATAAGTCTCAGAACTATTTATGTCTTAGCTTCTAGAGTCAGGTAGCATCCCTTTATGTTTGCTTGGTTTCTTTTAGATACAGTCTTAGTTTGAGACTTGACCAGCCTAAAACTTGCTATATAGATCGAGGCTAGCTTTGAACTTATAGTGATCCTCCTGTCTCTGCCGCCCTGTTGCTGGGATTATAAGCATGGACCACTATACCTTGTGTTGGTAGAAATGGTTATAAGCTTCCTGAACTTAAAGTGGTGGGACATAGACCCTGCCTTTTTTGTTTTTGTTTCTTAAGACACGGTCTCATGTAACCCAGGCTGTAGCTGAGGATGGGCTAGACTGTCTGTCTTCCCTCTGCCCCCTCAGAGCTAGGATCACAAGCATATACTACCATGCCAAAGTATTATGTGGTGTGCTAACCATGAAACAAGGGTTTCAGGCACCCTAGACAAGAACCCTTACCTTCTGAGAGGCATCATCAACCTAGACCCACCTCTTAATGAGATAAATGTCAAATTATAGAAATAGCTTCAAAATCTCTACGACTACTTGTTTCTCCCATATATAAAATGCATTCCCTTTTCCAGCGGTCCAGGTCCAGGCAAGATTCCAGAGGTGTGGTTCAGTGAGTAAACTTTGGGTACCTTGAGCTTCTTCTATTGGGGGGAGGTAAGGGATGAGTAATTGTTTTATTCTGAACCCTGTAAGTCCTGGCTCTTATATCGCTTCTGTATTTTCTTTGAAAACTGATCAATTCCTGGTTTTAGATTGTATTTGTCTATCCTGTCTTATATGGATAATGTAAGCCATTGTATTTTCAATGTCCTGCTTGAATATCTTAGCTCAAATCCACCAGTAGGAATTTTTCCCATCTTCCTTGTCCCCATAACAGTGCTGCTAAACAATCGGTCAGTTCTTTCTCTGACTTCATCAACAACCTTTTGTTTTTTAGATTCATTTTATGTATGTAAGCAGATGTGTGCGTGCAACATGTGCATGCAAATCTCAGAGGAGTCCAGAAGAGGGGCTTGGATCCTCTAGAACTGGAGTTACAGATAGTTGTGAGCCCACAGCTGATAACCAGACCCATCCTGCAAAAGCAGCAAGTGCTCTGAAACACGGAGCCGCCTCTCCAGCCCCTAGTAACATCTTTCTCCAGGCTCCTCTAGCTCTTAACTGCCATCAGGTTTCACACCTCAAGCCATGAACTTTGGGCTTGTCATAGTAGAATTTCATTTCCTTGTACTAGTACCTGTTGCTCTGATAACAAATCACAAAACTCAAGTTGTATGAAGCAACAACTCAGATGTCTTAAATGATACGATGGAAGTTTCTGTATGTGGCTTCCTTTTAATGATCTGGGGTCTCACATATGACAACCTCAAGTTACTATCAGGTATGTGTAGCTCTAGGCACAAGTATTCCTGCAAACAAAGTGTGTGTGTGTGTGTGTGTGTGTGTGTGTGTGTGTGTGTGTGTGTGTACAGAGCCCGTAGGCTTGAAAGTCACAGACTGGGCCCAGATCTCATATCAGGGAGCTCACTTCCTCCTGTAACTACACCTTCAGGGACTGTTACACTTCTGCTAGACTTTAAGGGTACCTGCATGCATGTGGCAAACACACACACACACACATACACATATTCATAAATAAAATTAATCTTGGGGATTAGAGATGATTCAATGGCTAAGAGTACTGGCTGCTCTTTAAGAGTACATGGATTTGATTCCTAGCACCTGTATGGCAGCTCACAGCCATCTGTAACTCCAGTTCCAGAGAATCTGACACTCTCTTCCAGCCTCCCAGGGTACCAGGCATAACACCCATACTCATAAATAAAATTAAAAAAATAAAAATAAAATTAATCTTTAAAAATTTATATTAAAGGTACATACAGAGAAATTCTGTCTCAAAAAAAAGGAAAAAATTTTATATTTAAAATGAATTAAAACTTACCATTTTGACAGTACTCTGTTGGTCAGAGCTGTAAGAAGCCTACAAAAATCCAAAGGAGGGGAACACAAAATAATGTCACAAAATTTCTCATCTAGCAAGTTTTTAATTGGCAGGCAGATAAGACATCTTGTAGGGCCGGAGAGAAGGCTCAGCAGATAAGAGCACTAGTTGCTCTTCCAGCAACCACGTGCGGCTCACAGTCATCTGTCTTGGGACCTGACCATATACATAAAATACATAAATCTTTTTTTTAATCTTGTAAATTTGGATCTGATATAAAATAGCTATAGTGGGTTTTTCTGTAGAGATCATGACTGTCTACAGAACAGATTTTAATTTTGTTATTTTGAGATGGGTTCATGTATTTCAGACTAGCCTAGAACTCACTAGTAGCTGAGAATGGCCTTGAACTTCCAATTCTTCTGCCTCCACCTCCCAGTGCTAGAATCAGATTACACTACAGCGTGTGCCACCATTCCCACCCAGTTTTGTGAGACGCTAGGAGTCAAACCCAGAGCTACGCATAGAGCTTGTATGGCATTGCTTCTCAAAGGAAAATTCTGGAGAAAACTATTTGTAAATATGTAAGTTTAGATAGATGCATCTACATATCTATATTCCTTTTTTCCCACTTGCAATATTTATATTTCTTAAATAAGGAATTTGTTAAAACTTACTTTTCAATGTTTTTATTTAGAAGAATTGGATCATATTTTTTATGTCAGCGTGGAGTCACTTTTTAAAAATGTCATAGTAATACCTGTTTTCAGTAAATAAGTACCTTGTTTTGTGGTTTTCAATGAAGGAAAAGTTTAAATACTGCCCTTTGGAGGCTGTTGTTTGATTGTTTAATGAGGTAAACTTTTTATTTATTTATTTTTTTTTTAATTTTAAAAAAGTGTCATTAGGAAATGTAGCTTAATTTCCTTTAGAATGAGATTCTAAAGAATTTCATATATGTTGTGTGATGTTTTACTCTTTTGACTTTTGGGAGGGCTACCACCCAGCTCCCAAATAAATCACACACGGAGACTTATTTAATTATGAATGGCCATAGCTTGGCTTGTTACTTGCCAGCTTTTCTTAAATTATCCCATCTACATTTTGCTCCTGGGCTTTTCCCTTTTCTTCTGTATATGTTACTTTCACTCTTGACATGCGGCTGGCTGGGGGGCTGGCCCTGATGTCCTCCTCTCCTGTTCTCCCCCACTTCTCCTTTAATTTATTCTCTGTCTGCAGCTCCACCTATGCTTGTTCCCGCCTTGCTATTGGCTGGTCAGCTCTTTATTTGGACCATCAGGTGTTTTAGACAGGCAAAGAGTCACAGTTCACAGGGATAGCAAATGCAGCGTAGACAAAATCACACACCTTAAAATAGTATTTCTCAACATAACTAAATTAATCTAGAAACCTTTTCAGATATAAATATAGGTATTGGAAGGTAATTTGATATGTATAGTGTATGTGAAACTTTCAGAACATGTATCTGTCACTCAAGTTTGTCATTGGTGTGGTTTTCAGCTACCGTTCACTAATTATCAACTATCAATTCCTTGGTTTTTCTTGAGGAAGCTACTGCTTTATCTGTTTTGTTTGTTTCTATAATCTTCAGTAGTCTTTGTAGCCTTTGGTATAAATATAAGAAATAAAATTACTGCTTTTTTCTCACTTGCCCAAGTGATTGGATTAAACTCATTGTAAAATGGAGGTTAAAAATACCTCTTCTGTTTACATCACTGTCTAGCAGAGTAAGATGCTAGACTAGACATGTAAAAAGAAATCGTGTGTAGTCAAGCAGCAACATTACTTTAAAAAGATACTGTTTTAAGAGCTGTGGAGATAACAAGTAGGCCTTGTCGGGCACTTCTGAACAAGACTGACAACTCGAGTTGAGTCCCTGGAACGTACATGGATGTGGAAGGAGAGAGCCTCCATGTGCACACTGGCATGCCCCCAGAGAACACGGATCATGCACACACAGAATAGTATGGGTTGTTTTTTTAACTCTTAAAAATATGAAACCAAAACAAAACTAAACTTGTTAATCTGATAAAATATATTACTACTTTAGAATATGGTGAAGTAGGAACGGTCACCAAACTCGGTGGTTTTAGAAGCATTTCACAAGTGGGTTGTAATAGTCATGCTTACTGAAACTTCTTATAACAATTTTTTAAGCATGTTGTTAAAAATTCTTTTCAGGCAGAGGACGTAGCTCAGTAGTACCGTGCTTGGCTAAAATGGACAAGACCCTGGGTTCAGTTCCCACCACCACCCAACAAAAATCATTTGGTAATCATAGTGTGCAATTTTTTTTCTTGGCTAGAAATATCTTTTATCTAATGTGTTCATTTTGGCTTATACTTAATACAAAATAAAATGTTTGGCATTCACAGAAGAAGTACTATAACAATATTAAAACTATGGCTTTCATGGTGTAATACTTTCAGATTAAGCTGTTAATTCTAGACTGGTCTGAATTTTTGCCATTGTTTCCCTCAGTCATTGCCAAGAACATCTGTTGTTACTGTAAAATTATGCCCTCACATTAACAAAAGAGTACCTAAATTATTGTATCAGAGCACACAATACAGAGGCTCCTAAAGTCCCTAGCTGTTAAAGCTGGTGTGGCAAGAATAGCTGTGTGAATCAGCTGCTTAAGAGCTGGCATCGCAGACACCGTCAGTACCCTGGTGTGCACCAGCTTATGCCCACAGTTAGAACATAGAACTCTAAGCTACACAAATAAGCCATTAGCTCATTTCATACCTTCTATTAACTTAGATTATTAGATTACACTTTTAAGAATTAAAGTATGTGCCATCATAGCTACTTTGCTGAGCCACTTTCACTTTTTTTGTTTACTTCTGCAGCTTTTCTGCAGTTAGATAAAAAGGGACCACAAAAACATCACTTTGAGCAGCCTTCTGTAATGCCCAGGAAAAACTACTCTTTCACAAGAGAAGAGGTGAGACAGATCGATCGGGAAAATCAGAGGCTTCTGAAAGAACTGTCAAGACAGGCTGAAAAACCAGGAAGCAAAAATACAATTCCTGGAAGATCGATTGGCCATCCCCCAAAGTTATATCATAGTGCTCTCAACAGACAGAGGGAACAGCAAAGGATTGAAAGAGAAAATTTGGTAAGTAACACATCTTTTAGTCATCAGAACAATTGCATTTGTACTGGCTTGTAAGTACAACGAACAGAAAATTAAGTATAGCCAACTTTTCAAGTTTATTTACATAAATGCAGGCATAGATAACATGTGCATAAACTGTGGTAATTTGCAAGTCTAGAAGTTAACCATGTCTGTCTCTTAGTGTGTACTAAGGAAAATACTGCAGGAGGTAAAAGTTGACAAGTCTCAACTTTTACAGAGTTTTACAACTCGGTCTACAGCCGGTGCTGCACAGAGAACCCCTTTCTCAAAAAAACAAAACAAAGAAAAAGAAAATACTAAAACTTTCCTGGTTTCCTGATTAGTTAAATCACTATACAGTTTTAGCACATGGTACCCTGGAATCAGATACACATACTCTTCTGTAATGTGTTTGCTCACTAGAGCTTTACCCTTATCCTTCCGTGGCAGACAGAAAGCTGTTGATAGGCCATGTGACTCTAGCGGGGGAAAATGTGACAGACCTTGTCTCATCTCTGTTTTTCCTGGCTTTTGGATACTTTTTAAATGACCTTTCAGAGTCTGCCTCACCACATTGAAAACAATGAGTGGTTCTCCCCTATATCTGCTGGATTGTTAGCATTCATTCACCATTCGTATCAAAAGACAAGTGAGTTAATTTTTTTCAAGAGTACTTCCTGAGAAGTATATAAAGGAAATATTTAGACAAACATAAAGCAGAAGTACCACCTGTCACTACTTACATTAGGTCTCCAGAACTTTCTTAGCTTGCATACCTGAAACCTGGTAGACAGTGTAGTAGACTATAATTTTCACACACAAATGGTTTTGCCTTGATAGATGTAATTTAAAAAAATACAACTTTCTCAAGAAAAGTTTTGGAGAAATTATTTTGAACTTCATGGAGTCTGGTTTGAATGGCCATCTTACAGTTTTATGAACCATAATTTAGATTTTAAAGAACTATTCTTATCATTTTGATTATTAAACAGTGGTAATGTCTTATTTCCTATAAAACAGTAGAAAAATGTGAAATACTGCTGATTGTTATATAATTTATAACCTAGCCTGAAGATGATACATTCTTGTATGTCGGGCAATTAGAAAACTGTACAAAGCAATGTTAATGCTAACAAAATTCTTACAGATTTCAAGTAGTGTATGGGTACTGTTACGGGTGCTGTATGTTATTTCACTTTTATCCTGGCCCTACCATGCCTACCAAATAGTTTGACTAAGAAACAGTCAGTGCCTACACTACACTGTAAGCCCCCAGTCTCGTTGCAGGTATTGTTAGCATGTAATTATACATGGAGTACATAATGATTAAATTAGAATAAGTAGAATTTCGTTCTCTTTAAAGAAATTTCTTTGTAATCTAGGCCTCCAAACTCTCTTCCAGTTCTTTAAAAAAACTTTTATAAATGATAGTCCTCCTACTGTCATATAGAACACTAAAACACACCCTCCTACTTAAGTTTATTTTAGTGCCCAGTACTTCTTCCAAGTCTTTTAGATGCTTATATCTTTTGTCACTCCATTACAGTGTTATAACGTTCTTTTAAAGTCTCATGTGATTTGGAAAGTTGTATGTTTTCTCTCAAGTCCCTAAGTTTCTGCACAAGTGGCCTATCAGAGTACAGAATGAGTTGTAATTTTATGAGGCTTTTAAAAACTTTATTGGAAAATTATTTTAAATTTTAATGTTCATCATTATTTTTATAGTGTTTTACCTCTGGTAGATAAGCACTGAAATTTTCTTAAGATTTAAAGAGTTCATCCAACTAGGTGAATAAATTCATGAAATCAGGAATTTTGTAAACATTACTATTTTCCCATATATGGTCTAATGAATCCCCAGCAGTCCTAGCTTCAGGTTCTTTGTACATGCTAAATTTAGAAGTTAAGAACAATTGAAGCCAGGCAGTGGTGGCGCAAGCTTTTAATTCCAGCACTAGGCAGAGGCAGGTGGATCTCTGTGAGTTTGAGGCCAGCCTGGTCTACAGAACGAGTTCCAGGACAGGCTCCAAAACTACAGAGAAACCCTGTCTCGAAAACAAAACAAAACAAAAAACACTTAACTCTGCTGCAAAGGACTCAGGCTGAGCTATATTCCCAAACCAACATTGTTTCTGTGCTAGAAAAAAAGGAAGAAAAAAATACACACATATATATATGTACACACACAATATTAGCAGATTAACTGAAAATGTCAAGATTATTAGAAATTTATCTTTTCCAGTAAAATGCTTTGAAAACATAATGCCTACGAATTTTGTTGTGCAAGAACACAAATTAGGAGAATTTGGCAGCTATTGTACAGCTCCTCTGTCTACAAAAAAAGATGCTGTGTTATTTTAGAAAGTGTATAGAAACTACATTCAGATGGAACAGAGCCATAGCCTAACTGGGCGCAACAAGAAAAATTGTAGCTGGTAAGACTACACTAGGGAGTGGCTGCTTTTCTGGCTTCTGAAGGGAACAGAGGACCCATCCCACCGGCTGACAGCAGTGAAGTTGTGGTTATATCTACTTCATGTGTCAGTCACACGCTTGGATTTCTAACAGTACTTTGTTCCTCTCTTCTCTGAACAATGCTTCCCATGAATATTTTGGCTTAGTTTATTATTGTTATGCCCAGATCACAGAGTCCTCCCAAAACCAACCAAAAGACCCAGTCCTGTATGTAAAATTCTTATACAAGTTTACAAACTCGGACTCTGTATGTGTCCATTGTATTGGAGTGGTCAGAGAGCCCTAGCTCAGTTGGGGTTGGGTTTTTGTAGTAGCAAAGTTGGGAGTGAGGGATTTCTAAGGTTCAGGACCCCTGATTGGCTGACTTTCGTCTAGGAGTGTCCTAGTATAAAAAGCAGTGGTTGTGTGCTGGCAGGTGATCCCATCTACAATGGTTGGAACATTAATAATTTCCTTTGGATGGCCTGTTCCTGGGTGGTGCCTGGGTGGTCTCAGTTTGTGGTCTTAATTGGAACCAGGTGTTGCCTTAGGGTAAACTACTGAGACTCAGGCCTCTGTTGAGCTTGTCATGGCTGGGTCCTACAAATACCGTTTCTGCCTTCTTCAGAATGGCTCAGAAATGTTGACAGTGCTGGTTGGTGGTGGAACCTCGGAATCAGAGGGCGGAAGGGGAACTGCTGCGAGCAAAGCACTAGGCTGAGGAAGTGTCTGGAAAGGGGTGACAGAGACGCTGTAAAAGCTACACATTGAGTGGTGTGCTTAAGCTGGGGAGAAAATGATTGGGAAGAAAACTTGTCCTTGCTCGTGAGACTGATTTTATAAATGTCTTAGTGCTATGGACAGACTCTTAAGATAAAAATCAGTTTGCACCAGAAAGAGTCGTATGTTTTAAGGAACGAGTAAAACAGAACTGCAAATCAGTTCTGTTGGAGACCAGCTTCGACAAAAATACCACTTACCAGGGCAGGGACATGGGGAGTAGAAAAACAGTAACGAGAACGAAGACACAAGTAAAAATAAAACAGAAACATAGGATAGTAGCAGGAGGGAATTCCAGTGAAAACTGAAATCCCCTGTGTTTAATTTTCCATACACTTTCATGCCCCAATATGATAGGGAAGAAGACAAAAACTGCTGTACTGTGACACAAAGGACAGCTAGAACAGGTATTCGCCTCAATACTTAGAGACATCAGGTCATTAGCATTCTGTTCTTTAGACAGTGAACCCAGTGTGGACCCTGAAGGCAGCCACTCCCAAGGTCAAACCTCCTTTTATGCTTGAATATCCTGACCGTTGGTCAGGGTGGAGTGGATCCAACTGTCTGGGCCACAGTCAAAAGGACTAAGTAACCACACCCTAGGACTGGAAGCATAGCCCTAACAGTTTCGAGCAGCCTCAACTTCTCTGACCTTCAGACAAGGTGGAAATGGGCTCACTTTTTTTGGACCTCCACACAGTTCCCAGGCATTGGTCTTATTCCATGTTCCTTTCTCAAAGACCTCTGAAAATCAAAAGCTTTTGAATTTTGAGTTAAGAAAGAATGAGTAGGGCTGGAGAGATGGTTTGTTAAGAGCACTCCCTGCACTTGCAGAGGGCCCAGGTTCCATTCCCAGCTCACATGGTGGCTCACAACTGCCTATAACTTCAATTCCAGGTGATCAGATGCCATCTTCAGGCCTCTTTAGGCAACAGTAAATACATGTCATATACATACACTGCAGGCACACTCACATACTGTAGTGAAAGGAACAGCGGGCTGTGTCCCACTGCCTGAGAGGAGCACAGGCCCTTTATTCTGTCCCACCCGGCTAGCTTACACCCAAAATAATTACACGGAAACTGTATTCATTTCAACACTGCCTGGCCCATTAGCTCTAGCCTCTTATTGGCTAACTCTCACATCTTGATTAACCCATTTCCATTAAATCTGTGTAGCACCATGAGGCTGTGGCTTACCGGGAAAGATCCATCTTGGGCCGGAGATTCATGGCGTCTGCCTCACTGCCTTCTACCTAACATCCTGTTCTGTTTTCTCTGCCTAATTTTCTGCCCTATCAAAAAGCCAAGGCAATTTCTTTATTTAACCAATGAAATCAACACAAAACAGAAGACCCTCTTACGTCAACATACATGTAAAATAAATATTTAAAAAAAAATAAAACTAGGAATATTTACATAGACTTAATCATAGTAAAGAATATGCCTTCTTATTGGCAACTATGCTGCTTTGGCCTATGGATTTGTATATCCTCTAAAAGGCTTTGTATTCTTTAGTAACTGGTTTTCTAACTTCTTAACACTTCTTTTCTATAGTAACCTTTACTCAGAGTCCTAAGTATGTAAAGGAAAAAGTACAGAAAACAACTAGGCAGTCGAAATTGGAAGTGTGAATGGGACTTGAGGTCAGTGCTCACACAGCCTTTCCTGTGTTCTATGTGAGACATGGCTGCCGTCAACACTTCTGCTCTCTAGTGTATATAGGTAGAACTTGTCATAACTGATAATTGGTGATTTCAAGGGTTTACCTTTGGACTCTTAGCATAATAACTCCTATGCCTGACATTAATACGAGGAAATCAAGTTTCCTGTATTTGCTCTTGTAGTCCCTTTCCAAAGACTGGCAGGTCTGTGATGGCTGTGTGTGGGCTCCTGTGACAATGTCTGAGGTTAACAATTAGGAGAGGAAAGGATTACTGACTCGCACTATAGCTTTTGGACTTAGGACAGGTAGACACATGATGATAGAAGGGCATGGTAGAGGGAAGCTGCTTGTTTCATGACAGCCAGAAGAGAAGGCTAGGGGCAAGAGAGAGCTTTCGTAGAGGGTGCTCACAGCAGCCTGCTTAGTCCTATAGGCCCAGGCTCCCACAGTTTCCATTGCTTTCTAGTAGTCCTCTCGATTGTAGTTCATCCGGGGATGAGGTCAGATGAGATGGATGAAACCAGTGCCCAGCCACTTCTCAAGAGTTCCACCAGCTAGGGACCAGGCCTCTTAGGGAAACACCTTACATTCAAACTGTAGATGTTGTTTCATCATAGCGGGGGATCAGTGTATGTTAGGAAAAACGTCTTGGTTTTTCTGAAAATGGATTACTAATATTTAATTATTTTTTGAGATTATAATCATATCATTTACCCCTTCCTATTCTACCCTTCAAGTCCATCCATATAAAGAGAATGAGTCCTCCACTCAAATTTATGGCCTCTTATTTCATTACTGTGTATACACACACATACATACACACATGCACATTTCTAAATACAACCTGCTCAGTCTGTATAATGCTACTTGTATGGATGTTCTCAGGCTGACCATTTGGTATTGGATAACCAGTTGGTGTGTTTTTCCCCTGAAAAAGATGATTTCACCCAGTTTCGGCATTCCTTAGTTGCCTGCAGTTTCTGTGTAAGGGTGAGACCTCAAAGACTTTTCCTGTCCACTCTGGTATATTTATTGTTCTTGTTGAGCTCATATTAGGGAGGCTTTATCTACGTGTGTAGTGGACATTGCTGGGAGACAGTCTCACTGCAAATGCCCTGATCTTCTGGCTCTTACAGTCTTGCCAACCCCTCTTCAGCAGTGTTCCCTGAGCTTTGTTTTGTAGATGTATCTATTAGGGCTGGGCTCCGCAACTCTGCACTCTTTGTTTGTGGTTTTCTGTAAAGTCTTTTTTCTGTTGCCCTTGAAGAGGGGAGATTATACTTCTCTGTGGGTCTGTGGACAAATATTTGGGGTGGCCCTATATTCTTCACCCCAGATCAGAACATTTCTAGTATGTGTGGAGTGACTAAACACTGTTTTTCCTTATCGAATTTCAAGTTATAGACTATCTGACCTCTTAGAAATTATTGGTATTTATGTAGTATTTGTAATAGTAAAAATAAAACAGCACTGTTCCCCAAGTGGTGACACTGGGACACTGCAGGTGGTTTAGGGCTGGGCGGGGGAGACCACGGCTGACCTTTGGCAGGGCAGCCTGTCCCACAAGGAGCCACGGCAGGTGAAAAACAGAGACAGATAGGCACGTCATGCAGAAAGAGCTTGGATATTTATTTAGTGGGTTATGAAAGGAAAAAGAAGGGGGAGGGGGGAGAGGAAGGGAGGGAGGACCCATGGCAGCAGCCACCTCTTCCAAAGAGAGAAGGGAAGGGAGCTCAGACTGGAAGTGGAAAGAAGATCCCCTTGCCTCATCTGACCAGGTTTGGGGGGACAGGGTGTGTCTTTTAAAGGGACAGGACAGATCATTACAGTATTAACTTTCATATTTTTGTGAAGGCTTTATTGAAACGGCTTGAAGCTGTGAAACCAACAGTTGGCATGAAGCGCTCTGAACAGCTGATGGACTATCATCGAAATATGGGTTATCTCAACCCTTCACCATCCATTAGACGAGTGAGATCCACTCTTGGCCATTATAGCCCACTGAGTAAGATTATCAATGATAGTTTCTATTTATTTTTTGAGTCTTTTAGTTTTTTAAAATAAAAAGTGTGATTTGTGTTCTTATGATAGAGATTTAAAATGCTAACTTTAGAATGCATTTTAGTTTTCACAGGCATGTTCTTATAGTTCATTCAATTTCAGGCTTCATGTACAGAATGTAATGGTAGCATAAGAAGAAAGCCAAAAGATAAAATGAGTGAAAATAGCAGTGTTTTCTCAGACACTGGAAAAGTCTTTTAATTCAGTTTGTGTTTTTTTTGTTTGTTTGTTTGTTTTGTTTTTGTTTTTGTTTTTGTGACAGGGTTTCTCTGTGGCTTTGGAGCCTGTCCTGGAACTAGCTCTTCTAGACCAGGCTGGTCTCGAACTCACAGAGATCCGCCTGCCTCTGCCTCCCGAGTGCTGGGATTAAAGGCGTGCGCGACCACCGCCAGGCTCAGTTTGTGTGCTCCAAAGCCACAGAGAAACCCTGTCTCGAAAAACCAAAAAAAAAAAAAGAATAAATTGATAGGCTAATTGAATGTGGTTGAAACATTCTCTCAGTTACTAATACCTTGTAACCCTTACATATATCTTTCATGTCCTTACTAGATAGCTAAAACAAAATCAACAAACTACAGCTGCAATTCTTTTTTTTTTTTTTACAGCTGCAGTTCTTTTCAGTGCTTGATAGGTGATCAGTTATAGGCTGAGCCAGCTGTGTACCCTAGAGCTGTACAGAAAGTCAGACCGTTCCTTTACCAAAGTGGATGCTGTTGCATCATGTATATATTCTAAACTGTATTTCTCTTAAAATTTTAAGCTATTTTTAAAGAAAATTGGACCCCAGTAGTGCTGAGAGTTCCCAGTGCTTATATGACTAGTCATTGACTGATCATCTCATTCATTTTAAAACATGGTTTATTATAGTTAACTTAAGATACGGCCTTATTCTAGTAACTGATAGTTAGTATTGTGCCTTGAACATAAAAACCGTCAGTAAACATATCAATGATTATGCAAAGTGTTTGCTTTCACTTGAATCACTTTAGTAAATTCTAGAGTACAATTCTATTGAAAGTCATCTCATTAGAGAATTAGACACATCTGGAGGAAGAAGGACCAGTCTGGACCTAAAATTAGGAGGTTTATCAGCTGATGACTTGTGTACTTGCCTCAGATAACTGAGACTGTTTTATCTTTGTGTATGTTCAGGAGGAGCTTCCAGGACATCCAGTGCGACCAGTGGCTTCAGTTGTAAGACTGATCGATCAATGTTGGACGCAACCAGTGGCTTTTTGCTAAGACCGAAACCCCGGAATGTTCGTACTGCTTGGTTGTAAAACCTTTTTTTACATTGTTCATCTTATTTTAACAATGTATTTTAATTACTGTAACTCTTTGTAAACATCTGTAATACTTTTTTCAACAATTTATACAATAATGAGTATAATTTATTGTTATTCAGCGCAAAATTGTTACCAAAACACACTTTGATGTAAAAATCAGTGTTTCGTATGGTGGCGTGTGTATAGGAACTCTGTGTGTTTAACAGAGAGCGGTGTTGTGCATGGCTCTTTCCGTGGAAATTCACTAGTGATGCTGACAAACGCTGATGATCCTTGTGGAGCCAGGACACTCACTCTGCTTACTCTGTTGTTCTCAGTTATTGTAAGCATGACTGTATGCATCTCATGCCTCTGTGTCTTCAGAGTGCCTGCCACATGAGCCATCACTTGGTTATGTGATTGTTACACTCCTTATGTATGGACGAGCTGATTTCTATTTGATGAGGAGGGTGAGCAGCTTGTACTGGTGCAATTCTTGATTCAACAAAGGTTCCTCTCTGTTAGAGTTTGATTGGCCACTCCACACCATTTCACACTGGATAACTGTTTTTATGCAGTCGGGTAAAGTACTCACGGATTCTGAGGAAAGAGGTGGCTTTAACAGCCTACTGTAATCCTGTGGCTGGTTTGTAGCCAGATCATTTGCATCATAAACAAAAGCAAATATTTGTTGGGTCAGTGAGCAATATTCCCAGCTTGAAGAACCAAGAAGCAGCCCCAGGGTATGTTAGCGAGTGTCGGAAATGACACTGTTAGTGTGTGCTGTCATTGTGTACTTGCTGTATTAATAGAAGGTTAGAGCCCGGAAGAAACGCTTTAGAAAAACCAGTTATAAACAAGAAAAACTAATCACACATTTCTTACAGCTACTGCCTTAACCATTTGTGAATTTTCTTGATTTATTTTGGCTAAATCTGAGAAGCACCATTTTTACTAGTCTGATATCTGAAGGCCTATTTATCCTGCTGGGCTCTTGACACATGACACATAGATGCAATAAATATAGTTGACTATGAAGACTGAAATACGTTTGTGTCAGCCTGTAGACTGTTACTTTATGAACAAAGTGATATTTCATAGTCATAACTTTTTCATTGCTGGTTTTGTTAGTGTACCTTTAGGACATATAAATAAATTTCATAGTCAGTGACACGTTTTTCTTGAAATAGGAATTATCTCCAGCCACAGTGAGCTCTGTCAGGTTTCAGTGCTCCTGCAGTGTGGCATGTCTGCCACACCTGCGTCTCCCTCGTTAGCACCAAGGCCGCCTGCACTTTACCAATGCCAGGTCATACGATGTTGGTCTTAGTTTAATAGGTTGTGTTTTAGATAGAGCAGCAAAGGTTGGGAATGATGAGGCTAAAAAGATTGCTGAGCACATACACCACACACACATATGGTAAATGTACATACACCACACACACACATACACAAACACACACATATGGTAGATGTGCACACACCACGCACATACACAAATACACATACATATGGTAAATATGCATACGTCACACAATACACAAACACACCCATACATACGGTAGAAGTGCATACACCACGCACATACGCACACACAGCACGCACACACACACGCACACATATGGTAAATGTACATACACCACACACACACATACACAGCACGACTGAAGGTTTCTCTGCTGCTTCCTGGGGACTGTAACATTATTTGAGATCTGTCTCTTTGTTCTAGTAAACAAGATTTTATAGCTGCTTTATATAACCTTCAGCTATATAAACAAAGGTTTTATTTTTGTCTGAATTTTTTAACCTTTAAAGTTTGTGTGACAACAAAATGCAGCATTTTGGCATTTGCCCAATAGTGAGTCAGTCACTTTTTACAATGTAAGTTTGAGGGGAAAAGTGTGTATATATAAAACATTTTATGTTCCCAGTGGCATAGCCTGTGAGTACATTTTATTTGATCTCTCCAAGTCCCATAGATAAAGCTGTACTTTGATTTTAAATGCTAATTTATGCCTTAGTTTTTACTATTTGAAAGAAGTTTGTCTAAGTATTACTGATAACAGGGATTCAAGAAAAGGGCAACCATCTTTTCAAAACAACTCACAGTGTTGTAAATGCTACATGATGGTGATAGGTGGATGGGCAGGAACTCCAGACAGAATTCTCTGATGTGAGCTAAGGTGAGGAGGCATTTGTAGCGGAGGTGTCGTGAGTGCAGGAGTGTCTCCAACTTCCCCAGCACAGTAAACACTGTGGAGCACTG
Organism: Microtus pennsylvanicus; assembly: GCF_037038515.1. Taxonomy (NCBI): domain Eukaryota; kingdom Metazoa; phylum Chordata; class Mammalia; order Rodentia; family Cricetidae; genus Microtus; species Microtus pennsylvanicus. The sequence continues at coordinate 85,211,838 of NC_134587.1, forward strand.
TGGGCAGGGGCCGGCTTGTCCTTACTGAAGCTCCGCACCTGCAGCTGGAAAGCATGCTGGTCCGTGGCCGTGGCCAGAGCTCACTGAGAACTGTTCTCATCTCCGTCAGATGTGGTCAAAGATTTCAAACTATTAAAATTATTTCTTAAGGAGTAGTTACTACCTCTTTCTCCCCCAGTTCTTTCAGTCTCCATTAAGAACTGCTCTTGACAGCTAACCCACTAAACTTTGTGGTCTGCCTGTAAAATAAAGCCATGCAGCCGTGTCCCACCCAAGCCTCAAAACGGATTGCACAGCTTCGAAAGGCGACTGTCTAGGTCTGCGTCTCACCTCCAGATGGATGCAGCAGCTCTAGAGTATTAAGGCTGATGTAGAGCTGAAGATGAAACTTTATCTTAGTTAGCAATCAAACACTGTGTCATCTTAATGTAAGTGACTGTATACCGTCATAGAATGTGCTCACTGCTAATGGCTGAATTGCTTATGTTCATGAATAAAGATTAGCAAACTTTTAAACCATCTTTCTTTAAAGTGTTCTAGTTTGTCATTTTTGGGCATGAAGAAACTAGCTTGGCCTAGTGAAGAAAGAAAGAAAAGATTAAAGAGAACCAGGTTTTGATTGTTCATATTCTTAGAATTAGAATAAAAATTTCTGTGTACCTTACAAAACTACTAGTTAGAATGAAGTTGCCAATTGGATGGTATTTTTAGTTAGTGTTTTTGAAAATGTGGTATTTTGAGGGAATATTTCTTCAAAATTATGCTCCTGGTCAGCATTTTCTCAGACCACATGATTTGGTTCATTTTGTAAAATTGCTACGATGTTTCAGTATAATGGACATTCTTTTAAAGCTTGAATGAGTGTTGCTATTGTTGAGTTGCTTTATTTTTATTTATTTGTTTTTGTTTTCAAGACAAGGTTTCTCAGTGTATATAGCCTTGACTGTCCTGGAACCTGCTCTGTAGACCAGCCTGGCTTCGAACTCAGAGATCCACCTGCCTCTGCCTCCGAGTACTGGGATTAAAGGTGTGCACCACCGCCACCCGGCTTTTTTACTTTGTTTTTAAAGCAGGTTTACAGATGTCCTTGAGCTCAGGGTGGTTGAGTACCTTCCCAGCACATAAGCCCAGCAGGCGGGAAGCTCAGAAGTTCCAAGTCACCCTCCACCACAAGTGGGTTCCAGGCCAGCCTGTGCTCTGTGATGATGGATCATGTCTCAAACCAACCGGAGCCACAGGAAGAAATCGCTAGTGGCTCCCACAGGTGCATAAACTCTTCTCTGCACAGATGAAGGATGCAGAGCACAAATGGGCTTGTATTATGGCAGGTAATTTTTATTTCTAAAGATAGAAATGGTTTTTACGTTGTCCCCTAGAGGCAGAAGGTAAATCCCTATTGCTGGAAACACCTGCACATCAGATCATTTGTGACCACACACTGTGCACGCCAGGCCCAGAGACCCCTGAGTTGGAACTGAGCTGAGAGCCTCCTCCCTGAGCACTAGCTTTCAGGGTACCAGAAGACACCATTCACGTTTCCAAAGGAAGTAAGCAACCAAGAGTCTTACTCTGACACTGATAGACCACAACAATGACCAGGATGGCACGATGACCCTAAGGGTGCAGTCGTGCTGTGCCTGCCTTAGCAATAACCATCAGTTCTTAGTGGACCCACTCAGCAAGAGGGAACCTAGCTGACACTCAGTGTAGTGACATCATGGTTTTCAGAGGAGAGCCAACAAGCCATCACTTTACTAAGCCAGCATAATTTCTAAAATAAATATCACATCCTAAACATTTGCCCCCCCCCAAAAAAAGAAGAAATCAATGGCCATATGAAATAGAAAGTCTTTAGAAATTCTTCATTCCCACAGGTGTTTTTACTTTTGCATGGTGTTTTGCCCTCTGGCACATGTATAGAGGTCAGAGGACAACTTTGCTCTACCTGATGTGGGTTCTGGGAGCTGAACATTGTCACACATACCTGGCAAGTGACTTTATCCCTCCAGCCAGCAAAGCTGGCTCCCGGAGCTGTCTTTCGGAACTACTTCCAGGATACAATGTATCCAGCCTCTAGCCTTTTGTCAGGCTGGGTCGGAAGCTGCCACTTCCTGCTGCTGCTACATGCTAACTAGCATGTTCATCATGAGAGCTCCAGAAACACCTCCTGGAAAGCAGTTGGAGAGGCTGACTTCCTGCTTGTTTGTATTCAGGGCCGAGCACAGGGAGTATAGAAAGATGGGCAAAGGTCGGCAACCCTCGTCTCAGCTTGCCTCCCTCTCTACCTTTGCCAGTCCATCTTCAGGTATGCACTGGTTTTCCTTACCTGAGGTGGGGAAATGTTTGCTGATGCAGAGGAAGGGTGCTGCTGACTGGTTTGTTCCTCATGACTGGCTCAGTCTGGTTCCTGAAAGAACTCGGGACTATCAGCCCAGTGATGGCATCACCCACAATGGGCTGGGCCCTCCCCCATTAATCCCTAAGAACAAGAAATGCCCTACAGAAGTGGTTCTCAACCTGTGGGTCTTGACCCCCCACAGGGGTTGCATATTTAATTACAGTTCCTAACAGTAGCAAAATTATGGTTATGAAGTAGCAACAAAATAATGTTCTGGTTGGGGCCACCACAGGTCACAGCAATAAGAAGGCTGAGAACCACCTCTTACAGGATTGCCTACAGAGGGTCTTTTGGAGTCTTTTTCTCTGAAGAGCTTCTCTGAAGCTCCCTCCTCTCTGATGACTAGCTTGTGTTAAATTGACATAATGCTAGCAAGTACAGATGCCAAAGCCTTTCTCTCCTTGCATTATTTTTGACCTGCTGTATGTGGCATCGCTTTTTATTTATCTATTTATAGCCGTGGCTGTCCTGGAACTCACTCTTGTAGGGCGGGCTGGTCTCAGAATCACAAAAATCTGCCTGTCTCTGCCTCCCGAGTGCTGGGTGGTGTGTGCCACCACCGCCTAGCATGGAACTTTACTTTGATGACAAATTGATTACTTCAGTTCATTCTCTTGCTTTTGCATCCGATAACTTATGTTGGCATCTGTCTGTTGTGAAGATTGCTATTCATGTGTTTGCCTAGTATAGGTATGTGTACCACATGCATGCAGGGATACCTAGGGATCCCCTGCAAGCTATGTGTGCTTGAAACCGAATAGGGTCCTGGAAGAGTAGCAAGTGCTCTTAACCATTGAGTCATCTTTCCAGGGTCAGTATCTGTGTTTTCAATCTGTAATGGAGATTCTTGAGACTGTGGGCCATCTCTGTGGCTTTAATTTTTTTTTTTTAATTTTGGGGCATGACAAGTACATATAATCAAGTCCAAGGACAAAGTCTAAGAGTCCCTTTTCTCCTACCATGTGAATCCCAGGGATTACACTTAGGTCTTCAGGTTTGGCAGCAAGCACCTCTAGAATTAAGATCCCATACTTTGTCTCCCAAGAGCTATGTCTACAGTTACAGCTTTGGCAGATTCTCAGAGGTGGGATTTTTAAGAGTCTGGCATGGAATTCTAGCTTTTCACTTTAGTGTGATCCCCTTTTCCAGACCTTCAGACTTTGAGAGCTTTGTACAGTGACGTCACTTGCTTCCTTCTAGGAATTCTTATTGAGTGAAGTAGCTGTAGTAGGGCCAGCTCAGCAGGACTCTGGGGCAAAGAGCACTGGATTTAACCTCAGCAGGCAGGAGAGAGCCTGAAAGCCAGCACTTGGGTCATGTGCATACTGCAGATGACACGGCTAATGTGCAGTTTAACAGGCAGCCAGTTTCTCCACTCTGCTCCTTGCATGCAAGTGGGGGAGGGGGATGGAAACAATTTGGCTCTTGGTTTGGCTGTAATGACCTCCTCTTTGTTCACCCGCAGCCAGTTCCCAATTACGTTCGTGGCCTGTCAGTCTAAACCCTTAGGTTTAGGAAAGCCCTAGTTTTAGATATGCAATAAAGGTAGTTTTTCCTACTAGCTTGTGCTGCTTTTATCTGCCAGAAACATCATTGTGTCATTAATATTCTAGAATGCAAAGTAATGTACCTGGAAGGCCCCTAGCAGCACTGTTTGCTCCTTGTCCTTGGGAGACAGGATTGAGATCTTTTTAGATTTTTCCATCTATCTAGACTGAAATTAAAAGTAACTCTGGATATGGAACACACACACACACACACACACACACACACACACACACACACACACCTTGGTTGCTCTGGCAAAAAGCAAGGCAGCCAGTGTTGTACCCAGAGGCCCAAGCCCAAGCTCTTCATCAGGAAACACAAAGCAGACATTTGCTTCTTTCCAAACTTTGCGCCCAATCTGGACGTTTCCTGCAGACAGAACACAAACTGGAAACTTACTAACTGCTCTTTTCCTGGTCCAGATGCACTCATTTCCCCACTTGAAATTTCAAACAATTTTATGTATGTGTGTTTAGCCAGCACACCTGCTTGTGCAACACTTGTATATGCCTAGGACCTGGGTAAACCAGAGAGCATGCGTGATCCCTTGGAACTGGGGATTGGGACAGTTATCTCCATGTGGGTGCTGGGAACCAAACCTAGACTTTTAACCTTTTAACCTTGAGCCATATCTCTACTGTTGTCCCCGACCCTTGAAATGCTTGTCTCTTGCTCACAAATCCCTAAGAGTCAAGTCCTTCAAATAGGCCTTTCTCCTCATTCTTAAGCTGTACAGAAAGGAAGTGCAAGCAGATACTTTGTATACAAAACCTAGTTACTTTCTTTCAAGGTCCGTGCCTATCCCAGCCAAGATTTACAGCGTCAACTTACATAACAAGACTAGTTCATCTTCACCCCCACTTAGGCTTCAGGGCAGGTTCACTTTCAGAGCCTCCCAGGCATTAAATGCGAGCTTGAAAACTGATACCAAAATCTGAATAGTGGATGTGCCCTACTCCCTGGAATTCAACCCCTCACCCTCAAGATGACAGTATTAGGAGACAGGTCCTTTAGGAAGAAATCAGATCACAGTATGGTGCCTTTGTCACTGTGATCAATAACTTTCAAAGGGGGCTCCAGAGAGCTCTCTCACCCTCTTCCCACCAAGAAGATTCTTAAGTCAGGTGGCTCTCACCAGAGTTGATCCTCATGGACTCTGACGTTTCAGACCCAAGGTGAGAAGTATGTTTGTTGTTTTATGAAGCAGACAGTGTGTGGCACTTTGCCATCCCAGCCCAAACTAAGACAACTGTTTTCTTCAGTGAAGACTGTCCACTTGTTGGAAATTTCTAGGTAAAAGGATTCTGTACAGGAACTAAAAAAAACAGGACTTCCTCAGCATGCAAAATTCTTACCTCTCTGAAAAGCTTAGCAGAGGCTCACCATTCCTAAGATAGTGCAAGTATACAGTGGGCCATGGAAGCTGTTCATGTTGCCACTTTCGAGCCTTCAGCAACAGTGTAACAAGATAGTACATGGCCTGCTTATGTTTGAAGAACAGCTATTTCAATAGGGCATGCATATAGGAGAGTCACTGCCAAATGCATCTTGCTAGAAAACATGCGTTAATGTTTTAATGTTAGCAGTTAATGAGTTCAGGGAGATAAAATGTATTGAGTAGTCTTTATTAATGATTCACATTTGGTTACTTTTGTTGTCATTATTAGTTCTTCAGTTAATTAATTGAACAAGTATGATAAGCTATCTTCTGTTTGCTGTGGGAATCTAAATGTAAAATAAATACAAAATACATTTGTGGTTTAATGAATACTCAATGAAGCATTTTTCCGAGGTATTCCTGATGGTCTGGTTTTATCCAAGATCTGTCTTTTTATTTCCTTAAGAATAATAGTCTGTTAAACCACACAATGGATCTGTGAACTTGTGAACCAAGTCCACTGGGAGCCAGTGAACTTGAGTTTTAATTACCTTAGACATATTTTTTGATTTCATCATACAATACCAATACAAAAGCACCACCCATGCCTCTCAGTACATTGGACCAGGCACCTTTGAAGAAAGCATTGGCTCCTTCATCTTTTGCAATCTTCCTCCAGCAGTCAAGTGTCCCCGTATACATAATGTCAGCTGTGGAGACAAATGTGAATAAGGGTTCCTTTCTCCTCAAAGACATCATGCCCTTTATGGTGTGGTCCCCAGCCTATGCAATAATCAACGAGACCTCTTCCTTGCAGAACTGTTAGGCTACCTTCTAATATCCCTATTCCTCAAACTCAAGATTAGCGAAGTAAAAACTGGAGCAATCAAACAACCACATTACACACTGTCAGACTAAAATTGGAAGGCAACGTGGGGAAGGAGTATTACTGCTACACTCTGTGGATGACTTTTTATAGATGAACAAATTAGTCCCGGTCTCGGATTACACTGCCCAAGGTTATGCAAGAAAAATGAAAAGGTGTGACTGTTGGGTTACACAAAATCCCCTCACATTTGGTGGTTTTTCTCTTTTCACGCTTTTACCTATGGAAGCGAAAGCTAACAAAGCAGACCACTTCAGGCCACTTCTCATCCAGCTAAAACATCCTCTTTCTCATTCATACTTCCAATAACTACAAGGGAAGCACTCATTTTAAGTGAATCCTATGCCCTTGCTTATGCACCCAGGCTGTAGGAAAAAAGGACCTGAGGTCTATGTAATGCTAGATGCCTAGGGCCAACTCTAAATAACCTTTTCTATATTCTTACAATATCATTAACAAAAAGGAAAAAAAAATCCTTGCAGGGAAAGCTAAAGGGGAAATTACAGTCTCGGCTTCCTAAATTCTTATTGAGTAATTTTGCCATTCAATTTAGAAATACGAGGCTTGCTCGCACTTAAGAGTGGTCCCCAGGGGCAAAGCCTAAGATTCACATCAGGAGAGTTCATGCCACGCTTACCCCCTTTCCGGCCAGACTGCATCATCATCCTACGGCGGACAGTGTCAAACGGATAGGACACCAGCCCTGCAACCGCCGTCACACTCTGGGCAATCATCCAGCTCACGATAATGTGCACATTCTTGGGGTCCGGCAGCATCCCTGTGAGCAGAGCCAAGAAGCACATGGCTTAATCAGGTGTTTTTCTCATCAGCTTGGTAAAAAAGCAGGTGGAGGGGTAGACAAGGCTCCTGACTCAACTCCACGTGCTACCCTTCCACAAGAACCAGCTCCTCTCCTCCCAAGGAACCCTTACATGCAACCGGGTAGCCAACCAAAGTTGGCTGCTGCCTTCCCTTAATCAGGGAAGCTACAGCTCTGTTGACACGGAGTTCCCTTCTAGTTCCAACTAGACAGCTGTGCTGGGACAGCTCTGCACCTTCTGAATAGCTCAAAGCCACAGGAAACATCAGTAGAGGACGCAGAGGTTCCTTTGGTTATTGATTTACCCAAACTACGTCACATCAACTCCTCAGAACTCAGAGATGGGAAAAGACTAACCAAAGATCTTGGGGTCCTACAGAATCCTCTCTCCACACCCCCTCCCAACACCTTCCACTTCAAAGCCCCCTCTCACCCTTGGCAGTGTCATAGACTCCGAAGTAGGCAGCTCTGTAAATGATGATGCCTTGGACAGAGACACTGAAACCCTGGTAGAGACCCTTCACGCCATCAGACTTGAAGATCTTGCTGAGACAGTCGCCTAGCCCACTGAACTCACGCTGGGCAGATCCCTTGCCCACGTCGGCAGCCAGCCTGGTCCTAGCAAAGTCCAGCGGGTAGACAAAGCAGAGGGAGGTGGCACCAGCTGCCCCGCCGGAAGCCAGGTTACCGGCGAAGTAGCGCCAGAACTGCTTATGCCGATCCACGCCCCCCAGAAAGATCTGCTTGTACTTGTCCTTGAAGGCGAAGTTGAGAGCTTGGGTGGGGAAGTACCGGATCACGTTGGCCAGGTTACCCCTCCAGAAGGAGAGAAAGCCCTGCTCCTTTGGGATTCTCACGACACAATCAATGATACCCTTGTACTGCTTCTCTGCGCTGATCTGTTTGCTGGCATGCTGGACCTAATTGGGGGTAGGGAAGGGTGGGTGACAGAGGACAGACAGGGTGAAGACAGGAGAAAAAAAAAGATTTGTACTCCTTCAATTTTCTGGGGTTTTTTTGTTTGTTTGTTTTTTTCTAAAAAGATAGGATCATCTGATGTAGTCAGGACTAGCCTGGAACTCAAGTCTTGTGTTAGCCTACCAACTGCTGGGATTGCAGATGTATAGATGAGCATTACCACCCCAGGATCCTCCTCAAGAGATAAAAGAGAACTTTAATTTTTTTAATGTATCAGGAAATCAAACAGTATCAAGGAAATATCAATAAATGTTAGTTATTTGGCTAAGCTAAAAAATAATCCAAATTCTATTCATTATCAAGGCATCTGAGGGAAAAACTAAAAAAATTTCCCCGCAGGCTTATGGGAAATATAAATGGATAAAGATCCCTCCCCTCAGCTCTGCAGTTCTCTCTAATGTCCTTTGAGAGCAGGCCGAGCAGTAGGCGCTCTGATGATGTGAGCATGCTCGCCAGGCTCTAGAGCCTGAAAATTTTTCAAGCAGATTATCCAGTTAATCGATTACAGCTGTGCCAATCTGTCGCGGCATTTTTTTTGTTGCTGATCGTTCAGACTCCCAAATGGCTATTCCCCAGTGAACAGCATTTGCTTTTGGGATGGACCAGATGATGACGCCCTTTGATGTCCAGATAGGGAGAAAATGATTTGGGGACAGGATGGCTAAGGCGATCTGAATTTATCCTGAAAATTACTTCAGAATCTCTGCCTCAGAGTCTCCATCCGTGAAATAAGAGCAAAGAATTCGTCTCTTGCAGAGGTAATAAATGAATGATGAATGAAATCAAGGTCGGGCTATAGCGCAGTGCACGCGACGCGGTGTGCTCTCCAGTCAATGATTAATCTGATGCTTCTATTGTAAAGGGTGGGTGCAGATAAGAAGGTGTAAGGGCTGCGGCCGAAGGGTGAGGCCTGCCTAAGAGGCCTTGGGTGGAATGCCGCTGCAGGACTAGCCTCAGGATCTGGCTCGAGGTAGACCAGCTTCGGGTGGGTTTCCATATATAGACACCCCAACGCGGGTGCTACCCGACACCAGGAATCTGCCACTGACGCCGGACCTGTATCTGCGTAGAGGGCACCTTCCCCTTCGTGTAGGCCCCGGGCTTGGGGCCTAGCACAGATTTGCCGCAGCATCGCGCGCGCGCCCACGCCGCCGCCGCCGCAGCAGCAGCAGCATCCCCGCGCCCCGCCCGCATCCCTGCGCCCCGCCGCGCCCGCCCGCATCCTCGCCGCCCGCGCCACCAGCCGTCCCTTACCTGCAGCAGCAGTTTGACCCTCTCGATCGGGGCGACCGCGGTCTTGGAGACGGCGGCGGCGATGCCACCTGCCAGGAAGTCCTTAAGGAAGCTCAAAGCCTGATCCCCCATGCTGACAGCGGGGCGCACACAGCCTGCAAGGAGCCGCTCTCTTGCTCTTGCCTACGCCCAGCCAGGCACCGCCACCTCGTCTCCGTCCCTGCGCGACGCTAAGGGGCCGCCCGCCTGACCGCAGCCCTCCTTATATCCCCGGCTCGGCGTCTCGCGAGAGGAGGAGGGACCCCGGCAAGCGCGCAGCGCGCATTGGCTGGGCAGGTGTCTGGACAGCCCCTCTCCATCCCCCTCCTTTGCAGAGGGCATTGGGGGCGAAGACACTTCCGGGAGCTAGGGCTGGGTTGGGGGGCTGTGCCTGCAGCTTGGGACATTTAAAGGGCAAATTCATGTTATCTGTCCCAGCTAGCCGAGGGAACACCGTGTCTCTGCTGCACGCGGGCCGTTGTATTTATAGCTCAAGAGGGTTTAGCCTGGGGCAGAGCCGGGGACAGAGAGGGGGCCCGGTGCCTCAAGCGAAGCTCTCTTTGACCTCGATCTTGCACGGTTGTGTTCCTGGCCAAGAGATTTCAGCCTGCCACCCCTTCCTCCTTATCAGAGCGTTCCCTACTAGAGCTCGCTGCGTGGATTTGGTCCTCTGCAGAGCTCTGCGTTCTTGCAAATAAATTATGCTCCTCCCAAATGCATGCTAACATGTTTTTATGCCGCGATTGCCTCATAATGTCGGGCCAGTTCCCGTCTCCGACTTCCCTCCATTCAATCCTTGAACCATTCAATCTGCTAGGAAATATGTATGCAGCCGTCACTCGGCGCCATCAGAAAAAGCGGAAAGCAGGGCCGCTAGGTGGATACTGCTTTGGCAATGAATGTGGATGTGTAGTTTTCTGTTAACTCACACCGACACCCGAGCCAGAGGACTCCGAAGAACAAGACACCCCTTTTATCCTCTCTTATCCATCTCTCAGATCCCAGGATTCTCCTATAGACCGACCTCGGAAGGGCTTTGAAGGAGCGCTTTGCTCTTAATGGAATCTCAACCATATTCTGGGCAGAATGGTTCCAGTTGACTGGCTGCTGCTTCTTGAGGATCGGAGCCCTCAGCCTGGGAAGGTCGAATCCTTGGCTGTGTTTGACTTTGTAATAGGTAGCTTGAGATTGGGGAGCCCAGGCGCTATCTAATTCCGGGAAAGAGATTGCAGTTAATTTTTTAAATATATGGATGTGAAATTTAGTCTCCTTTACCTCTTTTTAAAGGCCATTCAAATATAACCGTGCAGATTTCCCCATACTGCTGGCCCTTCCTCGAGAATAAGTACAATTTGTTTTTTGAACCCCCAGCCCCTTACTCTGTCTTTTCCCACATTTGCTAATCTTCCTTTGAACGTTTGACAAAGCTTACTCATCTTTTTAAATGTTTGCTGATCCATGCGACTTCGGGGTAGGTGTTGATTGAGCTGCAGCTGTGTGTCACTCAGAGTCTAGAGACTTAGTAGAGCAGAGGTCATTAGCAGGGTATCTGGAGCCCATAGGTGATGTATTTGCAGTTGGGGCAGGTTAGAATGGGTGTGTGGGGGGGAACAAGGTGAACCCTTCAGCACGGTGTCAGAAGCACATAGGTGATGTATTTACTTGCGTTTGGGGCAGGTTGGAATTGGGGGAAATGAGGTGAACCCTATGCGGGCTAGGATTTGTTACAATGTTGCTGAAGGTCAAAGAAGACAGAGACACAGACAAACACCAGAGGCATCTACGTGTTCCCTTAGGTAGGTGAGTAATCATTGTCTACCAGGAAGTGTGGCCTCAAAGGCAACCCAAGTAGAACCCAGAGCCACCTCTAAGGACTCCACAGTTCCACGTGTTGGTCAGTTTTACACAACGATTTCCATGTACAATATAATCCACATATTAGTCATAATTTTAATTGTGTATCCTCTGCATTCTGGCCTATCGATTTTGAGCAGTAACTGAAGCCATTTTCCTTTCAGTTATGTATTGGAGCTGTTGCTAATTTAATTAAATTATCTATAATATACATATAATTGTTCTATTTATTAAGGGTGAAAGGAAATTTGTAGCCATTTCTTTTATTAAAAATAGATTTTGTTCATCCAATTTATTCTGAGTATGGTTTTCCCTCCCCTTATCCCAGTTTCTCCCCCACGGCCATCCATGTCCACACAATTTCCATCTTTCATTAGAAAATAGTCATGTAAGGAATAACATAAAAACACAATAAGAAAAAAAGAAAACAAACAGGAACAGGACAAATAGAAGAAAAAGAGAAAAAGAAAAAGCACAAGAAACACATACAGACACAGAAACACACATTGGCAAGCACAGGAATCCCATAAAAACACAAAATCAGAAACTGTAATATAATCGAACAGAAAAAAAAAGGAAGATATGGCTGCTCCTAGCTTTGGTGGAGGAAATGGGTTATTGTAGATAAAAGGAAGAGCATAGCCAGAGGCCTGGTCATCTGGAAGAGACCAGAGTGAATGTGACCCTGAGCTGGGTCACGTGAGGAGGGGGGCAGGGGAGAGTCAGACTAAGAGGTCAGGAGGGTAAAGAGTAAGGAAAAGGGTCAGGTAACCAAAGTGGCTGGATTATTTATGGAAGGGAAGCTGGGGGAAGGGCGGCCAACACTGGGGCCTGAGGAGTTTAAATCAAATCAGACACTGATTGGTGAGTCCCACTAGCTCTGTGCCACTATTGTGTTAGCATACCTGGGGGGGGGGTCCCCACTGTAGATCAAAGGGTGTAGCTGGGTTGATATTTACCGTTGGTAGCCTGCAGAGTACTTTCTAGTACCAAGAACACCAATCCTTAGGGGTGAAACTCTAGGTAGGCACCAGCTCACGAGATGTTGCTTATTGGTATTGTGAAATACAATGTTGCTATTTAAACACTCTTGCAAAACCTTCATTTCTTCTTTGTTTCCTTCTCAAATGATCTCAAATTAGAACGAATACATTGAATATTTTAAAGATTTTGTAGCTTTTGCTACGAATTCAACAATTATTCTTGGGCCTCTTTGATGTCTCAGCAAATCAAGGCACCTGCGGCCAAACCTGATGACGCAAGTTTGATCCCCAAGCCCAACATGGTGGAAGGAGAGAAATGACACCTGAAAGTTGTCCTCTGACCCCCACCACTACCACACACACACACACACACACACACACACTAAATAAAATAAGAACTTATTCTTGAGAAATTGAGCTCACTACTAATATAATGTGGTCTTCTTTCTCACAAATCCTCCTCTAACATTGGCCTAAAAAGAACATTTTCAGTTATTAGTGGCATTTCATGAGTTTGTGGTGAAGCTATGTATATGCTATAGATACATTTTAACTTGTCAGATTGTCAGAATTTTCCTTTCTTTTTCTTTTTTTTTTTTTGTGGGGAGCAGATTTTTATTCTTCTCTGACCACTGGCACAAGAGGAGATTATTTAACAATTAAGGCAATAAATATGTTGAATAATTTTTCATTTTGTTTCTCATTTGATTTTTTATATTGTACTATCAGTGTTGCTTATTTAGCTAAAAATAATTATTATAAATATATTACAAAAATATTTGTTATGTTATTATGATAATATTTTCTAAAAATGGATTATTGACTCTTTGTAGGTATACGAGTATGTTTTCTTCTACTTTGGACAGAAACCATTTTCAGTTATTTTTAAGGTGTCTATCACATGTTTGGACCTGATGGTGCACACCTTTAAACCCGGCATGTGGAGAGTAAAGGCAGGCATGTCTCTGTGAGTTCCAAAGGTCAGCCTGTTCCACCTAGGAAACCCCAGGCAACTCAGGGCTACATGATAAGATTCTATTTTAAAACAAACAGACGAAAACATTATGATAAAGATATATGGGTCCAGTTTCACTTTTCTCCATACCATTCTTGGATATCCCAACATAGATTTTTTCCCCAAAGATGTACAGATTTTTATGTGTCTCTGTGGATCTCTGTGCACCACATGCATGCAATGGCTGAAGGAAAACAGAAGAGGGCATCAGATCTCCCTGGAGTTATAGCTGGTTGCAAGGGGACTGGAACCTGAGTCCTCTGGCAGAGCAGCCAGGCTCTTACCCGCTGAGCCATCTCTGCTACCTCCGACATTAATTATTCAGTCGGTATTTCCTTCACTCTATTATTTGTCATCAGACTAATTCTGGTTTGTCATATACTAAGTTATGCAATGAATTAAAATTAATGAAATTTCTACGATTTATTTCCTTCATTGTTGTTCTTTGACCAAACAAAAACAAAACTACAAACACTTAAGAGATAAAAAGTCTTACCAACTAATATGTCTGGGCTTTTTACTATCAGCTGTTTAAGTACTAATACAGCGCTAGAAAAAGTTGAACAGACATTTAAACTGACAATAAGCCCTGTTCGCACGGTTGCATTCAGTTGCATTCATCAGAATTTTTGCTGTTTTCTGAGATACCACGTTTCTCGTTGGCCCTCCGTTCGTCCTGTTACAGAGGAGGAACGGAGCTGGAATCCTACGCAAGAAGCTTTCCATGGAAACCCAGCCGTGTCCTCCCTGCCGGTGGATTTTCTCAGGAAAGGGAGGCCTCAGATGCCCTCAGGAGCATGAGCAGCCTGTGATCACAAGACTCGGGTATCACTTACACAAGGCAGGAGAGAATGGAGAGGGCAGAACATGTGTCTCCCAGCCTGCCCCAGTGCTCCGTGTCACTCTGCCAGCGACAGAATGGTGCAAGCATCTTGATAATAGGAAGCTCTCTTAGCTCACGGTATACCAGGGAACGGGCGGCGTGATCTGGAGAAGAGACAATGAGGTATTGAACTGACTTCTGGGACTTCTTTTTAACCCACAATTTTACAGAATTAAATTCCCTTTTACCAAATTGGAACCAGAGAACAGGAAACGTCCACCGAAAAAAGAAAAGCACCTACGAATTTGATGGCGGTGCTAACACAATGGGAGCCAGTGTGCCTCTCGAGCAGCCAGGAAGCAGAACGCTCGACACAGTCAATTTTAGCATAAAGCAAAGACAATTAAAATATGTAATTCTGTACTTATGCATTCGTGCGTGTGCACAAAGGACACGCTTGGGTGACATTCCTCTGGTGCATTGGCCTTTTTTTTTCTCTCTTGTCACGTGGTCTCTCAGTGGCCAAGATGGCCAAGCAGGCTAAACGGGCTTGCAAGTGAGCCCAAGGGATCTACCTGTCTCTGATTCCCCAGCACCGGATTAAAAGTGGGCCACCTTAATAAAAGGAGGGGGGGGCTGGGAATCAAATTCAGGCCATGGTTGCAAGGCAAGCACTTTACAGACTTACTGACTAGACTTTCTCCTCAACAGCCAAATTCTGTTTTGACTCTATAGGACTATGCTTGAGTTACCGAATAAAGACCAAAAGTAGGTCATAGGTCACACTGCTCTAGGCAAAACAAACAAATGAACATCTTTCCCCACCACCACCGGGCTCTTTCCATGATTCTTATAAATCACATAACAAAGTTTTCTGTAATTATCTACATGTAAAGTCCCCACTTAAGGGCACCCACATGAGACGCGCAACTTAGAAATTACAAGTATCAACCGAAATGTTTCAGTTGGAACTACGATAATCATCTTTTTAAATGATTATTTTTATTTATGTGTATATGTGTGTGGCTGCGTGAGTTTATGTGTACCACGTGTGTGCAGCAAATAGAGTTACAGACAGGTGTAAGCTGCTTCATGTGGGTCCTGGGAATTGAACTCAGGTCCTTTGGAAGAGCAGTAACTACTTTTAATAGCTGAGTCATCTCACCAGCCCCTTCATCATCATCATCTTATTATTATTATTATTATTATTAAAATTCAGTAGTTAAAGAAAATTTTCACTCTATGTTGGTCAATTCCCCTGTGAATTCACTTTTGTCATACTCCATCAGAATTGAAATGACATAAATCAGTTCCCATTCCATTCACCCACCTTTTCTTCTTTCTTTCTTCTTGGCTTTTCTCTGTCACTTTGAAGCCTGTCCTGGAACTAGCTCTCGTAGACCAGGCTGGCCTCAAACTCATAGAGATTCGCCTGCCTTTGCCTCCCGAGTGCTGGGATTAAAGGCGTGTGCCACCTTTTCATCTCCCTATCAGTATTATTGACTGCTGCTTCTAGTTCCCAAACACTCCGTAGGATGCTCAGAAGATCTCAGAAGGCTGTCACTGCTGGGAGAGGAGCCCATAGCAGGGATGGCATTCACCAGTGTTGCCTGCAAGTGTAGTGTGACAAGAATCCAAACAGAGATTCTGGGTGTGCTCTGGAGTGGGTCACCTTTAATGTGCTACAGTGACAACTTATGTTTTTGATCTATTTTACTTTTATTTATGTATCTTTGTATGTATATGCCGTGTGTGTGTGTGTGTGTGTGCTTGGAGAACAAAAGAGTCTATCAGATCCTGGCAAGGAGTCCCACGAGGTTGTGAACCACTGACAGCAGACTTGAGGCCCAGGATTGCATCGAATGCAGCCAGCATTGCATGACTCTCCAGTGGTTTGGAGAATAGATTCAGTAGAAGGCTTTGCTCCAAGATTTTGTTTTCCTGACACCTTCACCAGGGCTGGCTTTGTAGACATAAACTGCTAAGTGTCAGCTCTTTGTATGACCTTCACTTTCTAACTCTCGTGAGGATTGTCTTCTGGGGCTGGAGATGGATCAGCTGTAACGAACACTGGCTGTTCTTCCAGAGGTCACAGGTTCAAGACCCAGCACCCACATGGTAGATGTTACTCCAATTAAGAAAAAAAAGCATTAACCTTTTTCAGGTCTCCTCTGGCACTAGTCACACACATGGTGTGCAGGTATATATGCAAGTAGAAACGCTCGTGTGTGTACAATAAATTATCTTTGTGTCTTGAGTACCTAAAAAGAAATAGTGCTGGGAACCAAATTCAGGTCTTGTGAGAAAGTAGCCAGCTCTCCTGACCACTGAGCCCTCTCTGTGCTTCCCTAAATGTTTATGTTCTTAGTTTTAAAGTGTGTGTGTGTGTGTGTGTGTGTGTGTGTGTGTGTGTGTTGTGGGGGTCAGTATGTGCAAATGTGAGTGCAGGTGCCCTCGGGGACCAGAAGAAGGTGTCAGATACCCCAGAGCTGAGATGTAGGTGATTATGGGCTCCCTGACAGAGGTGTTGGAAACACCCAGAAGCAGTACATGCTCTCAACAGCTAAGCCATCTCTCCTGCTCGCGCAACTTCTGTATTCAATGTCCTAAGAAATGTTTATGGGGGAAAAAGAAGAAGAAAGATTCTGTTAGGAGAATCTGGAGTATAATTTGTAGCTGGGGTGAAGGAAAGGCAGGGAAGCTCCTAAACCATAGAAACGCTCATGATAGAAAGTGTTCTCAGAAGGCTTTCTGTTTTCCATAGAAACTGAGTCAGGCTGACCGTGGATTGCTTGAGGCAAGGAAGTGTGGATGCTACCCAGTCCCAGACATCAATCCACCCTGAGTCAGACAGACCACACTTCCTCAAGACAGATTTCCAGCTTTCCTTTTCTGCTGGATCTCAGGACCACTCCTTCCTCTATCCAAGACAGGTGTATTTAGAATTTCCGGCTTGGTTGATCTTACAATGACACCTTTCCTGCAAACATCTTCTGGTTTTGCTGACACTTGTAGCTGAAGCCGGTTAGATCTGACTAGACTGATTTTCCAAGTGCATTTTGAACTGGCTCCTCCAGTGTTTAGTGTTTCATACAAATTATTCTATTCTTTTTTATTATAAACAAATGTTTAACACATGATATCACGGGTCATTTTTTTTAACCAAAGAACCTTGTTTGTGAAGGTCCTTAGTATCTTCACATGATTTCTTTGCTTTGGGAGACATTGTTCTTACAACCAACAAGACATACTGTATCACTAAAGCGGAAAAAAAAAAACACTCAGAAATCAGAATAGAGTCTATTATTGGCATGATTTTTTTATTAAAAAAGAGAGGGGAAATCCATTTATAAACAATAAACACATCATAGAATATCAAAGGGAAACCAAAGTTTCTTATCCATCCAAAGATTATATAAAGATTTTTCCAGACCTGGATAGAAGGAGAAAAAAATCACGGTGGGGGTCTTTGAGAAAGAAGGGCTCTGTGGTCTGCCCCACGCAAGGAAGGCAGCAAGACACCAGGGGGGAGATGAAATGACTGGCTGGTGTTGTAGTTCCAATTTAATGCAGCCCCATGGAGGACGTCCAGGAACAAGAGGAGCTCAGAGGAGTAAAATCTGGGCACCTGCTATGTAGTCTGCTGGTGTGCTGGGCCCTGGGTGGCCCGTTAAGTTTCACCTGCCCCAGCATATTGGCAGAAGCGACAGTGTAACACTTGGTATCCAAGGACACCAGTTGGCCAGAAAAGCCTCATGCCCAGAAGTGAGGGAAGTGTTAGAAGTGACCTTGATTAGACCTGAGGACCTGACAGCAGGGACAGAGATCCAGACGTGGCTCGCTCTCTCTCTCTCTCTCTCTCTCTCTCTCTCTCTCTCTCTCTCCCCCTCCTTCCCTCCCTCCCTCCCCCCTCCCCCTCTCTCTCCTAGTGTCAGCACTATAGAAATCCCTGGAATATAAATGTCACCCCATTGGAACATGCAAGTTGGCAGAATGAGATTTCGAATTGAAATTAAGTTGCCTTTCACAGCTGAGTTTGAGAACCAATATTCTTTCCTGTGGTAGCATTTCCCTGAGGATGAGACAGAGGCAGATACGGAGAATTAGGAGAGGAATAGTCAGAGCAGCTTTCTCTGGGAAGCTCCAGCCTAGACATTTCTATGAAATGGGTAGCGTTCATAAGCACAACCACTAGCTGCTGTTTTCGTGTATAAACTAAGGGTACCCTGAACCTAACAGGTTTTTAGCATATTTTCTGAATAAATGTATAGGGGAATATTCTACTTTAACTTCTAGCCTAAAGATTCTCAGCTTTATCTACCTGCAATAAATTGCTATCAATCTGGCGCAGCACTTTGGTAATCTCAACAATCCAGGGGTGACAGCAAGAGGATCAGGAGTTCAGGGTCATTCTCAGCAAGATCCTGGCCAGCTTGGGGTGAATGAGACGCTGTCTCAGTGGGAAAGAAATTCTCGATATAATGAAGCGACTGGAGCCCACCAGAATTTTCATGTTTGTAGAATTTCATCATGAAGACTAGGCGCGTGAAATCAGCAGAAATGGGATTTTTCTATATTCTGTGTCCACCGTGTAGTGTCATAGATACTTTCATCAATTTCTCTTTGGCTGTCTTTCACATTTTTCTTACCTCTAAAAAAAGATTCACTGGCTTTTATTTTATGTGAATGAGTGTTTATCTGCACGCGTGTGTACTTTGTACATGCCTGGTGCTCTCAGACATCAGAAGAGGGTCCTGGATCCCGGGAACTGGAGTTACAGATGGTTGTGAGCCACCATATGGGCGCTGGGAGCCGAACCCAGGTCCTCAGCAAGAGTAGTGACTGCTCTGAAGCACCCAGTCATCTGTCCAGCGCCTCCTCACACACTCCAAGGTTTGTGTGGATACGGAGTCACAGGAGATATGAGCTTTTATATCTTTTGGGTGGACTTAACATTTTGTCATTAGGTTGTGTGCCCCTTTTTATTGGCAGCACTGAAAATTTATCTTAGTGTTTTTTCCCACTGAACTGGGAGATCAACCGATCAACCCCAGCTTTCCCTTGCTTTGGCTGATCTTTTCCCTTTTCTTTTTTTGATTTTCGAGATAGGGTTTCTCCGTAGCTTTTGGTTCCTGTCCTGGAACTAGCTCTTGTAGACCAGGCTGGCCTCGAACTCACAGAGATCTGCCTGCCTCTGCCTCCCGAGTGCTGGGATTAAAGGCATGCGCCACCACCGCCCGGCTCGATCTTTTTCCTTTTGACTCAGCCATTTTATGTGTTCTCTGTAAACTATAGTCTCCTTAAAAATGTCTATTTTTAAGTTGATGTTTCTTCTAAATAATAAGATTGGAATCACCTCCACTTCCCATGACCACTGATCTTTTCTGTCTTTATTTTGACATAATTTGAAGGATGTTAAGGAGGACATGATGACACACATTTTGCACCTCCATTTCTAATGTCTTGTGCTTTCTTTGTTGTTATTTTGTTTTGAGACAGAGACTCCTTGTGTACCTCTGGCTGTCCTAGAACTCACTACGTAACCAGGCTGGCCTTGAACTCACAGAAATCCACCTGCCTCTGCCTCCTAAGTGCTGGAATTAAAGGTGTGTGCCACAATGCCCTGCTCCATCTTGTGCTTTCTGTGTGTCTTGGAAGGGATGTCCTTGAAGCAATGACTTGTACTATTTACTATGACTATCTTATGCAAACCACTGTTTCTGAATTATTCAGCAAATATAATGACTCTGTGATTATTATTGGTTCCTTAATGTGCATATGGTCTTTCTGCATGTCCAGCTGCAGTAAACATCAAATACTAAGAAATTAACACAAATGTCAAATAATTCGTTACATTATTCATTGTGACCACTAGAGGGAGATCACATGCAACTGTTCTCAAGGTAATTTTCTGTTTTCAATAAAAGTTAAAAAATATTACACAAATACTAAGCATACATTAGAACATGCAAGTACAGCCTCCAAAGAATGAACAAAAGAGTTAATTCAAAATAAATTGGGGCTGGGATGTGGGTCCATGGGTAAAGGCTGTTGCCTGGCAACCCTGACAGTCTGAGTTCCATCATCTCCACAAACCACCTAAGAGGGGAAGGAGAACGGACATGGCAAAGCTCTCCTCTGTGTCCTTCCCCAGCCATATTTGTGTCCTTCCCCAGAACACATGCATGTGTGCATGCGAGCACACACACACACACACACACACACACACACACACCACCATCATAATTAGAAAAGTGAAAGTGTCGAGTATATGCCCCATAAGCAATGCCCTTCAAATGTGAAGGTGTAAATAGACTGAAAGTGGAAAAAACAGAAGAAGACATAACAGAAATTTAAAATCTAGTATCAGGGATAAAGAAGATCATTTTATAAGGGCAAAGGTGACTCAAGAGACTATTGCAATCATAAACATTATACATTTATAACAATCATAAACATTATGCATTAAAATACAGAAGCTCAAGGTGTGTGAAATATGAGGCTGGGCCTGCAGAACAGCTCAATTGGTAGTGTTTGCTGGCCATGTGTGAGCTGGATTCAGTCTCTAGCACTGAATGGTACAGGGGTCTGCAATTCCAGCCTTCAAAAGGTAGAGCCAGGAGGACCAGAATTTCAAGGTCAACCTTGTCTACATAATTGTATATTGAGTTTGTTGCCAGCCTGGGTTACACAAGACCTCTCCCATCTCTGTATCTATAGAGAGACAAATTGCACGTGTGTGATAGCTCAGAATGAATATATTTCTCAGGGCAAATAAACAAACCAATCATCAGAGATTTAAAGATCTCTACCCCAGTTTTGAAAGGCTACTGTCTTAGTATTTTTCTATTGCCGTGATGAGATACCATAACCAAGGTGATTTGTAGAAGAATCAGTTTATTACAGTTTCAGAGAGTGAGACCACCACCATCATGGCAGGGAACCTGACAACAGGTAGCCAGGCATGGCACTGGAACAGTAGCTGAGAGTTTACATCCTTATCTGCAAGTAGAAAGCAGAGAGAGAGAGAGAGAGAGAGAGAGAGAGAGAGAGAGAGAGAGAGAGAAAGAACACTAACTAGGGATGGTGTGGACTTTTGGAACCTTAAAGTCCACCCCCAGTTATATACCTTCTCCAAGGAGCCACACCCCCTAATCCTTCCCAAACAGTTCCACCAACTGGGAACCAAGTATTAAAACATATAGGTCTATGGGACCATTCTCAATCAAATACCACGTTCCATTCCCACACCCTCATAGGCTTGTGGCCATATCATAATGCAAAATGCATTTAGTCCAACGTCAAAAGTCCCCATAGTCTTTCATAGTCTCAAATCAGTGTAAAGGCCCAAGATCCAAAGTATCTTCTGAGACTTAAGGCAATCTCTGAACTGTACACCCTGGAAAGTCAGAAAACAAATTACACACTCCCAACACACAGTGGCACAGACTATACATCACTATTCCAAAAGGGAGGAATGGAGCATAGTGAGGAGATGCTGGACCAAAGCAAGACCAAAACACAGCAGGCCAAAGTGCAAATCCTACAGCTCTATTTCTCATATTAAAGGGCTTAGAAGGCTCTGTCCTTCAGCTTTGCTCATCACAACACACTTCTCCCCCTTGGATTGTTTCCACTCTTTGACTGCAGCTCTCCTTGAAAGTTATCCCATGGCTTGGACACTTCTAACACCTTGGGGTCTCTAACACAATCCAGGCTTCACTGTCACAGAGTTTGAGGCCAGCCTGGGCTACATACTGAGTTCCTGGCCAGTCTGGATAATGAACAATGAAAAATAAAAACACATAAAAACAAAATGAAAAGATAGCAGAGATAGTCAAAAAAAAATAAAACTTCTCTGAGGTCAGTCAAACTGACTGCCAGCCAGAAAGATGATAAAAGAGGAGAGAAGAAATAATGGAGGGAAGGCGACGCCACTGGTCTACAAACGCTACAGGACAATAAAGGAGGTTAAAGAGCAGCTCCTGCCAATCAAACATACACAGAAAGGACAGTTCCATGAAAGGACAATTGAAGCTCATCCAGGAAGAAGCAGGCAGTGTGGCAGTGTGGATAGATCTGCCACAAACCGAACTTGTAATTCAAGACATTCCTATGAAGAAACACGGGGCCTAGATGTGTCCCTGGGAATTCTGCTACACATTTTCTGAGTAATTGGTTCTATACAAAGTCTTTCCAAATGTCAGAGGGGATGTGTCCATGTAAAATACGCACGGTACTTTGAAATAAAAAAATTAGCTCGTTCTGAGTCAAATATGAGTGACCACAGTCCAAGAACACAGATTATTATCCCATTTTATATGATATGTTTACCATAGAAAGGACTACATAATACAAGACCTTTTCTTTTCCTGATGTGAACTCTGTGAGGTGTGTGTGTGTGTACATGAGTACAGAAGCCAGGAGAGTGGAAGGACAGGGGGAAATAGATTTGTTTTAAAATCCCAGAGTGAGACAAACAGCAAACAGCTTAGAGAAGCCGGGGGATGAGGTGTGTGTGGGGGGGACAAGGGAGCAGGCAGGAGCATGCATCTAGAAACTGTGTGGACTATGGAGCCTTGTTTGCTTTATGTTAAGGGCATTTGAGTAATTGACTTTAATCACAAGGACCCATTAGAAGCCCATACCAATTGTGGGACTCAAGCCTGTGGCAATGGTTCCACCACACAGTGTTTTTATTTATTTATTTATTTATTTATTTATTTATTTATTTATTTATTATGTATACAATATTCTGCCTCCATGTGTGCCTGCAGGCCAGAAGAGGGCGCCAGATCTCATTACAGATGGTTGTGAGCCACCATGTGGTTGCTGGGAATTGAACTCAGGACCTTTGGAAGAGCAGGCAATGCTCTTAACCACTGAGCCATTTCTCCAGCCCCACACAGTGTTCTTGAGTCAAAATGGGGGTGCATGAGAAATGAGTGGGGACATCTCTGAACACCCAGATCTCATCTCGGCTAAGCCTGTCTTAGCTGTGTGGATCCGGCAAGGCTGCGACTTCAAGGGAAAGCCCAAAAAAGTGAATGGGTCCCCTAACCTTACTGGCCATGTACTTCAAAAGGGGAACTCTCACAAAAAAGGGGGGGAACTCACTGAAATAGGCTGGTGGAGAGAGTGTGAGGTCATTTTCCAGTCTGCAGCACTGAGCCCGTGGGAGAAACAGACTCCCTCGGTGGGAGACCTCAATATATTAGGAATAATCTAAAGACAAGCTTCTCTGCCAATGTAAATAATTCCAATCAGACCAAATTAGATCAAATAAAATCTTCATGTTTAACCAATGCAGTGGCTGGTAAAGCATGGTGAGGGGTAGAGAGCAAGGAGCCCCGCAAAACCCAGAGACCATGTGTGCCTTCTCTGGGCCACAGCCTAAATAGCCTGTGAAAGTGGTCCTGACCCTGCCTGGGGAGGGGTCGATGTTTGGTGGGCTTTTCTGGAGGTGGAGCTCGGACCAAGGCAACTCCCAGGGGGAGGGGCCTCTAAAGATGGATACCAGGTATTACACTGAACATTAGTAAACTAATTGAGGACTGGAGAGATGGCTCAGCAGTTAAGAGCACTGACTGCTCTTCCAGGGGACTTGTGTTCAATTCCCAGCACCCACATGGCAGCTCAGAGCTGTCTGTGACTCCAGTTCCAGGGGATCTGACACCTTCACACCAATGCACACAAAATAAAGTTAAATAAATTATAAAAAGAAACTAATCAGTGTAACTAATCATGTTAACAAGCAATCACAGCGATCACAGAAAAAGCTTTTGACAAGTTCAGTATTTTATCTCTCTCTGTGTGTGTGTGTGTGTGTCACTTCACGAGTATGAAAGACAAAGGACATCTTTCAGGAAGTGGCTGGTGAGTTCCCCCTTGAACTCAGCTTCTCAAGATTGTAGCCAAGAGCTTTTACCTGCTGAGCTACCCTACCCTGCCAGTCCCCCAGGTATCTTTATAATGCTAATAAAAAACATTCTTATCTAGAAATAAAATGGTAATCCTCATCTAGATAAAGGGTATTTGATAAAAACTGATAGCTAACATTGAGCTGAACAGAAAAGACTAAATGATTTTGCCTAAGACCTGGAGCAAATGCTTTTCATTCTGGTGTTGTGCTTCTAGACAAAGCAATGAGGTGAGGAAAAGACACGTAAATTGGGAAGGTCAAAAAAAAAAAAAAGAATAAAGAAACAAATTTCTCCAGGCCATTTTTGTTTGTTTGTTTTTCTTTTTCTGGTAGAAATTGACAAGTTGCTCATACAATTCACATAGAAAAGGAACATGGAATAATGCTCACATCTTTGGAAAAGCAGCAGAACTTAGTCATGGAGCTAACGAACGCGGGCTGCTTTCAAATCATTCTAAAGCTACAGCACTCAAAATAGAGTGGGACCAAAAACAGAGCCACAGACTCCCGAAAGAGAGACCCTCACACACATATACACAGCAGATTCGACAAAGTTTCAGAGTAATTCACTGGAGATGAGATGAGATCTTCAGGAGACCAGGGGCTCTGGTTATCTACATTTAAGCAAACAACTTGGTTCTGAATTTTACACCATCCAAAAATTAATTTTTATTATATTTTATTATAAAAACATAGACAAATATAAAACCCAAACTATAAAACTTGTGGAAGAAAACACGGAAGGTCTTTATGACCTTGGATTAGTGAGGATATGGCGCCACACCCAGAACACACCCGGGAACGCCAACACCAAAAACCTGATCACCGCGTACTGGCAAGGCTTAGAAGTCGAAGCCTTCACACAGTGCTGGTGGAGACGTAAAATGGTACAGGCACGTTGGAAAGCTATTTGATAGTAACTGCTAATGCCAAGGATCTGTGGACACCACTGAATCTACTCAGATTCAAAACTACACGTCTGTGACGCGCTGCACGGAGAATCCATCCGAGGATAAGCGACTGGTCCAGTCAATCCGCAGTATTAACATTGAGGGAGTGGAGACGGTGAGGGTCACGATGGACAGCCTTCAGAATCCGCAGTTGTCGGGTCACTCGCCAAGCCCAGGCGTCCCTTTGAATTCCCGAGAGAAAACCCATTTGCTTAATATAGAATTGGGATACGTTAAACTTAACTCCTAAGTTTTCTTTCCTTCCTAAGGCCATTTCTGGAGTCCCTGAAGTATTGGGAGGTACACAGGCCACAAATGCCATTGAGCGGGGGCGCGGGGTTTCAGTGCCCGGAAGGCCAGGCTGGCTCCTGCAGCCCCTGTTCTCCTGGAACTTTCATGGGAAACTCAGGCCCTGGCCGGTGCCCCGGGTGGTGGATCTGGCAGGGCATGGCAGGAAGCCAAGGTCCACATCACTCACCCTCCTCCATGGGGCGTTTCCAGGGCTTCAGGAGATGCTGGACTTTTAATTCCTTTGGCCAGTGGCAATGTTCATGACCTAGTGCCTGGGGACCTCCAGCTCCTGAGAAACCCCAGATGAGACTTCAAGGGACGGCTGTGGAGATTTTACCACACAGGTGACTGCTCTGATCTATTGACCAGATGGGAGCCCAGGGGAGACTGAGAAGCTCTGGTTGTGATTAGAATTGTGCGGCGTTCCCCTTCAATCTCATGTACTCCTTCTCACCCTGCAGCTCCAGCTGGGCTCCCTCAGCCCCTGGAAGGGAAGAGATGAACAAGCAGAAAAATGGCTTCAGGCCTGAGCCAAGTTTGTTCCAGAACGCCCCCACCCTCCCACACCCACTAACCCTGGGCACAGCTTTTGACTTCCTCGGGAGGCTCTGTAGAGAGACCCAGGTCAAACTTGGGGGAGGGGAAGGGAAAAGAGCGGGGGAGGGAGGAGGAGTGAGAGAAGATGGTAGAGCGGGGAAGGGAGACGAGAGAGACCAAACTCTATTTCCACAAATTAAAAACACCTTCCGCTTTCTCCACGTAGGCGCTTGCTTGAACCACCTGCACGGACGTGGTGGTATTTCAAGGACTTTGGCTGCCGCAGCTCCTACGGGTCCAAGAGATGTGAAGACTGACTGATGTCAGAGGCCTTTGCCTTCCAGACCTCGGCATGTGACTGCCTTCTTAGCAGGAGGCTCATGGTGGTCACCCTGCTTGTGGCTCAGGCTGCCTGCCCAGCAAGGACACTCAGTACCATATTGATGCAATTAGCTTCTAGATGGAGCTTGCCTGTGTATTTTGCAAACTTAAGGCAATCTCCCCTTTGGCATCAACTCCAATGCCTCACCCGGGCTTCCTGGCTGCTGAGGATCTGAGGCAGTTATCAGAGCGGGTTCATTTCCAGTCGTTCTTCGAGCTGAAGTATTGTATTTCTAAGATGGTTTTTCCTTGATTCAAAGTAAAGTTATTCAAATCATGTGATTGTTCAGCCCTACTTTAGTGTTACCTGTGATGATGTCATCGTGACTAGACATCTCTTCTGTTTCTTAGGATATAGAACAGTATTTGAACTGTGCCTCTTTATGCCGTATTAAGACATGGCAGAATCTATGCCAGGCGGTGGTAGCGC
The DNA here is from genome assembly GCF_037038515.1 of Microtus pennsylvanicus. Lineage (NCBI taxonomy): Eukaryota > Metazoa > Chordata > Mammalia > Rodentia > Cricetidae > Microtus > Microtus pennsylvanicus. The sequence continues at coordinate 85,238,304 of NC_134587.1, forward strand.
TCGCCTTTAACCCCAGCACTCGGGAGGCAGAGGCAGGCGGATCTCTGGGAGTTCGAGGCCAGCCGGGTCTACAAGAGCTAGTTCCAGGACAGGCTCCAATAAAAGCTACAGAAAAATCCTGTCTTGAAAAACAAAAAAAACCAAAAAAACAAACAACAACAAAAAAAAGAAAGAAAGAAAAAAGAAAACAAAAACAAAACATGGTAGAATCTACTTAATTTTACTGAAACTTCCCAACTGGAATCTTTAATTTTTATCACCAGGGAAAGACTCTAAAGGGGGAAGGGGCTGAACCAGACTCTCCAGCCTGAGCCCCCAGCTCCTGGCTTCCTGTAGGACCTTCTCCCTCTGTTTCCACCATTCCATAGCTGCTTCCTTCTGCTAGCATTCTAGACCAGAGAGGTCAAAAGTCACTTCCTTGGTCCTTCTTTCACTCTTGGAAGCTGGCTAGATTTTTACCCACTTCATGAAAACAGTAAAGAGTAACAAGGAAACAGAATGAGTATAGGAAATCCAAAGTGGGGTTTCTCTTTTTCCTTCCTTCCTTCCTTCCTTCCTTCCTTCCTTCCTTCCTTCCTTCCTTCCTTCCTTTCTTTCTTTGTTTTTTGTTTTGTTTCAAGATGGTTTCTCTGTGTAATAGTTCTGGCTGTCATGGAACTCTCTCTGCAGAGCAAGCTGGCCTCAAACTCACAGAGATCTGCCTGCCTCTGCCTCCCGAGTGCTGGGGTTAAAGGCATGTGCCACCACCACCTGGTCCCTCATAACTGTAATTTGCTACTGCTATGAATCAGAATGTAAATATTTTTGAAAATAGAGATTTGCCATAGTGGTCAAAACCTACCGGTTCAGAAGCACTGCTCTGGGGAGCTCTGTGTCTCCTTAATAAGCGTTTGTTGCCTACCTGTGTCTGCTCTGACATCTTCACGACTCTCATGTGGAACTCTCTGGGTGTGTGAACAGGTCACAACTTTCCCCAGCCCCGCCAATGTCATCAGTCAGCAGCTGAAGCCTAAGCAAAGATTTCCCCACTTCTCGGCAGCCGGGCGTGTTTGACAAGCACCTTGATGCATGCATTTCTTTTGTTTTGTGACTCTAAGGTCTCCAGAAACCATTTCTGCACTGGAACATGGTCTTTGTTCTTGGCTCAGTCTTGACTTGGTGGGAGTCCTGAGTTGGAGAAATGAGAGGAAGTCTGTGTAGCCCAGGCTGGTCTCAGTCACTCTATGTAGCCAAGGATGACCTTGAAGTTCTGCTCTTCCTTCCTCTAATTTTGGGGTGCTGGGATTGCAGGCATATGCCACCATACTTAGTTTACGTGGTACTAAGGGCCCAACCCAGGGCTTCACGCTTGCTCGGTAAGCATTCTACCAACAGAGCTACATCCCCAGCCCACGGGATTCTTAAGAAGAAATGTATAGACCCAAGCAAAGGTTTATGTGGAACACTGGTAAAGTAGCAGGTACAGCTGGGATTAATTATTTGGATTTGCTGAGAAACTTCCAGGAAGGCAATGATGAAAGGACCAGGGGCAAATCCTTACACACTCGTGCCCTGCTCCTTTGGGTTGGCCATTGACATTCTTATAGGTTTCAGAGCCCCTCCAGTGTGCCCTGACGGGCTTCCAAACAAGCTGGGCTCCTTGGATGCCTCATCTCTGGGCTGCTCTCCCTGAGGACCCTACATCAACACACAGCAAGCATCTGAGCCTCAGGTGTCCATCAAAGGTGGTCTTCGGGAGAGTAGGTGACCCAGGAATGGACCTACCCTGTGCTGGTAAGTTAGCATCATTAATAAAACTATTTTTCTAAGAACCATCCTGCCTTCCCTAGTGGAGGGGGGTTACCCCAGTGCACGGAGGCTCAGAGTACCAGTGTGGTGTGACTCACATCCCCCTGAATAACTTCAGCAGCTCCTCAAGTGCCAGGCTCTATTTTTAGCTCCAGCCTTCTGGAGCATTTGACCTTTTGCCTAGATAGGGGACCTTACTGTGGACTGTAAACTCCAGCCTGCCCTGTCCATGACACAGGGATGTATATTAAATTGTGCCCACTTTGGGACACTTGCAATGCAGAGGGGTTATTTAGGATGAAGCAAAATTGCTCATGGACAAACACACATATGCACTCGTGTGTGTTTGAGCACACATACACACAAAAAATGTTGGTAACCTTACCTTCCATGTCTCTGAATTATGATTTTTGCTTTTTATCTCTTCTGCCACCTACTGTAAGAAGTTGGCATAACCATTTCTAAAAATATTTTTAAACTCCAGGCAAGTATCTTCTTACTTAAATATTAATCTCACTCGTTTCAGAATAGCAAAAAGCTTGCAAATAGTCTTCAGGAATAAAACTATTTTAAATAAAAAGAAATGTCATACAGTCATTAAAAATTATTACCAATAAGTATATCTTCTTAATAAAATTGTTTTGTACTGTGTTTACTATTGTTATAACTGAGCACTTGAGACTGGGTCATTTATAGGGATAAATTTATTTCCTTCCATTCTAGAAGCTGAAATCTCTTCAGCACAGGCCATCATATGGTGAGGGACTCATGAGGATGGGTTAAGCATTTATGACTGACAGGTGCCAATATCTTGTCATAGTGGAACATCCCTCGGTTGCTCACCCCCAGCTGGTCCAGGGAGAGGTTGGTCTTTAGAACAAGACTAGGCTGCTGCTAATGTTCACTACTATAGAATTACTTTTGTGTAGGAAGAAGCCTGCCTTTCCCACCTGTACCGCAGAGCATAGGATTCAGGACTATGTCCTGGTCACTCGCCTCTTTCTCAATAACTTTGCATTTCCCCAGTGTCGGTGATGAGGCTAGTCCACTCATGAGTCAGAGCCTTACAGCTCCATCGTCTTCCAAGGATCGCCTCCCCAGCTGCCATTAACAACTAGTGAAAAGGTATAGCGCAACAGCTGTTCTACGCACTACACTACAGTTCACAAGCTGGGCAAGAGTCTGAAGATTGAAACACACACATACACACAGAGACAGAGACATGAATCATCCGTGAAACAAGAACACCAAAAATGCCCCCTTTATTGTGATCCAGGGCAGCTTTTACAGGCTTTCCTTGACCAATGGCCATGCCCTAACCCTCAGCTGCAAGCCCACCAGAAACCACTCTCCTGCCATCAGGAACTCCTGAGGGTCTCGTGCTCAGAGTATCTGCAAGCACAGGAAAACAAGCTGTTTACTCTGGCAGGCAGGGGTGGGGAAGCGTCACAGGAAATTCAGGGTCTGGGGGTCCATAGTCCCCAACAAAAAGGCAGGAGTCTAAACCAGGACCTGTGTCTTTGTCTGTGCCCGTCTCCCGGCCGCGCTGCAGCGGCTGCCCGTGTGTGCTCCTTCACCAGGAATGCCCCCTTCAGTCAGCTCTATACTGAAGCTCGGGGCCGGGGGGGCGGGTCTTCCTACTTTAAACTATGTATATTTAAAGGTTTGTTTATTTAGTATTTCAGGTGTCTGTGCCCAAGTGTGTGTCTGTGCACCACGTGTGTCCAGGTGCCGTAAAAGGCAGAAAGGGGCATCTGATCCCCTGGAACTGAAGTTACCGGCTGTGGTTTACCACCTTCTGTGGGTGCGGGGAACTTAATCTTGTCCCTCTGTGAGAGCAGCAAGGGTTCCCAACCATGGAGTCATCTCTCCAGCCCCTGACTGTGAGCCAATCTGCTCCATTCTTATGGTCCACGATGGCCTGTTGCCAACAGATTCCAGAGCCCTTGTAGTGCCCACGCCCCACCCCGTGACCCTCCTGGGCACTTCACCTCTGCCATCCTCTTCTTCCTGCTCACCCTCACCTGCATCCCTGAACCTTCCTCCCCCAGGGCCGTTTTCTCACTGCAACTGCAAAGTAACTAAGTCAGCGGTTCTATGTTTTCATCACTTATATTGCTCGTCTCACTTCTGTGTCTTAGAAATGTCCTCGCGTGTGTCCACAGCTCCAGCGTCACCCCTGTGCTGATGACGCTCAGACTTCTTTGTCTTTAGATCCATATTCGTGCACTGCAAGCTCCGTAACAGTTACTGTGCTCCAAACTTCCTCTACCTCCTGTCCCACCTGCCTCTCGGTTTGTGTCCAAAGCAGCAAGCTAAGAGCTCTCCCGGTTCTCCACTCACGCTTCCCGTATCACTCAGTAAGCCACCAGAGTAGTATAAAAACTCTTTCTATCACTGGGTGGCTCTCTGTGAGTTCAAGGCCAGCCTAGTCTACAGAGTGAGTTCCAGGACAGGCTCCAAAGCTAAACAGAGATACCCTGTCTTGAAAAAACAAAACCAACCAAACGAAAAAACAACAAAAACAAACAAAAAAAAAACCCCTTTCTATTGTCTCTTTCTTCTCCTTTTGATCCCACACTCTTTTTACTTGTCTAGACGACAAACATACCCTCTTAGTTGGCCACTCTGTGTCTGGTCTGCCCTCTTCATCATGGACACTGCACACTGCTGGATCCTTCTAAACTATAAGTGTGACCATTGTTAGTTTCCTGATCAAAATCTGTAATACCCCATTGATTTAAGAATACTTTTTCAAAGATTTATTTATTTTATTTGTTTGGGTGTTTTGCCTGCATGTGTGTGTCTGGTGCCCTGGGAAGTCAGAAGGAAATGTCAAACCTCCTAGAACTGGAGTCGTGGATTTGAGCCACCTTGTGGGTAGTATTGGCAACCAAACCCGGGTTCTCTTCACAAGAAACATGTGTTCCTAACTGCTGAGCCATATCTCCAGCCCCAACTTAAGAACAAATTCAGTGACTTATGGCTTAGTATGCCAGGCCTTGCCTCTCTTTCTCTCTTTCTTTCCCTCCCTTCCTCTCTTCCCCTTCTTCCTCCTTTCCTGCCTTTCTCTCTCCCCATCTTCCTCCCCCATTACTTCATCCTTCCTCTACCACCTTTCTTTCTTATATGTAACATATGGAAGCCTTTTCTCTCCTTCAACCGTGTGGGTTCTAGGAACTGAATTCAGAACCTTAGACATGTTGGCAGCCATCAACTAATCCATGCTATTTGCTTTTGAAGCTGACCTACACCCTAAAAGTTTGATTACAGGTTATATTCTTATGCACACACCATTGTTTTGTATTTAAAAAAAAATCAGGTTTTAAAGCATTACCTATAATAATAGAAGTGGAAAAATACCCCTCACGGTCATATAAGAGATTTCATTGAATTCAAATTATGGTATTTCCCTTTAAAAAGTCAAGTTTCCAACCACTGGAAAAACAGATACAAGCCACTGTATGTGCTTTTACTCCCGAGACATGAAATTACATATTTCGTGTTACTTTCCCGGGTTTTGTAACAAGAGAAGAATTAGCCCTGTCTCTATGGTAACTGGAGTTGGAATCGAACCCATAATTTATTTTAATTTGATCTTCTCTCACCAGGCAATTTTCAAGGAAGCATCAAGGTAAATGTTCTGGTTTTGTCCTTTTTTTTTTAAAAAAAAATATTACTTTTATCTTATGGGTATATGTTTCTTAACATGTGTGTGCAGGATCTGAGGAGGCCCGAAGAGAATATTGGATGCCCTGGACTTGGAGTTGCAGGCAGGTGTGAGCTGCCTTGTGTGGGTGCTGCTAACTGAGCCGGGCCCCTCTAGAAGAACAAGTGCCCCCTAACTGCCGAGCTGCTTCTCCAGCCTCTCCAGCTTCATTTTATCGTTTGTTTCTACATTGGTTCCTTGCTCCTCTTTGAGGAATTGCAAAGCCAATTTTTATTTACAGTACCAGAGACACTGAAAATCTTTTGGTACAGAGACATAATACTGAGAAATAACTTTAATTAACACCTCCATAAAGGGATGGAAAGTTCTGGAACTGATCAAAGCATGGTGTGTATGCTAGCAATAACCCTGACAGGTTTTAGTCCTGAGGGCTGGTCAGGTGGACTTGTCTCTATGCTTGGATGAAGGAACCCTGAGCAGGGTGGACCTTGGGGCTTGGGATTGGTCTCTAACATCCCAAAGTCACGGCTGCCTTGGCTCTAAGCACAGGCTGGAAACTACTGGCCAAGCACACACCTTTAGCCCAAGCTCACCATGCACTGGGTCAAGTTTATTCCTAGGGCCACATCTGTCTGGCAACAGAGACTTTATTGAGCTGTATACCAGCTACAAGTAACTTGTTTCCAGAACTTTTAAATTAAGATATTTAATGTTTACAGGAAACAAGTGAAGGTCGGGAAGCTGCGTTTTGGAAAGCTCTCTCCCTCTGCCTACTCAAGTTGTCAAAAACACAGCAGTAGAAAACACGAATGCTGAAATTATTCACCCGAAAAACAGGAATATTTCTGAAAAATTATCTTGTAACTTGAATCAAATGTTGAATGATTTGGGGAAAGTTAGAAGCACAGTTATTGGAATTGCTATAACAAGCCCCCTCCCCCTCCCTTCCCCCTTCCTTCTCAGTTGGGCAGAAGCACTGGCAAGAGAAAACTTCTCCAGTCAGCAGGAATCTTGAACAGGTAATATGAATTCGCATATATGATTTTTTCAGTTGAGTACAATGAATATGGAATCTTTGATGGTGTCATGTTTTTGAAGTCCACATACATAGATCAAACTTCTCTCTCCCCACATAAAAGAACATAATACGGTTGTTTAGAATGTCTGCTTGCTAAAGGGTCTTCTTAAGAATTACTAAGCCTGGCGGTGGTGGCGCACACCTTTAATCCCAGCACTTGGAAGGCAGAGACAGGCGGATCTCTATGAGTTCGAGACCAGCCTGGTCTACAAGAGCTAGTTCCAGGACAGGCTCCAAAGCCACAGAGAAACCCTGTCTCGAAAAAAAAAAGAAATACTAAAATTGGGAGCTGGGGAATTGGCTTGGTGGTTAAGCACACTTGGTGCTCTTGCAGAGGACCTGGGTTCAAATCCCTGCATTGACACCACATAGCTCACAACCGTGTGCAACTCCAACTCTAGGGGGATCCTGTGCCCTCTCCTGACCTCCTTGACCTCCATGGAACCACTCATGCACAAAATATAATAAATCAAAAAATTAATTACTGACATTGGTGAATCTGAGATGGGAGATTTTAACTATTATTTCACCCAGTTTAAAAAGAACAAGCTATCAATAAGAATTTTCAGAATATTACGTGGCACCATTTCCTCCTTCCTTTATCCATATGACTGCTTCCTGCTGATTCATGTACTGTACTTGGTTGGTCATCATCACGGTGGGAGCCAACCATATTATTCTTCTCTAGCGAGCATGAAAACCTCACAGCCACTAGGTGGCAGTGTGCGCTTGGTTCAGACTGAGCTTTGCAAGGACGGACCGCATATGATTGCCCAGCCTGTGAGTAACCTTTAAATCTGCTCTCGCACTCTTAAAACCATCTTGAAACCCGAGCAACACTCACCAACGTCAAAGTTTATTTATAAAATTATTCAATGAGTTTAGATGAGTGAAGAGATGCTATAACTGTTGCCACCTGGAACACACTGAGGTCCTTTTAAAGTTACAACACTTAAAACATAACCCTAATGGAATGCGAAATATCTGCAGGGCTCTGACACCCACGATCATCTCTTTAAAAACATTTTCACGGCAAGGGTTCACAGATGGCTCAGCAGCTGGAGAAGGCGTTTGCTGGGAAAGCCTGACAACCGCCACTCAATCCTGGAACCGGCATAAAGGTGAAGCAAAAAGGAACTCCACAAAGATGGCCTCTGACTTCCGCGCATGCTCATCAATTTCTACGTAGACACACTTCAAATAATTTTGAAAAACAAATTAAAAATAATTTAATCCTTTCTAGTTGAATACTCCCTTTCTCTTTCAAATTCTATCTCCCCAAATTATATACCAATATAAGACATTTTTTGTTTAAAAGACTATACTTTCTATATTATACTTCTCTGACCCCACAGAATACGGAGAGATGGAATGGAATGTTTTCTATTTCTTGTGACCCTAAGATGCTGCCTCTGCTTTTCCTCCCATGGTATAGTTCACCTGACATCCTGAACGCATTATGTCTTTCCTAAATGGTCATAGGGAAATGTGCAATTAATTGGAAATGCATCATGAGATGCTTCATTTTAGAGAGTTTGGGGTTTTGATCCTCCCTTTTGGGGAGCCCTGGCCTTTCTTCTCCCAGGCCATGGCCATAGTGAGATTCTGAATGAGAAAGAAATCTGTCTTTCCTTTGGTAAGTAGAAGAGAATGAAACAGGAGTGGAGATTCAGTAGAAGGCATGCTTGTTAATTTTAACATGATACAGGTAGACTAATTTCAGGAAAAATGTGTATTTAAGTTCAATATTTAGACATCAATTTCCTTAGACGGGGGTGAGATGGCTTTGGCAATGCCTGGAAACAGTTTGGGTCCAGGCAGCTGGGGGCCGGGAGCTGGCATCTGGTAGGCAGGGCACAGGGATCAGTTAGACTGCTCTGTTCCTAAACCAACACAGCTGAGCTCCTGAAGCCCGCTGAGCGAGTGCGGAGTAAATGCTTATGGAAAGAAAGGAAAAAGAAAGGGAGAGAAAGAATCACACAGCTGACTGTGGAGAGAGACAGGAAGCGTCTGAGACGCTTGTGATCACGTTTGCCCGACGCTATGGATAACAGTTCCGTGGTTATCGCTGTGGGTTCAATCCCCAGCCCCCTTTCAAACAGACAAACAAACAAACAAACACACAAACAGAGAGGGATAGACAGAAAGACACAAAGAAAACCTCCCTGAAATCTTTAGAGTGTTTTCCCTGGTTTTGGAGTTTATTACATCTTTTCAACCAAAAGAAGAAATCTTAGGACTAGAGCTAAAAATTTATAAATTTTTGTAGTAGACACATATTTTTAATTAATTTAAAAAAAATAAAGAGAAAATGGCTCATAATTATACCACTTAAATGATATACATAGAGAAGAGTGAGCAGAAACCTGTTTTATATAATCCCACTTTGCCTAGAGAATGTCAGCTTAAAATAGCATTATTTTATTTTTTCAAAGTTTGTATAATGGTCCCATTTATGTAACAATAACAACAACAACAACAATAATTAATACAGACTCCAAAATTGCCTGCTCTGTTTGTGTGTTTTGAGATCAGGTCTTACTGAGTCACCCTGACTGGCCTAGAACTCACTATGTAGCTCCGGCTGGATTTGAATTACTCAAATTTGTAGTGATTCTTGGAATTAAAGGTGTGAGCCATCATTCTCAGCTAAGAGATTCTTTCCTGATATTTAAAGCCCGTAATCCTAGCACTCTGGAGGCTGAGGCAGAAAGACTGTAAGTTTGAGACCAACCCAGGCTGCATAGACTCTAGTGTATAAGAAACGTTCTGGAGATAGAGCTTAGTGATAGAGAACTTGCCAAACTCGAATAAGACCTTGGCTTCAACCTGCAGCACTGGAGGAAAAAGAGAAAGAAAGAAAGAAAGAAAGAAAGAAAGAAAGAAAGAAAGAAAGAAAGAAAGAAAGAAAGAAAGGAAGGAAGGAAGGAAGAAAGGAAGGAAAGGAAAGAAGAAAGAAAAAGACAAGGAATAAGGGAGGGAGGGAGGGAGGAAGGGAGGGAGGGAGGGAGGGACGAAGAGAAAGGAAAACAAAGGCAAAAAACTCCCCACAAAACTAGGTATTCCAGTGAGTATATATGTGAGTATGTATGTGTTTCAGTGAGTATGTATGTGAGTATGTATGTGTTCCAGTGAGTATGTGTTCCAGTGAGTATGTATGTGAATATGTATATATTCCAGTGAGTATGTATGTGTTCCAGTGAGTATGTATGTGTGGATATGTATGCAGACACACTACATGTGTGTTCTCAGTCATGAAAGATCTCCATTGGGCTATATAATTTCCTAAGCTTTAGAACAAACTCTGAGATAGTTTTGGCAACTGCCAAGTCAGAGGGAGCACAGGCTTGCACAAGATCACCTGTTTGTTGACACCAATCGCAAGTTTGGGAGCAGTGGTGTTGGTTCCCAAAAACCCTCAGAAATTCACCTATGGGATTCCAGAACTCCATCTGTAGGTGCATAATTATATTTATCACAGGCCAAGGAGACAAATTAAAATCAGACCAGGGGAGAAATGCACTGGATAAAACACACTGGTAGGAAAAAATTAAACTCAGCTTGGAGTCTAGATACCCTGCTTCTCGGCTTCTGTTTACAGCAAACCACATGGGCTGTTGCCAAGCAGGGATGCTCAACTGAGCCTGGGAGCTCAGAGTTCTAAACCGGCTTCATCACGTAGATGACTGACTATTCCTAATCTTCCTCATTAGTGACCACCTAGTCAAAGTGATGCTGTGTATGACCAAAGCCCTTGCCCTGATGTACAATGCTCATTTTCCTGGTGTGGTCATCCCCACCCTAAATAATACTGGTGAGACTAGCTCCACCCTGCCGTTAGATGTCAATATTCCCCAGTCCCCAGGTAAACAAAGATACTCTTTTCTTCTGTGATATTCCAGAGCTCAGTCCTAAATGCCCAGAAGCTGGGGCCAAAAGTCTGACTTGTTTTGAGATGAGGTTAAATTCTTTCCTAAGTAGCGAGGCTTCAGCATAGAGGCACCCATCCGAAAACACACAGTACGATGCGTTTTGTAAAATGTATCTGTCTGCGTGGCCATGATCTTAATCAGGGTGTTTCCATACCCCAAAAAACCTTTGCTACCGTGTGTCACAGTAAGCTCTCGCCTGGGCCCTCTGATTTTTTCTATTTCAGAATTCAGTACCTGTGTGGAACCACATGAGGTGTGTTATGTGGTGTCTTTTACTCCGCGTGGTCCTGAGGTCTTGTTGTGGCGTGTGTGTCAGTAGTCAGTGTCTTCCAGTAGTGTTCCCTGCGTCTGTGACACATTGCTTCGCGGTAGACGCCGAGGCTGTCTCCAGCTTTGGGTTATTCTGGGCAAAGCTTTGATAAACATTCGTGTAGAGGTCTTTGTAGAGACAAGTATTAATTTATTTTTGGATAAATAGGTAGGGATGAGGGTGTTGGATTGGATGGTAAGCATATGCCACCAGTCTAAATTCTGGTCCAGTAAGAGACCCTGTCTCAACAGAATAACACGGAGAGTGATGGAGGACGTCCTGTGTGCCCACATTCGAATTTCATATATCACACACGCTCGAACAAAAGTTCCCTTTTAAAGTGACAACCATTTTTCCTTTTTCCTAGCATTCTTCCTCTCTCCCAAAAAAAACCCTGCTAAAAGAAGTTTTAAGATAATTAAATGCATTACTGTGTGTGAACACTTGCTAATGGCGGCCAGAGGACAAGCTTGTGGAGTTAGCTCTCTCCTTACACCTGTGTGGGTTCTGGGGGGTCAACTCGGGCTTTCGGGATTGTGCAATCAACATCACCCAGTGATGTTGTCACTGGTCCCAAAAGAAACTAAGGATGATTACAATGACTAGAAAAAATGAGGATATAAAGAAAAGTTAGATAAAGAGTATGTTCCAAAACTGGAGAATAATACATTGTTTTTCTGCAATCTTATTTTCAAAACTTATTTTACACATTTCCACTCTATGTGTTAAACGGAAACCTAATAAGTCTTAGCATTTGGCATCAAAGATCTCAGAAGTAAGCTTCATTTTCTCTTTCTCCTCTTAGCCCATAGCTGCAGCAGTCCGAATCTGTGTCCCATGTCTCAGGCTGGCCCTTGTCCATCCTCCTTTCCTCTGCCCTCCGAGCTCTGCCTGGAGGCTGTCGATGGCCATCCCACCCTATAGAGGTTAGCGGGGCCAAGCGAGAAGGGGTCATGGCAAAGAATAGCTCAGGCATCACTCACGTCAGCCGCAGAAAGAGAACAACTTGTGGGTAAGAAGAGTCAAGTGATATTGATCCGTGGCTCCCCGGGGCTGAATTCAGAACATGTTCTGCCGTCTCCTGGGTGCCAAGATTTGACAGAAAGGGCAAAGGACAACTGGAACAATGTGGGGTGGGCGGGTGAAATCGCCATTCATCGTTCACGTGGGAATGGAGGGCTCAGAGCTGAGGAGACCTTGACAAGGCTCCCTGCCGGCAGCTGACTCTTGCTTCTTATCAGAAACCGAAAGCTTGCTCTGGTCTCTACCTTCACCGCTGGGGACTGGACACCATGAGGAGGCCACACTGGTTGGTGTCATGGGGAGGGGTTCTGTGTGAGGAGCATTTTGTCCTTGATGAGGAGGAAAACAGAGAGCAGAAAGATAAAAGCACAAAAATCAAATATGAGGGGGCAAAAACCCCACCAGAAAACACACCAAAAACAAGAGGAATAAATGAGAGAGTACGTACCCTTTGAGTCGGTAGGAAAAACTCATTTAGTTAGTTGACTTTGATCAAGGCAATGTGAAGACCAACGGAAAAACAAAAAGACATACTTCGAGAAGCAATATTATAATGAGAAATTTGGCTCAGCATATATATATATGTATATATCATTATGTATGAAGTTGGTCTTACAATTTATGGCATAGTCACACAATGGAATATCATATTTAAAAGGAATTAGCCATATAATATTGATATGGATATCTATGATTCATTTAGAGTCAGATCAATAGAATACTTTAAGACTATAATTTTAATTTTTAAATTATGTTTTAGTAGACGTATGGAAAAATATCTGGAAAATGAGGCACCAAATGTCCTGGGGGAAGAGAGATAAAAGGAGGCATAAGTCCTGAATAAAGGGGTTGCACCTACACTGAAGAGTTTTGTGTTATTCGAGACATCTGTGAGCTTCATATAGCTTCTGCTACACATTAGGAAGAAGTCAATACCAAGTTTGGAAGTAAGTTACATTGCAAAGAAGAAACAGTATAGACAATGAAGTGAAAAAAGTATAATTTGCAAAAAAACAAATTGAGAGTGAAGTAATCCATGCACAGGTGTGTGATGTTCTCAGATTCTGACATGATGATCCCAAAGTAACAGTTTCCATTCATGTAAAGGCTGTTCAGGGCTGGGATGTAGCTTGGGTGGTAGTGGGTTTGCCAAGCCTGCAAGAAGATCTGGATTTGGTTCTTGGCATCACATAAACCAGGGGTGGTGGTGCTCACCTGTCATAGTTGGGTGGTAGAGGGAGGAGGATCAGAAATTCAAGTTCATCCTTGGCCACATATGGAATTCAAGACTCTTATGGAAAATAGAAGACTCTGTCTCAAAAAAAAAGAATGCTCAATAGTCTTAAAAATGACATAAGCAGTAAACCTTTAAAGGAGGTAATTATGGTTATAAATGTGTGGGTATACATATATTTTATTAGGTGCAAAAGAGATTAATAAGCCACAATAACACAATTTCTCAGTTGACATAGTAATGGTGATTTTCCTATGAATAACTGGCATCAATCCCTTTACCTCCTTGCTATATATTGTAAGCCACACAAAGAAATTCTAATTGCCTTTAATTTAAGGATGGTTGTTCCCACGAGAACATCACAACACATTAAGAGGAAAGGGGTTGCAGGTGGAGGAAAGGCTAGACAGCTACAAGCACTGGCTGCTCTTCCAGAGGACCAGGGTTTGACTCCCAGCCCCCCCCCCTGGTTAACAGCTTACTGTACCCCAGGGCGTCTGGCCTCCTCCTCTGGCTCCAGAGGGCATAAAGCACACAGAGACCCTTGTGGACAAAACACCCATACGCAAGAAATAAATAAAAATTCCTTAAAAACGGAAAGAGAACAGGACATTTATACATAGAAAAACATTAACAGAATGTTTTGAACCATATCTTTAGGAAATAACCTATGGAAGCTGAAGTGACTACATAGGTAGGTCCTGCTAGCTGGAGTAAATTTTTTTGTAGCCTAAAACAATGAATATAGCGTAGCATCTAGCCTAATTTTTTTAAAAATACTCATTCTAATTTTCTTTCTTTTAATATTTATTTATTTTTATTATGTATATAATATTCTGTCTGTGTGCATGTCTGCAGGCCAGAAGAGGGCACCAGACCCCATTACAGATGGTTGTGAGCCACCATGTGGTTGCTGGGAATTGAACTCAGGACCTTTGGAAGAGCAGGCAATGCTCCTAACCACTGAGCCATCTCTCCAGCCCCATCTAGCCTAATTTTAAGTCTATTTTGTTAAAAAAAAACCAAGATAATAATTTCCCCTAGGAGTTTGGATAATTTTCCACATATGACTTAGGACAGCATCCCCTGTAAAATCAATAATCCACGCACACAGAGCCAAGGCTTAGCCCTAAATTAACGCAAGCCTAAAATGAATTGCTTAAGATGGGAAACTGTACACTGGGGCTTCAAATATGATCATGAAAACTTCTGAAGGCCCCTATTATCCATTTCAGGTTGAACAAAAGCGAATCTTCTGGGATATTTCTCCCCATAGGGTTGTAAAATAAATTAGAGGGCAGGCAGAAAACTAAAATATTCAGGAGTAGAAGTCAGTATTTGGGGCGCTAAGATGAAGAAACTGGAAATGGTCCCCTTTGAAACAGACCCCTGTCTTGATCCTACCTGTAACGGTTAACCTTGTCAATGCCATCACCATCACTCCAGAATGGCCTCTGGGAAGGCATCTCCTGGGACTGAGAGAGAAGACCCTCCCTCCTCAAGGCAAGAGGCACTTTCCTGCGCTGATTTAGCACTGACAAGGCCTCAGGGGAAAAGTCCTCCTTTGCTCCTTGCTGATGAAGGTTGTCTCTTCTGCTTTGACTGCCACTGCTGACAGTCTCTCCTCATGTTGGCAAACATCTTCTTCATAGGGTTTCCAACGTGGGCAAAGACCAGCTCTCCAGGAACCTTCCAGGCCTTTGATGGTTATGACTGCTGAGGCATCCAGGCCTCGGTACTGTACCGTTTTTTTAGAGTCTCAGCCTCTCCAGCATGCAGGCAGTCATTGATGAGCGACAGTTTGTAAATCCCTTTTGTGATATATTTATTCTATTGGTTCTCCTCCTCTGGAAAACCCCAGTACACTGCCCTGGTCAGCACTGAGCAATACTTATTTCCCGCATCTTTTGAAGATCTGTGACTTTGACTCTCTTCCTCCTTCCTGATTTCTCCCCCTTTCCCTTTATTGTTCCTAAGTTTCTTAAAGGGATGCATATCGCGTTGCCTGACTCTGCTGGTTCAGCTTCGGCTCCTCAACCGACTGCATTGCGCTTTTGGACCCCGTCGTTCTGCTATGCTGGAACTGGCATGCGGAAATGTAGGAAGGAATCCTAGCTGTAGAAGCTCCGGTCCACAGCAGGCTGTCTTCACCGTA
This sequence comes from Microtus pennsylvanicus, assembly GCF_037038515.1. Lineage (NCBI taxonomy): Eukaryota > Metazoa > Chordata > Mammalia > Rodentia > Cricetidae > Microtus > Microtus pennsylvanicus. The sequence continues at coordinate 85,253,494 of NC_134587.1, forward strand.
GCCTGCCTACTGTTTTTAAGACCCTTCCAGGGCTGTATCAGGGCAGCCATTTCTGTAAAGTCAAGTGACAATGAACTTTCATCACGTGTACAGAATCCATGCAAAGCAACACCGAGATTAGGATTTGGTTGACAAACTGGAATCTGTTAGCCAAACCAAGTAGATGTGTTTTTTAAAAAATCACATATTTTCTAGGCCTTTCAAATAAATTCCATGTTTAAAAAAAAGCTTCAGGTTGAGGCTCAATGGGCCAGTTCCTGTGTGTTCATTCTCCCCACATGGACTGCAGACCTTGGTGAGACAGCGTTCTGGGGAAGGTCGATTCTCTCCTAAAAAACGTTCTTTCTCGGTTGCTCAGCTAATTATCAGCTTCCTCGGGAGACTTTCTTCACTTTAGCCTGAGTTAGCTCTTGGTGTTCAAAGCTCCCACTAGCCTGTTTCTTCATTACATCTCATTGATGCTTTTGTCAACTGTCTTCCCTGTTATAAAGCAAGAAGTGTGTGTGTGTGTGTGTGTGTGTGTGTGTGTGTGTGTGTGTGTGTGTGTGTGTGTATGTGTGCGCGCGCGTGCACGCGCGCCAAAAGTCAATGTCAGATATCTTCCTCTATGGCTCTCTTCTTTATCTTTAGAGACAGCCCCTCACTGAACCTGGCCTTAATGATTGGCTAGACTAGCTGGCCAGCAAGCGCAGGGAGTCTTCCTGGAATCCTCTCAGAGCTGGGATTTGGTAGATGCCAAATTCTTCCATAAGTGCTGGGTATCTGGGCTCGAGTCCTCATGCCTGCCTCGTCTGCATTATACCATCTCCCTAGCTCCTCTCTTGTTTGTTTTGATTGTGGGGGTTGTTGCCCACACTGGCCTCACGCTTGCTGTGAAGATGACTTTGAAGCCCTGATCTTCTGTCCTCACTTCCCAAGAGCTATAATTCCAGGTGTGAGCACCATACCAGCTAAGACGTGTCTCCTATTATCATATTTCAAAGCACTCAATACAGTCCTCGAACTCACAATCCTTCCATCTCAGCCTCCCCGCTCTCTGTGATTACCTGTCTGTACCACCAGGTCCAGTTCATTCCTTAATTTAACAAATGAAAATGGCATGTGCACATAGTGAGTCTTCTTGCTTCGAGGGTCATTGTCATTAGCCCACTGTCTCATGGCTATCTAGTAAAATAAAGAGGCCTGAGGCTTTCCAGACCATCTGAGAGTTCAGACAATGGAAATAATGACGTCTAAGTGACCTCTTCTTAGTGATACATCTACCTGCAGTTAGCGGATGGGAACTACGTTGGGATCTTTTGATATTTAATGTATCCCCCTTTTTGCCAATATCTCTATTAAAACAACAACAACAATAAAACTGTTTCTTCCAAATGAAACCTGAGAACTGATCTTCATTTCTTGGGCAAAATGACAAATCTTATCCATTGATAGTGGTGACCTCTCTGCTGAGAAAAGGTTAAGGAAAGAAAGAGAATGACAGAGAATACAGTAAAAACAGCTCTAAGTGTGATACTTGATTTTATTCTTTTTACTAAAGAATACCCAACCGCAGAGTCCCCCAGATGCTCTTCTCAGATACAAACACATAATAATCGAATTTCTTGCAGCCCATGGAGGAAAAAGCCATTTTTATTTGTTACATTGCTGATGTTGGTGTGTGTGTGTGTGTGTGTGTGTATAGTTTTACAATTCTCAAGGAAGTAATCCTGAAGATAAAAATAAAAAGATTTGGGTCCTATTCTTTCATTGCATCACCAAAGAAAATACATTCTCCTCTTTCCCCAAAGTCAGCTGTGTTTCTCCAGCTCCGCTAGGCGATGAAAGAACGCCTTGTTCGTTATTATTGCCGGTCATTCTTATTTATGCCTGTGATTCGAGGATTATGTTTTGATTGTTCTTGAGAGATGAAAACACTTTCTCGCCAATGAATAAACACTGCCACTTTTAAAATATTTATATGCAGAATGCCCTTAGAGCCATTATGAAATGCAAGCGCTTTAGGGAGCTGGTTTTCAAACCGGCCCTTTCCCCCCACCACCTCCACCTTTTCTTTCATGCTAAGCAGTCCATTTGAGAGGCTTTCAGACTTAACTTGTTTAAGCAATACCAGTGTTTTAGGGTAATGAATAACTTTTTATAGAGGACAATCGCACGCAATTCAACATGCTGGTATTTCTATTTCTGTGCTCCACCAGCGTGGGGACTCTGTGATAGGATCTCTTTCTCTGAGAAAGCTGAGCCGACCCAAGCCCTGATTAACCTCTGATATTCACGTGGGGCTCTTGATCGTGGGGACCGCAGCAGCAACAATGCATTAATGGCAGCCATATGCTGAGGGCATTGTGGGTATGGGTGACCCAAATGTGAACTTGGGGGGTGACTGCCGTTTGTTTCAGGTTTGGTGTGGAGATTACGGAGGAGGAGGAATTTGAGTCGCCACTTGACAGAATCCCCCTTGATGAAGACGGAAATGTCAGAGACACCCAGCTCCCGCTCATGTTTGGGTTCGTGTTTTCCAACCCCCCCCCCCGCCCCCGTAAATTTTTGCTCTTCCTTTTGATACAGAGAATGGGGCCCTACAAGCCATTTTCAACATCTCTTCCTTGCATCGTATCTCACGTTTTAATATCTTATGTGACAAAAGATTTTTCAGAACAGCAAGGCCATTTTTATTTATTTTAAAGTAGAGTCTTTTCTTTTTTTTTTTTTTTATTTTTATTTTTTTATTTTTTTAGTTTTTTGAGACAGGGTTTCTCTGTGGTTTTGGAGCCTGTCCTGGAACTAGCTCTTGTAGACCAGGCTGGTCTCGAACTCACAGAGATCCGCCTGCCTCTGCCTCCCAAGTGCTGGGATTAAAGGCGTGCGCCACCACCGCCCGGCCTAAAGTAGAGTCTTTTCGTGTTGAGCCGAGGAAATGCATTTTAAGATATTCCGTGTCTCAACTGGTAAAAAACAGAGACCCTGAAGGAGATGGTGATGCAAAGGAAAGCATGAAGTGTTTGCCAAGCTGGGAAGAAAACACACACACACACACACACACACACACACACACACACACACACACGAGTGAGTTTTTCCCAGAATGCACTGTGTTCCCCATGACCTTTCCCCTCGTTGTCTTCTCAAGTCTCACCTCCCCAGACAACTTCTTCCCATGTCCCCTCTGAGGCTTTCTACCTGGATGCTAAGACAAAGCAGAAGCTCCTTTAGAAATGCCGCCATACAGGGTGTCTCTATTTTGGAAGCCAATGTTTTATTTTTCTAACACTTTCTAAACCTATGTATGAATGAATTTTATAGCTTGATGTAAGGCTTAACTTTTTAAAACTTTGGTCAGTATTGATCATTTTTTTCTCCAAGCCATCTGAAAGTTTTGATTGAGACTATTCGGAAAGGGAACTAAAGATACTTTTTTTTTTTTACCTGAAGCAGTCCCCCTCCCCCCCCCGAATTTCCTCCCTATCTCATTGCTGTACTCTTTAGCCATGAAAATTAGTCAGCTCCTGATAGCAAAAGGGACAATTAATAACTTGTTTTGATTTGTTACTTCCCATCACACATACCATAGAGCCTGAAGATATCTCCGAAGGATCCACTTCTTTCATCCACAGGGCTTTGTTTTCTACTGCAGAAGCTGGTACGATGATATGTTTATTTCCTGAAGAATTTCTAATCTTTAATATCTCTGCTGTATGTGAGGAATCTCCAAGAAGATCCTGAGACAAGTGGTTTATTTCAAATAGGACCCAGAAAGGGATGACTGGGGAGTTGGGGTGGGAGGAGGGGAGACAGGAAGGGGGAGAACTCCAAGGGAGGAAGCATGGGTGAGCATGTTATCAATGGGCGGTTGCGGTTTTCTCTTGCCTGGGTGTCTGGGAACCTGCATACCATCACCCCCAGAGCTAGCCCGCTGCATACAAGGAAGTGGATAAAACCACCAGCTCCCACCTGCCCTTGGTTGGGACTATTGTCTGTAGGACAGGTACTCCGTCCCTGTGCGGAGGCTGCCAGGGTGTGCTGCAGGTTGGGAAAGAGCTTCAGGTTGAGTGACAGATACGGGGGTGGGGCGGGAGAAACACTCAGTGTGAGAGAGAGTCTGATGGTCAGGTTCCAATTGACCTTATTGGCCATAGAATTTAGTCTATGTTTCCCAATGTTCTTTGACCTTTCATAGGGCATCCCAGAGGCTCTTATTCTACAGTCACTACTTGGGAATGCCAAGTTGGTTAGATATGTTTATCTTACCTAAGTAGACAGTCTTCACCTTAGAAAGTCAGCATGAAGTACCTAAGAGAATGGAGAGGGGGGTAGGACAAAGGGGGAATTATAAGGAAGGGGAGATACATGTTTTAATCCCTTCGGACAAGTAAAGACCATTATCTAAGTTCTTTGGTCAAATTAAGCAAGCTTTATTCTCTATCAGACAGGGCCATCTCTCTAAATCAGACTTTGAGAAAATAGCACTGAGCATAGGAAAAAGCGGGGCTTATAGAGCCAAAAACCCTGCATGACTAGAGGGTTTCCCAGGGCTTTTTGTTATGTAGGAACTTGGCAGAACATTTCAAAATTGTTTGTCAGAATGTCTTATCAGGACAGCAGTTAGGGAATAGGGTGGGGAACACATCAAATTCCAGAGAATGGTCAAATCCAAGTTTATAAGAACAGTAATGAACTTATTTTGACTGCATAATAAGATGGCTTTTAATCTTAAAATGGAGTCTGGTTGGTCCATCACAAGGAAATTTCTGTAAAGGGAGTTTCATCAATACCCAGAAGTCAGAAGAAAGGAGCCTAAGGATAGGCAACGGATACAGTATGGCATACTGAGATAGATCTGAGTGAGCCTACTGGTCTACCTTATCTGGATGAGTATTAACGCTAGGAAGAAGGTCTTCATAGATAGGAAACAACAGACTACAGTTGTTGTTCATGTTGACCAGCAACCCAACTCATGTGATAGTTTATACGCCATATCTCATTTTGGTTTCCACTTTGCCTGTGATAGTGGGGGACCAGCAATAGAAACGGAATGAGTTGTCAGGGTAACAGAAGCCAGCAAGGGGAACATCCCATTCGAGGCAGCAGCTGCACCTGATTTGAAAACTCACTGTGCTTTGCACTGATCCACACTGCACCTCTGAATTCAGCAGCAGCAGCAGCAGCAGCAGCAGCAGCAGCAGCAGCAGCAGCAGCAGCAGCAATGCAGTTCATTTGCCAGGTGTTTATTATGCGTCCCACGTCATGCTAAGAGCCTTTTGTGTGCTATGCAATTCAACAGTCAAGCCGGTTTCTCTAGGCTCTGTTCTCTGGCATCACCAACTGCCCCCTTTCTCTATTGGACAGGTGATTATATTGCTGGGCTCCTAGCTGGGTTTCAGGTGACCTGGATGAGAGGAGTTATAACCTAGACCCTCACTTAGTTACTGCGGGTCTTTGGTCATATCTCTAATATGTCCTTGCTCTGGCTTTCTCATCTGCAAAATCGAAGCGTAGGTCAGAAGATCCCCATGGTCCTTCCTAAGTCTAAAGTTCTCCTTGAATCATTCAGACTTCTAGGAACAGTATAGGATACGTGAAGTGGTCATTTCATATACTTATACAATGTGCTCATAGAAGCAAATATTTTTCTGATGAAGAAAAAGAGTAGTCTTCCCATAAAGCTAAAATAATAAGTACATTTTAGAATCTTCAGATTACAAATCAGTACTTTTACTGGATATTTTTTCTGTTGTAAAAACTCATGGTAGGGCCAGCAAGATGGCTCAGAGGCAAAGTGATTGCCATTCAAGCCTGAGGATGTGAGTTCGATTCCCAGAATCCATCTAAAAAGCAGAAGGAGAGCACTGACCCCACGTTCTTCCCTAGACTCCACACATGCGCTGTGGAACAATGTGCATGCCTCCCTCCCCTGTAATCATAAATACGATTTTAAAAACATAACACATGGTAAGGTTTGTGGCATGCTCACAGCAGTCAAACCTCTGAGGAAGCAAAGCGAATGGTGTCTCGGAGTTCATGACTTAGTTCGTTCATTTTTATAGGGAATTGTCTCCAAAGAATGCCACAGCCAAGGGCAGCTTCTCCTTCCGAAGACTACACGTGGAGTTGAGGAGCAGCCTGGGAGCCCTCTGGGAGATGGAGGGGCCCAACCTTTATCAGAACTTTCTCAAATTCTTGAGAGGAAATTGGCAGCTCGCTGGGCATCTAGAGGCTTGGCTGATTTCAAAACGAAGCATCTCCCGTTGTGTAAGAAGTCGTGTGTTTCCGGGTGATGCTGTAAGGCAGTGGTTCTCAACCGGTGGGACTTGCGGCTTCTTTGGGGGCTGAATGACCCTTTCACAGGGTTTGCATATCCAATATCCTTCATGTCATATATTTATGTTATGGTTCATAATAGTAGCAAAACTGCAGTAATGGGAGAGCGATGAAGTAATTTTGACGTTGGGGGTCACCACAACATGAGCCACTGTACAAAAGGGCTGCAGCGTTAGGAAGGAGGAGAACCACTGTTAAGGAGGTAGGATCAACAGCCTGAGCCATCGGGAGAATGAAACTACAGTTGAGATCCATCTCCCCCCAGTCAGAATGGTGATATAATCAAGAAAACATGATAGCCGGTACTGGTGAGGATGGGAGGAACAAGGGAGCCAACACCATGCTGGTTGGATATAAATCTGTGCCATTCTGGCAGGCAGTATATAGATTCCTCAAAAAACCGTAATAGAACCCCCCAATGACCCTGCTGAGCCACTCCTGCGTACATACCCCAGGCTTCCAAATGAATACACCGCAGAAACCCCTGAAAACGCAGGGTTATTGTTGCACCGTTCACAGTAGCTAAGAGACTGAACCAGCCTAGATGTTCATCAATTGATTGATAAAAGATTGTGTGTGTGTGTGTGTGTGTGTGAGCATGCTCACAATGGGGTTTCATTCAATGATGAAGAAATGAGGTGGATAAATGTTTTCTCTCAAATGTAGAACCTAGGTTCATGAATGGAGAGTAGAGAGAGGAAGGGATGGGTCTAAAGGGAAGATAATACTGGGGGATTCTCCCCTCACAGATGGAATGTGTGTGTGTACACATAAGCATGACATAAATATATACATGCACACATATGCATGACATTCATATGCACACATAGGCATGGCATTATATATACACACATGTATATGCGTGCACACACATATGCATGACATAAAAACAGAAGGGCAACTGTGTGGTGCAGAAAGGTTAGGTAAGGGTAAGGGTACTGTAAGAATACAATGAGATACACACATGAAGTATATTCTCTTACAGTTCTGGAAGATAGAAGTCTGAAGTCAATACTTGATCAGGGCAGTGCTTCCTCTAAGACTGTGGGTGGATGCTCTCCTTGCCCTCTCTGAGCCTCATGGACATGGGAATCCTTGTCTGGCAGCTTTACACTCCAGCCTCTACGTCTGCAGGTCAAACAGTGTTGTCTGAATGACTTTTACCCAGTGTTTTCCTAGAGCTAGACAGTTCTCCACCAAAGTGGAGCCTCCAGGAGTGAGCAGCTAATCCAGATTACACAGGAATTGGAGTTACTTTCAGATGTGTATCATTACGCTCCAACCCCTGAACCCAGAACAGAACATGTCTGCAGTGAAAATCACTTTTCCGTTACCACTATAAATATCTAGAAGGAGTGATATGTGGGAGGAAAGATTTATTGTGGCTCATGATTTCTGAGGGTCTCAGCCCAACATGGTAGAGAAGGCACAGTGGAGTCCATGGTGGAGTCGCTTCTGGCAGAGCTTCCTCACCTTATGGCAAACCAGACCCCACAGAGCTCCAAGAACTGAGGGACTGGCAATAACCATCAAAGGTTTGACTCTAGTGACATACTTTCACAACAAGACCCATTGTATATGATCCTACCCCATCCCACCCCATCCCACCCCATCTCACCCCATCCCATCCCACCCCATCCCACCCCATCCCACCCCATCCCATCCCATCCCACCCCATCCCACCCCATCCCATCCCACCCCATCCCATCCCACCCCATCCCACCCCATACCACCCCATCCCACCCCATCCCACCCCATCCCACCCCATCCCACCCCATCCCACCCCATCCCACCCCATCCCATCCCACCCCATCCCACCCCATCCCACCCCATCCCATCCCATCCCACCCCATCCCACCCCATCCCATCCCATCCCACCCCATCCCATCCCATCCCACCCCATCCCATCCCATCCCACCCCATCCCATCCCATCCCATCCCACCCCATCCCACCTCATCCCACCTCATCCCACCCATCCCACCCCATCCCATCCCACCCCATCCCATCCCATCCCACCCCATCCCATCCCATCCCACCCCATCCCACCCCATCCCATCCCATCCCACCCCATCCCATCCCATCCCACCCCATCCCACCCCATCCCATCCCATCCCACCCCATCCCACCTCATCCCACCCCATCCCATCCCACCCCATCCCATCCCATCCCACCTCATCCCACCCATCCCACCCCATCCCATCCCACCCCATCCCATCCCACCTCATCCCACCCATCCCACCCCATCCCATCCCACCCCATCCCATCCCATCCCACCCCATCCCATCCCATCCCACCCCATCCCATCCCATCCCACTCCATCCCATCCCATCCCATCCCACCCCATCCCACCTCATCCCACCCATCCCACCCCATCCCATCCCACCCCATCCCATCCCACCCCATCCCATCCCATCCCACCCCATCCCACCTCATCCCACCCCATCCCATCCCACCCCACCCCATCCCATTCCATCCCACCCCATCCCATCCCATCCCATCCCACCCCATCCCACCTCATCCCACCCATCCCACCCCATCCCATCCCACCCCATCCCATCCTACCCCATCCCACCCCACCCCATCCCACCCCATCCCACCCCATCCCACCCCACCCCACCCCATCCCACCCCATCCCACCCCATCCCACCCCACCCCACCCCATCCCATCCCATCTCACCCCATCCCACCCCATCTCATCCCATCCCACCCCATCCCATCCTCATCCCATCCCACCCCATCCCACCCCATCCCACCCCACCTCATCCCACCCCATCCCACCCCATCCCATCCCACCCCATCCCACCCCATCCCACCCCATCCCACCCCACCCCATCCCACCCCACCCCATCCCATCCCACCCCATCCCACCCCATCCCACCCCACCCCATCCCACCCCACCCCATCCCATCCCACCCCATCCCACCCCATCCCACCCCATCCCACCCCATCCCACCCCATCCCATCCCATCCCACCCCATCCCACCCCATCCCACCCCACCCCATCCCACCCCATCCCATCCCACCCCATCCCATCCCATCCCACCCCATCCCATCCCATCCCACCTCATCCCACCCATCCCATCCCATCCCACCCCATCCCACCCCATCCCATCCCATCCCACCCCATCCCATCCCATCCCACCCCATCCCATCCCACCCCATCCCACCTCATCCCACCCATCCCACCCCATCCCATCCCACCCCATCCCACCCCATCCCATCCCATCCCACCCCATCCCACCCCATCCCACCCCATCCCATCCCATCCCACCCCATCCCACCCCATCCCACCCCATCCCACCCCATCCCACCCCATCCCATCCCATCCCATCCCACCCCATCCCACCCCATCCCACCCCATCCCACCCCACCCCATCCCACCCCATCCCATCCCATCCCATCCCATCCCACCCCACCCCATCCCATCCCATTCATAGCACTACCAGCTGGGAACAAACACTCTAAACCTGAGGCTGTGGAGTGGGGGTGGGGAGTATTTCAAACTCAAGCCATAAGAAGAGTTCATTGTCATTTTATGCTAGTGGTTCTGAACATTTCTAATGCTGTGACCCTTTGATGGAGTTCCTCATGTGGTGATGACCACAACCATAAAACAATGCTACTTCATAACTGTATTGTTGCTACTGTTATTAGTTGTAATGTAAACATCTGTGTTTTCCTCAGTCTTTGGCCACCCCTGTGAAAGCGTTATTCAATCCCTGAGGGATCATGACCCACAGGTTAAGAACCACTGCTTTATATTTTTATTTTTAGCAATGGCAGTCTAATACCAATCTCTGAGGTGTCAGGGGCAGGCGTTGTTGTGGACACATTGCAGATTTACAAACATACACAGAGAGCTTCCTAATACTGACGCTTGGCTCCAGAGCTAATATTTTATAATACATTGTATCTTTAAGGGAAGTGAAATTCATTTGTAGCATTGAAGTGTGGTGATGATGGGGCGTGCTTTCCGGCTAGAAGATGTGCACACATAGATGAAGTGTATACATGCTTTAATTAATCGATTCATCTCATTTAATTAATCATTAAACGATCATTTGACATAAACCAGAACTCTACCCTACTTGGCTTAGTTGAGAAGTAACCACACTGCTGTTTTGGTATGAGTGTCTTTACAGAACTTAACTCCCGAAAGAGAAGTGGCTCAGATATTCTGAGCATATTTTTTTTCCCACCAGTTTGCTGCTAAATCAGGGAAGTGGTACAGTTATTGCCAGCTTCAAGTATCAGAGATGGGAGATGAAGAGGGAAAGACAATTTGCTTTCACTTCCTTCCCTCAAGTCTGGAATAGAAGGCACCCTGAAAATTTTGTAGGTATGTAACACGCTTGTTGTTTGTCTCTTATAGTCATATGTTGACCGATCTGTACCTTTCTCATATTCATTAAAGATGGTAGTACTGCGTATAGATATTATACATAATGTCAATAATATATTTGATTATATATGTGGTCTATACCATATATAAATAATGTCCAAAAGTAACAACATTTGCAAAGGCTAATAAGAAGGTGACTTGATATGACTTCTTGGCTCACTGTCTCTCAAAATGCCCCCTTTTTCAGAGACCCTTATTAGAAAACAATAGTTTATTTCACATTGCTGTTTCATGGTGAGTTAAGCATGGTGTATTAAAGGGTTAAAAACAATTATCTATTTGTACTCTAGAAGAATACTCTTAAAGAGTACCATAAAATCATATTAGCTGAAGTTTTTCATCTAGGTTTGTCTGGTATGAGAAGGAAATGGTATTTTTAAAATATCTAAGTGCTAAAAAGAGAATAATTAATTCAGAGTGGAAGTTAGGGTGTGTGTGCGTACGTGTGCATGTGTGTGTGTATGGGTGTACTCATAGCAAGTCATCTGAAACGTGAACGTGGATGTGTTTATCCCCCAGACATAATTACGTAAATCATGAATCTGTTTCTTCCTGTGGGAATCACTCATGTATAGTATACAGCCTGAGTAAAGTCGATTTGTCTGCTAGAGCAGTTCAGTCACGCAGCGAATCAAAAATTTCCCACTAGCGTCTGGATCATATCAAATGAGAAACCATATTCTCTCAGTTTCGTAAGGCGTTTGGGGAGTTTTATTGACAAATTGTCTAATTCTGGACATGCTATCAGAGAGCAAAAGGGCAGGATTTGCGAGTACAATGCAGAAGATCTATTGTGAGACAATTAAAACATCTTCACTGGGACCCACCGAGCCAACCTTTGTGTGGTCCCCTTCTCAGATGGAAATGGCGCCTAGAGACAGTTGACAGCGTGGATTCTGAGACGACACCAAATGTGTGTGGGAACTTGCAAAAAAAAAAAAAAAACAAATCTTAAAAAAAAAAAAGATTTAAGAGTAGGGGTTTCTTTGCCAGGTTTCTTTTTTTTTCAACCATGATGGGTTGGGAGAATGAATTGGGGCCCTCGGGGATTGGGGAGGAGGCTCCCGAGAGAAAGGTGACGGTAGAGGATGCTGGTATAAGTTAGTTGTGGTCAAGCCTGAGGTGAACAATGGCACAGTGTTGTTGTGGGCTGCCTCCACGACTTAGATATTCTTCCCATGTCAGTATAATCACTACTGGGAGGCAGGTCGATTAAGGATTATCATATCATTAATAGTATCCATGACTTTTGTTCAAAGGCTACTGGTGCAATGTTGCCTTGTGGATGAAGCCCCGTAATCCTCTGAGCCGCAGCTGTAGAGAGGGAGGCTCCGGAGAGCCGCCCACACTGACTTCCCTGTCCTCACGGATCAGTTCTGAAAAACAGACAGAAACAACAGTCAACTCAAAGCCAGAAAAGGGGGAAAAAAAGAAACATCCATTCTACACTTCCACATTCATCCCCCGGCTTCAATCCCTGCCAGTGTCCCCCATTCATCTCCTCTCTAACATACAGATCACCACTCGGATGGTGGCCAGATTAAAGGCGAACAATGCAGTTTTAAATGTAAAGTTTGCATCTAATTTTTTTCCTTTGCATGAGAAAAAGCACATTAATTCTATCTATGTGTCTGTCTAACAGCCAGCCTGTCGATTGTCAGGTCCCGTATTATTTCTCTGGCAACGTGGGGTATGCGTGTATCTTCCAAACTGCCTAGAGTTCCTCTGTTTATTTGGTGAAGACACTTAACTTTGAAATTTGGATGCTCTCCATATTTAATGACCAGTAGGGTTTGGCACCGTTCCCCGGTGCTAACAAACTTCTGATGCCAATGGGTCTGAGCACTAAGAAAAACTAGAAGGTTTAGACGTATGTAGTTTGAAACCGCAGTAAGTTTGCCCAGATTCTGGGGTTTAGCAGAAGAAAACTACCAAGGGAATCTCATTTGGTAAATGACAGGAAAGGACTGGTGTGCCCTGAACACATTTTATTCTGTAAGGATCACCTCTTCGAAAAAAAGGAGAGGAAAACTCTGACAAAACCCAAATGACACCAGAAGTTCAGTTTCTGACTCTATACTTCAATAACCACACTTTAATTCCAAACAGAAGTGAAGTTTTGCCCTGGTTTTACTGACGGGCTTATGGGTGAAGCCATCTTAGAGAGCTGGTCCTTAATAAGAACCTATCTCACTGTTTTGTTTAAAATCACAGTAGCTATCTTTATAAAAGGGTTCTGGATTCTGACAGCTCTTGTCTGTCCTGTTGTTTTTTAGAGAATTTTTTTAATTTCATGGGCTGGGCATGCAGTTCAGTTAATAGAGGACTTGCCTAACATGTACCAAGCCACACGTCCAGTTCTCAGCAACACATACATGCAGGCAAGGTGCTTTGAACATGTAATCTCAGAACTCAGGAGTTGGAGGCAAGATCACAGTTGAAGGGCATCAGCTGCTACCATAGTGTGCTCGAGTGTGCATGTTTAAAAAAACAAAAAGAAAAACATGGCTACCTCTTCTGCATCCAGTGTCTAATTCCTTCTGGCTTCTGAGAGAATCGGTGCCCTAGGTTTGTGGAGAAACTCTCTCCTTTGTATCTTCTCAATGATAGAACCCTTTTCTGTTCTCTCCATTTCTCAAAGGCACCGACCACAAATTACAAGCCATGGGATACTTTGTCTCTCTTCTTTCTTCTTTTTGAGGCATCTGTTGGGACAGATGCTAAGTAAGCTTTTGCTATCTGAAACAGTGTAAGGTGGGGAAAACTACTTACGAACAGAAGGGAAAACACATGGATGTTTAGTGGGAATATCTGGAGGCTTCTCAATGACGCTGTCATTCAATAAAAATGTTTGTAATTTTCAACAAATCCATGGCACGGCTCAGAATACTTTAATTTCAATCTTATATTGTGAACTCATTGACTCAAGGACTGTTGTTTATGTATAATGCTGTTTTATTTTTTAATCTTATTTTGTGTGTATGAGTGTGTACCATGTGCATGTCTTGTGTCACAGAGGCCAGAAGGTGGTTTCAAATTCCCTGAAACTGGCCTCACAGACCGTTGTAAGAGCCACCACGAGGGTGCTGGAAACCGAACCCAGGTCCTCTAAAAGAGCAGTAGGTACCCTTACCTTCTGAGCCATGTCTCTAGCCTCAGTTATCACTTTCATAATACAGAACCCTATTTTCTGTTGGGGAATATTCGCCTTCCTGCCATTTGGTGCAGAATGGGGTAAAGTATTTGGACGTTAAGCCACCAATCAGAACTTGATTGTATCAAGATTCCCGATGCCGAGTCCAGTTTCCTTGGCATCACCAAATCTAGTCCCCCTACCCCCACCCCTTTAACTTCTCTTCAGGAGGAGGAAGAGTTGTCACCCGGCTCACAGGGTCTCTCAGGTCTTAGCCCAGGTTTCTGTCATCTGTTTTTCAGCTCCTCTTGCCTGCCTAGGAGTGGGTTTCTGTTGTAATTCACTTCCTTTGTGCCATGCCCCTCCTTTGGGGATGAGGTTCCCAGTTACCGGTCATTCATCAACTTTCAGCATCAAAACTGTGCTGATACATCACGTGGTATTGTTTTCTTCATTTTTGTGGGCCAAACCCATGTGTTCAAGAGTCAAGATTCATGTTTTTACCTTACTAGACCTGGATGGAGGTGGGTGGTCCTTGGACTTCCCACAGGGCAGGGAACCCTGATTGCTCTTTGGGCTCACGAGGGAGGGGGACTTGATTGGGGGAGGGGGAGGGAAATGGGAGGCGGTGGCGGGGAAGAGACAGAAATCTTTAATAAATAAATAAATAAAAAGATTCATGCTTTTGTTGTTATTGTTTTTGTTTTTTCCCCCTGATTTAATCTTTCCCATTTGAGCACAACCCTCGAGAGATCTTAACAGAGGACAGCGTTATTGGTAACTAGCTCATTGACTAAACGTGGTCCTCCACTTTCTTCTTCACTGTCTCAAGCTAACCTTATTCATTCAATTAGGGAGTCTTGGGGGAGAGTTTTAGGATATTGGCTGTGTGCTTAAGCTTTAGCTGTTACAATGACCGCAGTGATGGATAACTAAGTAGTTACCAAACCATTAGATGACAGATCCCGTTCACACTTACAAAGTGTTTGCTCCTCAGCGCCGTCACTCAGTTACCCCAAATGATTACACTGTGGACACACGGAGAATGCAGTCACCGCAGGAAGCAATCAATGAGATGTATTCTTGTGTCAGAGACCATTCTTGTGACATTTGAGTGCGTTCACAGGCCACTTCTGCGGTAATGCTACTAGAATAAGAATTCAAAATTTAAAACTGAGCGAAAGCTCACAAAAAGACATCTCTCCACCTTGTACATTCAACAAAAATCTTGCGGAATATAATAGATAAAAGTAAAACTATAAAGTCCAAAAAAGATATAAAAACTTTTTTAAAAATTGATGATTTTGAATGAAAGAATTAATGTATGATTTCTTGATATGGTTCCCAAATAAGCTTGTCACTTTTTAGAAAGGTTGAAGAACTTTAGTGCCAAGTTCTATTTCCTATCTCTTCGCAAAGATACATTAATCACAGACTTTTTCCTATTTAAGGAAAGCGTTTTATTTGAACTCACAATTACAGGTCAGAGTCTATCGCTGCAGGAAAGTTAAGGCAACAGGAAGCAGCTATCTTTTGACATCCAGTCAAAAGCACAGAAAGAATGAATGTATAGGTGACTGCGCACAGCTTGGTCTCTCCACTCTTACATAGTCCAGGACCCAAACCTAGGGAGTGATGCCACCCACCCTGGGGTGGATCTTCCCACATCAGTTAACAACGTAAGCAAGACACATCCCACCCCACCCCCATCCCCTACTTCACCCCCACCCCCACCAGATATTCCCACAGGCCAACTTGATCTAGAGAGTCCCTCATTGAGATTCTCTTCCCATGTAATTCAAGACTCTATCTTGAAAGAAAACAAAACAAAATGAAACTGTATTCATTAAAGTGGCCATTGTGAAAATAAGAAAGAAACAGGAAGAAAGCTCACGAATGTTGGTGAGCATGCAGAGAGCGAAGCCTGAGCACTGTTGGTGGCGATGTAAGATGGGAGGTAGGCAGTACAACAGTCTCAAACCCTGAGCACAGAAGTGTCATATGCCAGCAATTCCACTTCCAAACACATACTCAAAGGAACCGAAAGCAGACTTTAATAGACTCATCCAGACCCGCGTTCACAGTAGCCTTCTTCATAACACCCACGTCTGGAAACAACCCAAGAGTCCATTAGCAGATGAGCTGGTAAACAAAACACAGCATAGTCACTCGGTGGAGTATTATCGATGCTTCAAAGGGTGAGAAATTCTAAAACATGCTGCAACATGGATGAGCCTTGGGCTCTTTATGCTAAGTGAAATAGAACAGACACAAAGAGACAGCTATTTAATCCCACTCATAGGAGGCTGTAAGAAGAGGCAAGTCAGCCAGGAAGTGTGGCGCATGTCTTTAATCCCAGCACTTCAGAGGCAGAGACAGGTGGATCTCTATGAATTTGAAGCTAGCCTGGTCGACAAAGTGAATTCCAGGACAGTCAGTACTGTTACACAGAGAAACCCTGTCTCTAAAAAACAGAGAGAGAGAGAGAGAGAGAGAGAGAGAGAGAAAGAGAGAGAGAGAGAGAGAGAGAGAGAGAGAGAGAGAGAGAGAGAGAGGATTAATTACAGGGTCTGGGGAGAAGGCAATGGGTAGTTCCTGTTCATTTGTACAAAATTTTTGCTGGAGACTACATAAAAATTCTAAAATTGGATAGTAGTGACATTGTATTATATTATAATATACATAATGCATATTTACATTATCAGATTGCCAAAATCACACACTTAAAATGCTTTACAATTGTATGTTATATAAATATGGTGCCATGGTTTAGAACATCCCCAAATTATTATGTTGTAGGAAACAGAAGGACGAGTCTCACACTGTCTTCCTCACATGTTGAACATATGTGTATATGTTGATTTCAGGGGCTGGAGAGATGACTCAGTGGTTAGAAGCACTGACTCTCTTGCAGAGGACCTGGGTTCAATTCCCAGCACTTCAGACAGCCTGCATCTGTCTCGGGTAAGTCCCAAGAATCATGAGGACAGAAGTTACGTCGATGATTTTATTCTCTCTTTTTTAAATCGGCATGGGAACAATGGGTTTCGTTATGACATTTTCATACATGTATGTCATTATCCTTGGTCCTTATTTATCCCGCTTTCCCAGCGTCCCTCCCTACCTTGTGAGATTTTTATTCTTTTCGGCAGTTGGTACTTAATGTCAAGATGCCTACAGCTCTCAAACTGGTGGACAACGAGCTAAGAATGAAACAGAAAAGTCCTCCACACCTTCTCCTTTGGAATTTGTTGATTTACTACTTTCATGCTAATATATCCTATTTCAGGGATCATGAAGAGTCAGATACACAAAAGAAAATCCTGCTATTGGGTTTAAAATTCCCTTTTCTTTTCTTTTTTTATTTTGTTTTATCTTATTTGTCTTTTTCTGGGTAAGCTCACCTCTTTGTAACTCAAGAGAAGTGTCAATCACCTTGCTGTTCAGCCCAATGCTGTGGAAGATATTTACAAGGCATCTTTACCAATTCACACAGGGTCTCCTCCAGGGACTTTGCCGCCACACTTCTCTTTTAAAGAGTGCCTGAGTCTTGATCTTTTAAAGAGCCCTTCACGGGGCTGGCTGATGTCCCTGGCGGTTTCTTCTCTGAAGCCCCCACGCTGAGTTCTTGTGTTTTCTCTACCCAGAGGTCACGTCCTGCACAGCGTCCCCACTGTGCTGGGTCAGCAAACACATAGGATGACCATTATTTGCCTAAACCTAGAGAAAATAAGAGCATTATTTGATGTCACCTCTAGGTTTCCCTTACAAGCCTTGCTGGTATTATACGTACAGGGTCATTATTTGTTTTAACTCCTTGGGCGTGTCTAGGAGGTGAGGATGGAGTCTCTGCTTTTCAATCTGGTCAGGCCACTATTGAATAGTGAACATGACCAGAGAATGGCTGAACCAACCCTCTTATTTCTGCCGGTAGTCACACGGAGACAATTTCAATCCATGTACAAGATCAAGGACCCATTAGCTTCCCCACCCCTACTTTTTTTTTTTTTTTTTTTTGCATGTGTACAGGTTTCCATGGATGTTCAGACACACTGGGGCCTCTTTTAAAAATTAAATTAAATTAACCAAAAGGCAAAGAAAAAAGCTTGCGTTTTCTCTCAAGTTCCCTGGAGGCTTTTTATCTGTTTAAACTAATCAGGGGGTTTCTCACATGTTGACATAAGCATTCATTTGCTAATTCGTTGGACATTAAACTGCACGGAGCCTTCCCCCCAGAGGCTTGAATGAATCTGAAATGCGTGGGTCCTTAGTGTTGCTCAAGTCCTGCGTCATCCCCTGAACACATATGGCTTCCCTCCTCTCTCGCCTTAAATTAAAGTCAGTCCTGATCGTCTTAAGGGAAGAATGAGTTAAATGGACCAATATTCTAGGCCTGGACATTAAAAACCAGGCCTTTTCAGCAGCCCCCAGAGCACCTGCAGCAGCAAAGTCATTTGCACATCCATAAATAAATAAATTAACAATGAATAAATAATTTAATCCCGGCCGCACAATGCCACCTTGCAGATTTGATCCTCTGCAGGCAGTACCCCGGGAGTTGGTCCCTTTCTAATTCTTTCTGATAAAGTCTTCAGATACTTGCTGACTGTCGGGCTCATTTTCTTATTGTTTTCACCTGATTAGTTCTGTGTGCCCCAAGGTCATCCTAAAATCCACATCTCTCACGAAGACTTGGAAATCCCGACCCTCCCCCACCACCCCCCTTTTTTTTAGCACCCCCAGGAACGGATAGAAAGGACTTGCGTTGCTCCATACAATGGCAAGAAGGGTTTTCAGTCACCAGACTCCTGGAGCGGCCTTTGGTTTAACCAAGCGCAAAAATAGCTCATTATGGGGAGCCTTGTTTTGGTAGCCTCTTGATCCAGTGCTCTTGGGTGTGCCTGCAGCGTGTCTCTTGGGCTATCTTTCCTTAAACCCTGCTCAGCAGCCTTACGGGGAGAGCACTAAGCCCTGGCACCTGACCACCCACTGGAGTGCGGCTGTTCCCCTTGTCTCCAAGGAAGAAGATACTGGTTTCTGCGGGGAGGAAGGCTGATTTTTTTCTTTAGTGTGAAAACTGTCTAGGCGGCTTTGCTTTCCTGCGTTTTTTTTCCCATCAAGCACGTCCAGCTCAGGCTCTGGGCCCATGGGCAGGAATCTTTCTTCTCAAGTCTCCGTGATCCCTATATCTAGATTGGGCCCCTGTTTTACAGCCAACCTGCCCTCAGCCTGTGTATTCTCATGGATCACTCTCCATCCCTAACCAAATGTCAGCTCTTTGAATAGGAAAAAAAAGTGAGCGAGACCTTGAGTTGGTTGAATAAAATAGTCCAAATTAATGTTTTTATTACATTAATTAATAAGCACTTCTGTTCTTATTACAAACTTGTGGTTATTTAAAGCAGTTGTTCAGCATCCTTCGGTGGTTCTTTTTTGTTATATTCTTACTTATTTTGGGGTTGTAAGAGTGTGGGCGCATGGCATGCCATAGCGTGTACAGAAGTCAAAAGTTCTCTCCCTCCACCATGTAGGTTCCAGGGAATCTAACTTTGGCAGTGGGGCTTGGTGGAGCCCCTGCACCTGCTGAGCTGTGTCCCCAGCTCTCTTCTGCCAAGGCATTCATGGCTCTGACTGCCAAGTACTTGGTTAGGAAGTGACTGCCGCTGCAGGTGTCTGCTACCTGACTTCTCACAGAGATGGACTGTAACCGAGAATCACCAGCTAAATAAATTCCTTCTCCCTAAGTTACTTTAATTGGAGCCTTTTATCTTGGTAATAGAAAATGGAACTAAAACGTAATAAATGGTAGGTATATGATAGATAAATTATGCATGATAAATGATAGATAGATAGATAGATAGATAGATAGATAGATAGATAGATAGATAGATAGATAGATAGATAGATGATTGCTGGCTGAATCACTAGAACATAGACTATAGGTTATGGGTATGCCATCATATTTTAAAGCATTTTCCCATCCATATCCTAGAACTAGTGTAACCATGGTCTTGAAAGGGTTAAAATTCCCACAGGACCTCAACACTGAGGATGGAAACAACTCAAAGGGCCTTGGTACCATGTCTGTAAAAACAAGATGGCAGCTCCCGAGGAACAGTACCTGAGGGTAACCTCTATATGCACACATGTGCAACCCCACACATCTGTACACACTCATCTACACATGCATGCCTGTACACTTATCCACACTTATGCCTGTACACTTATCCACATACACATGCCTGGACACACTCATCCACACATATGCCTGTATACACTCATCCATCCATCCATGCCTGTACACATTCATCCACAATACATGCCTGTACACACTCATCTATAAACACGTTTGTATATACTCATCTACACACACAACTTAGACACTCATCTATACACACACTCATCTATACACATGCCTGACACATACCTGTATTCACTCATTTATACACACACCTGTACACACTCATCTACACACATGCCTGACACATACCTGTACACACTCATCTATATACCCACACTTGTACACACTCGTCTTCACACACATGTCTGTACACACTCATCTATGAACACACACCTGTACACACTCATCTACACACACACACACACACACACACACACACACACACGTGGAATAGCTTCCTCATCTGCTCTGATTCTCTTCAATCTCAGCAAACTCAGCAGGAGACTCGAGGGTCCCACATAACTTACAGGAGCTTGTCTTTAGCAGTTGGGGTTGGGTTCCCGTGCTTCTTTATTTGCTGTGCGTGTCACTGTCTTCGTCCCTCAGAATTTCCTGGAAAAGTGAACTGAAGGAGTAGGGTGTTCTCATTTCTCATACTGTTTCTTAGCTATACCCTACACACCTGAAAATCTGTCAGTCAATGTCCAGTTAGATTTAATTAACTTTTCATTTTAATTACTCTTTAAAGAATAGTTCTTAGAGGCTGTGGAGAAAACCAGCAACTAGGAGCATGTCTTACTCTTGCAGAGGAACTGAGTTTGGCTCCAGGACCCACACCGCATGGATCACACAGTCTATAAACCCCGCTCCAGGGAAACTGATCACCTCTGTGCTCTGTGGGCACTCATGGGCACAATAGTCACATAATTAAAAACAAAGCTAAATATTACAAATAATGTTTATTCTCTTACCAACTCATACATGTATACAATCTATCTTGATCATACCCATACCTACCTAACCCCCTTACCTAACCCTAGCCTCCCATTCTGCACCCTATAACCTTAACTTATGAAGGAAGGTGTTGATGACGAGACCTAGTTCCTGGGTCACTTGTGATTTCTCTTCATCTCTGTCACAGCACCCATTCCTACGAGGAGGGACGACTCACTCTACTTCCAAAACTGAGTGTGGCGCCTGGCTCCTCTCACTCTCGCCATGAATGCCGATTGCATTCTTCCATGGCTTGCAGTTTAGCTTTCTTATACACTAACTTATGCTTACATACTCTCCCCGCCCCCCAAGACTTTCACTTGTTGTTTTTAAACACGTTTAGAAAGTGTAGGTGCCGTTGTTTGAAAGTTAGAACAGTAATGGGACCGGGGGCATCAAGAGGTAAATTATGTGTGGGAGGTGAGACAGGTTTAAAAAAAAAAGAGCATCTGAGAGGGAGCTTGAGGGTGTGGGCGGCCGCATGTTGTATTGATTTTATTACAAATTTGCTCAAAGTCATCGTCTCCTCTCATTAGACTTTTCCTAATTTGCTTTACTTCCTTCCCTTTGGTTTTCTCTTTTAACTTTTTATACTTCATGCAATGTTCTGAAGTGGCGTGGGGGTGGGGGTGGTGATTGATTAGTAACAGCGACCCAAAACCTCCCGAGCGCCCCCTGCTGCTTCTCGGCTGACTATACAAGTCCCTGCGATTGGAATTCGCAGCAGCATGTATTCCAAAGGGTGCCACAGAATTCCTGGTGGGTTTGCTTGTTCTGAAGGGCAGATTCGTTCACTGCTGAAGGCTTTTAGACTCAGACAGGAGCGGAGAAGTCTCAGCATTTTATCTGAGCTATTGCTTAAATAAATTTCTGATAAAGAATGAAATCACACAATTTCACTGGATCTGAAGTGAAATGACTACAGTATATATATATATATATAGCTTTAATCAGTTCTTTTTTCCCTGTAAAAAGCTAGGAAAGGGTAATATATATATTTTCTAACATACCACTAATACCAAGCATTTGTGTTGTGTTTGTTTTATTTTCTTCAAACATTTTAAAACTACATGTGGATTAATTTAAATGCATGATCCTTAATTTAGTGTGAATGTTCAGGGAAGTGACTAAATATCACACAAAAATCATCTTTATCAAACTGCATTTCTTAAGCCTTTAGAAGACATACATTAATCAGATCATAATGTGTATGTTGAAGTACTTACCCCTCACCAGCCCTGATGACCATACTGGGGATACAATGGTGGTCAAAGCAGAGGTTTGGGCAACAAGATGGTTCAACGGCTGAAAGGAGCTTGCCACCAAGCTTGTCTGATAAGGCGAGTTCAATCCCAGGGACCCACATGGTGGAAAGAGAAGCACTCTCTCGAGTTGCCCTCTTACCCACATAAAACACAAAACCACAACAATAATAAAACTACATAAAAAACACAGATTTCTCCCTTTGTGTGTCTTACAATCTATTAAGGAAGACATTTATGGAATAATATATATATATTATATATAAATAGGGAAGTATTCTTGAATATGATACCAAAATTTCAAATAATGAAAGAAAAAGGCAAAAGGAACTTGTATCAAAATTAAAACTTTTATGTATCAAATGGCACTAGCAATAGGGGGAATATGATTGATAGAAAAGAGGAATATTTGCAAGTCATGTATCTGGCTGAGGATTAATACTTGGAACATTAATAGACGTTTCTCCAATGGCATAAAGATGATGGTAAGGACATGCCATTCATTGAACACTGAGTATGAGGGACGTTCAGGCCCAAACAGCATGAAGGATGACTCCACACACTAGAATCAGTTTTAAAAAATAACAACAGAAACATAACTGTTGGTGAGGATAGAAAGAAAATGAAATCCTCTTAGTTGCTGGTGGGAATATAATGCACTGTAGCTCCTATGGAAAAATGGAATAATGAATCCTCAAAACAGAATTACAGTATGATCCAGCAACTCCACTTAAGGACACAAACTCAAAATCATTGAGAGCAGGGACCAGAAGGGAACACAGCCATGTTCACAGCAGGGTTAGTAACACAAACAGAAGGCTTCACTCATTCTCACACTCAGGAGATGACTAAATACATACAATGTGTGTATACGTACAATAGGTTATACAGAAAATGGAATTGTTGGCGGAGGTTTCTATCCTGCCTGGTGCCACAGCCGTTCAATCCCAACAAAACACACAGAGGCCTACATTAATTATAAATGGTTGGCCTATTAGCTCAGGCTTCTTATTAACTAAGGCTTACATCATATATTAGTCCATTATTCTAGTCTGTGTTAGTCACATGGTTTGGTACCTTTATTAGTGAGACATTCTCATCTTGCTTCCTCTGAGTCTGGGTGACAACTGCAGACTGAGTCTTTCTTCTCCCCAGAATTCTCCTGTTCTGGTTGCCCTGCGTCTACTTCCTGCCTGGCTACTGGCTAATCAGAGTTTTATTAAAGCAATACAAGCGACAAATCTTTACAGGGTACAAGACCATTGTCTCACAGCATGGAATGGTATTCAGGCTTAGGAGGAAGTAAATTCTGACACGTAAGCACAGAGTGGAGGCCTGAAGATGCCATGGCAGCCCTCAAACAGTCAGTATTGACAGGCCTATGTCGATGGAACACCTAGAACTAGAACAAAGTTCTCGGAACTGGAAAAGTGAAATGGTGCTTACTGACATCTAGTGGGAGGAAGAACACGTGCTAGGTTTACAGAAACTGCTTCAGAAGTGGGTTTCTGTCTACTTAATGCTTAATGTTGAATAGTGCACTCTTTCTTAACACTTTTACAATTGCATCCATTTTTCTCACACCAAAATCCTTCCTTCATTCATTCATTCATAAATTTATTCATTTGTTTTAGCTCATAATATACATAAAATTGCTATTGAATTATGATACAACCACTAACAATAAGACAATAGAGCTTTTTTATGCATGCAAGCACTTCATGGCTACAAAGTTTCACTTTGGAAAGTAAGAAGGTAAAGACATAAAATGTTTTAAAATGAGCAAGTCAAAAACTAAACTATATGCTAAAGATTCATTTGGGTGTTAAAATAATTTTTCAGCTCAAGGAAATGATTCCTTTTTTTTTAAATCTTTTTTTTTTATTGAGAAAATGAGAAAAAAACCAAGTTTCCACCTCCTCCCAGCCTCCCATTTCCCTCCCCCTCCTCCCACCCTTCTCCCCCTCCTCCCACCCTTCTCCCCCTCCCCCCACTCCTTTCCCCCTCCCTTTCCAGTCCAAAGAGCTGTCAGGGTTCCCTGCCCTGTGGTAAGTCCTAGGTCCTCCCCCCTTCGTCCATATCTAGGAAGGTGAACATCCAAACTGGGTAGGCTCCCACAAAGCCAGCACATTACGTAGGATCAAAACCCCTTGCCATTGTCCTTGGCGTCTCATCAGCTCTCATTGTTAGCCATGTTCAGAGAGTCCAGTTTTATCCCATGCTTTTTCAGTCACAGTCCAGCTGGCCTTGGTGAGCTCCCAATACATCAGCTCCGCTGTCTCAGTGGGTGGGTGCACCCCTCGTGGTCCCGACTTCTTTGCTCTTGTTCTCCCTCCTTCTGCTCCTCATTGGGACCTTGGGAGCTCAGTCCAGTGCTCCAGTGTGGGTCTCTGTCTCTATCTCCATCCATCACCAGATGAAGGTTCTATGATGATATGCAAGATATTTGTCAGTATTGCTATAGGATAGGGTCATTTCAGGTTGCCTATCCCCAGCTGCCCAAGGAATTAACTGGGGACCTCGGCTTGGGCACCTGGGAGCCATTCTAGGTTTAAATCTCTTGCCAAACCTAAGTTGGCTCCCTTAACTAAGAATTGTGCTTCCGTGCTCCCCTATCCAACCTTCCTTTATCCCAATCCTCCTTTTTCTCCAAGTTCCCCCCTTCCTCCCCTTCTCCCTTTTCTCTCCCCATCTCCCCTTACCCCCATCCCACCCCACCCCCAAGATCTCAATTTTCTCTCCGGCAGCTTTGTCTACTTCCCATAGCCAAGAGGATAACTATATGTTTTTCCTTTGGTTCACCTTCTTACTTAGCTTCTTTAGGATCACCAATTGTAGGCTCCGTGTCCCTTATTTATGGCTAGAAACCAATTATGAGTGAGTATATCCCATTTTCATCTTTTTGGGTCTGGGTTACCTCACTCAGGATAGTGACCACATCACAGTATCAAGGAAACAGAGAGCAAGATAAGAAGTGGCAGAAGTTAACATATCCCAAAGACCCGCCCCAGTAACCTACCTCCTTCAGGTCGGCTCATCACTGAAAGGTTCCACAGGCTTCCAAAATAAAACCAGTAACATTAGCTGTGGATTGGGTAGGTGTATAAAATATGAGCCTTGGAGGACATCTCGGAGTCAAATTAGAACAGCAACCTGATGAGGTATGTATGTTCAATATTCCTCTGCTGCAGATCATATCATAACAGATCTGTGTCCGAAGCATCATTTGGGCACTGTGCAAATTTAGAGACTGGCTCCAGACACCATAGTTTGAGTATCTAATGGAGCAGAAATAGAACCAAGTCTGGGTTGATTCAGCCTTGGAGGCATTCTGCACAAAAGGACATGATCTCATGAGGTTAGTTATGAACCTGACTCTTGGATTTGTTGTCTGTGTGGTTACCTGCAAAAAGAGCTAACCACCTTAAACCAAGCCAGGCAGGCATTGGCACCTTCTGTCAGAACACAGGTGGGAAAAACAGAACAAGTCATTGTCCTCTCTAATTATCTTCAGTATGTGTGTGTGTGTAGAGTATACCACAGATGCCCAGATGAGTGTCAACTGCTTCCTGGTTGCCCAGGATGAGACTAATGGCAGAGGTGAGAAGTGTGAGAGTCTCTGATTCAGAATTCTAAGAGACTCGGCTCTGCCTGGCAGTTCATTCAGTGAGCCAGTCATCCCACAAACACTGATTAAGCTCCCAATGCATAAACAACCCCCCAATCTTCTTGGTGTGTGAGTCTGTACAGACATCCATTACTGGTTCCTAAGAATTTCCTATTCGTTTCTTCTACACATTGTGAGTACCCGAGTTGATGATGTTATGCCAGCTATCTATCCATCTGTCTGTTATCTGTCTTTCTTTCTATCGTCTATCTTTCTGTCTATCTATAGCTCTATCTGTCTATCATCTATCTATCTATTATCTATCTATTATATCTTTCTAGCATGCATCTATATATCTATTATCTATCTGTCTATCTATCAACTGCCTAACTACTAATTCTTTTGGCTTGCTATGCACTTCACAATATTACTCATTCAAAACCAAGACCAGAGAAGTCACTATCTTTCCGGACAATTCCTTCACCTTCTTTTCCTGGCATCTAGCGGCCCAGACTAGAGGGGCCCTCACTATCCATGGGGCTGTCTTTGTTCAACAACGCTTAGGAGCACAAGTGAGCTCTGTGTCGCCACCCTTTCTGCAGTGTAACTAGGGCTCCTGGAAGCTACTCCTGCCGCCTTGCACAGACACAGGACCGCCCAAAGCACCAGCCATGAGCTTTGTTCCTCGAGCGTCTCGAGAAAAACCTTTGATTTCATGGGGATGATTATTTTTATTCTTGCCCACTCAAGGATGAAGCCCAAGAAACAAGAGGTTTCCCTTTCAGCGGCATCACAATGGCTTACCTCCAGCCAAACCCATGGGTTTTTGTGTTTTGTTATTTCTGGGTTTGGTTGGGCCCCTCTTGGAAACCATTACTATACAACTTACTTAAAGAAAGAGTAGAAGGATTGAGCCTAAGAAACTCAGAGGGGGTGGGGTGAGGTTGGAGGGGGTGGGTGTAGAGCATAGCAGCTGGGGAGGGGGAGTGTGTCATCAGAAAAAGTGGAATAAGAGCACATTAATGTCACCACGCAATCTGAATTGATTCCATTTTGCAGTGATGTTTTCAGTCCATTGCAAAGATGAAATATTTCAAGATTGACTTTTGGAGAAGCCTAAAGAACTGGGACTTTGCATGAAATTTTCAGAAAAAAAAAGACAACACACACACACACACTCACAAAGAAAGGGAAGGGTGACTTTTATCCTAAAGTCATTGTAAATCCAAAGCAGCCTTTTATCTCCACAGTTAAATAAGAAGGAAAGAAAAAAATCACGAATACCAACATTTGAGCTACAAAGACTGTCATGGACCAGTGGAAGTTCGCAAAATTATATGTAAATGACTCCCCCCCTTTTTTTTACTGTGGTGGCCCTGTGCTCTCCCAAAGCTAATCCTAAAGAGAAAATCTACTTAGCAAAAGAAAGTTTTGTCTAATTTGGTTAACAGTTGAGAAGTGATAGAAATGTCGAATATATTAATAATTTATATTTCCAGGGTAACACTATGTCTTTAATGCTTCACTACCAGGGGGAATTCAGATCGGCTTACTGCCGGAGGTGGTTGGAGGCATTTGAAAGGCCTTCTTCATATTCTGTATCCCGCACTGTTGAAAATGGGTGTAAGACATGTGTTGCAATAATGGGAACCATCCATTCTCCCAGTTGTGCATAATTCATTTTTATCCCATATTGCCCCGTGTGCGCGTGATCCAGGAAGGCCTGCTGCTTCCCCACAAGTGTCCACACTCAGGCTCTTACCGGTTCATAAGGAGGAAGATGATTCCCACTTCATAGATGCATCAAGAATCTCTTCCATGCAAGATCCTTACTAAAATGTACACATTCCCCCACTCCCATAGTATATATATTGCAGTGTAATGAAAGGTTTTGTTTATTTCTGTGCCTCTCCTCTGTGTAATAAAGTTTAATGGCTTACAAATTGAAGGTCAATTTTATGACCTTGGTAAATAGAGTAAGTAGGTCAGGCCTCTCTTTAAACCCTGTCTGAGAAAGGGAATAAGTCAATGTACTATTCTGATTAGCTAGTCAGAGAGAAAAGTCACCTTGCCCTCCTTCAACTAAATGACTCTGAGAAACAGGAAAAGGATGCCACACCATATTAAAATGTTTGTTTAAAGGATACCAGTGTTCACAGGACCAATATTCAAATGGGGGGGAATCAACGATGGAAAAAATAATCTCCATTATTTTACCTGGCAGATGCTTTATTTGGCCTGTTGATATAAAACACCATGGAAGTCAGTTTTGCTGTTTGGATCTGGGAAAAATGGCAAGGTGGTGGTCTGCTCTTTTAAATGTGTCACTGTTTTGTGGACAAAGCCCATAGCCTTTGACGATTCCTTGAAGAATCAAAGTCTTTTGCAAAACCCACAATGCCTGAAAAATGACAGCTCACCAGGCTCTGTGCGGAGGGAGGCTAAAAGAAATTTCAGCCTAGAAAGGGCTGCACCCTTCTCCCCAGACTGGAGAGTTCCAGCAAAGGACCCAGCTTTTGGCTCCAGTGACAGAGTCAGAGGGGAATCCCTGCCTGCCACATCTTCCCGGTGTGTGCTGGCTTCTGGCAGGCTCCTGTAGAGCCCCCTTTCCCCCGCCCCAAGCAGGGTTGACTTGTGCGTAAAAGGCAATGCCCACTGTCCCAAATCCTAGGCTGTCCGGTGATTATCGTGCGAAGAAAGGAAACAAACTATGAACGTTGTTTCTAAGACATAACCGAGAATGTCTTTTGCTCCATCCGCTGATTTTTTAACACAGGGACTTATCAAGGCAGTGAACTCAGCTCTTCTTTAGACCGGCCTGGGATGTGTGGTTTCCTAGACCTGGGGCTTGTGTGAGATTGCCTAGAGGTAAGAAGGGCCTCCAGGTCCCAGCTAGCAAAAGTTGGCCCAAACCAGTTTAAGGGTGGGTTGTCTTTTCATTTGCATATTCTGAGAACCTAGTGCCAAGTTCCAGGCTTCTGTGCTTGTCAGGTACAAGAGAGGAGGGTATGGGCTTGAGCATCCCAGAGCCAAGTCTCTTACCCCTAAAGGACAACTCTAATGTCTGCTTAAGCTTCCATTTAGCCTCCCTCTGTCTCCGACTCTGTAAACTACTGAATGTCACCACCCGAGCTCCTAGCAGCCGTGTGTTTCCTTATAAGACAATTGGGGTGGATGGTTTGTGGATGAGCAGAAGGTAACAAAGAACTCCATTTTGAGGTCTTTCGCACAACGTGTTTATTGGTAGGGGAGGTCCTTCAGAAGGCTAATTGGCTCTTGGCGGTCTCCCATCCAGATTTTGTTGACACACTATTTACACATGTACAATATATACAGTGCTTGTCTCAATCAGCCACCAAACCGCAAAGTAATCTAGGCAGTGGGTGGGTGTCAGAGCACCGGCGGGTGCTGGGGCGTGTGCAAGTTGAGGGCGTTGGGATGGGCATGGCCGATCAGATTGAGGTAATGCCTGTCCAAGCCCTGCACCTGAGCCAGGAAGGGGCTGTGTTGCTGCGCGGCGCTGGGGAGAGGTACCGGCGCGCTGGACAAGTAAGACAGTGCTGGGCTGCGGGTCGCACCGTGAGGCCAGGGCAGTGACCCCGGCGTAGCCCCCTGCGGGAACACGGTGGCCTCGCCTGGACTGTGGCCGGCAAACTCCGGACCTGCGGGATGCAGCTGATAGGAGAAATCCTGCTCCGGGAGCGAGAGAGTTGGGAAGGCCGGCTCTGCGCCCAGCCGGGCCTTAGATTGCAAGAAGGCGAGGATGCGCGCATACTTGGTGTCTTTGGTCTCCATCCGCTCCACGGTGGTGAGATAATGCACCAGGTTCTTCATGCACTCGTGGTAACCATAGTGGAAGTAGTTGGCAAACTCTGCTAAAAGCTCTGCCGGGTTGGCAAAAAAGACGGTAGGAAGGAAGAAAGAAAAAGAGAAGGGGCACACGTATATAGTTTGGGCTAGATTCCCATTTGAGGTTCTCACTCTCCTCTCCTCGGTCTCCCTAGAAACCCCGCTGCATTTCTGCCCCAACAAACCCCACCTGCGGGGAGCAATAGACCTGCATCTTTAGATGTTCCCCCTTGGTACCTAGCAGGTGCATTCTCAGGACAGGCTCTGACTGCTTCGCTCTAGCCAATTGCTCCCGGACCCCCCTTCACTTCCAGGCCCTAGGTCCCCGCGTGGCGCAAGCTCCCTGCCCAGGTTTTCTTTGCCCACCTTTTTCCCTTCCCCGGGGGAAATCCGCAGAGTGCAGAGCTCTGAGGTACTGGACTGTCATCTCCAGGATCTCCGCCTTCTCCAGTTTCCCGGAACTCTGCAAAAGGAGGAAGGAAGCTCGCAGTGTCCCACCCACCACTGATCCACGTAGCTGTTGGGCCACACTCTGTTTTCTGCAGAGGGACAGCCAGAGGATGCTGGCGCCAAGTTCCCTAAGGAGTGGCGAGTTTCCTAAGGCCAGCTGCGTCCTCAGAGTCCTGGGGCCCCAAGGAGAGTGGCAGTGGAGAGTTCCCAACACCGCAAACGTTACCTGTTTCGCCAGGGCCATGGGGACTGTCTTGCCCAGCTCGTTCAAGCAGCGGTTGATTCGGTCCCTCCGCCGCTTTTCTATAACTTTATGAGAAACCGGGGTTTTCTGTAAACAGAAGTTTTTACTTTTAGAATGACTTTGCCCAAGGGGTCATTCAAGGCTGTGTGTCAGAGAGGTTCGCCAATTCGCCAACCCTAAGAGACGCCCCAAACCTGCCCCACCACACTAGACCAAGAGAGCTTTGCTCTCTGGAGCCGGTGTTGGCGCGCTTGCCTTTCAGCCTCCCTACGTACACATCCCTGCCACTCCTCTGAGCTAAGTGCCAGGGCTTTGAGGATGTGGCCACCAGCCGTCTAGGGCGAGCATCTCCTCAATTGTCCTTTCTCTGTCCCCTTTCCAAACCACTTGAATTCCTCCACACTTAAAGTCCCGGGTGGCACATCTTTGTCATCGATCCAGCCAGGTGGCCGGTGGGTGAGACACACTCTTCCTCCACCAGAGCGCAAGGACTCACTTTGCGTTCCTTGAGCCTGTCTGACATCCTGGTCTCCGTGCGCCCTCGGCAGAGGCGGTGGCGCGAGGCACTCGTCCACGTTCCACCTCGTGTGCCTCTTTTGAGTGTCTCAGGTAGACTGCAGCCTCCCAGGTCCGAGGAGGCTGCTTTTATAAAGCAGTCATCTAGGACTGCAAGTGCATTCTCACGAGTTGAATTATTCCATAGGATTAGGGATTCTGCGTTTGGAGCTTGTACGCATTCAAGGCCAGTTTTAAAGAACTTAAGGGGAAAAAAAATTTAGCAGCCGAGGGGGGCTAGCTGGGGGCAGATCAGCTTTGTTAATCCACGTGGCTCTTCAAAGGACACGTGATCCGTCTGGGAACAGCATTTGCATGGGAACAGCCACCTCCGGAATAGGAGGCAGGAGGCGAGAAACTGGGGCCGGCGGACCAAGCGAGCGCCTGCAGCCTTAGCAGGCGTGGAGCGCAGGGGCGCAGTGGCCGCAGGCACCGGGGGGTGAGGACCCTCACAAAACAGTGTCGCTTCCTTTAGTCCCACCGCTGAGTCTCACACGATCGCCTGTTTACAAATCCCAGCAAGCCTGCGGTCCCAGCGCCGAGTGCGTTTTAAAGCCTGTCCAGAGTCATTAAAGTAATTAAGTAAGCCTTTAATAGGCTGTTCCGCCGGGTTCAAGGGAGAGCTCCTGGAGACGGAGGCGCCCCGTTTGTTCCCAGGCTTTTCTCACACGACTTGGTGACATGTCCATCTCCCCCCTTTTTGTTTACACCGCTTTATTTGTCCGGACATCCCGGCAGGTGTGGGGCTGCGGCTGGCACACGAGGCTCCCGCCTCGCTTCGCCCCTCCCGCGGGCCTTTGGCACGCGACTCTCCACCCCCTTAGTCCCTGACCAAGTCGTCCGCTTCTTTCTCCTCCCCCACTCCGGCTCTTTTCTCCGGGAGGGGGGAGAGGCTCAATTTGTAGCCTATTATCCTATAGGAAAATGTCCATTGAAAAGTATGAATAGTTTCATTGGGCTAAATTTTAATAATGCCTGGGATGGGGTGGAGGAGAGACGGGCGTGTGTGAGTGTATGTGTGTGTGCGTGTGTGTGAGGGGGTGGGAGTATTGGGGGGGCAACACGGAGAAGAGTGAGTCGAGAAGAAAGGGGGAATGCAGCTGGCCCAGGCGAGCATTATGCGACGTCACCTGCGTGAGGGGGCGCCTACAGACCCCTATTCATTTGCCTAATTTTGGTCAATTTAACAAACTTCAGGAGAAATTATTGTGGCTTTGTTAGGGAGGGTGAAGCCTTCTGATCGAATTAACAGCATGTTTTGATCCGGTAAATGTCATTAGAAAGGGAGAAACAATCGCGCTTACAGGGCTCTGGGTAATGCGCCCAAGTGGAGACGCCAAAGCGCACGGCTCACAAAGGGAGCAAGTAGCTGCCACAGGGAACTTTTGTACCCGCCCATCGCCCAAGTTTTGACACAAAAAGGCATTATTTCATACTTGAATACGTTTAATCCAACGATTGTCTATTTTTTGCAAACATATTTTCACAGCATTGTTAACTTTTTATGTCCCCCTCTCGCTGGCGCCTTTCTTAACGTTTGGGGGCGGGAGAGCGCAGACACTTTGGGCATCAATATTTGTCACTGAAAAGGGCCCCGTGAAGTTAGGGAAGTTGATCTCTTTTTTATGGTTTTAGAAAGCGAAAATATCGGGGGGAGGAGGAGGGAGGGAGGGAAGACAGAGACAGAAACCCAGAAGGAAATTTGCTGGGCCGGCCCAAAGGGAAGGAGGGGGTGGTGGCTCCTGGGAACTCTCTCCGCCCGCTGCGCTCTGCCTGGAGCCTGATCCGCAGTCCCAGGCTTCCACCCACTAACTCTGGTTGCTGCCTCCCGAATGTGTGGTGGGGGTCTGGGGGGTGTGAACTCGCCTGCAGATGAAAACAATAAGATAATCTTGAAAACAATTGTTTTAGGACTTATTCTGGAACCGCTAAATTCTCGCCTGTTCCTAATCTTTCTCATCTGGGAACAAGGAAAACCTTCCTTCAAGTCTCTCTCTGGTCTTTTTGCCTCACACCACGCACTAAATTCTCTCTACCTTGCTAGAGTACGGCAGGTCCAAGTTTTATTCCTCTGGGTAGTGTCAGTCCTTGCCAGAGGTGGATCCATTGGATCCTTGCCTGCTGGCAGAACCTGGGAAGCTCCAGGGCGCAGAGGCAGACTTGCAGCCTGGGGCCTCTGGGAAACAGCCTCCAACCCTCCGATGCCTGGAGGGTGTGGGAATCTGCACAGAGGACACTGGGGTGCCCCAGTTTTGCTTCTCGTATTTTGTTTGTTTGTTTGTTTTCTTTTCTTTTTCGACTTACTTCATGCCAGATTGGACGGGACCCTGGCACCTTCTTGCAGGTTTCTTTGCCAGCCGCGTGCTCTCTTAGGGTCTTAGAATATTCACTGGCACACAAAGGGATTAAACAGGAACCCTTATCGTCCAAATCAGCTAACTTGAATGGGTAAAAGGGAGCTCGCGTTTCTCGGCTCCCCCCACCCCTCCCCCCAACCCCCAGCAGCCTCGGAGTTGATCCTCTTACTGCTAGTGTTAACTCCAGCTGCAGGCACGTTCCTCAAGCCAAATTTCATTTCATGCAAACTGTTTAATTTTAATTTTCCTGGCCTGATGTCAACCAGAGACTGCTTGCCCAGAACTAAAAGTTCCTTCTTGGGGTGGTTGAGCTGGGGGTGATGTGGGGAGGATGGGCGGGCGCAGAAGCAGAGCACAGTCAAGCTTATTGGGCCTGTCCTTCCCAGGTTGCAGCACTACCTGCTGGCTATGATTTGGAAAAGGAAGCTTCCAGTTTGGCACATCCCTGCCATTTGACTGAATCACATTTCCCCCAAACCCCCAAAGGGGGTCCATTACTAAGTATTACTTTTACTCTCTCTCTTTGGGGTGCTGATCAAGGTCTTGAGATCTTCTGTAACCACACACCCTGTTCAAATACCAGCTGCACTCCTGCCCACAGAGCTGTACACCAGGTGAGGTTGAGTCTCAGTTGTGCCTCAGTTTCCCCCTTTTGTAAAATGGAGCTAGCATGTGTCCATTATGCTGCAAGGTCTTCTTCACCCAGGTGAAATACAGGAACAGAGACAAGGCACTCAAGGAAGCCTAACTCGTCAGTTTATTTTTTATTTTTGCCAGTAGATTCTTCTGCTTTTCTGTTTCAGCAAAACTGTGGGGTGTCCACTCTTAAGAACTTTCACCCACTTCGTGGTGGACTTCTCTTCTTCCTCCTCCTTTTCTTCCTCCCCCTGCCCCTCCTTGAAAGCATTGCTCTCCCTGGAAAAGTCAGACTTGGAAATCTGTTCAATTTAACCCGTTAGGCAAATGAATGGGGTGGGGGGCTTTGGGCTCCCCTCGCACAGATGATGTCACCCAGTGCTCTCTGGCCAGCTCCAGTGTGTATGTGAGACTGGGGGAGGGGAGGAGCTCCAAGACTCCTGTCAGCATAGTTATTCAGAAATGAGGGCCATGTCCAGCCAAGGGGGGTGGACATCTGCAGAAAGCAACACGGCAGAGGTGCCATCAAAGGGTCCATGTTTACAGTTAGAGAGAGGGAATAAAGGGTCAAGAGGTGACTGTGGTTCATGGTGATGGACCACATATTTGAAAATACTAAGACATTGGTTCTCAACCTGTGGGTTGAGATCCCATCATGGTCAAAGGGCCGTTTCACAGGGGTCACCTGAGACCATCAGAAAACACAGGTATTTGCATTACAACTTATAACAGCAAAATTACAGTTAAGAAGTAGCAAGAAAAATATCTTACGGTTGGGGGTCACCCCAACATGAGGTGTGTTACAGGATCACGACATTAGGAAGGTTGAGAACCACTGGGCTAGGGCAATGCATAGAAAATGTTCACATCCCAAAATTATAACCACGTGAGGTGATGCATGACTAACCACAAGGGCCGATTCCCCAGTGTATACAATCAGCTCACTGTATCTGAGGAGTCTACATCCAACCATTGGATGGGGATAAAGATGTTAGGGGTGGGACTTGTTCATACTGAGAGTGTCTGGAGACTTATTCTGTTGGGGGGGGGGGTTACTCCGTAAACAATCTAATGTAATATCCATTTACATGGCCTTATATAGCATTGGCAGTGTAGAGATGATGTATATATTGTATACGTATATATAGTAAACAAGAGGAGTCTTAGTTTGGGTTTCTATTGCTGCAAAGAGGCACCTGACCTTATAAAGGAAAAACATTTAACTGGGGTGGCTCACGTTTTCAGAGGTTTAGTCTTTATCATCGTGAGACACGGTGGCATGCAGGCAGACAGGGTGCTAAAAAAGTAGCTGAGAGTCCTGCAGCTTGACTTGAAGGCAACAGGAAGTGGTCTCAGACACTGGGCGTGGCTTGACCTCAAAGACCCCAGAAGCCCGCCTCCAGAGTGACATACTTCCTCTGATAAGGCCACACCTCCTTCTTTCAAAGCTCGGAGGTGAGGAAAGAGCAGCAAGAAGGAGACAAGAGGGAGTGGAGGGAGGGAGAGGCATAAGAATAAACCATGATACTTCTGCATGAAAATGTCATAATGAAACCCAGTACTCATGTGCTAGCCTTGAAATGTAAACAGACAGAAACAACAAAACCAAGGCTGAGAATGTAAGCTCAGCTGGTAGAGGGCTTGCATAGCATGCGGGGAGCCCTGAGTGTGGTCCTCAGCACCCCACAAATGGTGCACGCTACACATGCCTATCACCCCAGCACTCAGAGATGAAAGCCGGACTGGAAGTTCAAGGTCCTTCTCAGCTACATAGGGAGTTCGGGGCCAACCTAGGATACTTAAGACCCCATCCCCTGAAATAATAAAATAGATACCAGCTATACAAATACTATGCAATCTTTATGTAAAAGAACCTAAGCATTTGTGAATTTTGTTTCCTAGGGTGTTATGGAAGCAATGCCCCATGGATACTGAGAGACAAAATACCTTGCTTGCCATGATTTGTTTGTGGTTTGGTTCCAACAGTCACTAGGATTGGTCACTAGTGTTGTTCCTCAAGGCAGTGGTATAGGGAGAGGGCGGGACCTTTAAAAAAAGGAGTTCAAACACCTGACCTGAGCTAGTAGGAGCTCCCTGACTCCAGACTGACAGCAGGGAACCTGCATAGAACCAAACTAGACCCTCTGAATGTGAGTGACAGTCGAGTGGCTGTGTGGCCGGGGTGGTCTGTGGGGCCACGGGCAGTGAGACCATGACTTATCCCTAGTGCTTGAACTGGCTTTCTGAAACCCATTCTCTTTGGAGGAATATCTTGTTCAGCCTAGATATAGGGGGGAGGGCCTTGGTCCTGCCTTAAAGTGATATGCCAGAGTTTGTTGACTCCCCATGGGAAGCCTTATTCTCTCTGAGGAGTGGATGGGGGAAGGTGGGGGAAGCAGGAGGAGGGGAGGGAGTGGAAATGGGATTTGTATGCAAAACGAGAAAAGATTGCTTTAAAAATTAGATAAATGAACGTTAGTGTTTTTATAAAAAGGAAGAAGTGGAGCTCAGTGGGAGGTCCGCGGTTGTTGGAGGCGTGCCCAGTTCCCCTCATTGCGCCCTTGGTGATTCAGTTGCTATGAAAACTGAGTCTAGCTTCACTTAGCTCTGCTTCCTGCATCCAGTTGCAGTCTGTTGCTTCTGTCCATGTTCCTACTTTGTCATCTGCATTGATGTCACATTTCTGGGAGTCCCCCACTAAGATGGGGAGATGAAGGCACCATGGCCTTGAATCTCCGAAACAGTCAGTAAATTAAAGGTCTTTTCTTTCTTACACTAACTCCCTGGGTATTTCATTACAGCAATGAAAGGCTGATTAATTTAATGTGTATTAAATTAATAATAAATACACAATTTAAGGTCATTTTAAAAATAAATAGTTTGGGGGAAAAAAAGCAAGATTTGAAACAAGATGTTTAGAAACTAGGCAATGCTAATTAGATATTGTTCTGTGCTTAGCTTTTTAACATCGAAAGACCTCTGCTGAAAAATATACAGCAAATACGAACAATGTTCATTATTGCTATTTTATTGTATATTGCTCCAGTTCCATCATCTCCAAATGCTGGGTGATGGATTCTTTCTTCTTTCTGTCAAATTTAGAAACAGGGTTTGGGAAAGGAGAAAGTGAAAATGAATAGAAAGAAAAGAATGTAGTGGGCAGGGGGCTGGAGAGGTGGCTCAGCGGTTAAGAGTGCTGGCTGTTCTTCCAGAGGTCCCGGGTTCACTTCCCAGCACCCACATGGCAGCTCACAACTGTCTGTAACTCCTCATTCCAGGGGATCTGACACCTCACATAGACACACAGACATGTGATGGGGAACCTCCTTCAGCCAATGGCCTTTAAGAGGCTGGACCAGTTTGGGTGTGACCTTAGGTACCAAAAAGATGCTGGTCGCCTTCATGAGCTGCCTCTTGCTTCCTGCTCTCACACCTGGATGCTGGATTCTGTTCCTGTTTCCCATTGTGATCTGTGAGTACCCCTTTAAATAAAAAAAAATCCCTTATTATACCCTATTTGGAGCTAGTGTGGGATTACTTCATCTTGCACGTTCCCCTGCAGACATATATGCAGGCAAAGCAATGCACATAAAATAAAAATAAATTGCTAAAGAAGAATGTGGAGACCAATGGTGACCCCTACCATAAAATTATTTTCCATGCTACTTTGTAACTGTAATTTTACTACTGTTGTGAGTTATAAACATCTGAGCTTTCTAAGGCTCTAAGGTGACCGCTGTGAAAGGGATCCCGACCCACAGGTTGAGAACTACTGTTCTAGACTCACAGATGAAGACAGAAAGTGTGAGTGCCCTGGCTCTCTTTGTGCAATAGCTCTTCTTTGCTACTGAAGGAGCAGGAAGGCCGGGCAGCAGGTGCACGAAAGCCATGGTTTTATTCTGCAGTAAGATCACCAAACTCCCCTTAGAAAGGGTCCCTGAGATTGCTGGAACTCGGGGTCTCAGGTCAGGGCTGAGGGATCTGATGAACAGTGGGGAGACCCAGGATGTCCCACAGCCCACAGGAAGCTGCTATCGCAACGTATTTTACCAAAGATTTGCTGATTTGCTAAGTGACCTCCAGGTACAGCTACCTCAATGACTGTCAAGCAAAGTCCAGTCAGCCCCCTGGGATTTAGGCGGGGCATACATTCTGTGGGATGTCTTCCTGCCTTCTCTCAGTGTGTGAGCATCGAAAAAAAAAGCATTGGCCATGTCTTTGAGCCTTCTCCCAACCCTCGTGAACTTTTTATGGGTTTAGTAATAATGGCAGCACGTACTGAGTACTGGTCATGAGCCAGGGACTGGGAGTAGCCAGGAGCACAGGGCTTCCCCTGCCTTCCGCAGGTTCATGTGCTAAGAAAGAAGAAAACACTGTGTGGCTGGTGTTAATACAATAGCCTCAGCAGGGAAGTCTAGCATCGTGACATCCACCATCCCACCGTGTTGGCAAACTCCACAGACTTTTCTTACTCAGTACTCATATTTCTCTGCTCTCTCTGGTCACCAAGCATAGTCTCAAGCCAACAACGACATTGGCTGTTCAGGCCAGGCAAGAGAGCACTGGCAATGATTGAAGTCTTGCTCTCTGTTTTAGTTAGGGTTTCTATTGCAATGAGGAAACACCATGACCAAAAGCAACCTGGGG
Organism: Microtus pennsylvanicus; assembly: GCF_037038515.1. NCBI lineage: Eukaryota > Metazoa > Chordata > Mammalia > Rodentia > Cricetidae > Microtus > Microtus pennsylvanicus. The sequence goes on from NC_134587.1 coordinate 85,292,129, forward strand.
AGGAAAGGTCTTATTCAGCTTACTCTTTCTTATCACAGTTCATCATCCAAGGAAGTCAGGACAGAACCTCAAGCAGGGCAAGAACCTGGAGGCAGGAGCTGATACAGAGGCCATGGAGGGGTGCTGCTTACTGGCTTGCTCAGCTTGCTTTTTTAAAATATAGAACCTAGCAAGATCAGTCCAGGGGCGGCACCACCTACCATGGGCTGGACCCTTCCCTGTCAATCACCATAAGAAAATGCTTTACAACCTTGCCTACAGCCTAACCCCATGGAGGTATTCTCTCAAGTGAGGCCACCTTTCCTCTGATGACTCTAGCCTGTGTCACGTTGACATAAACTAGCCAGTACAGCCACCATCAGGACACACAGTGATAATGTCTGTATCCCATGCCAAGCAGGCAAGGAAGCAGGGAGTGTAGAAAACTCAGCTTTCAAAACAACTCCATCTTTATCCCCATTGTTTTTGCGTCCCATGTAGTCCCACAGTTTGCTCTAGAGTCCCTGGCCTGAGAACTCAGGCTGAACCCTCGGTGCCCCTTGCACAGCATAGTAGTAGCCGTGCAGCCAAGGTGGCAAATCTGCACTACCACTCTGGAGTGCTGCAAACGCTTCCAACTTCTCTACCTTTGCTGAGAAATATTGAAAATGCACACACGTAGGCATACACGCAGGCACGCACACACAGGCATACATGCAGGCGCACACACACAGGCACACACGCAGGCACATACATGCAGGCACACACACAGGCACATGCGCAAGCACACACGCAGGCACACACGCAGGCACATACATGCAGGCACACACACAGGCACACGCGCAAGCACACACGCAGGCACACACGCAGGCACACACACAGGCACACACGCAGGCACACACACACAGGCACACACGCAGGCACACACGAAGGCACACACACAGGCATACACGAAGGCACACACACAGGCACACACGGACACTCAAGCCATCGGAAGCCATTTTGAGCCGGGGAGATGGGTCAGTGGTTGAGAACGCTGAGTGCAGTCCCAGACAACCTGGTTTGGTTCTCAGCACCCACATGGCAGCTCACGCCCATCTCTAACTCCAGTTCCAGGGGATCTGCCACCCTCTTCTGGCTCCTATGAACACTGCATGCACATGGTGCACAGACATACATTCACTTGTACATAAAAAATAATACATAATAAATATTTTTTAATGCTCACCTTCTTTTGAGAGATCCCTTGAGAATAATATGATATATTTTGTTCCTCCTCAAGACCAAAGTTGAAGAAGCTACTGAGACACTAAGCTTCGATTGGAATTCAGATAATCTGGGAAGGCCTAGAGAATGAGTTTCCTGTGGCTGCTATAACAAATGATCCCGGATTTGGAGGATGAAAACAAAAAAGGTTTCCAGTCTGGAGGTCAGATGTCTAGAATGAGCATTACTGGAGCCATGGCGTCCACAGGGTCGTGATCCCAGGGGGGTCTGGAGGATCATTTATTGGCTTTCTCTGCAGTGCCATGGTTGCTTGTTTTCCATGGCTTGTGGTTGTATCACTCCATTTTCTGCCTCCATGGCGACATGGCCTTTTCTTCGTCTCTGCGTGCCACATTTCCTACTGCCCCTTAAAGCATTGTTCACGATGTATCAGTGTCCCCTCAGGTAACCTTTTAATGCCACCAAGATCCAGAGCTGAGATAAGTCATAAAGACCTGTCCTGCAGTGTGTGGTAGAGTTCATAGGTTCTAAGACTTAGGACCCAGATTTACCTTAGAAAGATTATTTATTGGGATGTGACCTAAGTCCTCAAAGGGACTACTTTCCTTTTCTGGATCTCATAACAAATGGCCGTCAACTTGGGAACTTAAGACAATGGGAATTTTTTCTTATACTATGGGAGTTACCACATCTAAAATCAAGATGTCGGCAGAGCCGCTCTCCCTTTCAAGGCTCTCAGAGACTCTGCACCTTTCCTCTCCTTTGGACTTGACTCTGCATGTAGAAATGTCTTTCCACTGCTGAATGGACCCTGCAGGCTGAAAAAGTCCATCTCTCTGCTCACCTCCCATCTCTGCTCACCTCCCCATATTCTCTGCTCACCTCCCCATATTCTCTGCTCATCTCCCCATCATCTCTGCTCATCTCCCCATCATCTCTGCTCATCTCCCCATCATCTCTGCTCATCTCCCCATCATCTCTGCTCACCTCCCCATCTCTGCTCACC